>NC_135792.1:4162500-5362500 GCF_051106095.1 Pogona vitticeps | reverse complement strand
GCTTAAGTTGGCTTCTACAGATTACAAGCCCTAATGTTCAATAAGATCTTTTTCTCTACCCCACATCCGGTCATTTCTAAGAACCACCTGACATTTGAAGGGCCACAAGCGGGGTACAGTGGCCATCTGTTGATGGGACCCCCATAACTCCCAAGTGAACTTTCTTTGTATGAATAGAATTCTCATCCTCCATCCCTGATCTCAATCAAAAGGGCTTGTGACTGTATCTAAATCATCACTGATACATACATCTGCAGTAAGGGTAGATTTTGAAGGCCACCGTGGCATTTTCTTTGTCCTTTCTTTTTTAAAGAGTCCCTCTTTAAAATAAATAAATACATGTTCTTGTCCATTCTCTTGGAGAACAAAATGAAAAATTGGCCCAGGAGAATCAAGAGCTACGACTGCGCTATTTAGAACAAAAGCAACAGCTGGACGAATTGAAGAACCACTTGAAGTTTTTCAGCAAAGTAAGCTATCCTCTCCTTCATTAGAAAATGACCAGAAAAGGGGGTGGGGGTGGGCGGATGTTCTATATAGTATGCAAATGTTCCTTTCTTAAAAGCCAAAGCAAAAGAATACAAGGCTATGGCAGAGTTTACTTATTCATGATTGCCAGCAAAATGTCATGTTTTAGTGTGGATCCACTGTGTATTTTCACTCTCTCATTCCACTCTTCATTCCTGTTGGATAAACACTTGTCTCTTGGATGTCTCTGTTTCAGGAAAGCGACATTGATGTGGCCGAACTGAGCGAAGCTCTCATGCTTGCAAAGGTAACTTCTAAAAACCGTTGCACCCTGCTTTTCCTAACTCTCCCATCCACATGCAGTGTTGTTCTTGCACTACTTAAGTTTTCAGAGAGTCTTTTCTTGTGCTCCTTTCGCTGGCTTAATGCTTCGTGCATGTCGGTAGTGGATTTCAGAAGTGTGCAGCAGACAGAAAGTAGCCGGGTAGAACTTTTTAAGCTCTGTGCATATTTCATTGCAACATCGAAAGTGAATTAACCGTAAGCCTACACGGATTTGCTTTAAAGCTTCTCTCCACTCCTCCTCTTGGGTAGACTGGTAACAGCTGCCTTTTGTCTTAGCACATTGTCCCGCTGAAGATCTTCTTCAGACAACTTTTTGTTTACAGCTTCTGATGGATATAAAAATAATTCCATACGACATTAAAGCAGATGCCAAACTAAAACGTTACACTCTGGAAACATAAGCATGTATTTTCCTCGTATACCTGAACACGTGCTCTTTGCTTATTTATAAAAGCATTATGTGGGGAAATGCATTTTCCCCCTTGCACCTAGTTTGTAATGCTTCTGTTTACAACCCTCTTGTAGTGAAGTGGAAGAGAAAAGAATGAATTTAAAAAGGCTTCCTTTTCTGCCTTAAATATCCTCTAGTAATTCTCTTTTTTCCCCCTGCCTATGCCATTTCCAGTTTTCTTAAGTAACTGTAAATAAATCCGACTTTTCTGTTCCAGTCTTCCCTGTGAATTCCCTTAACATAACAAACCTGGGTTTGCTCTGCTTAATATTTAAACAACAATAATAATGCATGAATAAATAATGCTTGATATTTATATAGCTGGTAGACTGTCCAGAGTGTTTTGCATACATTATCTTATAATCATAACAGCCCTCCCAATTTGAAGCATTCTGTTATATCCATGATGTTTGTAGAGAGGAGAGTTTGAAGCAGAGAGAGAAAATTGCCTCAAGCTACAATTCTGAACACACTTACTTGGGGAGTAAGCCCCAGCGAACGCAGTAGGATTTAATTATGAACAAATATGCATAAGAGTGTACTGGAAGTTACCAGTGATATTGTGCAGTGGCGTCATTGGAAGGAAGAGATGCCCTCATTTGCATCTTGGGCTGTAATATGGTGTCATCTAATGATTCTGAGACTTAGGATGGCTGCTTCGGTCTTTTATCCACCAGGACTACATCATCTCTTGTTAAAATGACAGTAAGTCCCATTAAATTCACTGAAACATAGTTCTAAATAAAGATACAGAGAATCAGACTACAGGACAAGCTATTAAACAGTTCTGAGTTGCCTCCATTGGCTGGAAACCAATTAAGTTGCAACTATAGCAGGCCCACTTGAATTAATGGGAACTTACACGGGAGTTGACTCCCATGTAAATCCCCATTTGATTCAGTGGGCTGACTTGAGCGCAACGTACGACACCAAGCAACAGGATTCCGGCCACTGTCTCCACCCATTGACAAGACAGATGGCCCAAAAAGAGATTCAGTTTAATGCTAGAAGGAAAGGAGTCTACCTTTCTCAATTAAAACGAAGCTCTCTTTTAAAAATCCAATTGTGCAGCTGTCAAATTTTACATCTCAGGTCCGGAAGCAGCAAGCAAGTGGAAACCTGAACTTTGTGGAGAAAGTAGAAGATGACGTCCAGAAGGACCTGGAACGATCTATGCGTGAGCTGCAAGCAACCCATGCGGAAACCGTTCAAGAACTTGAAAAGACCCGCAACATGTTAATCGTGCAGCATAAAATTAACAAAGATTATCAGGTGTATAATTATTTTTACTGTGCAATTGGTCAGTGGTGTCTCTGTCATAGTGCTTTTTTGTAGGGTCTGATTATTAAGATTAATGATTCTGAGGTGTTGGGGTTTTTTTTTGTGCTAACTATAACCCCATCTTAATTAGTTGGAGTAAATTGGACTGTGTAATTACAGCAAGTTCTTTATTCTAAGACACCAACTGAGCTGCAGCATTCACAGCTTGAAATGCTTTTACGAGCCAATCTGGAGGAAGGCCCGGATTCTTTGTGAAGTGGGTTGCTTGATTTGCAGGGGTGTTGAATGCACACACCCCGGGACCATAATTTAATTAAGCACTTGATGGACTGAAGCCAGGGTAAAAGGAGTTCTAAGGAAAGCAGAGTGAAAAGGGAGGAGTAAGTCATGTGAGAATGAGGAAGAAGACCCTGTTGGGATTATATTTATCCCGATGGATCGAACCAGGATGAGATCCGATGTGGGTCTGAGTCTTTTGGATGCCCTTCCATTGCTCTTCCTAATTCTCCCTCACCATTCGGCATTCAAAACCTTCCCAGCTGCATAATTCGAATTTCCCGCCCTTTCTCCCTGCCTTTTCGCCTTCGGAGCTCTCAAAGGGCTTTCCGTCCAACATCAGAGAAAGCCCTTTGGGAGCTCCGAAGGCAAAAAGGCAGGGAGAAAGGGCGGGAAATTTGAATTTCCAGCCCTTTCTCCCTGCCTTTTTGCAGGGAGCCATTTACGAACGGCTCCGTTCGCAAAAAATGGCATTGACTTGCGAACGGAGCCTCGACCTCGTTCGCAAATTGAAAAGTTTGCATGTAGGGATGTTCGTAAGTCAAGGGTTAACTGTAATGCTTTCTTGAAGACCTTAATCTTGCACAAATGGTAAAATCTTGAAATAAGGATCTCCCCATTCACAACTTCTTATAGTAGTGAATAGAAAGGGAGCGGGAACACAGGAGCTTGCTAACGTCTCCCTCAAATGCATACTAGTAGCAGGGGAAAGCATCTCTGCAGTACCTCAAGCTCCTCCCGTGCATTACCTAGGCACCTTACAGCTGCTGTGTGTCCACATATATGATCATTCCTTTCCCCCTCTTTACATCATCAGGCGGAAGTGGAATCTGTGACACGGAAGATGGAAGCTCTGCAGCAGGATTACGAGTTAAAGCTGGAACAATACGTCCACCTTCTTGATGTTCGAGCGGCACGTATTCGGAAACTGGAAGGCACGTTCGCTGGTACTCTGAGGAAACATTTTGGGTTTGTACCTGAGGAAGATGGGAGACAGGCGGAAGAGATGCAGCCCAATCACCTTGCTGCATTAATTAGTTATCTCAGAAAAAAAGGAATGTTTCCATTCTGTGTTTCAAGCTGTGAGTCTAGGAGAGGGACTGTATCCTTCAGTGGTCGAGCAAACAAGGTCCCGAGCCCAGTATCAGCCATCTCTCTTTTGAAAGAAAGATCAGCTAGCAGGTGATGTGAAATAAGTACATCTGAAATCTTCTGATCTTACTGATCAGAGGATACTTTGCCATATGTCATAAAGGCATTTCTGGTTTACAGCAACTTCAGAGATAGATATGTGAGGTGTTCAAAGAGTGATGTACTTTGGCCACCAATGAGTTTCTACAACTCATTGTGGATTTGATGTCAAGTCTCCCTAGTCTATCTGCTACACCAGACTGACTCTTTACCGTCTTCTGTGGACCTGTGATAAAGAGGAGCTTAGAAGAGTCACTGTTTTGGATTATAACTCCTTGATTTTCAAAGCTGTGGTCCAAAAACTGATCTTTTTTTTCCCAAGCTCTGGCATGGAGGGACTGGCCGATCCCGTTGTAGGGCATTTCTGAGTGTTGGCCGAGACAAAATTGAGACCAAAATAATGTTTGTTCATTCATGTGTTGCAGCCCAGATGAAAGATATTGCCTATGGTACCAAACAGTACAAGTTCAGACCAGAAATCATGCCGGATGATCCAGTGGATGAGTTTGATGAAACCACCCACTTGGAGCGAGGAGAGAACTTGTTTGAAATTCACATCAGCCGAGTGGTATTTTCTGATGAAGCTGCCCACTCTTTTGAGGACCGGGAGCCTGCGACCTTCTGCACCTACGCCTTCTATGATTTTGAACTCCAGACAACTCCGGTCGTCCGGGGCCTTAGCCCAGCCTATAACTTTACTTCTCAGTATCTCGTGAGGGTGGATGACTTATTTCTGCAATATTTGCAACAAAACAGTGCCACCCTGGAAATCCACCACGCTTATGGTGTGGATTTTGAGACAGTGGGAGCTTGCCAGCTTAGATTCCACGAGGTGTTGGACAAAGCTGGCCGGATCTACAGCTCAGCCATTTTAGTTGGTGAGTCTCAGATATGAGCACCTTGATTACTTATATCTCACTACTGAGCTGCAGTTATGGATTTATTCAGGTATTTCCCAGGGAGTACCCTGTTTCCCCGAAAAAAGACCCTGTCTTATTTTCGGGAAAACACGGTAGTTGAGTTAGTCAGTTCCGCCAAAAATAACAGTCTTGTGATGTCCTTTAAAGTAAGAGGTTTTATTCAGCATAAGCTTTAATGGAATGCAGTTCTGCATTTGAAGAGAAGGACTACAGGACATGAAACCTTAGCTGGTTGCGCTTTAAGATTCCGCAAGATGCTTAGTTGTATTCAGTAACTTTCTGTAAGCATGATACTTGGGGGGTGGGAATCATAGAATCCACAGGTTGGATGGTGTTCTCCTTTACACCAAAGACGGCTTCATTTTTCACTTTCGTTTTGGTTTTATCAGTTCTAGGTCCCCTGTGCCCCTTTTAACTTCATGAGCACACACCATTTTAAAAAATGAACTTCTGATCATTCCTGGTTTTATTTTGTTTTTCTAGGGTTTTTTACTCCCATTTTGGGAGGCTTAGTGCGACTCTTGTTGAGTCCCAGTGGGCTAGAAATGGGCCACCAGCACTTTAAAAAGAAAGAAAGAAATATGGCACATTTGCTGAGCATTTCATGGTAGAAGAGAGAGTTTGCTTGGATCCATGTTATCTTTCTGATGCATCTAGAAAGACACCGTACAGTACTTTTAAACTGTATTGACGTTCTATGAATTTTAGTGAAGCTGGCCCATGAATCAGTACAACTTCACTCATCATTAAATGTTCAGACTGTTAGTACCTTGTATACCCATGAAAAGGCTTTTGACATTAATGGTGAGAAATGTTTTTACTTTATCGGTGGCCTGACGGAGGTGGCTAAATGAATTCTTTGCTGTTGTCATTCAAACTGATAGGTTTGAGACCAGCATGTGATACAGCACTACCGAGATGTCTGGAAAACAGATTTTCATACATGTAGATCATGGATTTTGCCAGTGTTGAGGTCCGAACATTTCCCGTGCAGGCCTACTCTTGTTTCAGCCAAATCCCGTGAGGATATCAAGTATCCCATTATAGGCTACATATTTATTGACTATTGATAGCTCATGACTTATTCTCCCCAACCAAAGCTGCACTTTAAGAAAAGGGCATTAAAATATAATTGAATTGAATATCATTGGCAGCTCCGTTGCCAATAAATCAGAATTAATTTTACGCTTACAATCTTGGACTGCTTCCTTCTGCTACTCGTGTGTTTACTGAAGGCAAGCCAAAAAAGAAACCAAACAGAGAAATGAACCATGTGAGATCCACTTTGATTGTGGGTAATGCATATATATAAATTCGCCTGAAGGCTAAACCATTGAACTATCTGATTTTGTACAATACATGGCATGTTCGATTTATAGGAGTTGGCAGAGAGATCCAGAACTATGGCACGGTGGAATACTGGCTCAGGTTACGAGTTCCCATGGACCAAGCAATCAGACTGTATAAAGAACGGGCAAAAGCTCTCGGATACATAGCAACAAACTTAAAAGATCAGGCAAGCTTCAGAGTTTTCAATGCTATTTCGTTGATACTATAGCCATTAGCTTTGTTCTGTTTCACTTGTTGTGTTTCCTTTCGAAAGGAAGGCCTTTCTAGCATTTTGTTGGGTTTTTTTTGTTCTGTGGACTTCTGGCTAGCTCAGTGGTTCAGCATCTGTTGGGAGCTCAATTCCTCCACTGGGCCTCCTTGACAAGAGCTGGACTCAGTTGACCCATAGGATCCCTTCCGGCTCTGCAGTTCTAAGATGATGTTGTTACACACACTCCTATACGTCATCTGCTTTGGCTTTAAATCTTTTGTGTAGACATCAGCAGCTAGATCTTACATTGTTCTCCCTTCCTTTGTTCCCACAATAATTGTACAGTGGTGCCTCGCAGGACGAATTTAATTTGTTCCGCAGTTAATGTCATCTTCTGAAAAAGTTGTTTTGCGAAATGTGTTTTCCCATAGGAATGCATTGAAATGTGTTTCTATGAGCAAAGTCAAATTTGGTTTACAAAGGGTTTATTAAGTGCTCTTTAAAGCCATACATATTGTGCAAATGATTTCAAAAATTTCAATTAAAAAACTTTAACTTTTTAAACATAGAAAAACATTTAAAAACCAGCAAACATGAGGCAGGAACAAAAAAGGGAAAATACTTGTCTTGCGAAGCACGGCCATAGGAACATTCGCCTTGCGAGTCATCAGCCCTATCCCCAAAACTATTTGTCTTGCGAGTTTTTCGTCCCACGAGGCATTCGTCTTGTGAGGCACCACTGTATAAGGGAGACTAAGCTAAGACCGGGTGCCCAGACTGAGATCAAAAGCATCATACGTGAGCCAGGATTTGAATGAGCTACTCCCTGCTCTTGGTGCAGGATTTCAGAGTAACCCCTGGACTACTCCAGAATGAGTAGTTTGACCTTTAGGTGCTTGCTGGTAGGTGAGTCTCTTTACAACTAAATGCAAAAAGCCTACTGAGCAGGCATTGATGACCATTTCCCCTCCACTCTTGTGAAAACAGCCGCCATTCAGTCCAACCCAGGCCAGCAGTTCAGCAGACGGGAACTTAAATGAACTCCACATTACAATCAAATGTTGCCGAGATCTGCAGTGCCGGAAGAGTGACCACCAACCCAACCCGTATGTGGTCTACAAGTTCTTTGATTTTGCAGACCACGACACCACCATCATTCCTAGCAGCAATGACCCAGAGTTTGCTGACCACATGTGCTTCCCAGTGCCCATGAACACTGACCTTGACCGCTACCTGAGATCAGAATCCTTAAGGCTTTATGTCTTTGATGACAGCGAAACAGAAGATGGGGTTTACATCGGAAAAGCAAATGTGCCTTTAATTTCATTAGCACACGACAGATACATTTCAGGTAAGAAACCGTTGTTTTCACTGAAAACTCTTGAGTCCACATCATGATCAGTTGGAGTTTTATATGGTATACAGTAGTGCCCCGCAAGACGATGCTAATACATTCCATTGAAATCGCTGTTTAGCGAAAACATTGTCTTGCAAAAAGCATTTCCCCCGTTGGAAAGCATTGAAATCCGTTTAATGCGTTCCAATGGGGAAAATAGTTGTCGTTTTGTGAAAATCACCCATAGGGAAGCCATTTTGCAAAGCGCCAATCAGCTGTTTAAATTGCTGTCTTGCGAAGCATCGGTCCCGAAAACACCCATTTTGCGAAGATCGCCCATAGGGAAGCCATTTTGCAAAGCCACCAATCAGCTGTTAAAATCATTGTCTTGCGAAGCATCGGTCCTGAAAAAAAAAAAAGTCTTGTGAAGCACGGACCAAAACATCGTCCTGCGAAAATCGCCCATAGGAAACACTGTTTTGTGAAGCGCAATGGCAATCACAAAACCTCGTCGTCATACGGATTCATCGTTTTGCGGGGTAATCGTCTTACGAGGTACCACTGTACTAAACTTAGGCAGTAGTCCAGATCGGTGCTTCCTCTTCCAACTCATAGGGGAAGCATCGGTATGAATACCAGCATCTATTTGCAGATGGATTGATTCTTCTGAATTTTGTTTCACACCAGCTTTGTTCTCCTCTCACACTGATACAAATGGCAAGTGCTCCAGGGTGCATGCACAGATTCTTTCCACTTCCATGTGGGTTGTGCGCAAGAACTTCTCCACAGGCTATAAGACTGCTGTTTTAAACATGTAATAATTGTGGGAACTGTTTAGTCAACATGCTGAATATTAGACAAATAAACTTATGGATTTACTCGTGTACATGTTTTTCAGGTACCTTTGAACTAACAGACTTTGAAGGCCGTTCCACTGGTACAATTGCCATTGAGTTGAAGTGGAAGTTTTCCTACCTCCAACCGGCTGATTCCGTTTTAGCAACAGACCTATCAGACTACATCCAGAATGAGAAACCAGTGAAGGGTCAAGGAGAAGGACCAGTACCACCTTCTGCTTTCTCCTCGCCAGCCGTGGTATCTTGTTTAAAACTTTATTATCTAGTGTAGTACAGCTTTCTCTAAACAAAAATTAAACAGGGTCTATCATCATCCTCACTGGGAATATTTCAGGATGAGGGAGGAGAGAAGGGTCTCCTTCTCTGTAAACTTCCAAGATGGTAACCGCTTAAGTCTGCTTCAGCCACAACAACAGAAAAGAATCTTGTGGTACCTTAAAAACTAACCAATCCTATATGGCATAAACATCTGTGTGCTATAGTCCATGCCAAATGAAACTTGTTTGTTTTTAATTGCTGTAAGATTGATCATTTTTCTATAGACAGGTCATTTTAATGGCAGAGATAGGCAAGACAACAGCTTCACAGTTGCAAGCAGAGCTCCCTTAAGGAGTAAAGGACATTGGTTTATCTTCCACCAAGACTGCACAGTTTCTCAACTTGCAGATTAGCTTGCTGGTTTGGATGATTGGTTATCAGAATGTAAACAATGGACTGCATTTGCGTTTGACCGTGTAAATGAGTTTGCTTTCAAAAGTGTGTACAGTGGTGCCTCACTTAACGGGCGCCCCGTTTAATGACGAATCCACGTAGCGACGAATTCTTTGAGATCATTTTTGCGATCGCATTGCGATGTTTCTAATGGGAAAAAATCGCTTTGCAATGATCGGTAAGCTGTTTCACTTACCGATTTTCGCATAATGATGATTTCCCAACAGCTGATCGGTGGTTCCAAAATGGCTGCGTGTTAAAAAAAATGGCCGCCTGCTGTGTTTTCACCCAGGTTCCTCGCTTTTTTATTTCGCATAGCGACGAATCCATATAGCAACGATTTTGGCTGCATGGATTATCGTCGCTTTGCGGGGCACCGCTGTACTTGAAAGAATAAGGTGTCACCACTCCCTGATTGTGATGCTTCTGATTCATCTCTTTCACCTTAAACAATCCCAGCTTGTTATGTAATGATGATGCTCATCTTGATTCAAGTTGCTTGTTCCTTAGAGGCCCCAGCCTAAGCCAAGGCGGCGCACAGCAGCAACGGACAAGAAGGTGTCGTTTGTGGGTGTGGCCACGCTGCCAGATTCAGTGAGTGTGCAGTTTCTCATTATGCACGGTCTTGGGTAGCTCAGTAGATTAGGAGTCTGGCTAGAGAGCCAGAGATTGGGAGTTCAATTCCCTTCATGCCTCCCAGGAGAGAGAGCCAGCCTGGGTGGCCTTGGGCAAGCTGCACAGTCCCAGGGTGCCCCCTAGAGGAAGGGAAGGGTAAATCATTTCTGAGTAGCCTCTGTCTTGAAACCCTCAAAAAGGATCACCCTAAGCCAGAACTGACTTGAGGGCACATTATTATCATTATTAGTACTGTATGTACTGAGCCCATTTTTATATCAGTGTAAAGTTGCATTTAAACCCCAGCTGTTCATTAAGTTTTTTAAATCTTGTATTGTGTCAATGTTGTTAACATACTTCTTCCATCCCACAAAAGTGGGTTAGTGAAAGGGAAGTCAAAATCATTGAGCATACACTTCCGCAGAACTAAGCTGTACTCCCAACTCCTACTAGAGTTCTGAACAGCAAAATATTTGGGGTTTTCCCCTCTCATTCAAAGGAAAGCTGCAGTGAAAGATTCATAGCCTCTGGTCTCAGACGGAGAATACGGTGACCTTTGCTGACCTCCTAACCATGATTCAAGCATCAAGAGAAGTCTGAAAATAAGGAATATTTGTTTAGTTAGATATCTTTTAAAAAAAAGATTAAGATATGAAGATTAAAATGTAACACATAGCAATACCTGAAAAGCAAGATTAAGATGCATTTAAAAACCTGGGTGAAGCCAATCGTGTGTATCGGCTCCTGACAGATTAGCAGTCCTGAAACCTGATCCACCTCCTTAGAGAAAGAATTTCACTGCCTCCACTAGAAAAACTCCACTGTAAAGCAAACATAAGCCCAATTACCGCATGTCACCAATGAACATTTAGAATGTGAAATGGATATTTCATAGGCATTTCATTTAATGCTCGCTCTTAATGTCTGCCGAAGTGGACATGTCCATGAAAGCTTACATTAAAATGCAATGGTTAGTCTTTAAGGAGCCACCTGTTTTTGCCCATGTTTTGTATTGTGCCATTTCTTTGGATTTTGCCTGAAATGCTCCATCAGAAGGATCTCTCTCTGTTATCTGCATTCTTTACCTTGTTTAGGATAACGGTTGGGTTGACTTCGGATACTTTGATTTCATGATATGCGTAATACACAATCAACCTGTTAGATCTCTTGGTGACCTTTTATGGGGGAAGAGGGGGTATTCATGTTAACCAAGGAGTTATCTCTTTTGAATATATATAATAGCTATAGAGGTGTAAGCATGTTGACAGTAAATACATCTAAGAAAACAAGGTCACCATAAGCTCTTCTTAGCTGTTTTACTTATTACAAAACTTAAGAAACCCTCTTCTGTATTTCAATCCTAACAATTTAGAGTCCTCTTCCTGAAAAAGAAAATAAAGAAACTGAGCAGAACATGAAAGACGAAAAGCTCATTGTTTCAGACATTCCAGAGGTATGAAACAGTTTACATTTTGCCAAGTTGTCAGCCAATTTAGATTTTTATTTTCCCATTTGAGTGGAGCTGAAAGCATTAACTGATTGTGCGATCAAATAATTAATGTGGAGTTTGAAACACTGGTTTTTCATTTCGTGTCAGAACTATACCTTTTGAGTAGCTGACAGTATTTCTAGAAAATAATCCTTTATGTTGTCAGGTGCAGAAATTGCTTATTAGACAACTGTTTTCACAAGAATCCACCACTGGTCTGCAGGGTCAATTAATAGTAATCTAGGATCCTGGTGAATTATGCTCAAGACAATCACCACAGTGATCTGACCTATTCTTGAGTGCCATCTTGAATCTTAAATGCAGGATTACTAATCCTTTCAAAAGATCTCAGCAGCGGGGAGCATAGTGCAAGCAATGTAGTGATGGTCTCCTCTCTTTGCTCTCAGATTGACCAGGCGCAGGAAAAATTAAAAGATTTGACAAGGTGTCTCCACTTAAAGCCGTTTTCTTCCTCTCCTCTATGGAGTCTCCATTTCACAGGCAGCTCAGAAGTGCGTGGCAAAACCCTGACACCTTGAATGCCTTGGTGAATAGTTTTATACAGGTTTACGAGACATGTCATGTTACATATTCAAGAACCAGGAATGCAGTGCCAAGATAGATTAGGGCTCGTGGAATCAGCTTCCATTGCAGTTCCACTGTGCGGGATACGGTCCATGTTAGAAATTGTCTTCCAGGAGCAAAGCATTCTTAATGCAGGTGTATAGGGTTGAAAATTCTCACACGTGTAATCGGATTATAAAACTAGATGTATTTAACCATGGCAACAATGCAGGAACTCTTGCTTGGCCCTTCATTTCTAACCCCTGTTATAAAAGTTGTGAAACTCAGCTTTGAAGCTATGTAGTTTGGAAGTGGCACCTTTAAAAGTCACCTGTTTCAGTGATTTTTAAGACACTTCTTGGATTGATCAGTCAATTCAGTCAACACATTCCAAAGGTGAAACCCAGACATGTCAAATGGGGTACAAAAAGTAAAGATCCAAAGGTAAAGTCCATAATTCTTTTAAAACATTTGCATGCTTAGTGTTTTTAGCTTTTGAATGTTTTTTTAATGCTATAAGCCACCTTAGGTCCTTATAAAAGAGAAAGGTGGGGTAAAAATATTTTAAATAGATAATAAACAAATAAACATGAAACAACTCTGCTCACCAAAACTTAGAGTTGTTTTGGTTATATAAATTTGTAGATAAAAATTTTGATCTCACTGCATTCAGTAAAAATGTGGCTAGAGTTACTGCTGTTTTGTATCAGACTGTTTTGTATCAGACAAAAGGAAGAAGACACAATATCCTGCTGTTTTCCTAGATATAGGATTAACAATGCACTAATCTGCTGATTCTGGAGATTGTGATGAAAGTTACAGAAGACTAAGACATGATTTAATAAACTTTCCATTTATTCTGAGCCACAAGGGACTAATCTGTTAAAACAGGGCTTCCCACGAAAATGCTCTTCCCTTAAAACAAAATGAAGCCCGACTTACATAGCAAAAATTCGACCTTCACCCTGCTCCCCGAAAAATGAAATTACTATAAAGGCATCACCTGCGAATGTTTCTATAATGCTTCTCTTGCTCCAGACCGAACCAGAAACACAAGCAGATGAGAGAGCGAGGGGATCTACGGCCAACGTGCAAGAGGGCCAGGAAGAGCTTGCTCAGCTCTCCGAAGGTCAGTTTGCTGACCAGAGTTCTGTGTCTTCGGGAGACGAAACTGAAATTACTGAGGAATTGGAACCAGGAGGTAATTATCTGCTTACACAAGGCGCCCCTGCCTCGCTCCTTCTTAAACATATGGTGTTGACAGCAGAAGTAGTTTCAGCAGAGGGAGCGTTGTTTTGATCTCCTTCCCAGCACAAGCCAAGTTGGGGCCGTTGGCGTGTTAATCTAAAACAATAACTAGCAGCTTTGTATTAATTGGCTAAGGAAGGAGAGAATCCAAGCTCCAAGCTAGTTCCATAAATATTAAAGGGAGCTGGCTTCTGTTTTAAAAATGTCTTTATATTTCTCCCTTTAGAAGAGAGGTTCATCCCTTAGAAGAGTGCTGTTCTGAAGAATATTTGAAAGCATTGCGTCCCTTTTGTCTGCTGATAGCAGGCGCCCGTAATGTCAAGAAGATGTGGGCAGAGGGGGCGGGCGTTCAGGCAGAGAGAGACTAGTGGGTTCCCCCTCACATCTGTCTGGATGAAAGGTGTCCATGGCAGCTCAAGGCAAAGAATGTAAAAATCCCAGATTATACAGCCGCTCTGCTTTTGTTATAGTTTACTGTCCAGCCAGTAAGAGGAGAGACCTTCTAAGGCCCTTGACATGGAGCTGCCTTTGACAGGGTGAAAAATTTATTTATAGCAAAAGTCGGCTGTCCGGAAGCCCTGATGATGTGCTTCCTGCTGATACTTTTTAGATTACTGAGCAGCAGAGATGGGCCTTTTCAGTGCACTGGGACCAGAGTTACATGACTATGTTCCACCTGGTTTGCAAACAGCCTATCACAAGGCTTTCACGCTTAGCTCTTTATTCTGTTCCCTTCTTAATAAATATTGAATAGATTGCGAGATTCACCCTAATTTTTTCTTAATAACTGGCAGCACCCGTCTGATGTGCAAAATTGTAATTGGTGTCATTCGTCTTCCTACTTGCTTCATGAAAATATATCCTTGGAAAACTCATCAATACTTCAGTGCTACTGAAGCCAGAATTTCTGTTCAGGCTTCAGCTGAAATAAATGGAGGTGTCAGCAAGGAGAGCAGGTTAATTGCAGAACAACAACCCAAAGCATAAATCGCCATGTGTCAGTAATGTTCTGTTGCTTGTTGATCTATTATGGCATTTTTGCCATTGGAATTTTTAAAATGGACCCATGATTGTAGAAGGAGAACGTGGCCCCGCTCATCCATACACATTCATCACTTGATAATCTTATAAAGAGTCAACACCATGAACAGTCCTCTGTGTTACTGTAGTAATGGACAGATGTAATGGGTTCCAAGTTAATTACCCTTCCTGGGATCTTTCAAGAACAGAAATCCATCGAGTTACCCTAGGAGAGTGATTAGGGAAGTGGGGGGGGGACAGAGGGACAAGAACTGCATTTTTCGGAGGGAGGGACACACACACTGTGTCCACACCTATTGTAGACACAATGTTTTCCATGTAGTTGGTGCAAGTGCTAACTGCTGTCACTTGTCAAAAGTAGAGTATTCTGATGCAAAGAAAAGGAATGCTAATTCTGCATTTGGAAACTCGGTTCATAGCTCTTTACTCCCCATGTACCAAAAAAAAGCTCTGTTCATATTGTTCGTGCAAAAAGCTATTCACAGAGTGGCAATGATTAGCATTCTCTCCTTCCTTCGAAACATTAACGGAATGATTGCCCCTCTGGGAATGCAGTCTCAGGGTAACTGCTGGGAAATAAATTGTTGCTGACCATTTCTACTTGGGGGGGATTTTATTATAAATGCTTTGGGTGCCCACCGGGTCGTGGGTTAGTAAACATTCATATAGCCATCCAAGAATCTATTTGCATACTTATGATGGTCCCAGAGAGAATGCCATTCTAAAATTTTGCCAGGGAAGCTGAGCTGGTGGTGAAGTCATAAATCATCATTACTTCTGCACAGGAAGAACAAAGATGGGATAGGAGTTATCCGTTTCAATTTATGAGTGTGTGCAAACAAGTGGGGGCTACCAAAAGAGTAACTTTACTGGAGGGAAGCCAGCCATATTACATAGATGGCACCTTAGCCACGGGAACTGGTGGGAATGAGCGTAGAGGCCGCTGCAGCAAACCGCTCAAGTGGGGTAGGCCATCCCTAAAAGCAGAGCAGCCCAAACACATTCCGAGTCAACCGAGTTTATGTCCGTCCTCCAGCTTTATATAGAGATTTACTGCTAAGTCTTTGGATTTCTCTTAAAAAGGACCTCTTGCTGTGAGCAACTTGGCAAGGCCGCATCTCTCCAGGTGCCGGCTGCAAACAAAAGGAGGTTGGTTTGGTTGACCGTTTAACAATCCTTGATTGGCCAGTGTCCTGTTGTGTCTGTAAGGAAGAAAAACCATCTCTCCTGCTGATTGTCTTCCTTAGCTTCTTACAATGCCCCCGACCCGTCTTGTTCACCACTCTCCACTGAATGCCCTTACAGGGTATTAACTTCCTGTTTATTTGTTGCTGTTCTCCATGTTTTTGGCAGCAGAAGAAGATGACAGAGAGAGGATGGATGCTGTCGAATCCGTAACAGATAGTGATGACTGCATTGTTCCAAGTCCCGTGTCCGCGAGCCTCAATCAGGTTTGTTGGGAGTTTTGAGGACAATTCTTTTGGGTATTCTCAGTTGCCTTTTAAGATACTGATGTCCCTATATGCTATAAGACAAAAGGGAGGTGGGCAGAGTGCAGTCCTAAAGCCCCCACAGGGCCACCCAAGACTGGTTTTGCCCTTTGCAACCCTTCCCCAGCCCCCTCCTTTTCCAAGAGGGTACAGTCCAACTGTACCCCCCCCCAAAAAAAAAACCTCTGGGAGAAGTGATGATTCCCCTCTTAAACAGGTCACAAGAGCCCTGCACTGTTTAACGGTAGAGTCCGTGGGCGGAACATGTCCCTAATATAAAGACAACCGCATAAAACAACAAACCATGATTTGTGGATGGTGTTTGGGTGTGGGTGTTGTTTTTGTTGGGGTGGGTAGGGAAGTCCTGTCTCTATTTATTTGTGTGTTGTTAGGTCATCTTTCACAATCTGGCCTTAATTTAGCATTCCAGAGCGTGCCTGCAAATAACGGGTGCCAGCCTAATGATGGTCTTCGAGCAGCAGCTTAAGAAAGTAATGTGTTTGCAACATCTCGGAGTGCACCCAGCTGCATTAAGCAATGTTTTGCGCTTGATTGGCTTCTTGTCTATTCATCATGCCGCACCAGGATTTTGAAATGCTGCCACTTCTCCAACCCAGAGAGAGAGAGAGAGAAATTATTTTAATAGGTGGAACTGTATTATGATTAACTGCATATTCAATGCCATCAAATTCTTTTAAGCTGGAACAATGTGAGCCAAATAGGAAAATTACTCATTGCCAATGAGCCTTGCAAAAATACAGCTGGGTCTACAAATCTCTGGCATTGTTGCACTCGATTACAACCAGAATGATTTAAGAAGACTTAAAGAAACTTGGAGCTTGAAAGAAGGTTAGCATGGGGGAACATTTACGCCTGCCTTTCTCCGCTCATCTGATTATGAGGAAATGTAGTGACTCTGCTTATGGGAACAAAACTCTTAGAACATCAGGGTAGCTCTCTGGGATTCAGTTGAGTGTTTCGTAAGCCCCACTCACTTCAGCATCAGAGGTAAACTGGTGTACAAAGACGTTATGCACCCTGTATTGTTACGATAGCTGTTAATCCGTGATAATAGAGTGGTCTTAATGGACCAGATAGGCGGGATATATTAATTAATTAATTAATTAATTAATTAATTAATTAATTAATTAATTAAATAAATAAATAAATAAATAAATAAATAAATAAATAAATAAATAAATAAATAAATAAATAAATAAATAAATAAATAAATCCTTCAGCATGACCTATTCCCCCTTGATAAGATCCTTTAAAAGGCCATGTTATGTTCCCCTTGCTGTGAACAGAAAAGGCCTTGAATGCACAGAAGCTTCTGTAGGTTAGTACAAATGATGTGCTAGGACCCTCTCAGGAGCATTGAGTTGCCTTGAATTGAAGGCACTTGGTTCATAGTGATGGAGATAATCATGCCAGAGTTAACCACTTCTGTAAGTCCGATTGATTTCAATAAGGCCATACTAAAATATGTTGCCATTATCCTGTTGAACAGCACTTAAGCAGGCCTAATGTAGACTTAGTCTAGAAGCAAATCTTGTTACACACTTAAGTTGAAGAGCAATGTAAAAAAAGTGGGAAGAGACTTGTTTCCACCTAATTTTTTTTTAAAAAGCATGCTGCTTACAGTATATACTACCCCATAGTGCTTAAAGAACTCTCTGGGCTGTTTACAAGTTAATTACATAGGTTACACATTGCTTGCCCAGCGAACTGGGTACTCATTCTACCAACCTTGGAAAGATAGAAGGCTGAGTCATCCTTGAGCCGGCTACCAGGAATAGTACCCCGGGTCGTGAGCACAGTTTTGGCGAAGACATCAGTGTAAGCACTGCGCCACGAGGCTCCTAATAGTTGGAATCTTTAATCTACACTGAAGTTCTAGTGTTCAGGATGGCATTTTATGCTGATGCCTGATGTATTAAAATGATATTTATTTCTTCTGTGCTCCCATTCAACACATAAATGTTTTTCCAAGGTGATATACAGTCACTGTAAAAACATGTTAAATAACCTAGGTATCTAAATATTAATACTCCATTGTAATAAGCACTAGATTGATCACAGTTGCACACTTAATTATTTAAAAACTGGCCAATCCTGTTTAACTAGATTGAGATAGTGGGGAAAAAAACTATTTTACAACCCACCTAAAGGGAAATAAGAAAGGAAGCCAGACATCTCTCTTGGGACAGCAAGTAGCACACGGTTGGTTGGTTGGTTGGTTGGTTGGTTGGTTGGTTGGTTGGTTGGTCGGTCGGTCGGTCGGTCGGTTGATTGGTCGGTTGATTGGTCGGTTGATTGATTGATTGATTGATTGATATATCGCCCATCTAGCAATTGCTATTCTGGTTGCTGTACAAATATGGGGAGAACAGAAATGGCCACATCTCTTATGCTCACCAGTCAAGATGATTGGAGCCTCTAGCTCTTCTTGGCTTCCAGAGAAATTCAGACAAGTATAGACACTTGTGGGTTCAAGTAGCCTAAACCATTTAAGGCTTAAATTCAATATTAATAAGTTTAAACATTAAGAACCCCTCCATTCTGTGAACTGCACCAGCCCATTCATGTTAGTGACCCTGACTTCAACTGGTAGCATCTTTGCATGCTCTCTGAGCCCCCGTGAGTGTCTGTTTTAGAGAATAAACATAAGCATTAAATGCTGCTCTAGTGTGTACACACACACACACACACACACACACACGGATGCTTGTAGCCAAGGGACTATATGCTTGTAAAATCATCAGCTTCATTTTCAGGTCTAATCTGTGTATTCTGGCAATACTCTCGCATCCGAGATCGTAATCTCTGTGTGTCATTGCTCCAGAAATACCTGTTTGGTTTGATGAAGAAACAAATGAAGCTGAACATTTTTTGTTCAAGATCCAGCTGCTTATTTTTTATCAGTGAGATAAATACCCCTAGGGGTCTCCAGGCTCTGTAAACAAACCGTCTGATTTTATTTAGAGCTTGCCTTCCTAATTACCCCGTGAATCCCAAACCGCACATCACATGGTTCAAGCCACTTAAGATTAAGCTGTTCCTTTTTCACAGGTTGCAAATCAGACCATCCATGGTTATTTCTTAGATATGTTGATCATAAAAGGAATCTTAACTTTTTTTTCCACCCAGGATTTAGCTATGCAACTTGGTTTTCTCTCTCTTTTTCTTCTTGTCTGTTATGTATAATTAATCATAGATTACTTCATTTTGTTTCATTCCATTTACAACATTTATGAGCTTCGCTTTGTCGGTAGGAAATGCTTGTCCCCTTCTTTTTCCTTTCCAAAGTGGCGTAATTAGTGTTAGCATCTTTTTTAACAGGCTACATAAAGTTTAGTGGCTGGATTAAATCATGTCATTAACATAATGTGCTATACAATTTGCCCCTATCTCTCTTCGTTTCCACTACATCAAAGTGCCACAGAGTGCCAACGTAATTGGGCCTTGCTAGCTTGTCAGGTTGAGTCAAGATGATGACTGGTGTTTTTTTCTAAAAAAGCTTCTAGGCATGATAATTAATGGAAGGGGGAGGAAAGAAAAATCAGAAAAATGTAAAACTTTGGACAGTTCTTTATGAATATTTCATACATTTGAATAATCAGAAGTTAACATTATCAATTTGATGTATAATACATTGATTAAAAGCCTTGTTACAGGCCCTCAAAATAGACATCAGAACTGGAAATTTGCATTTGCTTTTTTTTTAACGAAACGTCTAAACTGGAAGTAACATAAAATTAACAATTGCTTGTTCTCATCCCTATACCTCTGCACTTCATCATTTTGAGTACTAATTTAACTTTCAATTATCACAATAATTTTTTACTGCTGTCACCTCTTAAGTTATCTACAAACGCGCCCACAAGGCAAATCTTAGAAAAACCAATTTATTCCATGGTGGTCTCATTTTCCTCTAGGTGTGTTTACATCTTTTCTCCTCCATTACAGACAATCTTTGTCTGCTTTGCTTGCACTAACAGCAGTTTAGTGAACACTGTCATAGTCACTTTCCTGAAATTAAGATCTTAGGGTTCTTAATTAATTTTGACATTTGGCATTCTTTAAAGAGCACGAGCCAGGATTTCCAGGTGGCTCAACTTCTACTGGAGATAACCACATGTTCTTTGAAAATAAATAAATCAATAAATAGAACAAGCCCAAACAGATAAAATTGGAGGAGGAAAAAATAGCTACCTTTCGTCATTTGTTGGTGTTGAGTTGTTTTTTGCTTGTTTGTTTTAAGGATCCACTTAAGCTGAAGATGAACAGGTGAACAGAACCATAACACAGGCTGTTAGTGGTGGAGAGGGGATAATTTAAAGTTGTTGGAAATAATTGTTGGATAGCTCAATGGTGTCTGCATCTGGCTGCTGAGCCAGCGGTTGAGAGATTGACAGGGACTCCTTGACAGAGGCTGCATTCAGTGATCCATAGGCTCGCTTCCAGCTCTGCAGTTCTAAGATTGTATTATATTATACAACAAAAAGAATCTGCTCAAAGATCAAAGATTCTACATTGGACAGCCGATGAAGAAAGTGTTCCTCTTAAGGATTTCCTCCCTAACTCTGCACTCAGTTATGCAATGAAAAAATATGTAATTCTCCATTTATTTTATTTATTTATTTATTTATTTATTTTATTTCTATCCCGCCTATCTGGTCATACTAGACCACTCTAGGCGGCTTACAATTGAAGCAACAATAAAATTATTAAAAACATTACAAATAGACAAAAATGGAAATCAAAGAATATAAAAGAAAAATCGTCAGGGATTATCTGTTGGGAAAGCCTGCCTATACATCAGTGTTTTCAATTGTTTCTTAAAAATGCCCAGCGAGGGAGCCGCGCGAATCTCAGGGGGTAAGTTGTTCCAGAGGCGAGGAGCCACCGCCGAGAAGACCCGATTTCTGGTCTTTTCCTTCCGGGCCTCTCTTGGCATCAGGCTCCTCAGCCTCACCTCCTGGTTCGCACGGGTGACACGGGTAGATCTAGGTGGGAGAAGGCGTTCCACCAAATATTGAGGTCCTAAACCGTTTAGGGCTTTGTAAGTAAGCATCAACACTTTGAAGTCGATGCGGAATCGGATGGGCAGCCAATGCAATGCGGCCAGAGTGGGCGAGATATGTTGGTATCTTCTCACTCCACTGAGTAATCTGGCCGCAGCATTCTGCACCACCTGTAGTTTCCGCAGCAGCCTCAAAGGTAGCCCCACGTAGAGCGCATTGCAGTGGTCTAATCTTGAGATTACAAGCGCATGTACCAAAGTGTTGAGAGCCCCCACATCAAGGTAGGGTCGCAGCTGGGCTATCCGCCGAAGATGGAAAAATGCGGTGCGGACCACGGACGCCACCTGGGTTTCCATAGTGAGCGCCGGGTCCAGATGAATCCCCAAGCTGCGAACCCCATCCCTGGCAGGCAGGGTCACTCCCCCCAAAATGAGGGAGTTTCCCAAATCCCCAACTGTGGGAGCGCCCACCCTCAGTACCTCCGTCTTGTCCGGGTTCAGCCTCAGCCCATTCTCCTGCATCCATTCCCGAACGGTCTCCAGGCAGCGCTGAAGGGACAGAACGGCATCTCCTGTAGTTGGAGAAAAGGAGATGTAGAGCTGTGTGTCATCCGCATATTGATGGCACAGGGCTCCACACCCCCTGATGACCCCCCCAGCGGCCTCATATAGATGTTAAACAGCATTGGGGAGATGATCGACCCCTGTGGAACCCCACAATTGAGGCTCCACGGGGCCGAGACATTCTCCCCAAGCTGTACTCTCTGGGGACGGTCCTCCAAGAAGGAACGGAGCCAGGCAAATGCCCGGCCACCTATTCCCAACTCGGTGAGCCTCCCCAGGAGGATACCGTGGTCAATGGTATCGAAGGCCGCTGAGATATCGAGGAGGACCAGCAGAGACATTTTGCCTCTGTCGGCCTCCCTCAACAGGTCATCACACAGGGCGACCAATGCCGTCTCTGTTCCATGGCGTGGCCTGAAGCCCGATTGGAATGGATCCAGGGCATCTGTGTCATCCAGGAACGCCTGAAGCTGATCGGCCACCACCCTCTTGACTACCTTGCTTAAGAAAGAAACATTGGCGACAGGCCTATAATTGCCAATTTCGTCCGCCGCCAAACTAGGTTTCTTTCTTATGGGCCTAATGAGTGTATCCTTGAGGGCAGAGGGAAATCTGCCCTCAAGGAAAGACCCATTAATTATTACAGTAGCCCATTCCGTTGTTGAAGGCCTGGCTGCCTTGATTAGCCAGGCCGGGCAAGGGTCCAAAGAGGAGGTGGAGGCACGGCAGCGATCAAGCGTCCTGGCCACAGTGTCGGGCGAAACAGGCTGAAAGGAGTCAAAAATCACCGGACAAGACGGAGCGCTGGACATCTCAGCTCGACTCACTGTATTCAAAAAAGGGGAGAGGTCCCGGCGGATGGCCTCCACTTTAGATTTTAAAAATGCTGCAAATTGGTCCGGTGTAAAACTAGGGGGAGGCTTATCACCTGGGCCAATTCCGGATAGGTCACGTACTATACGGAATAATTCCGCCTGCTGATTAGACGCCTCGCTTATCCAGTTAGCGAGGTATGTTCGACTGGCAGCCTTTACCTTGGCCTGGTAAAGGTTAGTAGCGACCTTAACAGCTATGCGATTAAAAACCGTCGGGTCCTTTCTCCATTTGCGCTCTAGCCGTCTCCTGACCCGCTTCGACGTCCGGAGATCCTGGTTAAACCAGGGCGCCGGGCGATCTCTGCGGCTGAGAGGGCGTTTAGGCGCGATCGTGTCTACGGCACTAGCCGCGGCTGTGAACCAGGCGTCGACCAGAGCCTCGACAGGAGCGCCGGCCAGGTCAGCCATAACCCCTCTCACGGCATCCTGGAATCCTGTCGGATCCAGTAGCCTTCGAGGGCGGACCATAACAATAGGTCCCTGCTCCCTGCGAGGGGGGAGAGCCATCTTGATGGTACACTTTATTAGGTGGTGATCCGACCATGACAAGGGGACCGACTCGAGGTCAGTCACCATCGGACCACTCTCGCTCCCATTGGTGGAAAAGACCAGGTCTAATGTGTGGCCGCCCACGTGTGTAGGGCCGTTGACATGCTGGGACATGTTCAAGAAGGCCATGGTCTCCAAGAACTCAAGAGCTGGTCCGGACGTTTCTGCCCCCGCATGCATGTTGAAGTCCCCCAGGACTAGTAGCCTCGGGGAACCCAGCAGTGCCGTGGAGACAAAGTCCACCAGCTCCGGTAGGGAAATGGCTGGGTCGCGGGGAGCACGGTAACCCAGCAAGATCCCAATACCGTCCCTGGCCCCAATCCACACGTGGAGAGCCATCTTAAATCATGTATGGCCCTTCCATCCCAGGCCATTTTTCAAAAATGGCTTGTCCTTGGAAAAGATAGAAGAGAAACCAAGTCTCCAGATATTCAACAAACACCCCCCCTTTCTTTCTTTCTTTCTTTCTTTCTTTCTTTCTTTCTTTCTTTCTTTCTTTCTTTCTTTCTTTCTTTCTTTCTTTCTTTCTTTCTTTCTTTCTTTCTTTCTTTCTTTCTTTCTTTCTTTCTTTCTTTCTTTCTTTCTTTCTTTCCTTTTTCTTTCTTTCTTATTTTTTATTTTGATTTAATAGAACTAACATACTTCACCCAGTTAATTATTTGATGCCCGTGAGTGGCAATAATATTAAGAATTACTAAGATTTGTAACAGCCTTGTTCCATGGCACTTTGAAACCTAATTTTCTAAAATCTTGAGTCTTAATCTCTGTTTCGTATTAGGCTTCCTCGGCTGCTTCAAGTTTTCTTTCATTTCTTTGAACTGCTGCACCCCAGTATTTTACCATGATGGCTGGTAGTACATAAATAGATCATGCACAGCTAAAAAGGAAGTCTAGCTTTTTATCAATATATCCTTGATTATGCAACGGTTCCTAAGGACTACCTAGGAAATTGGACTCTGTCTTATGAGTAGCGGGTTAAGGAGATGTGAGCTCTTAGAAACTAGTTCTGGGAGCACAACAAACCTACATTTGATGAGATTGAAAGCTTCTATGTTTGTTTTAAAATAAACTACAATACCCCATTATGTCTGAACCCAGTAAACTGTGATTTATGCTAACTATGATTAGCTCAGACAGACTAGGATCATACTATTGTTTCAGATTCTAATTTTTCAGAAACATTCAATGCCGAATCAGCTAGTTTCCTGAGTTCAGATGTAAAGAACAAGTGTGAGTTATTAAAAAATGGAAGTGGAGAGTAAGGTAAGGTGTACTCAAGACTCACTGGGTTTTGTTCCCATTGTGATAAACCATTGTTTGGTTGTGCATTTGGACCGTTGTGAATTCTGCAAGTCAGGACAGCTTTTTCCACTCACTCCAAAGGTCTGTACACTGAGTCTGTGCAGGACCAGGGAGTTGCTGTAGACAGACGGTCCATCTAGCTCAGCATTTCTTCTACACCAGTGGTAGGCAACACTTAGGGTGTGGTGCTTTTTCACTGGCACCCCTCACATCAGCCCAGTTGTGTCATTGCCACTACCAAATTTGGGAGCGGTATAGATGTATAGATAGGGACGGTATAGATCCTCCGGCAAAGACTCTGATATTGGGAAAGTGTGAGGGCAAGAGGAGAAGGGGGCAAGCTATAGCGCGCGCGCACACACACACACACACACACACACGCACACACACACACACACACACACACTTCCTCACCAGCATGGTTCCTTCAATAATGTTAGATGGGAACAAACAAGCAATCTTTTTGTGAGTCTCTCTAAGAACTCCTTGATAACATGGCATAAGCCTGTCCCCCTTATTGTTGTTGTTGTTAGGACCGCCCTTCCATCCCCCCTACAAAGCCTTCTTGCTTATTTGCCTTGCCGTTTCCTATCTTACAAGCCTTTCCCATCCTTGCTTGACATAAAACAAGCACCACCTGTTTTTTCTTTGTGCAATGTTAAGAGGTCCTTGATCCATGTGCTTCCTCCATTTGGACTTCGTTTGCAAGCTGCCATCTCGGCACGAGCCGGTTTTGACAGCCCAGTTCAACATTTGGAGCGGAATTACTCAGAATATCACTTAAAATTGCTCCTCATCCATCTTTCCGGTGGAAGGGAGAAAAAGGAGTTGTTTCTAAAGTAAAATTAGACAATAGAGGCAATTTCATTTTTTATGCATGGGAATGTAGAGTGCTTGAGGTTATTAGTTGAAACTGAGTAACCTTTGCAGGCTTTCATCTCTTTCTTTCAAATTTGAATATGAAAAGCATATTCAAGTCAAAGACCATCACTTTAATGACATTTGGCAGTCATTTGATTTATTAGGTTTTTAGGAAAAAAAATTCCTTTAAATATTTCATCGTACTATGCTAATCCTAGTAATATTGCCTGCTGAAGCCGTGTACCTGTATTAGCGGAGACAGAATGGTGTGGAATTTTCTCTGTCATCGTAGTAAAATTTCCATGAATCTACTGAATAATAAAACAACCTTATTGAAATATTCAGATTTGGGTTTTTAGTTAAGGTATCTTAGGATACATAATAAAAGGAAATGCCTTTTGAAAGGGGTGTGAGTAAAGTTACTTCATCAAATATTGAAGGGGGTTGACAGCAGTGGGTATTGTTCCATATGAAGGAGATAGATAGATAGATATGTTTATTTACACTGGAATACTCAGGGCTTTTCATTTGATTAATTATAGAATATAGTCCTGAAAACGCATCAATTGCCATGTTGAACTTGAATATTGTTATCGATTTTATGGTTTGAATGTCAGCCTCTAGAAACTCAATTTCCCCCTCCTCTTTCTCTCTCTCTCTCTTTTTTTGTAATTACCACCACAAAGTTAGTAATTTGAATTTACAACCAGAAAGGGTTCCTTCCGATTCCACACTGGAGAAATAGTCTTTTAATATAGAAGGGGAACCATAAAGAGAAAAGTTAAAGAAGAACTTGACAGTTGAGAGCGGCAAGGTGCTCCGTCTGCTCTTTGAAGAGCAGAATCTCATCCTTTGAATGTTCTTCTGTGTAGTCTAATTTTGGTATCACAGTGATTATGCCTCCTTTGAAACCACTGACTTATTCAGGAGAAAGTGTGTCTGCTGCCTTGCTAATATTTGACATGAAGAAAGGGGTGGCTTTTCCAAGCCATAAATGCAGTCAGGTGCAATTCAGTCTGCAAGCACATTTTTGGCACGCAGAGAGATGACCTTTCCTTGTTGTCTTAAGCTTAGCGAAGCAGTTTCAAGAGCTTATCCCTATGGTGAATAGGGCATTTTACTGCATCCAGCAGTAAAGCCCATACCCTTCATGTCGCACTAAGGGTACACTCTTCTTTTAAGCAGGAAGAAAAAAATTAGCATAGACGTGAGATGTGTGTCACCACACATTTTGGGACAGGTGTTGGGCCTGCCAATGGCTATCTGCATTTCCCAAATGTGTACTGTACTAGTTACATGTTTAAAGTTAACAGCCCTCTCCGGGTGACTTGATACGTACATGGATGCTTTTGCATCCAATTGAAATAATAAAGGAGGAGCATAAAGTGATTTTATTTTTTTTTTAGATTTGGGGACCTGTACCTGATCAACAAGTCTATTCATCTTGTTGGCATTTCTTATTTCTGTTTGTTTTAAATAGTCTGCTGATAAAATCCGTGTTGAAATAGTCTCGCTCAGCCTCACGGACAGCCAGATTGCGAGGGATGACACCATACAGCGGCTGTTTGTAGAATGCAAGATCTCTACTTTTCCGGCTTATGAAACACCAGTATCGCTTCCGAAACCCAGGATTGGACAGTGGGTCTACTTCAATTACAGCCATGGTACGTCTTCATTAAGTATATATCTTACTGTTTTTTTAAAGTTACTCCTGTTTGATCTGTCTCTTTTTTTTAAGTGATTCTTTTAAAAAGAAATACCCAAAAGATATTTGTGAATTATAATTACATGCAGGATCTCTGAGGGGTAGCCCAAGGTTTCATCTTCATTACACTCCTCCTTTCCATGATAGACAACTCATTGTCCTCAGAAAACACATAAGCATAGATAACAAAGAAGCAACACGGCTAGCGTTTGGGACATTGGTAGGAGACGATAACTGCCTTGGAGATAGGAAGCATTTGGTTTTCAGAACAACACCTCTCATTGGCCATGCTGGCTGTGAGATTCTGGGAGTTGTAGTTTCTTTTCCCTTCTCTCCTCCCACTCTTCTCTTGTCAGGGAATAAACAGAAGAGGGTCTGTCAATGAACAGGTTGGCTTCCAGGATGTTCGCGAGGATGAAAACTAGCTGGCATTGTTTCGTAATTTTGTTTGCAACTGAAAAATCATCCTTAGAGGAAATTGTGGACGAGGGCAAGCCAACGAGGAAGCAGCAGTTGGCAGGTTGTTCCTCCAAATCGTTATTTTTAATGTAACACCAGAGTGTTGTGTATAAGCCAATGAGTGTCAGGCCATCATAAATGTCGATGGCCGATTGTCATGCTGCAAAGTAGCGAAAACATTGGTGAGTTAATAAATCCACAGGATTAAAACAAATGCACCAATATTCGGGCATTCCCTGTAAAAAAGTTTACAGTTAAACTTTGATATGCCTTTGGAATACAGATATTAATGTTGCAGTATATTATTATATCCGATGGGAATGAAGCTGTTCTCATCCAGCTTGATTCATTTATAACCATAGTCATTTTTCAGGCACTATAGAAAGGCTCATGGTGACATTTAAAAAAAAAAAATCTTAGATTTCCAAAATTATTACTTCGCAGTTTGAACCTGAATGATGGAACGTGCCTTTTCGGGTTTATTTTTAATTTTACATTTAAAAATTGATTTTTCATTTCTCCCACTTTTGGAACTCTTGTTTGTACCAATGTTTTGAGTTCCTTTTGTGACATGTTTCAAGCACAGAATCCGTCCACGGATTTATTTATTCAGTCATTCATTTGTTCCAAATGTTTTTATAAACCACTCCAAACTGCCGTTTTCTTCAGGGCGGCGTAGATATTTAAAAACAAAAACAATCACTCTAACCACACATTTTACAATGGAAAGAGGTGAGCAGCCAAAATGGGATTGAGATATAAAAGTATTTAAATGTTAAGATCTATCATCCATCCATCCGTCCATCCATCCGTCCATCCATCCATCCATCCATCCATCCATCCATCCATCCATCCATCCGTCCATCCATCCATCCATCCATCCCCTGCACCATCTGGCAACCAGGCCACTTTGGGTGGCTAACAGCAAGACAAACAACACAGTATCAAAACACAATAAAAATAAAATAATAAAAACATTCAACTGATACAATAACTAGTAGGATAAATTAAAATTAAAATAGTAATGAAGTCAGAATGTGTATGTTTACTATGGCTTTACTCTGTTTCTTATTCACGCCTAAATTAAAATTAAAATAGATGGCTATGATGATGATTAAAAGGATGATGTTAACATAAAAAAGTAGCTGGCTTTGGTAGACATAACTCAAAGTTGAAGGTTTTAACATATCGCCTATATGCTACTAATGACAAAAGCAGGTGGCGCTCTCTTGGAAGAATGTTGCACCAGTAAGTGGCCTCTACTTGAGAAGTCTTCTTACTGTGATAGTATCCGTTACACCGTTATGAGTGATAGCACCTAAAGAAGGCTGTCTGACACCAACCAAGTTAATCAGGCAGAAACATATGGGAGCAAAGAACGTTGTTACCTTCTTGGTTGCTCTCTCTAGTGGGGATGCTGCTTTTGAAAGGTGCTATTTTATTATACTTTGATGCCAGTGAAATAGTTCAGGTACCCTGAAGTGACTGTGCTTGACTTTAAATCAGGAATGTGAGAATTTGACTCTTGACCTACCCAAAACCCATGGCTATTTAGAACATCCAAGCTTTTGAGGCCTGTTTCAACGATCTGGTGGGCCATCTTGTTTTTGTACTTCACCCTGATTATGTGGCAATCTGGGAATTAGACATTTTTCATAATTAGTCTTATAACTGGCAATACTTTATAAACTCTTTTGGAAAATACTTTTTCCCATAATCGTCACAACCTCGTAAGTTAAAACTCATTTCCAACATGGTTCCTTTGCTTTTCCTAGATCACTCCTTAAATAACTGGCCACCTGATTCACTGTTCCATGCCAGTTTTGCTTGTAAGTGAGCACCTTCTCGGGCAAACGCCCTAATGAATTTGCTGTTTGATAATGTCAGTGAGAAAGCCAATAATCTAATAGTAATGAAGTCAGAATGTGTGTGTTTACTATAGCTTTACTCCACTTCTTATTCATGCCTAATTAGATTTGAGTGTGTAGAATATTTGGGGTTAATTGAATATTTTCTTTAATAAAACTGAGATTTACATGATTGGGGAAAGGAAGTGTACTTTGAGCTTAGATGGAAACTAAGCAGTCCCCAGGATTTTGTATGAAAAAAGCATGATAAATCCATGTGTAATTTGAGAAATCATTTCTTGGTAAATAAAACCTTTTATTGAGTTTTTTATTATTATTATATGTATATTATAGCAGTGTGACTGGCTTTAAAAAAAAGCTGCTTTACATCTCAGCTGGAGGAAAAATCTTTTGGAATCTTGATTTAATAACTAACACTTATTGTAATGGTTCAGTGCTGTCACACCCTCAAGCCTGTACTTGCCTTTTTATCAGTCTGTAGGTAGGAGCGAAACCATTCTGCAATTAATGTATTCAATTTCGCGATCATAGTATAACTAAGAGAGATCATATTTGAATGTTCCTTTTTTTTTACTGTAGAGTCTGAATCCATATAAAGAGCCTTCCTAAAAGAGTGAGTTGTTCAGTTATCCTTCTAGAAATACTCTTTGTTTCTAGTTCTCAGTTGAGTAAATGGAAGCCAAAAGCGGAAGGTAACCCCAGAAAACATTGCAAGGAAGGTCACATTGAAAACATTGCCTTTTTAATTACAACTCTCAGAATCCCCCTAGCCAACATGGTTGGCTGGAGGATGCTAGAAGTTGTAGTCCAAGAAAGTAATGTTTCCAAGTGGTGATTATATCATAAATTTAGTGGCTTCCTCGTCTTCACTTTCTCACTGGATAGTTGTGGTGGGAGGAGGTAAAGACAGCGGAAACAGTAAATGCTTCATAGTGTGTGTTTCATAGCCTTACTACCCATGAAATTCTTCTGATCGACTTTTGGTACCTGCCCTCCACACACAGTGTATTTACTGGCTCCATTTCTATCCCATCTTTCCTCTGGTTATCCTAGGGTTCCCCTGGCCTGCACTTTTAGCCTGACAGCAGCAGGTGGGTAGACCAGGGTGATAAACATTGACCGAGGATACCCAACCAGTTCCATGGATCAGTATAAGCTAGAACATTGGTTTCCTGGGTCTCCACCCAGGACTCCAGCCACTGAACCACAAAGCTAGTCTAAATCTGGGATGTAGCATTTTCTGTGTAGCCCCAGCCTCCCTCGGAGAAAGGCAGCTTAGAAATGAAACATAAACAAAGCCAGCATGGCACCAGGCTCTCTCCTTTCGCTCTCTGTAGACCTTCCAATATGTCCCCGCTTACAGTCCATTAATCATCACTTGCCGTTTCATAGGTTTATCTGTGCCGCAGACTCAAAACTGATGTTGGGGTCATTCTTTCTTGTTGGGAAACTGGTAGAATTGTGCCTTTGTGAGAGGGAACTCTTAGTGGTCATGCAGAACTAGTCATTGTGGAGCTTCCAGCTAGAGTCCCAGACCCTTCCCTCCGTGTTTGTTTGATGCCTGTTCCTAACTTCTGTGGAAGTTCAAAACAAAGGAAGGGGGATCCTACATGAAAAGGCTTAAGAAGAACTTGACTGATCAGTTGCGAAGAGGGGAAAGCAACATCAAGCAAGCTTCATATCTGTGCTTTCCAACTGAATGTACTATGAAGTCTGAGACTAGGGAAAATACTGTAAGTGTAAGCAAACTGCCTTTATACTTGGAATAAATAAGTTACACCTTAGGGGTTGAGTCTTAACTTCACCTTGACAAAATGATCTCTTTTGCCCCCTTCTCCCGGACAAGGCCACCATAATTGAAATAACAAAGATTAAGTTCAGTTGATAGACACTGATAACAAGGAAATAGCATTTATATTTCATCGAGCCAAGAGAATATTGCCGTAAGAATGCTGAGGTGGCCAGAAAAGGTCCTGGAAATAAGATTAATGATGGTGGGCCTGAAGAATGTTATCTTGACTCTATATAAACCTGCTTGGGAATTGACACGAGAAAGGGGAAAGATTAATGAAATCTTCCAAGTTTTTTTTTTTATGAGATTTATATAGATCAGAAGCCTTTGGCCCTGAGATGTGAGTGGTTGATTTGGACAAATTGTAGATACCTAAGCAAGTGTGAATTTTTTTTTATAAAAGTGTGTGAGAGAAGGAATTAACAACCAGATACCCTTTGCATTTGGAATATTATATACAGTATTTCCTCTTTGTAGAGTATTCTACCTGTAGAGGTGTCCTAGACCCCTTCCCGCTTCATATTCAGAAAGTGCATAAAAATACTGCTTTTCAAGGAGGCATTCAGGATACCTGCCCTCTATAATGGTTTGTCACTTAGTCCTATTTTTCGCCACTATATTTTGTAGTTTGTATCTTGTCCGTTGCTGCCATGTTGGGTTTTTAAGTATGTGCTTCTCCTTTTATGTTATATATTTATATTTTTAATACTGCTGTAGTCTGATGTGGTGTGCTCTTTACGTTATTTTACGGCTGGAAAATAGAGATTGGCGTGAACCGCCATTCGGCGGATTGGGCCCATCGATGTTGTGTGAGTGCCCCAGATTCTCCACCCGGCCTCCTCCTGCGAGCGTCCAAGTGGAGGAAGAGATGGGGTAGGGAAGCCCATTGTTCATAAAACACAACGATCAATAAAATTAGAATAAAAACCCACAGAAAATAACACAATAACGAACTCAAAGACGTGCATAAATATACCTATGAATTGTATCCTGAGTTTCATTTCCCCCACCAAATCTGAACAGTTCATCATATCCCTTGTACAGTATATCACACAATTGGGAGGGTGAGTGTGTTATGATGCTTCCTTTTCATCATTGCAGGAGAGGAACTGAAGCTCAGGGACAGTAGCTTGCTTAAAGCCAGCTAGCCAGTTCATGGCAGGGGCAAAATTCACCCTGGCAACTTCTGCATTTATTGATCAGCCATGGTTGTTTAAATGAATGCTTTTTACTCCCAACTTAGAGTGGGGAAATGCTTTTATTGTGACTTCACATGCTCGGACGATGTTTCCAAAGGGAGCCAGCCCTGTGACCTGAATCAGGAAATTTCCAAAAGGGTAGACATTTCGGTCTGCTGCAGGAAAAACACAGAGTCCCATCGCACTGTTAAAGACAGGCGACAGGATCTCACTTGGAAATCCGGAGCGTACGGGCTGTGTACCCAATCCCTCTCTTCCTTTTAGGCAAGCCAGAGAGGGCCCTGTCCAAAATGACGCAAGGGGTGAAATTAAAAAGTCCTTCTGCACACGCCAAGGGAAGGGGGGGAAACAGCTGCATGCACAGCTGTCCATTGTAGTCAACATGAAGAGGATTTGAGCCTTATACACTTTTGTACCATGAACTATATATATATGAACTATAGCACATTTCATTGGCTGCACGTTATCTGAACATTTTAGGGTGCTTTTTTTTTATTTAGACAAGTAAATGTCAAGCCGTAGCCTTCCATACCCTGCTGGTCTAAAAAGTTCTCCTCGTTGCCTGTTGTGGCAGGAGAGGAGGATTAAATTACCGGGCTTGTCAAAAAGGACAAGTGCTCTGCCATACATTATATCGCTATCACTGACTCTCACCGTGTGAAAGAAACCACCGTAAATCTTCTCCGTTGCAAAGCTGTAAAAGCCAGTGGCTTTTACAGTCCTGACGGCCAGGGCCATTAACAGGAAATGACAGCTGTGTGGTATTCTTAGATGCTGTCCTGTATCTTTTCCGACAGCATGTGCCTAAAGCTGCCAGCGATATGACAACTGGATCACATGCCATTTCCGACTTCGACTCCCGTTTTCCTCCCTGTTTTGTTTTGTTTTTCGGACGGCCACCCTTTTTCCCCCTTCCCATCCCCACTTTTCTCCAAAGCCACGGACACACGGCCCCTTCATGCGTAGCAGTTACCCAGTCCTACAGGTCTTGTTTTTACTTCTGGTGTTGACCAGAAGGTATTTTTAAAAGTAGGGTTAACGGCACCCTTCTTCGAAAGCGACATTAAAAATTGATCTAGGGAAATATTTCCATAATGACAAGAAGAGCCTGGGCTGACAGGTAATATAGTCTTCTTTTTAGCATGATAGCTCATGAAGGTTTTCTTCATTATGCATTTGTTTATTGTCAATTTTGTATATCATTTTGGATCCTTTAGTGGCTTTAGTCTTTGGCTTGGAGCCAGAGGTTGGGAGTTCAATCCCCCCCCCAGTGCCTGTTTGATAAGAGCTGGACTCAATGATCCATGGAATCTCTTCCAGCTCAGCACTTCTAAGATGATGATGATGATAATGATTCAAAAATACCAAAAAAAAAACCCTTATAAAAACTGTAAAAACACGATAAAAACACAACAGTCCTATTTTTTAAACCCTCTTCAGTAGCAAATGACGAAGACAAAGCTTGCCTGACGAGAAAAGTCTTTGCTTTCCCCTCCCCGGCAACAAACAATGTGAGGAAATGTGAAGTGCTAATAAAGAAGGCACTCCACGAAGCTGTTACATGAAGTAAATATTAGGCAGCAATTTACCAAAAAAAAAGTAAGCAGAAACATTTCTTGGTTCGAAAACAACAAAGCGCCTGGTGACACTAATTACATGATTCTAGCCCACTTCCTCAGATGCATGGAGGGGTAGGGCTGTTGTGTTTCTATTGTTGTTTTTAATGTGTGTTTTCAGCTGATTTACTCGCTTGCCAAACTATATTTGTTTAACTCTTTTTTTAATATTGCAATAATTTCTCGTTCTAGCTTTTATTTTTGTTTCTTTTAATGCTGTAAGTCACCTTTGATCCTTTTCCAGAGAAAGGTGACTTAGGAATATTTAAAATAAAATAAATCAACCCACCAGTCAACCTCTGGTGCTCCATCTTCCTGGATTTTAGGGAAGCTGTAAATTTAAATGCCAAAAAAAAAAAAAGGTAGGGGAAAAGAAACCAAGAAACTTCTTTCCAGTTCTTACAGCAAATTGTGCCGACTTTATTTTCTCTTTGGCTTTGAAGTGATGCATGTGGATGAAGCAAACAATAAAACGAGACGAGATTTCCTCAGGGCCGTAGTCCAAGGATCGGAGCCCAGCCCTGGAAGGTATGTTTTGGAGCCAATAAGTATTGGGATGCTTTGATCAACTTAATTTGCCATGCAGATTGATTTATAATTGCATCTGAAGGGGAGATATAAAGAATAAATGAATGCCTAAATAATTAGAAAAAAAACTTACCTGTTATTCCACCTGGATAAGCTGTTCAAAGTAGCATGTGTCGTTGTTATCAGTTTTTTTTCCAATATGGTAGCTACTTATCTACTTTGGGTTGTTTTCTCGCTGTGTATGGGTTGAACCCACTTGATTCTGGACACACACACAAAATCAGCTTCTCTTTTCTCATGCCCATAGCTTTTCACGTGGTCAGATCAGCAATGAGGATGCCAGACTAGCACACTTCCCTGCTCATGTGTTGACTAGACACAGTTAAGAACACTTAAGGAGGGCTACACCCTGCTCATGAACAAAGGTTTTATACCCCATAATACCTTGGAATTCTCATTGGGATCAGAAAATATCCCAGAGGCTCACACAAAGTACACATGTGTTTATTTTGTTAATCAGAATGCATAACAATTATGATCCATAAGTACCAGTTCATTCAGAAGCCTGGGAGTTGCTGATCAGCCTTTCACACAGTTCAGTCACCCATGTATTTAGAGATGGACGCTGCAGACCTGAAGGGTAGTTATTGGTATAAAGGCGGTAATCTTTGTTTCCTCCATTTTACTTTAAAATTGAGCTTCCTATATTGGCTGGGGTGCAATTTGTTAATGGAATCCGACAGGAAGCGCCATAAAATGATCCCTTAAGAGAAAGCACATATCACATCTAAAGCGCTTTGAAGTTCAGAAACAATTCAACCCCCCCCCCTTTTTTCCCCGTTTTGAGCAAACAAGCAAAGGACTTCCAGATTTATCGCATACAATAGTCAGATGGGTAATATGCTGGGAGTAGCAAAACTCCAAATACTATTACAGATTTCCCCAATAGCACTGTGTTCTCCAGCCAAGGTGGTTTTTTCCTTGGTCAGATCCAAGTCAAGTGACAAAGCAAAACCTTCCACTCAGGCTCTGAAATTCTGTAGCTTCAAAGTCTTGATGTAAGAATCCAACCCAGGGAAAACAGTTCTCAGTCCCTCTGGCTCCGTGGGTAGAAGATACAGGCCCATTATTTCATTCTTGTCCCTATCAGCAAGCTTGTGGGGGAAAGGTCCATCAAAGCAAGCTCTTTTTTTCCAAGAGCATTTCCTTCAGGGTGATGTTTCTGATTCTCAAGAGCTTCTGACACCTCACTCTTCAACAGAATTGAATGTGTTTAAGAGGACTTCCAAGAGCAGTGGTTTTTTTTAATTGTCTTTTTCTTTGAGTAAGTTCACAATCCTTGCCCCTTGGCCAAGAAACATCTCTAAAGTCAAAACCGGAAATGCATGTTTTAATCATCATCATTACCTTTGAACTGCAGAGCTGGAAGAGACTCTATGGCCCATTGCGTCCAGCCCCTGACAAGGAGGCACCGTGGGGAATTGGACTACTAACCTTCTTGGTCTGGTAGCCTCCATGTGGCCTCTAAGGTCTCTGAAGTTGCCCACTGTTGAATTAGTCCATGTTAAAATCCCTCACGCCTGCTGCAATGCTGTTCAGGTGTTGTTGTTGTTGTCCCTGTGGGGCTAGTGGTCCAATTTCATGATTTACAGACACGTGGAGCATTGGCAGGTACAATCTTTTTCCTCGTGGACCTCTTCTGTTCCATGCCTAGTTTACAGAAAAGCTCCATGTGTCTCCCTGTCAGCCAGGGCATTAGCAGGAAGACTTGATTGAACAGAGGCACACAAAAGCCAATGACACCTCCAACATTTTTTAGAAGTGACATCCATCAGACGAAAGCATTTTTTCAGCAGTTCCTAAGTCACTGCCATAGCATATGGATTGAGCCCTTGCCAACTGGACTGGCTTATCCATGAAGCCACCTCAGAAGTGGGTCTGTAAGGAGAGAAAGACTCAATCCACGGACACAGCACATATTGAAGCTGGATGCATTGCTCCCTCGGCACATGTTTCTCATCACAAGGCCTTATATAATAATATCAGGGTAAACCTTTTTTTCTTCTCTCATTCTGTCTCCACTGAAACAGGAACTAAACTTTAAAGTTTAGGAAGCCGAAGGAGCAAGGATAAAAATACCAGCCCAAATTAGGTACACATGGCCTCGTGTTGGGGCAGAATAAGTCAGCGATAGCTAACCTTGTACAGTGGTACCTCGGTTTATGAATTTAATGCATTCTCCGGGACGTTTTGTAATGTGAAAAATTTGCAAACCGAAACATGGTTTCCCATAGGAATGCATGCACGGGGTCGGCGCTATAAACCTCCCAGGCGCAATGCAAACTTACTTCGTATTGCGGAAAAAATTCGTAAGCTGAGGCATTACTTTTGATGGATTTTCATTCATAAACTGAAAATTACGTGAACCGAGGCGTTCGTAAACCGAAGTACCACTGTAGTAACTTGTAGAGAGGAAGGCGAAGACGAAAGCTGTGTAGCTCGTGAAGGAACCATTGCACGTTCCACCAAAGCCCTCTGTCGGCTACCGAGACAAAAAACTGTGCAAAGTTTTGCATTGGGTTTATCAGTGCTGTGTAAATGCAGTGTCTTAATGGAGGACTCAAGGAAACGGAACCAAAGTAGAGTCGCAGAATAGTAAAATGATAACTCTTACATCAGAAGAAGCAGGCTGCAGTGTAGGAAAGTGAACGCCAAACAAAACTTATTAGTTTTGGGGGTACCACATGATTCTTTGGCAGAAGCCTGACATTTGTGCCATGGGAATTGTGGGGGTGGCGGATTCTACCCATTTTAAAAGGCTTGTGTCGGGTGCCGCAGCATCTTCCAGCTGAGCCAACAATTGCACACCAGCCAGGCAGCCATAGGGGAGAACAGCTTGTGCCGTTGTCCCCACACCACCCTGTTTCCTCAACAGGATTTTGGCACAAACTAGCACGTCTCTTCCTCGGGGAGTTTCCAAAACAAAATGCGTGCTTTTCACTGCAGTCCATTCATTTAAGATTCCGCCCCATTTATGGGTTAACCAGCTAACAGCCCAGTTCTGTAGATGCCTGCTCTGATGTAACCCAGGTTCGGTGGAACTTCTTCCCAGGTGGATGGAAATAGGATCTCCACTTAAAGCTTTAGTTTGTTAATTTACCTATTAATCATCATTTTCTTCTTTATGAAGCCAGGTAGCGCTTCCTTAAACTCTTATTTATTTATTTTTTAAAAGGGGAATGAGGTTCAGGGTCTGTTGAAGAAAGTGACATGGCTCAAAACTCTTAGCAAACCTCCATGCATACATGAAATATAGTGGGATCTTAATTTAAACCCATATGAGCATTTAAAGCTGTGCTTTGATTTTAGCCCTGTTGTACAGGTAAAGGTCCTTCCTCCTACCATTAACACATTGATCTTTTGGATGAGCTTAGAAGAGAAATTATTTTCCAAAGCAGCTAAAGTGTCGTGAGTAGTGGAATTAATTCCCATTGGCATTGATGGTTTCATAGACGTGATTCTTGCCATGCACAACACACTTAACAATCTGTAAAGCCAACATTCTGTGGTTTGGCTAGACCTCCCGAATTGTGGAGTTGGCTAAGGTGCCAGAGAAGGTAATAAATTACACGTGTCTCCATGTTTTCGGGCCGTTCTGTGTTTTCAAGTCAATACAGGGCCAAGCCATGTTGGAGGAAGTGAGCTATTTGTCTACTTGTTAAAGGATAGTGTGCTTTTAAAATTTTCACATAAGGGAGCTGTGCATTCCAAAGGATGGTTTGTTTCAATCCTTTGTAGTTAAGTAAATAGCTTCATTGGCAGAACTTTACAGGGCCTTTCAGCATCATAACTAAGCCACTTTGTGAATAATCCTCCATGAGAAATGTGTACATCGAAAGGTCATTTTACAGTAATGTATATACATGTTTGAGACATCTGCTGGAGAATAACATATTTTTCTCCTGTCAAAACAAAAGGATATGGCATGTAGGTTTGTCTGTCCGTCTCTCTGTCTTCATAGCCGCCTCCTACTCCATAGCCAACAAGAGTCCCAGAGCCATTTTCAGATGGTGCTCTATTTTTTTTTAAGACACAACAGAAATAGAAAAAGGAATGGGGAGGAAAGAAGGTAGATTGGATCTCTTTTCCGTTATACCTCTTTCTACTGCCCCCAGTTGGAATGGCTGATGATGGCTCCCTCCTTGACTCTGGGCTCCCACCTGGACTGTAGAGCAGTGGTCCCCAACCCTGGGCCTCCAGATGTTCTTGGACTTCAACTCCCAAAAATCCTGGCCAGTGGAGGTGGTGGTGAAGGCTTCTGGGAGTTGTAGTCCAAGAACATCTGGAGGCCCAAGGTTGGGGTCTACTGCTGTAGAGGGAGGCATAAAGAGGTCTGCATTTGTGTGCCAAGGAAGAAGGGGAAATGCTGGTGAAGAAATTTTCATCATGAGTTTGACACTTTCCATAGACCTTCCTTCTTCAAAGAAATCTTTGCCATGTTTCGTTCTTTCCGTAGTAAAGACCTACTTGTCCATTTCCGCACATCCTCTCCACTGGTTTCCCCTCCGCCACCTAGGTGAGCGATGGCGAACCTCTGGCACACGTGCCATAGCTGGGGCGCAGAGCCCTTTCTGCGGGCAAGCAAGCCATAAGTCGCCGGATCACTACTCCCACCCCCCAGCCAAACCTCAGGTACTGGCATGTTGACAAGCAGTGGGCCAGGATCCGGAGCTGTTGGCATTGGTGGCAGATCCAGAGTGGGATCTTGAGGCACCTCCGTGCCCGGGATTCCCCCTTCTGCCACCCCTTCTGGTTCCGCCACAGCCCGCTGCCCGCTGTGTTGTTTTTTCCAGTTTGGGCACTCGGGCCCAAAATGGTTTGCCGCCATTGACCTAGGTGTTCAGTACAATCAGCGATGTGAAACTACAGGTGTCGATTAAAAGGACTAGTTGAAGCACACTGAATATAACCCAGGCAGGATGTATGTGTTATATTGGACCCATGGAAATTGATATAAAGCAGCTGGATAATACAACCCTGCAAGGTTTGGCACAACTGCCTTGCAGGCTGGGGATTTTCAGAGGCGTAGTTTAATACAAAAAAAGACCCCCGATGTTTCCATATTCTGTTCCTTCTTAGTGGCAACTTAATTCCCCCTTTCCATTTAATTTATCCAGAACTTACCCACATCACTAGGGATCCCAACTATGAATTTATATATGCATTTTCTCCCTGCCCCCACTTTGGCAGCATACGATTCACAGTGGTCACTGACCCCCCAGAGGACGAACAAGATCTTGAGTGTGAAGATATTGGCTTTGCCTACATCAGTCTGAGTGATATATTTAGGAAAGGGCGAGACATGATGGAAGAAGATATCAATGGTGAGTTCCAGCTCATTTTTAATTCTTTTTCCCAATGTTCAGTTCTCAAATTATTTTTAAGATGGGGTTGGGGATCCTGGATAGTCCTCAGATGATCGATTATCAAGGGCCTTCAGAAGAAATGTGGCCTGTAACCCTGGAGATCCAGTGTCAGACAGTGCCAGCTTAGATGGGCCAATGGCCTGACTCCATTCCTAATACTGTACCTGTGTTGTGTCTGCAGCTTTGGGGCTGAGCACCAGGTCTTAGGAGGACCCCTCGAGGGGGAAGAGAGAGATGTGGAAACAATGCCGTAGGTGGGCATGAGAAGGAATCCAGCAAGTTGTGTGGTTGGACCAGGTCAAATAGTGGCCGCGTGATAGATAACATTTCCTAAACAGAGAATTTGTCCTCATAGTTACATACGGTTGTTTGTTTATACTCAGCTGTTACTTTGGAAAATTCCATTTGGAAGTGTAGAAAGAGCCACTGCTTAATTTTCAGCGAGGAACTCTTGACACATATACAGTGTGTGTGTCCATGTTTTTCCTGCATTCGAAAATAACAAAGTTTTATGGTTTTGTTACTAAAATCTCCGCTGTGTTCTGTATTAAGACCTCCAGCTAGGGAAGTGGGCAACTCTTCCCCAGCACCCCGACTGTAGTTCTCGGACCTCTTTCCATCCTGTTGCCACCTGACACCTGGCAGTTCCGTTGCTACTTCTCCCTTTCTCTTCCAAAGGCCTTTTCTGATCCGTGACCGAAACGGAAGTTCACTCACAGGCGTGGGAGTTCTGTGAATGTGTGTACTCGCTTTTGATGTCGCTTCCCCTCCCTTTGTTTCTTCTCTAGTTGTCAATACGCAAGACGATGGAGCAGTAATTGGGAAGCTCAGAGTAACCGTGGAAGCCCTTCATGCTCTGCGCTCGGTCTACAAGGAGCGTGGAAATGGACGGGAGACTCAAAAATAAGCCCTTTGCGCCAATGGGTGTGTCTTCGCTCAGCGTAGCCTACGCTGGGCGCAGCTCTGGGAAGACAGAGATGCTACAGTATAGTTAATGTATAATTTATATGTAAATGGTTCACCATTTTCAGCTGTATAGTTGTTTATTTTTCCATCTGTTTGGGGTTTTATATATGTCTTTACACTCTGTGTGTGTGTGTGTGTGTGTGTGTGTGTGTGTGTGTGTGTGTGTGTGTGTACGCGTGTGCGTGCACTTCTACCCCTACCTACAGTGGATACCAGCTTGTAAATAATTAATACCTACATGATTGAATGATGTGCTTTATTTGCATTTTCGACATATTTTTTGCCTTACATAAAACATAATAAAAATGCAAGTGAAATTTTTAATTTTTAATAATAATAAAAAAACCTTAAGCCTTAGAAAACTGATTAAAAATACTTTTATGTTATCCCTAATCACCCTGATAAATGGAATGCCTGCGATTAGCCTCATTAAGAATTTTATACTGTGAAGCTTTTATTAGAAGCAATATATGAAAATTACTTGGATTAATGTGTTAATCTGCCTCTTTAAAATGCTAATATCCATTTTATGCACATTAAATCTCAGTATGCATTTTCTTTGATGCATGCCGTTTCTATCAATTAAATATAAAGAACGAGACTGGTCCCAAGACTTATTAAATTACTGCAAGCTTTTATAAAAAGAAACACACAACTTTTGCCCTTCTGCTAACGTTATAATCAGTTGTTTGTGATTATTAAGTTTGGAGGGGAGGGTGTTCCTCAAACCCCCTTTTTTGTTTTGTTTCTTTTTCATCTGCAGGAAAAAGAGATTTACATATTTCAGCTCCTGGCAATCAGAGTGTAAAACAACACTCTAAAAGAATCGATCAGATTATCTCGCACTCAAGGCTGGGCCACTTGTTCCCACCCCCCACCCTCTTTAAATCATGTTGAAAACTTAAATAAAACCTGAACAATGAATACTTGTATCCTAATAGTCAGTGTTTGAAAAATAGCCTCGAAACTCAATTTTCCACTTTTCCTCCATTGGTGAGGAAGGATTTAATTGGTATCTTTTAGAAGAGCTGTTGGGGGGTGGGGAGAAACGATAAGTCCGTAGATGAGATTCAGATTGTGGGGGAATGTTAATGTTTCGTATTTGAGTTATATACACTTTGTTATCTTTTTCATTTCTTTGAACAGGATTTCATAGGTAGAGCTAGCTTCCCAGTGTTTGCAAAACAGGCTATATTTCTTTCGCGAGCATATGTAAAGTATTCGGAGAGATAAGTAATTTATTAAAATCTACCTAATTTGCCGTGATATATTAAATCTCCAGTTCAGTGCTCACAGACCATTTCATTTAAAGAATTAGGCACCCCCTCTTTGTGTGATTAAAGCTCTGGAAAATGAGTTCTTTGCTCCTATTTGTGAACATTCAGAGCCTGCTAATGGCAAGAAGATGGAATAGATTATGAGACAATTCATTACAGTTCAAGGGGGGAGGGAAGCAGCATAAATGCAAAAGGGAGAAAAACATACAAGTATGAGTATCTGCATATAGTTTGAACCATCTGTGCTCTAATGGCTTCAGATACGTCTCTTTGCCGTGAGCAGGCTTTGAAATGGCAGCCATACAATATTAATTTGTTGACGTGCATCAAGAGGCCAGCAGAATATATATTTTGACCACAGAAATCTCTGAATTCTGCCATTAAATTCCCCACTCCCTCATTCCGGGTCTTCAGGGACCCACCCTCTCCAAGGAGCAAGCTGGGCAAATTCTCCCGGCAAGTTATTCCTGTGGAACGTTCTAGAAACCGCAGAGACGTTCCCTTTCCCTCCCCCCAGCACACAACAGGGCCCTGTTTGTGTTCTCACTTACACTGGTTCTTAGCTCATTGTCTTTGGCGTAAATTTCTTAGTGTCCTTTGGCTCCCTGCAACCATCTTCTCATTAAGCCTTGTTATTATACATTTCACTAATTTGAAACAGCATAGCTTCGACACCGAGATTTACAAAGTGGCTTTTCAGAAAGGCGGTTGTGGTATCTGAGCAGGAGGTTTGTATTATTTACCTAATATTTTGCAACCCAAAACAACATCTCTTCCTTATAAAGAAGTAAATACATAGGCTCCCTTCCCAACTGTTCAACAAACTCTGCAGGGTAACTGCGTCACAGAAGCCCTCGGGGATAACACCAGCCAGGAAACGAGATAAGAACTTTATTGTGTATCTCAATCAAGAACAGAACAGCAACCGGAAACTTGAGTTCAGTAAGCTACAACTAACATCAGTGCCACCTAGTAATTCAATCATATAACAATGCTATCCATGCAGTTAATAATTGCCGTGTTCTCGTCTGCGGTCTTTTCAAATGACCATCTCAGGCTGGAAAAGAAAATCATCCCCTCACTAAGAATATTGGCAATTTAAAGTGAAGTGTTTCGTTTTCAGCATTCGCAGGCAGAAGGATAGACATTGCAGTCATAAAGCCATATGGAAGTAAGAGGAAAGCAGTACATTCTGGCCGACTTTTGTCCACCTCGCCTTTGGTTGACTGGAATTGCAGGAAATCCCACGTTTGATCCATGATGTTTTCAGGAAGGTCTGTGGAAGAATACCAGTGTCTTCGAAGCATGGGTCGCATCCTATCCTGATTATCTTATCACAATTTGGGCACATCACGAGTAGGCAAGATTGTCTGGAAAAGACAATAATATTAGGAAAGGTTGAAAGCAGCAGGAAAAGAGCAAACACGAAATGGTTTGACACCCTAAAGGAACCACAGACTTGAGTTTACAAGAACTGAGACGGCTGTTGAGAGGGCATTTTGGAGATTGTTCACCGTACATCGGAAGCAACTTGATGATATGGAACAACAACAACATTCTGACTTGGGAGTTATCTTCAAACACCAGTTCTATATACGCAATGAAAGAAATGGATCCATATACATGTGTTGGACTTTAAGTGGAGGGTAGGTGGGAGAAGGTTGAAGAGCTTTATGTTGGAGAACATCATTTCTAAGCTCCCGTGGATCCCTCTGCTGAGAACAGAGGATCAATCATATAAACCAAATAAATAGATACTAATAATTGTTAAGCTCGATGGATTAAGAGTCTGGGGTCAGGATAAAGCAGAGTATTGGTCTAGATGAAGTTAAGGACTCTCCTATCATTAGGGAGGATGATGTGACCACGTTCCGTGGGAGGAAGCGGAAGAGTAGCAAATTCTGCCACTTCTGCTATTAGGAAACATCCCACCTCTCCAGCTAGCCTCACTCTCTTTCCTACCACCCATTTCTCACTTTGTTGTGCCTGGAGATCTCTGATGGTCATGCTTCCCTTTGGACAACTCCATAGCTTAGCTCCTTTGCTTTATCACCCTTCCTTTTGTTATCTTATTTACTCTTTCAAAGAAATGTTGGACCATATTGGCTAGTGCCAGCAAGTCAAAGCCAGCAAGGAAGAGGCGGCGATGGGACACAGGTAGCTGTAGCAGAATGGGATAAGGTGAGCTAGACCCAGAGGTGGCAGCTGAAGATGATTGCAGGGTGTAAGGGATTGAACTAATCTGATGCTTCACATTAGCTATGCCAGTGGCCTTCTCAACCTTTGGTCCTCCAGATGTTCTTCATCTTCAGCTCCTAGAAACCCCGGCATGGCCAGTGGTAGGATTCCAAAGTTCAAAACAGCTGGGGTCCAAAGGCTGTGAGAATCACAGATGTAAACTTGTAACTTTCCATCGTTCCAGATGGACTAAAGCAACATCCCGTGTGAACTGTTTTCAACAAGGACCGTGGATTCAAATGACTCCATGTAAAACCTAAGTTAAATCCTTACTGTCTTGTTCCACTTTGAAAAAATGTGGTTGTTGTTGTTGTTGTTGAATAAGCTTTCTTTTGAGGCAGAGCCTGTTTCATCAAACATGGAGTATGATTTACGCTCTATATGGCAAAACCCAGTTCCTTCGGAATTTTCAAAGAGGTGACACTCAGTGTTGTTGCAAAAATGACAATGGATCTTGTTGTTTCTTCCGGCAAAATGAGTCACAGCAGAAGTTTTTGTGGGCTTAAAAAACTCTGCCTTCCCTCCTGATTTTAATTCACTCTATTACTAAGCCCAACAAGACGTTTCACCAGGATCCTTGTCACCAAGTATGTTCTGTCCAAGCAGTGTATTATGTCATGCACTTTAAATAGTTACTTTTTAAAAGTAACTTTCTACACTCTGGTTCCCTGTGCATATCCCTACATTGCAGTTTCAAGGAGAATTATAACAGCGTTTAAAACTTTGTTTTTTAAGGCTATGATAATGTACTTTTAAGCACATCAACAACATATATTTTAAAAGAACAATGAGTGCCTTGGCAATGTTTACTGGAAGTCCTGGTTTTATGGGCATGGGTTAAATCGCTGAGCCACTTGGCTGTCGATCGAAACGTCAGCAGTTCAAACCCGTGCGACGGAGTGAGCTCCCATTGCTTGTCCCCAGCTTCTGCCAACCTAGCAATTTGAAAGCATGTAAATACGAGTCAATGAATAGTTACCGCCTCAGTGGGAAAGTAACACTGTTCCGTGTCTAGTCATGCCAGCCACATGACCACAGAAAGCGACAATGGACAAATGCCGGCTCCTTGGCTTACAAACAGAGATGAGCGCCAGCCTCTAGAGTTGGACACGACTGGACTTAATTGTCAAGGGGGAACTTTTACCTTTACTGGACAACCTGGTTGTATGGGCATAGATGTCTCATAAGAAGCTGCCCTAAACCCATTTGATCATTGATCCGTCTTGCTCTGCATTATTGGAAACAGTTTTCCGCAGCTTCACCCTGGAATGTTTCCACGCTCTTTCAGAAGATCCCATGGTCTTGAACCGACAGCCTCCTGCACGCTGCAAATCATATACCCTATGAACCAGATCATCCCCTCCCTCAAATGTTCTCTCCTAACCAGCACAGAGTGATATGGACAGAAGCCGACTTTCTGGGTGAGTGTGAGAAACGTTCTCGTGCTAATTCCCAAACCTTGGTCTTTGTGGTAACTAATAGTTCCCAGCCACCGAGAGGGCCAGGGGCGAGGGTGGGGAACCCAACCACTGTTATGGTTACCAAATGTGGCTTATTCAGATTATTTTCCCTGAGAGTTGAAGCAGGACAGCATCTTCCAATTTACAATGCTTTGCTGATGCATCCCATATTATCAGTTTATTAAAGGGAGCCAAGGGAAATTGGCTTAATGGAATAAAATTCCATCAAATTAGTATCAAAGCTTAACTGCTTTGCCTGAGCTTTACAGTGTCATTTTCAAGAGTCAAGGTAGTCAATAGGCGGGCTGTCAAAAGTAAGAAAAAGCAAGACACAGCTTTGCATTTTTTTTTTAAAATTATACACTAATTTATATTAAGAGATGCAACTTTAGGAATGGCAATCTATGGTTTAAATAGAAATAAGAGTGCATCTCTCCAGAGAGTGGCTGAGGGCGAGCAAGCAACTCAGGTGTCTCCCAGCGAATAAGGTCCCTCCTCTCCCTCTGGAGAGTTAGTTCACTGTGTTCAAGCTGGATTTGAATTAGATGGGACTTCAAATAAGCAATGCCTTCAAACAGAGCTGTCGACAAAGTCAAGTCGAAATCAAAGTTGAGACAGCTCTAAGGGACGTGGTGGCGCTGCGGGCTAAACTGCAGAAGCCTCTGTGCTGCAAGGTCAGAAGACCAGCCGTCGTAAGATCGAATCCACGCAACGGAGTGAGCTCCTGTCGCTTTGTCCCAGCTCCTTGCCATCCTAGCAGTTCGAAAGCATGCAAATGCAAGTAGATAAATAGGTACCACCTCAGTGGGAAGGTAAAAAGGCATTCCCTAGTCACACTGGCCACGTGGCAACGGAAACTGTCTTCGGACAAGCGCTGGCTCTACGGCTTGTAAACAGGATGAGCACCGCCCCCTAGAGTCGGACACGACTGGACTAAGAATGTCAAGGGGAACCTTTACCTTTAAGGGCATTCAGCCTCTGACAGATATGGAAAAACAAGAATAAGGAAGAGAGGACTGTGCTCTGTAAAATAGACACATGGCTGACCTACGGCCATGAATCAAACATTTAAACAAAACTTTGCCAGTGCATGTTGGCTGTCCTCTTTCTGTACCCAGAGCAAGCAAGCTTGGAAACTTCTTGTTATTCATAGTTTCTCATTAGAGATGGCCACGAACCCCGGTTGAGTGGTTCGTGCTGATTTGTTTGTTGACCGAACGGGTGTTCAGTGGTTCATAGTCCCGCCTCTTCCAGCAGGCGCCCAATCAGAGGCAGAACCCGGATGAGGCGGGGCAGGGAAGCCAGGCTGCCGCCTCTAAGTGGCTGCATGCCAGAGCAGGCGGGGCTTTGAAGCACTGAACACCTTTTCGGCCGATAAACGAACTGGGACAAACCACCAAATTGGCAGTTTGTGCCCATCCCTACTTCCTATTTTTATATAGTCTCAGGAAACAGTGGTTGCCAGCTTCATAACAGGCCTGAATGTTAAACCACTGTTTGAAGTAATTTCGGTATCGTGGCTTCTTCCAAAGCATATAACCAGTAAGAAATCATAACTAGAATGGCCCCAGTGAGGATTTGGTGATCCAACTCCATACATTCCATTGACTCAATGGTCCTATTCCAGTTGTGACCTTCCAGTGGATTTCAGCCATTGTTTGCCTGTTTGGGTGAGATGGATATACAGTTACTGAGGCACATCATGACTTAAATGCAGCTTGACTGAAAGAAGAAATGAATGGACCGAAGCCATTAATAAACAGAGATACAAAATGCAGCAATAATGTGGGTTAGTGGTACTTAACTTTGGGTCATTCAGACATTTTAGACTTCAACTATCAGGAGCCGACGGTCAAGGATTTTGGGATGTGAACTCGAAATGACTTTGAGGATGAAAGACAGAGACGCTAATGTAGATTGGGGTTGGGCAATTTTGGCCCATCTCATTGTTTTGGATGTCTGTTTCCATAACCCCGTGCCCTCGTCTGATGGTAGTTGGGAATCCAAAATATCCAAAGGCCTCCAAATACTCATCCCATAATACTCCACTTACTTGGCCAATGATACATTGGTGTGTACAAAAAAACTTCTACATTCATACCGTCACATCTTCTTATAACAAAATGACAATATTGTTAGCAGTCCAAGAGCAGTGGTTTCAAATACCAAACACCCCTTACACATGTTTGAATAACAATCTGCCTCGGATTTTTGTGGATTTGGTAAAATACAGGGTTTTCTCCCCTTAATATGTTCAGTCAAACTGGCACTGTGATAGAATATACAATTATTTCCTTATGTATTGAGAGAGCCAACAGAAAACACTTCCCCCCCTCTCTTTTCTTCCTCAAACAGGAGACTTCACTGTTGAATAAAATGTTGTTTTGAAGCCCACAATGGGAAACCTCTGGATTCTGAATGCTCATGGCAGATTGATAAAAGGCCAGGTAATCTTTTTTCTATATAATCACACGTCCCGTTTCTGCAGGCCATGGGATACTCTGATAGAGAGAAATGCAGTATATGATTTATTATGAGCTACCAATTTTCCTATGGATATCTAGAAAGAATAGCACTGTGGCTGTATATTAGGGGTGCTACATAAGCATCCTCGTGTATACTTGGAAGTAAATCACACCTATTTCTGCCAAATTTAAGGTGTTCTGATTTGCAGCCTAGCAGCGAAGTCCTACTTGTCTACTCAAAGGCTAGTTGCACTGTGTTCAGTGGGACTTGCGGCCACTTATTGATGAGAAGATCAGTGGGTTATGGGAGTCAGGTTCGGTTCCTCACTGCGCGTCCTGAGAGAAGAGCCATCCTGGGTGGCCCTAGGCAACCTGCACAGTTCCAGGATGTCTCCAGAAGAAGGGAGGGGAAGCCATTTCTGAGTACTTTGTTCCTCAAAACGTTGTACCTTTCTGTAGGTGATCACGGAAGAAAGGAAGGCTAATTGCCTTAGAGAGAGAACAAAGGAGTCGACAGCAGATGTCCGAGCCAGCGGAGCCTACAGGCAACGCCCTGAGAGCTCTTTTAATGACTTAGCATGATTTACATAGTATGTTGTTAGAATTCAGATAGGATACTAGTTACCTAATCATAACTAGGATTGGCTAAAATAACCCTTTGATCTTATGAATTAAGATGTCTAACTAAGTTTTAGGAGATTTTATTTACCTCCAGTGTGATCCTAAACATGTTTACCTAACAGTCAGTCCCCTCGCACTCTCTGGGGCTTAGTTCTGAGTTGACCCAAGTTTGATTGCACTGGAAGGCAAGTACATTAAACATCTTTTTGCATTTAACAAGTGTAATGTTGTGGTTTCCGGGAAAACATCCACATCATTTGGAAGCTCTTTCTGATGGGTTTGGCGCCCGATCATTCCCCCTTAATTAGATGGTATTTGTTCTTTCAAAACGCCCACAAGTGTTTGTCTAATTAAACAGAAGCATTATCAAACAGATTTATTAGCTTACATTAAGCATAGATTAAGCAAATCATACAGTCTTGCTATTTTGTGACCAAGAGTGCATGCATTTAATCCCAACCAGGCTCTGTAAATATATGCTAATCTTTTTCTTAAGGTGTAAATGAGTTCCTTTTCAGATGCAGGGTTTTGTAGTGTGTGTGATTTATACACAGAGACTTTTCCTGTGATAGCAGATATAATAATAATAATAGCCTTTGAACTGCAGAGTTGGAAGGGAGCCTACAGATCGGATCATGGAGTCCAGACCATGGCAAGGAGGCCCTGTGGGGAATCGAACTCCCAAACTTTGGCTCCACAGCTAGAGACTGAAACCACGGAGCTACATACAGGTATCTCTATTTACAAATTGCTCTCTCTTGCAAGAAGCAGTTCTGAGTTTCCTTTTTTTTTCTTTTTTAATAATTTTAAAAAGTTACTTAATGTACTCACGTACCTGAAAGCAGGGACGCTTGCAATTCGTTGGTCCGAATTCCAAATCCGAGCCTTTGGTACGAATTCCTGACTCCCAGACTTAGAGTCTGAGCCCCTGTTTAAAAACACAAGCTTTCCACTCCCCCAGGAAAAAAAAGGGTGGGTTCCAAGTCAAGTCCAAGTTATTGGGGGGGGGAACCCGAATTGGGTCCGAGTCGAGTTGCTGAAGGAACTTAAGTCCAACAGCGAATCCTGCAACTCGAGTCCCCTTTCCTGCGCCTGAGTGTCAGCCCCGATCAAATCCAACATTCCTTTACCCTGCCAAATTATAATTTTACAACACAACAAAAGCACCTCAGCCCTTTTTGATTCCCCAACGCTGGAACTCTTGTGGCAGTTAAGATTAAAAGAGAATAGCTTGTAGCATGAACAGAAGTTCTGATCCGACCCTCACAGACCTGTGAAGCAGGAATGTATATCAGCCATGAAGCCAGCATAAATTTCCTTCTGACTGCGTACAAGTATCAGACTTAGAAATGAAGGGCATTTCATATTCCCAGTGACATGAGATCATTAAAGAGGCATCCCTCAGCCATCAGACTTGCAAGCCAGACCAGTGTTTAACCTTTTGATAACCAATCCCAAAGCAGAACACACCCTGGAATGCAAGACACAGAGATGAGGAAAAGCTTGTGATCGGACAACCAATCACTGTTAACACTGCTTCTAAATATGTACTAAGCATATTAACCATTCTCCTGTTTGATGGAAAATGACATGGGGAATAGTCCTGTCTGTGCACAGTAATCCTTTTAATCCTTCTTGTGCAAGGAGAAATCTCCTACATGGTACAATGTAAGCCCTGTGGTTCGCAAAGGGCTGTTTTCTGGCATAAGGGCTGTTTTCTGGCTTGTGCAATGGCCAACTTCAGTTGCAATCTCAAACACACAATGCTGTAGGCACACGGCCCTTACACTCCAGTTTGATCCTCAAAGATGGTGGCGGTGGTGAATGGGAGGTGTGAAAGGGGATTGGTCAGCTTCTCCTTGCGAGAAATACAGCCGGCCTTTCAGCCCTCCTGTGCAGTTCCGGTACTAGAAAGATTTAAATAATACTTTTCCCTTTAGAAAAAAAGATCTCAGGTCTATTTAGAGCTCAGCCTCTGAAGGCTGATCTTGACCCATTAATTATCCAGACAGATAGTCGCTTCTTCCCAAGACGACTCCCACCAGAGCATGGGAGAACAGAAGTTCTGCAGAAATTTCTCAACGCTTCCCCTTCGTTGGGATTTGGAAGCTTGCCTTAATAGATTTTCCCTTTCTTACAGTTGGTGTCTATATATAATCTCCCTTTAATGACATCCAGAAGGTTGACCAATTTCAGGAAGTCATTTCTCCATCTCTCCTTCCCCAAAATACGTATTAGATTAGTCTGTTTTGTGACAAACAACCAAATGCAAACGCAGGCTCTACTGCCATCTTCAATTCTCCACACTGGTGTCCTCTGGTGGGCATAATCTTTCTTCTCTCTCAGCATTCGGAATGTGCTTTTTGAACCACAACTACCATAACTCTTCCACCCGGAAGACCCACATTTCGCAGAACGTCTCTCCAGCTCATCCGTAGAGAAGGCCCAGCTGGTGGACGACATGCCATATTAGATAAGCTGAACTTCCTGCTTGAAAATAAGGTTTCCCCAATGGTTGAGGGGGAACTTCCTTTTCAAGCAGGAAGTAAGGCCTGTCTAAAGCATGGCGCCTACCAGTTAGGCCTTCTCTCCAGGTGAGCAAAATTTTCATCCTGTAAGATCTGGCTTTTGCATGTGGGATTCCCAGAAAAGAAAATTATGGGATTTGTAGCCCAAAAATTCCAAAAAAAAAAAGACATATTATGGCTCAGCATTCATAAGTACTGTTGGATCAAATCGAAAACTCTACACAGATATCCTATTTTTTTTCCCCATAGCGCTAGTCATTAGAGCTTAGAAAAGTTACTCTTCCAGACTAGAATTCCCCCAAACCCATGCTGGCTTCTCCACTGACTCCAAGACTGATGAGAGATAGAATGTTTGTTTAGTCATTCAGTCATGCCCGACTCTTTGTGACCCCATGGACCAGAGCACGCCAGGCCCCCTTGTCTTCCGCCGCCTCCCAGAGTTGGGTCAAATTCATGTTGGTCGCTTCGATGACACTGTCCAACCATCTCGTCCTCCGTTGTCCCCTTCTCCTCTTGCCTTCATGCTTTCCCAACATCAGGGTCTTTTCCAGGGAGTCTTTTCTTCTCATGAGATGGCCAAAGTATTGAAGCCTCAGCTTCAGGATCTGTCCTTCCAGTGAGCACTCAGGGTTGATTTCCATTAGAACTGATACGTTTGTTCTCCTTGCAGTCCAGGGACTCTCAAGAGCCTCCTCCAGCACCACAGAAGCCCTCCCCACGAGTTGTACTGGTCTGGATTTCTGGAAGCTACAGTCCAAAAACATCTGGACTATCCAGAACCACAGATTGAGCGAATCTGTTGTAGTGAGGACTAGCAACCGAATTTACTGTCTTTTCATTTGAGTGCCTCTCCAGAATTGTTGCCCATCCCTTGTACAAGGCACTCTGAACAGGCTCCCCTTTTCTGAACAGGTCATGCCTTCCTTATGACTGCCTAGATTTTTCTCTTTTATTTATTCTTCCGCACTTCCAAGCCGAACAAACGTTATTTGCCAGCAGCCTGCACCTCCGATGAAAAGAGTTGTCGTCCACGAACGCTTACGTCAAATAGCATTTGCTAGTCTTTCTCTTTGTACAACACACTCATCATTTATTGCTGATGTCCGTGCTGTTGTTATTATTGAGAAGCATAAATATCTCGTGTGAACAGAAACACCTTCCCCCTTTCTCTTTCTTTCAACACTTCTGTAGTCATTAATTTGACACACCAATATCCATTATGTGGCTTGGCATATAAGCTTGTTCACAGAATTATTATTTTTGCTTAGAAATGTTTACAGAGGAGAGTAAGAATGTATACAAGACGGATAAGCCTCTCATTGCACCCAAGTCTGCCATGTTCTTCCAGAGAGCTGCTGGTTAATTAAGAAAAATGCTTATTAACTCAATTCCCCTCCCTTTTAAAATATCCCGTTTTCTTAATACCTGGATTGCAAAGAAAAGATTGTGATTAAGTCCAAATCCATAAATGGATTGTTCCAGGGCTTGTAGTCTTAGACTTTATTAAGCATTACAGAAGTTAAGCCAAAAAATAAATTTGACCTGATAAATTCGCAACACTGTTCGTTGCTAAAAGATGACAATAGAGGACAAAATACAGTTGCCAAGTCGGGATTGCAAAACTGAGAGCATTTCTGGGCCAGAGACAAGAAGGATCGCGAGAAAATGTGCTGGCCCCAAAGAGGATAATCCACAAATCTCAATCAATCTGGAACAATGCAGATTATAAAGCACCATTCAGGAACATGAGGCTGGTGAGCAACCGGCATAGCTGGCTCAGTAAGTGAGCCAAGCTACATTATCATAACGTCATACATACCCTCTGAATGTCTCCATTTGGCGGTAACGGTGAAACCCATCCCTGTTTAACAGCTTCCCAACAATGATCAATAATGAACTTTTTTTCAGTGCTGAGCCCCCAACAACAACAGCTGCAGCATTTAAGGAGCTGGTTCCCTAAAACTCAGGAATGTCATTTGTTATCATTAATTGTGTGTCCACCAGACTCTGTTGCTAGATCTCCTGGGCTAAGCTTGACCTGGACTGATGGGTGTTGTTGTGTCCCGTGTTTGTCCTTCATCATCTTCTGGTTTTCTCTTGCCTACTGACCTTGGACTGGTGCCACTCGATCCCTGCCTTCTTGCACCCTAAATCCTTAGCTTCACCCGGAAACAGATCCCGCTTCAAAAGCAATGTAGCAAGTAGAACAAAGTTCCTGAGACCGTTCCTTGTTTACTCCCAAAGTTTACTTTTTAAAGAGCGTTGGGCCAAAATGTTTCCAAGTTCTGTTCCGTTTCCTTTTCGTTCCTAAGTCTTCCAGTGACTTGGAAGAAATGGCAATTTTAATGCTATATTTTTAAAATATGCATCATTGTCGTTTTCCGTAGCCTGTACCAGGGTTAAATACTCCGTGCGTGCTTCCCGTTCGTATTGCACGCTCGCTGCTGGTGTTACATGAAGGGCATTCTAAGTGGCTTTAAATGCATGCACATATTATTTAGCATCAAGAAAAATCTAACTGAAACAGATGATAGCTGCACACTGGTTATTCCTTCTGCTCAAGTGTTTATGTATTTGTCGGTTCAATAGTTAGTTACTTGCCGCACCTCAAACCCACTCGAGGCACTTTCCCTGGCTGTCCTCATTCCTACTTTCTCCTCACAACAGACTTGCGAGGTAGGCCAGACTGATAAGGTGCAACAACATCATAACTCCTGGAGACTTGAAGCCCCATTCCAAAAGCCGTCGTTCAGCAGATTGCATGGAGCGACCCAGGCTTGATTGCTGAATAAATAACCCTGCCTCCAGAGGCGCCATCAGAGGCGTCTGCCAGACCTGGATGTAATATTCGAAATGGACCAGGACCAATCCTGGCATTTGAGCAGAGGCTTTGTTGAAAAGCAAAGGGCAGGAACTCCTATGGAACAACCCCCCTGCAAGGTAGCACAGAGCAGAAGGAAAGCTGCCCCATTAGTTCTTTCCCTTTGCTTCGGGGCTCTGATTGAAGAGGGGCAACCTACCAGGGGTTGCACTCCGAGGCCCTTTACTTGGGAGTCATCGTTTAGTCGTTTAGTCATTTCCGACTCTTCGTAACCCCATGGACCAGAGCACGCCAGGCCCTCCTATATTCCACTGCCTCCCGGAGTTGGGTCAAATTCATTCTGGGAGTAAGCCCCACCAAACCCAGCAAGAGTCATTCCCGTGTAAGCGCATTTAGGATTGTTACTATGTAGGACGGTGTTTTTAAAAAACACGGAGACAGGTTTTTTTTAAAAAAGGCTTCGTGTATGTATAGTTCAGTCCAAATCATTTCTTCTCCCTTGAACAGAGAGTGACTTTTAAAAAAGGGTTTTCATCCTAAAATATAATGGCAGAAAGATTGTGTTATGGCTCCATCTACAGCCTAGATAAAATACGATGCACACTCACCTCTCCAGTCAACTTACCTGTATCCTCCACACTCACCACGGTTCCTTTTGAATGTTTTAGGGTTGCGATCCTATTGCCCATTTCATCGGCTGAGAAAACACACAAGAGGGCTTCCTTGGGAGTAGAGCCATCTAGGGAGCTGCTGCGAACGGCTCCGAATGGGGTGGCATCGTAGCCTCCTTAAAACAGAGCACAGTGCTCCATTTTAAGGCTGGGGGAGAGCAATCTGTTGCATCCTCGTTCTTGCGCGCGAGGACGAGAAACCACGAAAATGTCCTTCTCGCCAATGAGACTGCAAGACCCTTCCCGTCCATCTCAGTGAGGGTTCTGGTTATTTGTGAGAACGTTGTGGGGTTTTGAAGTGGTGTGAAATCCCCATAGACGCTCCCAGGCTGCGTGGACTTCTAAAGTTTTCTCCTTGTTGGGAGAAAGGCAGGCTACGAATAAAGCAAACAAATAAAGATTAGAGGCATAGGTTGGGTTGTTTGTGCCTTTCCAGTCCATCAGCCAGTTCTTCTGTGTTTGCTTTACAAACAGAGAAGTCCATAGGTTGTTCTCTTTTTTTTTTTTAGCAGAGATGCTGCAGGGGTGAGGCGGGAATCCACAAACTCTTAACGGGCAGTCCCGGCAGGTTGAGACAGTCTCTTTTGCCAACCGTTTATTTATTTATTAAAGTGTGAGCCCCCCCTCCCCAATTTGACCAAATGTGACTTCTAGCAAGGCCCTCTGGCTGAGAGTCCAAAGCCGATTGAGGAAAGTGCTTTTTCCTTTTTTCCTTCCACCCTCGCCTCACTTCGTGTAAAGCAGGGGCATGGATGGAAACAATACGCCTGATCTAATAATAATTATTATCTGTTCTCAAGTCAGTTCTGACCTTTTTGCTCGGACGTGGCTTACCCTTCCCGTCTTTTGGGGGTGCTTCTCCTGAGATGTTCATGGGGGAATCGAGCTCTCAATCTCTATCTTCGCAGCCAGAGATCTAACTCACTGAGCTATCAGGTCTCTGACTGCTGGGACAGAGGTTGGGGGTTCGAATCCCCCACTGAGCCTCCTGCAAAGAGAGCCAGCCTGGGTGGCCTTGGGCGAGCTGCACAGTCCCAGGGCGCCCCCTAGAGGAAGGGAAGGGTAAACCGCTTCTGAGTATCTCTACCTGAATTTGACCCAACTCCGGGAGACGGTGGAAGACAGGAGGGCCTGGCGTGCTCTGGTCCGTGGGGTCACGAAGAGTCGGACACCACTTAACGACTAAACAATAAAAACAAATTTGGAATCAACTTGACTTCACACTATTGTTGTTGTTGTTATTGTTATTGTTTATTGGTTATTGTTGTTGTTGTTGTTGTTTGTTGTTGTTGTTGTTGTTGTTGTTATTATTATTATTATTATTATTATTATTATTATTATTATTATTATTATTATTATTATTATTATTATTATTATTATTATTATTATTATTATTATTATTATTAATTATTAAATTCCAAACTGGAGGGGGAATAGCCCTAACACTCTGTACCTCTGCTGGAAGTCATTCATACGTATGTCAGTGGATCTTGCCTAATTTCTATTTTTAACATAGTTTTTTCCCATATTATTTTTTGAAGTTTTGTAAGATGCCTACAGGATTTTCAGGTAAAGGTGCCTAGTACTCTAAAATTAAGTGTCTGAATATTGACTCCTAATATTGCCCCCAAAAAGCGCATCCCCTCAATATGGGGTTCAGAATTTCTTTTCCACCCCCATGCTGGTGTTTTTGTTCAGTTTTGATGGCATCTTTCGGATCTGTAGCTTATTCTTTTCCGCTCCACAGTTTTAATTTCAATAAGGAGGCGTTCCATATTCTGCAATTCAGATTACCTTCTTATCAAACAATATATGCTCATTAAAGAAGTGTGAGTCTGTTGCACTTAAAAAAAAAACCCTGATTAATGTTTAAAAACCCAGATAGACGCTTGCAATATTACAGAAACAAAACTTACGAAATCAAATTAAGCGATGCAGAAGGCGGAAGTCCTTAAGGTGACTTTTAAATGAAAATGAAGTGTCTCTCCGTACATCGAGAAGTACAGTAGTAGTACAGAATTGTAGAATTGTCTCTGATTAATTTCAGAGATTTTATGCAAGGCCATTTGATTGTAATTTGATTACCCTGAACTTGTAATTAAAGTTTATCACCAGTTTCCAAGCTGGTGTGTGTGTGTGTAATGGCTTCCTTCGACTCAATATGCGATCCAGCGAGCTCATTGACTCCCCAGTTTTGCATTTAAATGGAAAAATAAGGTAATAACGTGACAAACAGGTTTGGGTTTTTTTATCATTAATCCTACTAAGCAATATTCATAAATTCAATTTTGAAGAAGTTGGATACTCCCAACCTCCTTTTATTAGTTTCACTGTTATTAAATGAGATTGTTTCTGACTAATATATTTCTCGACTCAAACGGTAGCTCCAAGCTGTTATTCAAATCAAATAACATGCCCCTTACTTGTGGCTAGCACTAATAAATGCCAAGTTGTGATACATTTCCTGGGGATGGTCACGAATATTAAAGGAAGCAATAATGCTTCTAATATCTCATAAGTAAGCTGATTTTTCTAAAGGGCTTAGAACTGGCCATTCGAGAAGGATGAAATAAATATGTGTGTATACATTACACACATGCATACATATATAGACGTATCTCGGCTTTAAAGCCTAAATCATTTTTTCCCTTCAATATATAACAGCAACCGAGGTAGGCATTATTGCCAAAGAGGTGCATTATGCTCACTGTGGAACAAAGAACAGCAGGAATATCTCGTATCCGTTTCCAAAACAGGTGAAAGACAAGACTATGCGCTGTGAGCGAAAGCATTCCCACTGGTGAAACGTGCCTGAAGATTTTGTTGTGAGCGTCTTGTCGTGGAGAATCGAATCCCGATTTAACCACAATTCATGCCTTTTCCGTCCTGCTGAAACCGAGAAGTTGTGGTTCACTTTTGTTGCTTATCTTGTGAAGTCTGCTAGGCAGTAATTGTTGTGTTATTGATGTGGCTAACCTGCCCGGTTCTACTCCAGATTTTCAGAACTGCCAGCAATGGGAGTGAGAAGGCAGAAGGACCGTCCACTGATGATAGTTTTTGAGGGGGTGCATTAAATGTTCTGTATCTGATTTCTTCTGCTGGTCTTTGACCATAACAAATTCAGTCTGTCCGTCCGTCTGTCTATCCATCCATCCGTCCATCAGTCCATCCATTTGTCCATCCGTCCGTCCATCCGTCCATCCGTCCATCCGTCCGTCCATCCATCCATCCATCCATCCATCCATCCATCCATCCATCCATCCATCCATCCATCCATCCATCCATCCATCCATCCATCCATCCATCTCTAATGTCTACAGTTTTGCAACATATACAATTCCCCATCCCTGGCTGTTAACTACAAGAAATTATGGTTTCCATCAAAATCAGTTGAGCTGAAATTCAGTTTGATTCATCAGTTTGATGTCAGTGTGACTTGAAATCCCACGGGGAGTCTGGAGATCATGGTAGCTTTTTCCAGTTTTGGCCACTGCAGCTCTAAACAAAGATGCCCTCTTGCATCCAAACCAGCCTTAAGAATTCTTCGGCCAACATGTTCTTTTCTTTCCTGCACCGCTTTTCCCATTTAGTTTACCATAAAGGATAAAATCTAACAACCTTCATTTTTCATTACATGACAGAAGTACTCCAGCTTTTATTAATTCATTGCTTTCTAGGTGTAGAACTTTATTCATTTGTTTTCGTACTTCTCTGTTGGCCACCTTCTACGTTCTGGAAATTCTTAACATTTGGCAATAAATCCACATTTCAAGTTTATCTGCTGTCTTCCATCTTGGATTTCAGTCTCTCCGATCCTTGAGGATCTGGCCTCTTTGGGGCCCCGCTGTTTCTGGTCTCTGTTAGACTCTTGCTTATTCTCACTTGAGGACTCGAGTAGTATGTCCATGACATGTGAGAGACGGAGACCGGCCCTGTCCTTAGGCAGAGTGAGGCAGCTGCCTTAGGCAGCACATTTTGGAGATCATGGAAAGGAAGAATGTTGAGAACAAGTCTATCCATTCTGTAGGAAATCAACCCTGAGTGCTCACTGGAAGGACAGAAGCTGAGGCTCCAGTACTTTGGCCATCTCATGAGAAGAGAAGATTCCCTGGAAAAGACCCTGATGTTGGAAAAGTGTGAGGTCAAGAGGAGAAGGGGACGACAGAGGACGAGATGGTTGGACAGTGTCATTGAAGCAACCAACATGAATTTGACCCAACTCCAGAAGGCAGTTGAAGACAGGAGGGCCTGGCATGCTCTGGTCCATGGGGTCACGAAGAGTCAGACACGACTGAACGACTAAACAACAACAAAAATGCATTTTATCTGCCAGGAATGGGGAGAAGTGTTTATGAGACCCTCTTTATGTGCCAGCCTAACACAGCTGGCCATTGTCTGCTTTTCCTCAAACAGCAAGATATCTTAGGCCGGCTGGTGCATGTCTACAGCTACACAAGCATGCACATGTGTGCACACAACTGGCTGAATATTAACACAATTTATTTTAATACATGAGGAAAGAGAAGGTACTCTGGATCATTAATGATATATATGGTAAAACCAATTGTATCAATGAACCTCATTTTGCAAGAATTCCTGGAAAGAAAAATAAAAGGCAGCGCCGCTTTGATTGTGATCCGGCTGGCCTCCTGTTCAAGGATGACAGATGATGGACTTTTCCATCAAACAGTGGTGGGCTTCTTGTCAAGCAACTCAGGTGGATGGGGATGCTTAGTCTCTTTCCAGCTTTCCATGATTTCTGAGAGACCTACTCCCATGAGGAAGCTCTTGTAAGAATGCCTGGGCCACCAAATTGTAGATTTAGAAGAGATCTGTTAAGCATCTGGTCCCACCCCATGCTGATGCAGAGAATCCCTAGTGGATGGCCACCTAACAACTCTTTAAAAACCTCCTTCAAAGTGAACTCCACCACCTTCTGAGGTGGTCCCGTTGTCAGAAAGTTCCTACCACCAGGGCATTCGTCCTAAAATTTGGTTGGAACCTTCTCTCTTGTAATTTGACCCTGTTGGTTCATGCTTGAGGCTAGCTGAATGTAGCAGGCGAGTGCTACAAGCCTATGACTCTAACATAAGATCAACTTATTTTGGATGCACGTAGGAGGGTAAAACAAATTTTTTTACACTTACAGAGAATTTGGGAGATGAAGAATGGAGAAAGATATCACAACACCCCACTGGAAGATGCAAGCCAACATCATAATGGTGCGACATCAGATTGATTAGGGCTAGAACGATAAACCCAACATGGATCAATCAGGGTGACACATGTTTAGGAAACAGAACTGCACTTTCCAGTTAGTCCCAACTTCATCGCCTGTTCCTTCAAAGTAATGCTACTTGGGCATTCCCATCATCCTTTCTTCTCCTCCTTTGCTCTTGTTTTCTCTCCTGCTCACTCCCCCCCCCCCAAACCGAGCCTGCGACTGACGGAAAGGTTGGCGCTCAAGCAGCTTAACTGTTATGCGGAATGACCTTTACTTTTAATATTAATATATTATTGTAAAGTCTGTGTGACTCATGAATGCAATTTTGGAATTCAGATGAAATGGCAGCGTGCTGAACCTTCTCTCTTCCTTTCCTCCTCTTTCCCTCCCCAGCTTGTGTCGGGGAGCAAATGACGTGAATTAATATGCATCATATTTCTTTCCCTTTTATTTACTCAGCAAGATTTGCAGAAGCAACTTTATCAAGAGTAACATTATCAAGAGCTTTCCGGCGAGCGGGTTTTATCATATTCGCCTCCGTGTCTGCTCGACACTTGTCACTGTCAATCAAACGGCAATAAGACGCAGATGATTTGCTCATTTGATTTAATAAAATCTCTCTGCTTATTTGCAGTGCAGTCATTATGCCACATAATTGCTGCACCACTGAGGTGAAAACCAGCCAGTTGCCTGGGGATAAGATGAGAATCTGGCTATATGAAGGGGTTGTTGCTTCGCTTCTATCTCTCCCTAGTCACTCATATCCCTAAAATTAATATTGTATTTGAATCTACCCCTGCAATTCCAGTGCAGGCTAACATTGTTATTACTTATTATTTGGATGTGAAGTCATTTATTTTTAGGTTTGATGGCATGACTGTCAAGCTCAATTGCATTGGGAAGCAGCACATACCGTTTTTAACTGCCATTTAAAACCGAGTTTTGGGAGCTGGAATTATGGAAAAAAAAACATTCAACAGTCAACTAGCTAAAAAAGAAGCTGAGCCAGAATCTTTGTTTTTTCTGAGTAATCAACATTTCTTCCATCTGTTTCTGTTGTTCTGCACGTAGAGTCCTAGTTTTTGAGGTCCTCTTCTATTGTTCAACAGGCTGGTTGATCAGTGTGATCTGTGAAGAAACAGCCCAAGAAAAGAGGGCAGTTTTTGTACAAGAGTAGCCCTAGGTAGTGCAACTATCAGCAAGCGCAGGAACAACTTCCTGTTCTAACAGGAAGTTAGGCCAGAACCTGGCCTATCTTCAGCCACCCGGCCTGTCTCCAGTTGAGCACAATTTTGGCATCTGTAGGCAGGTGGGAATCTCTGAATGGAAAAAATAGCGAGTCCAAAAACTAACCAAAAATGCCACATGCAAAAAGAACACCATGTGGCAAACAATGATTTGCAAACATCTGAAAGTGCAACTCGAACCAATTTGTCTATAAGGTTCATCTGTTGTGGTTTTTCTCAAGCAGCCTCCTAAACTCAGTGATCTGTGTTTCCCCCCCCCACCGCTATTATTTTTCATCCATATGTAGCTGTCTTCCAACTGAAATGCTCATTTCCCATCTATAGAAACATATAGGTTTACCCTTTTCATTCCCATGGATCTGTCCCATGGCACTGTGGGATTCATAGTTTGAGGAAAGTCCTCAGCTGCGGTTCAATGAGTTGTGTTACTCTTCTGTAGTACAGAATTCTGAGGACTTCACAAAACAACAGAGCCCAGAATCCCCATGGGACGAAGCCATCACAGTCAAAATGGCATCAAACAGTTCTGACTGTGCAATAGGGACACCTTCTTCTTCAATTATGATGATGAAGCGCTGATTATTTCTGTTCGGTATAACCTCTCCAGTGCCACGTCTCCTCTCTTCTTCCTTGCAGTGAAGGAGATTAGAGATGGGCACCAACATATTCATTCCAGTTTCTCCATAAAGGTGCTCCTGCTCCCTTCCCCTGCCTCCTCAGTTGATCAGCCCCTCACCAGGCCCAGCTTGTTTGCTTTTTCCGTCTCCCTGGCTGATCTCCCAGTCACGAGCAAGAGCCCAGACATCTTCTCTGCCCCGCCCATTTGCCTGAGTGACAGATCAGCCAAGAAGACGGGGCAGAGACGCCTGGGCTGCTGCCAGGACTGGAAGATCAGTTGAGGAGGTGCAGGAAGCCATCATGCTGGCCCTGATGAGTGGCTGTTTGAGCCAGAGGAGGTGCGGGAGAGGAGAAGCAGCGCCGGTGCTGCCTCTTTACAAACCGGGACGAACCAGTTCACGCCCATCTCTAAAAGACAGCCTGTGCAGGAACTTAACACTGGCATCTGCTCTTGCATCAATTTTGTTTCCTTGATGGAAACTCTTCTACAGTACTTATTCATCAAATCTTTATGCAGCATTTCTTGCATAACACCGATTGCCTTAGGCGGTATAACCTCCTTTGCCCGTTCGGATTAGCAACAGGCTGTTTGCCGGGGGGGGAAAGTGAATATTAAAGGCAACATTAAAAAAGTTTAGAACCGTTCCCTTGTTTTTATAGAAGGCAGCCGCTTCTTGGAAGATTGTTGAATTGGCTTCTGGTTCATAATGCAGTTTTTGGCTGGTTTAAAGAGACTTTTGTCTGTTAAATGTATGTGTTTTTAAGAGGTGGGAACAGGGTGTTTAAATGCGAACACAGTACAAAAGGATGCATAATAATGGTGGTGATGGGGGCCATGGGTCACTCAGCTTAGGATGCTGCTTGCGCAAAGCATGTAAGAAGGAAGGAGTGAATATCTCTTTAAAATAGATCTGGCCATCACAAACACACAACTCCCACCCTCTGCTCCACAGCCAGGACCCTGAGCTCTGAGCCTCTTTCTGTCATTTTTTACTTTTGCTTTTCATCAGTCCTTTACAATTTTAAGTATTTCTTCCATCGTCCATCTAGTTTTTTTCTTTTCCTTTTAGTTCAGGAATGGTCTTCTTTCATTCTTCCTTAATAATATCACTGGTTTCGATCCACAGTTCTTCTGGCTCCTAGTCAACTGAGTTTAGTAATGCAAATCCGTTCTTTATATGGACTTTACGTTCATTAGGAATGTTGTTTAAATTATATTTAAAATAATATTTTGGCACTGTGATTATTTTAGTGTTCCTTTTCAGCATTGCTCTTATGTTGGATATCAGTACCACAATTGTTTGGATTGTTGATGTGGACCAATGTGGCTGCCTTCATTTTTTGTTTCTTGTTTCTGTTTCTCTTCTGGAGTTTATAGCAGGAAGCTCTTTGGATGAATACTTGGGCTTCAAAACACTATGCCACCGTTCCCCTACTTTGTGCATTTAGCTACAGTCCATTGTATTTACTTTCCAGTAGCTGGTGCTTTGATGAGATGAACATGATTTTTAAAAACAAATTAAAAATGCACTTTCCCCTCAATCTAGCACTGACTTCCAAGCCTATTTAATATGTCACTACACCGGGGAGATAATAAAGAGATGAAAGCAGGTGGGCGACTTATGTGCTGAAAAAAAAAAAAACGAAAAAAGAAGAAGAAGAAGAAGCAGACACGGGCTCTGCATGCAACTTAAAACAACGTTTCAAAAGAAGACTTTAAAAAGTTCTGTTATGTCTGATCATCTCTAAAATTGTGTTGGCTGGCATTTTATTTTGAGACACACAAATTAATTTGCACTTGGAACACAGTTTCAAGCCGGCTTGCAGACTGGCTACAACCCATCACACAGTACAATCACAGCTGTAAATGAAAGTCGGTAATTATATTATAGCAGTGGTTGATCAAAGGTTGTTTAGAAGGGCTGTGTTCTGTGATTTGCCAGGCTTGTAGCTGATCGTACTCCTTGCAGGCAACGGGGGACAGGAAAAATCCAACAGTTTAAGCCAATTAATCTCGTGTTTTCACTAGGGATGAGCCATTTGATTTTCTTTTTTTGGGGGGGGGAGTGGGAACTCCAACTCCCAGAATAGAACACAAAGGAAGCTGCTGCAGTGCTTTGTGGGAGGCGTAGTTCTTCAGGAGGCACCCTCTATACAGCCTAAAAGTCAGCAAAACTACAACTCCCAGGAAGCACTGTGCCAGCTTCCCTTTTTTTCCGTTCGTAATAGGAAGTACAGGCCCAGGAAGTGACACAGCCTTGGGGGATAGGCCCTGGCCCAGGTGAGCAAAATTTAAGTGTCCGTCTGTGGACTGGAACTCCCAGAATTCTGGGATTTGAAGTCCAACTACAATCAAACAGCTTATCCTTAGTTTGTGCCTACAAGTCCGATCAGGTCAACCCAGCAGGGCCAAATGGTAAATCGGTGGTGGAGGGTGGTGTCTCCCATGTTGTAAAGGCAGTGAGTCTACTCTAGTTGCTAACCCAGAGTTACGGGAACTCCCCAAGGTGCAGAATGATATTCTCCAAACAGAGTTGGCTCTTCGAAGAACTCCTTTAACGTTCAGACTAAAACCCAAAACGGATTAACCGTGACATCCGAGTGGCCAGTTTGGCTCTACCGGTTGCGGTTTCGAACGGCTAGGATGCGAGAGGTTCTGTATCCTTTCCCTCAGAGAAAAGAGAGTTCTTTCCATCTTGGTTTCAGCTGCAATTGTGTGCAGATCAGTACCCGGGAATCACTGTAGTTGAACCGAGTGGGATTTGCTTTTTAGCAGAGAATGCACAGAATTGCATTGCAGACCTTAGCAGATTGACTAAGCAGTGAGTTGAGGAATCTGTTGTAATCATGTGAGCAGAGTTGTGGTCGAAGAACCCATCTGTGCCCTACAAAGGGACCATCCAAACACAGAGATTTGCACTAAGTTGAAAAAGTGACTTGAAAAAAATATATTAATAATACAACTCCCATCATCCCTCATCATTGGCTAACCCGGCCTTGAACGATGGGAGTTGTAGTCCAAGAAGATATGGGAGCGCTCACATGTCCCAGCCCTGTTCTGATGTTTGCATTGGGTCCGTTCTCTGGAGTCATATGTTGCTGGCACAGGGTTGCCGCTGAAAAGGTATACAAAAGCAAAGGAAGTTTTATCCTGAAAAAGTGTGGTTTTGTGTTCTGTGAATAGAACAGCTGCAGATCGCCACCTAGTGGTGCCTTCTATTTCATACAGCCAAATAAATGGGTTTTGAAATGTTTTGTTTTGTGCTACCAAGGCTTTCAAGGTAAGTGAGATATTTTAAGGGGTGGTTTTACCAGTTTGACTCCTCCAGGGAGTGTCCATGATTCAGAATTCGAACCCTGTTCTCTGGAGTCCTAATCCATTGCTCTACCCACTACATCACACTGGGAATCTCTTTAAAATACGAGGCTATGTGTTTTCCACTGGCTTCCCGCTCCTCTCGTAGACCACATACTCCAATCGCTCCTTTTTTCCTAACGTATTCTAATATATTAAAACATCACTTCTGATCATGTCAGCGTTTTCTCTGTATGACAGCAAAAAAACAAACAAACCAAAAAAAAGGTGTGTTTGTTTCTTTGGGGGCAGAGCGAATCACAAATGTGTGCTGTGTTTATCCGCAAGCCGAATACTTCAGCTCTCTTATTTGGATAGCGCTTTGCTGATGTTCTTCCTTCTGGATGCGGTGCCTTTGAAGCAACCTTACCGGATCTGTCTCCTATTTGCGCGAGCTGTCAGGAGGCTGTCGCTGCTCTTCTCCACTCTGGACTGCCAGTTCCTTTTGATTTTATCTTTAATCCGTGTCTTTTATCTTGATGAGAAGAATCTATGCAAACGCCATGACAGGAAGGGCAGCCGGCTTTGTCGGGCACCTGCTGTTCCAAGTTGCTTTGAGATGAATCGAGTTGCTATTGAGCACCAGGAACACTTGTTGTGGTTGACTCGCTTTTAATTTTCTTTTTAGGAACACGCATCCATTTATTTTGTAGGTGCGAGAGGAGGAGGAACGTGTTTCTTTACATTTATAGCAGAACCCACAGCATCTGCAGGAGGTCGGTTCTGAGCCCCCTCCCGCGGATGCCGGAAACAGCAGATAAGCAAAGCACTTCCAAATTCTTTGGCATCTGTGCATGGTTGAGAGAGGGAGCCCTGACCCAGTCTTGCCAAAGGACTGGGTTTCATGTCCTCCTGTTCTCAGGAGATGAGACAGTGCTTGACGAGTATATTTGTATATAGCATTGATGGCGAACCTAGGGCACACGTGCCACAGATGGCACGCAGAGCCCTCTCTGTGGGCACGTGAACCATACATCTAGTGCAACAGGCAAAGGCAGCTATCTCATTGAACAAGGAGACGCTACAGCAACGCAATGCATTATGGCCGTTTCTCCAAAACCCCTAAAGGGAAAAGACTCTGCCTTTTCTATCATTTGCAGCCTGATTCACCAGGTATTCTATTCAGATGTCCAGCACATCACTCCCTTTGGAAACTTTGTTTTTTAAGATCATTGGTTGATTCCCTTTTCAGACTTTTTCCCTGACCTCCTCCCTAATTTTTTTGAGTGACCATTGTGCCCCCCCCCCGAGGCGGTGGCTATCTATCTAACTGCAATTATGGAACTTACGGTTGTCTCGTAATGTAGAACTTTCCTTGACCCTGTTCCCCGGGTATTATGTATTACTTCTTATCATATTGTATTCCCTCATTTAATGTTGATTATGTCTCTTCAACTGTGTCCCCTTTTCCCCTTGTGTCTTATTTCCATGTTCACTTTGTTTTCTGCCAATAAAGGTTTGTCGTATCGTATCTCTACAGCAACGCCTCCAGGAGAAACACCTCTTCTGGGCACCGGGCCACTTGTGTGGGAGATCTCGCAAGGACCTCGGAGTACCCGGGTTCCGCTGAGGATGCAATTTCCACTCCTTGAGTGGCATTGGGAAGAAGCGAGAGGCAAGCATAAGGTCGAGAGAGCTCTGATTGGGATATGGGCTCTTCCTTTCTCCTCTTCTCTGTGGGGCTGTTTCTTTAAGGGAGGAGGGCAGAGAAGGGGGGGCTTTTGCTTGCAGGACAGGACGTACTCTAGCCAGGGTGTTACAGGTGAGAGACTTAAATGGCTGGGCAGCTTTGCTGCATTATAACTTGGCCAATTGTGCCATAAGAGAGAGCCAGAAGACCGAGGAGGTTCTCATCCTATTCCACACAACAGATTCCCAGTTTCGTTGTCACAGGTGCGATGGGCCTTATAGCACACTTGTCATATGGGAGTCAGAACTACGTTTTGTGTACCGTTCCCATCCAGTGCTGTTGTCTGTGCCCCACAGTTGGGTAAGATTCTGTCCATTAAGACTAGTGAAATAAATAGGTCAGTTTTGTGTTGCAGTTTGGGCACTCGGGCACAAAAAGGTTCACCATCACTGGCATAGTCTCTGGTCCCATCTAGTGGTTAGTCCTGGTAATACACCTTGGAAATGTGTATTTCTGGATTTTATTTTTATTTTTTCTTTTATGTCAGGCAAGAGATAAGTGAAACCATGGGTACTGATCCCACAAATATGGCGGTCCTGATTTACTTACATTTGAGAACCATCCCACTATTTAGCCTTAGCAAACAGCTGACATTACACATCAAAGTCTGAGAAATGAAGGATGGAGAGAACCAGTCAATTAATAAAATTAAGCAAAGTAAGCATGGGCAGCAATTATGACCATTGCAGCAGCTTTAATTTTAAAGCAGAGGCCACAGTGTAGCATACGTCACAAATAAACACTATGTGTGTATGTATGTCTAAATAATGGGTAAATCCAACATTAATTTTGACTATAATACTGTAGATCCATTCAAATGAATCAGACTTGTCACATGTTAAGTCAATTCCATTGTTTTCAATGGCCTAAATTCTGTTCATCCTAATTAATGTAAGCCAATTGACATGGTGGCGCTGTGGGCTAAACCGCAGAAGCCTGTGCTGCAGGGTCAGAAGACCAAGCAGTCGCAAGATCGAATCCACACGACGGAGTGAGCGCCCGTCGCTTGTCCCAGCTCCTCGCCAACCTAGCAGTTCGAAAGCATGTAAATGCAAGTAGATAAATAGGTACCACCTCAGTGGGAAGGTAAACAACGTTCCGAATCTAAGTCGCGCTGGCCACGTGACAATGGAAACTGTCTATGGACAAACGCTGGCTCTATGGCTTGGAAACGGGGATGAGCACTGCCCCGTAGAGTCGAACACGACTGGACAAAAATTGTCAAGGGGAACCTTTACCTTTATCTAATTGACACTTCACTTACCATTTAGCAATTGATTGATTGAGTCTACTCGTGTCAGGATTGACACTTTTATTTCATCCATGAGGTATAATCTAATTGTGACTGACTTTGGCTTTTGCCCAATGAATGAATGAGTAAGTAGAGCAAAGTTTGATTTAAAAATTCCCATGGAAAAAGAACTTTTTTCTGTTCATTCCCCCTCCATCAGCCAATACATTCCATTCATATTAGTTTATTTCCAAATATTTTCCAATACTACTGTTCACCTTTGATCCCAGGTAGTTTGCTGTAACTGAAAAATAACAGAAGACCAGAATCAATACATGCTTGTTTTAGCAAAAACATTTATGTGAGTCTTATGGAATCTTCAGAGTGTCAGAAGAAAGGTGATATATAAATGCAATCAATAAAATAAATAAAAATAAATAAAATGAAGAGTGGCAAGTGTTATTTGAAGCAAGCTTTTCTGGATTGCTGTCTATTTCATAAACAATCAGCTCATTATTATTGCAACAATCGAGATATTTTGACGCAATCACTGTATTATTGTTAATTATTAATACTCGATAATAGCTGTAAATAGATATTAATGGTAATGTTAACTTATGGTATTAATTAGAAAAAAAAATTAAAAAGATTTAAAATGTTACATAGCTTAATAATTGATGGCTAAATATATTGTCCGTCAATTATTAAGAAGCTATGTAATATTATTTGCAATTAATTTTGATAATCAAATATATTATCCACCAATGGTTATTTCCCGTGCTCCTTTCCTTTCCTTTCTCCTTAAAAATTGTTTATAGTTGTTGAAAACCTCACACAAGAGCTTTATTGCTCTTTAACTATGAATCTAGAAGATCTTTGCTTTGAGACTACATCTCCCACAATCCCCCCAATGGCTTTGCTGCCCCAAGCGGCTATGGGACATGTAGTCTTCAAATCCCCCCATATGCACTTTTTGCCGGTGTCAACCCTCAAACCCCGCCTCTTTTCTCTCTCCTTCCCTATCATAACTCGTTATTTATTTCTATTCCAAGCTCCTCCCCAGCCTTAGAAGTTTCATTGGCCATTCTCCCAGTCGGTAACTCGCTTTTATTTAGCTATTGGCTATTCTGACCATCAATCACGTCTCTGCCCTAGCGGCGTATCTCTGAAAGGCCCTCCTTTAAGAATGGGCAGATCCGGCGTCGGGCCCCGCCCTTAGCAACCAGGGAGCGGAAGGTCAGGCCGAGCCGAGGGGCGGGGCTCCGCGAGGTTACTACGGCAGTCACAAAAACAAGGCCGGCGCGGTTGATTGGCCGCCGCGAGGACCAATGCCTGCGCCCGCTCCCTCCCACTGCCGGATATCCACCGCCGTGAGGGAACCAGATGGGAAGAATGAGGGAGGAGAGGCGGCGGTGGCGGCAGCAGCAGCAGCACAAGGAGCAGCAGGAGGGCTGGGCGAGGTGAGCTCTGCCGGGGAAAGGGTTAGGGTTCCCGCTCGGCTTTATTCGGGCCTCCCGTTCTTCGGGTGGGGCGGCGGCGGCGGCGGCTGCGTGTAGAAACGGTCAGGGCGTTTCTGAGGGGGGGGGGAAGCGAAGGGCTGGCCGGGCGCATGCGCGGCGTGGGCTCGGCCGCGGCGACGGCCGCCGAGGAGGGCCAAACTTCCTCCCCGTCCTCGCCTTTTCCTCCTTTTCCCTTTCGGGGATTGGAACGCGTTGCTCGGCGCTGACAGAGAGTCCCGGCCTGCCTACTTGCCTGCCTGCCTGCCGTCGAGGGCGGCCGCTCCCGCCGCTCTCCTCCGAGGCCGAAGGTCCGTGACGGGGGGGGGGGGGAAGAAGCGGGGCCGCGGCGGGGGAGGGAGGGAGCCTTGGAGGGGCGAAACACCTGAGGGCGGACGGGGCCCCTTCCAGGCTCACCTCAGCCGGGCTCCGGCGCAGCAGTCCGACGGGGGTAGCAGGGAGGCAGGCAGAGGCTCGACGGGGGCAGCAGGGAGGCAGGCAGAAGTCCAGTGGGTGATGCTGTTTTTTAGTGGGGAGGCTTTACCTGACGAATGTCTGCTTGTCAAGCTGGTGGGAGCAAAGCCACTAGGGAGACAGGGCTTTGCTGCATAGTAGGACCCCCGTAGAGTCTTTTGTCCAACAGCTGGACAGGCAGATGTTTGACAGGTATAGTCCTTTTCTTTATAGATATTTGGGGGGGGGGGAGCTTCACCTGCTGAACTTATGCCACTATTAAGGGTTGTTTCTCAAAGAAAGGAGACAAGGGGAAGCTCCGACTTGTCAAAATGCTGCATCACATGACACCTGGGCATGAAGTTTTTGGGGGTTGGGTTGGTTTTTTTTCCCCTGGCTAGTGTGGAAAATTTAAGCAGGGAAAAAAATAATTTTCTTCAAGACGTTGACATCTGGATATGAACCCAAATTTGAGAAGTGTCAACCATACACAGGTCCTGCGGCCAGCCAGGTCTCTAGAGCAGTGGTTCCCTTTCTTGGGTGCCCAGAGGTCCTTGGACTACAACTCCCAGAAGCCTTCACCCCTAGCTGTGCTGGCCAGGATTTCTGGGAGTGGTAGTTCAGGAACATCTAGGTACCCAAGGTTAGAAATGACTTGACAGAGGTTCAGCTGATGAAGCGTTTCTAATTCCTTCTCCACCTTCCAGGGACATGTTTACAACTCCAGCAGGTAGGAGAGGAGGGAAGTGGCAAGACCGTGGCTATATACTCGGTAAGGGAGGCAAAGCGAGGGAGGAGACGGGGCCCTTGGAGGCCAAACTGGTCTGTCTTGAGAGGCTGGCGCAGGTGTTGTTGGTGAGAAACAGGTGGCTGGGTGGCGGTGGGAGCCAGAAGAACAGGGGTGGAGAAGATGGGGGAACAGGTGCAAGGTGGGTTCTGTCCTGCAAGGGGTTGCGTATTTCAGGAGATTTAATGCTCCCGGGAGGAATGAACGGGGTTAAGGCAATGGTTCGTTGGGTAACTCAATGGTTCTTGGACTACAACTCCCAGAATACCCAGCCAGCACAGTTATAGTGGTGAAGGATTCTGGGTGCTACATTCCAAGAATCACCAAAGTTGGGAAACACTGGTTTAGGGCATTCCTCTGTAAGAGTCACTTTCTTGGCAACTAACAAGTTGTAGGCATAAAAGGTTACTGATAAAAATAGGGTTTCGGTAATGGGTATCATAGTTGAGAAGAGAGGGGCCACTTTTGGAGAGGCAGCTGCCCCTAAAAGCAGAATTGGCCCACATGTGTCCCCTGCTTTTTTTAGGGGGTCTCCATCCATTTAAAAACAAAGAGACTCAAGCTCCTCGAAGCCTCCAGGAGGCGAGACTCTCTCCCAAACTGAGGTCTGCGGCTTAGTATTCCCCCAAAATGAATGTGTTCTGAGTGTTATTGAGTTGGAAACGAACCTCTTGTGCAGAAGGAATGGAAGGGAAAAGCATGTTTTTGCGGGTGTTGAGTCCCGGCTAGGGTGGGGTTGGCAAATGGAGAGTTGGCTTACAGTCCCACAAAGTTTCCTATTTCTTCCCTACAGAGACAAAAATGTGAGGTCATTTCTCCAGGGGGGAAATCATAGGTAAGAAGGATGTATTGAGTGATAGGTGGCCTTGCAGCTGATTGCACGTGATAAGAGAGAGATCTGATTTATCTATAGTCCAGACAGGGTGGCTCATTGATGATGTGTGTTGTTGATACTTTGTGTGAGCAAAGGTCTGTCCTTCATATTGTGTGATTGTTGGATTCCACCATGCTCCCTATAAAATGCTTGTTATGTTTTGTCCTTGAAAAGTTGTGCTGACTCCTTGTAAATTCCTTTCAGAGGGATGCAATGGTGTAATTTTTTTTTTTTAATGATGAGGAGAAATGAGGTTTGGCTTCACATACCTGAATATCCGCCGTGCGCTGGCATCTCCACCGGGGATGGCTTGTATTATGATCCTGTTCCTGCCAGGATGTCAGAAATTCCTTCTTGCTAGACAGCCTTTCCAGATGTGTGTGATTTTTTTAGACTACTGTTATAGGCTGGAGAGGGAAACTTGTCTGCCTGTAGAAGACAGAGACCTGATCCATATTGCTTGTGAAATGTTTGCTTGCTTGCTTACTGTTCTTAGTTGTGGCCTCGCCATTCACACGGTCTTATTGATCATGATATGCAGGTTTTCTGACTTTTTCCCCTAGTTCTGAATGCTGTTTCCCCATGGCTCAACTTCTCTGGGATACAGTTGAACTAAATAGATATATTGAAGTAAAAGGCAGCCGTGTGGTCCAAACAAAATAAAATCGAAATGCGAAAATAGGCAGCAACTGTCATTAAAATCCATAGCACAGTAAACTGAGTTTTTGTGGATTAAACATCACTTCATCAGGATTGTACCAGTGTGTGAAGAACTTAAAAGTCCAAAACTTAAAGTCCAAAAGTACATGGCAAAATGGTGTTTTTTTGTTTGTTTGTTTTTTTGCTAGGAAAGTTGCTCTCAGAAATATAGATATATGTATATATATAACCATGTAGATGTCTACATAAGCATAGATAAGCACACACATACACACAATTGATGTAGTGTGTGTCTTTACATTTTTTGGTGCCAACATTCATATAAAGTGTGTTGGACTAGGAAGCCGTTAAGAATTGGGAAAGAAATGTACAGTACATGGAGTTTCTTGCAGTGGACTTGGCAAACTAGTTTAACCTGCTGCCATTTCTCAAATGGGAGGGGTTGGTGTGTGTGTGTGTGTGTATGTGTGTGGCATTCTCACTAAGTGAGTTCACACCTCTTGAAGATAGGGCAGTATACAAGATACTTGCAGACAGTATATAAGCTCTAGGTAGAAAGAAGAGCAGAGGAGCGTTTTCCTGTTGTAATCTTTCTAAAGATTACTTGGAATGAGGGAATGACCTCAGAAGAGCCCTGATGGATCAGGCCAAAGGCCCCTCTCATCCATCTCCCTGTCTCTCACTGGGGCCCTACCAGATGCCTCTGGGAGCACCTCTCTCCTGATACCCCCTCCCTGGCATCTGGATTTGGAGGTACCTTCCTTCTAAGCCTGGAGCTAATACATCCCCATCATGGCTTGTAACCTGGGATTGAGTTTTCTGCCCCATCCCCTTTTAAAGGCAACTAGGCCAGATAGATGGCATCACGACATCCTGTGGCAAGGAGTTCCACAGATGTAAAAATATGCTTGGTCAAAAAATATTTTCCTTTGTCTGGTCTCACTCTCCCAGGGATGTCCCCTGGTTCTGGTATTGCATGTCAGGGGGAAAAAAGCTTCCTTCTATCCACTTTATCCATCCCATGCAGAATCTGCAGTGTTAAAGAGCTTTTTCCAAGACACTAAATTAAAAGTCATTTACTTTAGCTGTGTTTCTGCTTTTTTTCTATTACAAGTAACGAAATAGTTTACTAATCTCCAGTAACTTAAAAATGGTTAAACATAAACATGCTCGAATTGTTCAATGCTGTGTTTGCCTGTTGTTCCATTCTTTATCTGGGCTTTGCTACAATATTTCCCCTTTATTGTTACCCTGAATAGCACGGTGTATACCTTCAGTACACTTCTGTGTGTTTTCTGCAGATAGACAGGGAATTATTTGCACTAAATGCTGCTCCTGTTTACTAATCAGGTCACATTTATGAGGTTTCAGATTTCTCGAGAGATGCATTAACTTTTTTCATGGTTAGAGCACATTTCTTACATAGCAGAAGAGCTTTTCATATAGCTGCAAATGAATTTGAATATTCAGTGGGACAACAGATTCCAGTGTGTCAGCACAGGGGTTTAAAACTTAAATTTTTCAGGTATGATAGAAATGGCCCGTATTTGGTGACCTCTTGGAAGCATGCTGTGGTTGATTAGACGGTACTGCCTTTTATTTCAATATAATGGCTATTTCAGCATTCATGATTTCAAAGAACCAGCTTGCACAAATAACATAAATAATATTAATTACAGCAATGCCAGTGTATGAGAGGTGTTATCTGCCTTCTGAGCACTGCGACACAGGAACTTAAACCTTCAGATACTGGTCTAATAGGTTTATCTTCTAAGTATGCATGTGAATTAATGGTGTGGAAGATTACAGTAAGAGATGTATGCAGCAACAACAGAACAAACTATTCATCTGTAGAAATAATCTTCCTAATGCTGGATGGGTAGTAACAATTATATCCCTCTTATTTTCTGCTGTGGGATACAGCAAGTTTTCTCAAGCATAGAATTTGTTCCAAGTCTATGTGACCTAGGCAGGAGATCCACCTATAATAACGCAGTGATGCGATTATGCCCTTACCTTGAATCCTGGATTGCAGTTGCCTGCGGTTCACCCCGATTAGGAAAATAAAGTGAGAAGGCAGCACTGGGATTTTTCAAGGGGTTATGCTTGTGCGACTTCTATTGCTTGTTTAGCCGTAAGGTCTTAAGCTGATGGTGGAGCTACACGCTGCTCATGAAAAACTGCAACTCCTACACACCATAATGTTCAGGCAGAACGTTTGCTGAAGGCACTTTCCCGGAAGGGATCATTCTGAACCTTTCCCACCTGCTGATTCTCTTTTGCCAAAGTTGCTCTTCCAGAATTTTGCAAAGCATCCTCACTGCTCCCTTGAGCCACTGCTATTCTGCTAAGTACAGTGGACCCTCGACTTACAGACGGCTCGACTTACAGACTTTTCGAGTTACAGACTTCTCTGGCTGCAAAATTTAGATTCGACTTGCAGCCAGAGAATCGACTTACAGACCAGAAAAAAACCAAAATGGAATAAAAATAGAATAAAAACCACTGGTTATGGGATTAATCGTTTTTCAGTGCATTGTAGGTCAATGGCGATTCGACTTACAGACTTTTCAACTGGCAGCCACCATTCCAATACGGATTAATTCCTTAAGTAGAGGGTCCACTGTAGTAAATAAATCAGACTGGAGCCAGGGAAGTGGTCCCTCCTTCTTTTACCTTCGCCCTGTGCCCCCCCTCCCATGTTTGTCGTCTCTCTAAGGAAAGACTTTGAGATTAAGTGTTTGTCAAGACAAGACGTAGCATAGCTTTGGAAGAACAAGAGGAAAGTATTACATCGGTGCTCTCTAAATTTGACTGGCCTATGGATCCATCAGTTTCAGTATCATTTTTTTACAGCTTCTGAATGTTTCTGCTGCATAGGCTGAGCGGTTCATTTCTCTGTCAGAGAGCAATCAACAGTATCAAAAAACTGCTGGTTTTCTTCAGACAGATTAGAAAGGACCGATATATGTTCTGAATTTGGATTTTGATGTGAAAAGGAAGGTGAGCCTACTTGTTTATATTTTACTTATTTTTTGAACAAGCCATCTTAGCAAGTTATTCGCGAAGGCTTTCACGGCTGGGATCTAATGGCCAAAGAGCCCGAAAAACCCACAACAACCATCTTAGCAAGCCTTAAAAACAGAAGCTGTCAAGCTAGTGGGAGACTCGTTTCATAAAAATAACATGGGTAAAGGATGTGTTAAGTGGTCATGAAGGCATGATGAGGTCTTTTGAGTAAACTGAGGATATATACAAATACTGTTTAGACAATACGCAGACTGGTTAATGTGTGTCTTTTTATTAAGGTGGGATTGTTCTGTGATTGACTAGGCACACCCCCAATTGGTAACTTAACTTTCCTGTTTCTAGGACAGAAAGTAACCTCAGAAAGCTAGACGGTTGGGAGGCGTAGCATATTTATCATCCTCTACCTGGAATACACGTTATGAACCCTTTCTGGAGCATGTCTACAAGTTCTACACGCAAGGTGAATATAACTGGTTAGAAAGGCAGATCTCTCCAGTTTGTACTTTGTAATATTCTCCCAGGTTTTTTTGAATCTGAATATAAGAAAGCTTAAGAGCATCTGGTGGGGCAAGTACATTCCCTTTAATCTTAAAAAAAAATATTTTCTTATCTTTTCTCCAAACCTGTTATTTCTATGGTATGGTAGCCATGAACTGGTTTAGGTTTAGGCATCCAGTTTAGGCATCAATGGTTTAGGCGTCCAGTTGGGAGTTCGATTCCCCCTGGGCCTCCTTGTCAAGATTGCATTGCATCATACAACTAAAAGAAGCTGCTTAAAGATTACTGAATGTTGGGGTGGCCATCTATATCTTTATATAAGTTACAGTTTTAGTTCTGTCCTGTGAAAACAAATGAGAATGTTGCTGTTAATTGTGGAATGCCAGTGGAATGAAACTTTGTTGTTTCCCGTTTTCTGATAGAGACCTGAAACAGAAGAAAAAGCTCTGGTTGGCGAGCTGAAGAACAGTCCCCCTCGCACCGCTCCAAAAAAGCAGCTGCCTTCTATTCCCAAAAATGTCGTGCCCATGACCAAGCCTGCTTCTCCTGCCCTTTCAGCCCAGTCTACGAATGGAACACATGCCTCTTATGGACCTTTCTACCTAGAATACTCCCTTCTGGCAGAATTGTATGTCTCTCTGTGTGTGTGTGTTTCTCTTTCTCTGTGCATGCGCAGTCGAAAAATGATCTGCTCTGTGTTCACTTGTAACTTTGCTGCTTATTTTTTTCAGCAGCACCGACTCTCTTCTCAGTATTGGCCAGCTTTATGTGCCGTCGTCATTCCAGAGGTTTCCTCTGGGTTTTTATTCTGACATTGGTCCCCCCCCCCCCCCGCGCAGCCTTTTGAGCTTTTGGAAGAATTGCATAAAAATCTCGTCTGAGGAATGTGCTTCCAAAGGTTCTCTGAGGCAGCAGAGCAGATCCATTGCGGACTGGCCACAAATATTAGTCAGGGAGCGAGATGCTCCTCCTCTTCAGCACAGAAGGGTGTTTTAAAAAAAAGATTAGGCTCCTCAGAATGTGTTGTGGGGTGTGTGGCAATGGTAAATCTCTCTGTGAACCATGCTCCAGACCCCTTCTGTGGGGTGCCTTCAGTCAGAAGGGCTTATGTTGTGCAACAACAATAGCATCTCCTCCTCTGAAGCTGTGCCCAGCAGGTACATCATCACTTATAAATCATGTGCAAAACCATAGAAAGGAGAGGAACTGAATAGCATTGCATGGTAATATCATAACTGGGCAGCACTAGCTGAATGTGCTTCAGTTCTCTGTCTTTGTGGTGCAAACTTCATATTGTCCCTGCATGGCCTCTATAGATGCTCCTGTAAAGCTAAGGCTGCATTTTGGCCAGGCCTGTTGTTAAAAAATAATAAGATAATGTCAGCTGACCTGTAGCAAATTAGATTAAGCCTGAACTCTACCATGCTGGCTTAAAAAGCTGAACGCAGGCGGAGTCTTCATAAGTTTAGCGATTCTTCTTGGCACGGTTCTAAAAGTGTCAGGGAAATAACTCCCATCATGTCCCTCTCTCATTAAAAGAGGAGCAAGCCAAGTTAGAAAACGGCAATCCCATGGCACAGAAAACCTGCACATCAACCCTTGCACAGTTTAACTCTTTTCCGTGTTCTGCTGTGCAGAGTTTGGTGCAGCTGCAGTTGGTGGCAGGGCTTATCCCTGCCTTGTTAGACTGGCTTTGTTCAATTAAATAGGCTTGTATGCTTCAGCTGATCAAAAAGCATATTTATGAAGGCATATTTGAGGCACACTGCTTTGGCAAAATGCTGCGCATGCTGATTGTTTTGTTGTCATTGGGTGACTGACTGCTGTGTTGGGAACATAACCACTGCTTGTTCTCATAGCTGTCCTTTGTTGGAGATGATGAAACCTTGGGTGTTCTCTCTTACAGCTGCAATCTGATTGTGTTATGTGCTATATTCTTTTTTTTTAAAAAGGAGTGGATAGGAATCCATAGTGTTTTAAGTCATTCTCCACCCTTGATTGACAGGTTCCCTTTCCAAATTAAGCTGACAGGCGAGATTCTTTGTGTGTTACAGAATACGCTGCCTTTATACTTACTCAGGCATACAGTCAAAGGAATAATCTGAACGTGTCAGCAGAAGCTGCTCTCTGTGCGTGGAGCATAGAGGTTAGGATCCATAGTATTTTAAGTTTTCTGACTGCTTGGAGAGCCAGCCCATGTGTGTAGAAGTGGTGCTGCTCTTTAGATTTTTCTCTCCGCATTTTGTGAGCTAGGAAAAAAGGGTGCAGGACTAGCGAGTGCCCGTTGCTTGTGTATTTGCTGAACATCTTTAAAGGGCCATAATTTCATTTCATTGCATCCATTATAAAACTCAAGGTGGGGTATTAGATTGGGCCAAAGCGTTTACCCATCTGGACACTAACCCGATTGGAGAACTTCATGTTCATCAGTGAAGCTGAACTGGATCCTTCCAGAGACCATTGCTCTGTGTTCCCTTTCCTCTGCATTTTCCCATAATTTGTTCCTACTGTGTATCTCTTTGCTGCCGATGGCCTTAGCCCGTTACTCCCCTTGCCTGACTTTATTTTTGCCAGGCAGGTCCCTAAAGCCAGTCAGATTTTATAGGCTATTCGGATACATTTCACATCCACAGCCAGTTGCCTTACATTTATGGTGCATTTCTGTGGCTCCTGCAACCCAATACCCTGCTTTCTGTGCGGCCCAGTGCTCACTCAGCTTCTCTGACCTCAGCCGAAGCGTGCATGACCTGCCTTAGGCTCTGAGGGAGACCCTCCTATCTGCGTTCCAAAGTTCACAGACAGCTCTTCTAGATAAAGAAAAGAACATTGTGTCTGTGTTGCACCTATGGGACGGGAAGAGGCTCGTGAAGAAAAACCTCCATGGCTCCAGTGGGCAGAATAATATCCACGCCTTTTGGTTGGGAGACCAAGATTTGGCCACTGAGAATGGAATAGAGTCTTCCCTACATAGTTGTGTCCCTTTGGAGGGTACGTTGAAAAAACAAAACACTACCTTATTTGTAACTATATGGGCTTCCTTTCCCTTACAGTACCTTGGTTGTGAAACAGAAGCTGCCAGGGGTCTACGTGCAACCTTCGTACCAATCCGCATTAAGTAAGTTTTAAAAGTTCAGGCTTTTAAAGCTTCTGGGTGTTAAAACAATTGTCGCCTTGTATCTGTTCATCGTTTTTCTTTTTTCTTCTCCCCCAATAGTGTGGTTTGGAGTAATATTCATAAGGCACGGGCTGTACCAAGATGGTGTCTTTAAATTTACAGTCTACATCCCTGACAACTATCCAGATGGTGAATGTCCAGTAAGTAACAATGGGGCTGAAACCTTTGACATTTGTGGCAGTGTTTGTTTTTTTTTTTAATTGGAATGGTTATTTATTTATGGCATTTTTATCAGAAAGTTTCCTATACCAGTTTACCTGTGACCCAGAAAAAAGCAGGATTGTAAGCCTGTGGGCAAGGGTTCTCTAAACATTCTGGTGCAAAGGTGAAAATATGAGTTGCTTTGACTTATATACCGCCCATAGTGCTCGGACACTCTCTGGGCAGCATGCAACATAACTAGACATTTCAGTGCAAGAGAGCGCTTGGAAGCCTTGAAGGGAAATTAAATTAAGATCTAAAGACACTAGAGGCAAACATCACAGTTAAAATTAATTCAAATGCTGCGTTTTGTAGAAGAGCCAGTCTCCGAGCATTTCCATCCTCACGTTATGCTTTTATTTCATATTATGTTTATTTTTTGCCTTTTGAGCCTTAGACATGGGCCCATGACACATGGGTCTATAAACAAACCCAGGTAGGAGGGCAGTTTCTCCTGCTTCTGAAAGCAGGTTGTAAGTAGTCATCGTCATTTAGCCCTCTGGGAATTTACGGCTACTTTCTATGTGTTTGTTTCATTTGATTGATGGATTGTTTTTGTCATTGTAAATCATCCAGAATGGTGCACCGCCCTAATGGAGTGGTATATAAATTTAAGAAATAAGCGAATAAAATAAATGGTATGTCTGGTGCATCAAAGGAAATTGATTATGCATCTACATGAGGAAAGATATTAGCTGGTGCTCTGGTCAGATCACTCTAAGACAAGATCAGTGGTTTACTGCATGAGTTGTATATTTCTCAGCCAGTGGAGAAATGTTGGGTCTGCTCTCTATGGACCAGAAGAAGCTTTCATGGAAGTCTAACCTTCCTATTCCCGTTGTCAGAATGCCTAAGTGGCTGTCTGCAGCGTCAGGAAAGGGTTGATTGTGTGGGTCGCTGTCTAGCCATTGGAATCCATCTTCTGCCACTGCATTTATCTGATTTGTCTCTCTACTTCAAGAGGGGAAAGCTTGAAACCTTTGTTTCCAAATGGCAATGGAGAATTCACATGGAGTGTTGTGAAATGGCCTACAGAGTTTGAGAAAGACAATGGGTTCTGCATCCCCCCCCAGGTGAAACTTGATACAAGTACAGCTAAAGCTGACTTTTCAAGTTTGTTAGTTCTTCATTGTGGAACCTTACTTGACACCTGGATTCTATAGATCTTATGGAACTACAGGCCCTATCAGCCATGGCCAACATAGCCTATGGAGAGAGGAGAGCGGACACTGCCATCCCAAAATGTGTAAATGTCTCATATGAAGGTTGTTTTGCAGCCCATTATTTATAGCAGTGTTATTGTGTGTTGCAGGAGTGAATTGTTTGTAAATGGTCCTTTGGATGTGCCCCATAAGGAGTCTCAATCCCTGACAAGAGAAGCATTTGTAATTTGGGAGGTTTCTTCTACCTGTGTGGGTTGATGAATTATTGTGCAAGTTTGGTGTCAACAGTTTTTTAAAAATAAACTTCTCTCTCTCTCTCTCAGCGCTTGGTTTTTGACCTGCCCATCTTCCACCCACTAGTAGATCCCGTCTCAGGTGAACTGGATGTGAAAAGAGCATTTGCCAAGTGGAGGTCAGTGCGATGTGTTAGGAGTAGAGTCATTGCCCGGAACGATTGCATCTGGATGCTCCATTAAAGGCAGCCTTGTGGCTTTCTTGTGCTTCTCCTAAAGGCGGAACCATAATCACATCTGGCAAATCCTGATGTACGCTCGCAGGGTCTTCTACAAGATTGACACAAACAGCCCTCTGAATCCTGAAGCTGCTGTGCTGTAAGTTTCTGTGGGGACCCTTAAGCTTGTTAGTCTTGATGCTGAAGGGAACACGGGAAGCAGAGTTGCACTGAGGACCAGGCCTTTGCTCCCTCTGGCCGAATATTGCAGTGGTGGGCCTGCAAGGTTTCAGGTAGGATTGTTTCTGGGTCTTATTTGGAAATCCCTGGTATTCCATAAGGATCTCACACCCAAGTGGTAAAAGGCCTAACCTTAGCACTGGAACATAACATCCTCCAGCTTGCCTAGCTTTTATAGGTACTGTGTCAATTTGTCTTGGATTTTTCTCTCTGCATTGGTTTCAGAATTTATTTATTTATATGCCTCTTTTCTCCCCTTAGGGGACCACTCTGGGCGGCTACCAACAAAGATAAAACAAATTAAAATATAACAATAAAACTGTACAGTGATACTTTTTAAAAAAATGCAGAGCTACATTGAAACACACTTAAACATTAGATTAAAACTGAGATTAAAGTAACTTTTTAGCAACTCATGCTCAGAACTACTATCTGATATTAACTGTTTCACACTCAATATTAGCCTTACTGGGAGAACCCCTGAGTTTACTGCTACAAAGATGTCCAGCTTCTTCCAATTTATTTGATATATATGTATGTATATATATATGTGTGTATTTTCCTGGATGCTGCAGAACTATCTCTAGGGGCACGCAATTCCCACATCTGGTGTACAAAGCCCTTGTGTCATTTCAGAGAGAATCTTAATATGCATTTCTGTCCCGATGTCTTTGCTATCTAGGTATGAAAAGGATATCCAACTTTTCAAGAGTAAAGTGGTGGACAGTGTCAAATTATGCAGCAGTCATTTATTTGATCCACCCAAAATAGAGGATCCCTATGCAATTAGGTAGGTAACGGTAACTGGGTGGGTGGGTGGGTAACGTGCCATGTAATCTCCACAGGGTAGCCCAGACTCCTTCCCTTCACAGTGTATAGGCTTCCTGTGGTTCTAGGATAGAATTGATGGCTTTAAAAGACAAAGGAATGTGCTGCCAGAAAGCGTGGAAAACGTGAATCAAGTTGCATTCCTTCATCACCAGGCCATGTGAATGATAAAATACATTTTGTCATTGTGGGTGTTATCCTTGTAGGCAACATGGACAATGCGTCCAAACCTTCCTTTCAGCCCCCCCCCCCCCGGACTTTCTAGCAAGGGCTGCCTTCGAAGAGGCAGGTTTTGGCTAAAATCTTAGCGTAAGGTGAAGCCTTACTGAATTTTTTTTTGCTATGAAGCCAAGTTCACAGAGACGTGTGTGTGCGCGCGCGGAGGAATTCTTTTAGCACAACTGTCTTGCCTGGTGTTTTCAAAATTCTTCTTAACAGCATGTATTTGTCACATCCAGTAAACAGACTTAGTGGAATGGCTGTTTTCCTTTTCACGTGTACTTCCTGTGGGCGATGGTGCTCCTCTTCAGATAAAATACTGTATATACTTCGGATGTGAAGAATTGCAACTTTGCCAGCTTATGCTCCGGTTGTGTTTTGCAGCTTTTCTCCCTGGAATCCAGCTATCCATGATGAAGCAAGAGAGAAGATGTTGACTCAGAAGGTACGGAAGATGGATCTGTCTTGCTGCCTATTGTACGAGGCTAGCATAGTTGAGGGGAAACGAAAAGGGGAGGAGGGGGGTACCTTGAAGCAGGTACGGTGGGAGCTAAGAGGTACCAGGTCCTTTATGTGAAAGCCCTTCTTGGAGAACCTCCTTTGTTTCTTCTTAGTAAATAATGTCTTCAAGGACTTAGCTTTGCCAGTTGCCCACTCAGTTCTGTAGACATAAGTAAGCAGGATGAGAGGTGTTCAGATTGGCTCCAGAGGCTTGTTAGTTCTTTCCACTTGATGAACCTTCTGTGTTAAGGAGAGCAAGAGAATGCAGTGAGCCTTCAAAAAAACTTTACAACTGTGGCTTTCAGTGGCCATGCGGATGTTCTGAGAGGTCTTAATTCAAACCTCTTGATAACATGGAGTGTTGTTTTTGAAGCTCCTGTTGTCATCTTGAGGAAGGGACTGCGGAATGACTTTGAACACTAATGAACATCCAGTGTCTTTTGACATCAGCTTCTTACAGTATTTTATTCTCCGGCCAAGAACTGGAGCCGGCCTGTCCAATATATTTTGGGCCAGGCTTGCCCCATCTTTAGGGTTTTTTTTTAATAGCGATTTTCTATAACCTGCACCTAGAATCTTCTTGCAGGTTGCCAAAATTCAGTGGTATACCTGGACTAATGGAACAATGGGTGGCCGTTGTCTCTTCTGCCTCATCCCAGTGTCTTATCATATAAGATCACCCACCAGTCTAAATCTTTAACCTTCTTGTTTACCATTGCTAGGGTTACATGTATGTCTTTAGAGTTCTGGCATTCTCTCTGGGGCTATGAGGGTGTTCTTATTCCTCTCAGCCCTCAGCAGAGCTGCTCCCATCCTCAAAGGCTGGACATTACGCATTTACCCATTCAGACTGGTGGATGAGCATATTATGACCATACCAGGTTGGGGTAAGAAATCCAGACAGCCGTCCTTCTGGCATGTTTGAGTTGAATGTGGATTGAGATGCGGGTTGTTTCACCTGAAACATTTTTCCCCCCAGCTTTTCATGCCCGTGCTGTCAGATGTATGGATCTGATGCATGTGAGGTCCTCTGTCTGATCCGGGGTGCTGAAGAAGCACTTGTTTCTTGTGTTCCATAAAAGCCGAGCTTGTACCTAATTGCTTGCCCCGGCTATATTAGGCAGATAGAGTCGATGGCTGAACAAAAAGTTGACACTTGCATAAAGCCCACAGATTCAGTGGCTATGAGGAGCAGTTGGATTTCAGCCCTGTTCCCACCAGCGGTACAATGTGCATGTAGTCACTCTGGTTATATCAGGAGAGCACGACTTTGGAATTCGTGAGAGGTGCTCCTTTTGTGAGAGAGGCACTAGCATTTCCCACTGAGCACCAGGAGAGACTAAGTGAGGGGCAGAGAACGAGTTTGCAAAAGGGTGTGAGTGTCAGTTGTTGAGTGGATGACTGTACAAGAAGCCACAGACTGCCTAAATGGAAAAATGGGTGTCTTGTTTTGGAAAAAAAGAACTTAGTCTGGTTGTTAGCAGTACTTGAGCCTATTGTGTTGTGTTTTTTTTTTCGTGTTCTGTGTGCATCCACAAATGCCTAGATTTTGAGGTCCCTACTGTTTTGAGGCCCTGTTGTTGCATTTCAAGTTCAGTATTCAGCTAAAGGGGTGTGTGAGAGAATCTTGGGGAGGACCAAGATTCTCTCACACACCCCTTTCTGTTCTGTTTTGTTGCTGAGATTGAGTAGCTGCAGGATTCAAATCCCTACTGAGTTGTCGATCAGCACAGCTTAAATAGGTAGCCAAATTGTTGAAATTCAGCGTCTCCTCTGTCTTAGTTTTGTTTTGACCATCTAGCTTAATGAAGAATTCTGGAAAAATGAAGAGCTTTCAGGTTTGGTGCATTAATATTTGATCCCGATAAAGGATCAGAAATCCCCATCTATGCATGTTCTATTTACTGGATTAACAGCCTAATACTTTTTTTTCTAAATGAATGAACACAGTTGAAGCAGAGTGAAGAATACTCGCTCTTAGCAAGCACTCTAAATACAGTTATTTTCTCCTAGAAGAAGGTAGAGGATCAACAGAATAAAAGTATGCAAGTATCTGGCCTGTCATGGGTGAAGCCTGGCTCAGTTCAGCCTTTCAGCAAAGAAGAAAAAACACTGCCCACTTAGCTCCCGCAGGCGAAGACGCACTCGACACGGTCTGCGGGAAAGGGGGACGGAACAGAGCCGAACAGCGAAGTGGTGGTTTTCCTTCTTGACTTTGGAGTTAGTATAAGAGTAAATGCTAGCAATGACTCAAGTAAAAGCTGTTCTGTGGCGTCGCTCGGATTCTTCTTGATGTTTTTACATGTACGATTTTAAATTGCAGCCTGCAGGTTGGAAGTAGTTCTTAACGATGCTGGACTCTTAATAGCGAAGTCCACTGTGGGTGGGTCATGCCTCAGGGTTCTAAGGAAGCCTGGGGTTCTTAACTGGGTTGCTTTTAAGTTTTCTTTTTTTTAAAAAAACACTGTAAAGAGCAGGCAGGAAAAACTTGTTCCAGAGGTAATCTGTGTTTATGTAAACTAATATAGCAGAGTAAAATACTATATTTAAAAACTTTTAAATGCATTGGTTTCTATTGTAAATATTATTAGGATATGGAATTTGTAAATAGTTCATTCTGATTCTTTCCAGGCCTTTCAGGGCCAGAAAGGCTGAGATTGGCATGTATGATGATGTATATCTTAATTTCCTCTCCTCTCCCCAACAGACGTTGTCACTACAGGCTGCTCCTAATATAATTTGCTCCAGTCTTTAGACCTGCACCCCTATTGTCTGTAAGCATCATACAGAAACAGAGTTATACTGGTTTTTTCCCTTTTGCAACAAAGACGCACAACAGAGAAATCTCAAAAGAATGTCGAGAATACATCCGTAACTCTTTCTTTGTGATGTTTGCATGCATCTTAAATCAGTGGCCTTAAGATGTATCAGAGTCATATTAGAGGCAGCCTCAAAGCATAATTCATTCAGGAAGGTGGAGCCATTGGGCTTTTTTAACCACTAGAACGAAAATGAAAACTTCTTCACAGTGAACAGTCCTTGGCTTAATTAATCTTCCAAGAGCACCTAGATATGTTCTCTCAGAGGCAGCCTAACTAATGTGTTAATAGTGACATCTTTAAAAAAAGGAAATAAAAGTCCAATCATGGTAAAATGTCTGCCTTGTTGCTCCTTTCTTGTAGATCTTTGCCAGCACGATTTTCGGAACCAGAAGTGCTCATTGTAATTTCTAGGTATTTTTAAATCTTTATCTGTACTGTATCCAAGAGGGGGGCAAACAGCCTCGGTCTCTGAGACATCATTCATCTTCCACAGTCTATCAGGTGGGCAGGGGACAACCTTCACTCCCGCGTGGACTACCAGACCACCACAGTTGCCAAAGGGTCTGTCCAGAATTGCTTGCAGAAGTGAGAGCCACGTGTTGCTGATTTCTGGCCTTCCGGCGAGGCTTTAAGACTCATCTCCCACACGCCGTCATCTGCGTGTAGCGGGCTGGGCTTCTAGCCTTGTAACACTGCTGTTTTCAAAGGCACACACCTTCCTGGTCTTGTGGAAAGAGAGACAGAGGCAGCACCACTGAGGCTTCATCGTCAGAAAGAGAAGTTTCTCTTTGAGTTTGGGGCAGGTTTCTGAGGCCTTCTGAGTAGCCCTTTTGATGGAGAAAACCCAGGTAGGCCTGGCCGTCTTCAAAGCACAAATGTGTAACAATTAACTATAAAGATCATCCTTTCAAGTCCTACATGTTTACAAGGATTCGAGTCTAGTGGTGTAAGGACATACTGAAGATTCTCTGCCTCTTTAATTATCTTGTAGCGTAGCATTCTTCTCTGGTACAAGCAGCTATTAAAGGATTTAGCTAGTCAGTTGCCTTCTATACGTGCCCTTTAAAAGGTAGGTGGTGTCTTGCTTTCAGACCAGCTTTTCCTTCTCTTTCCTCATTTCTGATCGTAGTTAACATAAGAAATCCATACGGGTGTTCTCAAAAAGTGGCAATGTTGAAGAGAGCTGTATTAGCGTTTACTACCAGTCCTGTGCAAAAACAAGCTGAATCGGGAGTTTGTATATATTTCCAGGATGACCATGGCTTATGGTGCAGCAATCTAGTACTCTACTGGCCACTACGCTTTCTGCCAGGAAGGATGCAGACAAACACAAGGAATCACAAACTGATTTCTTGAAAGAGCTGCAGGAGAGCTTTCGATTTTATGTAAAACAGACAACTGCTCCTTGGTTTAATTTCCATGAATTTATTTTAAGCCTTGGATTAGTTATTTGTTGAAGGGTTAATTGGTTCTTTTATGCATATTTTACTTCTCAATGGAAAAATATACTAATTTAGCTCATTTTGCACAAATTAAACAGTCTTTGTCTCACTCTTGGCTGGAGCTGAGGAATGAGAAGTCACAGACAGCCTAAATCTACAAGGCATTTTAGGAAGAATTTTTCACACTCCTAGTTTACTATGTCTCTTATTTCCATTGTCATTTGGCTGGCCATCGTCTGAAACAGAGGGTCTCAGATAGGGGTTCCCAGATGTTCTTGGACTGCAGTTCCCAGAAGCCTTCACCACTAGCTGTGTTGGCCAGGATTTCTGGGAGTTGCAGTCCAAGAACATCTGGGGACCCAAGTTTGTGAATCACTCATAAAGCACAGTAACTCAGATTTCACCAGCTCTGCCTTACACTTACTTGGTTGGCTCAGGCAGGTTGTGTAGGATTTTCTTACTGAAACAATTGGCTCACGAAGCAGATGCTTTTTGATTAAACACTGCCATGTATAGGGTTACTTGTACTTTTGTCCAATATCGTTTGTTAACTTGTGAGCACAAAGTTACAACTGCAGGGAAGACATAATCATCCAGTTTAAAAAAAATGTATCCAAGGTGAGGATTACCACTATATACTTTTTTAAAAAATAAATACAAGTTAAACAGTTTAAACAGAATTTGTATCTTATGGTTTGGCTATTTTAAAATATATATATATATTTAAAAGTGCCACTGCAAGGTAGCCAAACTGTAATCTGCATTTCAAAACAATGCTTTAGAACTACTGAAGCACGACTCTCTCCTACAACTCACTGTAAATCATTGCACAGCTAACACCCGCCCCCCAAAAAACATCCAAACATTGTATATACACACTGTCTCTACATTACCATAATTGTGTGAAGGGCACATGAAAGAAAGCTGGAAGTGAGCTCCGTTTTTCCCCACAGTTTGGTAAAAGACTGCTGCTCTACCTCCAGTGTGGTCCTGCCTACTTTCTTTAGCATTGGCAGTTTAAAATGCAACAAAACGCCTCATTTCCTGGGCAGGTCAGGCGGGCCACGACATCCGTTCTAGTGTCACTATGTGACTTTGTTCCGAATTTTTTTCCTCCAATGCTGTAAATCCCGAGCATCACACTGATAGGTTACAAAATAGTAGAAAAACATTAATGCTGTCTGAACTAATAAAAAGGTACTAGTTATTGTCAGTTTCTACTCTTACTTCTGCCAAATAAGTTACAAATGCTGCAGCTGGGAAACTACAGCTGTACACACGCACGCATGCATGCAGGCACACATAGAGCCAAATATTCCTAAACAAGAGTGGTGTGGCACATTCTGTTTTAGGGGGGGGAAGCTGTTTCAATTACTTCCCCGACAAACTGGGCTCTGGAGTACCGCAGCCCCTTGCAACAAGGGAGATGGATGCCTCTTCGGCGGTTGCGGTCCGCCTGTCAGTTCTTCACGAGAAGTGCCTGGGAGACAAGAGGCAGCAGGCTCCGCGGTGGTCCGCGAGACCTCAGAGAGCAGTCCACATCTCCAGCCAAGCGGTTGGCGCTCAATGGGAACCTCTGTCATTGGCCACATCTTGTAACCTCCGCAGGAGGGCGGTGTGACTTTCTGGGCACATTCGTTTGGCTGGCGATTCAGCCCCCTCCTCCAGGACAATGCCCCGCTTCTTGGTCGAGGCCTCCCCAGTTCGAATCATACTGTTGATTTCTTGAAGCCTCTGGAAATATACCGCAAGGAAGGAAGGAAAATGGTGATCACTGCTCTCTGCTGCCTAGCCCTGACCCGAAACACAGGAAATGCTTGTGAAGTTTTTGTAGCAACTTAATATGGTGTTTTAAAATGGTGCCTTGAATGACAACATAGGGAGGCATTCAAAAGATGACTAATCAGAGAGCAGTACTAAGGGGGTATTGGGTACATTTAGTAGTCTGTACCACCTTAAGCAAAAACGATAAGCCCATCAATATGAATATTTGATACTATGCTGATTTAAAACAAAAGCCTGAGATACAGAGGATACCCTTCAACTGGTGAAGCTCCCTGATCAGGCTCTATTTAGTCAGTTCTAACTGCTACACAAGGGATGTGATGGTGCAGCCTCTGTGCTGCAAGGTCAGAAGACCTGCAGTCGTAAGATTGAATCCATGTGACGGAGTGAGCCCCCATCGCTTGTCCCAGCTCCTGCCAACATAGCAGTTCAAAGGTATGTAAAAATGCGAGTAGATTAATAGGTACCACCACAGTGGGAAGGTCACGGTGTTTCATGTCTAGTCGTGCTGGCCACGTGACCACGGAAACTATTTGCGGACAAACGCTGGCTCTACGGCTTGGAAACGGGGATGAGCACCACCCCCTAGAGTCAGACGTGACTGAACTCAATGTCAAGGGGAACCTTTACCTTTACCTAACTGCTACACAAATTCTGAAACACATCAAACTTGGAAACAATCTTACTGGAAAATCATCAGAACAAAGTAAGAGTCAAGCATTAGTATCTGGGTTATAACCTATGGTTATTTCATGTTCATCTTGCACACAAAAGAAAACACACCAGCAGTCTCTCCCAATGCACAAATCTTTATCTCACTCAACTGTGTCAACAGGACATTGCCCTAAAAACACAGACAGACCAACTCTTAGCTCTTACCTTTGATGGGCTGCTGCTGAAATAATAGAAGATTTTCTCCCTTGGAGACAGCGCAGAGGTGTTTTTGTGAGGGGAGATGTAAATTTTGTGGTTCTGAGACAGCTGAATTCTGCGTGGGGAGCCACTTCTTACAAAAGGGTATGGAGAAAGAGAAGGAGGCTCAGCCTACGGCAGAAAAGCGATAAAACTAACTGGTGGTTATTGGGAACAGAGAGACTGGTGAAGAGGATCCAGGTTGGTTCATGGTACATGAAAGAAGGCATGCTGACATTTCAATTTTTGCAGCAGTAAAGCTGACAAACCGTCAGGACTATGTACAAACATCCTATTGGATGCCATTCAAAATGGCTACCTCTGCAAAGAGACCATGTATAGTTGAAAATGTAGTCGAACACTGCGGAAATAAAATAACTTGCCCCCTCAAATCCCCCGCAAGCTCCGCTCCCCTGCAGCAAGGACACTTTCCACTGGGGTCTGCAGGGGAGCCCTACATACATACAGCCACAACTATTCAGATTCAAAGAGAGACTTGCCATGGGGACGCCAGACACTTCTCCATCTACAATTGCTCCCAACAAGGCAAAAAAGCACAGAGATCAAGGCCGGACTGGTCGCTCCACCCTCGTTCTGCACAAGACCACCAGGTCCAGACGAAAGGAACGCGCAAGTGCCTCGCGAGTCGGCTCCGGTGCTTTTTAACGACAACGTCTAAACAATGGTTTCCCCTTGGTAGGTCAAGGACTCTAAAAAAACTACGACTCTCTTGAGTCACTGAAACCATTTGCCATCATTACCGAGAAAGAAGGGTTACTTACTCCACTGGCCGACGAGTACTTCAGGGCGAAGTCTCTAATTCGGTCGTGGTAGACGTGGTTATAGAACTGAATCAGGTCCCCGCGTTCTTCCTCCTCAATGTCGCTGTTGGCTCCGGTCAGGCGGGTCGGGGTTGGAGGGCCGCTACTCGGGTGAGGGACTGGCAGGGTGCTACTCGACCTCATCACGGGACTAGAATCCCTGCTTGCTGGGAGGACACAATTAAACAGCGGTAACACTAGGATTCTTCCAAGGGACTCAGCCAACATTACGACAGCATTTTCATGGTCCTCTGCACAAGTTTTCTACGTGCAGTTTTTGAGACCTGTCCAGAAAGCGCCTGCCAGTGCGTGTTCTGAGGGTCACTATTCAGAGCTAAATACCGTAGCGTTTGGCAGGGCCGACTATGAGGTAAATGGGGAAAGGAATAATAAATGTTTTAGGACACCTTCAGCTATTTGGAGGAAGATGCATACAATGAGGCCAGCGGTTTTTCAAAAAGTTGTGGGTGGATAAGTGACCGTTGAGGATTTTAAATATCTACATCTGTCATTATACTTCCATCCAACGCACCAGATGATGTTGGCTACAAGTTACATTGAACGTGACGGCTCTGGGAAACAGTGGCAATCTGCATCGGTGGCAGGAGTACCATGCCAATGAAATTACAGATTTTCAATAATTAGCTCCATTCAAATAAATCAAACTTGCTACACTGAGCACCTCACTTTACTGTAATTTTTAAAGCCTTGTAAATTTGACAATGTTAACAACCACTTACTTCTTTCCTTATTTCTGTCTGTGGGAGAATTCTGTTGGTTGCTGCTGTCGCTACTAGCTGAACGTCTTCGCCTTTGGCCTTTAATCAGGACACTTCGATATACCTGCAAAAAGCCAACAGTGGTGGGTCGATCTGAATGTAAAGGGGGAGCACTCTTTTGCAGAACCCTACACAGATGCCTTGCTAGACAGAAGTCTTGCAGCTGGAACAGGGAAGACACGGGTGTACATAAAAGGAACGTTGGCAAAAACTGCTTATTCCACTTGAATGGAGAGTGCCTTCATAGAAATGAAAATATTTCTGCCTGCCTGTATCAAACAGAGCAGTCAAACGCTTCCCAGAAAGAGCAACTGCGGAAGCTGACAAGAGTGCCTAATGTGACCGCGGCCCAATTCCACATGCTTGATAACTATTTAGTAAGCAGAAGTGTAAAAAGCACAGACATGTCACATTTCATTACAAATCCCCACTATGTCAGTACCCAAAACTTCAAAACAGCCATGAAGTTTGAACCAAGATATCAGCTGAGTAATTGGATAAATGAAGCTGAAAAGAATGTTCAAACCAACTTTGCTTACATGGCTCTTTGCTTGCGGCTGGGTCCGATAGCACCGCATGATATCCTGAAATGATGTGCCTTCTTTTGTGACCTATAATGCGGGGGGGGGGGGGGGGGGAGAGAGAAAGGCTATTAGCATTATTTACTAGATCTCTTGAAGTCCAGATGAGGTAGCCCAATCTAGGGATGTTTCCTGATTTTTACCTTTGCTATGACATAAATGGCACACATTAACAGCTGATCTAAATGGCGATCCATCATTAGCTCAGAGCACTGCACCAGCGAGAACTCAAAACACGTCCAGATCTTCTTCCGCAGCTCATCAGAAAGATCGAGTTTGAGACAGAGATCACGCAGACGGACACTTGCTAAGTGAAACACCTGTGGGTGGGAGGAGAGACAGTCAGCATTAGATCGCAACTAGCTGTTTTCAAAATTCGGCTCTTTATGCAAAATATAAGAATCCCCTTATGAAAACACTCTGGACACTCGTGTACACCTGATCTTGACAAAATTCATCTCTGAGTCATTCAGAAATCTGTGCAGAAGTTCTTCCCTTTAACGCGACCCAGACTTAAACCATCTGCTTAAACAAAAAACTAAACTATTTTCCCCCTTTTGAATGCAGAAAAAAATAAAATCTTCTCTCAGGGTGTCTGCACTACAGCAGCTTACACATGTACTCAAAAGAGCTCTTCTGGATGACTCTGAGCAGATCGAGTGGTGAGAGAACAGAATGACTTCTTCACTGCCACCACGTCCACCTTCCAATGGATCCTAGTTCGTGCCCAGTCCGGTGCTATCCTTTGCTCTAGCCTCCATCCCACTCATGCCATGACCACCAGCTCCCCAGTAAGCCAGGCGGCCAGTCTGACACTACTACAGGGGAAGGGGCGTATGTTTCTACTCTGCTTTGCTCACCAGATTTGGACTGTAAAGAGAAAGGCTTGTTAGCGTTACCAGCCAAATCTGCAACGGAGCAACGGACGGGATTTTCCTGGCCAGAGCTACCTTTCTAAAGAAGAGCGAGAGAGAGCTGGCCTTCCTGGACGGACCACTGGCTCCACCGATCAGCTGCTTTTGTCTCTGTTCTCCAGGAAGAGCAATCTGTTGGAACTGGCCTTGTAAGTGAAGCCCCGCGCCAGCCATCTGCTGAGTGCTCAGCGTCCCAGCAAGGGCCTGGGCGCTGAGAGGCGGGATGGAACCGGCCAGGGGCTGAGCCTGTCCGCTCACGTTGACCTGGACGGGGATGAACGTTATTCCCCCATTTTCATTGGCTATACCTGTAAAGACGCATGCAAAGGAATAAATACAGGGATTTCAAAACTTTCCCCTCAACAATCCCTCCAACTCATTAAAGGTAAAATAATCTGGTGTGGGATCCCTTTTGCCCTTGGGAAACTTTAGGGAACCCCACGATAAAGGCAGGGAAGGCAAACGATATCCTTACCCTGTACTGGTATTGTCACGGTCTGCCCATTATTTGCAGTGACGGTGGCCGTTGCTACGGTTACTAAGTTTTGCCCGGGCACCGGAGTGACGGGCAGTGTCTCTGGGGAGACGTTCTGCACAGGGACGGTCGCGATCACAGGCTGCTGGGAGACCCTCACAGGAGTCCGGGGAGCCTCCGCCGGGCTGTCGTTATCGACAAACAATTTTCTCCTGGTCGGGTGGCTTGTTGGGGAGCTGTATCTCTCATAGAGCGTAGCTGGAGAAGCCGGAAGGCCTGCAAGGCAAGGTGGGGGACAAGACACTGAGACCAACCATCGCCCTCGTGAAAAGATGAATTTCAATCACAGACTGCAGTGACGACGACATTCACATTTGGGCAGGGCCCTGTGGTCGGTTAGTTTAACAGAATATTACTGGTTTATGCACCCCCACGTGACAGCTGAGAATTAGGGAAGGGCACAAACGGCTGGTTCGGCTGTTCCTTTAGTGGCTGGACAGATGTTCTGTGCTTCAGAACCTCACCTCCTCCAGCAGCTGCTCACTCATGGGCAGTTACCTGCCGGCCCTGCCCGACCTCCTCCATGAATGCCTCTAAACAGGTGCCCACCAGAGGAGGCGGGGCTTTGAAGCACCAAACACCTGTCCAGCTGCTAAACAAACAGGCACGAACTGGCGAACCATCAGTTCATGCTCGTCTTCTACTGAAAATCCACACTGGGTCCCTTTCCTTAATAGGATCAATACCATCTCCTGCCACAAGGCTGTAGTAACAGCCTTCGTCTAAAAGTACTGCAACAAACCTCCCCTTACGATAACTTTTATTAAAAATTGAAATATAAATCCACCCTATATTAACTTTCAGGGAAAGTGACTTGAGGTATAACAACACCTTAACTGGTGTTGCATAACCCCCTTTGCTGTAGGCACGTCTCTGCTTCTACACTTCTCTCCAGATTTACCAAATTGAGAGAAGGGAAGTGTTTAATAAGAACTAATAGCAATAAGAGTGAATACCTAACAAATTAGCTTCAAAGCCTGCAATTTAAAATAAGTTATCAGTGTTATTTGAAAGGTTTTGCTCTGCTTCCTAACCCATTCTTTGTTCCAGCTCTGTCATTTCTGATGAATGAACAACATTTTATCCTTTCTAAATCTGCAAACTCTTACCCTTTCCCAGTGCTCCAGTTTCAGCACGAACCTCATTTAGTCTCCTTGGGGTTAAAGGGGAATCTGCCACATTGTTCCCACTGGATCTTTCCAAACACTGAGATGGCATGACCTGGAAACATAACAAGATTTAGGCAGTGTCAATGCTTCCAGAGTCTGGTTATTTCGACACTGTTGCCTGTGGCTTGGTCTGTTGTTACAGGACAGCACTGTTCCCACGTACACGGCTTTTCCCCTGTGGAATCCTTGCAACTTTTCCTTGTTTACTGTTATTTCCAGCCCAGTGTTAGTTCTTGTGAAGGCTGCCCCCGAATCTGGCTTTTCACAGATCCCATGGAAGGGAAGGTGTGTAGGACAAAGTCTGTGAAGAGGATAATGGCAACCATCTTTGGTAGGGGAGGCTGAAGAGGAAGATGGAGTTGGGTGTGAAAGAAAGAGAATAAAAGGTGCACATGTGTGTTGGGTTACTTTGCTGAGATGATGAAGTGCAGTATTTGTCTGTGGCTATGTCAGTGTATCAGAAAGAAAAGGTGAATGAAAGGGGGGGGGGGGGGAAGGAGACCTTGCCCACTGCTGAATTTGCCCATGATCATCACCAGTACATGGTGCTCAACCACCCTCCCATAAAGGAAGGTGTCTTCTGACTCTTGAAAAAATCACCAACCTGTAGCAACACCCACAAGATTTCAGACTTAAGAAGAGCCTAATAACCATTTGCTGAAATAACTGGCTCAGAATTTCTTTCCATTTCCATTTGAAAACAATTCATTCCATTTATAAAACTATTTCTGTTAAAACCTAAAAGACAGCCATGTAGGATACATTATCTACTAACTTATACCAAGGACAACTGAGAAATAGATGGTGCTCGTATTTCACCTCCTCACAGGTAGGAATTTTATTGCCGTTTTCTTTGATTTTGTCCCATAGTGCAGATTCTATTTTCCACGCCAGACTCTCTAAAATCTGCTCCTCGATGTGATTGAGGTGCTTCACCACTTCCCTGCAAAGACCGTCTTCTGCTCTAATCAGAATCTCTATCACCTACAATAAAAGCCAAAAGTTCAAATGGGGCTGACGTTCAAGAGCAATGGAAATAGGTCAATTTGCTCGCAGAGTAGAGCAGAGGCAGTCAAAAGAGCTTACCTTGTAAAAATGAAAGGCAGGGACATCAAATATATCAATGATGAAGGGGAATCGGTCAGCGGCCTTGTAAGAATACGTGATTATCTCAAGGCAGCAAGCCATGAGAGATCTGTGAAACAAATCATGTTCGAGGATTGCCTACAATTTAGAAGAAAAGAAGAAGTCACCAGAGTTAGAACAGTCTTGCATAAAACAGCAAATGGGATTCCTTTGTTTTGGGGAAAAAGCAAGTTCCTGGCTTGCCTACATGAGACCCTGTACAGGGAAGTCGTTTCAAAGTGTGATTGCCCACTATCTGAAGTCACGTAAGTGGAAGCCGTGAACGGAGAATGTCCCGCTTATGTGCATGGATCAATCACCACAACAACTGCTAGGACACAAAGATCCACCTCTATGTGGATTTGCTGGAGCAATGGGCTCCTTAATGAACTTCATGAAGAAGGTCGTATATCTGCGTGCTTTGAAAGATAGGAGGGATGGTGATGGTTCTGGATAAACAATATTCAAGCCCCCCCTTCCATTGCTCTGCCAATCCCTCTGCCCCCAAGCAGATGAACAATCACACCAATTCTGAAGGAAGAAAGCAGTGATTGCCACTCATTATTGCCTGTAGGCACCAGGACTTTCAGTGTTCTGCCCTGACACTAGGACTATCTCTCCCATCACGAGAAAATGCACAGGTCTGAACATTTATACACATCATTCTGCAGAACTTACTTACAGACAAGTCAACATCTCCCAGTCTTTTCTTTTCCTGCTCAATGACAGATTCTAGTACCTTGTAGTAAAGAACCTCTGCAAGATGGAAATGTTTTCCAACAATATCTGCAATAAGAATGAAGCAAAGCAAAAAAAACCTGGCTGCTTGTAATTCAAAGGCTTGGGCACTGATTCTATCAGCTGCCACTGGAGCAGCTATTAAGAAAGGAAACTGAGGAGAAACAGCACATAAACCCCGAGAGGTGTGCTTCCTCTGATCTTAAATACCCATCGTTACGTCTATCCCCACTCCATCCCACCCAGAATTCTGCTGAGTTTCTGCTGTATGGAAAGTTCCTAACAGAATAACCACACCAGACTGCACAAGATGCAGAAGTGGGGATTTCTGTGAAAAAAAACTGTCCCCTGCTTGCTGCTGGCAACGTTTGTGCAAATGGCCAAACCCTGCATTATTGGGCCAGTGCGACTTTCCGCTTAGCTCAGTAGGGCACTGGCATTTGAAACAAAGAGATGGTACGAATCACAGAGCTGTGAACTAGACGGCATTGATCGTTCCATGGAACTGAGTCCCACCTATGTCTCTCGGCCTGGGGTCTTCTAAACATTCCTTCAGAACAGTCCAGATCCAAAGACTGTTTTGCTCAGGTCCTATTTTCACAGACTGCACCTCAAATACATGCTATAGTTTGTTTAGCTCTTACTGGCAACCCTCATCACAGTGACAGTGGTTTGGTACGCATGCAAAGTCATGGCCCTACCTCTGGAGAAGCGGTCAGGGTCTCCCTGAGATGGCACCCTCTGACAATAAATTTCGTACATTTCTTTCACTCTGTTGGCAATAGACAGAGATGGGTCCATGGAACACGACCTGGCAAAGAATAGACAAATCCTTTACACTTGCAATGGAAGAGGCAATGCGGGACGGTTGCTTACATGTTCCCACAGAAGCCCCGTCCCCCCACAACAGTCAGATTAGATTTGTATGGATATTGAGGACAGAGATTGAAGCCAAGCTGGCTAGTTCTGCATGTTTACCTCCTAATATTATGTTCTTCTTGAATCGATCAATTTCCTCCAAGAACATGCAAGGGCATTAAATGACAGTGATAAGCAGACACTATTCTGTAATGAGGTGTGGACATGCGTGTTTCTGTGTTAGGAATTTTGGGTTCATAAAGTATTTATTCTAGAGAACTGTACCTCGCCACACATAAAATTATTGGGTTATGCAGGCTGTACTGGGAAGTCCTCTCTCACATCATATTATTCCTCTACTATATGTTAGAAACCTAGTCTTTTCAAAGATGCAAACAAGTTTACTGACCTGAGAATTTGCTCCAGATTTTCACTAGGGGCGTTTTTCAAGCCTGTCAGCATTGTATGGAGCCGTGTCAAATTGTATGTGGCTGCAGAAAGGGGGCTCACACAGGGATCGCTCTCCTTGATGTATTTTCGGCCAGTAAGAGGTGTGGATATTCTGAAGGCTTTTGCCTAATCAAAAGCAAAGTGGAAGATATTTCAAAACATTAACAGAAGAAGAGTTTTAGTACCACTACCTCCTAGTTACAGCTGGAGTACAGATTTGTCTAACTGATGCTAATGTGTCCCTCAGACCAGTAGCATGTTTTCATAATGAACAGTGAATATTTGCCATCTTTTCTCTTTCAACTGTGCCTGGTTAGTGGAGGATCAAGAAGAGCGGGAAGGGACAGAATATTTTCAGATAGATGAGGGTCTGTCCCACGGAGGGTGGTGCAAAGATGTTTAGTTCTGTAGCAGGCTGGCCCCAGATAAATGCATCCGAGTGAGGAGAACTAGATTACGATTAAACACTGGGAAGAACCACTTGGCAGCAAAAAGCTGCTTGACAATGGAACAGTTGTCCAAGGCACTCAACTTCCTGGGAGGTTTTTGAAAACACCCTGGAGGACAATTTCTCAGAGATGCTTTGGCTGGGCCTTCACTGCATTACCCAAAGGAGGAAACAGGTGACCCACAATTCTATGACTGTATAAACCCAGGATGCAGAGAAGCCACTCCTTATAATAATCACCAGGAGGCTCTGGATGGATTAGACCTCACCTTCCTTGTCAACAAGGTGGCCTCAGACTGTGCCTGCCTCTGGTCCTATGGGAGAAGTATAATCTAGGTTTAAAAAGGTAAAGGTTTGCCTTGACATTTAGTCCAAATCTAGAGTGCGGTGCTCATCCCTGTTTCCAAGCCGTAGAGCCAGCATTTGTCCGAAGACAATCTTCCGTGGTCACGTGGCCAGCGCGACTAGATACGGAATGCTGTGATCTTCCCACCAAGGTGGTACCTATTCATCTACTTGCATTTTTACATGCTTTCGAACTGCTAGGTTGGTGGGAGCTGGGACAAGCGACGGGAGCTCACTCCGTCGCGTGGATTCGATCTTACGACTGCTGGTCTTCTGACCTTGCAGCACAGAGGCTTCTGCAGTTTAACCCGCAGCGCCACCACATCCCTATATATAATCTAGGTTTAGTGACTTATAAATGCACCTGCAAAGGAGTCCTATATAGAATCATTTTCTTTGTTGGTAACAGACAGGAAGCCAGTTGACAAAAATGATTCTTTCATTTCTTACAGCAATACTCTGTCCTTCATCTATGGGACTAATATTAAACACTGTATGTGCATTCTCAGGAAATCTATGGGGGGCAAGGAAAGACACCCCCTCCAAAGAATGTGGGGACTATGAACACATTCGAGCATGCACCCTGTGCAATGACAGCACCCTACTGGTTTGGTCTTCCACTCTGGAAGCACCATTAGATTGCTATTGACACACACACAAACACAAAGGGAAATATATGTCCAAGCCAGCGTGGCTTCAATTAACAGGCACTCTTATTACTCCAGCTGCACAGGAACCACAGTGACACAATGTCTTCCCTAACTACCAAATTAACACAAAAACTCAAGATCACATGAGAGATGACAATATTGCAGCATCTCTTCATGGCAGCCTTAACCTAGTTTTCAGCTGTTACCGCTGCCACAGCTGGAGGTTTAAGGGTGGCTTTCTCTAGCATGACCCGGGGGGCTTCTCAAGGGAATGAATATTAGTGAGGCTTCCACAGTTCCTCTGTTGGTAGCAAAACAGAAGTATAAGACCTGAGATGACTTTCTGGCATCCTCTGCAGCCACTGGTCAATGTGCTCCTGTCTCTGTTTGCAAGAACCTGAAACATTCCTCAGCTAGGACACCCCACTGCAAACATGTATACTCTCACTCACTCGTTCAAAATGCTCCTGCAGATTGCATTTCACTTGCACTCTTTCAGCTGTTTCGACTCCTGAGGATGTGTTTAGACACCTCTGCAGGGTTCCTATTTCTTCATCTGCATCTTCTCCAAGAAATATCCGCTCATCTAGATTTCCGACGGACAAGACGTACTCTTCGTAGGCCTTGTTGATGGATTTGCTACAGAAGGGGGATTTTTTTTAAAAAAGACACTAATTGAGTTCTCAAAACACAAATGAATCCACAAAATAGTGAGCTGTGGATAAGAAGAGCAGCGATGCCTTCTATAATATCTTTTAGAAAGACTTACAGCTAAGTGAACACAAATAGTAGGGGAAAATGGGCAAAGAAAAATAGGGAGAGGAAAAAAAACTGGCAATCCAATGTTGTATAAAAATATTGCAATATAATTTACAAACATTAATTAAGGCTGTTCTCCGAGGGGAGGAAAGAACATATTAAAGGTTAACTGATATGTATATAGCAAAATAAGCACCAGTTGCTGGTCCAATCAAAACCTTGGATGTGAAGTTGTTTCTCTGTTCGTGGAACAGCAGGGAGAGCATTTCTCTCAAACCTTGTCCTCTGCCTGTGGTCCTCCTGATCATACCCTCAAATCATTCCAACCCCAAGAAGGGCAACAGGGGGTTAAACAGGTGGAATGCAAGGCAAGAAACACGAATGATTTTAAGGGAAAATACGTCATTGCCAAGAGTTTGATATTTCAGGGAGGGGGCATAATCAGAGATGACATACATATTTCCCCTGATGCTGATCATATCCACGTCTTGCATAATTTGATGGAAGGGATCATCACTCTTGAATTGGATTTCTCAGTCACACGAGATGCTGTTCCAAGTCCTCAATACAGAGCACGTTACCACAGTCTCTCGAGACAGGAGGAGGCCTAATCTAGATAATTTAATGTTAGGGTTTGCAGTGCCTTTGCAAAAAGGCAATAAATGTATGGTGCGCAAAGGGAAAAAAATCTAGGTGCTTCTTCATAGAAGACATGCCTCTTGTTAAAGATACCACAGATTCTGCAAAGGCTGGAAATTTTTCACTTAGAATTTCAACGTCATTTTGAAGATAGTATGAGTGTTGCAGCTGCAAAGAAAGGCTCTCACTGGCTTTACATGGAGGGAGAGCAGAACAAGGTAGCTTCTATCATCAACAAACTCTCAGAATGGTACAGATAGCAGCTAGTCCCGGTTCCTGATACTTACAAGCTTTCGCCAAAGTTTCCAGGATCTAGAAACCCTGTCAGACTTTCTTCCTTTCCCTTTAGAATCTACACAAGAAGAAAACACGATGTTAAGTGCAAGGAATGGAATACTTGGAAGCCATTTGTGAAGTGCCTTTTGTTATTTAGCTGCATACCTTTTTCTCAAAGAGTTTTCTCACATAGGGCTTCCAGAAATGCTCTTTTATGCCCTTTGCTTCTAAAATCAAGCCATCGTGTAAAGAACAAAGTTTTTCAATGATGCAAGGAGGTTCAAACAACAGTTTAAAATCCTTATTATGAAAATCTTCAGGCAGTCCTGGGATAAGGAAAGTGAGGAAAAAAGTGAAAAAAACACATTTTTGTCTTACATTAAAGTCTAAATATGAAACCGCCTCCTATTAACCTGGGCCTCTATCCTATGTAATAATAAATACAGCAATTTCCATTTTGGTATCACAAGATTTGTTCCTCAGAATACTCAAAATAAATCTTGTTCTTTCACTTTTCATTCTTCATCAACCCAGTCCTATTCTTTTGTGTCAGTTAGATGGAAGTATGGACAATTTGTTCAGATACTTGCTATGCATCCTGATAGCAACATTAAAGAAAAGAAAAGAAAACATGTCATTTCATAGATGACAATGGAACCATGTTACCACTGGAGGCGTTCAAGAGAAAATTGGACAACCATCTGTCAGATCGGCTTTGATTTGGATTCCTTCACTGAGAAGGGTGGACATGATGGCCTTAAAGAGACCCTTTCCCAGCCACAGAACAACATTAAATAATAACTACAAAACCATCATGACAAAGCAGAAAAATCAAATGAACACATCAATTAAATTAAAGTTAAGAAGGACAGCATAAAAAACCCTATATGTACATATCTGTAACATATTCAGCATACCTTTAAAACTGGGATTCAGAAGCTCCTTACGATTTGGGCACTGCAGAGAATTTCCGTAGACTAGGTCAAGAACACATAACAAGAGATGGTACGAATTGACCAAGTCATCACTGATCATAGGGAAATTTCCTGTGACAATTCAATCAGGGCATGAATTACATTTAAACAGAATTTGAGAGGAAATACATTTGAAGTTCTAGATTTTTCATAAACAAATACAACATCTGAATGCAAAGCCTCACCTATTTACCAGTGAACAGTGTAACAAAATCAGAATATAAATAATGTTATTTATATATTTATATACATTATGTTCCAAAGTGAAAACACAAAACAAAAACAACCGTTTATAACGTTTGCTGTATTTAAAATGCTGTAGTTTGAACTAATGTTTTTAACTTCAGTTTGCACTAAGATACTCAGCAACACAATACTAAGCAGGGGTGCACAATCCTCCAGTAATTTAAAGCTTTTCTTTGGAATTATTCCATGAATTATTTTTGAGTATCTGAAGCATTTCTCTAATTGCCATTTGTGTACTATGCAAAACAAGTCAACAGGACCCAAAGAGTTTCAAAGACTCTTGAGAGTCTTTTTTGTTCCCTGGCTTAGTTTGACTTTTGGATCAGTTAATGGCAAGTCCCATATTTATTCATACAAATTCACTGCAATAAGACTCTTCCCCCCCCCCTTTAACAACACCTTGGCTATAAGACTCCCTCCAAAGGCGAATTCATGTTCCTTCCATTCTTACGGAATTAACAGCTGGCAGTCAAAACTTTATTATTTCATCACACCTTTGGGTTGCACTCTGGTTTTACAGACAATTTTCATTCGGTTTTGTATTTATATTGTGCTTTTTAATTGGTAGGGAGACAATAAGTACTGTTGTTTATAAGTTGTTTATAAGTTTATAAACAAACAACTATTACATGTAATAATTTCAATAATCATAAAATGTTACCAATGAACAAACAATATTTCCAAATGCTAACTACTTTCGCTTCAAACGTTCAAAAAAGGTAACACTAAACACTGCAACCATTTAACAACAGCCCCAAATAAGGAATATTCAATTATAAACAACCATGAATGCTGCTCCATTATTCAAAATTGGAGGAGCAAGATAAAAATAGAGCACCAGTCATCCTACTAATACTGTGCGACTTTGCGTTATCTTAGCGTTTCTCTTACCATGCTATATTGAGCAGCAAAATTATTAATCCGCAGCAAAAGCAGTAAGCAATACACCGGCAGAACTTTCTGTGCAAAGAAAGGAAGTTGTTGTTCTCTGAGTAGGAAGCCTGTCACACAGACAAGCCCAAACTTGTCCTCAAAACGCAGTTGCCATGATAAGCCCAGCAAAAGACCTACGTAGACAAAGCAAGCAAGAACCCAATTCCTCCGATTCTCAAAGACAAACAGACTCTGCTCTGCTTGTGTCAGGTCCTCCCTTTCAGGCTTTATGGCAGTGCCAGCTACCTCACCTGTTTTAGAGCCTTGTCTATTTTAGGGGACTGTGTGCTCAAGCCATTCTATTCAACAAAAGTCAGGGAGGCATCTGTCTGCTGGAAGAGAGCAGCTCTTTAAAAAGGGCTCAAGAAATGGGATGTTTTTAACCCTCAAGATATAATTAAATAATAAAAATAAAGAAGGGAAGGGGGACATTCTGACACAGCAACAAAAGTGGTATTTTGGGGGCAGCATTGTGCAGTTCTCCTGAAAGCTAAGTCTTATACATGTAAACAGTCTGCTCCCATCCAAATCCCATTGTCTGGACAATTAATCTTTGCTTTACTGATAACAAGCCTGGTGACCAGTGGGAGGCTACACGGCTGTTTCTTTCAAAGGATGTGGATTTTGTGGGCTTTAAAGAGGAAACGACCCCATTTTGAAACTGTGGGTTTTGAACAGGAAGCCATCCGGAACATGAAAATTGTGAGGAAGGCAGTTTAAAATTGGAGTTAAATGAACTCTTGTTCTACAAGAGCCACCCACACCATACCTTGCAATACATCTGAGCTCATCACAAGTTAACAGTGGTGGCATCGCTTTTAGCAATCCATAAGCCATTCATCTGGATAATCACACAATATGAAAATCCATAACCCACACATACGAAAGCCTCCAGCAGCTCCCCAGTTAGCCAAGTCTGTTGCTTCTGATCAGAATCAGTCAATGCATTTAAATTCCATGCATGTAGCTGAACTTAGCTCTGCAGGAAGGAAAGCTGATGCGTGAAACAGAGCTGGGCTCTGCAGACAGCGAAACCCTGCTTGTTTTGCAAAAACATCGCTGGACTCAATGGCACTCATGAGTAAACCTACATTGCACTGAAGCAATTGGTTTCCTTCTAAATGTACAATTGCCTCCACAGAATTATTATAAATCGGTGCACAAAACCAAGGGTCAAAAGATTTTGGTTTTGGAGGGGGGGGGAATGAAATACCAGTAAACCACAGAATGCTGCAAAACTTGAAAAACCATCAAACAATGCCTTTCTTGAACTTTAAACTTTCCCCAGAAAATCAGAAGTATTAATTTTACATGCAACTATAAGAATAAACCTTGTGAGAGCAAATTCAACTGATTATTATTAAAAATATGCTCGTGTTAGCTTTCCAAACTTCAGTGTGGCTTAGCGAAAGCAACGAATGATGCAATACAAGAGAATACCATAAAAACCAAATCATCACGCCACTAGCCTTCCCTGAGAAATCTCCTAAAAGAAGACTAGCCAGTCAAACCAAGAGTCAAAAGGATGTGCCGTGAAATCCTTCCTCAAGACAAGCAAAGAAGAGAATCTGCCGAGAGATGTCCATTCCACCATCTCAGGGCAATAACTGCAGCACACTGCTGACCCTTACACCTTCAGGTTTATATCTTATAATCAAAGCCAAGAAGCAATGTATTAGACTAAACATTAATTCTTACCTTTTGCATAAACAAACAGCACCCAGCAAAACTGGAAAACTTCAGAGACCGTACATGGTTGTTTCCTTTGCCAAAATAAAGCCACAACAAGAAGCAAATGCATTACATTTTCATTTAAACAACAAAGCCCTTCAAAACTATGCCTCCCCCACCCCAATAGGAGATTCACCCAGAATATATTCAAGGCTACATTATATTCTCATTCTAAGTTGAGAGCTAAGGAGTCCTCACGCTAATAAGAAAAATGAGCTGCATATTCAGCTTTTGCAGCCCTTTCTTCTGCTAATGAAGGCATGGATACTGAGGCTGTGGATCACATTTAATTCCTAGGCCAGTTACAAACTTAAAAAGACATTTATTTATTTATCAAAAATATTTGTACCCAGCCTTTCTCTTTAAAATGACCCAAGGTGGCTTAGAGGTGAGAACAGAGAAAGGGAGACTTGTATTCTTCAAGAGCAAGATTCTTTTGTCAGAGCTGTGTCATCAAACGGCAACTTCATCCCACCCAAGTCAGGTTTTATAGAACCAAACCCAACCACAATTTTTTGTCATGAAGCAAGAAATCCTAACTCTTCACCCATGGTAATTAAAATACAGTGGCAAATTAAATACTTAAATGTTTCGCTGCTCTCTAATAGGTGTCAGCCTCCTTCGCGTAGTGGTAGAGCTTGCCCTGGAGACTGCCACAAACACTAAACATATTTACTTGTTTACATATTTTTTTTACAAAATATATGCAACGAACCATACCTTTGTTTTCGTCCTCTTTGCTGACGTGGTTGGTCATCTTGAGGGTACTTGAAAATGTCCTGAAAAATGGGTTCATACTTCTTAAAAATGACAGCAGAAACGGTAAAATTTCTTTCTAATCTTGTAGTACGTTCTCTGAATTGAGAGGGTAGCTTTGCCATATCTTCCCATTTCTTCATCTTGTTAAAAAACTCTATCAAACTGAAGATATTAGATGATCAGCGTTTCGTCTTATAGGAAGTTAACATTCTAAAATCTTGCAGAAAACTTATGTAATCACACATGTCTTCAAGAGCAAATGTGCAAGAAAATTAACATTTACTTTTAAAATAAGAAAGCTTCCCGCTTTAAAATTTCTTTTCTGTAACAAATTTCAGACATGTATGACCAGCTGTGCACGGCACTGTTCCTTTAACTGGCTTTTCTAGTTATTTAAGGAGAAAGATATTCCTTCCTCGTTCTCTGCGTGTCTGGCGTTTCTGTTTCCGGCACTTCTAAATACAATGCCTCAGATGGCGCTGCTGTCATGTGTTCACCCACACCTTACTGTCTTGTAATTCTTCACTGATAGAGTTACTGATATAATATACTCCAAGTATGTTTTCATTAATCAGTTGTATGCAAAAAGTAGCGAAAAGCTTAGAGTTCATGTATGCTGACAGCAATTTGATATTTAATGTTTCCTGCTTAGACAAAGTAGCAAATAATCAATTTGCTACGCCTAACCACAAATACATCCTCTGTTCTCTTCCCATATGCGTATATTTGCTTTGAACTTTTCACCTCAGTCTTAAGCCTGAGTATGAATATCTTGGGAGAAGTCATGTTTGACACCAAGCTGCCAAATATAAAACACTTTCCATTTCAAGACATATTAATATCAACATTACAGGAAGTGAATACCTCTGCTGAAACACTGTACCTAAATAGATGTTAGCTGAATACATCTTGCAGGAAGGAAAAAATAAGACATTTTATGTCTATTTTAGACATGTCTACATTTCAAAGAGATCTTGTTGATCAACAATAAAACCCAAGAACTATATTACAATTACTAAAAACACTCTTTGTAATGGTTTTTCCTTCACTTCCATACAAGAATATGAATAAGCAATAAATACATTTATACTTAATACTATAGCAATTCACGGTCCAGGAGGCCGTGAACGCCTCTTTGAGAGAGGGAGTGGTCCCTACCGCCTTGAAAGAAGCGGTAATTCGACCACTCCTTAAAAAGCCTAACCTGGACCCAAGGCTGGTGGTTAACTATCGACCAGTGGCGAACCTCCCTTATTTGGGCAAAGTGTTGGAGTGGGTTGTGGCCGGGCAACTCCAGGCGCTGCTGGATGAAACGGATTTTCTGGATCCATTTCAATCAGGTTTCAGGCCGGGTTTTGGTACAGAGACTGCCTTGGTCGCCCTGTACGATGACCTTTGCCAAGAGAGAGACAGGGGAAGTTGATACTCCTGGACTTCTCAGCAGCTTTCAACACCATCGACCATGGTGTCCTTCTGGATCGGCTGGCTGGGTTGGGAGTTGGGGGCACTGCTTTACGGTGGTTCCGCTCCTTCCTAGCTGACCGTGTCCAGAGGGTGGTGCTGGGGGACAGTTGCTCTGCCCCATGGCATTTATGTCATGGGGTTCCTCAGGGCTCAATACTGTCCCCCATGCTGTTTAACATCTACATGAAACCGCTGGGAGAGGTCATCAGGAGGTTTGGGCTGAGGAGTCAGCAATATGCTGTTGACACTCAGCTCTACCTCTCATTTTCCACCAATCCAGGTGAGGCAGTTTCTGTGCTGAACTCGTGTCTGGACCTGATAATGGACTGGATGAGGGTTAATAAACTGAAACTCAATCCAGACAAGACAGAAGTGCTGTTAGTGGGTGCTTTGCCGGACAGGTTGGAGGGTCATTTCCCTGCCCTGAATGGGGTTACACTCCCCCTAAGGGACAGGGTCCGCAGCCTGGGGGTGTTCCTGGACCCCAGTCTAACTCTGGAAGCCCAGGTGGACTCGGTGGCCAGAGGCGCCTTCCTTCAGCTGCGGAAATTATACCAGCTACGGCCCTACCTGGACAAACGGAGTCTCATGACAGTTACACACGCACTGGTAACATTAATTGAAATAACATCAACTGTGGGTCCTGATGGCAATTTTAATTGTATTTTAATTGTATTTTAATCATTTTATCTTTTATTGTATCTTAATTGAATTTTAATTGTTGAAAGCCGCCCAGGGACCTCTGGGTAGAGTGGGCGACATATAAATAAAATAAAATAAATAAATTCACATGTTCATAGGAAAAATCAAGGTTTCTCCAGCAATCTGACTTTTCCTTTCAACTGAGGCAGCGCTTTTACCGAAATTCTGATACTTTCCAAAATTTAACAGACCAAGAACTTACCTTTGTCCCGAGCAACGTAATATTCTTATTAAGGATACGTAGTTTCCTTCAACAGTTCCTCTGCTAACTGTTGGGACAGCTTTTCTGCAAGCCACATACAAGGCACAAGCTAGCCAGTGTAGATCATTTCCCTATTATATTAAAAAAAAATCAAAAGGTAGCGTATCACTCCTCTTAAATCATACAGCTACAAAGGAGGAGCTTGTTAATCCTGTATTTCAATACCTTCTTCAGTTTTGACAGGAGAGAAAACACTGAAACTATGTCAGTATGCACATTTTAAATCTTGAAGGCACAGAGGGACATACCTGCATAAAACTGCATACGCTAAATTGTACAACTGCAAAAATGGCTCCCCCCCCAAAAAAACTGGTTTTAGAATAATTCTGAAAAAACCACTCCTGGAGGGGGTCCATCTTCCCCGAACACGGGTTATGCAGCCACAATATGGGAGTCGGTGTGGTGTGGCAGATGAGGACTTGGGGGCCCCCCCAGGTTCACCTCCCTGCAGGAATAGAGAGATAATCATCCTCTTCGCAGTGCAGAAGCTGGAAGGGACCCTGTGAGTCATTCAGTCCCGCCCTTATGTGAGGGAGGCACCGTGGGGGAATCGAACCCGCAACCTCTGGCTGGCTCCTCAAGCGGAAACCTCAACCACTGAGCTCTCCAGGCCAGGGGTGTTGTGAGCCCCCTCCTTAAATATGCGCCCCCCAACCCTCCCCCCCTTTAGGGCCACCCTTTCCCCTGGATGCCCCCCCTGCACAGAGTCCACTCTACCCGAGACTCCTCCCCCTTCCCTGTCCAGACCACGCCCCCTCTCCCCCAAGCCCCTCCCCTTCCCCCCAAGGGGAGGGCCCCCCTCTTCGTACGAAACGAAGCCCCCTCGCCCACCTCCAGGGTGTAATTGCGCCTCATGCTCTGGTAGCTGAGCCAGGCCTCCCCTCGGGCGCGCTCGTCCATGTTGAGGCTGCCGCAGAGCTCCTCGTAGCGCTGCCGCGTCGCCCGCTCCGCCGCCAGGGCCGCCTCAGCCGCCAGGAGGGCGGCCGACGCTGCTTCGTCTTCTTCTTCTTCCTCCTCCTCTCCTTCCTCGACGCCTCGCTTCTCCTCACGGCCGGCCGCGGGGTCTGCGCCGCCGCCTTCCTCCTCCTCTTCCTCCTTCTCCTCCCCGCCTCGGGTGTCTGAGGGCGGTGAGGCGGAGCCCTTTCTGAGGGGGGCCGCCACCACCGCCTCGTCCTCGCCGCCTTCCTCCTCCTCGCCGCCGCTTCCCCCCAACATCGCCGCTTCCCTCACGGGCACCGGGGCCGCCTGAGGGGAGCCACCCACGCCGCTTCTGCGCCTGCGCCGCGTTGTTTTCCGTCTCCCCCCTTCGCCCCGCCCACCGAGCCCGAAGCCCCGCCCCCTCTTGTTTTTTGAACGGCCTCAACCGCGGCCGCGTTCGAATCCAAACAATCCTCGTCGTGCTCGGCCGCGCCCCCCCTCCCCAGGTGCGCATTGGATTGGATCCGGGACGCAGCGCCGAGACCAATCGCAGCGCCCAAGAAGGGACGGAGGAGGGGAGGGGGAAATGAGTCGAAGGAAGGGAAAGGATAGGAGGGACTACGATTCCCATAAAGCCTTGCGCGGGTTAAAGGGATGGGTGGGCAAGACTTCCGGTAAGAATATATAAATTGAGACCCTAGGTCGCTCCTAAGGGGTCTGGCAAAAGAATCGCCGTCTTTATCAGGCGAAGCCCCCAAGACAAATAAAGGCAAAATCCTTGCAGCACCTGAAAAACTTACTGTGTTTTCAAATGGGAGCTTTTCTTGCAATAAGCAAATACTAAGGTCCCGGATGCCTATTAGATCAGGTGGACAAAACTCAAAACGGGTTGTACTACAGTGGAAAAGAATGGTACCATTAACTCCTGGAACTTCCACTGTTGCATGAACTAGTGCAGGTGTCGGATGATGCCAATATGCACCCCTACATACTCTTTGACCACAGCTTCCTCAAGGCCAGTGTCTGTTCCTCTGTAGGGCTACATGTTTCCCTGTTTCCTGTAGAGAAAATGGTTGCAGCATTTAACATTGATCAACTTCATCAAAATATTTCTGCCTACAGTATTTCTATACAAAGCCTTATGGATTTATCCCTACAGCCAAAGAGTGTTTTTTAAAATACAAATCTGCAGGAAATCAAGAAAATTATTCATGGATGGATGCCCCCAATAGTAATTAGCTTAAACATTTCAAAATTACCGTTAAAATTACTTATTCTCAACTGCGTTTTGTAAACAACCAACAGGCATTTTTAATGTACTGAGGCCAACATCATAGGTTGTCAAAGAATATGTTTAATAAAAAATAATTAAACTTCCATTTGCTCTATAGAACATCATAGAAAGTAATTCAATAAATTACAAATGACTTTTAAGACGCTTTTCCAACTACAAGAAAGCAAATTCAGACTACACAGAACACAACTGGCAAATATTGCAAAATATCCGAAAGAAAAAAACAGGACTAAGACGGATCATGAAGGCTGAAACAAGGGATAGAAATACAAGGCAATAAACAGCAAATGTTCTTTTAGTCACTATCCACGTACACTTCTTCACCATCTCGGATATCTTTTGTACTGAAATTTCAACAGTAATGAAATTCTGATGAAGGCTCCTTATAACCCTCAAATTTACGCAGCCATACTTGCATATTGTTTAACTGACAGAGCTACATATTTCTCGTACGTTGACCGATACCGATTTTAAAAAAACAACCAAAACAAAACTTTACTTCATATTCAAATCTGTATCAGCCACACACTGTAACTGTAAAATTGCCTTATTACAGAGAAAGAAGTTCACTAGAATGGTAAGCAAATTCACTTGACCATAATTAGGAAAATACTTTATTTCATAAATTTATTAAAAATTATGTTTAGGATTTCTTCTGGGGGGGGGAGTATGTAGGGATGATGGTGCAAAGTGATGATATTGTTGAAATACTCAATTGACTAAGTCAACAACTGTGTTTGGAAAACTTTGGCTATATCATGGATACATACAAGATAAACAAAAGTGCTATATTACAAAGGGCAAAATATTAACTATGTAATACATCCTTTCATTATGAAGAATTGCTACCCCTTTTCTTGTGGCATGTTTTGACTATTGCTAAGACACTGTATGAAGAGCCAAACAAGTCATACTATTCAAGGAAGTGGGGAAGGAGAATACGATAACCAGCACAATCCAAATCATACTTTATAGTGTAATTACATGTAATACTGCTTTCTAGTCAAGGGGGTTAATTATTTTGCATGTACAAACTTTATTTTTATTGGTAAAGTTCTCGGTAAAAAAAAAACAACACAGTATTTTTACTGTACAAGCAAGCAACAGAACCATATCAAAATACAGATTTTGTTAAATTATTCCCTTTTGGAAAAGGTTTGTCATTGACTGTCAACCAGTATTTTTATATGTTCGATAAATATTTAGCTATTCTTGGACCACAAGGTGAGATGAATACAATCTCATACCTAATCTCAGTTAGTTCCACTGTATGGTGTGAATTTGTAATTCTACCATAACAAGAGTAATAGCAGCTTCAGCAGAGCAAGGAATCATATCACGCACCAAATGTTGATTTTATGTAGCAAGATTCTAAGGATCTGTATTTAAACAGATGCTTTTTAAGCACTGTAACTATCATGGTTTCATGGTATACATTTTCTCACATTATCATTGAAAGTGCTTTAACTTCTTGGGCAACGCAGTGTTAATTATAATTAACTGACGATACCCTAAACCTTGATTTGGGGTAACATTTTTCTTTATAGTTCGATTCAAACCTGTAGAGAAATATGAACGTTTTAAACATGTCTACATTTCCCCTTACCATTATTAACTGGTAACTACAGGAGGTTACATGAAAAAAACAAACACAAAATAGATATCTAGACAAACAAAGTAATCAAGCCATTTTCACAAGGACCAAATCCTTATACATGAAGTATGCTGTGTTGAAAGTGGCACTTTTAAGTCATTTCAGCTTACAGATACAGCTCCTCAACAACATGAAGGCTGTAGAAGGAGCAATTGTTTTTAGAATAAAATCGGTATTCATTGTGTTAAAGATACCTAGGAAAGGGATTTTTCTGTGTGTCAAAATTCCCTTTGCTACTGAAGAGTGCAACTGGTAATGGTTATTTCCCTTGCCCAATAAACATACACAGGATGCCTTTAGAAAGCAAAGCAGAATATGAAAACAAATAGAGAAACTAATGTAAACTTCCTAAACTAACTCAGCTGAGGTAACAAGTAGCCAATTTCATTGGCTGAATGGGAAATTTTTCTTTTAAACATAGTTGTACCTGAATTGGAAACATCAGCAGTGCATCACAACACTAGAGCATTTTCATGTAAATTAAAGCAATGGATGGTGATGTAGATTCTACAGCTTTCATGACATTCATTAGCTGCCCAAATTATTGCTGAGTTTTGATCTGTAAATTATAAGTGTCAAGGAGGCTGTAAAACTATATTCAGATTAAATCAATAATGCACATAAAGAATCGTGTTCACTGCAAATATATTAAATATACAGCTCTCACTATGCATTTTTTTTTTAAAAAATTAACCCCCCCAACCAAAAATTATAATGCCTTTTGCTGTAATTCTTTTTACACAATTGTGTATCTGATAGTACATACAAGTTCAGAAATGTATGAACTTCAAGAAATATTACATGCAAAACGTCTTTGAAAGCAATTTGCATTTCTAAACAAATACTGAAATGTTCGGTCAGTAAATTATTGATGCACTCACTCAACACTGGGTTATTTACAGCAAAGTAATTAAAGAATAAATTCAAAAATCAGTTTATAATTTAAGTGCAAAGTCTTGGAGGTGGGGGGTCAGTCTTCATCACTAGAATCTGAATCCTCAGATGAGGACGACGTACTGTCTGATCCCGAGGAAGCGTCAGCTTTCTCTGAACCCTCGTCTGTGCTGTTCTCGTTGCGAGAGCTAGGCTCTGTTCCCCTTGCGTCTTCTTGATCCTGAACCCGAGAATGTTCCTCCTTTTCTTCTGTAGGCTTAGTGAAGCCTGTGCCATTGTTTTCATTGTTCTGTACATCAAAAATATTCGATTGGGATAAAGCTGGGATATGGAGATTAAGGCCTGGAGTGAGAAGCATCCCTGGATAAAGTATATTGGACAACAGTAAGGGGTTAAGAGCTAAGGGACTGGCAGCTGCAGCCGACGATGTAGAAGGAGACCCAGACACAGAGTTTTCTCCACCGTTGGGTGTGTTCTGGCTTTCTGTCCTCTCTTTTTTCGGATCAGGCTCTCTGGAGTCATTTCCCTTTTTCTCCTCAGAAACAGATTCTGTCGATTTTGTTAGGAGTCCTCCCATTCCTAGCAAATTTGGTAAGCCAGCCATTCCTGAAAGCAGCATGGGAAATACAGCAGCCATGTTTTTCCCCTCTCCAGCAGTGCTCAGGCCCGCGGGCATCCCCATTAAGCCTGCTGTCACTTGTAAGGACTGAAAATTTTGCAGGTTTTGCTGTAAGGCCTGGAGAGTTGACAGATCCACTCCTGGGAGTAGCCCATTGGCTAGCAAAGGGTTGACTGGTATGTTTGCTGCTGTGACAGAAGCAGCTGCTGCCTTGGCTGTCTCACTTTTAGGCCTTCTCCCCCTCCGGCTCACTTCTTCTCGTACAACAGGCCCTGTGAGAATACGGTCAAACATGCTTTCCGGAAGAAATCCCTGAAACAGAGGGGGAGGAAAAAAACAACAATACAATCATTTAAGAGGCATGCCTATATTTCTTTAAAGCATTTTTACCACATCTTTCTCCTTAAATAGGACCTAAAGTGGTTTACATCACTGAAAGACAATATTTAAAGCTAAGAACAATGAGTAGTAAAGAGGCAGCTTACATCATTAAAAGACAATGCAGTATTAAAGATAAAACAATGTGTAATGAAACATTAAAAAGGAACAAATAGCACTCTAAGAGGTGGTAAACACCATTACAGTGGTGCCTCGACTCATGACCATAATCCATTCCAGAAGATGGACGTAACTCAAAATAGTCGTAAATCAAAGCACCATTTCCCATAGGAATGCATTGAAATGCAATTAATCTGTTCCGGCCGAAGAAAAAAATCACAAAAAAATCACTGCAAGACTCATAATGCAACCAATCCCTTCCAGCCGAGGGGGGGGGGGAGAAAAGCAATCAAATGTGCAAGACCCATCGGAAATGCATAGAAAACAAACGCAGATCAGAAATGCACAGAGAACAAAGGGACCAGGTCAGAAATGCAAAGAGAACAAAGGAAAAAGCAGGGGAAGCATGCAAGACCATGGGAAATGGTGAACCCCCCAAAAAGCAACCAAACCCCCCAGGACGCATCAGAAATGGGGGGAACCCCCCAAAAACAAATAAGCCTCCACGACCCATCGGAAGTGGGGAAAAACACTCCAAAAAGCAACCAAACCCCCAAGACCCATCAGAAATGGGGGGGAACCCAACAAACAAATAACCCCCCCAAGACCCATCACAGCACAGAAACATAACCCCCCCCAGCCCAAAACCATGCTGTAAAAACACCCAGAGCAGTTTTTAAAAAGCAGAGAACAGCACCTTACCTTACCAGGCAGCCTCCTCCGATCCCATACTCTCTAACTGCTGGGGCGAAAGAGCTACAAAGAAGCAGCCTTGTCGCCACCTACAGTTAGAAATTTGAATTTCCCATCTTTTTTCCCTGCCTTTTTCTGTTCTTAAGTGGAAGCTCCAGTCGCAAGTAGAAGCAAAATTTTGCGGCCGGAGCTGGTCGTAACTCGAAATCGTCGTAGGTAGGGATGTTCGTAAATCGAGGCACTACTGTAGTACTAAAGGCCCAGTCAGAATAGCATAGCATACATATTTGAACAATGTGAATGTAAAGTACTATCATTCAAGTTCAATTATCTGCAAATATTCACTTTTTATAGATTTTGAACTGGAACAAGCAATCGAATCTGTAAGACATAAACTCAGCTTAGATATTTCTTTTGTTTTAAACCACACATGGAGATTTATGTAATTATAAGACAGGCCCTCTGTCTCTCTTATGGGCACTGTCTCAATTTTCAGATTTTCCAAATTGTTTCCAAAATGCTTAAAACAACAACATCCTCATGATTTGAAGCTACCCTTCCAGCTTTGGAAAAATGGAGCATCAAGTGACTATCACACAAACATGCCTGCTTACAGGTACTTACAGATTGTTTTACAACATCGGCCCATTCAGGAGCGACTCCATATTCAGAATTCTCTTTCAGGAATCTGCACAGATCTTTCAGTGGGGGAGCAAACGCACCTCCTACCTAAAACATAAGAAACAAAAAAGCATTTATCAGCTCATTTCATGGACAGAACACTCAGTTTACATACACAGCTAAGGAACATAAGCTATCAACTGGTTTTTAGATGTACTTAATGTAAACTGGTTTAAGTATACAGTACACTGGTTTTAGTATTCAGTTTATAGTTATGCTGGCAAAATAGGGCACACTGAGATAATACAGTAGGACCCCCTTATCCACGGGATTATTATCCACTGATTCACTTATCCACAGTCTGAAAATATTAAAAGTATTAAAACAAACAAACAAATAAAATCCAGAAAAAAACAAGACCCTATTTTCACATCTATTACCAAAACTGGCAACTAGAGGGAGCCAGAGATTGTGTTATGAATACTTGTTAATGAAGACTACATAGCATGATCTCTGGTACTCCCAAGTAGCCAGTTTTGGTAATGGATGTGAAACTATTTTTTTTCTGGTTGTTTCCCATTTACCATGCTATATATAGTGTTTTCTATTATTCACAGTTTTCAGTATCAATGGAACCAGTCCCCAGCAGATATGGGAGCCCTACAGTACTCTCTGAGCAACAAAAATGACAGTACTCACCTTTCTAGCATTTCTCCTATTGATCAGTTGAACACGTTCTTCCCCCGTAAGGCTATTAATGTCCAGCTTATTAGGATTGCGGCACCGGTGCCTTTTTTGTTTGGGTCTCCCCTCGTGAAGCTGCATTTTCTATATCAGGAATTGATTTTTTTAAAAAAAAGTAATTTTAAAATATTATTAAGACGACTTACAAATTACATATCCATGCTTCCAAGATCGCAATATTAGGCACATGAACCTACAATGAAATCCCATTCAATTCAATGGGATTAGGACTTACATCTGGGCATACACTTTATTATTTTGCATTATATCCCACAATGCTTTCAACGTTGTCAGACAATGCTAAAATTTTCAGCATATATAAGGCAAAAGCGATCGCATTGCGATGTTTCCTAAGCGTTTTTTTCGCTTTGCGATGATCGGTTCCCTGTTTTGCTTACCGATCATCGCAAAGCGATGATTTTTTAACAGCTGATTGGCGGTTCCAAAATGGCCGTTGGGTAAAAAAAATGGCCGCCCGCTGTGTTTTCGCGCGGATTCCTCGCTTTAGAGGCAGCAAAAATGGCCGCTGTATGGAGGATCTTTGCTTTAAGGTTAGTTCTTTGCCCATAGGAACGCATTAAACAGGTTTAAATGCGTTTCTATGGGCTTTTTAAAATCGCATAGCAACGAAATCACTTAGCAGCGATTTTTGCTGCACCGATTAACACACACCCACACACACACACTCTCCATACAGTACTTACAGGAATAAAAGCCCCTAAATCTTCAACATATCCAGGATGTTCGTTAAGCCATTTTTCCAAATCTTTTCTTTTGGGAGCATCATCACCTGCAAGTCTGGTTCCATCTTTCAAGTTAATAACTGGAACTGGACTTTCTGCATCACACAGGCCTTGAGCTTGTACATACGGAAGGGCTAGGTTCATTCCCGGAGCAATCTGAGGGGCATTAATGCCATGACAAACCTGCCAAAACATAATTGCAATGAGAAATACTTGCAGAAATCAAATTAAACAGGAGTCTTGTCAGGGTGGGGTGAAAATCACAGTGTATGTTTTGGAGTCAATGCCAAAAATACTACAGAGAAACCTATGAATGAAGGTAGCAAGGCACCAGAGCTCTCAAACATAAGGAGGTGTGCACTGAAACAATTTATCTCCTCTGAGTAACAAACTTACATGGTTAGGTGCTTTGTTTTGGTTCATAAACAAAGTATCAACTCCTTCCACATTCCTTCTCCTTCCTCTCCTCTTTTTTAATACAGGCTGGTCATCAACTATTACTCCATTTGCACTCGCTGTTGATTGGGTGGAAGTTCCTAATCAAACAAAGAGTCCCGGAAGATTAATAACTGATGCTTCTATCTGAATGCTTATGTCCATTTGGAAAAAAAAAACAAAAACAAGATGTCCACAAAATAAGTCAAACTTCTAGACAAAGCACCGAACAAAACTAAAATTCGGAGCAATAAGGCAGAGCAGAGGTGCACAACCCAAAGGATGTGTAGTCTGTTTCCATCAGTCTCCTCTCAGCTCACTGCTGCTGCTACGGCTACCCAGCTCATTCTCTTTCTTAAAAGACTTCTGACTCGGCCTTATGACGCTATTACCTTCCTGCTCAGTATGGCTGAAATCCTGTTGCTAAGTCCAGTTATTCGCACCTAGAATAGGCCCACTCAATCAGTGGGGATTTGGTGAGTCAACTCCTCTGTAAATTCGACGGCTTCTACGAGCCTACTCTATTTGCATGTTACTATGCTAAGCGATGGGATTTCTGCCTGTGTGTCTGAACTGCATAAGATCAGACTGCGCGCACAAGCTCATCCGACTCAATGCTCTTTCATACGAAAGCGTCTGCTGCAAAGAGAAAACTGGCACAAAGAAGAAGGGCAGGGTAGTCTGCTCCCTTCCCATGTCATTTTGCAAGTGCAGGGTTTTTGTTGATGGACAGGTTAGCAGGCAGTCAACCAACCCATCCATCTATGTTCTGAAGTAACACGGCACTCCACATCTGTAAAAACCCGGGGAGAGAGAAAAAAAAACCTGAGAAATGGGAATGTCAACCTATAGTAAATAGGTTTCGAATGCTTACCTGATTCTGGCAGAGACTTTGGAAAATTCGCAAGGCAGGTCTCTGACGCATTCTGGAGTTCGTGTAGCCTGGCAAGGTACTGCTGCTGTCCTAATGTACCATCTTCAGGTTCAAATGGCCTTTTCTGACAAAGCCCCTGTTTCTGAAAAATCAATTTCAAACCACCTTCCTGTTGAATAAGCACAAAGGTTAGAAGATTTCTTTGGGAAGAAAAATTAATTTCACGGTTCAGGATTTTCATTTCAGGAATTTAATTCAAGAACAACTGACTTGTCACTATCCTCCCTCGACGTTACTACTGTCACTTAATTCGTATTTGCAGTACTGCATTTGACTACTGTAGATATATACACGTCAATATCAAATGTAATAAAGACATTTGAATATTTTTATAAATACATATTTAAAGGTAAGTATGCAGATATCTAGCGACCAATTATTAGGAAAAAGCTGGCATTGGTCAGTATAATAATCTACCTTCCGTGTCTAGTTCTAGGGAATTCTGGACATGAGGAGGTTTTATTATTCCGATTGTTCATCAGGAGAATTCACAATGATGGCCATTTAAAATCTCCTACTTTCAGACGTTAGGGGAACTCAGAAGAGCCACACCAACTGGAAGGTAATCACAGTACTACAGGTAGCGCAAGAAAGGCCATTTTGGAAAGCATCTCACCAGCAAAGCTTCAAAAGATCAAGAAAGATACGATTCTATTGGTAGTTTCTGAAAATGAGCATTTGAAATGCCCACAATAAAAATGCCTCACAGAAACTGCTCAAAAATTGCCCGTGAATGTGTGCATGAAGGGAGCAAGAATGAGAGCAGGCAGCTACTTATAAGTAAAGCATGCTGCACACCGCAATCATAATCAGGTCCTAGGGCAATAAAAATAAACATACGTCATTGATTTTCACTGTAAACTCCTTTTCCCGTACATGCGTCTTCACCTTTGACATCTGTGGTGACTGATCATTTTCTTCTTTAACATCTGCGTTGGGAGGGGTTGGTACACTGGGCTCACTGTACTCTGCAGCAGCACCTGGACTGTCTAGAAGCTTGGTGGTATAGAAGGAAGCTACAGTATTGCTGTCGTAACCTCTCCTTGCAGAAGGCCATTTACCTTTCAAGACTGTTTGACAAATACTATCCAGGCGGTTAATGATAACTCGATCCTAGAATAAACAGATTGAAGTCACTAAGATTTCTTCCCAGCCATGACAGCAAGTTTATTATATGCTAACTAGTCAATAATTTTGCAAAGAAACCAGTATAAACCTCACACAGTTGGTGTGTTAACTTACCTTGGGCCAGTAGGAAGCCGCCAACATATAGCCACCATGTAAAATACAGTTAGAATTTGGTGTTCCATTATTCATTTGGAAACTGTCCTGGGTTTCATCCTGCACAGTACTTAGGGAAGCTACACTCTCTTCATCATATGCTTTTAAGTGAGGAGTTCCTTCTGCTGAAATAAAATAAAGTAATTTGAACGTCCACTTCTGCAACCAGGTGGTTGGATATACAGTATAAAAATTTGACTCCTGCAAAAATCTGAACACACACACACTTTTCAAATGCAAATATTCTAAGCCAAGATAATACCCTTTCTAATGATAATTTAGATTGTTTATGAACATGGTACTTTATGAATGAGAAATGACAGCACATAAAATGCACAGGCCCTGATGTATAAGGTATTCAACTAAGTATATCATCTTCCCACTTGAGAGGAACTGGAGTGCGAAGAAATGATAGGACAACAATTCCAAAGTAATCCTCAAATGAAAAACAACCCACTAAAACAGTAAGGTCCAGGGATTATATTATGGGGTATACAGAGGTAACAGCCGTATCTTAAAACAAGAGCAGATGAAAGGCAAATTGTCTGCCTTGGGACCATCCACATATCACACAGATTGATAAAAACTGCAACCCCCCCCCCCCAAAAAAAAAACCCAGGAAATGGCTAAAAATTACTTCATTGTGGGGATTCAACCTTTTATTTTGTAAAAGGAGAATTTAGCAGAGAGCTGGAGAGGACACAAAACCAGCTTTGGAATGCGAGAGAATTAATGGCAAAGGATTCTAAACCCAGGCACAATAGAGAAACAATAGAGAAACCAGGAATACTGAAACACCCCAACCCATTCATTTTAAAGGAACTGAAGGAAAGCAAATGGGGCCAGTGACTGGTTCCATCTACGGCAGTGGTCAGTAATTTCCATGGGGTAAGGCCTACTTTTCAGGTCACCTGACTTCTTGAAGGCCATAATCCCGAAGGAGTTGTGTCCTAAGTGGAAAGAGGTATGGCCTAAAAAGCCGATGTGGAGCTTGATAGCTTTTTAAAACGAAAAACATAGCTTGAACAGGCAACAATAGATACAAATCATTACAATGAAGTTTCTTAAAAGAAGCCCATTCAGATTTTAATGATCATACAGCAATTTCTTAGCATTAAAATGAAATCACCTTCAAACTACTCATCAAAATCAGGATGGGGAGGACCCATACTTGAGACAGTGAACAAAGAACAGAAACTGAGGTAACTTAGCCAAGAAAGGAGGAGCCAAAAAATACTCTGTTCTCGGCAAAGGCAGGAAAACAAAACTGAAAGCGGGGGGTTGCCAGAGCTGCTTTGGTCACATCATTCCTGTCGCTGACAGATGATGATGGACAGAAATCACATTGTGGGGATTCCTCCTCTGTACCAGCAAATGCTTGGTAGGTATTAAAAAGCAGAATCATTCCTCAAGCTACTCAGATTCAGTGAATTCTAATACACTGCACATCACAACAGCAGCAGCTACGTGGGAGGCTATAATCCATGGAACACTCCAAGTTCCAAGATCATTGAGAGAAATCTACCAAAAATATCACAACAGGAAATTCTTCCACGACGCTGTTGGAAGGCTTGACGAACAGAATTGCTGGCCAAGTGTTGGAACAAATTTACAATAAATGAGTACCCTAATTCCATTAGCACACAGTTACAAAACAAAAAGATCAGCGAAGTGTTTCCAGCTTCATTAAGAGAAGCAATGTATTAGGTGGTTTCCAGCTGAATGCTGGCAGACAAGCATGCTGCTGATTTGAGGTGGCAGATTTAAAACTTCCAGACTCTTTTGGGGGGTCTTACACAGCCACACTTTGTCCACTACTATTCTAGGCCAAAAAAAAAAAAAAAAACCCACACACACACACTTGAATGGGAAAAATATATTCTGATACAGCCTTTGGTGACAGCTCTCTGGAGTCACCCTTCTACTGGTCTTAGTTTTCCAGGTCTCGCTTGGAATGATATTGTTTCTCTAATCGGCCACTTTCTATTTCTCAAAAGATTTGTTCTCTCAAGCAAGGGAAAGGTACTTTATGTCAACTTTTAGACAGAAGCAATGGAAAACCAGAACTTTTTAACTTACGTCTCTTTTGTGCCTCTTCCTCATCACTATCGCTCTCTTCTGATGAAGACGAAGATGATGACGATGACGAAGAAGAGGAAGAGGACGATGACGATGATGCAGAAGAACAAGAAGAGGAGGATGAAGAGCTGGATCCTGATCTGGAACGTGAGCAAGAGGAAGATGAGGATGACGAAGACGAAGAGGATCTGGAAGAACAGGACGATCTGTCGGAATCAGAGTCGGAATCGGAGCTGGATTCCGATCCTCTCTTGATTGGCCTCTGTTTTTTGGAAGCAGCATTGGGAGTTAGTGGTTCTGTCCTTGCCGCAACCATACGCCGATCATTATCAGCCTTCACCACCGGTTTGTGGTCCATTGGTTGTGATGCTGTGCCATTCTTTGGGCTCAAAGGTTCAGTCTTTACTCCTGTCCGCACATCCTCAGTAGACATAGACTCTTCTCCCGAAGAATGGGCTTCTTCCTTATGGTTCTCATTCTTAAGTTTTGTATCCTCAAGTGTGCTTCCTTTAATATCTATCAGTCTTGTCTGAGGCGTGAGAGGAGGAGCAGACAGCGCCATCTGATACTGGTGCAGGAGTGGAGTAGGAGCCCTTGAAAGTGCAACTTTATTGTGACTGTAGTTCCTCTGGGCTGACATAAAGGAAAGTTCAGGATCTCGAAGGATGTGGTAATCTGTCCTGCTAACCCCATGTTTTGCAGCTCCAATGAGTAAATCCCAGTCGTGTGTCCCACACTCCCACCAGAGAGGCAAGTCTGGGTTTGGCTGACAAAGTTTTAACCGTTCAAATACTTGTGGATGACGGACAGCCTGTTCTCGTACCTTCCTGAGAAGTTCAATTCGATACAAGGTTCGAGATGCACGTTCCTCTGTGATTGGTTGGATGAAAATATTTGGGTCCACAAGTTCTGTACAGGAAAACACAGAAAAAGAATCTGCAACTTTCAGGACTGGAATTTCTAAGGTAAATTAGAAGCTCAGAAAAGAGTAAAATAAATCAAGTGTTGCTCTTCTCTAAAAATACTTTTTCCTAACCCCTCATTCAAAAAAATATTCTGGTTAGTTAGTTATGGTTTTAGGAAATTAAGAGCTAAATATTATGACTGTTCTGTGTGTATGTATGAAAATTAATTTAAGGATATTTCTCTGTCAGCATGGCTAAGAACAATAGCATCCTCTGCACATGAAAACCCCCAGTGGAGAGAAATGGGCTCTTTATGACTCCTCCCTCATACGAAGAACCCATTTAATTAGAAATCTCATAATCTATTTTTTAAAGCTTTTGTTCCATTTAAATGTTCTTTTTTCACAGCAGAAAAACATCAGGTATCACAAGTCACCCACCATCTTTTGAAGGGAGGCGACAGACTCTTCTGCACATGGCCATGAAGGCATAAAAGTACTTCTCTAAACTCTCATCCGTTTTCTTATGTAGTCTAGCCATAGCTCTAAATTTTGTCCAGTCAAATTGGGCTCTGTCAGGATCAAACACTACTCCAAAAGTTGAAACCACTCTGTAGAAATCAGCTTCTTCTCTTCTTGTCCATCTAGATTGAGAACCAAGAAGGAAAATAATCATAATTAAGTAATTTCTTCCAAAAAAAAAATCCAAATCAGGGATGATGAGAAAGAAATCTAATTAGATCACGTGATCTACAAAAGTAAAGCATTTAAACACAGACCTTTGTTGTCTTTCAATTTTGGCAGCCATTTTTGGATTCAAAGCAGCTTCTTCATATGGAGTCTGCATCACACAGGTTTGAACTGGAAATGCAGGTTGAATTTGCTGGGTTTGCCTGTTTTTACTGGTACGCTGGTACGCTGTTATTAGGCGACGCAAACGCGTTGTTAGGGCAGACTGCGTTGGCCAATAAAGCTTGTCCCCTTCAGTCATATGACCATCTAGAAATTAAAAAACAACAATACTCGTTTGCTGGATTTTACACAAAAGCAAGTGCAAACTCCCTCTGTTTCAAAATAATAATACACACACTACAATAATTAAACATCATAATCATTACCTCCATCTGCTATTATGAGATCTCCCGGTGATGATACATCATCCTGAGAAACAAATTAAAACAAAAATCTAGAATGAACAGAAGCATGATTCAGACGCAGTATAAGCCACCCATCTTGGAGATGACTAAAAGCTCTAATAATAGTGACAACTCATCTGAAATATGGATTCCTAACAACTCCCTTTTTAAAAATTAAGATGCTTCAAATCTCTTTGTAGGGGGAAAAAGCATCATCACATTTCTAAGTGTAGGAATAAAGTGATAAATTAATGACTATGTGAGAATTCATTACCTCCATATCGTCTTTAAACATTGCTGGGGTTGGTTTGTACTCCGGATCTTCTACATCCCTGAAAAAACACACAGTGTGGACATGCTAATAAAATATGTGTAGTTTTCTATGCAATGCTTTGCCTACAATAACAGCAATAGGTAAAAAAGTCCTTTGTCAGAAGAAACAATCACTAAAAAGAATATACATTCTAGTTGTGATCACTTGCTGTATTTCTCAAATATGAATATTGACACTTTACCCACCAAATATAGGCATTTCATTTTTCATCTAAGAAAAACAAACTGTTTTAGTCTGTACATTAATTATCAGACTCTGCATCAATGTTTAAATCATAGATATTTCATGTTTTCTGTTCCTTTTCTTAAAAAGGGTGGGTGGGGATAGGTCAGGAAAAGAAGAGTGAAGATCGACGTTGTCCAGGACACAAACCCCCTTGGTTTTTTTCACACTTAATCTCAGAAACTGCCAGATCATGGCAATAGGCATCAGATCTTATTATGGAAGTACAGTATTTTAAAGACCTGTCCTCTGTATCTCACGGAACACTTCTAAAACACATACAATGTGAGAAATGGATGCACTGCTGAATGAAACAACCGTATGAACCTTGACTGTGCAGAACACAAGCCCTTCCAGTTATTTCTGGGACTGCAACTCTCAACTCTCCTCAGAAACACGAGAATTAATGACTGATCTGGCAACTATCACCCACGCCTAGTGGGCATAAGAGATGGGACATTTGTATTTGTATCCTAAGTGATAGGAATAAAGATATCACTTGGGATATTGGGAGAAACCCGGGCCACAGAACTCAATGGGGAGTGCGTCCCTGGAGATACACCAAAAAGCAGGAAGCATGAACAATAAGGTCTTTGTTCCTTCTTTTCTGTTCATCCAGAACAACTCTCTCATTTTGTCTGCTGCTTCCTGTGTGACTTGACCCCTAATGCGCTGCCTGAAAAGCCTTCTGCACTGCATGCATCTCCCAGGTACTTATGGAGAGGACCTTCTCCCACAGAGACTGCTTTCCTTAGAAAGATTATCAATATGAACTCCCCACCCACTGGAAGATCTTCCCATGGTTAGTGGCCAGATGTACACAACTATTTAAGAAACATGTAAAGTGGTATCAAATTTAAATTAACGACTGACTGATTTATAGATTTAAATGATAGTTTAAACTGCTTTGATTTCAGTCAATTAATTTTTATTAAAGGGAGAAACTTTGGAGAGTTTGCACCCTTTTATCTTGACCGTATGCATCCTAACATTCAGTGATATAACTTTGGTATCTCTTTCACAGTGATATAAAAACAAACATACCCATCAATATAATCATTTGCTCTCTGTTCAGCGGCCACTGCTTTGTCATCAGGCTTTCCCACTCTTTCCAAGAAGCAGAGGGCAGCATCTGCTCTGATTGTGTTGTACTTTTCGTAACCTGAAAAAAACAAGTCAATATACTGCATTACCTCAGAAGGCTACCAACCTGTACATGACAAGCAAGTTATGCCATTCTTACTTACCGTGTTTAAAAACTCCTATTAATAGAGACTTATCAGCTTCTGTATCCCACCATTCTGCTGGCACCTCAGAATGATCTGGCTCGGGGACCCATAGATCAATCTCACTGAAATGTTGACCATAACGAAAATAATTAGTCTACACTTTGTAAGACACATTAGACAAGATACTGCCTTTTTAATTTCATGCATTCACCGGTGGTGGTGGGTGGGCAGTCTCTCTCAACAGGAAATTTATCAGTTAAAAGACTGCAGATCTTTTTAATAGTAAGCTCAGAATTTTGAATTATGACTTTATTTAAAATTTGGGGGGGGGGAACATGATGTATGGTTTACCTGGCATCAATCCCATCAAAAACCTTTTGGCATTCATTACCAATGACTTCTTGTTTCAAGTAATACAGCATTCTTACTCGAAGTAAGACCCTAAGCATGAACACATTGATCACAATTAATTACATGACATTAATTCAGACCATATTTTAGTTGAATTAGTTATTATTGTAATATGCAAAGCAGTGTTTTACCAAAAATTATCAACACATTTACAGCCAAACTGCCTTATGTGATTTTGGGCTGTTCTTTTCTTTTGAAATTTCTAAAATCAAATTTTATTTTTTAATTGTTAAATTGATATAGAAATCATATTAAGGTGAAGTTGGAAGGGGCCTACAAGGCCATCCATATCCCTTTTATGGTTTGCTATTATTATAAAATAGAGAGACAGAGTACACCTCTTACAACATACACATAACTATGTAAGTAAAGTAAAATTCCACTGAGACAATTCTGTATACTTAAGGGCTTGCATGTACCCAGTGGGATTAAAAAAAAACCTCAAACTCTCCTCATAAGGTCAAATGCAGTTAATTTTCCTAAACTATTACAGTAGTTATTTATACAGCTACTTACTTGTTGCAGTGGTGTTTTATGTGTTTTTTATAGCCATCATCTTGCAACAAATGCTCTGGATTATACTTTCGTAGCCATTCTGCTTTATGTATATCAAATGTGCTGGCTTGCGTCTTAACTTTCTTTCCTTTTCGACCCCGTGGGACTGGGGCTGACAAACCTACATAATATAAACATACAGTGCAACAATTACATGATGAGATGATAGATTTTCTTACCATATTTACAACTGTTAACATCCTACATGCACCACTTTACTAAATTCAATTCCAGATAAAGTCTTCTTCTGAAGTATAATGCTTGCATTTCAAAGAAACAAGGAGATCTTTAGCTTTTAACAGCTTTGCTTTTAAAGTTGGCTGGATAGCTCAGTAAGATGGGTTTCTGGCTGTGGAACCAGACGTTGGGAGCTTGAATGCCTACTGCATCCCAGAAGAGCCAGATTATGTGGCCTTGGGCAAACTGCATGGATCCTGGATGCCCTCAGAAGAAGGGAATGGTAGACTCCTTCTGATTACTCTTTACCTAGAAAGCCCTCAAAAGGGTCAATATAAGTCAGAATTGACTTGGTGGTACACAATAGTTATATTTAAATCATTACATATAGTTTCATAATTTTTCTCCTCTTTCCTTGAGGTAAAGCAAGCATGATTTCAAATTGTGTGTGTGTGTGTTATTTCATTATTTTCTTTCTAGTTATTAGTCACCAGATTTCCTCCTCCAGTTACTATTTTCTCTCACAAGACCCTAAAGTGATGTCCATCTGACGTCACCAACAAGGGATCAGAAGTACTTGTATGGGATCTTACTGCCACTGAATTTTATGAAGCATAATTAGCTTGTACTATCTTCTGAGAGCACCTTTAATTTCCTCACCAATTAACCCAGCTACAGCAAACACTGGCACACTCAGGATCCTTACCTAGATGATTCTGTAGCTCTCGAGTTTGCCCATCCTCAGTTGGTGTAATTAGGTCCCATATGAAACTTTTAATCTTTTCATCTCCTCTGTAATGAACAAGGCAATATGCTAGGAGAGCTCGGCAAATTATCTCCACATCCTGCTCATTCAGTTGTCTCTTGAAGCGCCCATGTGATAAAATCTCTCTCCAACGACCCCACCTGGTTAAGATTTAACACACATCAATATTTAAATCAAAACCCCTGTAGTTGTATACTGCTTTTCAAGAATTCAATGGCCAATGTGTCAACTGTGCTTTCTCTGATGCAACAACACTTTCTGGGTTTCGTTCATTTATTAAAGTTTTAGGGCATCTGCACATTGTGGGATCCAACTCAAGGCAGCATTATTAGGACTCAGGGAGAATGAATGTGGCAATCCTAAAAAGCCACCGCTATCCCATCCTACCTCGTCTTTTTCTCTTCACCAAAACACCTGAAGTAGTTAGCAATGCTGATAACCTGCTTCAATCATATGCCAGAATGAAATGTTTTCTTACTCTCTGTACCTCAAGTTCTTTTTCTCCACCACAAGCTTAAAAGGAAAGACACTATTTCTATAAAAATAAAATAGATTTGGTACCTCATACATTTCTCCACAGCCAAAAGTGATCTAACTGGTCTAAGCATTCCCAAGGCTGAGAGTAATTTTGCTGTTTTAATTACTAATCTAATACATACTACAACAAATGTTGTTATATATTACCATATTTTTTTTAAAGTAATTCCCAGAGAGCTTTGAGGCATCTTAAAGACTAATAACCTTTATTTGGAATATGTTTCTACGAATCACTTCTTCTTCAGATACAATAATCTGAATCAGGGGCATCAGAACAAGTGGGCTATACTCTCATGTCAGCGACACACACAAAAAAGTTATTAATGCCACCTATGCAGCTTTAAGCAAACTGCACTAATGCAAAAGGAGGAATGGTTAAACCACTTCTGAGCAAATAGAAAACCTTGGATGGTTGCCATAAGTTGCAATCAACTTGACAGCACATCATCATTATTAATAACAATCATCAGCAAGGTGCCACAAGACTCTTGGTTGGTTTTGCGTCAACCGATCAGTATGGCTACACCACTAGACATTTAAAATAAATATGCTCTCTACTCTGCAAAACATAGTTTTCCATCAACAAATACATAACCTAACATAAATCTGATCTTAAGATTTCCTGTAATGTAAACGACATTCTTTCACAATTTTGTTCCATTGTCATGAATACCTGCTTTGTAAGAGTACTGCAGTGTAGTTAGTAAACTAGTGAGACAACAGCTAAGCAGAAAAGGCACATTTTTCTCATTTCAGTCCAGAATAACAAAAAGCTTTATTTTTTACCCATAAACTAGCAGATTTTTCTCCACCCTAAAGCATTCTGTTCTTCCATATCCATTGGCGCGATCGTAAGGCCTGCGAAGTTTTGGTTTATCATCCCCTTCGCTTTCAATGTCTGATAACTCAGCGAGTTCATCCTTTGTGGCACTGAAAGGCCTTGTCTGCTTTCGGATTCTGGGAGTGTCAATAACCAGGCTATTCTGTGAAACAGAACACATATTTCGGAACATATATGTTGTGAAAAGTTTAAAAAAAATCAATAAAAGCAGCCAGGAGGCTACAAATACTCTTCTGGATCTTTGGCTATAGAAGCAGACTACGAGTAGCAGGCAAGAGAGAAGACTCTTGCACCCCCATATTGTGCATGTCTAAGGCAAGTGAAGGAGGAGGCAAATGGACAGGGCAGGCCATTGCGTAGGGAAAAACTCAAAGTCTTTTTCCCTTGAGTTACAAAAAGTACGTAGAAGATTATGGCCATCTGATGGCTTTGGCTTCAAATGACAAAGGCAGGCATTTTCAATATATCACATCCAACTTTTCTAGTCCCACAATTATCAATAAACCAAGGTTTGTGGTCTCTTTATGTCACGTCCCCCCTTGGACATCACACAGTTCCAAGATATTTCTAACGGAATAAGAATTTTATACAGAAAAAAATGCTACATTACTGCATCATTAACATACAATATATCAAGCAGCATCTACCCATTTAGAGTTGGAAAAAAATTTGTTAGGATACTGCCATTAAAAAAAAGCTTATGTAGTAATTAGGACTGGGCCAGCAAAGTTATTACTATGGCAAGCTTCACGGCACAGCTACTACTACATTAAACTACAAATTACTCAAAAAGCTGGCTACAACCACTAGAGCAACTTCCAGGAGTTGGAAGATCAAACACTTTCACCCATGGACCTTGGACTGCCACTCCTCCTTTTGCAGCCCTTACACAAAAAGATTTTTGTTTCATTTTTCAAGATTAAAAAGCTCACTCACCACCCTTTCACAGCAAAATAATGGGAGGGTGCTGACAATTTTTCCCCCAGGACTCCTTAGAGGCTGCAAGCAGACCTTCTGAATGACCCATATGTTCTTTCAATAATGGAAGGTTGTGTGGCCCTGGAGCACTGTATGTGGCCCACGGCCTTTACTTTGCCTATTCTTGAAATAAAGTGATGGACACCCAACCTGCAAGTTTTAGTGCAAATATATAGATACTTACTCTACCACTGATGGTGTCTATGTCTATTTCTGCCTTTTTGGCCCACTTCTGCCAGAAGTTGGGATCATCTAAGGAAATGTCTGTCCTATTTCCAGATGCAACAAAACTAGCCTGTAAGAACATAATATAAAAGAGTTACTAACACATCAGTTCGATTTACGGTATGACAAACTAGATGTTACCCTAACTCCAACACCGGAACAAATCCACCACATACATGCCAATTTGATCTGAAGTAGAAAAAAACAAGGATCCCGCAGTGGGACTCCACCTCCCTCCACGCATGCTCCTTTGGTTCCGATTGTGACAGAACCCTACACACATGGGGGGCGAAGTTGTACGCACATGCAGGGGAGAAATTGAGTACACGAGAGGCGGAACCCCGCCCAGCAGGCCTGAAAATTAGAGGGTATGCTGAGAAACAGCCACACCAATGTAAGTAAATACTCCTGATCTATTCAGCAAGGAGGGGGGGATACTAATAAGTGAAAAATCAGTGAGTAGTTATGGCAAAGTCCCTTGCAGGGTAATTCTAAAAATTATTAAAATTTTCCAAGGTTTTGCGAATAAGAAAAAAAAGGCACCTTTTCTACCTGCACAGAAATCAACTTATAACTACCTTAGCAAAAGTAGAACCCCTTCCTTCAGATTCAATTGTGATCGTTTTTGTACGACGCTGCAATATTTGATCTATATCTTCTTCACAGAATTTAGAGCCTTCATCTTCTTCATCCATAATGGCACCATATGCACCTCTTCGAAGCAAATCCTCAATTTCTTTTTTGGAAAGTTGTTGGATCTGTATAAATAAGAGTGCGATGTTACAAGAACCTTTTTAAAAAACTCAGCAGAAAGACATGAATGTGCTATAGCTGTGTATTTCATTTTAATTTTGTCCTCACCTAAGGAGAACTCATGCTTGGTTAGTGATATGCAGTATTTAATATAAAGCCACTGATTTTATAGAAATATTCCAAAAGATTATAATTATATTATTCCATATCATTTTAATATGGAATTTGTTTTGTTATCACATTAATATTAACATCTGTGTTTCTTTATTTTAGATGGATGTTTATATATTTTCACATGGTCAAAGGTTCCCCAGCTATATTTTGTTGTGCTTTCCTTCAGTTCACACAACCAACCAGCACAATTCTAAGTCACAAATGAGATTCTGTCTCACCTATCACTAGCTTTCCTACTTGAATAAAATGAATAATATCCTATAGGTTTAATGAGAAAACAGATGTTAAAAAAACTGGGCAAAACTTTACTATCGTACTCTTCCTAAATTTTGAATTTTCTTCTTCTTCTTTAGGATAAAGACCACAAAAATAATAATCATATGGCTTTTTACTGTTTCCAGATTTCTATTTCTTGTAAGAAAAAGGGGAAGGGGCAGAAAGGAGAGGAATGGTACATACACCACCAACACTATTTTCTCTTCCGCTCATGCTCTGTAAGACAGCTTTATCGAGGCCAAGCTTCAGACTCGCTCTGTCAAACATTTCTCTTTCATACGAATTCCTAGTTATCAGTCTGTAGACTTTCACTGCTTTGTTTTGACCGATCCTATGGCATCGAGCTTGGGCCTGAAAAAAAAAAAAGACACAAAGATTCATCAGATATCTCATCAAGCAGAAATACTGTAATGGCAGGCCCATATAGAAAGAGTCCAGAAGCCCTAATTAAATTGACTTTTCAAAGAGCCAAATACAGCTAATAGATATAGCTACATCAGTGAAATATTTGCATAGTTGAAACATGTCAAGCTTTCCTAGAAAGAGCTGCACAGAAAATTTAAATTAATGTCAAACGAGGCAAGCTAATTGTGCTTTTTAAAAACACTTTTCTATATTGTATGCTAGAGTTCCGCAATTTTGCTTGCCAAATGCTCCGACAGTTTCTGGCACGTCTGGAAAACTTTAGGCTTCCTCCCAATCCTGAACTGCAGAAGGATAGATTTATCTCTGCTCTGGGTTTGACAATAAATCAGAGTAGTTAGCAAGAACACAGACAGGCCTGCATAAACTGCTTCCTCTCCTATAGCCTGTAAAGAAGAGGCTTTCTTTCCTTTGCATTTGCAAAGACAAGGATGCATGCTCGACATACCCTCTAAGGTGCGCATGTGCACAGAGCCCCACTGGCGTCACACAGCAGCAGATGGTGTTGATGCCCATTTACTTCCTGGCCACCCCACATGGGGTGAGGCTGCCGCAGAGTGCGACCAAAAATTAGAGGGAACATTGCCCATGCTGTATATCAGAAGGAGCATGGGAGGCCAGGGACAAGAAGAGCATTTTCTCATAGGAAAGGGAAACACTTCTAACCAACAGATATTTTTGATTAGCAATATAGGAGTGTTGAAGAGCGTGGGTCCTGCTTGATAGCTAATTTATTCAGTATCTATTTTAATTGCCCTACACGCATAAAACCTGATACAGCCTGAACCCATTGTAGCTCCTGAATGCCTCTTTTCTATGACTCATTCAGCCCACAAGAACATTGCTGCCATCCTGCTTGTTCACACCTGAGCCGGTGTAAATTAAACAGGCTCATGTACAGGCATCCTGTATACATTTCTACCTCAATGCAGAAGGTTTATTCAGCAAAATAAATTTACCTGCAAATCATTCTGAGGATTCCAGTCAGAATCAAAAATTATACAAGTATCGGCTGCAGTTAAGTTAATGCCCAGTCCTCCAGCTCTGGTACACAGAAGGAAAACAAACCGATCCGAGTCTGGCTTGCTAAATCTGTCAATGGCAGCCTGGCGTAAGTTTCCTCTTACTCGTCCATCAATTCGCTCATACAGATACCTTTGAAGTGAAAACAGGAAGTGACCAAAATAAGGCCTCTATCAGAATTTAATTACTTCTGAGAATTGTAACAGTCATCGCAATGTGCTACACTACTTTGACAGACCCTATAGTATTATTCTCATGATCTGAAGTAGTTCCACACACAATTTTACAAACATCAAAGTATCTCCAAACAACATCCAACTGAACGCATATATATACCCAGCAAATTTCCCCAACAATTACTACAGGATGTGAAGGCACAATTCTATAAAAGTGAGTGAAGCCTCATTCCACCTCAAAAATATTTCAGAATACCTTCCTTGGAGCTTAAAGATTCAAAACCTATGTATATGTATTAATTTGCACACATATACATTCTGTGCTTTTGGAGCAACTCAATTGTTGTGGTACTCTCTCTGTGATATATTCCAGTCTAAAATGTACACTTCCACAAAACTGACAGTTACCCCAATTTTTAACCCCTTCAATTACCCCCTTCAGTTATTCCTCCAAATGTTCAGAAAATAACTGAGAGCAAAAGTAGATGTTTCTCCATTGACCAGTATCTCATGGCATGGTAACCAGACTCCCTTTAGGAAATTATGTATTTTATTTTCAGTTATAATTTCGACGATGTAATTCATTAAAGCAATGCATAAATCGTTATATTGACAGCAATCCTATACACACCCATCCAGGAGTTAAGGCCCACTGAACTTAATGGGACTTCTGAGTATACACACAAAGAACTGCAGTATCAATAGTATACGTATGTATACTACCAAGATCCACTTCTTCCAGACTGTGAAGATAATAAAATCTTGTTCCATGCAGAGGTATGCAGTTAATAGTGTGATTTTTTTCTTTAATATGTTTTATGTCTGTGTATTTTATTGTGAACCACCCAGTAATGGGAAAGGTATATTAAACTGAAATAAATAAATAAATAAATAAATAAATAAATAAATAAATATGTAAATTCCTGCAAGATATAATGCCTAGCTGGTTCTGCTAATACACAAACAAAATAGTAGAATCTTTCTCTGTGTAGACGTGTGCTTTTTTCACTCACTCACTAGCCTCAAGTGCCATAAATTTCTTCCACACTAATTAACCATAGAACTGCTAACAGCACATAATCCAAGAGCCCACAGGCATTTGGCAGGGAGCCATTCTCCCACAGCTAGGCGTTTTGCAACATATTGTTATGTATCAGCTTTGACAATTCCATTCAGAGGGCAATGTCAAACAAGTTCACACTTCCAGAGCTTTTAAGCAGGGAACTCCATCTGCACTTGTCTTGCAGTATTGCTTAGGATGCGTTATGCCTCTTTAAGCAGACACAAAACTAAAAGCAGGCATGATTATTAAAGGCATTCACCTGTATATCTGGAGTGTGTCTCAGTTAATAAATTTCCAAATAAGCTACAAAATCCCATAAAATATCTGCAAGATAATATTCAATATATTGCCTAAAATCAGTATGCCACCATTTCAGACACATCCACTTTTAATCTTCCAAAATATGTGTCACAGCGTCCATTGCACAGGGCTTTATTCATATCACTAGCATACCTATCTGCAATACGATGATGATGATGATGATGATGATGATGATGATGATGATGATGATGATGATGATGATGATGATGATGATGATGATTATTATTATTATTATTATTATTATTATTATTATTATTATTATTATTATTATTATTATTATTATTAAATTTATATGCTGCCCACACTACCCAAAGGTCTCTGGGCGGCTTACAACATTTAAAATACAATAAAAATTCAGAACAATTAAAATACAATTAAAAAATTGCCATCGGACCCACAGCTAATATTATTTCAATTAAAAGCCTTCTGGAACAGGAAGGTTTTGACCTGGCACTGAAATGACATCAGCGTAGCAGCATACCTTTTATGTATAAGATAATCTTCAAGGATATCGAGGCAGCGAACCATCTGAGAGAAGATAAGCACCTTATGGCCCCCTGCTTTCATTTTTGGAAGAAGTTTATCGATAAGGACCAGTTTCCCAGCAGACTGGATCATTGCTTGCAGGTGGAAATCGGGAGCAGATGGACTGTAGGTCTCTCTAAATTCTCCTAAGATCTTTTCCTCAGCACCTGATTGATAACAAATATACTACAAAACATCTCCATTTTGCATTATTTTAAATACAGTCACATTTCACACGTCTGACCTATGCTGCACATTTATCATAATATGAAACCCTATGCAACAAATTCAATGTTTCTGAAAGAGATGTCCAGATTCTCGTTTAAGTTCAACCAGTACTCTTCGAAATTTTATACTAACGCTATCAATGTTACAGAACAACAGTTCGTACCATTATAAAGTATAGTAAATAAATATACAAAGGACAATTTCCTCTAAAATCTGATCAAACACAGTAAGCAGTATTTGCTCTTTATAGCTAGTTACTTGACTTCTTTATGAGGTTCATCCTACTTCTAACACTACCAAGGTGAGTGATGTTTATGAACATTAACAAAGACTGAAGTAGGTAAATGTTTTGAATTTACCTTTAATAAGATAGGGATGATTGCAGCATTTCCTGAGTTCCATCATAGTGTTAACTAAGTTGGGGACATTAGCTTGCCCAGCTCCTTTTGACAAAAATGCAAAGTTTTTCTCTAGAATAGCTCGATAATACTTCTTCTGGATATTTGTGAGCTCCACTTCAATAATAGTTTCTTCTTTGGGAGCTAACTTCTTTTCTACATCTTCTTTTAATCTTCTCAGCATCATTGGTTTCAGGATAGCTTGCAGCTTTTGTACCTATATGGAATTAAAAGTAAACAAACGAACAGCTAAAATGCCATTTAAATGAAACAGGCCATAAGTTACTGTATGCTTTTAGTATGGTTGAATGTGCGTTTGCTTAACTGTTACACCACAAACAGATTATGACATTTAAACAGTGACGCATGCCAAGACTAAAAAATCAGGCTACCTTTCATTCTAACACCTTCTGCAACTGTTACACTGCACTTTCACAGATTAACAATTTAGCTGTATTTAAGAAGAGTGGTCAGTGATTTCAGAAATTCAGGAAGAAGCCCTTGGGACACAGAACAGTTTCCTAAGTTAAGACCTGTGGGCAACACAGTTGCTTATCATAGATACAGACCAGAATGAAACATCCATTTGTTTATTCCACACTCTGCAGGAGATTTTGGCCATGCATTTCTGAAGCTCTTCAAAAGCTTTGTGGAGTAGTATTTTAAAAAAAATCCGAAGAAACACAGTGATAAATTAATACAAAGTAACCCTAGTCTTCCTGAAATCTTTTGATGCATTGTAAATAGCTCTTGGATCTTGGCAATATATTCAACCCACAAGTCAGGTTCTGCATTATGAAAGGGCAGATTTACAAAGATTCCTGCAAAGGTTTTTATGTATTATTCTCTTGGAATCACAGTGAATTGTAGCATTTTTTTTTGTGCTATTGACAAGAAGAATAAAAGTAGTAAGAAAAATCACTCCAGTCAACATTTGTTCAGACACCCACTACCTGATTTACTGTGACATGCTAAAGCTGGTCACCGTTACAAGATGAGCAACTTGTTCCGATTTTTGGATTAGAAAAGATTCTTTTTGAAAATAAACGTACGCTTTAAAGTACTTAAAAAGGCAATGTTCCAATTTTGACTGTGGGCCCTGAAACTCAATCTCTCAAAGAATCAAAATTGATGGTCAAATAGATTTTTCAAAAAAGTTTCAGTACCTGCTCCTCTGTTTTAAGGTCTCCAAATTCCTGCATGAATGTCGATTCTGCTGGAAAACGAAGAGGCTCGAGGAAATGAAGAAGGCTAAAAAGCTCTTCCACTGTGTTTTGAAGTGGGGTGCCTGTCAACAGCACTTTGTGCTCCTATGGGAGATATACACTTCGCATTATCCTCTAACATACTACAGATAGCCAAGTTATTTTCTATCTTGAAACATTCATGGAACATATAGCAATAGCACACACACGCATATAAATAAAAAGACAAATATAATTAATAACTTCTCATGACTTAAAAAAAATTAAATCAGATCTTAAAATTAATGGCCTAATTCCAATTCTTTATCCCACCTGGAGTAGAGTCACTGAATCAATGGGATTTTATATAGATTTCCACTGATTCAATGAATCTTCTCTAGATAGACTGAGGCTTATAAATTTTGTTATTGCTCTCAAAAGGATCTGGATTGAATATTACTGTAAATTATTTTTCCATTTAAAAAAGTAATTATTACAATGTATTTGCTAAGAATTCAATCAAGATAATAAATGACATGGTGCATGAATACATTTATAGGACAAGGTAAGGCAAGATGCATGCACGTGTTTCATGTGAGGTGTCAATGTAAAGGTACATGAAGACAAAGTAGTAAAACAAAGTTAACATTAAGCTGGTAGGAACGTGCACTGCTTTTGACTTGCAAGCTGCAAAATATTCTCAGATCTTTTGGCAAACAGGAAACTAATTACCGTATTTTTTGCACCATAAGACGCACTTTTCCCCCACAAAACAGGGGGGTGGAAAGTCTGTGCGTCTTATGGAGCGAAGAAAACATTATATTTTCCTGTTTTCTTCTCCTAAAATTTGGTGCGTCTTATGGAAAGGTGTGTCTTATGGAGCGAAAAATACGGTAAATTCTTAAGTATCCCAAACCCACATGTCCCATGGATCTGGAAGGTGGGAGTTACTCCATGAGCAACAGAAGCCACTCAAAGTAGAGATCTAAATGCTGCAATCCCTTTTCCCTTATACTTCCAGTTTAACTTCCTAGTTCTAATGCACATATTCACATCCAATAAAATGTTAATATCTCATTCCTTCAAGAAACTGAGCAGACAACTCACAAGATTCATGAGTTTCAGTCCTTCTAAAAGTTTGCAGTTTTTATTCTTCAATCTATGTGCTTCATCAATAATGACACAGCGCCATTCAATAGCATTGAGTTCTGGACAGCCACCAAGAATCATTTCAAATGTGGTAATTATGGCCTGGAACTTGTATGTCCCTCTAATGATGCGACCCTAAAAAGAGCAACAAAAAAAAAAAAAGTTACACCATTTAGCCCAGAACCTTCAGTTCTTGACTGCCCCTGCAGGTGAAGATTAAGCCAAGACAATTACAGGGCTTGTTAGTATTTGTGGGAAGGGCATGTGTCTGGTAAAAGACATAGTAAAAGCATTTGCTATTGCTCAGATAGACTACTACAAGTAGCTTACACATAACACAGAAGTGAGAGGAAGCAAAGCAATGAAAAACAGAGAAGCAAAATCTTAACGGTCTTCATCCAGCGCCATCAGCATGACAGCTAGTCTCTGCTTGCCTAATTTTCATCTCGTACACTGTGATGTAACATGCAGAAGCAGTTCACACATCACTGGTGATTCCCAGTGCTTCAAAATGAGAATCAAAATGGACTGTCAAATAGAATGTTCAGAGAAGGAAATCATAAAATGAATCAATGGCCTTATTGATTTGCTACATAGACTCCAGTAAGGAACGTTACCTGTGAATCCCTGAAATACATCTCATACTGCTGTATCATCTGCCTACTAATCATACTCCCATGATACACCACCACATTAAGATCGGTCCACGTGCGGAACTCTCTTTCCCAGTTTGCTATGGTGGAAAGTGGAGCAATGATCAAGAAAGGTCCTCTTATACCAGTCAGGAGAATTTCAAAGAGGAATGTTATTGACTGGATGGTTTTGCCAAGGCCCATTTCATCGGCTAAAATGCAGTTTTGTCTGAAAGCACAAAAGGATTTATTACTAGGGCAACAAACAGACACACACTGAGGACAACTTTAAATCATTAATCCTAAGAAATATTAGAGAATTCTGTCTTCCAAGTAAAGAGCGAAATTAAGTTACAAGGTTTCCCCCCAATTTGTCTATTTTCCTGAGGCACAGAAATGCTCCCACACAGAAAGGACTAAAACAAGACAGTTTAGTAACACACAGTTCTATGCAACATATTCCATGGTTTTTTTCCATTTCAATCATCTCCTTTAGAACAGTGCCATCAAAACTGTTTTAAGTGGCCAAGATAATAAGACGAGCCACACATAAACACACCAAAGGCCTCCAGAGCACAGACAAAGTTCTGACTCCTGTCCTCTGAAGATGCTGACCACAGAGACTGGCGAGACGTTAGGAAGAAAAACCTCCAGAACATGGCCAAGCAGCCTGAAAAACCTACAACCACCAAAGGCCACCTAGTTCAATTCTCAATTCATATTCAACATAGCTTGAAGCCACTATTCCGACCCCTCCTCCCAAGGCAAAGTACGCACCTGTTATACCAGTTGAAAAGGAGCCAGTTGAGCCCTTCCAACTGGTATTCCCTGAGTTGGTTGCCATTTTTATATTCCCTGGACAATTCTATTTTCTTCCATGAATTAGGAGGAGGCCGGTCCTTGGAAATAAGAAATATATATATATTTATATATAAATTGAGCTCTCCTTACACCCTTTTCCATTTGAAGAATAGAAGTGCAGAAAGTTGAAACGTTGGATGGGCACACAGAGTTATTTGTTGTTAAAAATAAACAGGCTCTCCACAAATTAATCATATATATATATCTACTTTAAATGAAACTTCAGAATTAAAGCTAGATAAAACATTTAAAGGATTATGTTATAACAACACAAAATTTTTCTGCTGTGGCTCTTCACTTCCTTGGCTCTTTCCTAGAATGCCTACGGGCTCACAGTTCACACTCTATGGGTCAAATTCAGTTCTTAGTCTCAGCTTGAGGAGGTCTACTGAATCTGTGTGTTGTGTTGACTAAATGAATCCCGTTCATTCAATGGGTTTACTCAGCTGAGACTTACACATTACACACAGATGTATACTTGGGTCATCATACAGTTATTTATGAAATACAACCTCTTCAGGGCAAAAACATTTAAAAATAAACAAATGATTAGTTATATTTTTTTCCTCACTGATTAATTTCAGGTCCCACTCAGACAATGATTATACTACATACTCACCTTCACAGACCAGGAACACAGCTCTCTATCTTGCACAGAAGGGGTGAAGATGGATTACCACTCTGAGTTTCAGCTGAATTAAGATATGCAATAGGAGGGGGCTGGTCACTCCTCCTCGCAATTTCTTTTAGAAGTGTGATTACTTATCTATATTTATCCTTACCAGTCGCCTCGAATCAGGCCTTAAAGCTTGCAGCTGTTCAAACTCTTCTATTTTTCCTTGATCTACATCTTCCTTTAATTCCCATGTGCTGTCTTCATATGGCAATGAGCACCATTTTACTAAGTAGTAAGTGACAGGCTGCAGTGGGGAAAAAATAACTTATAAGATAGAATTTCACAAGTAAAATAGCTAACAAATCATACTGTTACACTAAACCATAAACTAGGCAGATAGAAGTTTAGAATAAAGAGCTCCTCCATTTCTAATACTGTGATTATCTGGCACCAGTGCTCTACTACCTTTAATTTAAAAACCTTCCTCACTTTTTATAACAAAATTAAGTAAGGTACAATAAATAAATAAATAAATAAATAAATAAATAAATAAATAAATAAATAAATAAATAAATAAATAAATAAATAAATAAATAAATAAAGTGGGGTCTTGACTTAAGAACCGCTTGAGTTAAGAACATTTTGACTTAAGAACCACTCTCATAGGAAAATATTGATTTGACTTACATACTTAGATTTGAGTTAAGAACTGAAAAAAACCACGTGGGAGGCAGGGAAAGTGCAAAATTTCAGTTAACTGTTGGCCAGTGAAAAGGGTGCCTGTCTGCTTCCTCACTCCTCCCAGCGTTTAGAGAGTGGATTGGGAGACAGTCTTCGGACTGCCTGGTACTGGACTGTATTTTCCCTGCCTTCCCTGAACCTTTCTTGACCTAAGAAAAAAAGAAACAAAATATCCCCCTCTAGTGGTCGAAGGCAGAATAGCAGCTTCCCATTAGTTTCTATAGACATAAAAGAGCAGATACGGATCAAATGGTTTTCAATGCATTCCTATGGGAAATGCAGATTTGACCTGAGAACTTTTTGACTTGAGAACCGCCTTCCAATACGGATTAAGTTCTCAAGTCAAGACCCCACTGTAAATAAATAAATAAATAAATAAATAAATAAATAAATAAATAAATAAATAAATAACTAAATAAATAAATAAATAAATAAATATTAAGAAAAGAATTAATGACCAATTAGAACTGGGACAGAATGAAGAGCACAGCAAAATAAAATTAAAAAAAAGAATAATAAAGAGTGACTGAATTTAAGAAGTATTTGTGGAAAGCTACAATTTTATAGCACTAAAGGGAAAGAAAAGAAACTAGTCATCTTGAATATTTAGATACAGTATATCCGTAGCAGGTAACAGTTCACTCTAATTTTCTGTCCCACTGTGCAGCAGCCTTGCTCCACGTGTCAGAGAGTGGGCGGGGCTTCATTCAAAATGGGAAGTAAACCGGCTGCCGGTGCACACAGATGGAGCTCTGGGCAAGCGTGCACACACAGCTTAAAGAGAATATTGCCAACAACACAGAACACACAAGATTAATTGGTTTTCCTTGTGCCCCAGATTCAAATTAAACATATAAAGAGGACCCCCTAAATATTTTTGCCTGGTTTATAGTAATTTCTTATGGCACTACCCTCAACTTCATATTCCTAAAATGAATTTCCCCCTGTTTCCTTCTCCAGATTCATATAGAGCTGACTCTTCCCCTTTTCTTGCTTCTATTACTTCTGGTTTTATGTCTTCAATCAGCTGCCTATATTTGAACATGTACCACACATTTTGTTTACCTTGTTACATTTGTTCTTAAGGTTCAGGGAAAGTTATGATTGGAAGACTGACACACAAGAATTCTGAAAGGGTGTTTTAGCTTATATATGATTATTTTCAATCAGATCCGTACCTCACCAGTGTCCTTATCTTCACAAAAGGATACTTCTAACACCCGATCGACTTCAATATAATCAGGATTAAAAGGCTCTTCTTCCATCTGAAATTGAGGATATTTTGATAATACCTTTATTAATACTTAACTGCTATAACTAACTTTGGGGCAAGGTTCAGCTTTAGAACAATATAAATCCGCATCGCTGCAGATCAATAATTCTTCAAGATTTACTTGTAATATCAAACTAAAAAGAACAATAATCACTCAGTCATTTGATAAAATTCCTAAGAACAATATTGTTGCTATGTGCCGGAACACAATACAGTGATGCCTCAACTTACGAATGTCCCAGCTTACGACTGTTTCGAGTTACGACCAACTCAGGCCGCAAAATTTTGCTTCGACTTGCAAACGGAGCTACAAGTTACAATCAAAAAAAGGCAGGGGAAAAAGGCGGGGAATTCAAATTGCTAACCATTGGTCGGCGAAGAGGCTGCTTCTTTGTAGCTCTTTCGCCCCAACGGTTAGAGTGCGATCGGAGGAGGCTTCGGACTGCCTGGTGCTGCTTTCTGCTTCTGAGTAAGTACATTTACAGGGTTTTGCAAAGTGGATTTGGGCTGGGGGGGTTATGTTTCTGTGCTGTGATTTTTGTGTGTGTTTTGGTGTGTTTCTTTTTTCAGCCCCAGCGCCTTCTGATGGGGCTTGCTCTGTGGTTTATTTTGGGTTTTGTTTTTTTCAGCCCCTGCGCCTTCTGATGGGGCTTGCTCTGTTGTTTATTTTTGGTTAAAAAAAAATTTAGCCCTAGTGCCAAGCTGGGTGGTTTTATTGGGGTTTTTTTGTTTGTTTGTTTTTGCAGGTTTTGGGGGGTAATTTTTTTGGGGGTGCTGGAACGGATTAATCACGTTCTAATTTCCTATGGGAAATGGTGCTTCGACTTACGACCATTTTGAGTTACGTCCCTCTTCTGGAACGGATTATGGTCGTAAGTCGAGGCACCACTGTATTAGTATTCCATTATTTTAAATCCAAAAATGCCTTTTCATTCAATGACACACAGGCACACACACACACACAAAGAGAAAGACTCAAAATGTGGCAGCAAACTGAACAGAAAAAAGTGTGTGGGACTGTGGTAGTCAAGATTTTAATTAGCACAGTTGGATTTTGCTTTGCTTTTTACACATACTCACATCTGCAAAAAAATGGGCTCTCTGTGCTTGCCTCAGCTTGAAGCGTTTGATTTTCTGCTGGATCCTTTTATCCTTTAGAAGCTGTTGTTCCGTGGCCCATTCACAATGAAGGTATGAGCTGGAATTACGGAAGAGTATGTTAGCACACTGGGGCAAGCATGGATTGCTGTATTCATTTCATCACGTAGCCCTAGCAACATCAGATGAACCCTGCAGGTCAATTTCTCATGCATTATATTCCAGCAATTTTATTTGGGGTGTGTTTAGTCACCCTGAATGTTGGAATGAAGCCAAAATACAAATCTGCCTAAGGAAACTGATGAATAAAGGAATCTTATTTTAAAACTGAATCTTTTAAAATACAGTACGCATAAGCAAAGTTACAGATACAGGCCAGAAGTCATAAGCAGGTTTGCAATACTTAGTTCTACCTGCTAATCACTTCCACTAAAGAAAACTCTAAACGTTCAGAGGATGTCCGGAATTATAACTATCAAATTCTACCTACCTGTTTTGAAAACCTAGTAATAAAGACATACTGCTATTGCAAAAAGGTTAGAAAAGAAAAACCCATCCATTATGTGCAAACATCTTTCAAATACTCTTGGGACTATGGTCAAGTCAAAGCATCAAACAAGAAAAAAATGCAGTTCCATTAAACCATCAACTTAATCACTGTACTTACTAGTTTTTGTATTTAACAAAAAATTCCTCTACTTCCATTGTCACTCCCCCAGGAATCTGAAAAGATACACAAAATTCTGTTAAAAGATTTATTCGTTTATACTTTTTAGTAATTGCAAACAAAACCCACAACCTTATATTTACTCACTTCCTTCTTAATAATCCTGGATGACAGGATTTTATCTACAATTGCGGCATCTTCTTCACTTGGGTTTTCCTAGATAGTAGAAAAAAGAAAAGATATATAAATCTATCCTGAACTCAGATGTTGACAGATGATAAAATTCTGATACATGAGTAAGGAGTGAGATATAAAAGAAATACAAACCAGCACATTTAGTCCCTGATATTATCATCCAAATTTACAGTTGTAGCCATTAATTTTTGTCATTTTGGAACAGAGAAGTCTTTATCCGCATCAGGATATAGGGAACTTACAGAGTTCAAGGCACTACACGTTCTCCCTCCCCCCTGCACCTTGAATAGGCAAGCCTGCCCTGCCTTGAATTTGTACTTTTTACCTAAAAAGGCTCCTGTGCCCTGTAGGTTGTGTCAGCAAAATTTCTGCTATGTCCTTCTCCTTCAAAGCCTGTGTCATCCTATTTTTCAGAACTGAAGGGATTGAAATATTTCCATTCATGGGAGTGGGGGGTGGGGAAAAGATCAACCTGGGCTTAACATAGGATAGGGAGTGTATGTAGCACAAATGATACCCTAGTCAGCTAGAGAACATGAGGGGGCTTTTTTGGATTAAAAAAAAATTTAAAAGCCGGTGTGGGGATGCTTTGGGGAGGCCACTGGTACTTGAGGGGACATTCTTTCAACATAAAATCATTGCATTCTTATACTATTAACAGTTAACTCAGCCAAAAAAAATTACTAAAACTCTGCATGACAACAAAATCCGTGCAGATGCTCTTCTTGGCCTTTTGTCCAAGATCTAGTGTAAATTTACAGATTCTCTGAAGTGGACAACCCAGCCCATCTACGGTTCCTGGTGTACCACTCCACCAAATACTCATATGGGTGGAGGAGCTGTGTACATGCATACAGGAGCATATAATGCTCATATAATGCACCCAGCACTGTTCCTTCATAAGGACTGCTTATGAGGTCAGATCATGAGGAATACCGGTTTGATGGACTGCACTCTTACGATTCTACATTCCTGACTCTCTGATCTGAACTGTCTTAGATGACATGGTTTGAAGGAGCTTAGTCATCCAAGTCACACACTAACCGGGTAGCGCAGCATGGAAGACACTGCCTCAGGCAATGTCGTCCACTTATGGCAGCATGGGAGATGTTGCCTCGGGCAAAGTCACAACAGTAAACTGCACAGAATTTAATGGCAAATGATAACTGCATTGTCTTGTACTGCCTCTGTGTAACTTGAGAAAGCACCTTGTAAACATTAACTTTGAAGTTAAAGACAGAGAATTGCAAGATATAAACTCAACAAAAAGAACTTTACTCACTACAAATAACTGTAAAGGCTGCTCAGCAGGCAAAGGGGCAGGGTTCTTTTTTATTTTCACCGAAACTTTGGCTTCTTCTTCAGATTGTTTCCCTTCGCCTTCTTCTGCATATTTCTTCCGTTTAATTTGTCGATTTGATCTTCTTTTCTAAAACAGAAAGGCATACAATACCTGAAATAACGTTTGGATCAACATCTGCAAAATATTTCTGTGGGTGGCGGATATGGATGGGAGCAAGCTGTTAATACACATAACATGTTTCTTAAAATGGTAATTCTGTATACCTGAGAGGTCTCATTTTTGAATGGTTGCTGGGTAGTCTGCTTAGTGTCAGACATTTCATCTGAAGATTCATTTTTCCTCTTCTGCTTTTTGCCCAGAGTAATAATAAGCTTGCTGTGTCGAAACAAAAATAAAATAAATAAAACAAAAGACAGCATTAAGTCAGTGCACAAATGGTGAGTCCTTTTGTATTTAAGGAGAGCACTACAGTATTTAAATAGGGGCCAGAATCCTACTGGGTAAGTATGCTGGTACAAGGGCAATGGTGTAAACTGCAGAAGCAACTCGCCATTAGTTAATAAAGTGGCACTTGTATTCCTTGTCACATACCAGACACACGAGTTTCTGTTGATGAGGGATACAAGAAGCAATCCCCTAAGCAACAGCAATTTGCAGCTGCAATTTATGCCACTGGACTAACTAATGCCAGCAGAACTAACTAATAGGATTTTAGCCATTTCATCCTAATCCTGCTGTGACTTTTTAACCAAAGTTTAAAAATTCACTTTTCCAGTCTGGGAAATTGTTTGCTTAAGTGAACAAAATATAAAGTAGGTGAAAATCTGCCTGGAACTTCTAATTATTTGAAATGGTAAGAAGAATTTATTGATACGTAGCATGATTATTTTTTTAACACATGGTCCACAGTATAAAATGTTCAGGTTGACAGGAATTTTGAAACACGAAGAAGTACAATAAACATTTCAGCAGCAGCAACTGAGAATGACTACAGAATTGCAGGGTAGATTATATTTCTAATGCAACAGTGCTAATTATTTCTGAGTTTATACTCAAAGGGTTATAGCAAAAGGAGCAATATTAGTATCATTCCATCTGGTTTTAATCAGAGGGCTGCAAATACATATAATTTTCCATATCTAAAATCTGACAAGTACTGCTTTTCAAGGCATTCTCAAAATAATCATGAAGTGATTACAATCAAACCCAAATTCTGATAAAGAGATGTCCTTAGATGCATGCTTTACATAATATAGATTTGATAATTATATACTATGTAACAGTGAGAGAATTGCTCTAGAACGGGATTTCTCTCGCTTCACAAATCCTGTCTCCCCCACCCCCACCAAGCCTTGGTCTTATTCATTTGCTGAAATTACTACATGTTGAAAAATAAACATGACCAGTCACTGGAAGATAATTAATAGTAGCGATAGAGGGCTGACCAAACAAATTTTCAATTAATCATATGTAAATGATGTAACAGAAATGTCTAGATAAAACTGGCTTACTTACATGATGCACCCACTGAACTGTAGTCAGATTATGGATAATATTACAATTAAGCAGCAAGCTGCAGTTCTTATAAAATTCAACCACTGACAATGTTAAAGCTTCGTTGTACTTGGAATATGTAGAAAAAATAGATTGTTCTGCAATTTAACAAGTGGACACCATTTCATTACAAAATGGTTTATGCTGGGTATTTCAGGATAGTACTGCACACCTCAACTCCTCAGATGAAACTAGAATTTGCACTTCATGGGGAACACACACAGTCTTCATACCAGAGGCTGGAAAACAGCATCGGCACTGACATTCTATATGGAATTGGGATGCTCCATATTAACATTAAAATTATTTGAAGAATCAGGATAAACACCTTCTAAGACAGGCATATATTTTTTTGGGCAGAAATCACAACACACAAAATAACTGTGGAGTACAATGCTGACAGTAATGTCTCCTCAATGTCTGTTTGCTTATATCTTGTACTAACTCGTACTCTCGATGAACAGGTACTTTTGTTATTGCTCTCCAACTTGTATTCATCAGACTACTGAACAGGAGAAGCAGCTACATTTTAACATGGCCCACGTCAGAGAATAAGTTTTCCTGCCCTATTCTATGCTTTCATAAATTAGATATAATGGATGAAATGTGTATATAAAGTCTCTAGTGAAGACCTCCTATATTCTCATTCCAAACTTGCCATTTTGGAATGTATGAATACGAAACTGAATCTAAAAGTGTCTGCACAGTTCCCATATCACTTATATCAAGTTCTCATCGTAAGGGCTGTCACACTGAATAGACATGAAAAACAAATTGCATTATATGTATTATCTAGACGTGGGTAGAGCAGCTCAAACTGGCAGAACACAGGGTGACAATTTAAAATGAATTAGGCTTGTAAAAAATTTTGATCAGAGAGTCACAGAGTTGAAGAGCTGGAAGAGAGTGCAAACATCATCTAGTCCAACTGCCTTCCTGTGAAGGAAATTCACACCTAAAGCATCCCCGTGTCCAGCTAACCTCTAAAAATATCGAATGAAGGAAGTCCACTATCCTCCGAGACAATTCATTTTACTGGTCTCACCACTGAGACAATCTTCATAATGTTTAGTTGAAGTCTTGTGTCTTATCATTTGAAGAAATCCATTGGTGCTCTTTCACAAGTTTGTTCCACCTTCTACTGGTTTGGTCCCCCTTCAAGGTTGTTCCATCTTCCACATGACAGATCTTCAAGATGGCTATCATAGTTTTTAATCTTCTCTTCTCCAGGCTAAAACACACCACTTCCTTGACATTGTGATTTAATTTTGAGACCCTCTGCCATCACTGCTGCCCTCCTCTGCACACATTCCAGTTTACTGATATTTTTATTAAACTGAACATGAAGTGAACATGATACTCCAGATGAGGTCCAAGCAAAGCAGATGTGCTATTACTTCTCTTGCTCTGGAACATTAGATTTCTGTTGATGCAGCCTAGAATTTTCTTTTAATGCTGCTGCTGTATCATGATGCTGACTCATGTTTACCCTGCTTTCTACCAAGGCTCATGGAATCATTTACACACATATCACTCAAGCCAGCTGTCACCTAACTTTGATTTTTATTCTGCCTAAATTTAGAATTTTACATCTATATCTGTTGAAATTCATTTTATTCAAACGCTGAAGCTTCCTTCACTGAACTGACATATCTAAATGATGATGATGATATTGTGCTGCATCCAATTCCAACTCCTATGTTTCTTCTCTTTCTTCAACTTATTTTCCTGTTAAGAATCTGTACTGTTCATGTCATTCCGTGACTGGAGCATTTTAGCCTTCCACACACTGTGGATTTTATTATTTTTTGGGCTTTAGCCATTTGATTTAGTACTTCTACCTTGATCATCCTCTTGGTCCAATACATTCTTGGCATTCTGTGATAAAGCCACATGTAATTCAAATGTGTCTAATATTTTTTTTCCTATCCCTTTTCTGGGCCATAGTGAGGAAGGGAGATGCATAGCACTGAACAATGTGCATTCTCAAAGCCAATTTAAAGTTTTTGTTACCTATCACATCCTCCTTTAGCTTAAAGAAGCTGTAACAAGATTCCTCTGTTTTGTACTTTTCTTATACCACTATGATTCCACTCTCATTTAAACAAATTCCAAGAAACATGTATTCATCAACATGTTCCACATTTAAATACAGTTCTTGGGCTGTTTGTTTGTCTACCAGACCATCTAAATTGCCAGCTAGTGGTATTATATTGTCACACATCTAAAGCTGTTGATAACCTCTCAGACCACAATGATACTGTCTCTTGAACTCACAAGCGCTTATCTAAATACATTCTTGGACATTCCATTCAGAGTAGGAGGAAGTAAAACCAACGTAAAGGATCAGAGATCTCTTACCAACTCTCCTTAGACTGAAGAAGCTATCTGGATGAGTAGTGAAACATTTCAACCTAATAAGAAAGAAGTCCAGTTGCCATGACTCAACTCAAAGTGGTGAGATCAACCATCTTTGTCATATTTCTCTTTGTACCTTTATGTCCTCTGTCATCCTAGATTTGACTCTCACAGTAGCTTCTTGTTGCCAGAACAGGTTGCAAGTTATATCAGTTTGTCTTGTACTAAAACCTTTGCTTATCAAAAACTCAGTTACCTTGCCCTTTTGGACTTTGCCAAAAGCTTTTATGCTAACCTATAAAACAAGCAGCCGTACCTCTCTTCATGGCACATCACCCTACAAGTACTGTATATGTAGGCAAATTGTTTTTGTTTAGTCATTAAGTCATGTCCGAGTCTTCGTGACCCCACGGACCAGAGCACGCCAGGCCCTCCCGTCTTCCACTGCCTCTTGGAGTCGGGTCAAATTCATGTTGGTAGTTTCAATGACAAATAGTTTGTCCCTAATTCCAAACCTCCTGTGAATCTCAATTATATGTCTCCAACACATTCTTTATACTTGTTAAAAATAATACATGGCAGAATTTACAAGAACCTCTTAAGCAAATGATTTATTAAGATTATCGTTCTGTGGATGTGACAAACATCTGCATTTTTGTTTTCGGGTCATTTAATACAGTTTAATTTTAGGCAAACTTCAGGAATGATTCCTGTTCTGTATATCTAATTAATAATATTCACAAAAGCATCTAAGTCATCATAATCTATTACTGTTAATACTTCTGCAAATACCTAATCAAGCCCAGGGGCCTTATCTTTTTCCCCTCTTTATTTAGCCACATTGCATGTTGGGTTCCTTTATTTCAAATATCAAAGAATTAGACATGCAAGGGTTAGTTCTACACATAAGCAGACAAATGTCACAGTGGGTTGACGAATCCTGCACTATATTGCTGTCCCTTCAAGATGAAGAGACAGGCTTAGCATGGCACTGAAGGTATTTGCCCTTGTAGGAGGAAGATAATTTGAAAATCTCACCAGAGAAATGTAAGGGATACTGTTGTTTTTAAATTTTATTTATTTATTTATTTATTTGATTTATATCCCGCCCATCTGGTCTATATGACCACTCTGGGCGGCTTCCAATGTAACATATATACAATATGTTACCAATGTTGTGCAAATAAATTAAATTCAGATTATGGAACCCTATGAAACAAATATTGAAATCTGGGCATGATGTACAAAGCCATTTTATATTTCTACTCCGCGCTCCTGACTGGACTCAAGCCAAATGTTGCCCATTGTTACTTGCTGATAACTGACTTTCGAAATTATACCCATGCATACAATATAAGGGGATAAATTACACAACACATATATACAAGTCAAAGCATATACAAGCCCACACTTATAACCCAATACTATACTCATTCCAAAATATGCATATAATTCAACTGTAAAAATCAGAATTTAGAAGCTATTGCAGTGAGAGGTATTTTAATAAGCATACCACAAAATGGATTAGCTAACAATGCTAAAAGGTAACCAGGAGGCAAAAAGCCACTCAAAAGTACCCTCCCCATATCATCTACACATCCTCTTCTTTTCATCTACCAATAAGAAGAGAGAAAGAGAGAGAAAGAAAGAAAAAAGAAAGAAAGAAAGAAATTTTGTTCATAACACGACTGCTGCTGCAGCAAGACCAATCTGGCAAGCCTCCACATTGCACATGATTCATCTTGTCAACTCTATGACTCATAATTCTGAACGCACATGAAGGCCATATAGTCCAAACCCATATAAGCTTCCCACAAACATTCTCCATGTTATGTGCCCATACGAAGTACAACTGTTGTGCATGACAGACTACTTGTACTACCCTGTTTCCCCGAAAATAACACCTAACCTGAAAATAAGCCTTAGTATGATTTTTCTGGATGCTCATAATGTAAGTCCTATGCCAAAAATAAGCCCCAGTTAAGTGAAATCCTACCCTCACCATTGTACAGCAACCAGAATAAGATGACATGACTGTATTTGACTAAATGTAGATTGTTGTACATGAAAAAAATAAAACATCCCCTGAAATAAGCCTTAATGCATTTTGAGAGCAAAAATTAATACAAGAACCTGTCTTATTTTTGTGGAAACACGATATAATCTCCATGCATTGCTGTTCATTTCAATCACACCATAGGAAAAACAATTTCTTGGGTTATTCACGGTGTTACCATAAATTTATTGATGCAAGAAGAGGCTATTTATTTTTAAATGAGGTATATTATATGGGGGTAAAAGTGTGAACTGCTGGGTAGATCAGCGGGTTAGATACCTGGCTGCCAGAGGTTGGGAGTTCAATTCCCCACTGTGTCTCCTTGACAAGAGCTGGACTTGATGATCCGTAAGATCCCTTCCAGATCTACAGTTATTATTATTATTAAGATTTCAGTTGTGTCACTTACACTCAACTTCCCATTTTAAAGTGATCTGTTTTCCACTGTTTATTGTCAGAGTTTTTTTCTTGAGAGCAAGTGAACTACTTTTAATGCCATAAAATAGTATTCCCTTATTGGGCCAAGCGTCCTTACAACTCAGTTCTATGAACAGTTAAGCATGTCTCAGCCACTGAATTCTCTGCCTACACTCAGGTTTGGTTTGGTTGAAAACACATTAGTTTACATTTAGAAAACTTGCTTTTGAGTGTCCCTTTGTTACAGCACACATACCACTTCTCTGCAGCATCAAAAAATTTTGTATTTATAGATAAGAGATTATGCAGAGATCTTGCTAATGCCAATATTTTCTTCTCAGGACCTATTAGATCCGTTCTGTCCTCTGTCAAGATCTCTCACAACAAAGACTTTGAACCTGGATTCACCTTGGGACAAATAAATTTGCTTACTTCTCCAAAGAGCACATACTATTCAAGCAGCCCACACCTTGCTTTGCCTTCCTGTTTTTAATTGGTCAGTTCTCTTCTGCCCCTACAAAAATCCCACTTTACACAGGTCCTGAGAAACACCCACTGTATGCTACTTCTAAAAACATATTCTTTATGTTTCTTTCTGGATGGCTAAAATCCTGTTGCTCAGCACAGTAAGTCACACAAGAGCAGGGCCACTAACTCAGTGGGAATTTGATTAGTCAACGCCTCCCATAAGTTCCACTGAGTCAAGTGAGATAACTCTAGTTGCAACTTACTTTGCTAAAGTAAGTCACAAGAAGAGTAGATGCATTTGAATCAATGGAACACACCAAATCCTCATTGATTCAATGTGCCTATTCTAGTGTGACTTCCTATGCTGAGCCAGTGGTTCCCAACCTTGAGTAACCCAAATGTTCTTGGGCTGCAACTCTCGAAAGCCTTCACCACTAGCTGGGCTGCCCAGGGTTTCTAGGAATTGCAGTCCAGGAACACCTGGGTTATCCAAGGTTGGGAACGACTTTACTACGCAACAAGATTACAGCTGAAGTTTTGTATTTTGGCTCTGGTCTATTTCCTTTGAATTGAATTTCCTTTGGCTTCCTGCCCTTAGCTTTACCTCAACACCGCTCACTTGGATTACCCTAACTAGGGGTGAGACTTCATTTGGTTCCTGTATCACAAGTTTGGTATTCCATATTAGTTAAATCACTTCAGTTTGGCAATCAAGTAGCTTCCTCAACAATCCACATGATATTCTTAGCTTAAGTGTCTATTCCTTGCATGAAGAATGACTCTCCAGGGAGACAGAAACACATTTTTGGTACACTTAACACCATGCTAGGTGAACCATGGACTCACATACCCCCTCTCCTCTTTCCTCCTTCAGCATAATAGCTGGATAGTGTGAGTTATAAAATTAGAGTTAATCTTAACAAGGCTTTATTTAAACATACCAGCTTGAAGCACACTTGAATATATTTATCATAAGTACAACAGTAAGGATGAGTAAGTATATACATTTACTTGTGCCTATAACCGGCCTACGTAGAACACATTCTGTGAGAATACATTCCATTTACACCGTTATAACAATATACATTTTCTTTTTAAAAAACAAAGGAGAAAGTTAACAAAATTGCATGCTGGAAATCTATTTGATTACAAACCTCACCCAGGAAGTTTCAATTTATTTATGAAAACAGGTAGGTCTAAAACTAAAGTGAAGGCATTTTGACTCCATACAAGGCATTTCTGACCTGAAATCTGACCCCCCCCTGTCTTTGTAGGAGAACCACAAAAGCTGAAACTTAAAAAAAAATCTGATAAGAGGATGAAAGCCACTAATGATATCATAATCACTTGATCCAAGTTTTCATTCCCGTTTTGAAGACAAGCACTGACGGAACAGGAGTCTGTTGTGCCATACAGAAAAGTTTTGAGGAAGAAGTCACTTCATGATTAAAATGCGACTATTTTTCTCTTTTTTTTCAAAGAGATCCACTTCAGGTTTTGAAAAAGAATAAGGAAAAAAAAACTCAACTCACTCACTAAGGCAAGGTCCTGTGCTTTCCATCACTGGACAAGACTTCTGACCCTCATTTTTCCCCCCTAGCTTCAAAACAGTTCTACATAGAGGGAAGTAGGTTCAGGGCCACAAAAAAGGGGAGCAGACTACCCTGTTTCCCCAAAAATAAGACCTAACCTGAAAAGAAGCCCTAGTATGATTGTTCAGGATGCTTGTAATATCAGCCCTACCCCCGAAATAAGCCCTAGTTAAGTGAAATCCCACCCTCCACCATTGTGCAGCAACCAGAATATGACATGACTGTCCTTGAATATTGTACATGAAAAAAATAAAACATACCCTGAAAATAAGCCCTAATGTGTTTTTTTAAAGTAAAAATTAATATAAGACCCTGTCTTATTTTCGGGGAAACACAGTATATGCGGCCTACATGCCCTGTGTTGCCCACACTTGTAGTGTAGGTAACAAGATGTTCTCAGAATGTGCCTAATTGCTTCCCGGACCCTTCTGAATAAATTCCTCACCATCATGTTTCAACTATTGCAAATGCCCTAGGGCTAGGTTCTCACAAATCTGTATTCTCATATGTAAATCAGTTGGGATTACTTGCACCAAATCATGTGTAACTGTTAGAACAGAGAATTAGGATTCATAAAAGACTCTGTTAGCCTACTTACCCAATCTTTGCTCTCTCTTTAGTTTTTGAAGATGAGCCAGTCTTGGGCTTTTTGCTTTCTTTATCTTTTGGTTTGGATTTAATTTTTCTGCCTTTTTTTTCTTCTCTTCCTTCTGATGAAACACTGGGGAAGTTTTCCGGACTCATTACTCGCGGAATGTTTCGCTCACCTCTTTCTTTTGCTTTTGCTATGGCCTCAGATATTATGCGGTTAGCTTTCTCCTGCTTACTTTCAGATTCCACTTTTTTTTTCTGCTTCTTCTCAGACACAAATTTCACCTGGGTATTCTGCAGCTTAGCATATGTCCCAGAACCATCTGCTTTCTTTGTGGAAGGAGGCTACAAGAAAATGAAGACAGGTTATCTATTTAAGATAGATTTATTGCATCATGCTGAAAATGTGCATTGCATGGCTGTGCATGTTTACAAGAATCCTGGTGCATTCACTGTGGATTTAGTTCCAAATATGCATATACACAATTTTAGCTACGAAGCATAATCCTATGCATGTTCACTCCAAAGCATATCTCACTGGACTCTGTGGGGCCTACATCCTTTCAAATGTGTTTATAAATGCAGCTGAACAGAGAGATAGATGGCGTAAAGACGGAATGAAGTGATCATCTATCTTTTGCAGATGACCAGGGGATCATCTGCCATGACCACAGCACTTAAGGCTTGCATCAGACAAGTGCTCTTTTCCTCCACCCAGTTATTATTCTTTCTTTCTTTCTTTCTTTCTCTCTCTCTCTCTCTCTCTTTATTTCTTTCCTTTTTTTAAAAAAGATTTCCCTCCTGCTGGTTTCAAAAGGAAGAAACCGAGGGGTGTTATCTGCAAGCTAAGGTAACTCAGAGATCTAAATATGAGACTCTTGAGGGAAATGAAGGGGCCTTTGATTTGTCAAATCCAAGGCCTCTTCTGCGTGTCCTTTGGATGGTGTCTCCTGCTAGAAGACACCACTGGCACAGAGCTGTATCTGCAGAGCTTTCCAAGTGTGTATTAGAGTAATTAACACAGACAAGCATTCATCAGAGTTTTCCTCCAGTAATGCCATCCCATCCTGATCATCCCCACCAGGTAGATCTTGGTGTGAGGACTATTTAATCAGATAAAACTAAATAATTATGTGGAAATGCAAAATATATATATATATATATATATATTTAAAGTCAACCACAAATCATATGGAAGCCGGTATATACTGTACTGTTTGTTAAAACTATATTGCTTATGGGAAAAGCCATCCAAAGTTTTCATGTATTCATGATAACCACCATTTAGAAAAAAGATATTGTAGCTTTTAACTAAACCACGGCAAATTAGGCAAGAACTTTTATGTGCAACAAAAAGGGGAAGATAAACAGTTCATCTGGTTTCTTTTAATTACAAATTGCCTTAAAAGCGGTTGCAATTGTAATTTTTATACTCATTTTTATAATAATTCTTAGTAAAAATTGTAGCTAAAATTGTATTATAAAATTTAACTAATTTTTAAATATGGACAACTTTTATCATGATTCTCAAGATCCTCCATTACATGATTTTCATAGTTGGGAATGTTACTAACCTTGTGAAAAGGAGGGGTAGATACACAGAGCCCAATAGATTAGCAGTTGTGACTGGGAAGGGTCCAGTTTCTAATCCGTGTGTGTGGTCGATTATAATGTTATGCCTGTTCCAACTGCATTTATCTACAAGCTCCATTTTACCCTTCTCCCTTTTCAATGCCTGTTTTTCTGTTCTACTTTATTCTAGCTGCAATTTTACATTCATAGGCCTACTCCCCCTGATGAGTATGCACAAAAATATAAGGATAATTTATTAAAGAACTACATATAGTTATTCTCAAGAACTTATCCCTTACATTTTAAAAAGCAATGTAATATTTTCTTTATGGCACAATATTTATTTTTTAAATATTGGGAGCAAACCACAAAGCTAAACAACAGCCATGGTGTACAATTAAAAGGTACAATTAAAAAAAAGATAGACATACTCAGCTTGATGAGCCTTGAAAGCTAAAGATACAGGCCAATTTAGTGATGAAAGAACAGTGGGAAAATATACCAACTTATATAACAGAAAAGTTAAAGTCATAACATAATCTGTGCATAAAGCATTATTCCACAGTCAAACGCAAGAGACAAGCAATACAGGGTTTCAGAATATATTAAGATATTTTACCATTAAAGAATAACGACAAAATAATTTCAATGAGTTACAAAACAATCCTATGTTTAGAATTTCATGTACATTTGATCACAGGAAACAGTTAAACAGTTCCTTTGTTTTGTTATTTCTAAACATACGCAGATAGAAATTCCTCATTTTAGCATAAGCAACTACAGCAGCCTCTCGGAGATCTCATGAAGGACAGTTAAACACACACACACACAAACACGCACACAAACAGAGTAAGGAATGGAAAGAATTTCCTATCCAAGCACACACAAAAAAGGGGGGAGGGGGAGCAGATAATAATTCTGTTCTGTTCTCACCCATAAATGTGCCTCTGACTACAGCATGGGGGAAAGCCAGGAATTTCCAAACACATTTTCAGGCCAAATCCAGTTCGCTTCACTAGATACATTTTTCTATACGTGTCTCATCAAAGCTTAACAGCAAGGCTGCACCACCAAGAAGAAAGCAGGGCTTACGACAGCTAAGTAAAATGCCACCTCAAGGCCTGCAGGCTACAACAAGTCACGAAGACTCGAGAAAACAGCAACAAGCTCAAGATGGCGATGCAGCACGACTCTCATAGCAGCAGCCAGTAATAAGGAAGGTTATTCAATCCCATTAGCCTTTTAGCCCAAAGAACCCCTCCTCCTCCCACTCATTCAAGCTTTCACTTACCCTTCCTCTTGGCCTCTTCACTGAAGACATTTTTGGCATTAGACAAAGGCTTGCCCTCTGATTTTTCACCACCCGAGACAGTGTTCAAGAGAAAAGCATTGAAAGAAGGTTGCTAAATGGCCTGTTTAGCAAGCCAAAAGCCGAGAGACACACAAGCTTCCACAAATATACACTGTGATTTATCAACATATTCCTTCCTCCACAAGCATGAGCCTCCTATTTATCTACTGCAGAAAAAACTGCTGGACTCCCTGGAACAGCAGAAGCCCAACAATAGCGGTAAGCAGATAGCCAGATTCCAACAAAACACAGAAAGAAATGAATGCACAAAGCATCAAAATGCATCAGCATGAATATTAGAGATGTCGTTAAAAATACTGACTCCTTCTGCGGAAGTAGGCCAGCAGATGGTGCTACCAGTTATTATTCCATTAGACTCTGCAATTTAACCCTCAATGGGCTGCTCTTCCCTACATGTGGTATAGCGATTAACCCTTACTCTTCCATCTCCTGCAGCAGTTGAAATTATACTTCTACAGACAGAATACTCAACAACACAGCAAAATTGGACAAGTATTCATTTTTTACACATCTGCCACAGCTTTATAATTTTACTGCATGCATATAACAAAAAATATTTAGAACAAGGACCGGTATACCTAAATTTTTGCTGTTAGAATATATTACTTCTTAGAGTGAAACCTTATCAGATATATTTCCTAGAATTACAGCATGTCTATGAATATGAGGTGGGGGATTTTTCCACCAATATTTAAAACCATGTTTGTCATACACTTTCATCCTTCTTCCATCTCCTTTCTCTTTTGTGATGTTCTCAGGATTTTTGGAATAAGATCTTTCTGGGAATTTTTTTTTCTGTACCAGAAAATGTTACTGTTACTCGTTTTAAAAATGACTGCATAAGATCAGAAGGGAAGAGAAAGGAAGGGGAATTAATCTTAATAATAAAAGGGAAAACAGTAGCTACAAAATGTGTCATACCTGTATGTGTTTAATTTTTTTTAATGGGTTAAGCAACCTAGAGAAAGCCCAAGTTATTAATACGTATCTTCACTCAGTCTGATGCAAACTGTATCTATTTTGGAAAAAGGACTGGAGTTCCCTGTTGGCTAACAGAAAATGACTGCTTAGCAAGGCTAGCTAGAATTTGTGGACCTGCTATGCAAAGCAGGTCCGTATACCAGTGCAACTAGTTCTTGTCCAAAATCCAGACTGATTTAATAAAATACTGTAATCTGCAGATAGCCTGTGATAAGGAATATTTACCTTGGGCATAAATATAAGCCTATGGCTTCTCTCTTTGTTACAGCAGGGTCGTTTGCCTTGATTTACTGGGAGACAGAAGGAGCGGAAGACAGCAGGGGAGACTATTAATGTGTATGGCGTAAGACATGTGGCAAATCTAAGACCTTAAAACTCATTTTAAACATTGTACAATAGTGGTGATACTATGTGTCCACAGAAGATGTTCAAACTGGTAAATCAGAGAACGGCCATCCTTACTTAGGGATCAAATAACTAAAAACAAGGACAATGCTAGAAGACTGTATACAGACAATGTTACTACCAATGTGATGATATACATGTCCATTCAGAAATAAGATCTACAGAATTCAGTGGGACTTCTTCCTAGGTATATTTTAGATTGCAAACTACAGATCAATGGAATGTGGATACACCTACTATTCACCTCATTCCTTTTACCAGAGATATCTCAGTCAGGCACTTGACACAATCATTTGGATCACTTTAAATTAGCTCTAGGTCCACAGCCATATATGGTCTTTGTGGGCCTAGACTCTTTTGAGATATTTACTCCGTTAAGTCCAATTTTAGTCTCAACTAGAGGTGACCAACTGAAATCAATGGGACCTACGTTAACTAACAAGTCCAATATGCAATACAATTAACAGTATGATGTTCTGTCAAGTCAATTCTGACTCCCGTACTTCAGAAACCTTAAAATAGAGTTTCTGAAGTATGGGAGATATCTAAGGGGAGGTTTTATCTGTGCCATCCCCTTGCCCACCCTGGTGATTTTCTACAACTCAGTGGAGATTTTGAGTTCTAGCCCAATTCACTATCCAGTAGACCACACTGGCCCTCCTACTCCAAACATATCCCTAAAGCAATTTAAATTACGAGGCTAAAAAGTTAAAAATTGCATTCCTTTAAAATTGCAATTTGCAGCCACACAACACACTATGAACAATTGGACGCCGATAAAAAATAACAGTAAGCTTTCATTTAAAAAAATACTGATGTAGATAAGATGAAGACACAAAAAGGTATCCCCAATTTCTGCGTAGTCTGCCAATTTCTGCCTGTTATGGGACCCACAAGAAGCCATAGCCTTCTGTTTAAAAAGCTAATTAACAGTTCTAGAAGAATTTGCAGGGGGAATTTACCTTCTGTGTTCAAAAACAGGACTGCTCAAGAAAGTTTTGGGTTTATCTGATGGTTCCCAAACCCCATCTTTCAATATTAAATCAATTTTAAACATGTTTAAAATAAATATTTTATTGCTGCATAGCCAATCAAGCTGTATGCATGAGCAGAGATTAAACCAATCTTACAAAATATTTGGCATCTAATATAAATACAGTACATGTAAACAATCAGAATACCAGAACAGTAATATAAGTACATGTAAACAATCAGAATACTAATATAAGTACATGTAAACGATAATAAAACCATAAAATAGTAATATAACAACAATAAAATAAGCTTTTAAAATAAGTATCAAGTTGTGAAATTAACTTGAAGAGCTTGAGAAGCAAGCAATGAGTTCCGTCTTTCCATGGCTCACTAGTAGTCTGTTGCAACTGGCAGAAGTAAAACTGTACATAAAGGGGAATTGTTCTTGATACTGGTTGTTAGGGTTTAAGATACTGATCCCTCAAATCTGAATACAGAGAGCATTCTGTTAGAAAATGTACCACGTCCTCCATTTTAGAACATCCTGCTGGGCAATGTCTGCCTGTACTATGTTGGTCTGTATAACATCCGTAACAAGTTTGATCTGCATTTAGTTAACTGTTGTCTCAGCTCCTGTGAGCTAATAAGAGACAAATATGAGGGCATCTTTCCAAAAGGCAAGGAAAAGCCTTTGTATATCCTCTTGGAATGGCAACTAACTACAGATGCCATAGTAGTGAGGATATCTATATCATACAATCTTTTAATGATATCTTCTCGGGCTGCCTCAAATCCCCTTCTGTGGAGGGAGGCTAGGGAATAACCAGCATCGATATAACTGTGGATATCTTAGCTGCCCATTTCTTCCTAGGCCAATAAAATAAATATTTATATCAACCAAATTAAAAACAAACTGAATAAATAATGAAAACATGTGTTTTCTATTTTGCTTCTTTTTTTAACTTCAGGATTTCATCTCCCCCACCAAATGTTTTGCTTTCCACTGTAAATACCATGAGTGCATCTAAGGAACTGGAAATATATGGTAGAAATAAAAGCATTTTATAAATGTTAATGAATTAGTGAAAAACTTGCTCCGAATACCATGTACTGCAAACTAAGAGGAAGCAAAGGCTATTTAGCATGGGCGCAGAAAGACCATGATGAAGAATAGCAGTCTACCTTAACTGAGTAGGGATGCCACAGAAACTACAGCCTAATTAGAGGTAATGACAATAATGCAAATCATGTTTTTTTGTTTTTGTTGTAAGTGGTTCTGGGCTTGGCACACCTTCACAAGAACGCTCTCCCATTTGAACCCACCTGTTTTTAAGCCTATCATGGTCACACAGCATTGTACACATTCCAACAAATTACAGATACCATTCTCAAACTATGCTACCCAATCTGTTTAACACTATTTGAATTGACAAGTCAGTAATATCCACATGCCATTTCAAATCTGATTTGACAAAACAAAATAATTCAGGCAATTTCAAACATAAAGATTTTCTGTTAACTCATCGTTCATAATTAACTCATTAAGTGCAGAATATACCTGAATAAACATGCAGAATAATCACAATAAATTTACTAAGAAGTAATTTCTATTGAATTTAATGAACTTTCTCCCTGGTGTGTTTAGGATAGCAGTCTTAATTAGGATAAGTTAAAGGTAGTTGTTGCCTTCTTATTGGCCTTCTTGAACCAGGTCTGCAAGCAGCATACACATATCATAGATTTTCACAAAATGCAAGAAAAAATGTCAAACACCTCAGTCAAGTTTCATTTATCAAGAATGTTAACAAGAACGGCTACTAAATATTAATGCTAGCTTGTTAAATAGGAGACAGATTATTAGGAGCTGATTTGTATCTCACAATAAGCTATGACTTAATCATTACGGAAATAAGCCAGAACGCCGCCCAGGCCAAATACTATTTCTCTTTTCCTCCTCTAGTATGGCCAGAACCTGTCATTTTAACCAAACCTAAGAGACCTTCAGTAATCTTAACTACAGATAGTGAGAAACCAACCACATTCAAACCAAGAGACATGAAGCTGGCTTGTTTCTACAAACTATAGTTTGTACATTAACCACAGTGCAGTATTCAAATACTGTATAATGCAAGATAAATAAAAAATTAAAGTAAAAACCTGCAATCTTTTCCCTGTGGTCAAGTCAGAGGAGGAGGTGACATGATTAAAGACATGTTGTGATTTGCTTTCAGTATTATAAACCAGTTTATCATACTATTTGAAATGGCACTTTTTTTACCCAAGTGCACAGTTTTTACCCAAGTGCAGTATTGAGTTTAAATGTGGGGCCATAGGTTTTTGGTGGATTTTAATTGCTGAGAAAAAACGGGGTATCTATATTTGGATGGTGAAAGTTGTGTATATTTTAACTTTTTTTTTGTAGTGTTGTCCAGTTTTACCTTGGGGAAGAGCACCTCATTTCGTTGCACCCACTTGTGAGCGCAATGACAAATAAATTTCTTATGTCTTATGTCTTATGTCTTAAAGTTTCAGAAATATACCCTTCTACTAAAATATTTTACATTTCTAACACCGTAAAAGATTGGTATATAGTGTTTAATAACTTAGTCTGGTTTTGATCCTATCATCCATTCCTTATATACTGCAGTTACCCATGAATTTCATCCTATTTCTCTCCCCACACCATTGCTTCCTGGAAACCACTTCCTGTTTGTTCTGTGCTTTAACTAGGCACACAGGAGACCAATCATATGAAAGCTACTGTTAACAATGTTACAAACAGCTATGATGTCACCTGTCCTTCAAGGTTTAGGCTGGAGTGTTAACATCCAATGGTGGTCGGAAGGCGGGACATCAGGGGGAGGAGCTGGGATATATAGGGGTGTGTATGTGTGTGAGGGGAGATCAGGATCTGTGAGTGTTGAGATGAGATAGTGATCAGATTGTGTGGAGATATGAGTCTGTGTGAGCTAGAGCCTTTCTTTATGTAATTACCTGATTTATTTGTTATACCAATCTTAATGTACCAGTCAATAAACTTTAGTTATTTTGTTTGAAATCCATTCCGGCCTGAGGATACTTGTTGCAGGGAATGGTTGGTGGCAGACTACCAGAAGAGTAACAGTGGAGTGACGTAGCGACCTTCCTTTGTGAGGTAGAAGGAGGCCGTTACAAAAAACTCTGCTTTCTGTTTCTTCGTTTCCTGGCAGAGTGCTAGCAGCCTCTGCAATAGAGCACACCAAGTAACAGCTAAGATCATATTTCAGTTCAGGCTGCCATACAAATCCAGGACAGAGAGGCTTTTTGCTAACCAAGAAGAGACAACAACCATCAGAGAGTACACTGGGATTTTAAAAGTACTGCAGTAATAACAAGGCATATCACAGTTTTTGCAGTCTAGTCACTATGCAACGACCAAACTGCGTACTACACGGCTTGTAAGGTGTCCTTGTACCAGGAAATTTTGGAAAAAACTAATATAGAGATGAGTATCTTTTTATTTTTAGTATGCCACATTAATGGGAATGTAAGACTTAATTTGTTCTTGGTGAAATTAAAGTAATATATTTTAAAAAAGCAACAATACATGGTGCCATGGAATAATTCTATGATTCAATAAACAAACTGTCACTGATCTTCTTACGTATTTAATAAATGTTGCATATCTTTCCTCCAATAATATACTAAACTACACTGCTGGTATTTCAGGCACAGCTTATTAAAAACTGGGGGCTTTTTTGAAACTTGCATCTGCATCTGTAACTTTTTATATACTGCTAGTGATTTCTGAATTTCCAGAGTCTCCTGTTAACTATTACAGCACCTATCAATCTGCTGCATAAGTTTTTATTTGTACAGTATGTATAGGGATACCACTTTACAATGCTCAGATGGCACTACATATCTGGAAACATTATCCTGTGCAATGGTTCATCAAACTTCTATAATATACCGACAAACAATTTTTAGACTAGTAGCTCTGACTGTAAAATTTCAAGCATTGGCAATGTTACTGTTTTTGCATGTGACACATACAACGAAATTGACATACATGGGGCACTTTGCTCTATCTTTACAGAAAAATGAGAAGCAATTTTATTTCCTGCATGCAAGATTCAGTTCTTGGCAGATACCTCTACAAAGAGCAAGCTCTGCAACCTAGACCTCTGAAGTAGGCAGTCACCTTGTCACAAATGACAAGTAAGAGTTACCTCCAGGGAAGCTTTGGCAGAGAGTATATTCTAAGGCCTTGTGGCTCATGCCTTGTAGTAAATGTCTACAAACTAAGGGAGCTTTGTAATAGTGGCATAGAGGTTTCATAATGTCCTTTCCCCATTAAAATGACAGTTGTGTATCTAATCAAACAGATGAAGTGAAAATACACATTGAAGGTTTGTAAAATACAGAAGGAGCACGGTATCCCCGCAGATGCTGAGAAATACAGGAGTATCAAACGCTATATATTGCATGGTTTCTGACTCACTCTAGTGCCAAGTTCTGATAAATACACCGTAGAAACACATATAAATAGATATAGCTCTGGGGTTATTATTATTATTTTCAGCCAGCAGACAAGTGAACCAACGGATATTGATCTTGCAGATGGGGGGGGGATCCTACTGTACTGCAAAACTATATACTTTCTAAGATGGGCAAAAGTGTGTAAAATGTATTTACAGTTTAGATTTACAATGCTATACAGTATTTAATTCACTACAAACAGCTAATTTACCAAAATTTAATTGGTACAATTCTACATTCTCACACACACTTAGAGGCAGGGAGGGCTTCTCATTGAGGAAAGCCAGTTTTGCTTGATGGACCAATTGCTTCTTACTCACAGCACACTAAATAGCAAAATTGTAACATAGAGAATCACTTACCTGTCCTTGAGCATTTATACGCTTTCGCTCTTGCAGATGATGAGTAGAACTGGAAGGATACCAGGGATGACTGCAGTTTTGAGACTGAGTCTGAGCATGATGTGAAGGCTGTGTTATTTGTGAAACAACACGGTGCTCTAGGTGATGTTCTAACTCGTTGCTTGAGCTATCCTGAACAAATGCAGTTTCGTCAAACTGTGGAAGAAGATCTTCCTGAAGTAGAGTTTCTGGATCAAGTTCTGTAAATGATTCAGCTTGAGACTCGACTTGATGAAGCAAGTTCTCATCCAAAGACGAAAAACCGTTACCTTCTATAGGATCACTAAAATGGCTCAGCTGAGGACCAGAGCCAGCTGGGGTAGAAAAATTAATGTTCACCACAGATAGTTTTGAACTACTGAAGTTGCCCTGAGGATGTGCTGGATGCAACACATGGAAATTATCTGAATTCAATGATGCACTTGAATTAAGAATGTTATCTGTATTTTCTTGTTTGGTCCCTCTTCGGGATGAAAAGGCATCACTCCCAGGAAAGTCAGAGAGCGCATGTGTTTGCTGAGTAACAGAAAGAGCCGTAGAAGACTGTAGAAGGCTGTTGGGAGAGATGTGGTTACTGGAGTAGGAAAAGGGAGGTGAAAATTGGGTATTAACAACAGAGCTTGGTGTTATAGTAGGAGAGTGTGCATCAAAGTTCCCTTCTTGATTCTCACAGAAGTGAGGTGAGTCAGCTGAATTCTGAGAAAATGACCGAACAGAGATAGACTCTTGTGAGCTTGATAGATTAGCAGCTTGAGGTGGATGGGGGACATTAGTTCTATGTGGTATAGAAGCATTAACTTCCATGAAGTTTTCTGTCTGATTGTGACTGTCCTCTTCTGTATTGATGCCATTTCTGCTTTGCTGGGATGGTAGTGAGGTACACGGACGGTGCTGTTCGCTGGCCTGATATAAGGCAAAATCGTGATGTGCTACAAAACCTTTATTTTGCTGCATAGACTGTGAATGTCCTTGGTGAAAGGGGGACCCGTTCTGATTAGAAACACTGCTGGAGGTTTGGTGTCCCCACATCGGGCTTCCATCTGCCACATCAGGAAACAACCCATTGGTTTGGCTTTGGGGGTGAATAGGTGAGCAATTAAACTCAGAGTGTGGTGACAAAACATGTTCAGATGAACTGCTGAAGGACTGACTTACTTGAAGTTTCAGTGAATCATACTGATTCAGTTGTTCAAAGTCATTCATCTTTTGCCGAGTCTGTGTTTCCTGCACATGGTTTAATGAGTCGATGTGTAAAGGCTCAAACTCTGCACCCAAGTTCAATTCATCAACAAGTGAAACAGGTCCAGTTTGCACAAAGGCATCATCTGACAAGCCTTCTAAGGTATCACTAAAGAGGGTAGCATCATCAAAGAAGTCCATCATAGGATCTGTCATCTTGATATACCTGTGCTACCTTGACGCTATTCCAAGTGGAGTTAGTTGCCTCTTAGTAGTACACAATAACAGATAATTTGCAGTGACCAACACCTTAGCTAAGCCATGCCGAAGTCCATTAGAATTTTTGCAGAAATGTCTTGAAGTGTTTAAAATAGCCTTTAAAAAGATGGGGGAAAAGAAATTATGATATTAATGACGCCAGTATGGATTTTGTTTTAATCAACCCACAATACATATCACACTTCTCTCATTGGACATGTGACACTTAAAAATAGAAAAAATGCAGGGTGGATTGATTTCATATGAGATTATTTTAATAAATGTCTTGTTTGTGTTTGCATATGCATCCATGTATATGCATGTACACACCTTTTTAATATTCAGGAACACAGTCGGCCATTTTTGAACATGCAGTCCTTAGGCCTTTAACACTATACAATTTGTAGGAGTTTAGAAAAGAAACTGGGTAATTAAGAGTCTGTGTTTGGCAATCCACATATCTCATATATGAAGATTAATCAAGACGATGTATCATACTACTTAATCTGAAGACTATGAATTCAGAACTTCCCAGAAAGAACAGCCCGTAGCTAAGGAGCAAAACTGTGTTCCTTCACACCATGGGAAAAGACATGTCTATTCTCTATGGTTGGAAATAAATAAATATTCAGCATATGCATCTTAATAAAGGGTATGTTCCATAGTGTCACATTTATACTATAAGACTTCAGATTTCACCTTGGTTCATATTCCATACAGAAAAACAGCCAATTCACGTGATACAACTAGCCAAGGGTATGCAGGAACATTGACTTGAAAGAAACAATCGGTATGCTGGTACACACTGCTTGATCACACCTACTTGCAGCAGGAATAACCAAAGCAACTAGGGAGCTTTGTTACATTATTAGTATACTGATTGTGTTATCAGGCACTGAAAAGTTTCCCATGCCAGGGGTTTGTTCTCTCCCTAGAGAAATAATTCAGGGTTTGTTCTCGACTTCCTTGTCTACTAAAAGGCAACAACCGGAGAAGTTAACACAACAGGGCATAGTGACACAACAGGCCAGCCATGGAGGAAAGAACCATGGTTTTAGTTGTTTCCACTGTGAGAGCAATTAAATAGAGAGCACCATAAAAATGGCAGCTCAATGGACAAGCCGAGTATCCCACAGATCTTTGGGTTGTCCCGTCATGGAAAATATATTTCACATTTCTTTATTATACATTATGGTTATACCAACATTTGAGCCCATGTTATATATCGAAGGCAACATTGGGCTAGGCCTCAGGAGGCCTGGGTTCAATCGCTGCTTGGCTGTGGAAATTCACTTCGGAGGTAGGACTGGTAAAACCATTCCTTAAATATTTCATCTCACTCAAAAACCCTGCTAGGAGCTTTGTGAAGTTATGCTGAATCCCCATAACCCAAGTCAAGCTCCCTCACTACTTTTTCCCAGCTGTTAATAAAGGCAGATTGAGCTATAAGTTCAAAAATCCAAGGAATACAGCTTCGAGGTGATGGCGGAGATATTTGTCACCTTAACCACCTCCTCTTTTACTGCTTAATGCAAAGCCCAGCAATGAGCTAGGCTTTCAACATGGAAACAAAGATAAATTATACCACCATCTCAGCCCAAAATAGCTTAGAGATAGGAAGAGGGTGCTCTGAGGGCTTTGCAAGCACATAACTTTTATGGCTGCATTGAACTTTCCTCTAACATAGAAATCACACGCAGAACATAACAATCTGTTCACCAAATGGGAAAAAGGCAAACCCATCTGAAGACACTCCACATTTTAAAGACTCTCTCTATACTACACATGAGGGCAACTTCTGCAGCATAAATTTTCTTAAGAAATCACAGATGGTCTGTCAGATATTTTTGTACAGAAAGTCCCATAATCTCTCACCACTGGCTATGTCTAGATCCAAAGCCAAAACCTTTGAATCAAATCATAGAATAATGAAGTCAGAAGGGGCCTGTAAGGTCACTGAGTCCAACCCCCTGATCAATGCAGGAATCCAAATCAAAGCTTATATGCCAGATCTAAATTTCTCTTGAATGCCTCCATGCTGGAGCACTCACCACCTCTCAAGGTAACTGGTTTCCCTGCTGTACTGCTCTAACAGTTAGGAAGTTTTCCCCTGATGTTCAACTGAAATCTGGCTTCCTGTAACTGAAGTCCATTGTTGCGTGTCCTGTATTCTGGGATGATTGAGAACAGATCCTGCCCCTCCTCTGTATGACAGCCTTTCAGGTATTTGAAAAGTGCTGTAATATGTCTCCTCAGTCTTCTTTTCTCAAGGTTAAACATGCTGCAGATGATTTAATGGGCAACATCAGAGGCTTATATAAAATTTAGAAATACACATGCCCATCCCTGGAATAAAGTGCCATCCTTCCATTCAAGCAAGTATAAAATATTTGTTTCTATGACTTTAGTGCTACCAACAGACCAGAAAACAAAACAAAGAACAATAAAAAAAATTAAGTCTACCATTTTTACAGACTGCACCACAAATCTTAATAATATGAAGCATCTCTGTACCTATCCATCTCTAAGTTGGCAAGCTTCATCACTTCAGAATGTGCTGCAATGACTGTACTTTCTGACAAAAAAGCAAAAGAGGGATTGGCTGATGATGCTATCCAGTAACAGTCAGTTGGAAGGTAAAAGTTTTGGATTTCTGAAGTATGATTCTGACTAATTTCTGAATAAAGTTGAGGAGCCTCTAAAGCAATTAGAACTGAAGTGGGCCTTTTTCAAAATTATGAAACCAAAAATACTGTGATCTGTTGGTGCATGGAACTAATACTATGTGTACCTACCTACCATAACTAGAAAACAGCAGAATTCCTGCTTGTAAGAACAAAATAGAACAAAATTTATAATAACATTTACATTGTGCTAACAATTAAATAAATGTTATCGCTAGTTCTCTGTAAAACTGTGGAGAATATTAAATTCCCAAGTTGTAAGTATTTATACAAAAGGTCCAGACTGGAAATACCACTCAAAAGATTAAATCATGTCCAACAAACTAATCCATAAAATCCAACTTAGTGAAAGAAATATCAGTGTCATCTACTCTAATACCCACACCCAGAATTTCAAGTTACTTAACATTTCAGCCTATAAAAATACAAGTTATAATCCTGGACATCTTTCCTGGGATTTCAAATGTAAATTACTTTCAAGTAAGTAGTAACACAAAGGAAGCTTAAGCTAAATTAAACTTTCACTGAATCAACGGCATTTCCTTCAGCTGAAATGCCAGTGAACTGCAGGTGAAATCTGTGAAATTGCAATGGAGTTGCCATTCTTTCCCACTGCAGCTCTCATGTGCCTTTTCTGTACCCCACGAGATCTCCCAGAATGGATTCTGATGCTATGTAAACAGTTGCATTCACAAGAAGAAATGTATTTGTCTTTATGGGCAAAATACCCCACCCAAGCATGTTCATGAAGTTCCTCACAGTAATATGAAAATAAGGGAAAGGAGGCTATTTATGAGGACGTCCTCAAGATCATCAGATAATTTTAAAAAGAGGTAACAGTGATCATGGTTGCTTTACATGCACATTCCCAAAATATATAAATATTGGGAAAACTTGATTTTGATTTTAAAGAAACTTTAGCTGGTTTTTGAAAGATATATCTTTGTTCACAAATGCTACAGGTTTACTACACCTTCGGGTCTGAATACTACCAAAAATGAGTAATATGAGATAACATTCATATCTGTCACTGCAAAGGGTGAAAATTAAAAGCAAGCCTCTTCATCCACTTTGTCTTGAAATCTTTCATGACCTAAGCCTCACAATGGAACCAGACACAAAATGAACCACTAATTCAGCAAAGCTAAAAACGTCACTTCCTTGAAGAAGTGTCAAGGGGTCAGGAACACAAATTAACTTATACATTTAAAAATCAATAATATATAACAAAAAATTGTAATCAGAATCCATCCAAATTCAACTGATAAAGTTATAAAGCAGATCCATAATTAAATTAGAAGTTAAACTTAAAGCTTAGCACACAGATAAGATAAATGAGATCATATTTCATCTAATGAATAGCTAATGCAAACAAAAGATACCTTCATCCATTAATAGGTAGGACATCTCTGCCACAACTGTTTTGTGCAATCCTGGGAAAATATTTGGTTGTTGATAGACAGTCCATAAGGATCACAAATCTGTAACACAAATTAGAGTATTAGAAGTAAACCACTAGTTCTCAAAATAATTGCTTAATGCACAATATTTCCTTCCATTGCTTTCAAGTATCACGACTCTGCTCAGGAATGCTATATAAAATATGTCACTCCCCATGCACAAGGCATGGATGCCCAAACTTGACACTTCACATTCCTGCAAGTATAAACGATACTTGACAGTGAACTGACACTCTGATCCAGAATACTTATACAGTACTAATGTAGCATCACATTTTCTCATAAAGTGGTACACACTATACTTCAATCTGATTCAAAGCACAGGTGCTGTCAACACAAGCCATAAATAACTTTCAAAAATACCTAATGCAAATTTTAGCTAAGGAAGGCAACCATCGGTCCGTACAAAATCCATACATGAATACTGTAGTCTGGTGTAGATTTGACCACAATTTAACTTTAAACATGTCAGAAGTTCACGAGACTGAGTGAGCTGCTTGGGTTTGTACTTATTTTCTTCCTCACTTGTGGGTTTTAAAATCAGGATGTGAAAATGATTTCCAGATCCTGGTTGAGAATAACAATGAATAACATTAATCTCAGCATAATGATAATAGTACATCATAGTTAATGGTGAAAAGAGGTGGGGACAACTGAAAATACAAGAAAGAAATAGCAGAAAACAGAGAAGCCAACAACATTCTAAAGCCATATGCACCAGCAGTCTATTTCCAATGATCTTTTTCAGTGTTTTCAAAACTTTTCTCATTTTGATTCTGAACAGATTGGGTTGAATGCAAACATGCCTTGTGTTCACCCATGCACGGTTTCTACTAATCCGCCACCAGTTTTAAGGAATCCCCTCTTCAGACTTCTCCTACTTCCAGTGATATTCTGACATGACCCTATAGCCTCAAGAGCAGATTTCCAGGGTTGCTGATGGCTGCCAATGGGGAGGAGATGGTTTGAAAGCCCCACCAGAAGTGCAGAGCACCACTGGCACCACTCTAAGGATCTAATCTAAGCACCACAATCTACTCTTCCTTTTAAGCTTCATTTCTACAGAAGAAACAATCTTTAATAACCTACAGGACCCTGTACAGCAGGAAAAGGCCCTCCAGATTGTTACGTTTCTGTTACCCCACAGATCATGTTGAGAAATAAGATGTGCCTTAGGGCTCCTTTCTATCAACAACTAAGGCCAGCTATTTTCAGCAAAAAGGTTCATATATGGAGCTTACATGCATACATATGTGGGGAAAGTATCTTTAAGTGTTTCTTGTGAACAGTTATAAGCATCTGCCCACCTCCTGCAACACTCAGCTCCCCTTGAAACACTATGTGGCTACCTGCTTACAGAGAGACAATGTGACAAGCAATTGTCATTCAGTAATAAACAATATTGTAGACATAGCATATGCTATTCCACATTATAGGCCTTAAAATATGCATTAACTGCCATTTCACAAGTCATCTAGGCAATTAAGACACTGTTGGTCAACTATTACAAAACAAGAGTGGTTTGAAAAACATATTCTGCTTTCAGAACAATTATCTAACCCCCCAAAAAACCAAACCAAAACAAAAATCTTACCATCTGGTGAAAAAAATTAGATGCTTTATGTGCACTGCACTCTGTCACTTTGCTGTCGATCAAAATATTTCCTCACAGCAATACTGTCAGCACAGCAGAACTGAGAAGAAAAGTGAAAGAAAAAAATGCATATATTAAGCTAAAATTGAGTCATCATATGATCAGCCTCTAACATAAGAAAAGTTAATGGATATTGAGAATTTTGTAGACTTTTGTAACAGATTTGTTTTCATTGCACCTGCCAAAATATAATATATGCTGAACACATAAAATACTAAACAGATAATTTTTCATCTATGCTTAGTATTATCTATGCATGAATACCTCGATTTTGTACCTGACATATATAGTAACACAAACTACATATACATACACAGAAGAAAGACTAACATAAGCTTATATACAATGACCATCTCTAAGCTAAATATGAGACCCAGCATGGTACGGTGGATAAAGTGTTGGACTACGACTCAGATGCCTTGGGTTCAAAAATCCCTGCTCAGCCATGGAAACTCAACATGGAATGGAAACCCTAAACCACTCCTTGAACATCTCACATATCCTGAAATCTCTGCTGCGACCACAACCCAGAAGCAACTTGACATCATGTAACAGTAAGTAATACTAAATACAGAAAAGGGAAGTTCTTCACATTACATACAGTTCATATGTGAAATTTACTATAAAACATAGTGATGTCACCAATTTGGACTGCTATAGAAAGGTTTTAAACACACTAATAGAGAAGATGACTCCCGATGGTGGTGCATAAATGCAAATAAACAATAAAAGAAGTTGATCTCCCAGTATTAACCTGCCAAGATTAATCACTGAACATAGAAAGAGCACCAAATGTTGATTATTAGAGGCTCTGTACCCCTGTTCTGAAGCTTCCACAGGGAAAAGATTGCTCTGGGCAGCTTCAAAACCTGAAAGGTGATAGAAAGCTTTCAATTAATTTAAATTCACTATTGCCAGAACTGGATACAGTTTGCACAGCATAACTTCATGCCAACAGGATTTTGCCCATTGTCTTGTCTGCTATTGCATAGAATACTGTGCCTTACGTTTACAGAGTTACGTTTGAAAGGCCTGCAACATTGCCTAGGTATGGTGCTCAATAATGTGTTGACCCATCTTTCTCCCTTTCTTTTCCCACACTGTAACTAAAAGTTTTCATACTAACATTTCTAAAGATTGCCAAGAGCCTGATGGCTTTTAACAAGAAGCTATCTAAATAAGAGGAGAGAATTGCAGTCTTCAGGCAACATTTTAAGGTAACACACCCTACACCTTTTCAAACTCTTGCTCTATCATGACATCACTATTTTCTCAGACTGGCAGCATATCTCCAAGATCTGACAGCTGTGTATCCTAGCCCTCATGCTAAACATCCTTCAGCTGTGAAGATGCCAAGAATGTAACTTGGCATTCTGCAGGTTAAATATGGGTTCTCCCTCTACATCACAATCGAACTACCAGTCAGATTATTTTGTACCCCTGACCTCTTACAGACTGCTATCCACAAATCAAATGCACACTTAATTTATCCTAATAGACACTGTCAGAATAAAAAACAAAATACTCTTCTGTTTCTTCCACTCTGGCTTCCTGAACAACAGAGAAAATACCAACATATGAACATTTGCTTTGGAAAGAACATTTAGCCCCTCAATAAAGGGCTAAAATGCATCATTAGGGATTTTAACAACAAAAGGCAGATTACTTAACCCTATTTCACAGCCTCTACCATTCCAGCCAAGAAATCTGCTAATGTTCTTTAAACTTCACTTCAACAACTCTTCTGGTCTACTATTATACAAATCTTCAGAGAAAGACAGCTTGCAAACCCCAATGCATGATAGCTTTAAGTAGTGATTTCATTTCATTTAACTGTCCTATAATGATCCCTCAAAATGCATGCTGAGAGTCACACAAATGTTCTATTCTGCCTGCTACTTTGATGACTTTTAGGGAGCACTAATGCTCAGTTTACCAAAGACAGGATATGACCTCTGCATATAGGTGAGACTGAGGCACGTAGGACTCTTCCCTCTATGCCGCGTGTTAGTTTCTCAGTGATGGCTACTTCTGAAATAACTACCCCCAATAGGGCAGCATTAATATGCTGACACAAAATCATGGGTTTACTTTTCCAGTTATATAGGATACAAGGGCCCAAATATATATTATATCCAAATACATGTTTAAAAGTCGATTCTGAAATGAATTTGTCTACCACATTGTTCACAATTAACTTTTAAACAATGTTTGTTCTTCAAGAGGTATATCAACCTTACATGCAAATTTAACTGCATGAAAAGTTAAACGAGACACTGATTAATATACTAAACCAAAGATTGAATGCTAGATAGAAATTGTCAACATTTCAAAATGTTTTGATCCACTGAGAATCTCTCCAAATACCCATGAAAGTGCCTATTAGAATATATGCTAGAATTACTACATCACAACAAAAATTAGGCCTCTCTCTTGGAAAAACCAAGAGGAAATTTTAAAGAGCTGACTCTGTGATACCACAAAAAAAAAGTCAGAATCCTCATATTCAAAGTTGTGTCACTTGAGAAAGATGGCTTTTGGGACGAAAACAGAAAGTGATCCAATTTCCAGCAGCGTAACATGACTGCCATGTGATCAAATCCAAAGTCTGAAAGAACAGATGTGATTTCTTATGGGCTGTTACAAAAATAGAGATATATTAGAACAAATAGAAGTATTTCACAACAAACAGAGAAAGGAAAAACTATGAAAAAAATGTTTATTCAGAGAAGTACAGACTTTTGTGCTAGTTAACAAAACATTTTTTATAATAATTCATTCTTCAAAGAGCATATCCACAAAACTATGATTCCAAACCCCAGAGAAGTTTAATGAGAGTTGCTTCTGCATAATGTGCTTAGGGTAGCACTATAAGACAGTGGGTAAAATGATGATATACACATAAATTATATGTTAGAGTCAAAATCCTATTCAATGCTGGCAGAGCAAAAAGCCCGGCCAGCATCATTATGCAGACAACTGCTACAGCCATAGCACAAGCCATGATCCCCATTACAGGAATTCAATTTCCACTTGTGCAACAGAATGTTGGATGTTTCCTTGTGGGTACATAAACACAACAAATGTTAAACCACTTGCACTTCAAATTCAAGGCGTATCTCAACAACCAACAAATCAGAAATTAAAATTACACATATTTTTAAACTATATATAGCTGAGTAATACTTGATCAGGGCCCTTCAGAGACATTCATGTAGTAGAATGCATTTTCATCTAGATTTTCCAGGTTCCAATCACCAACCAAAAGGTGTAAGACAGAGCAAGGACAAATGTTAAAATGCTGTAAATAAATTAATAAAGAGTTGCTAGGCAGAAATTCAATTAGCTCAAGAAGTACTGAAACTACTCAAGTAATGGACTTTCCAGAAGGAATTGTTTAAGTATGCTCCTTAAAAACAGAATGAAGTTAAAAAAAAAAAAACAATGCTTGAGACTGAACATAGGTGAATCACAGGAATACAGCAGTACCTGTATTAAGCCTTTTCTCTCCTCATTCTTCAGTTTATGTGTGACTCCTACAGAATGCCAACAATCTTAATGTCATACTTAAGACTCCCAGAACTTGTGCTGGTACCTGCATTATATCCCTTTCTCTACTTTGTCCTCCACTAATTCTCATCAGTTTACAAGAGCTGACTAAGCAGGACTGTTGAGGACAGGTCATTTTGGAGATCACTCAGTAACAACAATAATTCTCATCTATTAAGAAGCTTGATTAGTTTCTTAGAAACAACAAGGACCTTGACATCAATAGCAGTTATTATACATGCCCCTATGAATTCAAAGCAGCAGCTTTGTTTACATGTCAGTGTCAGTAAACAGAAGAAGCAAAAGGAAGTGGTAGGTTGGACTATACATCATATTGTTCAGCTTATTGAAGCTAGTAAGTTCTTCTATTCTTTGAAATTTGCTGAAATTCTCTATATATAATTCCTTCTAACAGTCAATTTGGGTGGCGGAATTATATCAGTATGGAAGAAACCACAACCACTCCAAGAGGAGTGATTTTTCAGATGACTCCACAGGTACAAATGTTAACCACCTAAAGCTATCTGATGAGACTTACAAGATTCCAGAACTTAATGAATGTTAATGGTAGTTTATTTTTAAGATTTCTATCCTGCCTTTCAATCAAATGATCCTCAAGGTATTTTACAAGGAACAGGTACTGATGATATGCCTTTCGTAACTCTCTCTTTCTCACACATAAACACAATCCAGCAACCCTCAGTCCTCCTACAACAAGGATGCAAGGGAAGGCATCATATACTAAAAGTTGCCTTTCCCATCTGCAGTTCTGGAGCAATTGGAAAATGTGTCTATGACTACCAAATTGAACAGTTTTAATATGCCCGACCTGTTTAAACAGAATAAAGCTGTCCACTGGCTCCTTGTCAAGAGAACTATATATTACTTGCAAAACTAGAGGAAACATATAAAGTACAATAAAGATCAGTAAGCCATTCCACTGACTGGAGGTTGAACCTCCAGGTTTATAGTAATCAATAAATGCAGAAATATATTCAGTTCTAGATACCCAGCATGGTGTAGCCAACAGAATTGCAGACTACGTCAGGACATATGAGTTCAAATCTCCAGTAGATATGAACTCAGAAACTTATGGGTCGGGGTGGCACTAGTAAAACCACTTCTTAAATATCTCAGTTTGAAGGGTAGCTAATAGTCAATTCTGTCTTGACAATATTTAACAGGCACACATCCAATTCTGGCATTACAGATTAGGAAGGATATTGATACTGATATTGACATGCTGGCACATGGCCAGAGGACAGCAACCAGGAGGGTTAAAGGTCTGGAAACCAAGCCCTATGAGGAATGACTGTGGAAGCTGGTCACGTTTCACCCGGGGAAGAGAAGACTGAGAGGCGATATAATAGCCACCTTAAAATACTCAGAGGGCTGTTATGTAGAAGATGGAGCATGTTTGCTTTCTGTAACTTCTAAGAACAGGGCCTGAATTAAAGATTCTAATTGTGAGCAAGAGATTTTGCCTAAACATAAAAAACTTAATGATAGCAAGAACTATTTGACAGTGGAATGGACTGTCTTGAAAAGTAGTAGACTCTCCATTGGAGGTACTTTAAGCAGGTTAAATGGTCATCTGTCAGGTATGCTTTAGATGTGGATTTCCCGCTTCAGCAGGTGATTGGACTTGATGACTCTTGGAATCCCTTCCAGGATTGTATACCCCTTTCTTGATTATCTTATTTTGTCTGGAGTGGACACAAAGTATTACTTAAGCACAATGACACTAGAAGTCGAGATTTCACTCTACAGAGAGTTCTTATTTTTACCTCTCCAAAAGGGGGGAAAGACACGGGTTTAAGGAAGCAAGTCAGACAAAATGTGCAGCAAATAAGTCTACCACAGAGAGCTGCTGAGATACAGAGTATCAGCTGAAGAAAGAAATTGGGAGTGCAATAGGGTTAGCTAAGAAAGTTGTGTTAACAGGCTCCCATCCCCGTATAATAGATATATGTTTTAGAGGGAATGAAATAACAATAAAAAAGAACACCTTCCCCACACTGTAATGCCCTACTCCTACATTAAAAAAATTATACAACGTTCAAATCTGATTGGCAACAAAAAATGTCCTCTTCCCCTCCCACAAGTACACACCATATTCTAAGGATCAATAAACTGGAACACTAGTTCTTGTAGAATGTAAATGCACTGCACAATTTGTTGGGCTCTGTGCCTATCCCTTTCAATGCTAAAAAACAAAAACAAAACAAAACACTATGCTGCACCACAGCTGGCTGGATAGCCCAGAGGTTTAGGTATCTGGTTGCAGAGCCAGAAACTGGGATTTCAAATCCCCATTATGCATCTCAGAAGAGCCAGCCTGAGCAGCCCTGGGCAAGCTGCCTGGCCCAGGGTGACCCAGAAGAATGGTAAACCACTTCTGAGTATTCTCTACCTTGAAAGCCCCGGAAAGGACTGACTAAGTCGGATGGCACACAATACATACATACATATTGAACCATGTCCAAACTGCCAAGAGTAATTGGATATTTTAAAGACTGCTAAGTATTAACATCAGCAAACTAGCTGCACAGTTAGCTTTGCAACTAATTACATAATCAGATACACAGACTACCCGTGAGTACTTCACTGTGAACCTCCACCATATAACTTTAGGTGATGCTAACTACAAGATTTCCACCAGTGTATACTGGAATCCACCACAAACACAATATCAATACAACTGAACAATAGTGTCAAATTAAGTTTAATTTGAAGTTCCGTGAATATTATTTTTCATTCACTAGTAGTATCATAAGACTGACAATCTGTAATGTACAATGTTAATTAAGAAGCACTTCTGTGTTTAACACCAGCACCACCTACAAATGAAGATTCAGAATCATATCAATGCTAACTGAAACAAACATTACACTCCTCCTTTAAGGGAAGTTGTCACATGGGCATAGCTGGTACAGGTATGTTTGTACCATAATTATATTTAAAGGTTACAACTACTACTTTAAGGATATTTACAAGACATAATGTCCGTGCCTGAAAGCATTGATAGAATCATACAAGCTAAGTTGATGAGGAAAAAAACATGAGGCAACAGGTGGGCATAAGCAGCGGCCACAAAGTTATGGCAATAGATAGGAAAGGAACCTGATTGCCTGGAATTTTGATGGCTATACATTTCTAGATGTTCTTAGTGAACTTCTCTAATGCTATCATATTCATATTTTAAGTCACAAAGTGTGGACATACATGAAGTATGTGAAGTGAATTGCAAATAAATATACATTGCAGTTATGGCATACACTAGGCTGCACAACATCCATCTAATTTCATCATGGGTTATCAATTTTCAGACTTCTTTAAACTACAGCTTTCTTCAACAAGGCATGCATTAATTTGCCAATAGAAAAATAATGCAGACACTTTAAAATTCTACTCCAATTTCATTGGTCTGTTAATCCTAAGAAAACCTATCCAATCATGTCCAAACAATTCACAGCAAATATGAATGCCTTCTCAGTTTCAGTCTCTTTTCTCTGACCATATACTCTCTCTTATAAGAGCAACTTTATTACTCCAGAAAAGCAAGAGATGTTCTCATTTTGAAGACATTTTGTACTGTATACACTGACTTAACTTTTTATCTGTTTAAGTGACATTGTGCTGTACCCTAACATGCATTTAAATCCAGGATGCCATATACCATATAAGCAACTACTGTTAAATTTCTATATGTACAAACAATTACGGCCTAATCTTATGGGTTCGCAATCACAACAAAGAAAAGACAATAAAATACAAGTATATAGAAATTAATGCTAAAGCACCAGAGCTCATATTTCTGTTGTACATCTTCTACCACCTTAACTGATCAAGCAACTGTAATACAATTTCTCAAGTCTTAATAAACACAATCTGCTGATCCCACATACCATTTTAGCAGTAATTCTCACAGTCTGTGCAATCTATGGGCCTTCTAACAATATTTGGGACCCACAAATTACTCTTGACTTAACTTCATATAGTTTCTGCTAGTGCTGCTACTGCCACCTGATTTTAACAGGAATCCATTTCTTTTCACTTAACTTATAAACTAAGTGCACCCACTTTTTCCTATTGGCCCGGAAAGGGGTAGTTGGCAGACTGCAGTGTCCATGCAAGACAAGAAGAGTACAGGATAACATCCACCTTTTGAGTGAAATGGAGCTGTGTGTGCATGCTTGGCAGCTGTGCCTCAACGGCATCCTCCTTTGGCTTCAATCCTCCTTTACTCAGGGAAAACCTGGGCTGCAGGTCAGTATGTGCCATACTGCCTATCCTCAGTGTTCCCTTCTTACTCACTGTCCCAAGCTGCATCTCCTGACGTTTTCCCTAGCTGCAGGCAATGAAATGTAGAAGGGTGGTAACAATAGCTGTACAGTGCTGCAAAACCAGACAGATCATTCCCAGGTTTGCCTCCTCATCTGTACTTATGCTGGGTGGGCAGCATAGCAGGCCGGAGTCAGGAAGCATCAATAAAGTAAAGCTATTGCTGGAGATGTTGATTTGGGGTCATTTTTTCTAACTGCTCCTTGGCAAACGTGAGTACAAAGGAAAGCAATGCACCTCAATACATGTCTTCTCCTTAACACTGCCCTGGCTGCATGGTCTCTTGAAAATGGTTTCTGTGTTGCAGTCTCTGTTCTGGGCTCTTGAGGCTACCACTGTAGTGAACAGGAAATATATTTTATGCAGAAAGTATTGACTAATCGCCAAGACAACTGTTGTGTGAATTGCATGCACAACTTTCACATCCGGACACAGAATGTAATGGGATGGGTCAACCCGAGTTAAGGTTTATCACCAGCTCGGCAGGCAGGTAATTACATCACCACCACTACTACTGGCTAAACAATATCTCCAGAAATCCTACAAGGGCCCTCTCTCCAATTCCCACAACTGGGTTTCATGTAACAACTTAGACCTGAAAAAGAAACACCTTCCCACCCAAGATGGAATCAATAATATTACCGGAAACACACCCCCTTTGCCTACTCCCACCTCCCATATCATAATCAAACTTAGATTTCCATTACCTCCCTCTTTTTGATAGAGGAGGGACATCACCTACAAGGTGGTGACAGGAATGGCAACTTCTGCTTACTGTTCCCCTACATGCCACATGAGTGTGGGGTGAGGTGGCGGAAAGACAATCTTAGATCAACAATGAACCAGATACAATCTGTCTCTCTTGTGTAAGGGATCGCCATCAGCGCTCTTTTTATCTCCCCCACCCCACCCAGAAGAGAACAAAATAAGAGTGGGTTGTTCCAACCCATTAGGACCAGTGGCATCTGGCCAATAAAGTGGGTGCATGGCAAAGCAAGGTGGACAAGGTGAGAGAGAACAAGGTGAAGGGAGAGCAGAGAGAATAAGACGAAGAGTGGGGAAAGTAAGGTGGTGAAAGAGAGAACGGGAAAGGATTTTTTGGGGGGGGGAGAAAGAGAGGAAAGTGTCTATGGGAGGTGAAGAAAGGTAGTGAAAGAGGGGAAGAGAAAGAGGGAGGGGAAAGTGTCTGGGGGGGTGAAGGAGAAAGGGGGGAAGCTTTGGGGAAGAAAAAGAGGAGAAAGTATCTATCGGGTGAAGAAAGGTGGTGAAAGAGGGGAAGAGAAAGAGGGAGGGGAAAGTGTGTGGGGGGGTGAAGGAGAAAGGGAGGAAGCTTTGGGGAAGAAAAAGGTGGTGAAAGAGAAAGAGGCGAGCCAAGAAGAAGGTGTGACAAGAGCAGCAGCAGCAGGCGGCGGCCTAAGCTGCACACCTCCTCATCCCTCGTGGGAACGTGAAGCAGCAGCCAAGCCGATCCAAAGCAAGGAAGGGCGCCCAGACTGTGGGCGGGGAGGGTGGGGGGGGGAAGGAAGGCTGGTCCCTGGAGATGGCTGGGGCGAAGAAGGCGGGGGGGGGGTTGTCAGAGGATGGGCGGAAGGGGAAAATATAAGGGCACACGACCCCTCCCGACACAGGGGGCCAGCATGGGCCCGCCTCGGCTTCTCACGTCCTCACTCTCCGCCGCCACCACCCCTCCCCTCCCCTCCCCTCCCCGGCTGGCCGCCCTCCCTCCTTCCCTCTTTCGCGTGTGAGGGAAGGAAGGGGCAGGCCAGGGGTGGGGTGGAGAGCCTGTCGGTCGCCTGAGGCGATTGCCCTGCGCTTGACAGCTCGGCCTGAAGGGAACCCCGCGCGCCAGCGGCGGCGGCGTGGGGACGCGTGGTCAGGGTTGACACGAGTCCGGGCGCGAAGGCTGAACGAGGAGCGGCGGCGGCGGCGGCGGGGGGGGGGAGGTTGAGAAGGAGCCAACCACTCCCCTCTTCCTGAGGGAATCTCTTTCTTCCCCCACCCTCACAGACACACACACGTCTGAACCTTTTCCCCTCACACGTTTCCTCCCCCTCCCCCCTTCCCTCAGGGGGAAAAAAAACCCACCCTCGCCTCATATTTTTTTTCCCGCCCACCGGGGCTTCCTGCCTGAGGGGAGCTGAGGAAGCGGCCAGAGAGGCGCAGCCCGAGCAGCTTGACCTACCGGGGGCGGCGGCGGCGGCGGCTGAGGAGGAAGGGACAAGGAAGGAAGGGAGGGAGGCAGGCAGGCAGGCACGCAGGCCGGCTGGCCAAGGCCCTGCCTCAGGCAGGAGGTGGCGCGGCGGCGGCGGCTGAGGCGGCTGAGGCGGCGGAGGGGGGAAGGGGGCGGGGCGGGGCGCGACGCGGCGTGATTCGCTCCCTGCCCCCGCCCTCCTCCTCTCCCCCTCCCCTCCTCCTCCTCCGCCGCCCTTGCGTAGAAGCCGCGATTGGCGGAACAGGCCACCCAACCCCGCCCTCGCGGTCGCGCGTGCGCGGACGGGTGGTCACGGTGGGAGCGGTGGAAAAATGTGGGAGAGGTGGCATGGGGCGGGGCGATCTCGCACGCACGGGCCCCCCTCCCTCCCTGCCAATCATCAACGGCCAACGACGACCTCAGCCAACCGGGAGAAAGGATATATTTTTAACCTAACTCGTAAGCGGGAGGGAGGGAGGGCGTGGGTTTCGGCACTAGAGGGATGTGAAGGAGAAGGGAGACCCGAGCGAGTCAGCGGGCGGGCGGGCAGAGGGAAGGAGGGAGAGATTTGCATATTTGTCTCCCGCTCGCTGATTGGGCGGCGAAGGAAGGACGGCGGCTTGACCGGCCGCCAGAAGTCCGGGGGCGGGGCGAGGGAAGAAGGGCCGGGGGGCGGGGCTACCTTGGGAGGGCGGGTATAAAAGGAGGCTGAGGCGGCGAGGAGAGACAGTTTAGAGGAGGGGAGTGATAGGAGTGTGTTGTGACTGTTATTCAACTGGTCTCTCACACTGGTGAGAGGCTGAGGCATTAAGGTGTAGGGGTCGGAGGTCTAGGTTTCCAACTCATTTGTTCTGTAACCCTCTCATTGACCTTGGGGGCTTGACATTTTTCACAGTCTGTCCTACCTGGGAGGGAGGGTTGTTGTGAGGGAAAAAAGGCGGGCAAGGGAGGGGGGGTTGTTGTGAGGGAAAAAAGGCGGGCAAGGAATGGTGAGACGCACCACCCTCAGCTCACTGGAGGAGAGGGAAGATTGTTCAAGCAATAATTTGGCCCCAGAGCCAAGCTGGGTAGCAAATACATGGAGGTGGGGAAAATTTCTGTTGTTTCATTCTCCTTTTCCACCAAGGTGCTTGTAGTGGAAGATGTGGCTCTTCCTTCAGTCTTTCATTTGCACTTTGTTTTTCTTTAAATGCTGAATTTAATGGCAAGGTAAAGAAAGACAAGCTATATATTTTATCCTCACAACAGCCTTGTGAGGTAGGAAAGGGGCTGAGTGGCAGTCCTGGCTGCATTAGGGCTTTAGAGGGCTCTGAGTGGTAGGACAAGGCGCAGGGTTGGCATTGACTCGGACTCAACCACCACAGGATGGAGGACTGGTTAAAAAAAAAGGCTCACTGGGAAGAGGATGATGAATGCAGTCTTTCCTGAGGGCTCTTGGAGGTGTTCCAGTTCACCTTGGCAAGCAATTCTGGCATGAGGAAATGGCCATCGACGGCCCCTAAGCATCCCTTCCCACAGCGTGGAGCCCGGCTTGCTCTTTGATTTACAAGCATGTTGTTGAAACCAACGGGACAGCAAATGGATTGGTGATGGTGGATGTGGGGCTGGCAAGACCACCCCCGGCCTGGCGGGTGGGCTCCCCACCTTGAGACAACAGGCATCCACCTTCCCTACACACAGCTTGCCCAATGATTGGGACAGGGGTGATGGATCTGCAGGAGATCCCCTTGACGGAGCAGATGCAGCCATGGCGGGACTCCTATTTAAGGAGAAAGCAGCTCCTTTGGAAGGGGATCTGTGGTGTGGCTTGCAGTTGTTTTGGAGGGGTGTGAGGTGGGGAAAGATCAGTTGAGAGGTACGTTCCTGAAAAGTTTGGGAGAAGGTACAGATGTGAGACCCGGGCACTGGTAACTGGGTACAGCTGATCCTATCGCCTGATGAGGCTGCCCACATCCGGTGTTACCGGGTTTGGGGCTGCAAGGCCTGCAGGTTGGAGAATCAGTGTTGTCTGACGCCAGGCGTGCAAGAACCAGGGTCATCTGCCTCAGGCCCAGCTACCCCCTCTGCCTCTATGGCCCTCAAGGCGTGAGCCACCTGCTGCAACCCACCTATACTCAACTTCCTACACAGCTGAAGATGCCAGCCAGGTGTGCCCGGGACTGTGCCAAGAACTACCACACATACAAGACTGGAGGAGCCACCTGTGACCCAGCCAAGAAAGGGGTCCACACTACCTGCCTTGAGGGACAGGGTCTGCTTGTGTTCAGTATCCCTGTTATGACACTCTCTACCTGGCCTACCTGCACAAGGTGCTGGACTTAATGGAGGAGCAAGGTCTATGCTCTGCTCCTTAGGCTTAATTAGAGAAAAGAGGAGACTGAGGGTGAATTGAGCTCCTCAGCACTCTGTTTATCTTTCCTGTGTTTGGGCCTGTTGGCCCTTTACGTTGAATGTTTGTTGAAAGAAAAGATCACAGTCAAAAGGGGATTGGAGGAAAAGTCCCTCACAGGTTACAAGACATGATGGGGATGTACAACCTCCAGGCTTGAAAGGAAGGTACCTCAAAATACCAAATGCAGAGGAGGGGGATCAGGAGGCAGGGATCTAATTGTCTCATGTGCTCCCAGAGGCATCTGGTGGGGCCACTGTGAGAGACGGAGCCGGACTAGATGGGCCTTCTTCTTACATTCTGCGGCAACTTACCATGTGGTTATGGTGGGGGACAAGGGGGCTCCTCCCAGTGAAAAACTCAGAGCAAGTTTGATTGACTATTGGTAGAGACCAATGGAAGGCTTATTCTGTGGTGGTGGCAATGAAGAAGTCTTTCTTCTGAGTCTCCCCATTGTGCCTGCAGAAAAGCAATCAATGTAGCTGTTTCGGGGGGGGGGGTGTCAGGGGCCTAGTGTAATCCAACCCGCAGTACATGTGAAACCCACTTAACAACCCACTGTGAAGAATTTGTACCACACTTTGTAGATAACTTCACTCAGATCCCCTCTGACTTAAATGCTGGAGTTAATAGAGGTCTTCTAGATGTAACCCCGACTGCTACTTGTCCAGTGCTAATGGGTTCATTTTAGTTTGTGGATGTGGACAGTATACTTGGCGAGATAAAAGCCACCACGTGTGTTCTGGATCTTTGTCTTGCCATGGATTATAAAAACGGGCAGAGGAGAGTCTGACTGAGTAAAGGGAAGGGTGAACATCTCTTTAGAGCAGAGTAAAATTCCACCTTGCCTCAAGAAGGCATTTATAAAGCCTTTTTCTTAAAATAATAATACTTGGAACCTAGGTGTTTGTGTGTTTTGTTCCATCAAGTCGGACTTTGTAGCAACTCTAATAGGGCTTTCAAGTTGAGATATTTAAGGAGTGGTTTAATCAATTCCACTCTTCCAGTTGGTTTCCATGGTTGAGCGGGGATTCCAACCCTGTTCTCCAGAGTCCAGGTTCCATCACTCTTTCCACTATACCACGCCGGGAATCCCAACCTGGAACCTCTAGTATTGGACAAGAGGTCCAGCAGATCCAACAATGACACGCACTACCTGTCCCGTTGCCGAAATAGGTCATCCATCAAGCTGGCTGCCAGAGCAGCCTCACTTTCCCTGCTGGGGAGAGTGGGCTTTCCACCTACCCGAGAGTAAAGGTGAGATTCCTGACCTGCAGCTCAACTGTGGACTAGGCTGGGGGTGTGGATGACGCTCTAGAGGTTACCTGTGTGGACATGGAGCGCTAGAGATCAAAGCAGCAGAACAAGGAGGACCACTGGGAGGCGTTTGAGGCCTAGGAGATGTCAGAGTGCTTGACAGCCAGTTGGGAGATGATGTGTCAGCCGGACCATTGGGAGGAATTTGTCACATCACTGGAGGAATCAGCCCGAGTGTCTCGAGACAGTAAGAGCCAAGGCAACTAGAAAACCAGCATAGGGCACACCACCAGAAGAGGAAGCAACATCCTATATCACCATGAACTGCTGGATAGCTCAGTGGTTTAGGCATCAGGATGCGGAGCCAGAGTCTGGGGTTCGATTCCCCACTGGACCTCCTTGACAGGGGCTAGACTGGATGACCCACAGGGCCCCTTCCAGCTCTGCAATTCTAAGAGTCTTATTCTATAACCACTGCATAAGTGTCCCTGTCCTGGCAAACCGCCTGCCTACCAAACAGCTCCTATCCTTGCTCTTTCATTTATGTTTATCCTTAGGCCTGTGTGGTCCAAAAAGGGTGAGGCATGTCTAAAACATCAAAATTATAGTGCATTTTGCCACATCCTGTGGCCGCCCGGGGATGACACGGTTCTTCTCTCTGTTCTCAACTCCATCCAGTGATTCTGGGGAACCCCCACTTCCTTTCCACTGTAAAGCCTCATCCTGTTTCTGATTACTAAGAAGTACTGTAAGTCCAGCCCAGTTCTTTGGGGGACCCTGCCAACGTGACAGAAAGCTGTTGCAGCAAGAGCTGACAAAGGTGATGTTGGCAGTGGCTGCCTTGTAGGAGAATGTCTCTCTCCCTGCCCAGCCCCATCCAGAGAAATCCCACATAAAAACCCCACATTTTTCCCCCGCTTCCAGTATTGGTAAGATCTGAGAAAAGGAAGCCTGTTCTTAAAGCTCAATCTTGAAGGAGGAGAAGGCAGCTACCAACCTGCCACTGAACCAGCATATTTTCAGCGCAACCAAAATCTGTGCAAGGAAGGACGCTTAAAATAAGCTGCTTCAAACATGAGAAGAAAACGCTCCGCCACTCCACAGAGCCATGTAAACTTGTGTGAGGTCTACTAACTGACTGCATGTTAAAATGGAGACCATATGCTGCAACTGCCAGGAGGCAGACCGTAACTGGGAATTTTCCCAGCAGGGATGTCCAAACCTTATTGCTGTCAAGGGTGTGGGATAGAAAAGATTGTTCTTTAAATCTTGAAACCCACAAGCAAAGGAATCCCCCCCTCCCACCCAAGACCACGGCAAAGTTGTATATGAAATGTGGGATTCCAGTCTCAAGTTGCACCAAAGAAATGCCAGCACCACCAGCAACAGCTGGAGGGATGCGCTTTGCTCATCCCGTTGTATCATAGGTTGGGGATAAGTGCCATCTGACCTATGGTGACCCTAACAGGGATTCTCTGGGGGAAAAAAAACAATAATGCTAGGAAAGGTGGATAGCAGAAGAGGAAGACCAAGTACAAGATAGACTGACTCCTAAAGGAACCCACAAGAGCTGAGTGGGGCAGTCGAGGACAGGAGATGATTGATCCATAGGGTTGCCATAAGTTGAAGGCAATGTGGTGGCACATAACAACAACAGGGGATTCAAAGTATTTGAGACATTCAAGAAGTGGTGTATCTATGGTTTATCACCTCCAAAGTGAGTGTCTATGGCAGAACGGGGGTTTGAATCCATGTTTCCTGAGTTCTAGTCTGACGTCCCATCTGCTACACCACATGGACTCTCATTTTGCATAGTGTGGGAATCCTATAGCCTTTTCCTAACCCAGTGTTGTCTCTATGTTTCAAATTACCCATCCTATCAACGCCAATGATGGTCGGTTGACTGGAGGGGCGATTAGAGTTGCATTCGAAAATGGCCAGAGGGTGTTGGAATAAGCTTGATGTAACCATAGTCTCTCAAGACTGAAGGATGCCTACTACTAAGAAAGATCAGGATGACTGTCCCCAAAGCAGGCTGACTCTGGGAAGGTAATAGGCAATAAATAAGTGGTGTTGCACAATGGCTGACAACACTTCCATCTTCAATGACAGGGACCTTGCTGATTCAGTTTTACAAACCTCACCTTTCACAGACCAAGATCTGCCTAAGACAGTGCTCATATAAACCACGCATGCCCTACAATATGAGTGTTGGATCAGCTTCCAAATGGCTTCCATGGTGTGCCAAAACCTAGCAATGGCATGTAAAAGTCTAAATCAAGGATGGGCATGAACTGGTGTTTCGGTGATTCGTGCTGGTTCGTCCTTTGGACAAACAGGTCTTTGGCGCTTCCCAGCCTCCCTACCTCTAGCAGGTGCCCGCTCAGAGGCAGGGACTGGAGGAGGTGGGGCAGGGAAGCCGGGGCATTGCCTCTGAGCGGGCACTCACCTGGGGAGACGAGGCTGGGAACCACTGAACACACCTGTTCATCTGATAAACAAACTGGCACGAACTGCTGAACCGACTATCCATGCCCATATCTAGTCTAGATAGATGCATCCTGCATGGCCCACGTGCTTTGTAGTATCCTTCCAACTTCTACTCTTGTGTTCAAAAGTCTCTTGGTTTTATGCTGGTAAGGGGGAAAGAAACATTATTATTATATAGTGGCCTTAACGTCTGGTCTCAAGGGTTTCCTCCTGGATGGTTTAATATTGCTTTGGTGTGCAACCACACAGAATCTTTGCATGCAGGCGACTCATGTCCGTGTGCAGGAGCATCTTTGGATTCCTGCAGGAGTGTGAGAAGACGGCAGTTGAGATTCATTTCAAAAACCACCCTGCCAAGGAAGGTTGGACAGGGAGAGAAGAGTTAGCTGCTCTAAACCACAAGCTCCCAGATGTTGTCTTGCTCCTCTGCAGCTTTCCTGGCTTTTAGCACAGCTGTTTGGCCAGCTGTGTTGCTGACGTTCTTCTCCCTAGTTTGCAGGCTGTGCAACCTGGCAGGGCCTTTTGACGATGCTTGCTGTGGGATCCAGGCTTTGCAGTTCCCCTCTGCTTCCCTTTTCCAGTTACCAAGGAGCTGTTTTGCCTCAAGATGGTTCTGAGTTACAGCTGGATTTTATATTTGCAAGAAATGGGGTGGGGGCGAGGACCTAGGATGGGTTTGAAACATGCTGAATCCCTAAATTAGCAGCAGGCAAAACGAGTCCACCCCCAGATGTTTTTGGAAGATCACCTCCATCGGTCTTAGGCAGTCCAAGAACATCATCGGGTGGCTACCTTCCTTCTTTGGAAATCAACCCTGAGTGCTCACTGGAAGGCCAGATCCTGAAGCTGAGGCTCCAATACTTTGGCCACCTCATGAGAAGACTCCGTGGAAATGCCCCTGATGTTGGGAAAGAGTGAAGGCAAGAGGAGAAGGGGACGACAGAGGATGAGATGGTTGGACAGTGTCACCGAAGCGACCAACATGAATTTGACCCAGCTCTGGGAGGCAGTGGAAGACAGGAGGGCCTGGCGTGCTCTGGTCCATGGGGTCATGAAGAGTCGGACATGACTTAAAGACTAAACAACAACAAAATTCATATGTACAGATGCAGAATTAGATAGTTTTTATAATTTAAACAGAATGATCATGCACCCTTCTCAAATGGAGGACACCATGACCAAGTGACTAGTCTAGGTGGTAACTCTGAGATGGCCTGCTTCAGAGTCTTTGATCTCCCCTTTTCATCCTTGCTTTCTTAAACTGGACAGTGATTCCAAAGGAGGGTGGTACTCAGTCACCCATTCAGAAGAGAGGATCCTCCACCATAAATGAGGACTCGTGGCCACTCAAAGCAACCTGTGAAAAACTGCACTTTGTTCTTTCTTAAGTGAGGTCCTGTTTAACCAAAATCACAGCAATGCTAAAAAAAAGGTAAATTTAGTACATCAGGGTATATATAGAGACCCATCATATTCTGAAGGCCCAAAGCAAAGCACACGAAGTGTGCTCCTTATATGCTGTGCTTCAAACACTCTCTGGGTGGTTTACAATTTAATTATACAGGCAACACATTGTGTCCCCCCCACCCCCAACAAGCTGGATACTCGATTTGCCAACCTTGGAAGGATGGAAGGTTGCGTCAGCTTTGAGCTGGCTACCTGAGCCCAAGATCAAACTCAAGTTGTGAGCAGAGTCTTCACTGCAGTACTGCAATTCGACCATTGTGCCACAAGACCCTAAACTATACTTTATTTAGCTTAATCCAGCCCTATATAACCCACCGTGCACTTTATAGTTTTTCCCACCTCCTAGGCAGATGAAGTCTGAAATTGTCATATTATGCCTTTATTTCTAGACCCTGAAAATCTTACTTTTTACTTACTTCCCCCTCCCAGCTGGCATGTTAGTTCTAGGATAAGACCCTGATAGTTGGTCAAAATGCCTTTAAAAAACAACAACAATAGAACAAGCTGATTAAGTTGCTCATTGAATTATCTCTGCCCTGCCCGGAAGACTTGTATAAATTAGTCGAAAGTGGTTACCCTACCCACAGTTGCTTATGTGTTCGTTTTATTGAATTTAGTAGGATTTGCTTTAGGCTCAATCCAGATGAGTTTATACACCTTTCTTCCATTTGCATTTCCATTTTCTCCCCCCCTCCCTTGATTTTTAATTTCTGCTTATGGAGCAATGAGCAGCATTTGCCAATGGACATCAATCTGACATTTCTGTTTTTTTGTAACAGTTCAACGAATTACGAATAGACGGTTCAAACCAGACAGGAAGCAATTTAGTATGGAGCCAGTTTAGGAATGCTGTGCTAAAAACTGAGGTACAGATGATATGGATTTAATTCAATTGTCTGGCCTGAAATTAGATCACTTCTGGTGTAACTCTCAAATGCTTGCATATGGTGAGCTTACTGACATGACTCAGGAAGCAGCATAAACTATTATTTTGGAGGCTGAAGGTATACAGAACTCCCATTATGTGTGCCTTATAAATCAGAGGATTTTCCATCAATGGTTGAGTTAGTTAGGGATTCATGACTTTTCGGGGGGGTTATTGGGAATAAAAATCATTTGTTTCTGTTTCTTTTTGCATCCGTTTTTGGAATAACAGACATCAAGGCAGAGGTGAGCAACCTCCAGACTCAGATATACCTACAGCTCCTTCGTTCTACTTTCACTTTGCTCAACTCCTCTCACTCTTCCTCTGCTGACAACCAGGGCCCACTGCTGGGCAACCTCTTTCCCAGTATTGTACTGGTTGTTACATGATGTCGAGTCGCCTCCAACATAGGACAGGTCTATGAATGTATACCCCAGTGATTTAGGTCTCTGGCTGCAGAGCCAGAAGTTGGGAGATTGGTTCCCAACTGGTTCCTCCTGGGAGAAGAGCCAGCCTGTGTGGCCTTGGGCAAGCTGCACAGTCCCAGGGCACTCCCAGAAAGAGGAAATGATAAGCCACTTCTGAGTAGTCCTCTTTCAATGGTGCTACAACCAAACCCCCTTTATATCAGGATAGGCAAAATGTAGCCCTCCAGATGTTGTTAGACTGCACCTGTCCTCCTTCCTCTCCACTGGCTATGTCAGCGAAGGCCGCTTGGAAGGGTTGCCCATTGATCCCGCCTTGTTTTGCACTGTCTACAACCCTCAACAGGGACTTTCCCCAAACTGGGTACCCGTCAGACGGCTCTCGCTCATCCTGATCAACAACATTGACATTTGTATGGGCAACGCTTTATCAATCTGTTTTTGATAAACAAAGTAAGGTAAAGGTTCCCCTTGACATATAGCCCAGCCGTGTCTGACTCTAGGGTGCGGTGCTCATCCCCGTCTCCAAGCCGTAGAGCCAGCATTTGTCCGAAGATAGTTTCTGTGGTCACGTGGTCAGCGCGACTAGACACAGAATGCCATTCCCTTCCCACCGAGGTGGTACCTATTTATCTACTCACATTTTTACATTCTTTCGAACTGCTAGGTTGGCAGGAGCTGGGACAAGTTACGGGATTCGATCTTACGACTGCTGGTCTTCTGACCCTGCAGCACAGAGGCTTCTGTGGTTTAACCCGCAGGGCCACCACATCCCCCAGAGCAATACAGACTTGGAACCGTAGTTCCTTCTGCGCAGCTCCAGCCCTCGTCTCAGTAGTGGAGTGAAAGCTCTGTCAAAACCAAGACATTTAAGAAGGATTAAGGTCAATAAACCCTCCCACTTGATTTCCCTTTATGGACTTCATCTCCCAGAAGGCTCAGCCAACACAGCCAATAGTACGGAATCATGGGAGTTGAGCTTCAGAACATCACACAGGCTAAAGGTCCCCTCCCCCTTGCATTAAAGCCATCTCAAGTCAATTTAGGAGCTGTTTCTATTTATTGCAAGGTACAAGATGGTATTTCCCTCTCTTTCCTCAGCTCCGCAGCCTTCAGTAAGGTTGATGGTAAAGATCTGGCTGTATCCTCTGTGTTCAGAATGAATCCAAACCCGGTTTCATGGCAAAATCTCTCAGCACTGAGTTCCTGCCGCCCCCATGTGGTCTTTGTGCTTATTTTAAAGACTTGGCTTAAATCTTTCTTGGCTGAGGATTTCCTGGCCACCCAATATGTTGCCTGGAAATTCGCCATGGGAAATTTATGTGCGAATATGTGACTGCCTGAATATGTAGGGTTTAAAAAACAAAATAAAACAAAATATTGGAAATATTTTGCTGCTGGAGGTTTGTTGCTCTTGCTCATGTATGTGTGCAGGGAGGTGTTAGCAGAATCCGTGCAATGCATATTTTCAGGGCAGGAAGCGGCTGCTTGCTGCTGCAGGGCCATCCCAAGACCTTTTGCCTCCCAAGGGGGAAAAACAGCACTTTCTGCTTTCCATATACAAATAACAATTGGACTGGCAGTGAACCCTGGGGAAATTACTCTGAAGAACAATGGTGCTGAAGACGTTGGTCACTCAGCAGGGGTAAGAGGATGCTCTGGGTCCCAGGGCAGATGGTTTCAATATGTTATACCAGGGGTGGGGGACTCTCTGTCAGTTGGACTTGAGTTGCACCAATGACTCAACTTGAGACTTAACTCAGCCCCCCCCCCCCATGATTCAGACTCATCTCACCACTTGGAACCCACCTACCCATTGCTCCCTTTTTTTCTGGGGGAAAAATTGTTTTTCATAGGGACTTGAGGCTTGGGACTTGGAAGCAAAGACTCAGACTTGAGTCTTGGAAGCAAAAACTCAGACTCAGACTTGGGACTTGGAAGCAAAGACTTGGACTCAGTCTTTGGGTTTGGTAGCAGAGTTGGACTTGGGACTTGGAAGCAAAGACTCGGACTCAGACTTGGGACTTGGAAGCAAAGACTCGGACTCAGACTTGGGACTTGGAAGCAAAGACTCGGACTCGGTCTTTGGATTTGGTAGCAAACACTTGGACTTGGGACTTGGACCCAAAGACTTGCCAACCTCTCTGTATTATACCCATCCTGAAAAAGTTCATTTGTAGCTCTGCAGTGTTTGTTCAACATTGCCTTGAGGACAGCATCTTCTACTAGACATGAACGCAGTAGCCTCACTTATACAGGTAGAGCAGGCTAGCTTATGGGGTGCTATTTCATAGGAACAGATTCGTGGCCTTCTACTGCCCCAGATCGCTGCTTCCTCTAGACCAGTACTTCCCAACCTTGGGTCCTCAGATGCTCTTAGACTACAACTCCCAGAAATCCTGGGGAGCACAGCGAGGGGTGAAGGCTTCAGGGAGTTTTAGTCCAAGAACACCAGGGGACTTAAGGCTGGGAACCATTGCTCTGGGCCAATATAGTGGACACAGACTGGCACCTACGTAGCTTTGTGTATGTGAATCCTCAATCTGATTCAGAAACCAAATTGTGGCTTTGGAATGCATTCCAATTTGTGTCCTAAGCAAGTTGCTCACCGCCTGATTCTGTTTGTACCCTCGAGCTAAAGATATGTGCAAAGCCTCCCGTTGAGTGGCTCTGGAAAAAAAACCAACAGGACCAGATGTTCATAAAATCTGGCAATGTGATACGCCCCCGGAGAGATGAACAAAGCTGCCAAATTTCAAGCACCTGGCTTCAGAGATTTGCATAGGACACACCTTTGTAAGATAAATAAAAGGAATAAGAGGAAGGCTGAAGGAAGTGGTGTATCATCTTGATCCATCTGTGTTCCATGAGTCTTCATGAAGGTGGGAGAGATGGTTGTGGCTCTGTGTCCCCCAGAAAACTGTTGTCATTGTTATGTCACCTCCAACCCTATGAATGAGCGGGGACGAGATGGTTGGACAGGGTCATCGAAGCGACCAACATGAATTTGACCCAACTCCGGGAGGCAGTAGAAGACAGGAGGGCCTGGCGTGCTCTGGTCCATGGGGGTCACGAAGAGTCAGACACGACTAAACGACTAAACAACAACAACTACTATTAAGTTTCCCCCCAACTCATGGCAGCCTTATAAATGAGCGCTTTCCAGAATGCCCTGTCCTCAGCCGCCCTGCTCCTCTCTTGCAAACTCAAGCCCATGGCTTCTTTTAGAGATTCAGCCCATCTCATATTTGGGCTTCCTCATTTCCTGCTGCAGATGTGGATTGGCAATGTGACATTTTAGGAGTGGGCCTATCTAAATTAAGTTCCAGGATGGGTATGGGAGACCTGACGCATCAGATTAAAAATAAATTGTTTCCATTCCTACTGATCCGCAATCAAGACTTTAAACAAATCAGCCTTGTTTGCAAAGCATAAAGCATTGGCTTCTTGGATGTACAGGACACAGTTTCATTGATGGCCACCAGAGGGGGAGCTTTACCTCCTAAAATGCTTTCTACCGGTCAGTATCATAAGGATAATACTGTACTTTGTTAATTTGGGTTACAGGGAATTCAGGGAAAATAAATCCTCTGGGATTTATACTGTGCAAAAAGTAGAAGGGGAAGGAGGAGGCCTATAAAAGCAATGGGCAGTAGGAGGAAACCATGACAACAACTAAGAGGAAAAGGTATGGCAATCTTTTAGAGTGACAAACTCTATGCAAAAGAGTTAGCGGCTATAAATCTGACGTCAGGAACGACAACCCACAAAAACCTGTTTCAGAATGCTTGGGCATGTCATGAGAATGGTCGGATTCCAAAAGATCTCCTGTATGGAGAATGAGTGCAGGGAAATTGCCCCAGAGGGAGATCACAGCTGCGATACAAGGAGATCTGCAAGCGGAATCTGAAGACCTTATGAATGGACCTCAACAGATGGGAAACCTTGACATCTGAGCATTCAGCCTGGAGGCAGGTGGTGCATCATGGCCTCTCCCAATTTGAAGAGACCCTTGTCCAGCAGGCCGAGGCAAAGAGGCCATCCCGAAAGCAGCAAAATCAGGGAGCTGTAGAGGGTACAGATTGTATTCATCTTCTGTATGGAAGGGATGGTCACTCTCGAATTGGCCTTCTCAGCCACACTAGACGCTGTTCCAAGTCCTCCATACAGAGCACGATACCACAGTCTCTCGAGAGTGAATGATATATATGGATGCTGGAGACCCACTTAAAAGGACTGAATATCATTCAAGGGTTCTTAAGTAAAGATGGGCAGTTCAATGGTTCGTACCAGTTCGTCCTTTAGACGAACCGGTATTCAGTGTTTCCCAGCCCTGCCTTGTCTGGCGGGCACCGCTCAGAAGCAGCACCCAGAGGAGGCTGGGCAAGGGGAGCAGGGGCACTGCCTCTGAGTGGATGCCCGCCAGAAGCGATGGGTCTGGGAAGCGCTCAACCCCTGTTCGCCCAAAGGACGAACTGGCACGAACCACCAAACTGGGGGGGTTCGTGCCCATCTCTAAAGTCATTTCCAAGTGTGAAATCCTACATTGATTCCCCCAGTTTTCCACTTGTATCGATACTATTGTTACCTTGTAAGCAGATAAATGACATGATTCACAGCACCACGGCCACTGTGTCCATTATCTGTCTTTCACCTGGTGATGGTGCATTAAATATAAATGAGATCATCATATAGTCACACCCTTACATTTGAGGAAGTGGATTTGATGCATGAAAACTCACTTTAAAATATAGCAGTTAGCCTTTAATAGCAATAATCATTTGCCATCATCACCCCTTTTCAGGATGTTCTAAGTAGAGAACACTCAGGAGTGGTGTACCCTTCCCTTCCTCTAGGGGGCACCCTGGGACGGTGCAGCTTGCCCAAGGCCACCCAGGCTGGCTCTCCTCTCAGGAGGCACCAGTGGGGAATCCGTGATGGGTTCGTCCCTTGCTTTCTGTTTGCTTGTTTTGATTTTTTTTTTTTTGCCTGATATGCATGCATGTAGAATAAAACATTATGAAATCCTGTTGGGGTGGGGGTGGGGAGGATGAGACAGGATTAAGGAGATTGAGAGGCTGAAAAGCGGAAAAAGCAATTAAGGAATCCAAAACATATAATGGGAAAAGGGGATTATCCTGAAAAAGAAATGAAACTAGTCCAATTTTGTTTTTGTTTTTTTTTAAAGGAAGGTAGAAAGGGAAACTGACCCTTTGGGAGACAAATTTAATAAGAGGAAGACAAGATATTTTTGGGGTGGGTTTAATATTCTTTCTTTGAAAAGTACAGTCAAACCGATATGGCACAGAATGAAAACCCCCAGAGTAAAGATGGTGGCTGTGTCGTACGCTATGATTCCATGCCCCTCCCTATGCACAGGAAGTCAGACACGAAATAGTTTTCAAAATTTCTGAAACAAGATGATGTCAAGACAAGGTTGCCCCTTGGATCAGATGAAGATAGCGACGGGAGGCAGGTAAACCTACGAGTCAAACTATCAGCATTGCAGACATGTCTACTCAGAAGTAAGCATGACTAAATTTAATGGGCTTACTCCCATTTGTTATAGGGGTTAGGATGTTGGACTAGAGGTTGGGAGACCCAGGTTCAAATACCGTCTAGGACGGTAGTAGGCACTAGCTGATGATTATGGGGAACCTGTAGCTTGTCACTCTCTTACAACTATTGTAGGTTTGATGTGTGTGTGTGTGTGTGTGTGTGTGTGTGTATTTTGGGGGATAAAATGGGAAGGAAAAGTGCCATATATGCTGCCCTGAACTCATTGGAGAAGCAGAATATAAAGGCAAGAGGTGTCTCCTCAGTTCTGGCCAGTCTCCACTGGTTACCCATTGTGTCCTGGATCAGGTTCAAGGTTTTGATGCCCACATGTAAAGCCCTTCATAGTTTGGGACCACATTACATGTTGGAGTGTCTTTCTCCCAGTGTCATCTACTTGACCCACCAGATCTTCTCAGGCCAAGCTCTTCGGTGTAGCCGCCCTGAGAAAGCCTCAAAAGTCACCTGCTAGAGGTAGAGTCTTCTCGGCGGTGGCACCAAGGTTATAGACTCAGCTCCTGGAGGAGCTATGCCTGGCCCCCTCCCTGTACTCATTTAGGAGGCATTTGAAAACACTACTTTACAGGGAGGGCTTTCACCCTGGGTGAATGCCTCACCTCTTGTCCTGCTTCAGTTTGAAATGTGGTTTGGTGCAATTGGTTTTTAAGCAATTTAGTGTTTAATATATTCGCGAAGGCTTTCACGGCCGGGATCTAATGGTTGTTCTGGGTTTTTCGGGTTTTCCAGAGTACAGGTTGCTGTCCTCTGAAGATGCCGGCCACAGAGACTGGCAAAACGTCAGGAAGAACAACCTTCAGAACACGGCCAAGAGCCCGAAAAACCCAGAACAACCAATTTAGTGCTTATTGCTTTGGGGGGTTGAGATAGAATGAGATAATGCTTCCCTTTTCCATATACAGAATTGGACTGGGCCAGCTGGTGAACTGACTTCTACACCGCTAGCTTGGCCATGGTGATCCTGTGCCATACTCAAGGTCAACAGTCTTGGTTATGGAGTGGAGTCGGGTGAGATAGATGGCATCTCTGTCCTTCAAGAGAGACTTCAGGAGGAAGAGATGGAAGGCTGCCACCATGACTCCCTGAACTTCCAGCTTGGGGTCATTGCTTCACTGTGTCTAACTTTAGAGCCGGACCTGTTAAAGAACCACCTTCTCTCATTCCAAGCCTGTTTTCCAACTAGGACATTTGTAAGAGGCCTCCAGTGTCACCTCCCTTATTTTTTGTTTGCTGGGTTGTTTGTAAAGGATAGACCTGATATATCAATCTGGAAGGTAGCACAAAGACACAGAGAAGTTCCTATCTGCATTCAGACAGGAGCAGAGAAGTATCTATTGGTCCTTAGAGTCCTTCCTTCCTTAGAAAGTTGGCCGAGCAATATACTTTCTCATTTGCCAGCTATTATGTGTCTCTCCTTTGAGAAATAAAAATGCAGGATGGAGGGGGGGAGGAAAGAGTTGTGTCGCTATGGAAACGGGCTTTTTTGCTGGAGCCAGCTTGAGCCGATGGTTGCTATGTGAAGAGTTTGTAACACATCGGTACACAAAAGGCTGTTCCCCAGGTATAAACATAAATAATATGCAGTACGAGTCCTGGAAGGTGATAGAGGGAGAAAAAACTTGGGAGAGTAGACCCAAAAATCTTCAAATAGCAAATTCTTCCAGCTGTAGGATGGGTTCAAATTGTGTGGGTCCTGACTCCATCTTCCCATGGAGAAGGACAGTCCTTGGGCTTTGGAAGAAGGGTCCAGAGGGTTCCTCCTGGGCCCTATTAAGTGTTTTTGTTGCCTGTAGCGATGGCCTCAACTCTGCCTACTGGCCAGAGCACAGAGAACTTATTATTTTTTTTGGAGCACTAGTTCCAAAATTCTAGCACTTATAGTCCAAAAGAGTCAATTTTTTTAGAAGCTCTGCTGATGGCAAGGCCAGACCTGTGAAGGAGAGCTTTCAAAGAGTTCCTCCCTTGCTGCTTCTAGCAGTTTACACATCCACCAGGAGAAGACTTCTTGTAAAGCTGGTGGGTCTTCATTTTCCCTTCAACACGCTTGGTTTCTGAAGGCAGCACCTAGTAGAATGTTTCAAGCCAACTTTGTAGACCAGAATAGTTCTGCTAGTGGAATCAGCGGGTGGAGATCAGAAATTCTTGTCCCGTTGAGGTTGGACCCACTAGCTCTGGCCTGTTATCTAGATTCGGTTAGTTTAAGGAAAAGATGGTCATGCTTTTTCAGCCCAAAGACAGAATTTGTCATTTGGACAATCGGCTTTGAGAAAGCACATTGTACAATGCGTTGTATGCTCAGTTCTATAGGAAAGGCACGTCTGCACTTCAACACAAGCTATTCCACACAAGATAGAAGGATCTGGGGTATGGATTTCTTGGATGGAGAGGAGGATCAAAAAAGAATCGTAAAGACAAAGTAATAATGGCCAAGACATTATAGAACAGATGCCTAGTGTAGTAAAGTGGGTAGTATGATAGACTGGGACTTGGGAGACCTGCATTCAAATCCTTGTACAACTTGGGAACTCATGGAAGGGTGTGGCTCTGCTAAAACCGCTCCTTAAATGTCCCTCTTACCTTGAAAGCTTGGAACCATAAGATGGTTCCGACTTGTTGGCATATAACATACGATCACAGAACATATAAAATGTAGAAAGTGAAACTTACACCCAAGATGTCGTAAAAATGAAGGATGTTGGTCGTTAAAATCGCTTAATTGTAAGGCTGTGGAAAATAACTCCCTAGTAAGAGAAATGACACAATTTTTTTTTGTAAGTTGGAAGAGAAAAAAAGAGAACCAACTATCTTATGGTAGTTAAGATATGCTCACAGTTGCTACTGAATGACTCGGGGTATTCCCTAAACATCAGCCTAATCTACCCTGCAGGGGTATTGGAGGATAAAATGGGGGAAAAGAATGATATATTTCCCTCCCATGTTCCTTGGAAACAATTAGGATAAAAATGTGATAATCAGTAAATGCGGTGGCATATTGTTCGCCGCCTGCACCCAACTAATTGTGCTAAACTGTGAGCCACCCCGAGACTATGATTTGTGTGCTTTCATGATACAAATATTTGTGTCACACCACAGATTGTAGCAAGATAAAACACTGCAAATATTTACAAGACCGGACAAAGCGTTGCTGTGGCAACCAGGGTTTCTTTAACTGTAACTACCACTGTTTGTCAGTCGCTAGGCTTCAGGGCTTGTTGAAAAAGTTAAAATTAAATAGAGTTCTTTGCACTGCGATCATTGAGAGCCAGTGGGCTAGAACATGCACCCTCCTGCTTCTTTTCTTTGCTGGAAAACCCGCTTTTGTGAGAGATCAAGGGGATCGGCCTTTTCTGGAGGAGGACTTGACCGGCAGCCTTTAAAAAGTTGCTAAAGAAAATTCCAAACAGCCTTCAACTTGGCGGCTTCTAGCTGGAAAAGGCTATTTTGCTTCCACCGAGAAGCAAAGCCGTCAGATGATCCTCAGCCCCACAGCGTCTGCCTTTTCTGGGTGTTGGAAATCTGCACCATCAAAAAGAAGACATCGGTTTTGGGCCATTTGAGGGTGGAGAAAGTCGTGATGGGTTGTACGACCAGCAAGAGCAACACGGTCATTGAAGCAGCGGAAAAGCCTGGAGATCCACCCCAAGAAGAAGAGAATAACCAAGGTGGGGCCTCTGAGCCGAAGGTAGAGTCCACCCAAAATGCCCCAGCTGAAGTTGGTCCCCTTGGCCATTGAAAAAGATGCCATCTCCAACAAATCGAGCCCACCATGACAGGAGAGATGAATTTATTTATTTGATCTCCTGGGAGACAACCAAGAGACTCCTCTTCTTGCCTACACAGGGCTGAAGGAAAAATGACGAAACATGTTCGTGAGCAATACCTTTTCTTACAGAACCTTCCAGAAATCTTTTTGGTGTTCCTCTTTCTTATTCCATTTGGATGTCTTACTTTGGACCGTCTTCAACAAAGCCTCAAGCCTTTGTACATAGCTGTTCCTGGAAATGAGCGAATTCTGTAGACAAAATAGCTTGGTGTTGTTGTCTAATTGTCAATGAACTTGACATTCAGTGTGACTTTTGGGTGCCTTGCTCAGTCAGAAGATCTGAGGAAACTTCAAAAAAAAAAAAAGCCGTTTCAAGTATTCCTTAAGTTGCCACAGGATAACAGCTACGATGAAATTCGAAACAGAACGTTGCGATTCGTGTTGGGATGTAACATATTCTAAATAATTTCCAGAGATGTCAAGGAGGTTTTGAGGAAACCAACAACATTGATCAGAAGACTGGAGAATGGACTTCACACCCAAAAGTCCTCCTTTGGGACAGTTTGGGTCAGGTTTGAAACAAATGACTGACTTTAAGGAGAGCCTGTTAAACATAAGTCACCATCTTTGATAAAAGGGAGCTGATATTCTGACATGAATTCTCTATTTGATTTAGCTTCACGTGACTTGCGAAAGTTAGGTTTCCGTTTAATGTGTATAAAGAAATGAATATGTATTCTTGGAAAATTCTGATTTGTTTCTTTAAAAAAAAAACACGCAACAGCATAATGTCATGGTTCAGTTATGCCATTAATGAAGTGTTAATGCTAATAAAACCTCTACTTAATCTTTAACGTAATGTGATGCGGTGAACAAAATGCCAGGTGGAATATGTCTTTAATGGAGAGAGTAAGATGCTGAGGATACAGAAAAGCTAGCTCCAGTTTTCTGCAATGAAGCAGAAGCAAACCAGGTCGGGGGCGACTGGTTTTTAAAACTTGCTTTTCTCACTCCCCACAAGCCTAGGTGCGGAAACTCTGTACACATCTGGCAAAACCTATTTTGACCAAGCCCGTTTTCCTCCTTTTCCTTACAACTCAAGTGTAGATCACAAAATTAACATCAAGCATCCCCACTGTTTTTTCCTGCCCTCTATCTGATTTTTTTTTGTAAGGCTGTGCTTCTTTGAGTCAAACAAGGTGCTACACTGAGCACATTATTAGAAGCAGAGCCCCTATAAGAGGCCAAAGGCATCACTTTACTCTAAGATGAACTGGTTTATCTTACTCTGTATGTTGCACACTAGGTTCCTTTTGTTTTCTGATTGGTTGTTGGGAGGTGAAACAGGGGCATTATTTGCAAGTCTGATTGCCCAGAATGGAGCTTTGGAGGAATAATAACGACAAATGTTTTAAGAATAAATGTTTTATTACGGTCATTGACCAGCAAAAGTAGGAACTCTGTCCGTGCTCTGTTGCTCTGTTGTTCCTACTCCAGTCCTCTGAAGATGCCAGCCACAGATACTGGCAAAACGTTAGGAAGAACAACCTTCAAAACACGGCCAAAGAGACCAGAAAACCCACAACAACCATCAGATCCTGGCCATGAAAGCCTTCGAGAATATATTTGGGGATGGCTTGGTCTCAAATGGGTAATTAAGAGCCACAAGCTTTACAAAAGACCTGTTCCTCATTGGTTAATAAGGACCAACCCAGCAGCCTGCATTTTCTGGACTTTTTAGACTGGTTTTTGCCTTACCAGACATTTCACAGGACCTGACCCCTCTTGATAATCTAGAAAGCTTTTCTACAGGTCTCTTCTCCAAATTCCCACCTCCCCATAATCCCAGGATTGAAGATCTGCTTTTGACCAGACCTTGCGGAGTTCCAGCCTCAGAGAGAAGGTGGAGGAATCTAATTCAAAGCAATGGGGCCTCTTTGACTTATGTTCTTGTGGGGGGGTGTTAAGCAATTAGGGAGTGAAACCAATCCATTTAATAATGCTTAGATTGTGTCGTGAAGTCAATGTGGCACATCTTAATAATGTGTTTCGTTTTAAAAACATAATTAGCAGACCTGCCAAATAAACATGTTGTCATGGGCAGGTGGTTAACCATCTGAACACCCTTCATTTTCCTCTTCCCTTCCAGCCATGGCAGATCTGTTGAATGCAACAAAGCCATTAAAAACATGCAAATCCATTGGTAATGTTCTAACCCATTGAAGCAAAACAATGAGCCTTCTGCTCAGGAATGGTATTCTCTGCATTTTTGAACGGGGGCACTAGGTGGCAGTGATGTAAAAGGAATTAAACAACTCTCCGGGCATCCTTTACACATTGTTCTGGTGGCGTGTGAAAGATCTCCTGCATTGTCAACACCTCCAGGAAGACTGGCCGTCTTTCAGATCGGGGTCCCTTTTTCTCTTTAAATTCATTTATCCCAAATATATATATATATATATCTCAGTTTGGGTTTTCCCCCTCCTTTTTCCTAGCTGTATGAACTGATCTGTAGTACTGAAGGAAAAACAAGTATATCACCCTCATGTTGGGAAGTCAAACACAATTAGAGTTTAAGTTAGAGATGGGCATGAACGTTGATTTATTGACCGAATAGGTTTTGGCACTTCAAAGCCCCGCCTCCTCTGACAGAGTCACACCCCCAAGGAGGCGGGGCAGGAAAGCCAAGCTGCTGCCTCTGAGTGGGTGCCTGTCAGAGGAGGTGGGGCTTGGAAGCACCGAACACCCAATCAGGCGATAAATGAGCCTCACGAACTTCCAAACTGATGGCTTGCGCCCATCTCTCGCTTAAATCCTAGATCTTTCTTGGGAGGACAAACCAGTGGACACAGTCAGCCTGATTTCCAATCAAACACATGCAAGATTGTCCTGTAAATTTTTTTTTAATATCTCTGGCCTTGATCCATACCAGCGATTCTTAACCTTTCCTATCTGACATGTCAAACCCACCATTCCTTCAAAGGACATGGGTCCCAAAATAAGAGAAATAAAACAGGCAGAAGGACAGTTATATGTTTATAGCCTTTATGTTATTATTGTTTTAATTTCTGGTATGTTTTAAGGAGACAAAAATTGCAATGGTATGGCTGCGGGTAAACACTCATGACCAAAAATAATAATTCCATTAATGTTTAGAACTGGAGTGCTACTATTGACTATAAATTTTATTGCTGAAATAAGTGCAAAACATGGAGAGAATAAAAATAAATTACAGGAAGAAGCATTTTGCTGTGACCAGAATGCACTTTAAGCCACAAAAAAGTATCCCATAATCTCATAGTCTGAAAGCCCTGCATTCTTGTCCAACTACAATTGCACCCCACCAGTGCTCAATTGTAGCGCCTGTCCGATCCCTGGAGATCCAGGCAAGTTTAAGCATTTCTTGGTCCCATTGTCTCTATAAGTATCTGGCTGCATTGTCAGAGGTTGGGAGTTGATTCCCCACTGTGCCTCCAGGAAGAAGAGCCAACCTGGGTAGCCTTGGGCAAGATGCACAGTTCAAGGATGCCCCCTAGAGGAAGGGAAGGGCGAACCACTTCTGAATACAGTGGAACCTTGACTTACGAACTTAATCCGTATTGGTACGGCGTTCGTACGTCGAAATGTTTGTAAATCGAGGCAAAATTTCCCATAGGAATGCATTTAAAACCACCTAATCTGTTCCGGCTGTTTTTCATTCTTATATCAAGGCGCTGTTCACAAGTAGAGGCATTAATTCCCATAGGAACTAATGCAAAGCCGGTTAATCCGTACTCTTATCACTAGGGGGATAATGTTTTTTTCTTTTTTTGACCTAAGATGAACTTAGATTTAAAAAAAGGGCAAGAAAGGAGGGAGCGGGAGGACGGAACACCTTTTAAACAGAACATGTTTTTTTTCGTGAGTCGAAGCTCCTTTCACAAGTCAAAGCAAAATTTTGCGAACAGAGCGGTTCGTAAGTCGAAATGTTCGCAGGTAGGGACATTCATAAGTCGAGGTTCCACTGTATTCTCTACCTAGAAAACCCTGAAAATGGTTTTTTATAAATCAGAATTAGAGATGGGCATGAACTGCCAGTTCGGTGGTTCATAATGGTTCATTCTTTGGGTGCATGAGTTTTTTGCGGGCACCCTGGCTTCCTCTCCCCACCTCCTCTGGCGGGCACTCACTCAGAGGAGGTGGGGCAGGGAAGCTTGTAATGATGGCTCAGAGTGGGTACCCGCTCGAGGAGGAGAGGGAGCGAAGGCGGGGCTCCCATGGAACACCCATGCGTCTGAAGAATGAACTACTTCCGAACCAACGAACTGGCAGTTCGGGCCCACTTTGAGTCAGAATTGACTTGGTGGTACATTATTGTTGCCTGCCGCCGCCAACATGGCTATACTGGGGATTCTGGGAAATATAATCCAAAAAGGAAAAATAAAAAGAAGGAAATGGGGAAAAGAGGAGGGTGAAATAACTATTCCAGACTTTAATCTAATTTATGACCTCTCCCCATTAGCTGGGGGTGCCATTTAGTTCATCAAAATGTTTCTAATTAATTCACTGATTGCTCAACTAAATGGCACCTCTCTCTCTCTCTCTCTCTCTCTCTCTCTCTCTCTCTCTCTCTCTCTCTTGTAGTTGTTTTAAAACGGCTTGTTAAAACCGCTCCCGCCACCCACCCACCCGACTCCGTTTTCTTTTCAGGCAGATGTGTGAGAAGCACAATGAGAAGCTGCAGTAAATTAAAGGAGCTTAAATAAAAACCAATTTCATTAACAATGCAACAGTTTCAGTAGCTGAGCCTGGATAATGTCTTACTAATGCTTCTGCATGTCAAAGAGGTGTTGACAATTTTTAAACAGAAGGGGAATCTTGTACACAGAAATATTGGCCTATGAAACCCTGGTCAAGACCTCCAAATAGATAATATCTGATTAGCCTTTGCACCCAAACAACGTCTTTTCTGCACTTCCAAGGAAGCACAGAAAGGTGCTGAATTGTAGATCTTGGTTTTGTTATGTTTTTCTTTAAAATTTTAACTATAAAATTAAGTTTCTGGATCTTGTGATTGCGTAAATATGCCCACAAAGCAAAATGTTCTGCTTGTGTACTGCCACATAGTGCTTAAAGCTCTCTCTACGCGTTGCAGATTAGCTTGCATTTATTTGGCCAGCAAGAGGTCAATATGAGCTTCATATGCAAGTCTGGTGGGCTCAGTCAAAGAGCTTTGAAGGAACTGTGTGTCTGGAGGGAAAGCCTTATAGTGGCAAGAAATATACATTTCCCTTAAAATGTGGTTTGATCCTTGAAGTACACTATTTGATTCTAAGTTACTATCATTGAAGAAAAGTGTGGAAGGTATTAATGCTCCATCAGTTTAGATTAAACTTAAAGATGTATATGTATGTTCATCCATAAGGAACTTTAAAAGGTACAGGTAAAGGTTCCCCTTGACAATTTTTGTCCAGTCGTGTTCGACTCTAGGGGGCGGTGCTCATCCCCATTTCCAAGCCATAGAGCCAGCGTTTTGTCCAAAGACAATCTTCCGTGGTCACATGGCCAGTGCGACTTAGACACGGAACGCTGTTACCTTCCCACCGAGGTGGTCCCTATTTATCTACTTGCATTTGCATGCTTTCGAACCGCTAGGTAGGCGAGAGCTGGGACAAGCGACAGGAGCTCACTTCATCACGTGGATTCGATCTTACGACTGCTTGGTCTTCTGACCCTGCAGCACAGGCTTCTGCGGTTTAGCCCACAGTGCCACCACGTCCTTTGGGGAGCCACAAATACTTTCATGTCAGTCCCCTCATATTTTTCACTGAGAAATCTGAGAGCCTCCCTTGAAGGCTACATTGCTTACATCTTTTGGGGGGGGGGCAGTGTAGTGTAGTGGTTATCACATCAAACTGTGATTGGGGTCCAAGTCCTCAATGAACCATGAAACACCATGAGTACTTTTAAATAGTACTACATGTGTATAAACAGTTTGTGAATCAACTTGCTTCTGCATTTCAAATAAGGGGAGGAAAATCCTGTTTTTAAAAAAAGTTAAGATGAAAACTTTAGTCAGCATGAAAGACCTCCCTCACCCTATTTTCCTTCTATAGCCTGAAAGATAACTTTTTTTCTTTTCCACTTGTAAAAAAAAAAGAGCTTGATTCCCTCCCCACCATTAGAAACATTGAGTAAGAGGAGGGGTTTTTTTAGAGAAGAGAAAAATCAATTTTAATTTAAATGCATTACTTTCTTCTACTGCAGTTGGAAAACTAATTACTTCTAAATGTGCAATAATATGGTATGGCTAGACTATATCATTAAGAAGCTAAAAAAATCCCCCCATATGAAATAGATTTATACCACAGAGATGAAAAAAAAATATGCCGATGACTTATTCATAAGTATTTTTAAAGCACAGTTAGAGATCTCTCTCAAAGTCTCTAACCCTCAAAGGAAGAAGTCTCTTTTGGCCAAGAGAGAAGAAGCTTTAACAACTTTCTAGCCTGAAAATGAAAGCAGAAAGTAGTCTGCTAAAATGGAGAGCAGAGTCTTCAAACAGAGGTGCTAGAGGGTGAATTTTGCATGGAAAATATCTCAGGTTTGGTCTCTCTGCTGAAGAGTTGATGGACAACTTCAAGGCCTCTGTTTTAGCTTCTTGTCATGGGTCCCCTTTCAGCAGCACTTGGTCTAGTTTTTAGAAAAGAGGACATCCTTGGAAAAACCATCAACTAGAGCAGTGGTCCCCAGCCTTGGACCTCCAAATGTTCTTGGACTACAACTCCCAGAAGCCTTCACCACCACCTCTGCTGGCCAGGATTTCTGGGAGTTGAAGTCCAAGAACATCTGGAGGCCCAAGGTTGGGGACTACTGACCTAGAGGACTGTCTTCTTTAAGAAGCACACATGGCCACCCTAACTTCAGTATTATGGTTGTTGTGGGTTCTTGTTGGGTAGTTGGCACTCCCAAGTCAACTACACCAGAGCACAGAGTGCTGTCCTCTGAAGATGCCGGCCACAGAGACTGGCAAAACGTTAGGAAGAACAACCTTCAGAACACTGCCAAAGAGCACAAAAAAACCCACAACAACCATTAGATCCCGGCCGTGAAAGTCTTCGCGAATACATTCAGTATTATCATTACCCATGACACAGTACAAGAAGAGCCCAAACCATACAGCTTTCCAAACATGGCTGGACTACAATTTCAGTCATGCCTGATATGGGTCATAATTTCTGAGGCTGATGAGATTCAAAGACCAAGAGCAACCAGAGAACCTCACATTCTCCAACATTGTATTCAAATGTTCTCAGACAGGTCACCTGAGGAATGACCAATCGGTCTTCCAGTTGGAGTAGACCAAGGATGGGCAACATGGCGCTCTTCAGATACCGCTGGGCGGTTACTTCCATCTGCCCTAGCCAACAGAGGTAAAACTGAGGAATGAAGGAAAGTGAAGCCCAGTAACTAGAGGGCTAGACATTCTCCATTCTAGATGGGGATACTGGACTTGGCAAATCAGTGGCCCTTATTCTGTGCCCCAGGAGCCAACTTGTCATGAGACCCCTTCTCCTCTCCTGTTTTTAGTGCTCTTTCTCTTCAACCTGACTTTCAAATAGAGGATACGTTCAAGACTATTCACCAACCAGCCCTTCAAACAGAGGACTCTCTTATGGAAGCTAAAACATGTGGCCGTAGTGTCCATGTTGCATGATGGAAAAACCAAAGATTAAGATATACCCAGAGATTTGTTGTGTTATTCATGGATGCCTAAATTGGTATCATAGTAAGGAGTAGAGGACCAGGAACCCCAAAGCTTCATCTTTAATGGAAGTCTTCTATTAGTGGAGAGGGACCATTTGTAGGCCAACATAATTGTTGGTTTTGTCTAGAGTAGAGCAACAGAATTTCATCTCATTGATTCAATACATTTACAAGAGCAAATCGCATTGATTCAGAGTCATTGCTGCATGGTAACTCTGTATTTTCTTCCATCAGAGGTTGGACCTCCTCATGGCTGTTTCATCTCTGGATGCAGCAGTGGTAATTCATGATGTCCCGGTTTCCTCCAAACCAGTCTGCAAAGTTCTTTAGAGAAAAGGTCCATCTTCCAACACTTATTTTCCCCATTCGCTTTATGCTGAACAACCAGCTCTTCCATCTACATCTGTAGGCATTGTATCTTTTTCTTTCTCTTAATTTCCTTTGGTCAACCTGTCAGTCCAAGAACTAGGAAGTAAATCTCTTGATTCAATACATTTACTAGAGTAAATCTCATTGATTCAATACATACGTATTCTAGCTGAAATTAGAAGCTGGAATGAGGCCATGGCTAGCAATGACCACAGTGCATTATTTTTGATTAGTTCAATGGTCTTAAGAAACTTTGTATGTAAACAATTAATTTGTTGTCTCAATCAAGTAAAACATTGTAAGCTGATGACCATGTCAATGCCATTAGGGGACCTTTCTTTGAAAAAAAATCTATCAGATCTAATTGCTTATTTGCTGAAGCATTTGAAGTTTACTAAAGGCAAATAATTTTTGATGGACTCCTTTTAAAAAAAATTCTAAATCCACATTATTGCTAATGATTACTTGGAGAATGAAAGGGGGAAAAAGAGTGCTGGAAACCACTCTTGCAGCCACCAAAACTATTGTAATTTAAAAGCGCACAAACGTAACCATACATTTTCAGAAGGGGATCAATGAAAAGCCTTTTATTAGAAAATATAAATCACTTTTTAATTTCACCTGCAATAAGAGGGAAAGAATCACTGCTCCCCCCCCCAACATTCTCCATTTTTACTAAAATTGATTGGTGCACCTGTGGAGAAAAACACCTTTATCTTCTCATTATCAGACAATTAATATTCAGGTCTCAATGTGAGTACAATTTCGGTTAACTATGAATGGATGGCTTTTATTGAAGTCTTAATAGATCAGGAAAACCTGGCTTCCACGATGTTAAATGAGGTCAGCTCTTGGCGAATGAAAATATGACGGTCGGTTGAAAGATTAAAACTTCAGTGCAGAGAGGACACAGTACGTCCACATTTTGGGAACATTTTTACTTCTTGTAAATGGAGTAGATCTATTTTGATGCTATGTATAAACATTTGCCATTTTAAATCTCTTTCTCCTATGTCTGATGAAGTGGACTTGTCCACAAAAGCTCACATTAAAAAAATATATAAAAGTTAGTCTTTAAGGGGCTACCACATTTTAGTCTTCTTAAACTTTTTAATTTCTGTTTTGCTTTCCCCTATAATGCTTTCACAGTCTGACACGGCTATTCCTTTGACAATCACAACTATGGATTGGAATTTAGTGGTAAATTCCTAAAACCCTAGATGAAATTGGACCCCACCAGATTATAAGCCAGAGACACGATTTCTGAATATTTTCCCCCAGAACAAGCATCAATTTGGTAAATATCAAACAGGGAGCAGTGTCTTAATTGGGACTAAATGACGACGAAGCAGATTTGGACAAGTTTCAGTTCTCAAACTGAATTGGCCCGATTCGAACCAATTTGTATGAGTTCCGAGTTGAAGCAAGATGGACCAATTCAGTTCAGCAGGGAAGCAAAGTGAGTTCTAGGAAGCAAATACACTGTTTTTCTTAGACTTTTGGTGTTCAACATTTGATATTTTACCTCAAACCCCACATCCTGTTTCTTCATGATGAGTAAGGAACAATGGTTTCAATCCCAACACCTATATGGGGGCTTAGATCAAAATGTTCAAAGGTCCTAAGAGACATCTTGTCAAAGAAGCCTGTACCCCCACTTCCATCTTGTGTGTGTGTGTGTGTGTGTGTGTGTGTGTTTTAGAGGCCCTAACTGTAATATAGTTAGCATATGTCAACCCAATAGAAGTATAAAATGTACAGTTTTAAAAATTATTTTAAAAATCATTTCAGGTCACTCCATCTCCAACTACTACACAGATAAGAAGGGATCTTGTCCTCACCAGGAAGACTATATTTAATAAAGTGTTTGCCTCAGTGTTATTGGAACCTTACACCTAAAAGGGGTGGAAATCAGGTCATGCAGTTCAGAATTACACAAATGCAAAAGTAAAGCCGTACCTTTGTTGAACCACTTAAAAACCTCACATAATCTGCAAGCTTTTGTGGGTAACATCCCACTTCCTCAGGCTATATGCCTTCATGGACAGTGTAGGAAAAGTGTAGGGGAGAGTCCCAGAAATTCATGGCAGGTATGTATCCATGCTGAGTCTGCTTCAATGATAGGATGATGTGATTGTATTCTTATGATGATATGCACACAACCACTCGTATGGGAAGTCCTTGTCAAGAACGTGAAGCCTACTCATTACCATTCCCGTTCTTGTCTATTTAGGCACAAGAAGCATTTTCATGGAGGAAGAACATTCAGGTTTGGCAAGACTTCTTGTCTCCAGCTTAGAGTGAGACGAGAGCTCTCTTCCTCGACGTTCCTGCAATTTGCTCAAATTGTGTCTGCGGAAAACTAGCGCTGTTCCCCTTGGTGGAGCTGAGTAGCCTTTCTCCAGAAGGGACCTCCCGATGTTCTGGACTGGGCTGCTCAAAATGTCAGCTAGCATGGCCAACCGGAAAAGGTTTGGAAGGTCTGGAGGATGAAAGGGTTGAAGGAGAAGGATGTCAACCGTGTGGCATTTTGCTCAAACAATGACAGAACATTAATTCTCTCCTACTGTACTTGATCACATCTGGGAAAGACCCTGAAGCAGTGGTTCCCAGCTGTGAGAATTGCAATCCAAGAACGTCTGGATTACCCAAGATCGGGAACCACTGGGCTAAAGAAAGCCTGATGGAAGTAACTCCTCTCTCTCTCTCTCTCTTTCTCTTTCTCTCTCTCTCTCTCTCTCTCTCTCTCTCACACACACACACACACACACACACACACACACACACTCATTCAAGCACACACACTCAAAAAGGTAAAGGTAAAGGTTCCCCTTGACAATTTTTGTCCAGTCATGTCCGACTCTAGGAGGCGGTGCTCATCCCCGTTTCCAAGCCATAGAGCCAGCGTTTTTGTCCGAAGACAGTCTTCCGTGGTCACATGGCCAGTGCGACTTAGACATGGAACGCTGTTACCTTCCCACCGAGGTGGTCCCTATTGATCTACTCGCATTTGCATGCTTTCGAACCACTAGATTCGAAAGCACTCAACCATACACTCAACCATACACACTCAACCATACACAATATTCTGTAACTTCAGGAACTGAGAAGATTTATCATATTTAGAAGGGAGAAAGCTTAATTTTCCAGCACTCACTTGTATTATTCTGTTGACAACAGGTGGCTACCTATTCAAACAAAAGGAGCTCAAGGGTAATAATTCATTTTAGCAGATAATAGATGAAAGGGCTGTACAGCTTGGATATGTGTATAATAGGCACTCTCAAAGCAATAATAACATTTTATCTCAAATATGCATATGGACGGCGTCTGCCCGAGTTTGTATTCTGCTGGAGAGGTTTATTTGATTTAAGGAACCGGCTCAAAGATCAGATCTAATCTGAACTTTATCGTAACAGATTTCAGACGCTATCCCCTATCCATGAAAGACAGCGTTTAGTTGACAAATATGTTTTGTGATTAGGAGAACAGCTATAGCTCAGGGCTGAACTGTATTTTGCTTGCTAATGGGTCTTGTTTCGACACTTACATCTCTGACTAGTGCTACCTGAAACTAGGAAGCAGTATGGAAGATGCAGCAGAAGATCCGTCAATGGTCTGATTAGTTTCACAACAGATTAGCAGATGAGCTAAATCCAAAATCCATAGAGGGAAAAATACCTTCATTAGGACTAACTCTATTTCTATAATTATGTGTGAGATTATTGGGTTGCCCTAAACTCTACAACATGTGAGGCAATTTATAAAAAATTAGGATGAGGAAGTAAGCAAGTTTGAAAGTGTGGCTAGATGTTAAAGGCTAGACCTAGACAGCATCTTAAAAAGCAGAGACATTAGGAATTTAGGAATTCCTAAACCCTCTTTTCCTTTTTGTCACCCCTTATGTTAAAAAATAAAAATTATATAAAAAAAGCAGATACATCACCTTGTCGACAAAAGTCTGCATAGTCAAAGCTATGGTTTTTCCAGTAGTGATGTATGGAAGCGAGAGCTGGACTATAAAGAAGGCTGGCCGCCAAATAATTGATGCTTTTTAATTGTGGTGCTGGAGGTGGCTCTTGAGAGTCCCCTGGACTGCAAGGAGACCAAACCTATCCATTCTGCTTACTGGAAGGACAGATCCTGAAGCTGAGGCTCCTGTACTTTGGCCATCTCATAAGAAGAGAAGACTCCCTGGAAAAGACCCTGATGTTGGGAAAGTGTGACGGCAGGAGGAGAAGGGGATGACAGAGGATGAGATGGTTGGACTGGGTCATCGAAGCTACGAACATGAATCTGACCAAACTCTGGTCACATGACCATGGAAACTGTCTACGGACAAACGCTGGCTCTACAGCTTGGAAAACGGGGATGAGCACCACCCCCTAGAGTCGGACATGACTGGACTAAATGTCATGGGGAACCCTTACCTTTACTTTTACCTGTGTCAGAGGTGATGGCACATAACAACAACAAGATTAGAGACTCAATGGAAACCCAGCTGAGATAGTATCTAGCAGTTAGCAGAGCCCGACCTCGGATGGCGAACGTTTCTCCACTGGTAGGTTCTACCTCAAAAGGCTAAATGGGGTTGCTTTCAATATGAATACATACAAGGGTTGGTCTCTACAGGCCAAAATCCACAGGAGGCAATGACTTCAGTAGGACTAACAATAATTCCAAAGTAAAAAAAACAACACAAGATTAACATCTCCACTGGTGCCGATGTTGTGAGGTTAGAAAGTGTTAACATATGGTCACCAGGCTAGGGGTTTTCCCGGAAAACTCCTTGCTTCTTGAAACAATCCTCTTAACATGCCACACAGGCTGGCCCTGTTATTATCTTATTGACATAAGTGAATTGCTATCCCTGCTGTTAAATGGATCTGTTTCAACCACCATCTCGTTTTATGTAAACGCAGGTGCTGTGAATCTTTGCTTTGATCTTTCCTCCGACTAAATCGTATGAAATGAATCTTAACGCTTGAGTTAATTGGGATGAATAGGGGAGCAGGGAGGAAGCCATGCTAGAGCCAGAAGAAAATCCTAATAAAGCTTGTTAAATAATTTAACAAATGAATACAGTTATTTAATCATAGTTTGGAGAATGGCTTCTCCATGCTGTATCCCATAAATAATTTTACTGTTAGTTTAAAGGTGAGGGTCACAATCATTTTGGCTAAATGATGATTCTCATTTTCTTACTGCTGCTGATCATTTTCTTTTCTCATTTGCTGTGAGTTTCGCAGTTCACTTTGTGTGATCACAGGCTTCATGCCAAGGCTGTTTCGCAATGCAACCCTGTACATGTCTTTGCAAAGATAAGCCTCATTGAATCTTTTGGAACTGGAAAAAATTGGGTATGCCTCTCCTGGAGAAGATAAAGAGTTGATACAATGGAGTTTGGAATGACAGGCAGCAAGGTCCTATACCCTTTACAGTTGAAGACCTTTTTATCTGCCAGAGTGCCTTTCCCATAAGTTAACCTCTCATCCCGCTCACACCTCCCAATCTTTGATATTGTGGATGTCCATGCCAAAGATGGCTCAGCATCTTGAGATTTGTAATCCTTGTAAGGGAGCTTTTAGGATGTGTTTTTGCTTTTGTGTGTTTATTATTTCAATTTCTGTCTGTACCTTTATGCTATAAGTCCAACCAACCAACCAACCAACCAACCAACCAACCAACCAACCAACCAACCAACCAACCAACCAACCAACCAACCAACCAACCAACCAACCAACCAACCAACCAACCAACCAACCAACCAACCAACCAAACTGTCCACTTCAAATACAGTACATGAAAGGTGGTGTCATCACAGAAAAGACAGAGCAACCTTCTCTTCTCTTGCACCAGCGATTAGGGCCCAAATCAATGGATTGAAACATCTCCAGGAAAGGAGGCATTGAATAAACACGAGGAAGCTGGATCCTCCTTGATCTGAGGTTCTAAAATGGTGATTGGATGGCTATCTACCAGAAACGTTTGGATTGTGGGTTTCCTGCATCAACAGGAGTTTGAACTCAATAACTCTAGTGCTCTCTTGCGACTCAGTGATTCTGTAATTTATTTCTAGGTACATGTGTATTACAGCCCCAATGAAGGACTAGCTGCTTATCACAGCATGGGCAGAGTCATAAATGCCTAAACTTGCTTAGAATCACAGAATCAAAGAATGATAGAGCTGAGAATGACCTCCCTCTGACCTAACTTTGGGCCAACCTTGTGAGCGAGAGGAAATTTGGATCAGGTAAAATGTGGCTTCTCCCTCATCCTGCTCATTCTCTGTCATGTTTTGGGTTCTTCTTCTGGATCATAGACATGTTTTCATCAGCAGAAGAATTTGGCACGCAGAAGAGGCAGAACAGAAGAGAATCTCCACGAGTTTGTGTCTAATCTGAACCCCCTATGGTTTGTGGGTTGCGACTGCATTGTATATTTTGATATTATAGTTCCCAGGATTTGATGTTTGCTGTTGTTTCCAAAGCTAGACACCTTGTCTAGCCTCCATTCTTCTCATTTTCAAGAAACTACCCAAGATTGTCACCTGTGGGTGAAATTATAACAGCGGAAGAATTTCAGCACAAGATTATGGAGAACGTAATGTGATCCAATTAGTGTGTGTTTAAGGTGTAATATCACAATGCCAAAACAATTTCAGTGACATGGTGGGCAGAGTGGAATCCATTGAATTATCATTTGGAAGCTGTTACAGCCTGGATGAGCAAATGCCTAAATGATTTCAATGTTCGTTTATGATCTCCTCGTTAGAATGCTATTAACATACCATTATTGTTTGAGGTTACAGTGACCTCTCTGTTTTAATTCCACTCTTTGGGAGAGGCTGTTCAAAGATAACTGCTGAGCATACTTTTGTTGTTGTCGTTGAGATGCCTCACTCGTGTGTGTGTGTGTGTGTGGGGGCTGCTGATATGCCTAACTGTAAATCACTGCACAATCTCATATCTGCAATGATTGCTGCCTTCCTTGTTGAAGTAAATGAACCTAACCGCTGGGTTTCTCAAGCTAACGTCACCTGTGGGTCCTCCAGATGTTGTTATCATTCTCCTCCTCCCTGACTGCTGATCATGCTTCCTGAGGCTGATGGGATCTAGAGTCCAAGAATGACTCAAAGGCTATGAATTCCCTGCATCCTGTCCTAAATGATAAGGTGGAGGTCTGTAGAACCAAGCACCACATTGGTATGCCGGAGACATATCTTGTACTTTTTCCTCCTGGCTTGCAGTCTCCTTCAAACACATTCTTACATGATCCATGTCAAGTAGAAGACAGAATGCAGTGCATGGATGATTCTTAATGGTAGGTGGGGACCAATGGCATGAATCCAGGGGCATACATTCGTTCCAAGCTAACTGTGGCATATCAAATTTTAAGCATCCAGGGATGTGGTGGCGCTGTGGGCTAAACCGCAGAAGCCTGTGCTGCAGGGTCAGAAGACCAAGCAGTTGTAAGATCGAATCCACGTGACGGAGTGAGCGCCCATCACTTGTCCCAGCTCCCGCCAACCTAGCGGTTCGAAAGCATGCAAATGCGAGTAGATAAATAGGGACCACCTTTGTGGGAAGGTAACAGCGTTCCGTGTCTAAGTTGCACTGGCCATGTGACCACAGAAGATTGTCTTCGGACAAAACGCTGGCTCTATGGCTTGGAAACGGGGATGAGCACCGCCCCCTAGAGTCGAACACGACTGGACAAAAATTGTCAAGGGGAACCTTTACCTTTACCTCCCTATGCCTAGCTAAGAGAGCAGTCATCTCACTTGGCTGTCCTCCTTCAATTGACACAGTACTGAAGATTTCTCTTCTCCGTTTTCTCCCCAGTGACTATGTTTCCTCAGAGAAGGGTGCCTCAGCGATCAGATTTCAAAGTAAACTCGTGTTTCTCTTCCCATGAATCATAGCAATGCAAAGCAGGACGCCATGCAAGATAAAGAGGCGAGGAAGAGAATGTGCTGTGACAACTAGATGCCTTTCACTCATTGAGGGAGTACTGTTTCTAAATACATCCCAAGCATCTTGTTCGTTCCACTGTATATCCACCATCCACTGTTGTTAATAACTTTGGACAATAGCTGGAACACCCTTTGGGAGCTGGCTGGGGGTGAAACCCCCTAAATTGGCCTGTTATCTTTGCCAGTTTCTTGAGTTTTAGTTGATTGATGAACACTTTGTTAATGAACAGAGGAACATTTGATTCCAAACAAAATGCTTTCCTCCTTTTTAGAAGAACCATGTATAAATGGTAGCAGGTTTCACTCTCAGACAGAAGTATTCACTCTTCTTTCTCAGAAGAAATGCCTTCTTAAAGATGGTGCATGCAGTCGCTCATGTCGTAGTTGTTGAGAAAACCACACAAACTCACGTGCTGAAGCAGTACCCATCTAGATGCTGGAGAAGTAGCAGTCTCATCATCCCTAAATATTAGCCAGCCTGGCTGGGGGATAATAAGACTCAGAGTCTTATAAAACCTGGAGGATGGTTTCTCCAGCCCTAAAGATGTGAAGATCCTCGAATCTAGTTTGGTGAAAGGGTAATCACAGTTTGCCGGTCAATGATCATTCGTTTATAGCACCTGGACTAAGAGAAACCCAAAGTGTCACTAGCTGTTGCGAGTGGGGCTGTTCTGACCTGTGTGATGTGGCAGCTCAAGACAACAATGTGTTGCATCCAAATCAGTCTCTGAAGAGTTTTAGTTGAGAAATTCTTCTTCCTGCGCTTCTTTTTCCTTTAATTGACCTTGAGTAATCAACTTTAACAACCTGCAATTCTTTCTCGTGACATGACCAAAGTATTCTCGTACATTGCATACAACGGATGCAATTAATGATTCCGGCATCTTTTTTTTTCATTCCCTTTAGAAGTTCTTCATTAATCACCCCTTCAGTCCAAGGAATTCTTATGTGTTGTGTTCCGCGTGATAAGTCAGAACGCATTTATAGCATCCTAACAGGGCTTTCAAGGCGAGTCAGAAAAGAAGACAGAGGGATGATATGATGACCCTTTTCAAATACTTGAAAGGTTGTTATAGAGAGGAGGGGCAGGATCATCCCAGAGTGCAGGACATGCAACAATGGGCTCAAGTTACAGGAAGCCAGATTTTGGTTGAACATCAGGAAAAACTTCCTAACTGTTAGAGCAGTAAGACAGAAGAACCAATGACCTTAAGAGGTGGTGAGCGCTCCAACACTGGAGACATTCAAGAGAAACTTAGATAACCACCTGGCAGATCTGCTTTGATTTGTATTCCTGCATTAAGCAGGGAATTGGACTTGATGGCCTTATAGACCCCTTCCAACTTCACCGTTCTATGATATATAAGGATTAATATTTACCGGTTCCACTCCCCCCTGTAAGTTTTCATGGCCATGTCATCCTGCTCTCCAGAGTCCAAGTCCATTGCTCTATCCACTACACCAGGGGTCCCCAACCTTGGGCCTCCAGATGTTCTTGGACTTCAACTCCCAGAAATCCTGGCCAGCAGAGGTGGTGGTGAAGGCTTCTGGGAGTTGTAGTCCAAGAACATCTGGAGGCTCAAGGTTCGGGACCACTGCCACCACACTGGGAATACTCAATTCTTAGCATCCTAAAATAAATCCACTTTTCAAATGCAGTGGTGCCTCGCTTAACGAGCGCACCGTATAACGAAGAAATCGCATAGCGATCTGTTTTTTTGGATCGCTAATGCGATCGCTCAACGTCGTTTAGATAGGGCGAAAATCGCTTTACGAAGATCGGTAAGCGTTTCGCTTACCGATCTTCGCAAAACGAAGCCCGACGATCAGCTGTTCGGCGGACAAAATGGCCGCGCGCAGCGTTTTCGCGCCCTCCCCTCGCTTAACGAGGGCGCGAAAATGGCTGCCGGCCATAGGAAACCTCGCTGAACGGTGAGTAAATGAGCCTTTTGGAACACATTAAACGATGTTTAATGTGTTCCAATGGCTTTCCCTGTCCCGTTCCGCGATGTTTCGCTATAGCGAAGGTTAATCCGGAACGGATTAACCTCGCTATGCGAGGCACCACTGTGCTTGCAATTGTTTAAATTGCACACATTGAAGCCAATGAATCCATGCCATACAGTAGAACTGAAGATACACAGCAATGTGTGCTATACACCGCACCATACAGTGTGCTTTCTAAAAGCACCTTTTTGTTGACCAAATGTTCTTAGTTGTTGATTGAGTTGCATTGCCACACCTTGCAGCTCTTCTTAAAAGCCATCCCACCTCAAGTTTGAAAAAGAAAAAAAAAGGAAACACAGCACGGTCGGTCTTCTGCATTTGAAGAAGTCAATTTCTAAAGTTGTCCTTATAGCTGCAAAAGAGAGCTGATGTGATAGGATCTTATTTTCGATATTTCCACGGTGCTGAACACTAGTCCCTACTATCAAGAATGTTTATTTCTTCATCAATGACTCTGCACACAGAGGAAGAAAATGATGCTTGCTGTATTCGGTGCGAGAATGACAGGTTATTTTTTCTTTTACGCAAAGACACCCAAGCAAACAAAAATAAAGACTGCCATTGAAAGGTGACATTGCTTGAAAACATCATGAAATGCAACATTTCCTTGCCCATCAATGGCATTTCTGCAGGCAAGTTTACTAGAAAGAGACAACACCATTAAGTCATAAAAGGGGGTTCCATGAGCCTTGAAAAAGAGAGGTTATAATATGACCTGAACTCCCCCCAATTATGAATATTCAGTGCAAAACACTGCGATGTTGCATCCTTTAATCTTTCCTCTGTAGGGCTGGGGTTGAAATATATGGAATGATGCAACATTGCTCTTTAATGTGGACAGGAATGCAGTGACATTAAAATGGAAACCAGTATTTAGTGAGGAGGGAGAAGGTGAAAAAATAAACACCCTGAACTCAGCCCAACCCAAACCATAACTCACTTCTTCTCACAAGTAGTTTCTGAACATCTGAGTAATAAAATTGCTGGTATATTGGACATTAAAGTAATTCAGTGAGCATAAATGATAGAGTAAATCTAGACAGAGCCGGACAATACATCTTAGTTTAAAAGGCACGTATATATATATTTATTTGAAACCCCCAGCCTGAATTTATATATACGTTGAATGCAGCCTGGGCTTTCAAAATGAAATTGGAAGTGCATTTGAATGTTTTCCCCCAAACATTCTTTCAAATCAGTATAAATTACTCTACCTGACATGTGTTTTCTTGATCTGAAGCTGCCATGACAACAGCATGCAGAGAAATGGATTTCCATAACAATCACTGGGAGTGTTTAGCATCACTCTCTCTCTCTTTCTCTCTGTGTTGCAACCTCGCAGAAGAAAATAGTGTCATTTTCTCTAGCCTGAAAGGTGCTTTAGGAAAAAAAGAATACTTGGAGAAAAATGTCCTGCCTTCCCAAAAATGATTGCAGAATCAAGAAGGGGAGGGGGGGACACACAATATGTGTGTATGTACATCCGCATGTATACATATGCTTTTGGCTTGAACACTTTGGAGGAATGGTTTCTGAAAAGCTAAGTAACTCTGAGTTCAAATGGTAGTTAATTGAATATTCACTAGGTGCAGATGCTGCAAAAAGATTCACGAAATTCTTTATTCTTTTTGCTTTAAGTTTTCTTGACTTGAGAAGACATCTCAACAAGGAGCTTTCAAACCACACAAGGTTCCTCCAGAAGAGAAGGAACCTTGTTTTTACTCATCAGGGCCTCTGTAATTTGTTCATACAGTCATCGTGGTGTTGCCCATAAAAGCAATTTTCTAAGCTCTGCTGCTTGGCTAGAGTAGCAAGCCGAATTTCCATCTTTCAAACAAGGACTTCAGACTGAAGCTTGCCAACCTTCAACAGCGACATTACCCAACTTTTATTCCCTTGTGTCTGTGGAGAGGGCACTTTGGAATGAGGATGTTGCCGTCTTACCTCTTATTTCTCAAAACAACATACACCACCTTTTTGTCCTTTCCCAGACCTGTGGTTTATTTTTTGTACTGCTTTGTTCCGGCCACAGAGTTTAGCGCTATGCCATTTCTCCCACGTTATAATCAATGACCCACATTGCTGCTCCCCTGCTCATTGGATGTGAACAGTGACATGGGGGACAGCCTCAGGGAGAAACCCTTCAGAGAAGCCACTGCTCTGGGCACACAAGGGGAGCTACTGATCCTGCATGGGAAATGATGTTTTCCTCCTGCTCTCTGTCTATATGAGGTGGCTAGTTATGTGGGTTGGGTTGGAAACCACAACGAAATTTGGAGAGACAGTTATTGACTTGCTTTGCCACAACCCCAAGCCTGAAAGCTCTGTAAGCAATTGTTGCAGGTAAGACTTGCCCACATTGAGTGCATGGACCACCTTCCGCCTCTCCTCTCTGGGCAGAAGGAACCACAGAATAGAGAGGAATCTTCCTGGAAGCCATGCAGTCCGATTGGGAATCTCCTACCCATTTCTCCCTGCCAAGCATAGCCAACAAAGCCCCAAATGGCTAGTGACAGCTTTAAAAGCAGCACATACAATTTTAAACAAGTCTGCCTCCTCTTTTGTCTGATTCAAACATGACCACCCTAATGAGAACAAAGTCACAATACATCCACACGATAATGGAAGGGCTGGGAGCTTCTTGGAGAAAGGCACCCCACCCTAGCCATGGGGATACCCAGTGCAGTGTAGTGGATAAAATGGCAGACTAAGAGGAGGCTCAGCATCAAATTCCCACTCAGTCATGGAAACTCACTGTGGAACTCGTGTGGAATTGGTGAAAACCACTCCTTAAATATCTCACTTATCTTGATAGTCCTATTAGTCAGTCCCAACTTGAAGGAAGATACAGTGGTGCCTTGCTAGACAGTTATTCCGCATGACAGTTTTGTCGCTAGACATTGACTTTTTGCAATCGCTATAGCGATTTGCAAAACAGTGATTCCTAAGGGGGAATTTCGCTGGACAATGTTTGGTCCCTGCTTCGCAAACCGATTTTCGCTAGACAACGATTTTGACAGCTCCCTCCGCGCTCGCAAAACAGGTGTTTTCGGGACCTAAGCTTCACAAGACAGCGATTTAAACAGCTGATCAGCGGTTCGCAAAGCAGCTTTCCTATGGCCGATCTTCACTAGACAATGACGATTCTTCCCCATTGGAACGCATTAAACAGGTTTCAATGCATTCCAATGGGGAAATGCTTTTCGCTAGACAATGATTTCACTAAATAGTGATTTCAGTGGAACGGATTATCATCGTCTAGCGAAACACCACTGTAAAAACAAACCCTAGCCACGACTGCCACTGGCCGCCATCTTGCTACCTGTCTCATGCAGCCCAAGCACCACTAAAATAAGCGTAATTTACTCCTGAAATCTTATGTGTTAAGCTGAGTGGGGGATGGGGAATGTGCTGAGAAAAATACTCTTTCTATCCAGCTAAACATTGGGACAGAATTTTTTGTTTCATTTCAGTCAGATTCAAGCACCCCTCACCAACTTTTCTGAAGTAAACTAGAAGGATATGAAGCCTCCCATGACAATAGCAAGGTATTTCATGCACAACAGACAAAACATTGACTGTGTTTTCCAGAAAGCTATGTTACAGATTCATTTTTCCATTTCAGAATGAAAAGCAAATGCATGTACCTTTTTTTAAAAACTCTTTAAAACTTAATGAAAGCACAGGCAGAAACTTAAAATAGCATTTCAAGAGAGCTCTAACGAAAGAAGAAAGTGAACTTTTAACATTCTTGGCTTCAGTCCCTTTTAGACTGTGAGCATCCAAAGACAGAAAAATAGGAACGAGAGAAAATGTATAATACTATAAATGGTGGCACTAGCGGGGGGGGGGAATCCCAAAAGTTATTTTACTTAGATCAAAGATTGGGTGGGCAGGGCTTCTAATATCCAGCCAATCTTGGATTCTCTGAATATGTTGGGCTTGGAATTATGGGAGTTGCAGTACAATTTCGAGGACACTAATTTGAAAAGGATATCTCATATTGGTACCCAAACTTGGACAAGGACTTGATCTTCTTTGTGGTTATTTTATGAATCAATGGTGGTGAACGAACCTGTGGTTCTCTAGATCAGCGGTTCCCAGCCTTGGGTAACCCAGATGTTCTTAGACTGTAATTCCCAGAAACCCCCGCCAGCATAGCTGGTGGTGAAGGCATCTGGGAACTGGAGTCCCAAGCGGGGAACCAGTCCTCTAGATGCTGTGGAACTTAAAACTCTATCAGCACCGGATAGCAAGGCCAATGGTGAGGTTATGATATTCTTCACGCAGAAGGAACACGAGGGTGTTTCCAGAATGAGAGAACCAGCCCTTGGGGTGGCATCGTTGACCAGGGAATACTCTAATGTGTTCACAGCCCACATATTCTTCAAGAATGTTCCTTCCACATCCCCTGTTCAGTAGATGGAGAGCTATAGTTTGACAATGTGTGGATGGCCATAAGTTCCCTCATCGTCGTTTAGTCATTTAGTCGTGTCTGACTCTTCGTGACCCCATGGACCAGAGCACACCAGGCCCTCCTATCTTCCACTGCCTCCCAGAGTTGGGTCAAATTCATGTTGGTCGCTTCAATGACACTGTCCAACCATCTCATCCTCTGTCACCCCCTTCTCCTCTTGCCTTCACACTTTCCCAACATCAAGGTCTTTTCCAAAATTGAGCAACCACGAGAAAGCTTGATCTCAAACAATGGCATAAACTATTATGGGAAAAAAATACATTAATAATAAGACAAGCCGAAGGCTGGGATATTGAATTTTAGAAACAAACTCAACATCTGGAGATCCTCTGCCTGCAACTTCCCACCCTTCGGTCTGAGTCTTCCTGCGTCACTCCTTTTTCTGCTTCTTTTTTTGTGATTTTCAATTTGTTTGGTATCAGTCCAGAGCAACATGTATTGCAGAGTTGACTGAGAGAAAGAGAAACAGAGAGAGAAAGAGAAGAGTATTTGGCCCCCGTTCTGTTGGCTTTTTCCACTCCAGCAGGCTTAATTAAATCCGAGAAAGATAGAATGAAATTCTGCTTCTCTCAAACTGTCATGGGAACAAAACCTTTGGTGACTGGTTATGCGCACAGCATGGCAAGTTGAAAATACCTATGGAGAGTTTTTTAAAAATATAAACATATATTTTAAAAGAAGCAAGCACCACTGTGGAATCCGCCCTTAAATAGAAGTAGGGTTTTTTTTGGGGGGGGGGGGGGGAATTGGATGGGTGCGTAAATGGTGTTTGTGGGAACACAAGGGCTTGCGGTGAGGTGGGCAAAAGCCACAAGTGGGATGTGGGAGAGGCAGTACACGTTCTGAAACCAATTTGAAACAATTGGCTTCTCACCTCTCGTTTATAAAAACAAAATGAGGGAAGGAATACGAAAGCATTGGTCTGCCCCTGCTTCTGCCCAAATCCTGAGGGAAAAGCCAATCTTATTGGCAACATGTACATCATAACAGACTCTGCGTGTTTAGGTCACGAAGAGAAATTGGAGTTGTTTTCACCAGCCATGGGAGAAAAGAGGTTGGGGGGCGGGAAGGGATACAAACAAAGTCAAAATACAATCAAAATGGAACATACTACCTCAGAACTGCCACGTGATCCCTGGAAAACCAGAGTAAAATCCCCCTTTTTTGGGATGTGGGGAAGCATGCATAAGCCAATAGCTTATCACCAGTTCCAGCTAGGGCAGATCCACTGACTTAATGGGCTTTACACAGGAGTTGACAGAATTCATTCAATGGGTCTCTTCAGAGGATCATAGGATAATTGAGTTGGAGGGGGCCTGGGAAGCCATCAAGTCCAACTCTCTGCTCAATGCAGGAATCCGGATCAAAGCAGGCATGATTCTTGAATGCCTCCAGCGTTGGAGTTTCCACTACCTCCTGAGGTTATTGGTTCCATTGTCATACTGCTGTAACAGTTAAGCATTTTTTCCTGATATTCAGCTTAAGTCTGACTTCCTGTAGCTTGAGCCCATTATTGTGTGTCCTGTGCTCTGAGATAATCGAGAACAGATCCTGCCCCTCCTCTGCATGACAGGCTTTCAAGCATTTGAAAAGTGCTATCTGATCTCCCCTCAGTCTTCTTAGATCTACTCTTAGCTGGAACTACCAATAAGCCACGGACCTTATGTACAAATACTGCTCATGATGGATATTACGGCTCAAGAGGTCACCTCTAACCACGTTTGGCTCATGGAATGGGCAAGAGAGTTGTGTCCTCTATGATTTTTGATGGCTGGACAGCTCCCATCAAGTTCAGACTAAAAGTGGATTCACCTGGTTTAAGATTTGCTCAACACTGAATCAGAATATTTGTTTTGACCCAAATTCTCAGAACCCCCTAGCCAGAGTTCTAGCTGTTGCCCGAAATATTAGCTCTGTAGAACTCCAATATTCTTTTTTTTTTTTTTTTTTTTGGAACTTCAGTAACTCTCAAGTCCGGACCTGTTGAGGAAATCACTTTCCAGTAGATGTCCTTTCTCTAATACCCTCAGAAATTAATTCTTACTGATGCAAGACTGTTTAAAAAGCTTTGGTCTCAGGATGCACAAGCTAACCTAACATAACCGATCTGTAGATTATGTTTGCATATAGGCTGCGTGCATCAAAATTAAAAATAAATAAATCCTTTCTATTTTCCCACACATTAATCCCCAAAGTCAATTTGTGCCTGCTCTGTTGCTTGTCAGTTATGTGTGTTTTTGCTAACGCCTTTTGCTTTCTAGCAACTGGTGATTGCCACTGTTAAAATGTTGAGTAGAGAATTAGAGATTTTAAGTTCACGTCCCCGCCGAGCCGTGCTGCTCAATGGTTAGTGCTAGGCTGGTCACTTTCTCTTGGCCTGTTGTGAAGGGGAAGAAAGGCAGGTGTGCTGCCGCGTGGTCTTTACAGGAGAATGTGTGGTCTAAATGTAACAAGTAGCCACAATAAATAATAATCTGTGAATTGATGCAACAAGCTGGGATTCAGATTTTGTCACCCAAATTCCTGGCTGCTCAGGAAAAAAAAAATAGATTTGAGCCAGATTTTGTATGGTGATACTCAGGTCTCAGAAATTCCATGGTAACTAGATACTAGATTTTAAATTGTCTTGTAAATGCCATTTTTAAAAAAATGATGTAACTAAAATACAAAAATTTTATGATAACCAGATACTAGACTTTAAATTTTCTCTTAATGTCAAACGTTTTTTACGAAGTACCTGGAATTTTGGAAATTTTAAGGTAACTGGATACTAGATTTTAAATTGTCTTTTAATGTCAATTGTTTTTATGAAGTACCTTTTCGAAATTGTAAAGATCTATGTTTTGTCTCCCTGTGAGATTGGTTTAAGAGGACCATAACAAATTCATTCATACTGTACTGTGGCCCAAAATCCACTTGCTAGTCTCAACTAGAGTAAAAAGTGTTGACATTATGTTGCAACTGATCCTGTTGGTTTTCTCTGTGTCTCCAAAGCCAGCCATTATTTTTAGGCTGTGATTTAGCAGAATCCTGAGGTCATGAGATAACCAAGAGGCACAAACTACAAAACATTGCAATACGGGGCATTTCCTTTTGGGGATTCCAGCTATTCCAGTGGACATAGACCTTAAAGCTTTCCAAGTGAGGCCTTTCTCCCAGGTAAACCACATCTAGGTGTCTGTCTGTCAGGAGCACTATGGGGTTTATAGTCGTCCCCCCCCCAAAAAAAAAAAAACACCCAACCAAAAATTCCACCTCTATCCATAGTCAGTGATCAGTTCTTTTAAATCTCTGGAACAGTGAGTCTAAAGATGGTTGTAAAAGCAATTATTCTTGTCTGTTCCATTTGTTTGATGGGGAAAGACTATGTTTGAACAAGAATGTTTGGCGAAGGAAGGAAGGAACTGATGATAGATAGATTAGAGGAAGGAAGGAGCTGATGATGGATGTATGGAAGGAAGGAAGGAAGGAGCTGATGATGGATGTATGGAAGGAAGGAAGGAAGGAAGGAAGGAAGGAAGGAAGGAAGGAAGGAAGGAAGGAAGGAGCTGATGATGGATAGATGGAAGGAAGGAAGGAAGGAAGGAAGGAAGGAAGGAAGGAAGGAAGGAAGGAAGGAAGGAAGGAAGGAAGGAGCTGACGATGGATAGAAGGAAGGAAGGAAGGAAGGAAGGAAGGAAGGAAGGAAGGAAGGAAGGAAGGAAGGAAGGAAGGAAGGAGCTGACGATGGATAGAAGGAAGGAAGGAAGGAAGGAAGGAAGGAAGGAAGGAAGGAAGGAAGGAAGGAAGGAGCTGATGATGGATAGATGGAAGGAAGGAAGGAAGGAAGGAAGGAAGGAAGGAAGGAAGGAAGGAAGGAAGGAAGGAAGGAAGGAAGGAAGGAAGGAAGGAAGGAAGGAAGGAAGGAAGGATGACTTTAACTGTTGCCTTACCCCATTCTACACCAGTAGACCACATTGTAATTTTGAAAGAAGACATGTGCCCCATAATGGTTTATTTTTCTGATGTTTAGGGGGGAAATTGCATAGCGAAAGCAACAAAGTCCCCAGCAATGGTTTCATCATTTCTTTTTTGGCTATGGTGATGGTGAGGAATACAGAAATGGCTTTTCAAGACACACTTGACATATTTGCAGATAAGAGTTGATATTTTGTATTTAGATCTCTCTTTTTTCCCATTTAGTTCTCCATACACATAAAGCACAGGCTTTACAAAGCTGGAAAATGATGAATGTTTTTCATCGCAAATCCATCACTGGTCACCAGAGGGAGGAAATGTCAGGAAAAGTTATGGTTTGTTAGCTTTTTCCTCCTGACATTATACAAAGGAGGTAATTGAAGTACAACAAATGCTATGTATCACCTTACCTCCCCTGCGCCTCTCTCGTTGCTTTGCCGCCCTGTCTATTTATTCAGTGATATGACAAGATGAATATGTGTTACATCACCTCGGGAAATATTGATACAACGGGTGTCCTTCTTGCTGAGAAACTTTTATCAACGGTGCCCAACGTTCTGGGCTTCAGTGTGGCCATGCTGTGAACCGTGAGGAGCAGGTTAAAAGTTCGACTTCTACTGATTAGCACATATTGGTCCCATAAACAAATAAATATACGTCAACAACTTGTGGATGTAGTAGCCTTCTGCTGGTTTTACACAATTCCCTGTGCTAGAGCAGGGGTGGGGGAAATTACATCTTCCGCAGCCAAGAAATCAGAAGATGAATGAGCCTTGGAAGGGCAGAAATGAAGGGATTAGAAAAGATCATCAAGTGGAAGGATGTGTCCCTGGAGACCAAGATCATCCACACTTTTGTATTTCTGAATACCATGTTTGGGTGTGAAAGCTGGACAGTAGAGAAGGCTTACGTGGGGGAAGGAATGATTAATTTGGAATATGATGCTGGATGAGAACATTGGGGATACCCTGGACTGTCAGAAAGATGAACAAGTAGGTCCTCAATCAATTTAAGCTTCTTCAACTATATCTGGAGGCAAACATGTTGAAACTGAGACTGCCTTCCTTTGTGCATGTCATGTGAAGACAGGATCCTCTAGAAAAGACAATAATGGTGGGAAAGGCTGAAGGCAGCAGGAAAAGAGGAAAACCCAAAATGAGATAGACCGACTCCCTTAAGGAAGCCATGGGTGCAGTTCTACAAGGGCTGAGGAGGCCCGTTGAAGACAGGATATTTTGGAGGTCACTCAGTCATAGGGTCACCAAAAGCTAGGTGTGATTTGACAGCACAGAAACACAACATCTTCCAGTATCCTCTACTGGAAGCTAATAGTGCATAGCAGATGACGAACATGGAGTAAATTGAAAGAATGAGAGCAAAGTCTAGTGGCTCTGGAATCCCAAAAAGTTGCCCATCATGCTGCCAAAGGAACTTTGTTTCTGCTCTACATTATGTTTGAAAAATAACTTCACTGTGCTTTTGTTTCCCAAGAAAGTAACTAAGATCATGCTATTTGTCATTTGTGGTCTCTGTGGTCGGCTTCCAAAAAATAATCCTGGACAATTCCGATTAAAGTATGAAATTGTCCTGGGTTCTGACAAGTTGGATTCACATCAGGTAGGATTCACCTTCTCTTGTGATGGAGATTTGAATCAGTTTTGGAAGTCTGATCGTTTTGTCTACACTGCAGAGGAAAATTTGAAGAGGGGTAATCTATGTGGTGTTGGAGGAGACTCTTGAGAGTCCCCTGGACTGCAAGGAGAACAAACCTCTCCATTCTGAAGGAAATCAACCTTGAGTGCTCACTGGAAGGACAGATCCTGAAGCTGAGTCTCCAATACTTTGGCCATCTCATAAGAAGAGAAGATTCCCTGGAAAAGACCCTGATGTTGGGAAAGTGTGAAGGCAAGAGGAGAAGGGGACGGCAGAGGATGAGATGGTTGGACAGGGTCATCGAAGCAACCAAGATGACTTTGACCCAACTCCGGGGGGCAGTGGAAGACAGGAGGGCCTGGCATGCTCTGGTCCATGGGGTCACGAAGAGTCGGAGATGACTAAATGACTAAACAACAATCTATGACATCTGAAGCTGGGACCCTTAGAGGTGTTTGACTATGATGCATGGTGGCTGGGGATGATGGGGGTTGCAGTCCACCACACCTGGAAGGTTGACGGCAGAAAGAGGTATAATATTTTAGCTCGCCATTTTCACCAGCATAATTTCCTCAAGAAAGTGCACCTCAAAGTTCGGATTTGATCAAAACTAGCAGGGTTTCTACAGCTATCTTGGATGACTTACTTGGAAAGAAAAATTACGCAACTGTTTCATAGGTCTGCAGAATTATGATGTTGCTTAATCCCGCCCCGTGATATACAGCCTTAGTATGCACTGTTAAGGACCTGTGTACCATTTCTCTTGAGCTGTGTATGAAACGGTTGAGTTGGCTTTTTGAAAGGAAAAAAAGAGGTTCATTTTGTGCCTTTTGCCCCCTTTCAGGGAGTTCACCGTACTTTTAGTGTCCATGTGTTTGTATATTGGATGCCCGAAAAGTTTGGGAGCATATGTCAGAAATGGATTATGCCGTCATTTATGAGAAAGTCTTAATGATCTATTTTCAAGACAGTGGTTGATCCTGTTGCTTAGTATAGCAAGTCACACTAGAGGAGACCCACTAAATCAGGGGGAATTTGGTGAATCAGCTCCTCCCTTAGTGCCATGGTTTCGAATGGGCCTACTCTGGCTATGACTTACAACACTGCAGGAAGTTGCCACGTGAGTAGACCCAGAGTTTTTAACAAATTAAAAATGGTGAAATACAGTTCCTGTAAATTGGTTACTTATAAAGTTATTTTTTTTTTTTTTGCATTGGTCTGAAGCTGAAAATAACTCTGAAGAGTTGGCAAAGAGGGTCTTCATAAAGAATTCTGAGAGAGAGAGAGAGAGAGAGAAATTCCATTTAATTTGAGCATTGAGCAGCTTATCTCTATTTTTTACAGACAAGTACATAGATTCCAAGGTTAAAAGAGAATCTATTTGTGGCAACCACTTTTGAAGATGCCGTAGATCGAAAAATTGAATGAGATAGAAAGGGACTAGGTGGGTGAAACACTAATGAACTCTTTGGACAAAGTCAAAGAGGATAGAAGAAAGATCCAGACATAAAATGTTGGGGTGCATTGGTCTCCTGAAGCTAGCTAACCAGAGATGAGAAATGGTAGAATGTCAACTGGTGCATTTCATGGCATTTCACAACATTGTCTCTACAGACTTGTCTTTCTCCATGAAATTTGGCAAATCTTTTGCTTGAACAGCCATGAGATCTGAACAAGGGCCAAGCGACCATCTCGAACGTGGGGCTTTTTATTTGATCCTATCACTGATCCTTCGAGGAGGATGCTGAGATCGCTTCTCTTTTGTTTCTCCCTCAAAAATAAATAAATAAACATATGAACAAATAAATAGACATCAGAGCCGACCAGCAGGTGGCAGCTTGTTCAAATCTGTGTTGCGTTCAATCTCCACACTTCCTTCCAAAAAGTTTTGAATATTTATCTGGATTCCACAAAGCTCTGTTCGCCAAATCACATACGTTACCAAGGGAATTCAGTAGCTGGTCTGACAGTTATTTGTTGTTATTGCTCAACATTTCAAAAGCCCAGAAAGAAGGCCTTGTCGGAAAGCTCTCCAGAATACCGCTAAGAGCCTAAAATTATGAATTTGCAGACGGTTTTATTGACTGCACTCAAAACAGAATTGTTGTATTCCTGGCTGAGGGGTGGGCATCTGATTCTCCTGCTGGTATGTACTCAAATCTGTTTCCTTGAAGTAGCTGGCTGCGGAGCCAGAAATTGGGAGCCAGCCTGCGTAGCCTTGGGCAAGCTGCACAGTCCCAGGGCACCCCCAGAAGAAGGGAAGGGTCAACCACATCTGAGTTTCCTCTGCCTGGAAAACCCTGGAAAGGGTCACCGTAAGGCAGAACTGACTCCACAACACTATGATAATTATTATATATACTAATGGCAATCTTGGCTCTCTGGCTGCTGGCCCTCAGTACAGTAGTGCCTCGCTAGACAATGATCATCCGTTCCACTGAAAACGCTGTTTAGCGAAATCATTGTCTAGCGAAACGCATTTCCCCATTGGAATGCATTGAAACCTGTTTAATGCGTTCCAATGGGGAAGAATCATCGTTGTCTAGCGAAGATCGGTCATAGGAAAGCCGCTTTGCGAACCGCCCATCAGCTGTTTAAATAGCCATCTTGCGAGTGTGGAGGGAGCTGTCAAAATCGTTGTCTAGCGAAAATCGGTTTGCGAAGCAGGGACCAAACATTGTCCAGCGAAATTCCCCTGTAGGAATCACTGTTTTGCGAATCATTATAGCGATTGCAAAAAGTCAATGTCTAACTAAAAAACTGTCATGCGGAGCAACTGTCTAGCGAGGCGCCACTGTTTAGTATCTTAGGTGCCATATATAATATATGTAGGTGCAATATAATATAATATAATATAATATAATATAATATAATATAATATAATATAATATAATATAACATGTGGGTTTATTATCCCTGAGACCAGTTTCAAAGTTGCAACCAGAGTGTAGAAAATTAAGAGGGTTTTTTTTTTTTTGGGGGGTATGTCTCCCAGCATTCCCAGCTACTGTGGATGGCGGGTGTTGTCGTCCAGTAATGAGCTTTTCACAGCTGAGGTTTCACTTAGTATGGAAACTGAGTATAGCCTGGGTGGCTAAGCATTTCCTTTGACATCAGGAGTTGTCAATGTCGCAATAAAAGCTGATGTTGTTGGTGTTCAGTCTTGCTCCGTAAACTTACCACCACAGAGAAAAGCTTTGCTTGTTTTGAGAAATCCATATTTTTGACGTGAGGCCTTCAGAAACCTCTTTACAATTAGGGGGGGGTAGCATGGTGGCCGTTGAGGTTAATGCCTCTCACGAAGCTACACAGGGATATCTGTGAAATGGCATCAGGTCACCACCTCCTCTACCAGTTTTTCAGCTCAGCTCACAAATATACACTGCGGAAAATAATATGATCAGGTACAGACTTGGCACACGGCGTAATCTGTAATATGCTAACATTTCAGTATCATGTTAGTCTTGCATTAGGCTAATATGACACTAATGCAAAATGACAGGGCAAAAATGACTAATACAATAAAACTTCCCTATAATACTTTAGGGCTGCCAGAGGTGTCCGCTTCAATTCACCCGAAGCCCTGTTTAGATTCTGACTTAGGAGGTACTGCTTTAGAACATGGAGGTTGTATTCTGAGGTATGCCTTCTTGAGGGAAAGTAGGCAAAGATGCTAATTGGGAAGACTGAAACGCAGTACAAGAAAATGTATTAGGCATGTCCAGTCTCTTGCAAGTTTTTCTTTTCCTGAAATTGTTCATTCAGTTTTTAAAGGCTGAAATATATACATACAGTTAAAAAAAAGCTTATACACTTGAATGGGAGACCATCACATAATGCCAAGGGTTTTCAAGCAGGGTTGGGAAAGAACTCTGTTCAAAAGCCTAAAGAGCTGTCACTGCCAGCCAAAGCTAACAACATTGCACAACTAGATATGCGTTTTTTGACCTGAGAGTCATTTATGGTCCTCAAAACCTCTCTGAAGTAGCATGAGGTACATCCCAGAAAAACAACGTTGGATGCCCAGCTAAGGTTAGAAGAATCCCGCCTAAAATCTGGACAGATACTGCCGGTCAGAATTGCCTTGTAAGGAGCCAAGATTTCACTCAGTCCAAGATAAAGGTAAAGGTAAAGGTTCCCCTTGACAATTTTTGTCCAGTCGTGTTCGACTCTAGGGGGCGGTGCTCATCCCCGTTTCCAAGCCATAGAGCCAGCGTTTTGTCCGAAGACAATCTTCCGTGGTCACATGGCCAGTGCGACTTAGACACGGAACGCTGTTACCTTCCCACCGAGGTGGTCCCTATTGATCTACTTGCATTTCCATGCTTTCAAACCGCAAGGTTGGCGGGAGCTGGGACAAGCGACGGGAGCTCACTCTGTCGCGTGGATTCGATCTTACGACTGCTTGGTCTTCTGACCCTGCAGCCTGTGCTGCAGTCCAAGATAGTTTCCCATTAAGGTCCCCAGAGAGTTTCTGCCAGTTCGTGTAGACAATACTGAGTGAAACCATTACTGGACATGCCAGACAGCAGAGATTGGAGATGGAAAGTCATGGTGAAGAGTTAGGTAACCAGAGTGTTCTTGGACTTCAACTCCCAGAAGCCTTCATGATGTGCTGGTCAGAGTTTCTGGGAGTTGTAGTCTAAGGATACCTGGGTTACCCAAGGCAGAGAATGGCTGAGTTAAAGCATAGCGTTCCATGTGATCCACTTGACCACCAACATAGGTCAACGTTGCCTTTGATAGAACGTAATATACTATGTTGATATGCAGTGGTTGGGACTGAGTATACAGTTGATGGAATTGGTTTGCTGTTGTACCGGAGGCAATCCCGCAGGTAACAGGCCTCATTGCAACTGTTGATGTAAGAATTTAGAAACGAGACTTGTTTCGGACAGTACCTGCCAGAATCCTGCAGCCCACGTGGCTGTTGGAGTCTTCAGAGAGCGGGAGCCCAAGGACAAGCAAAGAAATGAACGTTTCCAAGTTTCGGTGGAATTGAAGACATTCAGTTGTGGATTTCTGTTCGGTTACTGTGGAAGAAATTACATGAAAGGGACAGACGAATGTAGAGTCTTTTGTGTCTTTCTCTCTCTGTCTTCCTTACTATATAGCAGCGATTAGGAAGCATGGATTAAGGCTCAGGTTCTGAACATCAAAGCAAAATACAGATTCAAAGGCTTTGTTCATATTTGTCCTTTCCTGGCAGAGACATGTGTTACCTTGTAGGCTGTTACCGTTACCGTGGATCTAATCTACTCTCTAAGGAGTTAAGTCTTCTATTTCTGTTTAAGTCTTGTGATATATACTTGGTACCTGATTGCAATTTAGAGAATTAAAGAGCGTGGCAATGGATTGCCTTGCAGGGTTTTAATCAATCCCCCAACATTTTTTAAAAAAATAAAAAAGGTACTTAACATTCCATTGGGACAAGCAGTGAAAGAAAAACAAGGATTTGGACATTTCACTTTATACCACTAAGCAGTTCTTAATGTGCCGCAGCTTGAATTATGTTACATATATACATGGCAGTACAGCTCATAAGATCTGGGTACTTATTTGGAAGTCTGCCATGCGGAATGTACTGGACAGTTCAAAGCATGTGTACCTTGCGGAATACAGGATTAATGCTGGTAAACTCAGGTTGATGCCTTCTTAGCCTTGTGAGTGCTATGGAAGAGAATACAAGACTTTTAAGTTGCAGGTTGTGAATTTCTAGGACAAGAGAGTGCAGGAAAGTATAACGTACCACCAGATTTCCTTAATGAGCTTCTTCTTTGGCTTGATCATTTTGAGTTTGCTTGGAACAACGCCCCTTTCCTCCACTGCAGTGTTACCAGCTGGCTATCTCTCACCGTGTGCAGGTCTGGGATCTCCAGTCAAAATGGACATAACACGCTCCAATCTCCTGGGCTGCCTAACGAGCATCCCAAGGGAGAATCGGCAGTAAACATGCCACAGAGAGAGCACCAATTGGCAAAGGGGTCTATTTTAGAATTACAGTCCTGGATGTCAACAAGTTATTTTAGGTACCAATGAAATACAGGCAGAGACACACACAAAACATTAAGTTGACACCTTCATCCTTTCTCCATCTCTGTCTTTCTCGTTTCTCTTTGGAAAATGCAAACATACACTCACTTCGTTCTAGAAGTCAACGCCCCGGACACTGGGGGATTTAATCAGTTTTCTTTTCCAGTCCTGTTCTTATTTTTGTGGCTTAGGGAACATTTGGGGATGTAACTAACACTTAGTGCTGCTCATTAACAGAATCTCTAGCCTTCACCAGCCTCCTCCTGCATCAGCTTAATGGAATATAAAGCGAGTAATAAGGAAAAAAAATAGGTGAGAACAATGATTCTGTCTTTAAAAATCATTTTCACCTTATTGAAATACTAAAAGTGAATTGGAATCTCCATGACTTTCACCTGTTTATCTTGTGAGTGCATTGCTGTATTCATTTTTTTAGGTTATTCTTTGCTCGGAGAAAGTGTTTCTTGACCTTAAGTCTTCCATATGGGTTGGATTTCAATCCAAAAGTTCTACCTGGTGTAGTTACTAGGTGGAGAGCCTAAGAGTTGAAGTCCAAAGTATCTGGGGGACCAAAAGTTGAGAATGACTTCACCAGAGGACTGCAACATCTCAACTTCTCAGGGAGCTCTCCAAGGTGCTGAATATTTGGAGCATCGATGGAGCCTGTAAAGGTCACGCTAAAACCAGAAAGAGATTCGCTGCCCTCTGGAAATTGGAGTCACCCAACTCAACTTGATACAAACAGTCAAGAGAATGTCAAATGACCAGATAACAGGGCACAAAAGAACATCATCTCCTTCAAGTCCTGGAGGAGGACTGCCCGTCAGAAAAGACAATACTAAGTCAAGAAATATTTTATCCTGATATAAGGCCGAGGAACAGCTATAGCTCAGCAGTCAAGCATTGCTTTGTGTGCAGAAGGGCAAATGTCAGATCCAGATTAAGCAAGGAGAAATCTCTTCTAAAATCCTGGACACCTGCTGGTAGCCCTTACGGGTAACATTGGGCTAGCTGGACTTACACTCTTGCCCAATGTAAGGCCATTTCCTACATACCTTCATGTTTTTGACTTTCTGAAATAATTGTGTCATGGTAATGAAGCAACTCTGCCTTGTCCTGGAACCATGTTACTATCATTTCTTTTTCCTTTACCCCCATTTCCATCCCTCCCCCACTTTATGATGATGATATATTGTCAAACAGGGAATATTGTGCTTTATTATGAGCGATTTTTTTAAAAAGTGACTATAAATGAAAAAAAGAATTCCCCTTGTTGAGATGCTGATGGTTCTGCAAGTCTTGGGGTTGAATATGGCTGTATCCATCGGACAGGGGAGGGGTGTGAGAAACACACTGACCAATGGTAAGTGGCTAAACAGTGCCATAAACCACATTCTAGAAGACTGCCAATACGTTTAAAACAATGGATTTCTCTAGACAAATGGAGAAAAGATGTAAACGAAGAGCACACACTGTTCCAACAGCACTAACAGAACAGAGTCTCCAGGGATACACCTTGGAAGTGAAACAAAAGGACAAAACAAAAAGGGAAATCTTTCTAGGAGGTGGCAATGTTCTCCATAATCTTGCTGTCCTATCTTTTGAATGGCGCTGTACTAGTTTTGCATATGGGGCTGGGCTGCACCCCATGCTTATTAACAATAATTAAATGTTGCCAAGTAGATTCCAACTTTTGGCAGCCCACAGGATTTCCTTGGTATGGAGGACTCAGAAGTGGTGTGCCATTCCCTTCCTCTAGGGGGCACCCTGGGACTGTGCAGCTTGCCCAAGGCTATACAGGTTGGCTCTTTTCTTGGGAAGCACAGAGAAGAATCAAACCCCCAACCTCTGACTCTGTAGCCAGATACCCTACACCCTGAGCTATCCAGCCACAGCTTCTTTGCTTAGCATAGAAATATGAATAACATTAGTATTATAATTTTTTTAAACACTCTCAATACGCACACCGTGTTTTCCTGGGTAGAATAGCTAGGCAAAGCCAGCCTTCTGCACCATGGACCTCAACGATGAAAGACAGTTTTGCAGTGAAATTGCCTTCCATTTTTGAGCCAACTGTAAATATGCAAACACATGTTTCTTTGCTGGAAAAAAAGAGAGCACATTTCGGTGAGTTTTTCCTGCAGAAAGAAAGAAAGAAAAAGGCACGCCAACTCTCATAAACTCAATCAGCTTGGAGAAAAATATTGCCATTTTTCATTTTTTTAAAAAAGGCATCCTTCAGTCTCCAGAGACTATGGTAATGTGCTCTGTATGGAGGACTTGCCATATTTCATATGTGTGGATGAAATGGTGAAGCTGGATAACTTGGCAGTTTCGGGGTCTAGCTGTGGAGTCAGAGAGGTTGGGAGTTTGATTCCCCCACTGGGCCTTCTCAACAGAGGCTGCACCCGGTGATCTCTCTGATCTCTTCCAGCTTACAATTCCAAGATGGTGGTGGTGGTGGTTAATTGCATCTCTACGAGCCTAAGTTGGTACCATCTCTCCTTCTTTCCCTTGACTAGCCACCATGCCATGAAGCTGTGAAGAATAGCAAGGAAAAACTACTGCAGAAGCCAGGGATGTGGGGGGGGGAACTCAAATTGCAGGACTGGCTATTAAGTTGGACTTCAGCCGCACCCGCGATTTGACAGACTCAACTCAGGTCCCCCCCCCATGTCTTGGATTTGACTTGTGACTCAGAACACACCCACCTCCTCCCTTATTTCTGTTGTGGGGCGGCGGGGGGGGAAGCTTGTTTTTAATTGGGGCTAGAACTCGGGTCTTGAGACTCAGGAATTGGTACCAAAGACTCGGGACCTGATGCTGAAGACTCAGATTCAGAAATTGGGACTTGGTACCAAAGACTCGGATTCGGAACTCGGACCCAAAGACGCCCCAACATTCCGGACAAAAGCAGCTGCGTCGTTTGTGTGTTCTTTTTTCATACCTTTCAGCGGAAACCTTTTCTCTCTTCAAATAATAATTTGAAATAAATCTTCAAAATGGGACTTTCTTCCATCCGGTGTGTAGAAACAGGCAAATACAAATGTTCCTTTCTGCACTTAGGAGAAGAAGAAAAATATATAAACTAACCAAGCAAACAAACAAAAAAAAACACTCAACTTCCCTCAGAATATCTGATGTAGTTTGCCTGTGGCTAATTTAAATTTGGAAGCCTATCGGGTAGGGGGAAGGGCATGGAAACACATATTTTCCCGAGCATTATGTTTCTCTTCCCTATTTCAGTAATCCCCAAAGCAAGGGCACTTCACATTTTCTTGGATAGCGTCGGCATGGGCTTGCCTTTGATCCTTCTAATCGCCGGCACCTGCACATTCACAAAAAAATTAAATGCATAAATTGTGTTTTATTAATTATAGCCTTCGTGGAATCATGGTGAAAGATCAATATCAAAGTTGCACGACTGTATCATTCCAGGGCTGTAATCATTTCCATTAGAACCCTCCAGGAATTACAGGAACCCGTGATTCATTCATAATTCACCGTTTCCATTATTTCCTTTCTGCATTTACTATGGGGCAAAAATTTATAGCTTCATTTACATTGTGTTCTATGAATAATAGAAGAAATACATTGAAGACCATGGGAAATGATCGGCTGGATACAGATGTGTTCTGAAGCTGGAAGATCTGCATTACAATGAGGCCAGTTTACTTTCTGCACCGTACCGTATTGACAAAGGCCACCGCTGCAAGGAAAAGGGTATTTCAAAGAGTCTTCATTAAACATCTTTCTTCTTGAACTTCAAAGTGGGACAAAGAAGAACCTCAAATAAATTGTTGCTAACAAAGAGAAAGCGAGAGAAAGAATTCCATTAGGCTGCAGTGTGAGTGGGTATATTTGTTCAAGGGAACTTCCAGACCTATAGGCGTCCAGTTGTTGAAGAACAAAACAGCATTTATATTTATTTATTCCAGTTTGTATTTATTTGCAGTTTCTCCCCCCTTAAATCGGCTTTTACTCAGAAGGGCTCCCAAGGTGATGGAGAATTTAAAAGCATGACGAGTGTTTTAAACCTACAAATTAAACTCAACATGGTGTAACCGGTGTGCAACGTCATCCAAGTGGCCCTTCACTGGCTCAGGCATACCCGGGTCACACACTGGGTTGTCCCCACAGCAATGGGGAGAAAGAAGCTTATTAAAGCATGCTGCTGATATACCGCCCCATAGCACTTAAAGCACTCTCTGGGTGGTTTACAAGTTAATTATGCAGGATACACATTGTCCAACCCCCACCCCCCAGCAAACCAGGTACTCATTTCACTGACCTCGGAAGGATAGAAGGCTGAGTCAACCTTGATCCAGCTACTTGGGATTGAACCCTGGGTCGTGAGCACAGCTTTGGCTGTAATACAGAGGTTTAACCACTGCACCAGAAGGCTCCTTATTACAAGTACAGTGGTGCCCCACATGACGACGATAATCCGTCCCATGAAAATCACTGTTTAGCGAAATCGTCATCATGTGAAAACCCTTTCCCCATTGGAATACATTGAAACCAGGAGAAAATACCTTGTTGTCCAGCAAAGATCACCCATAGGGAAGCCATTTTGCGAGCGCCGATCAGCTGTAAAAATGGCTGCCCTGCGAAGCATGGGTCCGGAAAACACAGGGCAGCCATTCTGCGAAGCCGAAAAAATAGTAGTCTTGCGAACAAATGGTTCGTGAAGCACGGACCTAATCGACATCCAGTGAAAATCCCCCATAAGAATGACTGTTTTGCGAATTGCTATAGCGATCGCAAAAAGTCATCGTTATGCAGATTCGTCATTTAGCGGGGTCATAGTTTAGCGAGGTACCACTGTAATGGCTTGTTTCTAGAGACGGGCAACATTGGTTTGTTGCTTCATGCCAGTTTATCCTTTAGCCAAAAAAAGTGTTTGGCACTTCAAAGCCCTGTTTTGTCCAGTGGGAAACCACTCCAAAAAGTGCCCAGAGGAGGCAGGGCAGGAAATCCAGACTGCTGCCTCTGAGGGGGTCACTCACCAGAGGAGGCGGGGCTTTGAAGCACCAGACACCTGTTTGGCTCATAAATAAACTGCCGCGAACCGCCAAACTGGCAGTTTGTGCCCATCTCCAGTTGCTTCTGACTGGTTATTTCTAAGCAGAGAGGCGGTGGTCATGTGACAACACAATAAAGAATTGCCAGAAGCAAATGCCGGGTCAAACCTGTCAAGGTGTAAGATATCAAGCAACAAACAAAAGTATGGGAAGATTTCCTTACAACAACTGGCTGGGCCTTCCTGCATCCACCTTGTAAGAATTCATTAGGATATGTGAATGACTATTAAATGATAAGAGAAAAAGGGAGAACATGTTAAGGAATATCTACAACTTTACTTATATATTTACTTGTATGTTGTTTCCTTATATTCTTCTATAGATCTACTTTGACTTGGACTGCTTCATTGAGCAGAGGGTTGGACTCGATGGCCCTTTAGAACCTTTCCAACTCAATAAATCTATGATTCTTCCTTTCTCCCCATAAGTTAACCAAATCAGATCACAAAAGTTAAAATGATATAATCATCACAGTTAAAAACACCATAAAAGCCATACTAAAAATATTGAAATCACCATTAAAAACAATTTTAAAAACAGCTTCAAAATATTTTTGAAATCGCTACATTCAGTCAATACAGCATTCTTGAGATTTGCACCTATTGCTTAAAAGCCTGCTTGCAAAAGACGGTCTTTGCTTGATGATGGAAGGACAAGGGGGGAGCAACTTGCCTTCATGGGGCAGTGTGTTCCAAAGCCATATACAAGACAATTAAAGCAATTTAAAATCAAACAACACAAGATTAAAACACTTAGAGATTGGAAACATGAATACTCTCTCTTTCTCCCTCTCTCTTATCTATCTATCTATCTATCTATCTATCTATCTATCTATCTATCTATCTATCTATCTATCTATCTATCTATCTATCTATCTATCTATCTATCTATCTATCTATCTATCTATCTATCTACCTACCTACCTACCTACCTACCTACCTACCTACCTACCTACCTACCTACCTACCTACCTACCTACCTATCTATCTATCTATCATCTATCTATCTATCTATCTATCTATCTATCTATCTATCTATCTATCTATCTATCTATCTATCTATCTATCTATCTATCTATCATCTGTTGTATTTTTCCCTGCGTATAAGACGCACCCATGTATAAGACGCCCCCCACTTTTCTAACCTAGAATTAAGAAATCTAAGTGGGACTTAGCAAATGTAAGGGGAAACTGATCAAAGCCCTGCAGGATCACTTTGATCCCTGCTTCCCCTCCACTTGTTTTTTTTCTCTCCTTAATTTACTTTCGTGTATACGACAACCCTCAATTGTTAGTCTAAAGATTTTAGACAAAAGTATAGTCTTATACATGGGAAATACACACATGTGCGCATGCGCACGCATGCTCGTGCGCACACACACACACACACACACGAGACTTGCAGGCTTGTGGGTTTTGTTTTGTTTGGTTTTATCTTGCTCTTAATGGCCTTGCATCGGAGAAAGCGAAATTGCCTTTTGTTCTGGATGTGAAAGCACGTTTCAAAAGCTGAACTTCTGAAATGAAAAGAAGAAGAAAAAGCTGGCCTTTACACAAAAGGGCTTCACATGAAACAAACATTTTCTTAAGGGTTTCATAGAATGTTTTAAAAATATATTGATATATATTTTTATATTTTTAATATAATATCTCACTCTGGAAGTTGACCTTCGTTTTGTTCCGCTTCTTTCTCCTTCCTCACCCTTACTTCAATAATTCAAGTTTTATAGGCTGTTGGATGCTCCTATTAATGCTATGATTAATCTTGTTAGAGATAAAGAATTGTAAAAGGAGAATCGAGGGGGCATGGTATGTTTCAATGATATGTGGAAGTTCCTGTGTGGAACGATTATACGGCTACCTGTTCTTTCCAGCTTGATGTGGCTCCCTTCAAACAGGCCAGTAAGCAGTTCCTTCCTCCAACATGTTCTGAGATGCCATGTTTTTGCTGTTTAAAATAGGATACATGGAAGCCCCATAAGAGATGGACCCATCTAGTTTCCTGTCTCAAACAGGGTTATGCTAATAATGATCGCTGTGTGCCATCAAGTGAATGATGATGACCTCCTTCCTGGATTCTCTAGGTATAAAGTATCTAGAAGTAAAAGCAAAGCAAAGCGTGCTGCTTATATAAGCAAAGCGTGCTGCTTATATACCGCCCCATAGCGCTTCAAGCACTCTCTGGGCGGTTTACAATTTAATTACTGTATGCAAGCTACACATTGCCCCCCCATCGAGCTGGGTACTCATTTTACCGACCTCAGAAGGATAGAAGGCTGAGTCAACCTTGAGCCGGCTACCTGGGATTTGAACCCCAGGTCGTGAGCACAGTTTTAGCTGCAGTACAGCGGTTTAACCACTGCGCCACGAGGCTCCTCATCCCCTTCTTCTGGGGTCACTGCCCTATCTGTGCATGTGTGCTGAACATCAACCTGTTGGCACCATCACAGCTGATTATCTGTCACAGTAGAATAAAGAAATACAACTTTTTCCTTAAAGATGAATCTAGGAAGATGGGATCTAAGGGCAAGAATCTACAAGTGGTTGCAGAAAAGCTGGAATGTCAAGGTATCCTTCTGTCTCTTGTTCCCCCCCCCCCTTGGTTCCTTTTTGCTGTTGGATTCTAGTCATGCACTAACAGTGTCAGGGTGGTTTTGCAGAACAGAAACCGATCGGGCCACGGGAACCCCGAGGATATAAGACGTGATCACCTGTGGTTCCTCAACCTGGCAACCATGTCAAGAAACCCATTCATTCCATAAGAGGAGATATACTCAGATCCCCGGGATCTTCAACCGTTTCAGCCCGTGGATGCGAATGAGGAAGGCTTGCCTGCACATCATATCAAAATGTTGTCATGGCTTGTGAGAAACCTCTGCTGGCCGAAGCCATGTGCATCGTTTGTTCAGAAAGAAGCATGGATTCCTCTCCTCTCCCCTGTTCCACCTTGATGGTATCAGAACAGGCATAGACCCAACATGGCGGACAGGAGAGAGTCAAGTATGCAGGTGGGTTTGGGACTTTGGAGGCCCACAGAGAAGGCATTAAAAGGGGGGAATTGGACCCTGTTGCAATACCACAGTCCTTTGTGGACTTTCAGAATCCAAGGTCAGAATGCAATAAACTTCTGTGACATCGAAGGAGGACAAACGAGGGAGCACGAGAAATCCTGCTTCCCCTGTGGTGGCCCCACTTCTTTGGGACAAACTACCATTAGAGGTTTGACAGGCCTCCCTTCCCTCCCAGTTTTTAAAGAAATGGGTGGAAAATGAAATTTATAAAGTGGCTTTTCTTAATGTTGACCTGGGATTTTAAGTTGATTAACTGTATATTTTTATTGAAAATTTTCTTGCAGCAGGGGACGAATTCGTTATTGGCTGGCATAAATGGTGTGTTTGTGCTGTGTCGGATATTATTTGACAGATCCAATGGTTGCAAAGTGCCCAGAGAGTGCTGTGAACTATGGGGTGATGCACAAGTTTAAGCAAGCACACAAACAAACAAACAAACAAACAGACAGACAAACAGACAAACAAACAAAAACCTATTTATTTCTTGGAAGTCCTGTTCTGACCTCTATTGGGACGAATGCCCCAAGACTCATGTCCTACCCATTTAAGCAATTCTTGCCCTCTCCATTCTTGAACCCAATGGAATCTGGAATCTGTAGCAGAACCTTTTGGCTCTGTTTATTTTATTAATGGATGGAATCTTGCCATTGCCATATATCACATTTTGCAATCACACCAACCCAATTATGGAATTATTTGCTGTTGAGTCAATGACCTATGTGGCCGGGAGCATCGGCTGCATGATCAACTTACATGGAACTTCAATACACTGGAATAAACATGAAAGGCCCTTGTGAAGGAAGAATCCGAAATAAAATAAATCCTTCATTTCCTCTCCTTCAACTTTCTGAAATAGACCCTCTTGCCCCTCCCCCCCGAGCCTGAACAAATTTTTGAAATCTAAAAATATAATTTTCTCATTGTTGGGTCTCCTGGTACTGTAGCTTCTTTTGATCTCAGCCATATCTCCAAGTAACACATCATCACTCTGACAGCACGGTACTGATTTAATGCCCAGACAGATCATTAGACCATTGCCAATGTAAGGATGTATTAGTATAACACATCATCAGCATGTTAGCACATGGACGATGTATCATTTTCAGCCGTGGCGCTGGTCGGAAGGGAGGCACTGGGGAACTGAGGTCCCTTTTATATTTAAACACGGAGAGTCCCTGAAAGAATAAAGAAAAATGAATGGCATAAGTTCATGGACTCAGAAGGAGAGACTGATTAAGCCACTAGCCCCATCAAGTCCAGCTTTTATGGAACAGCTTCAAAGGTATCGGCTGACATGAATAAAGTAAAGGCAACAAAGAAGAGTATAGGTCTAGAATTATATTGACTATTTAGAGTCCTATACTTAGAAATGCCTTGGAACCAAAGGGTGTGTTTTCAGGCCAGAATCCTGTTGAGATTTTACGCCAGTGACTGTAATTGGGCTTTCAAGGTAAGTGAGATGTTTAAGGAGTGGCTTTACCAATTCCACGCCCCAGCGGACTTCCATGGCTGAGTGGGGATTTGAAGCCAAGCTTCCTGAGTCCTAAACCTTCACTCTACCTACTACGCCATACAGGTAACCATTCCCGCTCTCCAAATCGATGTTGCTTTGTCAGAGACTGAGAGCTCCCTGTGTTTCAGGTTTATGTAACTGATCAAACCTGCCTAAAGATGCTCGGAATGAAACAATTCATTTGGACAGTGAAAAGTGGTTTCTGTTTACTAAAAGAGACATGTGCAATAACATTCGCAGGGCCGTAAATGCAGATTGAAGAGCCATTTTGGCAATCACACTGTTTTGCAATATGTTTTGATAACTTATGCTGGGTTATGTTTCATGACAGTGTTATGTCTGGGAATAACTATACCGCCTCCCTTTAAATATACTGCCCGAGAAGCCAAATCTAAGAAGAAAACAAATCCCTTTTCAAATGGATACTGTAGAAGCTTTTCTTATGCCACTTCTTTGAAACCTCAGTCAGGTCTTAAGATTTGTCAGACTTCAGTGTAAAACACAACGTTTGCACCCAATTTAAGCAAGAAATAGCATTTCCTTCTGTATTTCCACTCATGTTGTAGTATTTATTTATTTATTTTTATTTATTTGATTTATACCCCACCTATCTGGACCGATGGACCACTAGTAGACTAGGATGCTGAAATGATTTGTAGTGCTAGGGCCAGGACAACAACAATATCATCATCATCATCATCATCATCATCATCATCATCATCATCATCATCATCATCATCATCATCAATTCTGACTTATGGTGACCCTTTTCAGGGTCTTCCAGGTAGAGAATAATCATGCATTTAAGAATTGTACAACGGTTGTTTTTCAGGAAAAAGTAGGATTCTCAGATTGTTTGGGTGGATTCCAATCCAGATCCATCATCAAAGGTTTGGAGGCGAATTTAATCCCCCATCATGGTTCTGATTTGGCTCAATCCAGTTTAAAAATACATGTGTTATTAAGCCCCAGTTTGGAGTCATCTGTATGTTATTCAATATTTGCTAAGGGACTTAATTCTGCTCAGATCAACAACCCTCTGAACTGAACTCTTGAAGTCAAGTTTGATGACATATTTGTGTTCAAGAACATTATCATATCTCTGTATTTATTATAAACGAAAACCCTAGGTTCTTAACCTGTAGTTCGCAGATCCCCAGGGGGCTGTGATGTCCTCATGGGGAGTCCACCAAGTCTTGAAGAAATGTTATATGATATTTCGCAGTTTAAACAGAAAGAAAGAATGAACGAAAGCAAGCAAGCAAGAAAAAAGAAACGAATAATAAAATCTTAATTTCCCTTGCTTGCTCTCATGAAACTTGGCTAGAATATTCCTACCCTCTCCATTAAAAACAAACAAAGGTAAAAATCGGTTATGAACATAATTGTTTAATATTTCTTCACGCGGTGAAGATGTGCAGGTGAATGATGCTGAGTGGCCGAGAGATAGCACATACCCGTTCAAATCTTCTTGAGTTAAGTCTTGGTGGTCCATGGCAACAAAAGATATTCAATGGCAAAGAAAAGGTGAGAAACCACTGGCATAAACAAGGAAACATGCATGGTTTTAACTGAATTTAGAAGGACAACTCTAACGTTCCATTTATAGGATGATATCTGGTTTACAAGATGTTGGAAGAACTGGGCTGGAGTTACCCGAAACCTATACTTAGAAAATGTGTTATTGTTTTTAAGGTGTTGCAAGACTGTTTGATGTTTCCGACATTCTCATCCCTCTGGAAATTTCCAGAAAAATGTTAGGATCCTAATAGTGGCTGGAGGAAGGACTGTTGTTATTTAAGGTCATTAATAATTTGCAATAACCCACCTAGTGGGGTACCTAGAACTTTTCTGGAATGAAAAAAGTTACCTAGACATGCCTATGTTTCCTTTGGCAAGATTTTAGAGGCAAGCTTGACTTCAACATGTAACTGGCCTGGCATCCGAATTAAGCTCAAGTCAATTTACTGAACATAAAACACACTTGACCTTGAATGGATTAATTTACTCTCTTGAGCCTCCTTCTGTATAACAAATAGGATGCTGGATGGCATTTTACGGATCTCCCAGCTCTGCAGTGATCCAAATGCAAAGACTAGCACATAGGGATATCATGAGATGAGTGCTTATAAAAAAAAGTCTTCAGAGGGCTTTTAGATGGGGGGGGGAGGAGAAAAATCCATTAGTGGATTAGTTTGAGCCTCGGTGCCTTTGTTTGTCATAGGTACTTTAAACCTAATCTCTTTCCTGATGAATGTTCTGCATTGTGTTTTCTGGTTCTCTTTCCTTTGTGTGTGTGTGTGTTTGGGGGGGAGGGAATATTTTATTTAAACAGAACGCTGGCCTTGAATGTTCATTGTTTGCCCCTCCCACTCTGTTCCTTTAGGAGCGTGCAGTCTGTCCATGTTAAACCTGGGTAGCGAAAACCTAAATATTACAAGGTAGGCAGCGATAAGGAAGTGGCCATAGAATACTCCAGGAAACTGCTGGATAGCTCAGTGGATTGGGTCTCCGGGTGTAGAGCCAGAGGGTGGCAGTTTGATCCCCCATTTTGCCTCCCTGAGCGGGGCTGGAAACAATAATCCATGCGGTCCTTTCTAGCTCTACAGTTCTAAGATTAAGTTGAACTGGCAGAAGGGATAGGTAAAGGTAAAGGTTCCCCTTGACATTTTAGTCAGTCGTGTTTGACTCTAGGGGGTGGTGCTCATCCCCATTTCCAAGCTGTAGAGCCAGCGCTTGTCCAAAGGCAGTTTCCGTTGTCACGTGGCCAGCGTGACTAGGGAACACTGTTTACCTTCCCACCGAGGTGATACCTATTTATCTACTCGCATTTTTACATGCTTTTGAATGGCTAGGTTGGCAGGAGCTAGGACAAGCGATGGGAGCTCCCTCCATTGCGTGGATTTGATCTTACGACTGCTGGTCTTCTGACCCTGCAGTACACAAAGGCTTCTGCAGTTTAGCCCGCAGCGCCACCACGTCCCATCTAGCAGAAGGGATAGCTATCCATATTTATCAGTTTCTAGGGAAAGTAAGGTAGAAAATGTAGATGTTTCCAGGTTTTGATGGTAGGCTTCCTTGTAAGTTATGGAATAGCCATTATATGAACATAATGCTGTACTGTTATTCATTCATTCATTCGTTTGTTCATTCATTCATTTGTTCCTTCATTTGTTCCTTTGTTGGTTAATCTGTTCATTCATACACTCATTTTCCCAATTAAGAGACCCAAGGTGGTTGGTTGGTTAGTTTACTTACTTACTTACTTACTTACTTACTTACTTACTTACTTACTTACTTACTTACTTACTTACTTACTTACTTACTTACTTACTTACTTACTTACTTACTTACATTTCTATTCTGCCCAGCTGGTAGCTAGGTTACTACTCTGGTAGGCTAACAATGGACAACACAGCCATAAACAATAATAAGACCAAAGAAAAGAACAGTGAAGAAAGAGTTTCCAGAATTAATGGCAAGCAGGCAGCAGATGGGATCCATAAAAATTACTTGATTAGGGGCAAAGTATTGAAGGTTGGGAAAACAACCAGGTCTTCAGCTGCCTCCTATATCCCAAATTATGAAAGAAATGAACACACGGACTTGAACTACAATAAATTATGACACTAAAAAACAATTAAACATAAAACAGTTTTAAAACAATTAGTTAAAACGGTTTTTAAAAAGGACACCAAAAGGACAAGAGGGAGGGGGACAACCTAGCCTCCTGAGGGAGTGCATCTGTGAAGAATTTGTGTCGGGTTATTTTATTTGCTCCGTGTTTGGGACACCGATTGTTGACACCGGCCCAAGACTCTTTGGCGCCTGAGGTCAACCAGCTAAGGGAGCTTCGATGGTAATTGTAGCTGGTCTCTCTAGATTCATGTGGCATTTGCGGGGAGGATAAGGTTGAGCACTTTGGAGAGTGCTGGGATGCTCAGACTAAAAACTGGAACAGATTCACTGCCCCCATGACGTCCGACTCAACAGCTGCCCCTGCTGACTCCACTCCCTAAGTCAAAATACATAACACTCAAAGCCGACCAAGGAGTGTTTAAAAACAAACAAACCAAGAGACATTTCTCATCATTTATGGTATAAAGAGCACAGTAAAAAAAAAAAAAAAAAAAAGCAAAGTTGCCTATCCCAAATACCATTTGATGATGTCCCAGATCTGGTGCCTGAGGTGGCCACCTCGCTCTGCAAGCCCCGGCTGTTGTCTACCCTGCGAGAGGAACCAAACCAGAACCCAGCCAATCTGAAATGTTTCCTGATTTCTCCATAGGGGCCAGATTTCTTCAGTTGGTACAAAAGCTTTCTTGAGAGTTGACCTGACAGCAACCCGAAATCCCTTCATCGACATGAGATGGAAGAACTTATGGTTTCAGCTATACAATTGATGCAAGAGGATTTTTTTTTGACAAGAATGTGGGTCCAGGGCAGCGGTACGTCTGTTTCTCTGTGTCACTCGCTGAGCATTTGCAGAAGTTATGAACCCCCCCTCCAAATATTGCCATTTCAACAATCAAATTACAGTGTGATAAGCCTGTTTTGAACCTTTTGTGGCACTGTGCTGAGTTAAATGCCTTTTCACGAATCCTCTCAAGCGGTCCTGATTTTTCAAGTGCTCCCTTGATTGTTCATTCAGAGTTATTTCCATCCACTTTTCATCTGCGGTTTGTCTCATTAAAACCGGGCACTTCAGGAATGATATGAAAGTTTAAAACACATTCAGGAAGCCCTCAAACACACCACTTTCTGAGCCTTTATTCCTCCATTTCAAAAGCTATCTCTAATTGTGGTCTTTTGTCCCAGAGGGGAGAAAATTTTTTTAGTACAGTTTCGCCTTCTCAAAACCCGGAGCAATGCCCTCATGTTGCTATTATGAGGGTTTTTCTGTCATGCTGGCATTATGTATGATCTCATGCTGGAATGCGATATGTATAATGATGAATCGCAAAGCCATTCCGTTTTTGGGTTATTAAAAACCTCTTTGTAAGTCACCTTTTTCCCCCTTCCCTTCCCCCCTTCTCCATGACTTCACAATTAAAGTTGTACGTTAAAAGCAATTGACATACATTTATCTCACATTGATAGATTGCTTTCCAATTTTTCCCCAAAATGATTTTCCCAAAAAGAAGAAAAAAAGAAAAATGTCTTGCAAAAAACTAAATACCATATTTTTCCATGTATAAGACGCCCCCACTTTTCTAATCCAAAATTAAGAAAAATAAGTGGGGCTTAGCAAGTGTAGGGGGAAAGGGATCGAAGCTCTGCAGGATCACTTGGATCCATGCTTTCCCCTCCACTTGTTTTTGTTCTCTCCTCAGCTTACTTCTGTGCATAAGACAACCCTCAATTTTTACTCTAAAGATTTTAGACAAAAGTATAGTCTTATACACAGAAAAATACGGTACCCACAGAAGTACAATTGGTATTTTTAAAATATGCTTTTATGTTAGTTACCTGCAGTTCGTCATGAAAATCTCAAACAAGGACACATTTCTGTAGCTGTAGAGCCATATCTGTCTCTGGAGGGAAACATATTAAAGCCAAGGCTGACCTACTTTGGGTTCATCATGAGAAGACAAGTTCCTCTAGAGAAGACAATAATGCTGGGAAAAGTGGAAGGCAGCAGTAAAAGAGGAAGATCAAACACAAGATGAACTGACTGCCTAAAGGAAGCCACAAGGAGGGCTTAGGTGTGCAAGAGTTGAGGACGGGATATTCTCGAGATTTATTTATTTATTCTATTTATATCCCGCCTATCTAGTTGATTAAGACCACTCTAGGTCTTGCTCATTCATAGAGTTGCTATGAGTCAAAGGTGACATAATGGCACATAACAACAGCAGCAACAACAATAGTAGATCAATATTAACAGCAGCTCATACTTTGATAGGATACATACTTTTCGATAAGTGGACTGACCCGAATACACCCAATTGTGTTGGATTTTGGAATGTAAGCAAAAGCTAACAGTTGGGAAAGAGACCATCAAGGAATGAAAGAAGGCCTTTTCAGTGGTAGATCCCAGTCTGGGGAATGCTTCTCTCTCAGAAGGTTAGCTTGGCTGCCTCCCTTGTATCCTTCTGCTGATCGTTTATGACCCATCACTTTATCCAGGCTTTTAATAACTATAACTGAGCACCTGAATGCTGGTTTTCAGCTAAGTTTGTTTTTAAAGTTTTAAACATTTTAAATCATCCAGTCTGTTTAAGTTACCATTATAGTTTAATAAGAATCATGTGCCATCATCAATACTGATTTATGGTGACCCTTTTTCAGGGTTTTCCAGGCAGAGAATACGCAGAGGTGGATTACCAGTCCATTCCTCTAGGAGGCACCCTGGAACTGTGCAGCTTGCCCAAGGCCACACAGGCTGGCTCTTTTCCCAGAAGGCACCAGTGGGGAATTGAACTCCCAGCCAGATATTAAAACCAGCTGTATCCTGTCAGCTGTAATTATAAACATGTGCCGCCAAATCAATTCTGACTTACGGTGATCTTTTAAAGGGTTTTCCAGGTAGACAATACTCAGAAATGGTTTACCTTTCCCCTTCTTCTGGGAGTGCCCTTGGACTGCACAGCTTGCCCAAGGCTACACAGGCTGGTTCTACTCAAGGAGGCCCAGTGGGGAATCAAACTCCCAACTTCTGGCTCCACAGCCAGATACCCAAACCACCGATCTGTCCAATGTATAATTTATTGTGGTTTTTTTAACACTTTGTGTTGGTTTGATTTCCCTCATCAGGGGAAAGGTAGCCTATGAATGAGGGAAATAAATAAAAGCTAGGTAAAAAGCTAGGGAAGAAACATGGAGGGCCACTGCTGCCAGCCAGGGCTGACAATACTGGGTTTGATGGACATCCTATCTCCTTGTTGGTTTACATTTTGTTTTATCAAGGCCAAGAGATTCTTTGATCTCAGTTTATAAAGCTAATTCTGTATACACACCTCGAGCCAGGATAAGTCAGCTTCCCATGACAGATGTGATGAATGTAGCATTTTCAGCATGCTCATAACCTGCCTGGGGACAGAGGGATATGGTGGCGCTGTGGGCTAAACCGCAGAAGCCTTTGTGTGCTGCAGGGTCAGAAGACCAGCAGTTGTAAGATTGAATCCACACGACGGAGATGAGCGCTCGTTGCTTGTCCCAGCTCCTCGCCAACCTAGCGGTTCGAAAGCATGCAAATGCAAGTAGATAAATAGGTACCACCTCGGTGGGAAGGTCACGGTGTTCCATGCCTACTCATGCTGGCCACATGACCACGGAAGATTGTCTTCAGACAAAAATGCTGGCTCTATGGCTTGGAAACAGGGATGAGCACCGCCCCCTAGAGTCGGACACGACTGGACAAAAATTGTCAAGGGGAAACTTTACCTTTACCATAACCTGCAGCCAGAGAGCTGATCTGTGAGGTTAAGTACAAGAGGGCATTGGTATAGTGCTGATTGAAAAATGCTGGTCTAGAAACCAGTCACCCACTCACATAGGCTTTATAGCTCAGTGGCTTATGTGTCTGGCTGTGGAGCCAGAGGTTGGGAGTTTGATTCCCCACTGGGCTTCCTTGGCAGGGGATGGACTTGATGATCCAAAGGGTCCCTTCCAGCTCTGCAGTTCTAAGACAATCATTATTATTATATTATTAAATATTCACCTTTCCCTTGGGTTGCATTCCCTCTGTCATAGAATGACATCCTATCCCCTTGTTGGTTTACATTTTGTTTTATCAAGGCCAAGAGATTCTTTGATCTCAGTTTATAAAGCTAATTCTGTATACACACCTCGAGTTGTCATGGCTAGCTTTGGTACCGTAAAGAGTTAATGGCAAATACGTTCTCTCACATTTCCCCCTATTGTCCACCTTTGGGTTTTTGGGAGCCCCGTACAAAGGATAAATTGAAGCGGTGATGAATAGAAGGCATCAGACAATCAAGAACTGACAGGAGACAGTCTACCGAGCAGGCAGGCATTGTGCCTTTTGAAAAGTACCGGCTCTCTAAATTAGAGATGGAATTGAAGGCCTGGTGATAAATATAAGACAAAAGCCAATGACAGCACAGTGAAAATGTTAGAACTGGGTTTGTTAAAAACAGAGTGAGGGAGGGAGGGAGACTCAATCTTCGGTGGAATAAAAATAAATTAGAAATCTTGACCCAATCCGTGTTGTCAAAAGTTTAGCAGCTTTAATCTCATACTATCAGAGTTGTGCTACACTTTAAGATGTCACCACAATCCAGAGAATAATGATTACCTAACCACCAGGTCACTTCCGACTAATAGAAACTCTTTCCAGGTATTCTAGTATAGAGTACTTAGAAGTGCTTCACCATTCCCTTCCTCTAGGGGGCACCCTGGGACTGTGCAGCTTGCCCAAGGCCACCCAGGCTGGCTCTTCTCACATCAGGCACCGTAGGGAAATGTACTCCCAACCTCTGGCTCTCCAGCCCGACATCTAACCCTCTGAACTATTTAGCTGGCTATTGGTAATACAGAAGTCCTCCAATATATAACAGCTTGCTTTATAGCATGCCCATTTTTGCATGCATTCTGATGTTCCTCGCTGGTCCACTTTTATTTTCACTTTGACCAACTGGTGTGTTTACATCACCAAGCATGGTAGCAAAACATCAGAGATGGGAGGAAGACAGAGAGGTCAAAGAAGAACGTCCAGCAAACAAGCCAGAGGACATTTGAGGGAGAGCACAGCAGAGGTTTCTTTTGTCAAAAAATATTCCAGGAGCCAGACCCTTATTTTAATATTGAGCCTGACAGAGTAAGAATACTCCACCTGCAATCTCAAGGAACCAGTAAGGCTATAAGTGCAGGGGTAAGCCAGAGTACAACAGAACAATTGTCATTCATTCATTCATTCATTCATTCATTCATTCATTCATTCATTCATTCATTCATTCATTCATTCATTCATTAATGTGGGGCACTATTCTGGGCAGGTTACAACAAACTAAAACATATATTAATAAAGACAAATAAACAATTACACTTAAAACAATTGACAGTATGAAACCAAATGGCAACTTGTCCTATAAGAGCAGGACAGAAGGCATACAACGAGGCCAAGTGTAGCTCCACAAGGTCGGTGCCACTACGAAGAAGGCCCTGCCTCTTGTGGATGACTTTTGGGCCTCCCTCGGGGTGGCTGCATAGAGGAGCCAAGTCTGGGAGGATCTGTTGGATCGGGCAGATGACATTGGGTGAGAGAAACACATTTATTAAACCATGCAACATTGCTGTTGAATAAATTAAGCCGGGCTTGTCCTTTGCTGAGCCTGCTTTCCTGTGTGCAAGTGAATTTGAATTCACTCCCTATGAGCTCAGCCCATGAAGTTGCTTTGTTTACACCTGCACCCTACTCCCGGGGGACTCTGGAAAGGTTGAGCTCTAACAATGGCTGCCTGGCACGAGATGTGGCAGAATCCTTGAAAGAAGAATGTCGTCTTTGAGTGGCAGCTGAGGTGAGGGTCTGCGGTTGTCTCCCACCAGGGTGCAAAACATCGACACATGTTTACAGGTGGAGGCATTTTTTGATGTGATTTCTGGCGCTCCCTCCCAAGGACTAGCCAAGTTGTAGATTCTGTTGCCTGAGCAAACTTTTCCCCAACAATTCATTGCTTCAGGTGTGTGTGTTTGTGTGTGAAGCTGGAGCACTGAGTCAGCATAAACCATGTTCAGATTGTCAGTCCTTTTAGATTTATTAAAAGACTGAAGGGCTCATATTTCTTTGTTGCCATTTTTTGGTATGTGCACTTGCTATAGCCACCCATTTAAAAAAGGACAATTAAGAATGCAACTTGCAGTGGTCATGTGGACCCAGAAATACCTACACAACCCACCACTAAAACTACTTAATGCACACAAAAGCAGGCCTGTGCTTTTATCATAGCTTTGTGAAAATGTGAGAGTGGGGGTTTCCATCTTGGGCAACCCAGGTGTTCTTGCACAGCATCTCCCAGAAGCCCCAGTCAGCACATAACCATGACATTGCTCGGCCATAGGAAGAACAGCAGGTTTTGAACATTTGGTCAAACAATGATAGAAGGCCAAGTATCTAGGTATTTATAATATATTTGGTCCAACAGGAAGTCTCTCATGGCCTGCTTGTCCTTTTTTCTGACTCAAATTCAGTGGTGTTGTTCAATCCGTGCTGGGTTTTAGCTCAAAGTTTGCTAAAGTTCAGGTTACTAAAGGAGCTAACCAAGGGACTGAACCTAATTTGGGGGAGAGGGATCAGTTCCATGGATAGCAGCTGTAAAGTTTGGACTAATGGGTTTTATTATGAACTTTACAGTTGCTGTCCATGGTTCTGACTCATTAGTGTGAACTTTATACAGGGTGCTATCCATGGTGCTGACCCCTCTCCCTAAATTAGGTTGGCAATGAACTTTGCTTTGCATCCTGGGAAGATTTTGCACTGAGAGGGAGTCCTGGTATGCAAATGGGCAAGGCGCAGGGGCACACGGATTATGCCCACTACAGTGGGGAATACTGTAAAAGGAAGAACTTCAAAGAGATGCCCCTGTCCCGATCTTCAAGCAAAGGAGTAAGAAGCAAGAAAAGGGTGCACGCGCAAATCTTTTGGGGGAAAGAATCTAGGGACAGGGAAGAGTTTAAGAGAGCTGGATGCTCGCCACGTGACTGCATATTATTTCTGGTGTCTTCGAAAAGGAATGGTCATCTAAGGATCATCATGTCAAACACAACAAATTTCAAGTTCTTTATTACCAGCTAAGGGGCTCAACCTGGCATTGGGTATTGCACAGGGGAGCAAAGTCTCCCTGCGAGTCAGAGATAATGCCCAGTTGCATGAGAGCTGGACTCCCACTGAAGGAAAGGTGAGCTGAATTCCTGTTACCATGTTGCTTCTCATTGCCAGAACAGGACTGAGCAGTCCACGTCCAGCAGGGACAACTCTGTGTCTTGCTCATTTACCTATCTCGTTTTGATTAATTGCCGGTGGTCATGGATACATGACACATGTTTCCTATCCTCAGTCCATTCCCCCGTCAACCCAAAATTAGTTTTTAAAAAGCTAATAATAATCGTAGAACTGCAGAACTGGAAGGGACTCTATGGATCATTGAGGAATTGAACTTCCAACCTCTGACTCTGCAGCCAAATGCCTAAACCACTGAGCTATTCAGCATCTCATATGAAAGTTTTGCAAACTCTTTTGATTTGTATGGAATGTTCTTTTTTCAGAGAAGCCTTCCCACCGAAGTCCTATCTTGCCGTTTATGGCTTTTTTCGGATCCTCTGCCCATAATTAGCCATTGAGGATACAAATCAGCTAAGCTTGTGCTTCGGAATTAAATAATGAAAGGTGACAACGTTAACTGGAGGAAATGATAAGAGAGGCTGCTGTAGAACTCGGAGCAGGTACCCTCTGTCTCGCCCGTGAAAAATGACCTGCTTCTGCAAACAAAAGGTTTAGACAAAAGGTCAGTGTGTACTTCTCTAACGGACACATGCAAAACAAGCGGATGGAATATCTGCTGCCCCCTTTTTTCCTGACTGAGAGCCGGAAAGAAGCAGACGAGCAAAACTCGTACAGATTAATATGGCAGCTGGGAGCAAGACGGCCAACAATAAAAAAAAAGTTCAGCAAGAGTGTGTAAGCTAGAAAATCCATTGCTAGAGACTTGGAAGAGAGAAGGATGATGTCATCTCCCTGCACTGCCTATGGAGCCTTTTTAAAAAAAACAACCAAGGACCGCAACTGCTGCAGGCAAGAATTTAATGACCTCATCTCTGATGCTTCTTTTGTTCACATGCAGGCCTTAATGTCATTGTGTGTGTTTTCAAGGACAAGGTCAAACTGGAAGAATGGGAAGTCCAAGGGCCTGAGATCCACACAAACAGTGGCCCTTGGGCCACCCAATTCCTACTGTTTGGGCAACAAGATCTGGAGACTCAAAACTGGACACGGGGGCAGCTTGGTTGGAAATTTTGCTATTGTTGTGTGCTGAAGATTGGACTTCAGCAGGAAGGCTCTTCTGCCAAAGGAAATTCCATAGAAGTCCCAAGAAAAGTTTGCAAAACTTCCACATTAGATGCTAGATAGCTCAGTGGTTTGGGCATCTGGCTGCAGGGCTGGAACGTTGAAAGTTGCATCTGATTTAGGGTGATCCTATGATACTTCCCAAGAAATATGAGATATTTAAGGAGCGGTTTGACCAGTGCCACCTTCCAGTGAATTTGGCTGAGTGGCGTTTGAATCTAGGACTCCTAAGACCTAGTCCAACTCTATCACTACACCACACTGGCTCCAACAAGAAACCTGGGGCCAAACCTGGGGCTTTCTGTATCTCTAGCATCCAGTGGATGCTGGACCATAAAGAAGACTGACCGCCGAAGAATTGATGCTTTTGAATTGTGGTGCTGGAGGAGGCTCTTGAGAGTCCCCTGGACTGGAAGGAGAACAAAACTATCCATTTTAAAGGGAATCAACCCTGAGTGTTCACTGGAAGGAGAGATCCTGAACCTGAGGCTCCAATCCTTTGGCCATCTCATGAGAAGAGAAGACTCCCTGGAAAAGACCCTGATGTTGGGAAAGGGTGAAGGCAAGAGGAGAAGGGGACGACAGAGGACGAGATGGATGGACAGGGTCATCGAAGCAACCAACATGAATTTGACCCAACTCTGGGAGGCAGTGGAAGACAGGAGTGCCTGGCGTGCTCTGGTCCAAAGAGTCACAAAGAGTCGGACACGAGTTAATGAATAAACAACAGCATCCACTGTACTTTCAACCTTTTGCAGAAGTGGTTGTCTATATTTCTTATGAATGCACTCAGCCCCTCTAGAGGCAATTGGTTCCACTGCTGGACTGATCTAACATTTAGGAAATTTTTCCTGATTTTCATCCAAAATCTGGCTTCTTGTCACTGGAGTCCATTGTTATGTGCCCTGCACCCGGGGATGATCGAGAACGGATCTTGCCCCTCCTCTGTATGACAACCTTTCAAACATTTGAAAAGCGTTATCCTATCTCCCTTCTTTTCCCAAGGCTAAATATGCCCAGTTCTTTCAGTCTTTCCTCCTAGGGCTTGGTTTCCAGCCCCTGATCATCCTCACTGCTCTCTGAACTCGTTCCAATTTGTCAGCATCTATCTTGAACTGTGTTGTTCAGAACTGGACACAGTACTCAAGATGAGGCCTAACCAGTGCTGAATTAGAGGGGAACTCTAGCCCCTCCCGGGATTTGGAGACTATACTTCTGTTAATGCAGCCTAAAATAGTGTTTGCCTTTTTTGTAACCACATCACACTGTTGGCTCATATTCAGCTTGCAATCTATGACGATTCCAAGATCCTTCTCGCTTCTAGTATTGCTGAGCCAGGTTTCCCCCATCTTGTAACTGTGTGTTTGGTTTCTGTTTCCTAGGCGCGGTGCTTATCCCTGTTGAATTGCATTCTGTAGAACATGTTTTAAGAAGTAGCGCTATTTAACGTATAAAGGAAAACCCCACATTGCTGGTTCAAAGCAGCTTCCCTCTCTTGTTAGGGCAAACCTGTGTTTATATCGCCCCACAGAATGATTTGCTGTTTTTAATATCTGTTTGTTATGTGTGTGCAAGACATTCTCTCGTACTGCTAGAAATCTGTTTAGATTTCCTACGAATTGGGGATCCCACTCTGAGCAGTGACAGCCGTAGTTAATGTCCTAATTTGCATTCAAATTTTCCTTGATAATGAGAGCAAGGGAGGGGAGGGGCACAGCAGTCTTTCCAGTGGAGGCTTTATTCTGAAATGATTCTGGAAAGAGAACTGATGAAACAGGCAGGGGAAGAAAAGAAAGGGGAAAAAAAAGAATAATATGTCTCCATATGGCACTGTGTGTTCACATTGCAAAGATGAAGTTGTGCTTCTCTCTCTAATTCCTTTAATTGTGGGAACATGGAGAGCATCTTGTTCTCTAGCACATACGTGTATCTATAGAATAAACAACAGAAATATGGGGGAAATGGATTTAGTTTTGGCAGCCGAGCAAGGAGGGGGATCAAAAGCGCTCACTGGCATTAAAATGATTTAGATACATTTGTCATCGGCAGCTGTTATACTAATCTCATTTATGCAGTTGTCAGATGATGAGCCTGCTTAGTGGGGGGGGGGAGGAGAAAAATCATTATTAGATCCCCATTGTGATAAATGTTATTTATTACTGTCAAATTGTATTAATGTAGGATTCAAAGATGGGAACTGGGGGGGGGGATGACGGGCAATGCGTTTGTCCCCCCCCCCATCACGTCCGAGGGTAACAAAAGGGAGCTGATGAAACCCAGCCAAACGAACTTCATTTCTGCAGTAAGGAAGAATAATGGGTTTAATTTGCATATGTTTTAAAAGGGTAATGAAGTAATATGATGTTTATCTTGGTGGAAGAGTGGTAATTTTCGCTGGCAGGGCTCCAGCGACATCCAAACCATTGTGCTATGTTTACTGTTCACTTGGTAGGGAAAAGGGGGCTGCTTTGGAATATATATATATTCCAAAGCAGCAGGTGCATAAATGGGGTTCCAATAATTTATTCATTAGGTCAAAAAAGAAAAAAAAAGCCAAGCAATGGGAAGGATCTCCACCTCCTTGTGCTCCAATTTCCTGTTTAGCAATTAAAACAGCAAACGGCACGAACATGTCTTCCCTTGTTCCCCATCTGCAACACTGCTCTGTATCAGGGGCAAAACCTGGAAATGTAAGTTCATTGGCTGACGTCTCCCCAAATCCCCAGATACCATGGGCAAGGAAGATGCTGAGGATACTGCCTGGCTGGGGAGTCTCGGCGTTGTCACCCCGAAAGTTCACATTTACCAGCTCTGATCTGGGTGGATGACTTTGACACGTTTGGAAGGGGGTGGGAACTCCATTTTCTGCCCCACAGATCCTGCTGGGCTACACAGAGATGAAAATGCCCTGGGGCTGCGTCCAGAAGATCTCACCTGGTTTTGAAAAAAAAAATTGGAGTATTATGTAGGGGGCATTATGATCTGCTTCAGTGGTGAATCTCAGTTCCTGGAGGCTTCAATGAGTGACATCACAATGTTTTCTGCTGTCTTTCTTTTATCGTTTTTTTGCAGGGGGGGGAGTGGTGGGAAAGTTTGAGGTTCTGGAGGCCCACAAAGACTGCCTGTGATAGTTTCCATCAGATGCCTTTCATGGATCTTGACAATTGAATGGCAGACAGGGTCCCATCTCTCGGCAGTTTTTTTCTTAATCTCCATTACTTTTGATTTCGATTTCTGTGCCCCCCTCCTCACCCAAATGCACAAATGGGCAGAGAGAAGGCCCTAAGGCAGGGAAAAGTTCATCTGGTGGCTAGATGTAGTGTATAGACATTATAGAAAAGGAAGACAAGACTGCATTCGGAGTGATTGCCACATGTACAGTCGTACCCCGCTTAACAATTACCCCGTATAATGATGAATCTGCTTCATGACGATGTTTTTGTGATCGCAATTGTGATCGCTAAATGATATTTTAAATGGGTTTTTTTTTGCTTTGCGAAGATCGTTTCCCTACTTCGGGAACCGATTCTTCGCATTACGACAATCAAAACAGCTGATTGTTGGGTTTTCAAAATGGCCGCCAGGTGCTCAAAATGGCTCCCCGCTGTGTTTATGGACGGATTTCTCACTCTACAGGCACCAAAAATGGCCACCCCTATGGAGGATCTTTGCTGGACGGTGAGTTTTCAGCCCATTGGAATGCATTGAACGGTTTTCAATGCATTTCAATGGGCTTTTTTATTTTGCTTTATGAGGTTTTCGCTCTACAGCAATTTTGCTGGAATGAATTAGTGTCGTTAAGTGAGGCACCACTGTAATGAATTGTATGACTCCATAGCAGTCTTCTTATTATCCATAACCAGTAGAGATGGGCGCGAACTGCTGATTCAGGTTCGTGCTGGTTCGTTTATCAGCCAAACAGGCATTCTGCACTTCAAAACCCCACCCCCTGTGGCAAGTGCCCACTTAGAGGCAGCGCCCTGGCTTCCCTGCTCTGTGTCTTCCAGGTGCCATCTCTGAGTGGGTGCCCACCAGAGGAGGTGGGGCTTTGAAGTGCTGTATACCTGTTCGGCTGATAAATGAACCGGCACAAACTAACGAACTTGGTAGGTCATGCTCACCTCTAGTAGCCACTATCCGACAGAGACTCTGCTGGGTGGAAGTCCCACAAGCATAAGCAATGTGGCGCTGTGCCACTTCTACAAACATTGGCCTTCTGCATGTGGAGGGTGGGCTTTTCTCTGGAGATCACCACTTGCACAAGAGCAACACTTGTGCAAGTGGCATGACCTCATTTTCCTAGTGGCAAGGGACTTATAACTCATTGGTTTAAGTATCTGGCTGCAGAAACAGTGGTTGGGAGTTCAATTCACCACTGGGTCTCCTTGATAGGAGCTGGATTTGAGGATCCATAAGGTCCTTTCCCCCCTACATAGATTGCTGCCTTGTCATGGCGAAGGGGCTTGAGTAACTCAGTGAAGCTATGGGCTATGCCGTGCAGGGCCACCCACGGCATAGCCCATAGTTGGAGGAGGCTCTTGAGAGTTCCCTGGACTGCAAGGAGAACAAACCTATCTATTCTAAAGGAAATCAAGCCTGAGTGCTCCCTGGAAGGACAGATCCTGAAGCTGAGGCTCCAATACTTTGGCCATCTCATGAGAAGAGAAGACTCCCTGGAAAAGACCCTGATGTTGGGAAAGTGTGAAGGCAGGAGGAGAAGGGGATGACAGAGGATGAGATGGTTGGACAGTGTTATCAAAGCAACCAACATGAATTTGACCCAACTCCGGGAGGCAGTGGAAGACAGGAGGGCCTGGCGTGCTCTGGTCCATGGGGGTCACGAAGTCGAAGACGACTTAACGACTAAACAACAACAACAACAAAGGTCCTTTCCAGCTCTGCAGTTGTGATGGTGATGACTTTCTACTCAGCAGAAGCTCGGGATAATATTGGACTATGCTTATACCTTCCCTTGGAAACAGTTATCTTGGGAGTTGGTGAGTGCTCCAACACTGGAGACATTCAAGAAAAACTTAGATAATCACCTGGCAGATATGCTTTGATTGTGTTCCCGCACTGAGCAGGGGGTTGGACTTGATGGCCTTGTAGATCCCTTCCAACTTCACTTTTCTATGACTCTAAGATTCTCTTCCTGTATTGAAAAAGTGCTCCAACTGTGTAAGTCCCATCTCTTCCGAATTTTGCTGTCTTTGCCGGAATTATTGATCCCTAATTATAGTGATACATGTTGTAGGCATCACACCACTTAAACAGAAACACTGAAATAACATATCTCTGTTATTTTTGTTTTTTATTTATAAACATGGTGTTTTCTCTGATTGAAAGCTTGGCTTGACTTTATTTGTGCGCTCTTGCTGAGAGATGGAACATATTTTCATTTGGGAAGTGTCTTTTGAGATCAGGAGGATCCAATTATTATGTAGAATTATTCTATCTAGAGATTGGAGGTGGGAGAGAAATGTGTCTGGTTTACATTTCCCAACTTGGCGAATCTGTATTGACCACATCAGAATACATGTAGATGTCAAAAATCCATACCTTCCTGGATTTCTTCTTTTTCTAAAGTTGAATCATTCACAAAGAAGCATACGAAATTACATTATGATGGGGCAAACGTAGACCAGAATAGATCTGCTTTGTAAAGCAAACTCTGAAACTATGTACACATTTTTTTTGTAGCTGTAACCAAAAACTGTTACTTGCCAAACCCAGTTTGCAAAGCTATTTATGCTGGAGCAAACACGTCTGCTTTGCAAAACCAATTTCAGAAATATGCACAAATTTTGTGGGAGCAATTCAAGAACAGCAATTCAATTGTGGGGTTCCACAGGGGTCGATTATCTCCCCAATGCTATTTAACATCTATATGAGGCCGCTGGGTGGGGTCATCAGGGGGTGTGGTGCTTCGTGTCACCAGTATGCAGACGACACGCAGCTCTACATCTCCTTTTTGCCAACTGCAGGAGAAGCCATCCTGTGCCTTCAGCGCTGCCTGGGGACTATACTGGAATGGATGCAGGAGAACGGGCTTAGGCTGAACCCGGACAAGACGGAAGTACTGAGGGTGGGCCCTCCCACAGTTGGGGATTTGGGAAACTCCCTCTCTTTTGGGGGGGGTGACTCTCCCTGCAAAGGACGGTGTACGCAGCTTGGGGATCCATCTGGACCCGGTGCTCTCCATGGAGTCACAGGTGGCGTCGGTGGTCCGCACCGCCTTTTTTCACCTCAGGCGGATAGCCCAGCTGCGGCCCTACCTGGATGTGGGGGCGCTCACCATCTTAGTACACGCGCTCGTAATCTCAAGATTAGACCACTGTAATGCGCTCTACGTGGGGCTTCCTTTGAGGTTGCTGCGGAAATTACAGGTGGTGCAGAATGCGGCGGCCAGATTACTTAGTGGAGTGAAAAAATTCCAACATATTTCACCCACTCTGGCTGCATTGCATTGGCTGCCCATCAGGTTCCGCATCGACTTCAAAGTGTTAACGATTACGTATAAAGCCCTAAACGGTTTAGGGCCTCGATACCTGGCGGAACGCCTACTCCCACCAAGTTCTACCCGGGTCACACGGGCGAGCCGGGAGGTGAGGCTGAGGAGCTTAACGCCGAGGGAGGCCCGAAAAGAGAAAACAAGAAATAGGGCCTTCTCGGCGGTGGCTCCTCGCCTTTGGAATAACTTACCTCCTGGCATTCGCGGAGCTCCCTCGCTGGGCACCTTTAAGAACCTATTAAAGACTTGGATGTTTCGGCAGGCCTTCTCTCCAGATTACTTTTGATTTTCTTCTCTCCTTTATTGTTCCCCTATTTTTAATTGTTGTTGTAATTAGGCTGTTTTATGTTATTGTATTTTATCTCTGTTGTTGGCCGCCTAGAGTAGTCCACCACGACTAGATAGGCGGGATATAAATTAAATAAATAAATAAATAAATAAATAAATAAACATTTTGGGATCCAAAAACAGGCCAGAATGAAGCAAACCGGAAATATGTACGTTTGTAAGTCTGATGGTTCTCTCCAGATTTTGCATTGACACCTATAAATTCATGTAAGCACATTTATACTAAATGGGCTCAAATGTTGCCTTTTGGAGGTGGATGCACTCCATCGTTTGGGGAAAATGAAAAATAGTCCTTTTTCAGTTCATAGGCATACATTTTTCCTATGCCTTGTCCCTGGGAAGTGTTGATCTCTGGCTGAAACTGATCTCTGTATGAATGGTGGCTCTCACCAGCTGTACAGTTCAGATACAAATAATGTGGGGTGGGAAAATCCATGAGGAAATCCTCGTGGGGGCCAAGTTATTTGTTTTGTTAAGTCCCCATCCTGGCTACAACACAAAGACGAACAGTGGGCATTGTATCATTCTGATTTTCAAAATCTAACAAAGGACGTAGCCCCTATTGGCCAATATCAGTGTCATTTCGCATCTGCATAATGAGGGTGGCATAAGGTTTAGTGGCAAATAGCCACAAGTTAAGAAAGCCAGTGTCGGCATTGCCTCTGTCACTTGGAGTCACACAATTCAGTATGCCACACTTAACGTCTATGTTGACTTCCTTCCTTGCTATTTGCTACCCAAATTAGCATCACACTTGCAGACATAACGAATGAGATTGTTGCTGAAACCTTTTTTCTGATCTCTCCTTTTTTGCTTTCTGCATTCCAGGTACAACACACACACACACACACACACACAAAATAATGAAAAGAAAATCATATATATTTCCACTCTATTTTCTTATCCCCCTGAGGCTGGCCTATCTTCCTCCTTATTAGAGGTAGTTTCATCTCCATTTCCCTTTGAACTATATTGTTCTGAGCTGTCTCCATCTGTTGTGATAGAAATCACTTTGGGAGATGAGATAAGAGTGGGTCTTTGAGTCTGAAGCTCGTTGTCAAATGGTGTGATGTCTTCCACGACTACTGTCTCCTGGAAAGTGTGGGGTTGTTATGACATGTATAATATAGTGGAGGAACAGATTTGAAGCCTTTGAAATTTATCACTCTCAAATGTTGGCGTATTGAGTCACGGGCTTATCAGAGACGTCGAAGAGAGCTGAAATTGTCTTCAGCTTAGTCATAACTATGTGACTAGTAAATTCTGATAACAAGGATTATCTCCAGAAATGGGACCAAGAAGTCAATAGCAACTATGCATTCCTGTCCATCCTCTTCTACTGCAAGAAATGGATTGGTTTGCCCTCATTAACTTCTTTTAAAACTCTGGTGCCCATGTTTCCCTGTTCCCTCTTTTTAAGGCAAGGGCTTAACATGTAGGGAAAATTCTACCGATATTGTGGGCTCAAAATGATTTTTTTTTCAGAGCTCAAAACTATTTTTCAGGCTGGTTACAAAACATTTTGCAGGCTAGGACAAGGGACAAGATGGTCCATTTCATGGGCAGAAGCTAACTGGACTAAGATTCTCAAGAGGGTTCGCCATAGGACCAGGACCTCCACCGCCTTCTAGGGCAGCAAGCTAGTTTATGGGACAGATTGTTCAAGAGAAGGGACGTCTGTGGGTTTCAGGAGGTACAATTAGGGAGTTGTTACTATCCATAGCATTTGCCCCCTGCAGTGATTGATTGATTGATTGAGCTTATAGTCCATCTGACGTAGTGAAATACGGCTCAAGGTGGTTAATATAATTAAACGGAGTGTACAATTTGTCCCAGTTTGTAAAGATGGCACCACAGGTGCTACGTCTCTCCTCTCCTGCCTCTTTGACCAATTAAATTGCTCGCCAGGCCCAGCTTGCTTGCTTTTTCCATCTCCCTGGCTGATCTCCCAGCAAGAGCCCAGACTGCTTTTCTGCCCCACCCTTCTGTCTGAGTGGGAGATCAGCCAAGAGGGCAGGATAGAGACGCCCAAACTGTTGCTGGGACTAGAAGATCAGTTGAAGAGGTGCAGGGGCTGGTGAGTGGCTGGTTGAGCCAAAGGCAGTGAAGGAGGGGAGCAGAAGCCCCTGTGCTACTGCATTTACAAACTGGGATGAAGTGGGGCGAACTGGTTTATGCCCATCTCTAGTTTTAACAAATTAACTCCGAGTCATGGAAACCTTGATGTTGGGAAAGTGTGAAAGCAAGAAGAGAAGGGATGACAAAGGACAAGATGGTTGAGTAACTCAGTGAAGCTATGGGCTATGCCGTGCAGGGCCACCCACGGCATAGCCCATAGTTGGAGGAGGCTCTTGAGAGTCCCCTGGACAGCAAAGAGAACAAACCTATCCATTCTAAAGGAAATCAAGCCTGAGTGCTCCTTGGAAGGTCAGATCCTGAAGCTGAGGCTCCAGTACTTTGGCCATCTCATGAGAAGAGAAGGCTACTTGGAAAAGACGCTGATGTTGGGAAAATGTGAAGGCAGGAGGAGAAGGGGATGACAGAGGATGCTCTGGTCCATGGGGGTCACGAAGAGTCGGACAACGACTCAACGACTAAGCAACAACAAAAAGTTTTAACAAAGATGTCGGTAGACCTGGAATAGTTATAGAGAAGAGTGGTCAAGCTAATCAAAGAACTGGACCAACTCCCATAGGTTACAACTTCTAGGGGTATTTATTCTGGAATAAAAGTAGGTGAAGGAGACCTCATAGAGCTGGAAAAAGTAATGTACGTCTGGAAGAAAGTGGTGTGACATTTTTGCCTTCTAGACACAGAAAAAAGAGGTGGCAGCCACTGAAACTGAAGGCATGAGAACTGACATGCCTAGAAGGAAACTCTTCTTCATGCATCTCATATTTAAGCACAGGTGTGTTTTGCCTTTAAAAGGGGATTAGACAATTCATGGAGGACAATGAGATCCATAGCTTGAGATTTTGGAGTCAACATCTGAAACCAGAGGGCAGCGTCTTGTTTTCTGATACACCAACGTTGTATATGCATAAGACGTACAAACACCTTTGTAGTGAGGCAGGCTGGGTACAGAGAGCAGACACCAGCAATTCCTTGTGGCTTATACCATCACACCGATGTCTTCCAGCCCTCCACTTCATTATTATCATTCCATCTGCAAAGCTGGAAGATTTCTTGTACACACAGCTAAGAGAGCCAATTGAGATCATACCGAGATATATTGAGTGGAAGAGTTTTACTGTCCTGATGTGTTTATTTTGGAAGAGATTTCAGAACGACCACATGATAGGACATGAAAGGAGCAGATGTAGAGTCTACCCAAGATATAAGTGACCTTTATCTCCTTGTCATCAAGTTGTAAAGTTTTTGACAGCCACCTCTATATTTTTGGACACACATCTTGGTTTGTACATTTTAAAACAGCTGGCACAAGGGGATCGGCTTTCTGGCTGAGAACGCAAATAAAATGGCTGTTTCTTTTTGGTTTTTCCCAAATGTAATGTTGCATTGCTGAGCTTCATTGAGTGTGTTAGGCACACTTAAGTATAAGGAAACATCTGGCTAAGGCATCTGGAATCCATTATTGACAGTCTTGGGATTGAGCACTTTGGTAGACTGGATAATCATTATTCTCACTCTTCCGTCCCCTGGCTTGAAGGCCAACGATCATGGCCCTGACTTTTGATATTCTCTACGTGTAGCTAGGAGCCAAGGCTTCCCATATGTGGTGCCCAGCCAGCTCATGTTGGCGTCATGCCTCTTCCAGCAAGGATATACCTGACATTCCAGGACTCATTCTGTCAGTGACGGGGGAACACAGCCCCCCGACCAGTGTACTGAAATGGAGAAGACTGAAGGCAGAAGCCCAGCTTGAAGGCTCGTGCTGAAACACTGGGCTATGGGGAAGGACTCCTCCAGAGTAAGTGGTCTTCTTGGCCTCCCTCCTTGGGAGGGGGCTCCATCTCCTAAGGAGACCCAGAGACCAAGTTCTGTGGCTGAGTTCAGTTCCCAGTTGCCCAAACATCTGCAGCTGAGTGCTGGGCGAGGTGACAGAAGACCAGACGTTAAACAAACCTTCATTTTGGATTGTAGTCTGTGAGATGCACTTTCTTTCTTGGTCCTGGAATGCTCTGTATTCTGACCGTGCAAGTTGCGTCCTTTTTGACTGCCCGATCATGATTTTGGGTCTCTTTCGGTTTGCTTGCATGGCTATTGAACTGTCTTGAATGCTGACTCTGGACATCCTGAACCTATTTTATCTTCTATCTTCATAAGCCCCTGCCTGCTGGCCCTGTTACTAACTCCACCCTGGGAATAGGTCCCCAACCTTGGGCCTCCAGATGTTCTTGGACTTCAACTCCCAGAAATCCTAGCCAGCAGAGATGGTGGTGAAGGCTTCTGGGAGTTGTAGTCCAAGAACATCTGGAGGCCCAAGGTTGAGGACCACTGCATTAGACTACAGCCCCAGTGGCTACATTATCAGTCCATGTAGCTGTGCCAGCTAAAGATGTTAAGAGTTAGAGGTCAACACAACCGGTGGTCACCAGGTTGGGCAAGGCTGCTGTGATCAAGACACTGGGAGAAAAGGCCCACCATGAATATCCTACAACAACCTCTGTGGAATTATCATCTCTTAATCATCCTAGAACTGTGGAGCTGGAGGGGGCCCTATGGATCATCGCATCAAGGAGACCCAGTAGGGAATCAAACTCCCAACCTCTGGCTCTGCAGCCTTGAGCTATCCAGCAGTTATCTAATCTCTTGTGCTTGGTATCAACCCTACACAAGTATATTCAAGTGTGTAGGACAGATAAGTAAACATGTGATTGTGGGATATGGAATACTGAAGAGTTCCATATTTGATGCATGAGATACAACATATTCTACTGGAATATCAACTACCAGTGGCCCACGGTCTGATTTTTATGTGATCTAACGGAGCTTTAGAAATGTTGGGTTATTTGTTGTTCCAGTATACAACTCTGTGGGCCTAAGACTAACGTGACACTTTCAGTTTCTCTATTGTCAAATCCAGCACTAAAGGAAAAATACATATTTCCTGTGGTTACCAGGTTTCCATCTCTGTAATGCCTTCAGACCACGATGAAGTCCATGCTTACATTTGGATAAGCAATCAGTGGAACAGAAACTAGCAAATTTGTAAAATGATGCAAGCTGATGCCAGGACAGGGAGAGGTCTTTTATGGTGAACAATGAATCCCTTCCAGAAGAATCCTGGAGTCTACAGGTCTGTGTACAATCATAGTTTGATACCATTCTGGACATCATGGTCAAAGCTTGGAGAACACCTTGCTCTCTTATTTTCATAATCAATCTGTTTTTCAAGATACACTGTGGGCTTTTGTTTTAAACTGAAAGTGGGCTTCCAGGCATTTCCAGTTTCATTTGGAGGGGCAGGCAATGAAAAGTATATTCCCCAGACACCAGGAGCCTGGCTACCCAGCTTTAAAACCACCCATGCCAATGGCCATCACTGGCTCTTGAAACAATGATCAGAATTTCTATGGAGAAATAATGTAACTTGTTTTTCCAGCTCCATTTCCTATATTCCTTTAGAAGTCTTCCAGATTTCCTCTTAGATTAAGGATGTCCTGGACTTTTTCTACCTTCTAAAGACCTCCTTCATGCAGTGAGCTTTTCCCCCTAGCATTTCTGTACCATTCGTTTATTCGTTTCTATACCTTTCCCAATTTTTGTAATTTTCTGCTACAAAAAACATAGCCAAAACTGTCACAGCATCTTAAGAACAGTTAGGTAAAGGTAAAGGTAAAGGTTCCCCTTGACAATTTTTGTCCAGTGGTGTTCAGCTCTAGGGGGCGGTGCTCATCCCCGTTTCCAAGCCATAGAGCCAGCATTTTATCCGAAGACAATCTTCCGTGGTCACATGGCCAGTGCGACTTAGACACGGAATGCTGTTACCTTCCCACTGAGGTGGTCCCTATTTATCTACTTGCATTTGCATGCTTTAGAACCGCTAGGTTGGCGGGAGCTGGGACAAGCGATGGGCGCTCACTCCGTCGCGTGGTTTCGATCTTACGACTGCTTGGTCTTCTGACCCTGCAGCACAGAGGCTTCTGCGGTTTAGCCCACAGCGCCACCACATCCCTTAAGAACAGTTAAGCAGGCCTCATTTAGCATCTCGGTGATTTATTTAGAGTTTCCAAATGTACTTTCTCTTTAGTGCATCCATCTTTCCACATTATATAATTTATCAACAAATGTAATCCTAACCTATCATTTCTTTAAAGCCCCAACACGAAATCATATCTTGCTCCCAAATACTTTGCAGGAGAAATTCCTTGCCCCAAATACTTTCTCTTAAGATCTCCCCTGATCGGAGGAACTGTATATCTCCTCTTTCTCTTAATAGACTCTAGCCATGGTGAATATCAGATGTCATTAAATTCCAAAATGTATCAGCTGGAGATTCTAGTCTATTTATCATTCAGAAGTTTATTGCTGCTCTCCTTTTGGTCTTTACTGGCCCCATTCGCCCATTTTGTTTCCTCAGCAGATTTCTGCTTCTTCATAAATATTTCATGTGTCAAATTGGAAATTTTTGGGAATGAATGGAAGCGGGCTTTAATCGAGAATCCTTAAAAAAAAAACACCTACCTCTCTGCAGACGATTTGTGGTTCAGAAAATATGGTTGATTCAGAGCTTGGAAATAATGAGCGGGAAAAAAAATCATTTACTGTAATTAACTACTCTTTCCAGTAGTCAAAGTGTAACTACATGATCATGATTATACAGTAACTTAACTTCATGCCCTTTCCAGTATAACTAAAATGTTTGAGTTACTTTTATAGTTAACTGGCATGCAGCCTCATTATTTCAGTTCATTAATTAAAATATTTTTACCCCACCTTTCTCCCTAAAAAGAGGACCCGTGGTGGCTTACATCAATGAAAAGACAATATTTAAAGCTAAAACTAGTAAACATATGAATATTAAAAAGGGTCAAGCAAATACCATACTAAAATGGTCAATGAAACCAATACCAAAAGCACATTCAAAGGGACAAAAATCCATTTTAAAAACTCCACCCAGGCGGGCAGTCACTGAGGGAAAGCTTTCCTGAAGAGAAAGGTCTTTGCCTGCTTGTGGAAGGACAGCAAAGATGGGGCTCAGCCTGGTCCAGGAGAGGGGCAGTTTCCTGCCTCCTCGGATCCAACAGGTGCCGTACAAGTTCTTGGATATTTTATTTTATTTTTATTTATTATGCAAACAGAGGAGTCAAAGCAGGAACCCCCTCCCCCACTTCCTGAATTCTATCTTCATTTGGGAGGTCTTGAGCGTTGAGTGTGCAGTAGAAGAAATTAAGTAGAAGAAATTAAAAAAAATGTTTTAACCACAATTCTTTAGCTCGAAGGGTTCTGCCCCATCCAGAAACAGCAAAAAAATGGCCTGCTTTGAGAGAAAATGGCCGGGATGGTAGCTGCAACCATCCCTCAGTCAGGACTGTTTCAGATTTTAATGGAGGTCTACTCAACGTAATTCTTTCTGCCCCCTACGACTTCGGCCTCAACTGTGCTATCTCTTCCTGAATGAAGCATCCAGAACGTCCCAAATATTAATCTGGACGGCTTTGAATACTTGCGATATGATCTCTCAATGTTCTTCCATGGTCACTTATGCTGATAATCCTCTCATCTCTCAAAAGGACAGCCTTCCCTTCTCTCCATCGTAGGAGAACTGGTGTCAGTTTATAACATCTGCTGCCTCCATATTCCTTTGTGAACATTGATTTAAAGAATTCATTTAATTTTTTTCCCCCTGGCAAAGTGTATTTCTTCAGTCAATAAATTATCCTTGTTATCCCTCTGAGGCTTCACTGTCTCCTCCACTGACCTCTTGTTTTTCATGTGCTGTAATTGGAAAAATGTCCTATTCTTTATCTTAACCACACTTCCAACAAGCTTTTTTCGCTCTGTGTTTCTTGTATATTTTTCACTGTCTTTAATGCATTCTGCCCTCTCACACTTTCGCTCCCTCTTTTTTGGTGTGTGTGTGAGTGAAATTGTGCCATATTTATAGTACACATATGCTACTTTCTTTTATTAGCTCTAGTGTTTTCTTGTTTACTCATGCTTATTCTGATCCTTAGTGTATTTATGGCTAGAAGGGATGGGCTTTTTGAAATACATTAATCTCTTGTGGAACACTTTCCATTCTCCTTAATGCCCTTTTCCTTCACTACTTCGTTTGATTAGATTTCCTCCAATACTGCCTGCATTCTTATCCAACTTGGCTCAGCTGAAATTCGGTACTTTTATTTCTGGCTGGCTTATTTTCATTTCAGCTAAGCTAATTTCAAAAGCCTAGTGAGTTTGTTTTCCTAAATGGCCGTCACCCGTGCTCGCTTCAATAATGGTCACCCTAAGTTATTCTGGAGTAGCAAAGAAAAGATCCATCCTGTCCCCCCTAATTCTGTAATGTAGATGCTCTTATATAGTCCTTCATATTGGAAGGACTCCAAAGAAATTGACTTCCTACTGGCTTTCATTATTGCCTATAGTAATAGAGTTTATCATAGCAATGAATGCTATGATGGATTTTTTTATGCAGGGAGTGGGGTGAGGAGGAACAAGTTTTGACTTGCTCCATTGGAAAGAATGCTCTGTGTGTCCACAAGGAGAGTAAAATGAGTCTGATTGCATCAGATCAGACTCCTCCGGGTGCCATTCTGTACAAACATGCTTGAAGCGACATCCCATTGAACGCAATGGCTTAAATGCAATGGCTAGTTCCAACTAGAACTAGCATGGACTTCCGGATGGTGGCTCGATGGCTGAAGGGTGAACCAACCTCGGTGGCAAACCCATTGGTTCAATGGGTCAACCATAGTTGGCATCAGGCCAACTTCTGAATATAGATGCATCTCAGCTCTACGGAAGGGAAAACTCCGTCGCAGTTCACTTCACAGCATTCAAGAAGGGCAATTTATGAAGCCTTATGAATAGAACTTGAGGACCTGCTCTTCCATTTGCCCACGGTCACAGTTTTAAGCGAATTTCAGGATGCCTAAGGTGCATGCCAATAATGGAGAAGCGTGGCTTATTGTGCTGTCCAGAGGGGAAGGTGTTGACTTGTTATTTCACAGCCTGAATGCAGATGTATAAATGCTATTTCAAATTTATATGGCATGGCTAAGGCTCTGTAGAACAATATATACACGCAGTGTAAATTATAACCGGCGGAGAGCCAGTGGTCTGGTTTTCCTCTCTTCTGGAAAATGTTTTTCCTTCCATGCTGGTTTGTTTTAATGAGTTTCCGCTTTGCAAACAAACCAGAAAACCAACCAACCAACCAGCCAGCCAGCAAACCAGCCATGGAATCTGGGATTTGTAGAGAAGCAACTTTTGTGAACCCTGCATTTACTTAAGGAGGAACTCCGATGGTGGTATCTCATAGGGATGACACACATAGTAAGGTGCTCTCGTAGACCACGGTGGTGACATATGGAGGTCCTTCCGCCGTTCTTTGTCTACAACCCCATGAGTTCCAAGTTCCAGCTGATTCCATGGTCAGCAGGCCCACTCCGGAACCAAGCATCCACTTCTCACCTTCTCTTCGCTTTCCCTTTTCATTTGCCTCATTCTTTTTCTTCCTCCTGACTGATGGAGAACAGATGGTCGGATTTCTCAAGAATTCTGCAAAGACATGAAACTATAACAACAGGGGCATCATTTAATTATTACTCGACGCATCTGGATTGCCAGCAGAGATAATGTCTGCATTGTTCTCGTATTCTATTGTCAATTCTCAATCTTCTTTTTTTCACATCTGTTAGTATTTGTGGTTACTTTTTTATATATATAAAATAGTGGACATTCTTAAAAATTTTAGTTTTTTCCAAAAAAAAAAAAAAAGGTATAGCCAGAATCCTATTGGGATTTTATGACATTACAGTTACTTTACAAGGTGCTGGTCGCAAGTCTGGCTGTATGGTGGGCACGCAACCAGCTCCGTTTTAATTAACTGCAATTGACTGTAGCAGCTCATGCCATTGCATTTACTCCAGTGCAAAATCCCACCAGGATTGTGCCCTATGAGGTGCTCTGATGCACACACACAACACAACACTTATCTACACAGTCTTCAAAGACTGGCTGGGCAGAGGGGCTTAGACCTATTTCTGGGAAGAGAAATTTGCTACGGGCCCTCTGTCCCCATCATAATCTCTCCTGCCTTGCAGTTGTCCAAAATGTAGATGGAAAATATTCCTATTACATCTAAGATGGCATCTGCAGTAGTATAAGTGGAAGGAAAAATCTCCTAGTACTTTTTAAATGAAAGAATGAATTCACTTGAGGGGTCACCTCAGACTGGATACAGTTCCTGTGTAAAGCTGTGCTTTAGGCCTTACTGTTTTCATTTTCAGCCTCTCTGAGGAATTGCGGCTGAACTAGATTCTGTAATAAACAGATTCTTTAGAATGTACAGGTACGTGGTGTTATGCTTTCTCTCCACCAAACATCTTCTATTTTCAAGTACAGAGAGACATTTTTTTTGCCCTGTAGTTCACCCTATGCAACAGGTTGTAGTGAAGCATATTTTTTTTTTTGCAAAGGTGGGGAAAAATAGGAATTTGATTCACAACTTAACACAATGTTAAAACCAGTGTCCATTGTGTCCATCCTAAACAGCCCATCAACCCATCTTGCGCTTAAAGCACTCCAAGGTGAAGGCCTGTTTTATTCTTCCAAAATGGCCTTTACCTTGCATCATGGGCATCTTCCTTGAGGAGGGTGAGTAGTGGGTAGGGAATATGGCCAGCTTCTCCTGAAGTCCTGCAAATACAGTGGGGTCTCTACTTAAGAACTTAATCCGTATTGGAAGGTGGTTCTCAAGTTGAAAAGTTCTTATGTTGAATCTGCATTTCCCATAGGAATGCATTGAAAACCATTTAATCCGTATCTGCTCTTTTCCGTCCATAGAAACTACAGTGGAACCTCTACTTAAGAACTTAATCCGTTTTGGAATGGTGTTCTTAAGTTGAAACATTCTTAAATTGAAGCAAAATTTCCCATAGGAATGGACTGAAAACCAATTAATCCGTTCTGGCTGTTTTTTTGTTATGTAGAGGTGCATTCGTACATTGAAGCATTAGTTCCCATAGGAACTAATGCAAAGCTGGTTAATACGTACTCTACCACTAGGGCGAGAAATTTTTTTAACCTAAGATGACCTAAGGTTAAAAAAAGAGCAGGAAAGGTTTTTTTTTCCTGTTCTTATCTTGGATTTCTGTTCTCAAGTAGAAGCAAAATTTAGCAAATGGAGCTGTTCTTAAGTTGGATTGTTCTTAAGTAGGGACGTTCTTAAGTAGAGACCCCACTGTACACAACTGAAGGAATAGTCTGGAAATCTCTGCTGAAACCATTTTTGGGGGGTGCTGTTACTACCAAAGCACAGTACGTTTTCTCCGCGAGTGATGAACAAACCAGAATGGAGTCATGAGAACGAACACTGTTTGCCATTTGATGCATTCCTTTGAGAATAAATGAAAAATTAAACCCATGGGTCCATGTATAGACCCGTGCTGGAAATGGTTGTCATGTCAATCACACCCAATTTCCTAAGATTTTGGAGCCCAGACCATCAGACCAGTCGTGGGCAGAGAGGCCACTGAGTCTTTGGGTCTGAATCCCAAGCCTGAGTCTGTGTCCGAGTTCAAGTCTTTGCTACCAAGTCCCAAGTCCCAACAACCCCAAACTGAGTCTGAGTCGAGTCACCAATGCGACTTAAACCAGCTTGACAGCGAGTCTTGCAGCTTGAGTCCCCATCCCTAACAGTGAGTGCTTGTGCTATTATAAAACCGGGCCAAGGAAGAAAGGGAGTTCTTATTCTAGGCTTCACACGGCTGTTAACAGGGCTTAATACAACAAGAAGGTTTATGAGTCATGATGCTGGCACTCCACACCCGGATTTCCTCCAGATGGCAAAAAGCTAAGAGAGAAGGAAGGAGCCAGGGGCAGAGCTGCTTGGCCTATTGTTTCATTTGGAATGACACAAGTTAAACACTCCACATTGACCCAATGAGCCTTGGAACCAAATGGAAATAGGTAGAGAACAGTGCCCGGTCTTTAAAGCCCGCTTCCATGTCTCTGCTGGAGAAGAATAGGCATTCCATGAGGTTCCAGTCAGTGCCTTAAGACCTAGCAATCATAATTGTGGATTCAGTCTGAATACAGAAATACAGTGTGATGTCATGGTTATATGATGCTGGGCGGGACTAAGTGGCTCCAGGTTTTACTCCCTGCTAAATCATAGGAATTGATGCTTTTGAATTGTGGTGCTGGAGGAGACTCTTGAGAGTCCCCTGGACTGCAAGGAGATCAAACGTATCCCTTCTGAAGGAAATCAACCCTGAGTGCTCCCTGGAAAGACAGATCCTGAAGCTGAGGCTCCAATACTTTGGCCATCTCATGAGAAGAGAAGACTCCCTGGAAAAGACCCTGATGTTGGAAAAGTGTGAAGGCAAGAGGAGAAGGGGACGACAGAGGACGAGGTGGTTGGACAGGGTCATCAAGGCGACCAAGATGAATTTGACCCAACTCTGGAAGGCAGTGGAAGACAGGAGGGCCTGGCGTGCTCTAGTCCATGGGGTCATGAAGAGTCAGACATGACTTAATAACTAAACAACAACAAAATCATAGGAATCACCAGGTGAACTTGGTTTAGTCAGTTTCTCTCTGGTTTTCTTACACGGTTGCTGAGAGGACAGAGTAAGTTGGAAGAGAGCTATGTTTCCTTCATTGGGCTCGTGGGTGGCAAGAAAGCCTGAGAATACGTAAAGAAACCCAGCGGTATCAATGGGATTTATATGAGTACCCTGTCGCCATTGAAACAAGTGGGAATCAGTGTTCAGTCTTTAAAGGTATCTCATACGTCTCTGAGCAATTCATTCAGTGGGTCTACTCTGCTTGGAACCATCAGTGTAAGCCTTTGAATCAATACCCTGGTGCCTTAATTCTTACCAATATGCAGGTGGGGTGGGTGGACCATTGACGGTGAGTGAATCGTGCCTTCCTGAGTTCGTTGCTCTGTTGGGATACGAAACAGGGATTACCGGTCTCTCATGCAGTTGTTCGACAAGCACAATAATTTCAAATAAAGGCCTCCAGGAAGACACTTTAATGCAATACCTTTGCAACTTCTTGGTCAATTTCAGTTCTTAGCAGGGCCCCTATTCTGCCCAGTTTCTCATGCTACTCTCTTGGTTTCCCCTCAAACTTTACAAATATAAGCAATATGTTGCTTTTGTGCAACATCATAGTGCTTGGAGAACACCAGACAGACGTTCTTTGGGATGCTCTCCAAGAACATAATAAGGATGTACAACAAACAGTGTCTTTATTCTTTTTCCTTAGCCCTCAAAACAGGATCAGTCCCAACTAGCCCTTGAAAAAGAGAAAATTAATGAGCACTCTTGTCCAGGAGAGCAAAAAATTGACACATACACGGTAGGCTGAGTCTATGGAAGTTCAGTGTTGTTAACTGTTTTCTACTTTAAGAAAAAAGATCTCAGCTTCTTTTTTCAACTTGAATTTAAGATCTGTGTCCCTCGACTAGTATCGTGTTTCTAGAACAACAACAAAAATCAGTTCTAGCAGATGCGCGCAACAATCACTCAAACATGGCCCCCCAGAGAAATGTCTGCAATATATTCTTGGAAGGTAGATAGAAAATTTGGAATTACCTATGGGCAAAAATGGCATCAGAAGGAGACCAAGGAAAAAATGATACAAGAATGGCGGTATAGCTGAGTGATTTACATATCTGACTATGAAGCCAGAGTTGAAATTCAGCCTCTCCACAGTGCCTGGATAGAGGCTGGACTCGATGGGTCTCTTCGAGCTTTGCACTTCTAAGATTATATTACAAAATATGGCCAGTCTCTCCATTGAAACCCTCTTCCATTTAATGCCTGGTCAGATCCTAAGAAGTTCACCTCCTTCTGAATAAGTCCGCTTAGGATTGCAGCCTCAGCAGCCATTCCTGCCGGGGAGACGGATGGTTTGCACAAATCCCACAAATATGGATTGATGGCCATGAGCCATCCTGGTGGTCATTGCTGATGCTCTCATACAGCCTGATTTGCTGCTATAGCTACATCTGATGGGACAGTGCCATTAGCCGAGCAATCCACTCTACAGAGGAAATGTTTTATAGTCTTTGCAGGTAGTTCAGGGGAAGGATAAATTACAATATAATAGACAGGTGCTGTAGGAATACCGAGACTGCTGGAAAAATTGTAATAACATTTCATAGAGGGATAATGGTTTCCCCCATATTACTGTAATTTGGAGACACCTAGAGCTGCTTTATGGATGGTTATACAAATTATATCACAGCTGATTAATTATTCTTTTTATAGCTCTCAAATCCAGTTTAAAGTTAAAACGTACCCTGTCAAACAGCTTCCTTTCTTTAGAAACTCGCAATACTCTGTCATCTTTTAAATATAATTTGAGCAGCTGTCGAGGAAGATGGGGGAAGAGTCCATCAGATATCGGAAGACCCTTTAATGTTCGGGAAGCTTGGGGGAGAGCGTGTATTATTGACGACAATGTATATATGAACCTAATTTCCCAAACTATGGGGAAATCAAAATAATTCCTAATGGCAAAAAGAGTGAGCCTCGTTTCCCTTTCCCAAGGCTGCTTTATGCAGAAAAAAATGTTGGCTGTAATGTTTTTAAACACCTTTGGTGCCTGTCTTTTATTATGCAGATTGAATGAGGGTGATGTATAAAGTCAATCCACTGTTGCGCATTTACATAATAATTTGCCTCTTTAAGATGGGCTGTTAAGGCGAAACAGTTTTTGAATTTCTCTCCTGAAATGGCCCCTCTTTTATTTAAATGCTGGAAAACCTGAAAAGAGGTTGGAAGAGGGAGAGAGGGAGCGTGGCCTGAACTCAGGTATAATTAGGGGTGAGCTGAAATTTTTAGTTTCCATGTATTTTAAACAAAATTTACCAAAGTTTGCACAAAAGAAAGGTAGGAAAAGGTGAAATGAGCAGATCTATTGGTCTCTTGGATGCTGGCAGCATATGATCTGAACAAGGGCAGTTTCAGCCCACATGAACCACCTCCTGCATAGAGCATGGGCCTCACAAATAGGCAATAATCTCATTGCTGTATCTTTTTGATCAAAATGTTTACAAAATCTGAAAGTGGGAGAAAGGGAAACTGACATCCATCCATCCATCCATCCATCCATCCATCCATCCATCCATCCATCCATCCATCCATCCATCCATCCATCCACCCATCCACCCACCCATCCATCCACCCATCCATCCATCCATCCATCCATCCATCCATCCATCCATCCATCCATCCATCCATCCATCCATCCATCCATCCATCCATCCATCCATCCATCCATCCACCCATCCACCCATCCATCCATCCATCCATCCATCCATCCATCCATCCAACCAACTTGTATATTGCACCAATTAGTGATAAACCATATTCTGTACAGTTTACATCCAGAATAAAGCCCACACTAAATAAAACAAAGACTGCAAGATAGCCCAGTGGTTAGGTGTCTGGCTGTGGGGCCAGAGGTTGGGAATTCGATTCCCCACTGGGTGTCTTTGACAGGGGTGGGACTCGATGATCCGTTGATCCATTGGGTCCCTTCCAACTCTGCAATTCTAAGATGAAATCATAAATGCCATATGAGTCAAACACCACATATAATCAATAAAACAGCCATCTAATACATGGGTAAAAATCAAACAATAGTGAAACGGTGATTTAAGAAAGTCATTTATGCTCCTTAAGAGAGAATGCTTTCTAAAGCTTTGGTAAAAAGCCTTGATTTGAGCATCCTCTTAAAGGTGGTGAGAGAGGGGGCTAGGTGTAGCTCCACTGGAAGCCCCTTCCAAAGGGATGGGGGCCATGACTAAGGAGGCCCCATTTCTGGTTGAGGACGTCCTGGGCTTAGGAGCATGGCCTAGGAGGAATGGGTAGCATGGGTGGATATTTTTAAGGAAAGATACTCCAGCAAGTACTGAGGTGTGACCTTATCTTACGCAATGATGAACTAGCATGGAAATGTTAACATTTTACAGAAACCCCTCCAGCTACTGACCAAGCTCTCTGGGAGATGTTGGAAATTTTACTCCCCAACAGTATTGGTTCCCAACTCTGCATTTATTGCTATTATTACATGCATCAGCCCCCTGGCTTATGACCTATTTTCCCCTTTCTCTCTTCTTCTCGGGGACCATGAGAAGATCAGAAGGCTAAACCACTAAACTCTTCATAGAGATGCACAATCATATCTCCTAAACCAAATGCCTCTTGATGCCGCATGGGTTTGGTGGTGCTAATGTGCTCCCGTACTGCTTTGCAGTTTCCCGTAGGAACATATATATGGGACGGGCCCTCCGAACTGGAACTCGTTAAGGGCAGTCTTGTGGATGTATTTTTTACATGATTCTGCTTGGCGGTTGGTACAAAGTCTCAGATCTCTTGGGTTTGGTTAGAAACAGTCTTGGAAAAGTTATTTTTTTGACAGCAGAACTCTTGGGTTTTCCCACCTGTCCATAGGACCGTGTATTCTGGAAACTGCGGTCTTTCTTTTTTAAAAAAAGGTCATTTTTGGAAGCTCTGCTTTTAATCAGCATCGTGCAAGCTCCATGAAACTGAATGGGCGCTCTTCAGCATCCGGGCTTGGCACAGATTGTGCCCGATCCGTGGAGTTTCTTCGGAGCCCGCCTTCAGCGCTAGGCTGCTCATTTGAGCTGACAGCTAACATGCCAATTTCAATTCCATCTTGGCATGGATTAAAACTCTCCCTGCAGAATCTCTGGAAATAATAAGCTCAGGTTGATACCAAAGAAGGTCGCTGCCCTCTTGTCTTACACAATGGAGCATCATGCCAACCTTCACGTAAAAATCTTAACATGATTGCTTTGTCGTAAAACCCTTTGCGATTGACACCGGTAGCTATTTTTTTAACAATGTGTACTTCAGCTGTTATTTACGGGATGCTAAAAGGCCCCTAATCAGACCTGGCAGTAATTTTTGTCTATTCCCAGCTCCCATCTTTAGCAGAGGTTTTTTGGCAGCCTTCTGTGTACATACGCCTCGCCACCTCCCGTTTTCTCTGTCTCGTTTTGGATCGCTTTTAAATTTAGACTTGACTTCTAAATATTTGCTTTATAACGCATAGCATGCTGGCCTATAATTGATTAAATTACACTGTACTTCCTCTTTTTTTGCAGCTTTAACTAATAACTTAAAATAAATAAGATCGTAATTATCAGTTTCCATCTACCCGTCTATTAAAGCGCAAGGTTCACACTAAGCAGACAGGGTCGGGGTGTGTGTGCGTATGTGTGTGTGTGTGTGTGTGTGTTATAATAAGGCAATCTCTCCGTGATGACAGATGGTGTTTCATTTTGCCAACGCTATGCTAAAGTGCTGTGAGTTGTGATGTGTTTGATTTTATTAGAGATCAGATTTAACACATGCATGGTACATAACTGCAATAGCATTCCCATTTCTCAACTGTGGGAGAAAATGAAACCGTGATGAAATGTAATATACTCACCCTCAGGCAGAACTAGTTGAGTTGGGAATTGCAACATAATAAATCTAATGGATATTGCACTGCAGGACTCTAGAAATTTACTGTTATTATGTTCAGAGAAGGGGCTTGCTTTTTTGTAAAACTCTGCTCCTATTTCGTTGGCGTCGGTGCAATTTCACATTATTTAACTACTGGGTCCCAACCGTTGGCTGCTTTGAAAAGTAACCTAAACTCTAAGGAACACATCAGTCAAGAAGCTCAGGAGAGAAATAATCATAAATGTCTGAACAATAAAGTACGTGCAATTATAGTCAACGTGGACTAAAAGACAGCCTGTTGTAAGGGATGTTCACTTAGGAGATGAGCTGTCGTGTTGGAAGGAAGGCCAAGTTGAAAGTTAGTGGTTGATGATGCAGAAATCCTGGGGAAAACCAACTGTGTGTTCCAAGAAGAAGTTGAGTACAAAAAGAGATCTCCGTGTTAACTCGGATTGTGTTAGATTCCAAAATCTCTGCTGTTGTTTTCTTTTTTGGAGGACGACCAGAAGCCTTATAAGAGGCTGTGCAGGCTTTGGAGAGCACAGGTCTCTTTGTCGTGTCAGTTCAAGGGAAGGGCCAGGATGATCACAAGACAGAAGATCCAACCGTACAGTCTGTGCCAGAATGTTCTCTCAGAATCAGGAACTGTATAGACCTAACATGGAGCCCTGTGGGCTGCTTACGCCACCTGGTGCTTCATGGACAGTGGTAAGACAGCAAAATTGAAAATGCAGAGGCTTGCCATGGCAGACGCTCTCAGAACAGCACCAACGAGAGGCTAAAATCCCAGCAGCTGGGCTGAACCATTTTGGCCGACGGCCTGTCGTTTTTATCATCGACAACTGTTGTCTTTTTGCAGAGCTAATCACGCCGAACGGCCTGCTCCGGGATCCAGCCCACCTGAAATACTTTGTGTGACGACCGTGAAGCTTCACAACCATATTTTGTTGTGTGGGGAACCCACTTCTCCTGCATTTCTAGATTGCAAGTAAGCAGGGAGGAAACCTAGACTTCTGAAGAGACGAGACCTCTTGATCATCCCTTCAAATAAAGAAAAAAGTCCCAGGATTTCACAGCTGTCTTTGTCATGCCAGATGGTTACAGATGAAGAGAAGGACCAGCATGACAGATGACAGAGTGACTGTCTTGGGTATTTGTCTGGACAGATGGGGCTATTCCTGCCCCCCACTTACCACTTTTTCAGGTCAACACTGGTCTCTGCTCCACTACTCCTCTGTCCTTGGGATACAAGCTTCTGGCCCTCTGTAACTAGTGGTGCGCCAGAGATCAAAGTAGATGACTTTTTGGCTTATAGATTGCCACTGGAAAGTAGGGAGGAAGGTGAGTCAACTGTGGCCTAAACCCAACTGCCAGTTCCAACTAGAGCTGATCATTTGAGCTAAGAGGCACCCTGCCTACTGAATAACAAAACAAAACAGGAAGAGGGTCCAAAGTCAAGGATAGGCAGAGTCTTTCCTTCATTCTGACTCGTCCGAGGTATGGAGAAGTCAGACAGCACAGCCCAATGAGAAGCTTGCTCCTACATTCCTCCGACCAATCAGAATGAAGAAGGCAGACTACAGTGGCAGTGAAGTTCAGTTGTGGTTGAGGCGGCTATGGACAATACCTCTCCTTGAAGTGGAGTTGACTCATCAAGTCAATGGGGTGTTGGAAAGTCAACATGTGTGTCGGTCCTAATGATTCAACGAGTCTATCTACTCTGGTTTTGACTGAAAATGAGGTTGGGTTCCTTGCTGTCACATTTTTCTCTTTCCTACCAACTGAAACTTTGATAAGTCTCCTTAATGTTCTGGGTATCAAACATCTTGTGTGAGCTGAGATGAATAACACCTCATTCTGAAAGGCATAATTTACTCACTTCACTTCATCTTAGTTTCAACTGAAAACATATTGTTGCAAGTTCATTATTAGGGGAAATGGGAGATTTTCAGCAGTGCCCACCAGCTTTTGAGTTGAAGATCAATACGTGATCTGCTGACGGCTATATTCTTGTCTTCAAAAGGCGCAAGTCAACTTTCCTGTCCTTAGCATTAAAATACACACGTGCACTGTCATCAACCAACCTATTCAGAATGGCTGGGGATTGTTCTTTAATTTAATTAAATTGCATTCATGCTCACCACCTTTTATACCATCCAATCTACTCCCCACAATTCTTTCTACTGAAATCAGTCCCTACTTCTGTTGGAAACCATTCTGGCAGTCCTTTAACCGCAAGGAAATAAAAGATATTTCCCCCTCTTCCTCCTGTAATTTCCAATATTTTTCTTTGGAACTTTCAGTGCATTGAAATTCACAGCAGTGACTGAAAACTAAGAAACCCAATAGCGATTGTTACAGCCTACGCAGTGCTGAGGTTGGTGGGGATTCTTGTACGCTACCCTAATAGTACAAAAGCATCAACATATTATCCCTTGTATACGTTTCTTGGAGTATCTTGTGTTCCGATTTAATCCGCACAAAGGGGAGACTTTGAATAGGTGTCCTATTTATGGCAAAATGTATTGCTCAGTTATAGTGATCTTTCCCTCTTATAGCTTTGAAATAGAATATGAGGTGAATAGAAAATAAAGGATACCTGGTGGGCCCCAGCTATATGGGGAGATCTCTTTTTTATTTGAACCATAGCTTGAACAGAACTCAATGGCAAATTACCACACCAAGTGCTTTATAGCCTGAAACCGATTCTTGAAATTTATTTATTTATTTTTGGATATGGATCACTGCTGTGTATTTTGGGGGAAGGCATTGTGAATATTGTGAGAAGACTCCCTGGGAAAGAGCCTGATGTTGGGAAAGTGTGAAGGCAAGAGAAGGAGACGCCAGAGGACAAGATGGTTAGAAGCTACCGACGATGGTCACCGGAGTTACCAACATGAATTTGACCCAACTCTGGGAGGCTGTGGAAGACAGGAGGGCCTGGTGTGCTCTGGTCCATGGGGTCACGAAGAGTCGGACACGACTTAACGACTAAACAACAACAAATTGTGAATATTTCCTCATAATGAATCCCCATATACAAACATCCAATATTTATGATATGGAGGGGAAGGTCAACATTGTCACTATCCATCTCACCCTACTGAATGCTAGGAATGCCTTATGGGAGCAATGTTTCCATAAGGTTAGATAAGTCTCTGTTGGCTCCAGATTGGTTCCAGATGGACTGAGGACAGCACTGCTGTTTTTGGGCATTTGAAGGGTGGCCTTGTAAGCCAGTTTATAGATACCACTAATTCAGAAGATCACCATCAACCAGAAGTGACCTGATGGTGGATAACAACTAAAGCACCACATCAAACCAGAAACCCCAAGATACCTGCCAACTCAAAGGGTTTCAATCTGTAGATTCTTATATTGTATTAAATGTGTTTTAATGTTGATTTTATTTACCAATTTAATATAATATTTGTTTAATTCTTTTTAAAAAATCTTGGCATGCTTACTGTTTTCAGCTTTAAACACTGTTTTTTTAATTAGGTAAGCTGCGTTGGGTCCTTGTAAGGAGAAAGGCAGGATTAAAATAAAATAAAATATAGTCAATGTTTTAAAAGTCATCTTGTAATGACTTTCATGAGAAAGGGAAAGAGTATTTGAATAACTCCTTGTTCCCAGTAATTTGTTGGCTTCCAACAAACATGAGACTCTATGCCGTTCTCCCCTCCCTTTTAATGCGCCCCTCCTCTCCCCAGTGCTTTTTCTGCAGGGAACTGTCCAGTTCTTCACAGCCTGATGCCATTTCTGGGCAGTTTTGAACAAGAAAGAAAACATTTGGGAGGAGGTCTCCTGCCTTGGGCAGAGGGGTGGACTAGTAGACTTCCGAGGTCCCTTCTGACCCTACGACGATTCTATGATTCTATGGTTTCGTGGAAAAATAGCAATTATTCAGTATATACCAGTGTTTCTTCCAGAGAGAAAAAAACCCCAAACCAAACCAAACCATGAAACATCCAAGAATATCCACAAGATTAGGAGTGAAGGGTAAAATCCTGCACAGAGAAATATCCTTGTGAGGAGAGAAATGGGAACCCCGCCTTGGTTTCTCGATAAACATGAGAAGTTGTGAAAGCCACATCTGGAACCTTTTGTTGTTGTTTAGTCGTTAAGTCATGTCCGACTTTTCGTGACCCCATGGACCAGAGCACGCCAGGCCCTCCTGTCTTCCACTGCCTCCTGGAGTCTGGTCCAATCTGGAAACCTACCTCATCCCAAACCCATGAGCCTTCCTTGTGGGTAGAAAAAATAATTCTTCAAAAATACATTTTTGGTATCTTATAGAGATATCTGTTAGAAAAATGCATCATGCTGTCACACCCCATTGAGTGCTAACAGTGTCATCTGGGTATCCCCTGGCATATATGTTTTTTTCCCTAACCTTTTATCCTATTTCATTCTCTTGTACTGTATGCCAATAAAGGTTCTGAAATAGAAAAGAAAAGAAAACTGTTAGAAAATGGAGCAACGCTCTTTTACAGTCATTCACTGAGATTTCAGTAGAAGGCAGGACTGATTCGAAAAGCAATGTCGCTAGTTCCAGATGCCGTATAGCTTAGCAGATGAACTTGATAATGGCAAAGCCGTTTGCATTTTGTCTCTGCTGTTTCACGTGCCATTATTGACCGTCTAATTGTTATCTTGACTGCTTGTTTCTCCTCATCAGTCGTCTCTAATAACAGCATCTTGAGAGGATGGTGAGAGAAATGGCTGTTCTGCTTCCCAAGGAATGGCGGAACTGTTCAGATACGAAGACAATCATTCTCTAGACAAGAACTATGTTACCATTCTGGCTTTGTTTCAATTTCCAATAAATGAAGACTGGAAAAAGGACCAAAAGTTGGATTGGCAGGTGCCCCACTTCATCTGGAATAGCTGTACCACTTGCTAAGACAATGCTTCTCACCTCTTACATGCATGCTGCATGAAACCAAACGCGCTAAATCTCAAAGCAAGAGTGGGTGATCCTTTTTTATTGGGCCGCTTAAAGAAGTAAATAAGTAGCAAGCTTTCATGGGTGAAATCCACTTCCTCAGGTGAAGGGCACCTCCTTCATGGATCGTGCAGAAAACTGTACTGATGATAAATGTGTGCGAGAGATGATCCAGGTCTGTCTGAGGATTTTTAGTGGCCCTGCAGCAAGGATAGGAATTTTTCCATCCATCTTCTTGCCTGTTTTGGATAATTTTTGAAGGATGCAGTAATCAGAATGTTTCTGGACTGGGTTGTTGTTGTTTAGTCATTAAGTCATGTCCGACTCTTTGTGACCCCATGGACCAGAGCACACTAGGCCCTCCTGTCTTCCACTGCCTCCCAGAGTTGGGTCAAATTCATGTTGGTAGCTTTGGTGACATTGTCCAACCATCTCATCCTCGGTCGTCCCCTTCTCCTCTTTCCCTCACACTTCCCTAACACCAGGGTCTTTTCCAGGGAGTCTTCTCTTCTCATGAGATGGCCAAGGTATTGGAGCCTCAGCTCCAGGATCTGTCCTTCCAGTGAGCACTTGGGGTTGATTTCCTTTAAAATGGATAGGTTTGTTCTCTTTGCAGTCCAGGAGATAAGAGGATAATCATTCTGGACTGGGTACTTTTTTTAAATTCATGCCTGCTAGATTATTGGCTGGTACTGGCAAACACTCAAGTTGGGTCTCTGAAGGTGATCTCAGAAAAAAACAGTCTTCAAGCTGGGAAAAGGTCTACGCCGTTCAGAATCCTCCAGAGCCAGCAAAATATATTTTGCTATTGAAAGATGTCACTTCTTATAGCTCTGGGTGACCCATTGTGCCATCTGGGCCATGTTAAGGGCTTTAAAGAATGCAGTGTAGGACTTTAAAAGGACATATTATTGAGAAGAAAAAGTCGTCCTGAAGTGGTACAACTGCCTCGGCACAGATTACCCACAGCAACAACGATCAGGCGCTGGCAATATATAAAGGAAGCTTAAACTACACAAATATGTTCAAAACACAGACTAATCAGCCTGGATGACAATTGTGTTTAACTTTGTAGCATGACTGTGCTGGAGGGCCCGCTGAAATGATTATCCATCTAGTGCTACGGCATCTTTCTGTGGGGAAGCACAGCGGGTGGACTATTCTTCGGTCTGCAGACATTCAGAAGACAGTTTGCTTGTAAATAAGCTTCCCAGGCTTGAGATGAAATCAACAAGGATGAAGCGGCATGGAGTGTATTGAAACTCACGAGTTGTTTTTTTTTTTAAAAAAAGAGAAAAGCTATCCGCGCTAATCCTTTCTCTTTTGTGGTTGTCTTCTTTCTCGCAAACAAAAATACCGACTCAACAGCTGATGCTTAAACAGAAGGTCTTCAATATTTACACCTCTGCTGATTTGTTTATTTGAGTTGCAAAATGGCTGCTACTTCTATGCCACTTCTTGATGCAAGAGAGGAATTCCGTTACCTTCTGAAGAATAATCTCGCTGCACCAAAGCTCCATACACAGCTAAACCAAATTAGACATTAAAGCAAGGGTGAGCAAATTCAGCCCTATTCAGGCCAATTTTTTTTTTTGGGGGGGCTTCTCTTGGATCTCCCCATAACAAAAAGGAAAGGTCAGAAAACGGCATATTTCTGCTGTAGTGATTCTTTTCTCCCTCGTTGCCCCAATATCACTGGAAGACAACCTCCCTGTGCCGCTTCCTCCAGGCGCTGCCTCCGATTGGCCGCCCGCAGGAAGAGGCGGGGCTGGGAAGTGCAAACATCTGCTTGGACAATAAACGAATTGGACAAACCCCAAACCGGCAGTTCATGCCCACTCTTGTTGCCAACCATTTAGCTTCTTCCTTCCCATAGTCCTTTCTTGAAACCCAAGGTTTCTTTTCTGGCTGGGAACAGCAACACACACTTTCTACCCAGTGTTTAAACAAACGAATTTAAAAACTCAAGGTACAGCTCCATATTATTCTGCAGCCAAGTATCTCCATGACGAGTATTTAATATTCTTCTTCCTTCTGGGCCTCTAGATTTATATGGCGGATAACCAATAAAAGGACGCAGACAAATATGTCATGATGAAAATACCAACAACCTGGAATTGTATCCAGACGAACACCCCGGCCGCTCCTGTTAGCTACAGTTTGGCCGCAAACGGCCAAGAGAACATCAAACAAAGATGAATCTTCCTTTTCCTGGCGGCTTGTGAAGAAATGGAACTTAATAATCTCGCTAGGCAAATTTGTCACGGAGGTTGCTTTAAAGAACAGCAAGAAATATTCCACCCTTCCCCCGGTCATCCCTGCTCTATATAAGCTAAACTGGTGTTATTCTGTAGCTTATGAAGCAGCTGCCAACATAAAAACGATATTCATCTTACATGAAGATGCATTGCATCGGCTGCGTACTCTGAATTCTGATCATATCCATCTTTCCCTGCGTTGGTTTTCCAATTTGGTTTGCCTTCTTGCGTGCTTTTGACGAAATAGCCAAGGCAGGAGTAAGCACAAGGGACTGCAGCTCTCTCTCTCTCTCTCTCTCTCTCTCTCTCTCTCTCTCTCTCTCTCTCTGTGTGTGTGTGTGTGTGTGTGAAGAGACAGGAATGAAATCCCATTTTTCTGGCTCATTTTTCTAGAACATACTGTACATTTAGAACTGTGGTCTGTCAAAAAGGCGGAGTTGAGAAGCATTCACGTATAGGATATCATGGTATTAATTCCAAATTGATGAAACCCGGAATTTGCTACTGCCACCATGACCTCCATTGTCTGTTGTTTGCTTGGTCTTTTGTATCTGATATTCTTAATGTTCAAGTGTCAATAAAATTGACCTTAAGTCTCATTTCTCCATTGATGCCTATTGGAGAATGACAGAGAGAGAGAGAGAGAGAGAGACTTATCTTAATATCTTGTGTTCACAATTCTCTTTTGCATGAAATCAGTAGCTGACATATTAATTATAATAATCTGTTAAATATACTTTACCTACGTGTTAATTACGGTGGGGCCATTCTCATCTATTTCTCTGGGTAGCCTATTAATTCTACCCAGATGGTTCAGCTTGCAGAAACTGTAACACTGAGTGTTAACAGAATGATTCTGGTTGCCAAGATACAACAAAATGGCGGGGGGGAGGAAAGGAGGGGGGAAAGAGGAGTGATCACATCTGAATAGGTTACAGGATGATACATTGGAGACAGCATTGTTTAGGGAGGCTTCCGGCAACATCCTACCATCATCTACCTCACGAATTGTATTTTGTCATCTTCTGTTCTGTTTCGCCATGTTGTGTCTATCCACTTTGCCTGGCTCATTGGTTTATATTCCAATTTTGTTAGAGTTTTCTTTTCGTTTTAGATGTCGTTAGGTCTACACCTTTTCTTACCTTAACATTTTTGATTTATCAAGGGAGATAAGGGGCTTTCTGTTCTTGGTTTGGTTTCTATAGTTTTGATTATCTTATTTAAATGGCTCTGAGTAGCCCTTCCACTAAGTCGGGCAGTTTATAAGCTAGCTAGCTGAATGAATGAATGAATGAATGAATGAATGAATAATAAAAAAGAGAAACCCACCTATTACACGTACAAAAGGCTTAGCACACAGTCCTACTGACAAGACCTTTGCTCAGAGCAATTTCTAAACTTGTAGCTGCCCTGCTACGCCTGTGGGAATTTGCAGACATTGACTTCATACACAGAGCTGTATTGGAACCATCCAATAGTTGATGAGCACCTACTCTCATCTTTCCTTGCTACGGGCCAATCTCAGTGGGTTGATGGGAAATGGAGCTATAGACTCCTAAAACGATGGAGCTGGAAGGGGCCTCTAAGGCCATCAAGTCCAACCCTCTGTTCATTGCAGATGTGACAGTTTTTCTCTTGAATGCCTCCAGCATTGGAGTACCTTCAAAGGTAATTATCAGGATCTGGTCGTACCGCCCCGGGAGTTGCAGGAGCGGGGCCAACCTGAGCCAAGAGTGGCCTGGTGTTTGCAGGATCAGGCCCTGGCCTGTGTAACAGCTGCTGGGCCACTCATGAGGCTCACCTGGAGGCCCAGAGGGAAGGTCTACTTAAGGAGCGGTTCTCCTGCCCAAAACTTGCTTCATGTCATGAGTGCATCCGAAGACCTGGACCCAGAAGGGTTAACTGAGGCTGAAGAGAATGCTGTGAGATTAGAAACACCTGAACTGCCTCCAGATTCTCCTTCCACAGCAGACAAGCTTCGGGCCAGGCTTCGGGAAAAACTTAGGACAAGGAGATCAGAGGATCGCTCAAAGGCTGTCCACAGAAACCTACGTTCATCTAGTCCTGAGTATTAGCAGGATAGAAAGCTTTCCAGCAGCTCAAGGAGCTGTTTTACTATAAAACAGCTCCCTGTGAAGCCAGAAATTCTGTGGAAGCAAAGAGTCAAAACCTTGGCTTGCATCCATGCTTCTTGTACCGTGTTCCTGACCCTGAACTCTGGACTTTGCCCTTGGACTACGCTGGTATTGGACTTTGGACTCTGACCCTGGACTACGCTGTGTATCGGACTCTGGGCTTTGACACTGGACTTCATTCTGTGAGTTGATTTACGGACATTGGCTTTGCATTCTTGCTATTCTTGACCCTGGACTGGCTTATCGGACTTTGGCTGTTGTAACCCCCGGGAACGTGACACTTCAGCAATAAAGGTCCCCTGCCCTCTCTTGCCTGCAGTGTTCCCGCTGGCCTCCTGTGTTTCGGCACCTAGTTCCAGCTCCGTGTTCTCAGCCTTGTGCTCCCACCTCCGCTTGGTCACAACCAACTGCGCAGTGAGTGCCTTGTGACTCAACACTCTGCATGGCGGACTGGGTCCTGGTGTGGGACTGCCTCGGGTATCCTGGACTGTGTCAGTAATTGGTTCCATTGTCATACTGCTCTAACAGTTAAGAAGAGTCCAACAGCGGTGATGGGGAGTTATCAGTTCACTAGGGCTGAACTCCTTGCTTCCTGTGCACATCTGAGTCTTTTCATTCCATTGTGAACCTTTTCAGATGCAATTCTGGAGTGGCCGTGCCCTGGCCGCCATTCCCAGAGCATCAGAGAGTAATATCACAGATAGCGGTAAGGATAAACAAGATTAAAAGTCTAAGGCACTGAAAAGGGGTTACCCCGGGGGTGGGGGAGAAATAATGCTAATAAATGCGTTATCAGACAGGGACCGAATTACAGCTCAGAAACATTTCTAAACCATCTTCCAAGTAAGTGCTAAGCAAACACTACATGGTTAAGAAGAAGAGCTGTTAGCTGAGGGATATAAAATCTTAAATGGCACAGAGAGCGTCAGCCTGAGTTACCGTTTTTGGAATGACACAGATGTTAGGATAAGGAAGCATAAATGGAAATGAAAGAGAAACAAATTCAGAACAGATGTCAGGAAGCGCTTTTTTATCCATGCCGAGAATTTCAAATGTGGGGAATGGCCTACCAGACAAGATGGTTAAGGCGAAAGCACGGGGGACGTCGACAAAAACGATCAGATGGCATCATAAGGGAATGGAGCAATAAAAAAAGGAAACGAGCACGCATGAGGCAAATGGCTTTAATTTAATCCCCAACAATGTCCGTCTCCGTAAGTTATTACCTCTTACATACTTACCTTGAGTAAACACACAGAATTCCCCCCTCATTTATGCACCCTTTGCTTTCCTTATTCAAAACAGGAGGCTGTGTTTGGGCGGTAATGACAGACATAATCAACTTGAGAGGAAAACAAAAATCCTTTATGTGTTCACTTGATTTTCCAGAATGTTCTATGCATACATTTAAGCTGAAGAATGCATGTGAGGAATAATAATGTGAGAAACCGCCAAACCAAGCCAGTCATGAGTATCTTACTTTGTCCCTCGTAATAATCTCCTAATGAAATGCAGTCTTTATTCGGTGAATGGCCGCTCTTTCAAGAAATCCGCTTCTCAGTGGATGCACATGTGAGAACATAGAGGGGAGTGGGGCCTTCAGTCTGGGGCTAATGGCCTTTAATAATTTGACATTGAAAACCTACAAGGTCTACTTAGAACTAAGCCTCAAACAGGTTAGTAGTGTGTACACTCGGGGTTAGTGAGGTTGTCAGGTCTTGAAGGCTCGCTTCCTCACAGTCTGAGGCATACCATTCATATGCAACACAAAAATCATGTCTGTACAGATCAACAACTCAAGAAAAGCCATTTAAACAGGAAGCACTTATTAGCAACATATTTATCAATTTGCCACTGAATTTCAGCAATGTATTTTCCCAGGAAGGCTGGAGAGGGGGAAAATCTGCTAAAATCCATCAAGGTTGCAACTTGAGTAGACCCACTGAATCAATGGGGATGGATAAGCCAAGTCCACATTAACTTGCCTTGATTCAGTGGGCCTACTCTAGTTGTAACTTACTACTGATTTTCATCCAGTATTTGAAGCTGTGATTTATTTCACAGAGGAAACACCTCAATCGTGCCGTGCTCTAACTGTAATAATTTAGGATCTCTTAGAACAGTGTCCTCATAAGCCTGAAGTTGATCCACCCTATTTCAAATAATACATTCCATTATAGTTCTCTCTCTTTTTTTAAAGCATCAGTTTAATCAAATCATCTCACAGACCAACAGAGAGAACTAGACACAATGCAGTGTTAACTCATCTGCAATGCTCTGCTTGGGCTAATCTACTTAAATATGCCTTTGGCACAACACACACACATACATACACAACCTGCCCAGTTCACTAAATCATATACTGAGAAATTCAGTAGCAGAATGGGTTAGGAGATTTGCTGAAATCATATGTAAATCTCATAGGCATGTACTGAGTATAGATTTGCAACTGTGGCATGAAAAATGGAGAAAGAAGCATGAGAAAAACAGAGTGGTAATACTAGAGGGGTGTGTGTGTGTATGTGTGTGAGAGAGAGAGAATGAGAAAGAATTATAGCTTTAAAAAAAAATCACAACATTGTCTGCATGTTTTCATTTATCCTGGAGTTAAGTTTAGGGTTAGGGAAGGAAACGATTTTAAATTCATTTTTCTAGATACTTCCTGTTCTATTCCCTGATTGAAAATTTGAGAGGAAGATGAGGGCATTCCAGCAAATATTCTCAATGTATGTCTGTGTCCTTCTCTTTCTCTCTCTCTCTGTGGCAGCAATGACATTAAAACATTCAATAGCTTTTTGGATGGGGGAGAGAACTTGGTAATAGCTTCCTTCCCTTCCTCCCTGTGTAGGTTCTGTTTTGCTTTTTGAGGGGGCCCATGCCCCCAAGTGCCACAGTAGCAAAAAAAATGTAGAAGCTCTCTTGTTCTACTTCTGTTGGTAGTCCAGCCGCCATTTTCTCCCTCCCCAGGTAAGCTCCAGGCATCCTTGCCGAACACTGGAGGGCCAAAACTCAAGAGATGTCATGGGTGGGCCCTCGTGATGTCCTCGGATGCAGATCTTTGTGCAGCACTGTGTGTGTGTGTGTGTGTGTGTGTGTGTGTGTGTGTGTGTGTGTGTGTGTGTGTGTGTGTGTGTGTGTGTGTGTGTGTGTGTGTGTGTGTGTGTGTGTGTGTGTGTGTGTCATGAAGTGCCAGGCTGGGTCTCACTCATGTGCTTGTTCATGAATTCAGTAGCCTGTTGAGATGCACCTTGGTTTGCTGAAATAAGCAGAAGAAAATCATACACATCTTTTGCTAAACATCAGTAGGATTCTAATCGCTGATTAAGTACTAGTTCACTGTAAATCTTTTTTAAGAAGTCAAGAGAGTAAACAGTTTTGAGATGCAAAAACAGCAAGCCAAAATGTAATCTACAATGCTCATTGGCTTTAACAGTGAGTAGAGATGGGCACAAACATCCCAAATTGGTGGTTCGTGCTAGTTCACCCTTTTGGACAAACTGGTGTTTGGTGGTTTCCAGCCCCACTTCCTTCAGCAGGTGACTCAGAAGCAGCTCCCTGTCTTCCCTGCCCCGCCTCCTCTAGGCACAGCCTCTGCGTGGTCGCCTGACAAAGGAGGCAGAGCTGGGAATCACCAAACACCTCTTCATCCAAAGATGGATGGCAGTTTGTGCCCATCTCTACACAATCAGTTATTATACCTTTGCATTGGTCATAGATTCAACAGGAACATACTTCAAAATCATTTGATCGGTTAATTCTTAAGGTCTACTCAACCCATTGGGAGCATTCAAACATTTCTAAAGAATTTTTTTAAAGGGGTGGAGGAGAGAACATACCCTTAAAATGCATAATTATATTTCCATCAGTACTATGTTTGGTAGTTATTTATTGCTCTATTAACATTCAACATGGCAGAAGCTATCTTGTGTATAATAAGATATCTGATGATTTATTTGAGAGAAAAATATTACCCATATAATTTACTCATTTAAAATGTATCTTCCCCCGTCTAAATTCCATAAATATGAACATATCTGATGTATTCAAAAGATAAGCTAAAATGTGACCATTTTAACTGGCGCATGAAAAAAGTATACATCTTCAGCAGGTCATGTCTGTCCTACTAAGCTTCTATAGCTTATAATATGAAAGGGCTCAATTAATTATTGCCTCGTGTCCACAGAAGTAATATAAACCATACTAATGTAAAGAGATTTGTGGGTCAGTGTTTGAGCTTCAGACCACTTCTTCTTGGTGAATGCCGCTGTGTGAGTGATAAACTGGATACATGGGATTTTTATCCCAGCTACAAGTTAATTACTAAATTTAGCATCGACTTTAAATCTTTGCCGCATGAATATTTTCTGAGATGGAAGCAGCTGAATCCTCAGTATTGTATCACATATTGAAATGTGCTGAGGTTGACTTTAGATTGGGATATACTACATGAGCTGGATGTACCTCCGAAGAGAGCTCAAAGTCATCTTAAATGCTTCCCTCAATTTTTTTTTTTAAATGAATGATACTTTTGGTGGACTTCTGGACTAGCATTTTTGATCTTGGGGGAAGATAAAATAAAAGAAGACACGGCACTTTCTGTTTTCATTTTTTAAAAATAGTAATAATGTGCCATTGCGTCAATTCTGACTCATGGCAATAATTTTTAGGGTTTTCCAGATGATTTACCGCTCCCTTCTTGTACACAAGAGCTTGGAAATAATGTGTTCGCTATAGTAGATGAACATCAAAAGCATCACTTTTTTTTTATTAAAGAGGTTCATTTAATCATAGAGGCCTCATGGTGCAGAGGTTGAACTGCAATACTGCAGTCAAGACTCTGTTCACAACCTGAGTTTGATCCTTGGGCTCAGGTAGCCAGCTGAAGGTTGACACAGCCTTCCATCTGTCTGAGGTCAGTAAATTGAGTATTGAATAGGCATGTTTTGGGTGGTGGTGGAGAAGAACCCCAATGTGCTTTGTTCAATGGAAGAAATGCATACCAATATGAATATATTTTTAAAAAAGAAACAGGAAAGTGCATGAAAATGTATTTAAAAAAAAAAAATGCAAAAGAAATGCAATTTGAGAAATGCCCATGAAAATGCTTGGATGGTTTTCACAGGGACTGCAAAAGGGAAAAGCAGTTCAAGGCACCAAGATGGAGTTAACTCAGCAATGGGGGAAATGAAAACTTGAACAGTAGTTAAGCTTGACAGATTCTCTCAGCCCTGCTTTTAACAGGCATCATCTCCCTCCTGTGCGTGAAAGAGGAATTCCCCTTTTAAAAAGTGGCACTTGGCATCTGTAGCTTCCGTAAGATTTGCATATTTTAAAAATATTATATGTGTGCCATCTGTATTTTTTTAATCACATTTGTGTGTACACAGAAACTCAGAGAGACAGAGAGATGTCATTATCCAGCCTACGTTTTCAACCAAGGCATTGATAAATCAATGTAAGTTATTATGGTTATTATTTTACCTATATGGTAGTTCTAGCCACCATATTGTTTCTGGCTTCAGTTTTATCTTCTACAGACACAGAAATAGGGAAACTCTCCTCCTTTTCTCTAGCAATTTTTTTATTCGCTAATACTGTAATTCTACCTCTCAGTCCCGGCAACTGAAGTCCTGCCAACTCGTGTTTCTGCCTACATGGATGATGTGAGGAATAAGGTAGGTGGTAGAGTTCTATTTGTGTTTATGGAGGGAGGAAGTTAAGGAAGGAGATGGCTGCATCCATAAGACGGCAGAAGAAAGGTGTGTCCATGTTTTATAGGGTTGATCAGGGCTCAGAAATATCCTGCTTTCAGAAAACTTTTTTTTGCCTAAACCAAAAAGTCCTTCCTCATTTCAGAATTCTCATTTCTCTCCTGTCTTTCTGACCCCAACATAATTGCTCTGGATGCTTCATTGTATATTTATAGATAAAGAGAGAGAGAGAGAGAGAGAGAGCGCTAACATAATCAAGTTCTTCTCGTTGTTTCTTTTTTCAGAAAATGGCTGCCTTGTCGTTAGAAGCCAGTTGCCGTGTCCAAATCCCGAATTTGACGGAGGTCCAGCCCTTGATCCAGATGTCCCTGGTTTGAAGTTTTTGCACCTGGCCCATTTGGTTTTCCAACCTGACCTCCTTGCTTGCCACAACGGCTGCCTCCTCTTCCCTTGCCAAATGAGGAAAAGGCTTAAGTGGGTCCATATGGCTAGGAACAATTGGCAGCAAAGCCCCTCCCCCCCCACTGGGCTCCGTACCGCAACTCCAGTTATCTTTTCAGTGTGCAGTGGAATCGGTTGCCTATTCACAGGCGAGCAAAGTCCTGCCAGGAGCAGCTTAATCTATGAATTTATCTAATTATGTCCTGAAAGCAGTTGGAGAAACGGCAGCGCCGTTTCAGATGTGAAGCGACGGAAGAGCCAAAAGCAATTTCACCCAAACTGGGGCGAAGGGTGGTATCCTTCCAGCAGAACTGAAGTGTGTCGTGCTTATACGACATGAACGCCTAAACCTGTGTATTTCTTCCCAGTGCTTTGTGACGTCTAGAGGTGTTAATCCACGTGTACAAAGTCTGTATCTCCAGGCTTCTTCTCATTCCCATCTCTAGACGCAGGCTCTTGCAGAGTGCGGGCGGCATACAAGTCAGATAGATGGGGGCGTCTTATACGCGGGGAAAAATACGACAGTAGATAGATAGACAGACAGACAGACAGACAGACAGACAGACAGACAGACAGATGATCCTTCTGTCCTAGGATCATCTAGATTCTTTTGTTTTTGATCCTTTCCCTTTCCCTTCTTTCTTCTTTGCCTGTCATGAGACCTCCCCTTTCTCTCCTTATGCCTCCCCCAAATGTGCCTATACTTCTATGCTTGTTTTCAGTCATTGGCTGACCTCAGTGGCTCAGATCTCTGGCTACAGAGCCAGAGGTTGGGAGTTTGATTCCCCCACGGGGCCTCCTCGAGAGGGGCTGGACTCCATGATCCAGGGGGTCCTTCCCAGCTCTGCTGTTCTAAGATGATTATTCAAAAACACCAGGCACAGTCAATCAAAATTATAAGAACGTTGACTGGTATGGAACAGATGCAAATTTTAACCAAAAACCTAAGTATCTGTTAAATATCAGCGCATTATGTATGCTGTTCCTAATGTTGCCATTTTTTTTGGTAGCTCTGGTGGTGTGATTTCTGAGATCTGCAACTGCTTATAGTACTATGTGAAATTTCTTGATATTGTTCCCAAAGCCCCAATGAATCTGGCGACCACTGAAGTGTGTTTCATCCACAAGCAAGATGATGATGATGGGCACTTGCTACAGTTCGGTGGTTCAGTGCTGTTCAGTGCCCACAGGTTGTTCAGGCACACTGGATCCCATGCCACCTCTCTTCCCACGGGCATCCCATTAGAAACAGCACTGCAGGTTTTGTGCCTTGCCCCTTCCTCTTCATGGGTGCCCACAAAGGGAGGGGTGGGGCTCAGACTCTAGGGTGCCCACGCAACACCTATGGGCTCCATCCGCCGAACCCTGCCAACCCACCCAAACTGCAGTAAGTGCCCATGTCTATTTAGCGGTGTTTTGTGGGCGTTCAAAATGTCCTCCTTTTTTCAATGTGCCTGTCTCAGAGCTTGAAATAGTGACTTATTTGGACTATATGTTCTAGGAATCGCCAGGCACCACTGGACACAATGGCTGGACAATCCTGGTGTGTTTGTGTGTGTGTGTATGTGTCTAATACAAAGAGAGAATGGTTGCAAATTCTGGGACATTCTCCCTGCCCCAGATGTGCCAATCATCGTCGTTTTGTTGTTTAGCCATTTCCAACTCTTTGTGACCCCATGGACCAGAGCACACCAGGCCCTCCTATCTTCCACTGCCTCCCAGAGTTGGGTCAAATTCATGTGCCAATACCTGTCTGTTAATGCCGGTGTACTGTACTGGTTGGAGTGCTTGAGCAGGACTTCAAGAAACATGGATTTAAATCCCCACTCAGCCATGACATACACAGATGACCTTGAGGTGGTGGCCGTATCTCAGCCCGTCCTAGAAGTCGTCCCTGTCTCATAGACAACCGGGCAGGTGAGGAATAAACTAAGCTCAGTGAACCTTGGGATGTTGTAAGATTTTTTTCCGTACCTTACTGTATGTCATGTGCACCATTTCTCCTTCTTATGTAGGTTCCTAACACTACTTCAGCAGATCTTATGGACTCCTTTTCCCGCAAAGCTAAATATTCTATAAAGAAAACATGTTGGCTTACAACCATACCCCCTTTTCTCCCCACGGTTGCTCCTTTCCAGCCCAGAATTCAAAATGCAGTATGGCTCCTTTCCAAGCTGTGGTCAAGAAGAAGTGGGAGCCTGAGACCCTTTGGTAATAATTGCCATGAAGCCTGGAAATCAAGTAAAATCACTGTAAAATCCATGTAACAATCCACGGCAATAACTTGGCTGTGTTTGAGTTCCACCGCTCTGTTTGTTCTCAGGTTGTTTCATTATGTATTTTTATTGGTTAGCCCCCCCCCCAACCCGTCCTTTTATCCCCTGTTGATAGAAGGTACTTAGCTATTTATGAGTCTCTCCAAGGGTGAGGTGTGCTATTTCCTGCCTGGAATTCTAAGTGAAGGGCTGCTAATGACAGAGTTCAAGCATGGCAGCTGGAAAGAATATGATATCTATGGCAAAGTCTTACATAAGAGAGTAAGAAGCATTCTAAGCAAACTGGAAATAACGCCCATGACAGCTTGGGGGTGTGGAGAACTTTCCTTGTAGGGTAGAAACAGGTGACTCCCGAATGACATCGCTGCTGTCATCATTTCTTGCATCTGTAGCCCACATTTCTCTCACTGAGCTCAAGGCGAGGTACATCATTCCCGCATCATCCTCATCACAATCCTGAGAGAATGTTGCGAGCCCAAAGTCACCCAGTGGTTTCACAGAATAATGAAGCTGGAAGGGGTCCATAGGGCCATCGTGTTCAACCTCGCTCTCAGTGCAGGAATCTAAATCAAAGGATATCTGCCAGGTGGTTGTTCAAAATTCTCTTGAATGCCTCCAGTGTTGGAGCACTCCCTACCTCTTGAGGTCATTGGGTCCATTGTTGTACGGCTCTAACAGTTAGAATCCCCCCCCCCTTGATGTTCAACCAAAATCTGGCTTCCTGGAACTTGAGCCCATTGTTGTATGTCCTGCCCTCTGAGGTGATTGAGATCCTGCCCCCAGTTTGCTTGTAGAAGATGAAGGAATGACCAAGTAAAATGGGGCTTTGTGGATTAGGACATATTTTCTGTGACTGTGGAGAAATTCAACCAATGCAGCACTTCAGCACATGAAATTTATGCACTATCCCATGTATAAAAGAAGATCTAGCAAATGGCTGAGACAACACTATTAAAGTAGCTTACTTCTGGGGGAAAAATAATCATCTCAGAGACTGGTGAAACGTTAGGAAGAACAACCTTCAGAACATGGCCAAAGAGCCCGAAAAACCCACAACAACTAATCATCTCATTCTCTTAACATTTAATTTTGTTTTTAATTTTACCTCTCTTTCACAAGAGTCCCTAATTTTAAATTGTGCAACAGATAGGAAGGAAGGAGGAAGGAGATCTATTCGAGGACTATCAACAGCTGAACTCAGGCCTAAAGGTTTGAATGATGACACCCTCACTAGAAATAAATTTTACTGAACTCATCTCCACAATTTCATCGATTCCGTTTGTTCAAAACGTAATCTGGTAAAGGCGTTCTGGAAGATCTAACTCATTGTACCCCATACTCTTGACTGTCGTTTATATACTGACATTAGAGGATGATATCTGGATCCTTCGGTGAAGGGAGCTTTGGGAAGGGAAAGCAAAACTAGACATTGTGCTTCAAGGACAAAATAATATGTGATCCAAAACATCACTCTATTTGCATTAAAGATGGCTAGATGGAGGGAGAAATTTAAAGACTCTGGACCAAAGCCAGTACAGGGGTGCCTCGCTAGATGATGATAATCCGTTCCATTGAAATCTCTGTTTAGCGAAATCGTCGTCTAGTGCAAAGCATTTCCCCATTGGAATGCATTGAAACCTGTTTAATGCATTCCAATGGGGAAGAATCATCGTTGTCTAGCGAAGATCAGCCATAGAAAAGCCGCTTTGCGAACCACCGATCAGGTGTTTAATTAGCTGTCTTGCGAAGCTTAGGTTCCGAAAACACCCGTTTTGTGAACAGGGAGGGAGCTGTCAAAATCGTTGTCTAGCGAAAATTCGTTTCCGAAGCAGGGGCCGAACATTATCCAGCGAAATTCCCCCATAGGAATCAGTGTTTTGCGAATCACTATAGCGATCGCAAAAAGTCAATGTCTAGCGAAAAAACAGTCATGTGGGGTAACTGTCTAGCAAGGCACCACGGTATTGAGCCCTGAAAATACAACAGTATGAACATAACCTGATAATTTTACTAATTTTAGTTTATTCTAATATAATCATAGCTAAATGCCACCTCTGATTGATTAACCTATCTCACTAATCAAGTATTGATTTAAAGGTGTCTAACATCTATGTATACTCATTACGTTTTCCCTGATTTTGGCCGTTTTATCAGTATTTTGTGTCAGTCTGATTGATGGTAATTGATTTATCTTGCCATGGCCTATGACTGGTGCAATAAACAAACAAACAATACTGAACTCAATAGGGCTTACTTCAGAGCAAATCTGACATATAGCCATAGTTGGATAGGAGTCTGTGACAAACCCAGACCTACTGGGATATGTCACACAGTTACACTAAGCTGCCACCAACCATTCCCTGTAAGAAGTCACACAGACCAGGGATGGATTTTTAAACAATAAAAAGAATAAGGTTTATTTAAATAACAAACAGGGTAAATAAACAATCAGGTGAATAACATAAAGTAACGTGGCTTATTCTCACTCATACATACACACAGTTTGGTTCACACAGAACCCTTAACTTGAAGCACAGACCCTGAACCTATCAGTTCTGGCTAACCAACAGACACCTGAACCTATCAGGTTGGTACTCTGACACACAGAAGTACCCTGTCTGACACACAGACTCCCACAACAGCTTCTTCTTCCCAGCTGCTGCTTCGTCACATCCCAGTGTCTCCCAGTGTCTCACAGTGTCTCTCTCACCACACAGGCATCACATATTTATACAGTACAGCCCCTCCTCCTGATGTCCCGCCTTCCACTCCCCATAGGATGGAACTTTCCCTCCAAACCCATGACAGACAGGTAACATCAGTGCTGTATGTAACACCTCCCCTCTTTATAAGTTGTTTTGTAGGGGGAAAGCTAAGGTGCTTTTCACCAAAAAACAACCTGTATAAAATACACAACAACAGTTATACATACCATATTATACTTACTCATACTTACATTCTAAGTTAACCATAGCAAATAGGCATTTAAACATTTACCATATACATTACATCAATTTACCTTTATTCATACAAACCAAATTCAAAAAAACCAGGTACATTTTACTTTTTATCATCAATATATACACATAGTCCATGTTCTTTCGCCGTCTTCATTCTTCCGGTCTTCTTGATAAGGCGTCAGCAACACAGTTCACTGACCCTCTGACCACCTTCACTTCAAAGTCATAGTCCTGTAGGTTTAAAGCCCACCTCATAAGTTTGCTATTGTGGGTTTTCATTGTCTTTAACCATTGCAATGGTGAATGGTCAGTACACAGAATAAAATGTCTTCCCCAGATGTAAGGCTTGGCCTTCTGGATCGCGTAGACTATGGCCAAACACTCCTTCTCCACGGTTGCCAAATGTCTCTCACCTTTTTGAAGTTTCCTACTCAGGTAGGACACTGGATGCTGGTCACCATTCTCATCCTCCTGGCACAGAACTGCTCCTACCCCGCTGTTAGACGCATCGGTGTAGATGATGAACTCCCGGTCGAAGTCTGGAGCACGCAGGACAGGATAGTTGATTAACGCCTCCTTCAACCTCTGGAACGCCGCCTCACAGTCGCTGGTCCACGGGATGCGGTCATCAGCCGTCTTCCTCGTCAGATCGGTCAGCGGAGCCGCAATCTCGCTAAACCTCGGGATGAACTTTCTGTAGTAGCCCACCAACCCAAGAAATGATTTGACTTTTTTCTTGGTGTTGGGTCTAGGCCAATCACGAACAGCTTCTATTTTGGCCTCCAGGGGTTTTATCACTCCTCCCCCTACCATGTGACCCAAGTATTTTATTTCTGGGCTACCCAGCTGACACTTGCTGGCCTTTACTGTTAGCCCTGCTGCACTTAACCTCTGCAGCACTAACTCCAGGTGTATCAGGTGATCTTCCCAGGTATTACTGAAGATCCCTATGTCGTCAATGTAGGCCACTGTAAAGTCACTGAGCCCTGCCAAGGTCTGGTCCATCAGCCTTTGGAATGTGGCTGGTGCATTTCTGAGACCAAAGCTCAGGACTCGAAACTCATAGAGACCAAAAGGGCTGCAAAAAGCAGTCTTTTCTTGATCCCTGGGATCAATTCTTAATTGCCAATATCCCTTTACCAGGTCCAATGATGAGATGAACCGACAACCCCCTATGGTTTCAATCAGGTTGTCTAGCCTGGGCATTGGGTAGGCATCAGGAGTGGTTACACGGTTTAATTTCCTGTAATCAACACAAAACCTAATGCTCCCATCAGGCTTGTCCACAAGGACTATTGGAGAGGACCAAGGACTAGAAGAGGGGACGATTATGTTCTCCCTCAGCATCTCGTCCAGCTCCTTCCGCACCTTGTCCCTATAGGGTCCCGTTACTCGGTATGGGGATACTGCCTGCGGGGGTGCATCCCCTGTGTGGATCCGATGCATCACTCCCTTCACTATCCCCGGCTTGTTGGAAAACACCTGTTGATATTTACTAAGCAGCATTTTTAGTTCTTGCTGCTGGTCTTGGGTGAGTGCAGGACTGATCTTTACCTCCTCTGGGTTGTATTTTACTTCCCCTCTACCCTCCCAGAAGGGTAATTCAGCTTCCTCACTCTCAGCTGCTTTTATCGCGAATAAAACCCTCTGTTCCCCTCGGTAGTAGGGTTTTAGGGCATTCACATGAACCACCCTCCTTGCTTGGTTCTCCTCCTGCTCTATAAGGTAGTTCAGGTCTGACATCTTGGAAATGACCCTATATGGTCCTGCCCATTTGAGCTGCAGTTTATTCTCTCTGCAGGGCCTAAGCCAAAGCACTTCCTTCCCTGGGTCAAAGTGCCTCTCTCTAGCTTTGTGGTCATACCATGTTTTCTGTCTGACCTTCTGAGCTTGCAGGTTTTCTGCTGCCAGCTCTAGATTTCTCCTTAGGTCATTCATCAAGGTGTCTATGTATGTCACAACGTCTTGTGGGTCATCCTGGGTGATCTGCTCCCAATTTTGTTTGAACAACTCAAGGGGCCCTTTCACCCCTAAGTGTGCAGCAACCATGTCAGAGTGACCCCTTTGTAAGATCATGGGGCGATACTTTTCAGGTACCACCAGCTGACTTCTGATCCCATCTCCCCCTTTTGAGATATTCCTCAGGGTCTCTCTATATAAAATCCCCTTTTTCTCCAGAAATCTCACTGGGGTTTCAGGTGTTAGCTGGGCGTCAGTCACCTGTTCAAAACACTTTTGGAGAGTGGCGTCTGCCTTTTGCTCCTGTCCAAATCTGCTGTCTGTGGTTAAGGTTTCCACCACAGCTTCTGAACTCCCCTCTGCTTCCGTCTCTGGCTCATCATTACCCCCCTGAACTGTCCCTGTGGTGGCTTGTGAGCGTGTAATCACTAGCACCCGTTTCACATGTTCAGCCAGGTCATTTCCCACGAGCACGGCTGCTGGCAGAGTCGATGAAATCGCTAGCCGCCAATCTCCCCTCCAGCCTTGAAAGTTGACAGGTACCTCTGCTACTGGCAGAGAGATTACCTGCCCCTCAATCCCTGCCACCTTTATGCTCTCATTTGGGATTATAAACTCCCTAGGAATAATATCTGGATGGCACAGGGTTACCTGGGAACAAGTGTCCCGCAGCCCCCTATACTGACGGTCAAGTATTCCTACGTCCACCCCTGCTGTCTCAAACAACTGAGAATCTGTTTTTATCAGCAAGCAGCGCTTTACCTCTATAAGAGGACCATTTTCCTCAGCCTGATCAGCAGAGGTAGCTGTTCCAGACTGAGTAGCCATGGCAACAGGCTCCCTCAGTGAGACTGAGCCTTGCTCTTTCTGGACACAGAACACAGCTTTTGGCTTGGTTCCACTAGAATTCTGAGGCACCATTCCTTTTAGCTGCTTTAATTTCTCACACTCTGAGATTAGATGACCCTTTCCCTGACAGAAATAACATTTTCTGGTGTATTTTGATTCTCTCTCATCTTGTTTTGGTTTTCCCTCCAAAATCTGAGGTCTTAGTTTCATGTCTGAGGGCTTCCCTTCACCATGGGCCCCTCCCCCTTGCTGGCTTTTCCCTGGTCCCTGAGAGTACTTGCTGTAGGTTTCTTTGGGTTTACCTACAGATTTCCCCTCACCCAAGGGCTTTCTTATTTGGGAAATAAAATCTGCGATCTCTGCGGCTGCTGCCACAGATTTCGGTTTCCTTTCCCTCACCTGGAATTTCAATTCCCCATGCAGGACTGAATAGAACTGTTCCAGTGCTATCAAATCTTTAAGCTGCTCATAGGTCTCTGTCCCTTCCTGCGATAGCCATTTCTCAAGCAGCCTCACCAATTGGGCCCCCACTTGGGTAAAAGTCTGTTCTGGCTTCTTGGTGAGGGACCTGAATCTTTGTCTCAGCTGCTCCGCATTTATCCCATGTCTGGCAAACACCAGTTTTTTAAACTCTGCAAAATCTTTCATCAGTTCCTCAGGCATCTCGGCATAAACCTCAGCCAGGCTACCACTGATTAAAGATCGCATGATGGTCATCTTCTCAGTTTCCCTCACTGAGAAGTCCACAAACGCTCTTTCCACTAAGGAAAAGAACACCTCAGGACAATCTCCCTTGTGGTACACAGGGAATTTCTTCAGGTCAGCTTTAGACAATTGGCCTCCCTCAGAATCCCTATTGTTATTATTGTTCTGGTTCATCAGTTCCAGTTTTTTTAATTCAAAGGCCATTCTTTCTTTTTCCAGAGCAATTTTCTCTCTCTCCCTCTCCATTTCCATTCTCTCTCTCTCCAATCTTTCCTCCCTCTCCATTCTCTCTCTCTCTCTCTCTAATTCAAATTGCCGTTGTTTCTCCCTTTCCCTTCCTTCTCTTTCCCTTTCCTCCATTTCAAATTGCCTCATCCTCAGTTCATGCTGTTGGGCTATGAGCAATTTTCTAAGTTCTGGGTTCTGCTCTCCTGTGCTGTCACCCTGCACTGAGCCAAATTCATCCTCAGAACCTTGGTCAATCTGGGGGTCTTTCACTTCACTCATGTCTGCTATCTGGCTTCGAGTCAAGGGCATAATCCCCCCTCAGAACAGGCTGCTTTAAAAGTCAAACCTCAAAATAAAACGACCACTTTTTTTTCCTTCTTGCCTCAGAACCAGCTCTCCCTAGAGATTGCTGCTGTTCTTCAGCACTAAACTTGCAACAGTAGCGAGTCAGAGCCTACCCCCCTCTGCTGGGCCTCTCAGCTGGCAAGCTAGCTCGCTGTTGCTACGCAGTTTTGCCTCAGCTTTTTCCCGCCAAAACTAGGCTGCCTCAGAGCACCTTAATCTAAGTCTCCCCAGTTGGCACGTTCTTCTACTAGCGCACCTCCCCGTGAGGTACACCTAGAAGATTACCTACGCGCCTCAGACTGTCCCTGACTAGACCCCCCTTGCTCTGGGCACACTTGCCAAGGCTTTGCTGGACCACTGGACAACTGGACCAGTCGTATCCCACACGCTGGACACCAATCAATGTGACAAACCCAGACCTACTGGGATATGTCACACAGTTACACTAAGCTGCCACCAACCATTCCCTGTAAGAAGTCACACAGACCAGGGATGGATTTTTAAACAATAAAAAGAATAAGGTTTATTTAAATAACAAACAGGGTAAATAAACAATCAGGTGAATAACATAAAGTAACGTGGCTTATTCTCACTCATACATACACACAGTTTGGTTCACACAGAACCCTTAACTTGAAGCACAGACCCTGAACCTATCAGTTCTGGCTAACCAACAGACACCTGAACCTATCAGGTTGGTACTCTGACACACAGAAGTACCCTGTCTGACACACAGACTCCCACAACAGCTTCTTCTTCCCAGCTGCTGCTTCGTCACATCCCAGTGTCTCCCAGTGTCTCACAGTGTCTCTCTCACCACACAGGCATCACATATTTATACAGTACAGCCCCTCCTCCTGATGTCCCGCCTTCCACTCCCCATAGGATGGAACTTTCCCTCCAAACCCATGACAGACAGGTAACATCAGTGCTGTATGTAACAGAGTCTTCATGTCTTCCTTCAGTTACTTTTTTTTGCCTTTCAAACACTTTAAGGAACTTGAACAATGCAACAGAGAATCCAACTTTAAGCCCTTCTCTTTCACAGGATTGTCCCTAATGAAGGACAGGAGTAGGGACAGAGGAGTAGAGAAACTCACCCATATATATAAAGTTAGTGAAAGGGGTGCAAAAGAAGATATATCTGGGTCCAAACAAATTAAAATGTAATTGCAGACTTGAAATTAGGTGGGGGGGGAAAAGAGACTCTAATCATGTCAAGTTGGATTTCCTGCTAATTAGCATCCCTTCAAAAGTAACATTAAAATGCACCCATGAATAAAGATGTACCATATATAATTAACACATTCAAAGAAGGTAATGCACACACAGACACACACGTGATGTTGAAAGAAATTAATACATGTTCTTCAGACCCTTAAAACTGTAGATTGGCGACATGAAGGATCTGAAGCCCAAACTCTAAAGATCCTGCACGGTGAAATAGCGTTACTCAATGAAGCCAGCATTGTTACTTAGTAAAAGCAATTCATCCCATTGCTTGTTAGTAGTGGCAAACACCCAATGTATTCTTGTAGACATCCTTCAGTCTCGAGAGACTATGGTATCGTGCACTGTATGGAGGTCTTGGAACAGCGTCTGGTGTGGCTGAGAAGGCCAATTCAAGAGTGACAGTCCCTTCCACACTGAACACAAATCCAATCTGTCCAGCTCCCTGGTTTTGCTCATTTCGGGACTGCTTCTTTGCCTTGGCCTGCTGGACAAGGGTCTCTTCAAATTGGGAGAGGCTGTGATGTACCGCCTGCCTCCAGGCTGAACGCTCAGATGTCAGGGTTTCCCATCTGTTGAGGTCCATTCCTAAGACCTTCAGATCCCACTTGCAGATGTCCTTGTATCGCAGCTGTGGTCTCCCTCTGGGGCAATTTCCCTGCACTAATTCTCCATACAGGAGATCCTTTGGAATCCGACCATCAACCATTCTCACGACATGCCCAAGCCAACGTAGACGGCACTGTTTCAGTAATGTGTACATGATGCATACAACCCAATGTATTACACAAGCAGGAATCTGATATTGCCGGTGATGTTACTCCTGTTGCGTCAGTGGAGCTATGGACAAAATACTTGCCATCACTATTTAGAGCTCATACAAACTTGGTAAAGTCATTGTGATCCTCCACACCTCTGATAGGAGGAGAACAATAATGTGACATGGATTTCACTGGATTGTCTTATCTTGATGTGGCAGAAAGCGTAGGTTGCTTATGTCCCATTTCAGGGTGACTAAAGGGATTTTTTTTTCAAGAAGAGAAAGGGGCTGATCAGCCATTGAGCAAGAACTTGGTAAAACTAGAGCTGTGGAACCTCATTTTAATTTCCCTCGTTCAAGGCCACTGCCTGGTGTCCCAGTGCTAGTGAGACACACAACTGACCATCCGTCAGCCCATCTGGCCATCTTTTTCGATACATGTGGCCACTGCCGCTGCCTTGGTGCCATGCCAGGGCATAATCCAAGCATGGTTTGCCAATGGTTTAATGAAGTGAAAGCTTTAATCAGGAAGTGGAAATTAAAATGCAAATGCACAGGGTGAATCAGATGATGATCTTGTGAATATAGAAGAAGCGTAGAGATGCAGTTGCCTTCAAGATACTGCTTTTACTTTGTATGACAACCTTTCAAATATTTGAAAAGTGCTATCATATTTCCTCTCAGTCTTTTTTCCCCCTCAAAGCTAAACATGCCTGATTCTTTCAGCCTCTCCTCATAGGGCTTGGTTTCTAGTCCCCTTGATCATCCTTGTTGCCCTCCTCTGAACTTGTTCCCATTTGTTAGCATCCTTCTTAAAGTGTGGTGTCCGGAACTGGCCATGGTACACAACAGTTGCCCTAACCAGTACCAAATAGAGGGGGGGGGGGGAACTAGCACCTCACAGGATTTGGAGACTATACGTCTGTTAATGCAGCTTGAAATGGCATTTGGCTTTTTAATGTTCACTATAAAACTCTAGCTGGAAATATTAGCCTTTCTCACGATCACACACAAAGTGAGCTAGATTCTATGCTGTCAACATAAAGGTTATTAGCATTTTATATGATGGCTGCTTTGTTTTCTCCTGATTCATGGTGCATAACCTCCTCTCTATTAAGCAGTTATAAACTAATTTCCAAACACAAGCAGTAATATCAGTGGATGTGGGTCTGACGAACAAGCAATACATGAAGCAACAATTTGCTTGTAACAGCTCTTCATGGAGGTATAAATCTCAATGTGATGTTTAATGAGGAAGTTCCACAGTTAACATTTTTAGCTACCACACCGGGTGGGTTAGTTTGCAACTTTTCTTTATGCCAGACTCAGATTTTGTACATTTCTGGCAAATCCTTGTGAAAAACAATATTCGTGCCCATCCATTGTGATTGGGAAGGTTGGTCAGCATCACTTTTGCACATTTGGGTTTTGGCGAATTATGGCAGAAATGGTCCAGAAACGAACTACAGCAAAATTCTCACCCGTTTTGTTTCAGAGCCTTCTGGCCAACTACTTCTGCTTGCTTCGCAGTTAGAGATGAGCATAAGCCACTGGGTGTTGGTTCATGCTGGTTCATTTACCAGCCAAACAGGTGTTCAGCGGTTTCCAGCCCCGCCTCCTCCAGCAGCCACCCATTCAGATGCAATGCCTGGAAGAGGCGGGGCATGGAAGCTAAGGTGTTGCCTCTGAGTGGGCATCCACCAGATGGGGCAAGGTTGGGAACAGAATACTTGTTTGGCCAGTAAACGAACCAGCACGAACTGATGGTTTGTGCCCATCTCTATTCCTGATGTGTTATGGCTGAAGAGGTGAATGATATTTGGGGGGGGGGAGAAATAGCTTTCAATCCACCAAACTATGTACCCACAGGAGTGTATAATTCCTATCAACCTTATTCTTGCAGAAGGACCAAGATCTTTTTCTTTATGTCTGGGAAGGCATGGCGTTGTCTGTAGGTTTTGATGAAGAAGACTCTAGGAGAGAACTTCTTGTTTAGAAAGGAAGCTCCCAGCAAGCACCAGGATGGAAACAGGAAGCTTAGGCAGAGTTAGGCCTAGCTAGGCCTCAGAGTTTCTAGTTCAGGCCTTTCACCCAGGTGAGCCACGGAAAAGTGTCTGTAAATCAAGTCAAGAATGAAGAATTATGGGATTTGTAGTTCAGAAAATCCAAAAATCGCATGCCTATGGACCACCTCGCTGCTATCGGAGCCACGTTAGAACCTTGCTTCCACCTGGCATTGCTAGCATGAAATTCTGGCTTCAGGGCTGATTTCTAATACCACCAATCACAATGCTAAACCATCAGGTCTCACAGGGCTGGATCATAAATAAATGGTTAAACCAAGGATCTTGTTAACATAATATTTCTCCAAGCTTCAGCAGCCTCAGTTTTGAGCCACAATGCCAACGAATCATTGCAGCAAATCACATCTGAATATGTAGGACCTCTACATGTTTTATTCAACGCACATGAGGGATGAAATAAAAAAGGGAGCCGGAATGCAATCCCAATAAACGCGTGTATTGTTTGTGCAACAACAACAAAAATACACACAGTAATATTCTACTCCCCACTGAAGTGCTCACCCCAAAGAAACCCTAGCAAAGAAAATTCGGATTTACAGGCTTTTCTCCCCCCCTTCCAAAAATTGCTTTATAAAAATATCTTTTGCTGCATCTATTACTTCTTCATTGCCATGGAGACTAAGAGTAGTTTATTATCATTATGTAACTGAGCAGATGTGCTCATTTTTAATATAAAACCCAGCACTCTTTCATCTCTTTCTGTTTCATAGTTACTGAGCTAATAATGTATCCTTCTTTAAAGAACACCACCACCAACAAAAGAAAAATAATAATCTAGGAATTGATTCTCTTCTAAGCCTGCTCCAGAAAGTGTTATTGATTCAAATTTTACTAAGATATTTATAATATTTTTTAAAATCCCAAACTACCTTGTTTCCAAGAAAATAAGACCTAACCTGAAAATAAGCCCTAGTAGGATTTTTCAGGATGCTTGTAATATAAGCCCTACTCCAAAAATAAGTGAAACCCTGCCCTTCACCCTTGTGCAGCATTGTGCAGCAACCAAAAGATGACATGATTGCAAAATAAAACTCCCCCTGAAAATGAGCCCTAATGCATTTTTTGTAGCAAAAATTAATATAAGACCCTGTCTAATTTTCAGGGAAACACAGCAAATCCTTCTTGTTCTGCCATAAGAACAATAAGGTGTTCATTATTCCAAGTATATTTATGCATACATGCAAACCTATATTTAATTTGTACTAATTTATATGCATGCGAGATCTCAGCTTATGCAAAACTGAAATCACGCAGTTGCTTCATGACACTGCTCTTCTCATGACGGATGTTGACTCAGAAGACGGATGTGCAACGAATGACGGCAAAGCTAGGGCTAAATCTGACTCTAGTCTCCACTAGAGTAGATTTGCTAAAATGACTGGGATTTGTTAGCCAACACAGATGTCATTGAAATGCATATGACTTGCTAGTCAGCACTAATATGGATCCCATTCATCTTAGTGGGTCTGCTTCATATGGGATTCATAGCTGAAGGTAGTCCATGGATTTGTGATGGAGTTTATAAGCATGGGGCTAAATCTAGGTGGAGTCTCAACTTTGAGTGACCCCATTGAAATCAATGGGACTTGCCAGTTGGCACTAATGTTGTTGCATTGATTTCAATGGCTCTTCTTGAGGTTGGGCTAACCATTGGATTTAGGCCATGGATCTGTTGTGGAGTTTTTACCTATCATGCTTAATATATTTCAACTAATCTGAGAATTTCTAGGAAATGGTTGCAAGAATTATAAAACCACTCACTCTGCTCAAATATTCCATGGAAAACAAAGAGCTGTAACACCTCCAGGAGAAATTGTGCCACTGCTTTCTCAAACTCAGAGGGCTGTTTCCACCAACTATTTGTAGCCTCAACACATCCTCATAAAGCATTTCAACTCTGCTAGAAGACAGGTATCTTTCACACAATTGTCTTCTAGAATGTAGAGTTTAGAGTACCTCGAGTTATCCCTGATTTTCACTGCAGGACTAGACAGCTCTGTGCATGTGTGCAACATGAAGATTGAATAACTCACAAAGATGAAAGCATGCTAGCTCTGTCTCCCAGAAGTTCTGTTCACATCAAAAGAGACAGATGCAAAGAGGAGAAACTTCTCCATGAAGGTTCTCCTGGAGAACCAGAATCCTGATTTCCCTTGGTTCAGATTTACACAGAGAGCCTCTACAAGCAGAGGAGTCTCTTTACTCATGTATCTTTTGATGTGAGCAGAGCAGTGTCAGCAGAGGTGGGCCTTGAACATTTCCCTAGTTGCATCTAGCATTAATCTTTATGGTAAACATATCAATGGAACCCATGAAGCTTCAACAAACTAGTTCAGATCATTGCTAGAACTGTACTTCTAGTTCCCTAGTTCTGCATTCACCTCACTGGGCGCTGTCCAGGGTCCTAACCACAGACACTTTGGTTTACACCTCAGGAACATAGGGTCATGCCTCGTGTTGAAGCAGAACATTGTTTATCTAGCCCAATATTGTGAACTCTGACTGGCAACAACTTTACAGGACTTTGGGTTGATTATTTTCAGCCTTGTGTAACTCAGTAATCTCCTGTCAATGGGAACTGACTCTACTTAGCTTCCAAAATCACAAAAGATCATTGTGTTCGCAGTCCTACTTGGATACACCTATAGGTGCCAGGTAGAAGCTGGGTAGCAATTTATATTCTGGTGAAATTCCTGGTGCAACCCCAGTCCTAATATTCTTGAGTCTTGATTATATAACTAATGGTGGCTATATACTAATGGAGACTGTACATTAAGCAGTGACTCCTTCGTTGTTCCAAAAGCGTGAATTCCAGTTAAGTTGAGGAAAAGAGATTTTGAGGAGACCGCTTCCAAACTGTTGGTGCCACCAAAAGTTTCCTTGGAGCTTTCAATGGAAGAGGTCCATCAGAGACTTGAAGCCTCCTTTCCTGGCTTCAAGAGAGGTGGTTCTGCCTCCTTCCTTGGACTTGGCTGGTGCTTCCTCCGATGTACACACAGCTGCTAAAGACCTTCATTTTCTAGCCCACCAAGTCCAGGGACAATAAAAAAAATTGTAACTATGTGACTCTCCTGACACAAGGAAGGTATCGTTCACCCAAATATTTCTCTTCAGAATTACACAAATCCTTGGTCAATGCCAGACCAATGAGCATCATTTCGGACCACTGACGAGGTTCATTATGCAGTGTGTGGGTCTGTCAGGAGACTACTGTGGTCAACTCTAATGGGTTTTGCTTTGGAAGATGGTTCTTGTTGGTGGTGCTGTTTGAATGGAGGAAGTCAAGCCTTATGAGGAAAGGTTGAAAGAACTGGGCAGGTTTAGCCTTGAGAAAAGAAGACTGATGGGAGATAGGATAGCACTTTTCAAATACTTGAAAGACTGTCCTACAGAGGAGGGGCAGGATCCTGTTCTTGACCATCATAGAGTGCAGGGCACACAACAATGGATTCCAGTTACAGGAAGCCAGATTTTGGCTGAATATCAGGAAAAACATCTTAACTGCTATTGCTGTACGACAATGGAACGCATGACCTCGGGAGGTGGTGAGTGCTCCAATGTTGGAGGTATTCAAGAGAAATTTAGACAACCCTCTGTCAAATCTACTTTGATTTGAATTCCTGCCTTGAGCAGGGGGTTGGACTCAGTGACCTTATAGGCCCCTTCCAACTCTATTATTCTATGATTCTGTAAATGTCGATATACTCCCTTGTAAGGCGTTTTGGTACACTTGCTTTGTTTTTTTGATGTAATTTGCTTGGAATGCTGTCCTTTTTAGCATGTGTTTCTTTCCATCAAACCTGTGACAAAGGATGGGTGAGTAAGCTCCTGAAACGGGCGGGGGGGGGAGCTAAGAAGCAGTTGGATGTATGACTAAAAGCAATTGTAGCAATATACTAACCTCTTTGAATAGCTCTCAGATTGAGCAAACAAGAATGCTAGAAGATTTGCACTGGATTAATGCATTCAGACAACCAGGTATTTCTCTGCTCTACTAGGCTTTTTGTGGGGGCAGGATGCAGAGGTATTCAAAAGGCTAAGCTCAGATCTGAGCTTGTATTTACACTGAAATAAGTTAATTACTCTGGGGTTGTGCAAGAACCAGTTACACCAAAATGCACAAAACATGCAAATATGCTTGACTGTTAATATCTAACAGAGAAACAGACGGTGAAAGGCATCACAGAACATGTTTTTATGATAGCAACAAGCCAGCTGTGGGGACAATAGGAAAATATTTTCTGCCTCCAGGCGACTGAACCCCTGGCTTCAGTTTAGAAAGCATGAATAAAACGGAACGCGTCCAGTTAAGCAAAGCATACTTATTGTGTCAAGCAATAGCTGCTCTGCAGGGTTTAGGGTTATACAAACATACCACTGATTAGGGAGATGAAAACTGCAATTCTGTGGGTAGAGGACTGGCCCTACCATTAAACAGAGTGAGGTCACTGCCTTCCACAGCCAGATATCTAAACCACAGGGCTATTTTTTAAAATTTAAAATATTTTTACCCCACCTTTTCTCCTTAACAAGGACCCAAGGCAATTTACAACATTGAGAGACAATATTTAATGCTGAAAACAATGAATATGCAAGGGTGGTTGACATCATTGAAAGACAATATTTAAAGCTACGAACAATGAGTATAAAGAAGCAGCTGACATCATTAAAAGACAATATTAAAGCTAAAATAAGCATGCAAACATTGGAAAGGAACAAACAAACACCACTATGAGAGATGATAAACATAAATGGTACTAAAGACCCAGTCAGAGCAGTAATGTATAACAATCCATCTAAAGGTCACTTGTGTAGGTAGTCAGTGAGAGAAAGCTTGCCTGAAGGGAAAGGTCCTTGCCTGCTTGCGGAAGGACAGCAGAGATGGGGCCAAGGTGGCCTCCACTGGGAGGGAGTTCCAGAATCTGGGAGCAGCCACAGAGAAGGCCCTCTTCTGAGTCCCCATCAGATGCACTTGTGAAAGTGCTGGGACTGAGAGAAAGACATCTCCTGATGATAACCCCCATACTTTGTTTTGGTGGGAGAATCCAACATTCCCACCCACCACCAAAACCTAAAAGCATGGGGTTTGTTTGTTGCATATTCCAACTTTGCTTGAAGGGCCTGATGACAGATCCAAAAGAGTCCAGGGTCCAGAACAAAATGGTGGAAGGTTGTCTATGCCTACAGTAGATCTTGTGAGTGATGCTAGCTGGTTCTTGGCTGTTCCTCATTTCCTTTCTACCGAAGAATAAAACCGTGTAGAGCAGAAACACATCTGGACACCCCTTGCCCCATTAGCCTGTTCCATCATATCCAGTTGCCTTTCCCGTGAACATCTGTGGGTGAAGTGGGGTTGAAGCGCCATCTTGGTTTTCATCTTAATCATGAAAATATTTTGGTCTGGTCTTGTAGGCACACTGCCTTGTGAGATGGAGTTCAGTGGGGATTCCTTCTTTGCAAACAAGGATAAAGCTGTACTATGTATGCCTTCAAGTTCACATGCATAATATAATATAATATAATATAATATAATATAATATAATATAATATAATATAATATAATATAATATAATATAATATAATATAATATAATATACATATACATATACATATACATATACATATATTGTGTATTATATATTATCACTGTATTCATCATATTTAAGAAAAAGGAACTGCTGTTTAGAATTACAACCACTTCTAGATTTTCTGCTACGGTCAGATATTTCAGTGTGAAATTAAATATGAGGTAAAAGTATTTCTGATTAGGCCTTAAAACTCTCCCAAGGTTACTATATATGAGGGCTTCACTGCTTAGTTACAGTTGCTAAGGTCTATGTTTGGCTGTTTAAGGTACAGAAAATGAATATTGCTGCCGTTTATATTGATCAGAGGGTGTAGCTGATTGGGGTTCAATAGGGGTCGCTCTAAATTATCTTCTGTTTCTCCTTCAGCAATGACCAGTAGGAGAGGGTGTTTTAAGATGGTCCCCCATTATTGGCCAGAGACGATGTTGGGCAGATCCAGTGCTATTAGGATGTCTGCCAGTTCATAATATTGAGAACATATTGTTAGATACTAAAAATAAGGACTAAATACTCTTGTTACTTTGAATGTCCTACTTCAAGACTCAGAAATACACAATACACACAAACACACACAAGAAATGGGTTCTGGTAGGTCAAAGTACCTTCTTTGACCTAGGCTTCATGCTCGATTTTTTTTTCCCTTTCAGAACACCCAGTAGGGAAAAGCAGAGCTATGGATCCCATAGTAATATATGGAACATATATCCATATATAGACTCCATCTTTGCTCCTGGAAACTGCTACAAAGAGAAGCTATGTGGACGCAGCCTCCATCTTCTGGTCACCCGCACTGCATGTTTGAGGTGCGCTTGGCAGCTATCACTTTGCTGCAATTAGAAGCAGGCATAATCACTTTAATTAGCTCTAGGCATAATCTTCATAATCTCTCCTCTCCAATTTGGATCACATATTAGCTTCACTACATCTTGTAGTTGTAAAGAGTCTACGAGATTCTTGTCCTATCTTACAGTTTAATTTTTCCATCTCTCATTGCCTGTTCACCGTGATAAGCAGCTAAGAATGTGCTTCGTTTGATACCCAAATAATTATTCGTATATTAATTGTGTGCTAATCCCTCCTTTCTGGCATGCTTGCTAATCTTAAATACATGTCTGCATATTACTGGTTTCTAGTTTTGTTGAACGCTACACAGAGCTATTACAAAGCATGTTTGTAACAGTGCCATTAAAAATGGGCTGTCAGGAATACCTTTTAATGTTGCCGGAGCATATGTGTTTTCATAGATGTTTAATGAGTGCAAAGTTTTGATACAGCAGTAGAACACGTTTAATGAACTCCTGTACAATAAAACCATCACAGCTCACTTGGCTAAGGCTTCAGACTACTAGCCTGCCTACACCAAAGTAACTCTGTTTAAGTCAGTGGGACTGCTTCATGGCAAATGTTCTGACGATTATAGCTTTCAGGGCATTATGATCATCATAAAGGCATACAAGGTAGGGGGAAACCCTGTGTTAGTAATGCTTGACAGTGTTCGCCATTACAAAATTTGCTTTGATGTGGTGTTGAAAATGAAACCATGGCTACTGCAAATGGTGATCATGCTATCCAATCCTCTGAATCAGTGATCTTCAAAATGCCCAACCATTAACAGTTCTGCTCAACACTTGCCAACTCAAGACTCTGGCTTCCTTTGGGATCCATATATTTAGTCTTCCTCTATTCCTGTGGCCTTCAACTTTTCCTAGCATTATTTTCTGATGGGTGTTGCCTTCTTGTGATGCGCAACAGCCCTGGTTTCTCTATATTTGCTTCCATACAAGTAGGGACGAATGACTCCGTATAGGCAATCTTTTTCTTCATTATCATCATCTTACAACTGCAGAGCTGGAAGGCACCCAATGGATCATCGAATCCAGTCCCTCTCTGGCTCCACAGCTAGATACTTTAAATCACTGAGCTATCCTGTGTTGTGCTATACAGTGGTGCCCTGCTTGACGATTACCCCACTCCACAACGAATCCACTTTCCGATGCCTTTTTTGTGATCGCTATTGCAAACGCAAAACGATGTTTAAATGGGGAAAATATGCTTCATGACGATCGGTTCCGTGCTTCGGGAACCAGTTTTTCACTTCCCGACGATCAAAAACAGCTGATCGTTGGGTTTTCAAAATGGCCACCTGCTGTTTTCCAGACCTATTTCCGGAAGACAGCAACCGAAAATGGCTTCCCCTATGGAGGATCTTCGCTGGACGATGAGGTATTTCACCCATTGGAATGTATTGAACCGGTTTCCAATGCATTTCAATGGGTTTTTTTTCTTTCACTTGACAACAATATCGCTTAACAGCGATTTTAACAGAACAGATTAACATCGTCAAGCGAGGCACCACTGTATGAGTATTCAATAGGTTCCCATCTGCTGCTTCTTATGTTTAAGCCAGTCTAAATCTGGACTTAAGTACAAGCTGGATTCCGAAGAGGCAGAGGAACTCGAGACCAAATTGCTAACTTGCGCTGGATTATGGAGAAAGCCAGAGAGTTCCAGAAAAATATCTACTTCTGCTTCATTGACTATGCGAAAGCCTTTGACTGTGTGGACCACAGCAAACTATGGCAAGTTCTTAAAGAAATGGGAGTGCCTGACCACTTTATCTGTCTCCTGAGAAACCTATATGTGGGACAGGAAGCAACAGTTAGAACTGGTCATGGAACAACTGAGTGGTTCAAAATTGGGATAGGAGTACAACAAGGCTGTATATTGTCCCCCAGCTTATTTAACTTATATGCAGAATACATCATGCGGAAGGCTGGACTGGAAGAAACCCAAGCTGGAATTAAGATTGCCGGAAGAAATATCAACAACCTCCGATATGCAGATGATACCACTCTGATGGCAGAAAGTGAGGAGGAATTAAAGAACCTTGTAATGAGAGTGAAAGAGGAGAGTGCAAAAAACGGTCTGAAACTCAACATTAAAAAAACTAAGATCATGGCCACTGGTCCCATCACCTCCTGGGAAATAGAAGGGGAAGATATGGAGGCAGTGTCAAATTTTATCTTCCTGGGCTCCATGATCACTGCAGATGGAGACAGCAGCCCTGAAATTAAAAGGCGCCTTCTTCTTGGGAGGAAAGCGATGACAAATCTGGACAGCATCTTGAAAAGCAGAGACATCACCTTGCCAACAAAAGTCCGAATAGTCAAAGCTATGGTTTTTCCTGTCGTGATGTATGGAAGTGAGAGCTGGACCATAAAGAAAGCAGACCGCCGAAGAATTGATGCCTTTGAATTGTGGTGCTGGAGGAGGCTCTTGAGAATCCCCTGGACTGCAAGGAGAACAAACCTATCAGTTCTAAAGGAAATCAACCCTGAGTGCACACTGGAAGGACAGATCCTGAAGCTGAGGCTCCAATCCTTTGGCCATCTCATGAAGGGAAGACTCCCCGGAAAAGCCCCTGATGTTGGGAAAGGGTGAAGGCAAGAGGAGAAGGGGAAGACCGAGGATGAGATGGCTGGACAGTGTCTGCGAAGCAACCAACATGAACCTGACACAACTCCGGGAGGCAGTGGAGGACAGGAGGGCCTGGCGTGCTCTGGTCCATGGGGTCACGAAGAGTCGGACACGACTAAACGACTAAACACATGTTTAAGCCAGTCTAAATCTGGACCCGTGGCATTCTGTTTTCCACATCTAATAACGGCAACAAAAGTTACTTTTTTTTGTTAATCAGTCCAGGAAAGGTTAGAGGGCTCAGAACCTAGGAATTGTATTCAGAACTTGGAAAAGTTATTTTGCAGACCCCAGACCTCAGAGTAGTTGGGGGGAACTCTAGGAGAAATAGCCAATAAATATACCTTTTCTAAGCTCAGGTTATCCAGCTCTGACCAATCTGAGCCTCCACACCAGCAGCCAAGCACAGTCTTTTAAAAATACATCCATCAAACTACATTTAATTGGCCGTATATATATAGACTTACTATATATAGACTCACATGTCAAGAAAAATCATAATGATGAGAGAACTTGTTTGCTTATTCTCAGCATGTTGGTGGTTTAAGTAATTAGGAATGTGGTTGAATCCCCCCCAGGGTAAGGTTTTATGAAACCAAATACCCTTTCCTTGCAATGCCTTCGCCAGCTGAATAAGCTCAAGTTATTTAAAGACTGATTTTCTACTGCAAGCAGCCTAGTCCTTAGAACTGCTCTTATCTGGTGGTCTCCAAGCAATGCCACCTCCCCACCTCCCACCAATGGCAAGAGTTTCCTTTCTCCTTACATACAGCCATACAACACTGCAGGAATACTAACTTTGCAACATAATATTTTTTGGGTTGCTTCCTGTTCCTTATTCTATGGAATTGTTCTTTGATAAGCAATGCATCGATAGATTTATTCAATGAGATAAAGCTGGCAATCACGTCAGTCTTGCGTTCTTCTGTATTCAGATGTCGGTGAAGTTGGCTAAATGCTGATCACAACCAAACTGAAATGAAATCACTTACCTCTAGCAGTTATCTCACTTTGCCAAATAGCAGGGCTGGCTTTGAAGGTAGGCAGTGTTGACAACAATGGTAATATGGAGGGCTCTCTGCTCTTTGAAATAATCATATAATGATGAAATTGGAAGGGGCCTAGAAGGCCATCAAGTCCAACCCCCTACTTGATGCAGGAATACAAACCAAAAGATATCTGCCAGGTGGTTGTCTAAATTTTTCTTGAATGACTCCAGTGTTGGAGTAATTGATTCCATTGTTATACTGCTCTAACAGTTAGGAAGTTTTTCCTGATATTCAACCAAAATCTGGCTTCTTGTAACTTAAACCCATGGTTGCGTGTCCTGCACTCCGGGATGATCAAGAACAGATCCTGCCTCTCCTCTGTAGGACAGCTTTTCAAGTATTTGAATATCCAAATAAGAACTTTAAAGCTAAAACCAATTTTAGTTCCAGATAGATCATTGAAAGCAATGGGACTTGATCCTCAACATTAATATGACCAATGATCTCAACGAGTCTCCTCTCATTGGAATTACAGTAATTTGGAGCTCAAGATAAGAAAGCACCTCTTGATTTAATACTCTCATCAGAATCCAAATCTAGAATTAAGCATTGGTTAATTCTTTCTCCGGATTGTGTCTAGTGGGACTTAAAATATCCATTTTCGGTTTGGATCATGGACATAATGCAATGTCTGTGAATTCTGGAGACAAAATTTGAATTAGGTAGACTGACTAGACTCACCCAGCACCACAGCTTGACCAAGGGCAACAATCCATTCATCTCTGGCTCTTCAGTATATTTCTGCCTGGCACAGTCCCAAAACAATTATTTCATTTTAGATGTCTTATACTTATTTATACATTTTGCTGGATTTTTCAAAAATCTAATTACAAAAAAAACCCCCAAATCCATAAAATATTATACATAGCAGTAGATCAAAATTAACTAAGGGTTATTACTCTAATTGAAGTCAATGAGACCATTCCAGAGTAAATGATTCTGAGGTTTGAAGCCTGAAGCAGTTAAAGGAACAAAGGAAAGATTTAATAGCCTTTTCACTGCCTGACTTGTATATCTTTTACATTTTAATTTACATTAAACACATTATTAAACAAAGCATTAATCCTGTGATTAATTCTGATTAATAATATGAAATATTGAACAATGGAGTGGAGAGGGGAAATTGTATCTTTTGTTTCTAGCCACCATTTATTTCAATGTGTCAGCTTCATGTCCACCTGAATATTAATGTGCCGTCATAGAATCAACTTTTTAATAAAATATATTATATTGTGAAATTAAAACTGTGTTCAGAAGGCTAAGTGTTCCTTACTTAGCTTTAACAGGAAAAATACTTCCAGTAACAGATAGGAGATGGGGTGTCCTGGTTTTTCACTGCTAGTTTAACATTAAAATTGGCTGTGATCTATGTATTGTTAGTAGAGATGGGCATGAACCCCCCAGTTCAGGATTTGTGCCAATTCGTTTCTCGGCTGAACAGGTGTTCAGTGGGTCTCCAGCTCCACCTCCTCTGGTGGGCATCCAATGGAAGGAAGTGCACCAGCTTTCCTGCCCTACCTTCTCCGGCCACTGATTGGAGTTCAATGGAGGAGGTGGAACTGGGAAGCACTGAACACCTTTTTGGCCAAGGAACGAACCAGCACGAACTGGTGGTTCATGCCCATCTCTAATTATGGTTTGGGCTCCTTGCTTAGGAAGCTATCGGAGCTCTGCGCTCAGTCTCTGATGTTCTCCTCATTGTCCTTTTGGTGTTGGCATCTGAGCCTAGCTGCTTCATTGGACGGATCCTTCTCTGAAGACTGCAATCTGAATCCATTTACTTGGGAGCAAGTCTGTTGATCCCAGATGGAAATTGTAGTCGTAGGAAATTGCTCTTCTCACCAGGATCCTCCAGATGGACAGACATGTTTGAGGGCAAGTCATATTGGAGGAGAATAAGGTTCGATTCCCTTGTGAAATGTGTCCTTAAAGGCTGGGCACCCATCCCCGTTCATTTTCGGATAGTGTCAAAATTAACTGAGCAGTGCAACATTGTTTGTGGTCCACCACCTCTGTGACATCACAAGGACATGCTGGTCTCATCGTTGCCTGCCTTTCCTCTATGACATCACAAGGACCTACTGCTCTAGTCTCAGGTTTGAGTCCTAAAATATCAGGCAATGGGATGCTGTTTGACTTGGTCCCAAAGATTCATGGTCATCTTCTACTTGGAACCTCCAGTTGATGCCAAATTTAGGTAGACTTTTGGTTACAGTCACGATGAAGCACACAATCAACTTCTGTGGACCAGTAGAGATTGCCTTCAATATTAAGGGAGAAATTATATACTATCTACATCATAGCTAGAAAATGAATTAAATCAACTTCACTCATGGCTTACAGGCATTCTCTTTGAAATGCTGAAATCTAATTCCAAAACGTTGTGCTTCGGTATCATAATGATTTATATTCACCTCAGTAAGCTCTTCTTTTCACAAGGAATTAAATTCTCAAGCCATCTCATGGATTAAAACAATATCATGAGGACTAGGCCATCCTGATACTTTAATTGCTATTACAACCTTAACGATCAAATCATAAAGTCACAACTGCTAAGCTGACATTTTGGGAAAGAATACACATTTCGGGGAGTTAGCACAGTCAGTTTAAATAATAATAATAAAAAATATTAAAACTCGGAAGCCAAAACTATATGTTGCCTTGAATTAAACCCAAAACAGAGAGGACGGCCAGGATGAAAACAAAAGAATTTATCTCCACTGATGTAGCTTGACACATGAACGAAAGACTGGATTGTTGCTATGGCAATAAATGTGTTGGACTTAATGCATGCATTTTCTGCTATAGGATTTTGATTAATAGCATTGACTAAGTAGCCAGAGAAGGAGGAAAGAGAACAGAAGGGACATGGCTTGCAAAGAAAGCACTTACTTCAGTTGACACAGCGATCAGATCCTCTGCACATGGATTATGTGTTTCCTGGTTTAAGGACACAACATGGGCGACATGACTTGTGTTCACTGGCTGACTGAACGGCTGCAAACTGATGCTCATTGAGCAGCGTTCCATGCCCTGAGAAGTCAGAGCCAAAGGCTGAGCTGGGGAGGTGGGTGTTCATGAAGTCCTAGAGAAGTGGTTCCCAACCTTGGGTCCCCAGATGTTCTTGGACTACAACTCCCAGAAGTCCTGGCCAGCACAGTGAAGCCCCCCAACTCTTGCCTGCCCTCAGTCTAGGACAGTGGTTCCTAACCTTGGGTCCCCAGATGTTCTTGGACTAAGATTCCTAGAAGACTTCAACACAGTGCCCGGAGGAGGAAGGGCAAGGAAACTCAGATGCTGCTTCTGAGTGGGTGCCCACTGGAGGGGGTGGGGCACAGAAACACAGAATTGCCAGCTTGTGCCCATCTCTAATCTCCATCTCTTATGGATGGGTAAAACAAAGAATGAAGGGATGAAAGAGGGAAGTAGGCAGGGAGACAATGGAGAAGACTGGCAAAAAAAGAGAGGACAATCGGTGTTGGGATGTAGACAACAGGGAGCAACAGGGACAACAGGGAGCAACATCCAAGTACATACAGAGACAAATCCAGTTCCGATGGGTGGAGTGGATCAGGATGATGGGTGGATCAGGATAATCTATTCAAATTCACAACAGCAAACATTTACTAGAAGGGCTCAGAACAGTCCCAGACCAACTGGAGCTAGTGGTCATGACTGGTCACCCTGGGGGTTGAAGTTCAAAGGATTAATTTACCCAAAACTCCTCCATGGCTGGCAGTTTCAGGAGATGTTAAAGTAGTGGTAGGCAATCTCTTTAAAGAGTGCCAGTATTCCCTGGCTGCAATTCAACTTGGAAACGACAGAGCTTCTGAAACAACAGGTTTTAACACGCTGATATAAATGTCTTCATGGTGTAATTCCAACAGAGTTAATGAAATCTGACTTATCATACACAAATACATGAAAATGAATACAAACAACCACGGATGCACCACTGGCTGTTTAATTATGGAATCCACATTTCTGACTTCATCTATCCACTGATTTTCCCCATAACTGGGGCTGGCCCTACTGTTAGGCAGATGGGAACAGCTGCCTTCTGCAGCCAGTTTTGGATGTTGTCAAAGGACTTCCAATTATGAGTCATTTTCTTTGCTGTTGCATTTTTACTAACAGGACTGGCCAACGACGATGACGACAGACAATAAACCAAAGCTCATGGAGCTTCTTAATCTGAGTTCAAAGAGCTTTGCAGCTCGTGGGCCCCAGAGGTTGGCTGGCCTGCGGGAGGCACCGTTTGTGGCTTTGCCTCAGATTGCAAAAAGTTTGCATAGTGCTCCTCCTCGTAGGTCTTGGGCTGCTGGCACATGCCATATTGAAGCTTGATAGGTGCTTGCTTGTCAAATATACTTCAGCCTATGATGAGACCATGTAGGATTTTCCCTGCAATAGAAAACACAAATGAATAATACACACATAGACACATATATATACAGTAGTGCCCCGCATAGCAATGATAATCCGTTCCAGATAAATCGTCGCTATCCGGATTTGTCGCTATACGGGGCAAAAAACCCCATAGGAACGCATTGAACCCTGTTTAATGCGTTCCTATGGGGGGAAAAACTCACCGTTTTTATTTATTTATTTATTTATTTATTTATTTATTTATTTATTTATTTATTTATTTATTTATTTATATCCTGCCTATCTAGTCGGTTAAGAACACTCTAGGCGAAGATCCTCCATAGGGGCGGCCATTTTAGGTGCCTCTAAAGCGAGGCAACACAGCGGTAGGCCATTTTGGAACTGCCGATCAGCGGTCCTTCCGAAGCCACCGCTGGCATTTTTGCCCAGCTGTGTGGCGGTGGCTTCGGAAGTACCCCATAGGCAACATTGCAATGCGATCGCAAAAGCGATCGCAAAAAAGCCATTGCTATGTGGATTCGTCGTTAAACGGGACACCCGTTAAGCAAGGCACCACTGTAATAATGATCATATGCTGTCAAGTCAATTCTGAGTTATGACATCCTGTTTGGGGGTTTTCCTCCAAGAGAATACTGAGAAGTGATTTTCCCCTCTCTTCCTCTAGGGGGCACCCTAGGACTGTGCAGCTTGCCCAAGGTTACCCAGGCTGCCTCTACTTACTGAAGGCACCGTGGGGAATCGAACACCCAACCTCAGGCTCTTCAGCCAGAGAACTAAACCACAGAGCCATCCAGCTGCATAGACATATACAATCTTCTGTATTCATATTATGAAACAGGGCAGGTATATTTCATGAAAATAGCCCATTGGCCTTGTTATTTATAATTGAAATTTAAAATGTACTACTCTCAGATGTGTCATTACGTATATGTAATAGCTAGCAGTTTGACAAATATAGTCTCTCTTTTCAAGGAAACCAGCTTTATTTCTATTTTTCCTCTTAAAACATTGTTTGCCTTTTCCCTCAATTTCTCTCTTTCGCTCTCTCTTTCTTCCTCTCTTTCTTTAAACACAAAAACAAAAACCCTCTTTCGTCTTATATTGGAAAAATGCAACGTGACATTTGGAGAATAAATTGTTCAGTCAGCCAGAAATACGTCTTGTAAAAATTGCTTAGGTTTCGGTAACAAGATTATTTACTGCAACTGTTCACCTATAATACAGCACTCTTTTGAAATGGACCTTTTATGAAACACATCAGGCTCGGCGGAAATGTATTCAGCGCATTAATCTACAACACCGCACACTTTACAACACTTTTGGAATAGATTTTGAAACTCAAAACCATATATAGAAATATATGCGGTTGTATCTATAATATTCATTGCCTTTGGGTATTTAACGTAATGCGAAAAAACAAATTCTAAAAACACAGGTACATAAGAGGGCTTTCTTCTGATGAGCATTAGAGATCAAGATTTCTGGACTGACCATTTCTTTTGCTTAAATAAAAGAAATCAAAGCTTGTGACTGGAATCTGTTTGGTCCTTGTGCTCATGGCGTAGACTAAAAATCCCCCTTCAAGGCTGGAGGGTAAGTAAAACTTTCGTCTCCACTAGAGTACACCCAACTGGCTGGATAGCTCAATGAGTTGTGTACCTAGCTGTAGAGCCATAATTCAATTCTCCACTGGACCTTCAGGAGGAAGAGCCAGCCTGGGTAGCCTTGGACAATCTGCACAGTCCCAGGATTTCCCCAGAAGCAAGGAATGAGTATCTTCTGAGTATCTTTGCATAGAAAACTCTGAAAAGGCTTGCCATACATCAGGAACTGATTTGACAGCATGCGGTTATTACTAGATTGTGCCCAGATTAAAGGGGATTTCTTAATCCTAACTAATGTACGTTCCGTTGATTTAAATGTAATGGATTTAACCCAGAGTTGCTACTTTGGAGGCAGAGATGACCATCCCACTTCCCCCTGTCTTCAGAGATGTTTCTACAGATTATCCTTTGTTGACATGAAAGCTCCACGTTTAGAAAGGCAGAAATCTGATTGTATGGGTAGGATGGTGATATCGAAGTAGGAGAAGCTTTGGATGTGCAAGACCCAAAACCTTCCCTTCTCTAGGTCAAGCCTGCAACCCAAAGAAAGATTTTTTTAGACCAGAGAATTTTGCTACCATTGCCTATGATGGGAAGGAAATAAGATTTCTGAGGAAAATGTTGAGAGGCAAGGAGCCAATGTCATCCCTCCCTCCCAGGAACAACAGTGAAATTTCTGTGTCTTTATTTCATTTTATTTCATCTTCCGTCTATTTTATTTAGTCCTGCCTTTTTTCTAGCCACAGGGACCTAAATGAGATACAGTGGTGCCCCGCATAGCGACAACAATCCGTTCTGAAAAAATCGTCGTTATGTGGATTCGTCGCTATGCGGGGGGGGGAAAGCCCATAAGAACGCATTAAAACATGTTTAATGCATTCTTATGGGCACAAAACTCACCGCTATGCGGAAATCCTCCATGCGGCCACCATTTTCGCTGCCCGGTAAGTGAGGAATCCAGGCAGAAACACAGCAGGCGGCCATTTTCTTTACCCGGTGGCCATTTTGGAACCACTGATTAGCTGTTAAAAAAAAATTGCAATGTGAAAATCGGTAAGCAAAACACTTACCGATCATCGCAATGCAATGTTTTACCATTAAAAACATTGCAATGCAATCGCATTAGCGATTGCAAATATAACGTCGCTATGCAGATTCGTCGTTAAATGGTGCGCTCGTTAAGCAAGGCACCACTGTATTCCGTTCAGCCAGGGAAAATGAGGGAGAGCTCAAATTTGGTCAAAATTTGCAATTTTCTTCACATTTGGCGGGGGGGGTAGAACAAATGTGATGGCAAAATATTCAGATGTGGGGAGGAAAGTAGGAGAAATTGGTAGGCCTTCCCAACCCCAGACTTGTTGAGGTGAGTGGCAGACATCCAAGACCATGAGATAATTGTGACATGGATATTTGAGAGAGTGCCTAACTCTAAACACACCAACAGACACTATCTATGAACATCTGGTGGCAGGGGGTTCCTCTGGGTCCTACAGTCTGTTAGATGGATATGCAGGAAAGGGACTTCTCCACTGTGTCCCCATTATGGAATGCCCTCCCAAATGGTGCCAGCGCTGTCTTTCTTACTACATTAGGTTGTTCAAACAAACATTTGGCATCTAGTTCAACCCCGGCTGAATCTCCAGTCTTCCAGTTTGCTAGTTTCTCATATGTTGGGATTGTTCAATTGGTTTAAAGTGTTTTCAAAGCTTTTCAAATTGCTTCAAAGCAAAAGATTGCTCTAGATTCTTTCAAGGTAGTTTTATTGATTTCACCCCATCTTGTGATCTCTAGATATAGGGTGGATTAGAAATGCTTAAACAAAGAAGTAAACAGGCAAACAAGCGTTCACCAATGAAATCTCTCTCTCTCTCTCTTTTCAGATGCAGAGAAGGGTCAGAATGTTCTTATCCTTTGACTGGCATTTAGGAAATACAGAAATTGAAATCCTTTCCTTTAAATGTTAAGCTTGTATAAATCACCTGAAGAATAACCAGCAGCATCCCATCGTCAGCTTAGCTAATATTCTTCTTGAACATCAAACTAATGTTCTTTTTCAATAATAATTGCCTTTCCCCTCTATTCCTCTCTTTTTCAATAATCATAATTTTCCATTGATTGGCTCTTTTGTCTGGAATATCTTAGATCTTCTGTGCGATGTAAATTTGTGTGTGTGTGTGTGTGTGTGTGTGTGTGTGTGTGTGTGTTAGATCTGATGCCAAGCTCACAAAACTATTGACATTAAGATTTAGGCTCATGATGAATTTGTAAGTCATTTCGATACCTCTTTTGGGTTTTAGAAGAACGCTATTTTTCCACTGAGCCTCTGCTATATTGCATGTTGCTATGTGATAAGAAACAAGCTACAGAGTCAATTTAGCTACAGCGCTGAAGTGATCTCAGCTCATCTAGACAACGTTAAAACCTTCTGCAGTTCTGTAATAGTGTTTTGTTCCATGTTTTCCAGGGGAAAAAAATTGGGGGCGAGAGATGTCTTTCTCTCTGAATCTATTTACCAACCCTTTAATATCAATAATAAAGGCTGAAACAAAATGTTTCAAAGTATTCTTATCTCCTGGAGGGAATGCTAAGGTTTGAGGCAGCCACCAACGCTCTCAAGATAATTTGTAGCATAGATAGGGAAATAATAATCATGTCCCATCAAGTCAATTCTGACTTGTGGTGACCCTTTTCAGAGTCTTCCAGGTAGAGAATACTCAGATAAAGCCCCAGGGAAATCTTTGGTTCGGTGAGTTTAAAAAAAAGAGAGAGAGAGAGAGAGAGAGAGAGAGAGAGAGAGAGAGACTGAATTTCATCCACATGATTGTATTCCCAACCACCAGGTATGAGTGTGAAAGCTGGATAGTGAAGGGAAAAAATGGTTTGAAATGTCGTGCTGGAGGAGAGCTTTGCAGATGCGCTGGACAGCCAGAAAAATGCACAAGTGGGTCCCAGAGCAAATCAAGGCTGAGCTATCTCTGGAGGCAAAGATTTTGATGCTGAAGCTGTCCTACTTTGGACACATCGTGAGAATAGAAGATTCACTGGAACACCAACACCACCCCAATAATACTGGGAAAGGTCGAAGGCAGTAGGAAAAGAGGAAGGCCGAATACAAGATGGACTGACTCTCAAATGGAAGTGGCAGGACGGTTTGGAGATCACTCATTCATAAAATCGCCATAAGTTGGAGGCAACTTGATGGCACCTAACAACAACCATTCCTCCAGACCTCCACATATCTGATTTGTGAAGAACATTTTATTCCCACCCACCCACCCAGTTTTCATTTCTAACTCTTAATCAACATTCTGTATTTCCTGAGCGCCTTTAAGTCTCATTGGGTAAGGTGTCGGTGGGAGAGTGTTCCCTTGATGCTCCCCCACCTCATACTTCTGGAAACCTCTGGATTTTCCCAATCCAGGGCACTTCCTATTATTTTCCCTCTAGGCACACAAATCTTTCCAAGGGACCATGCCTGACACGTTCAACTCATTCTTTACCAATGACCAGTTATAATTTTTTTTAAAGCAAGTTGCTTTAACTTCTGCTGCTGAAGGAAGCCCTGTTTTTAATTGGGCTAATTATGTCTTCTAGGTCAGCCCTCAGTGGCCCTGTACTGGTTCCACTTTTTGGCATTCAATACCAGACTCCACCATTAAAAAGAATATTTCTTCATGGAGAAATGTTGGCTTGCTTTTTCTCCCATTAAATGATTTGAAATGACTGTCTTGGTTCTTTATCTATCATTATTTCTCTCTCTCTCTCTCTCTCTCTCTCTCTCACACACACACACACACACAGAGTATAGATTTCATTGCAGCTATCTTCATCAAGTGTTTTTGTATAATATTCCTTGTTTTTTCCCACCGTGAGAATGTTCATGTAATTTACTCACTGAACCGAAAGCAAAATATAATAACCAACTCTAAGAAGAAATACCCAGATGAATAATTTGGTTCTGAAAGCAAGAACGAGAAGATGCTTGGTGATTCTTGTAGCTAATAAGGTAGAAAAATCCAAGAAATCATCTGTGAAGTTCATCTATAGTTCATCTGTGAACAGACCAAGATTTTCTCAGATGGTTCAGTCCGATCTCAATCCGAAAGACACTCCTAACCTATTAGCATTTTGAAACAACAATCCTGAGAGCACAATTATCTCTCCTTGCCCCCCCAACTGAGCACCTTCAAGGAAGGTCTACAAATACAGGAGCTATGGTGATCAATGATACCCAGTATAGTGTAGAGAATAGAGTGATGGAGGAGGCCTGGGTTTGAATCTCCACTCAGCCACGAAAGCTCACTGGGGGTGATGAGCTAGTAAAACCACTCCTTAAATATTTCACTTACCTATGAGGGTTGCTAGAAGTCAGTCCTGTCTTGATGGCATGTAATAATGACATGGTGATCTATGTCAACAAACCAGTTCCAAAAGCTTTTGTCTTGACTAGGAGGAGGTGATTTGTAAGGTTAATGGATCTCATGTCTCCATCCAAGCTCAACTAACTCCAAAATACTGTGCATAAGAACAGGGATCCCTCGTGGCAATATGCTGCTGAAGGTGAAATGCATCTACCATCTATAGTTATAGTGAAAACTGCAGCAAAGCTCAGAAGGAACACAGAATATGATAGCTGCCAGTCCTGATGCTTTGACCTTAAGAGCCATGGATCTACTGTAATGGTTCCCAACCTTGGGTCCCCAGATGTTCTTAGGCTAGAGCTCCCAGAAGCCTTCACCACTACCTGTGCTGGCCAGGATTTTTGGGAGCTGTAGTCCAAGAACATCTGGGGACCCAAGGTTGACAACGACAAGCCTACAGCAACAGGGCTCACTACCTAGCTGATTGGCTGACCTGCATGGAAAATTGGGAGGGAGTATAAAAGGAGTAGCCCTAGGGCACTGGTTGTGTTCCTTTGATATGTAGATGATGTTTTCTGTTACATTCTTCCGTTTGTTCATGCCAGTTAGCACTGTTCTTTCTTACCGGCAATGATCCTCCATACCTTATACCTGACATTTTGACCTAATGGTTCATTCCTCCTACACCTTTGAGGTGACGTTCTCGCATGCGGAAGGAGAAACAAACAGGGGGCTAAAGAAATCTGAACAATGCCCCCTAGGTGTCATACAATGGCTGACTCTCTTTCCACTGATTTTATTTTTTTAAAAAAGCTAGCTGAAGCGTGGGTAGCAGCTCATTTCAGATTCAGTAGCTAACGGAGCTAAACCAGCTGGTCAATTTTAACAAGAGAAGGACCTACTAAAATACAACTGTATTCTGAAATGGTACTAATAAACTTTAATAGATTTCAGCTAACAGTTGGGTATATAAATTAGACTCAACACTAGTGCAAAGGTAATAACTCCGGGCACTAAATAATAGCAGAATCGGACTCTGTGCTGTGTTTCAAAAGCACTTTCATCAAGGCACCGAGTTTCAAGCTGATATCACTATTGATTACCACTTACTCTTCCCTGCGTATTAAAGAAAGCAGCAAACCATTCCAGCATGAAGCAAAAACAGGAGCGGAGGGGAGAAACAACAAGCAAAAAAAAAGGTGGCAACGTTGCTTTCTCAGATCTTTAGCTGGGAATAGAGTCCTTTCTTGACGTTGGCGTTGCTGTTTCTCAGAGAGCAGGAGTTGAAAAGCAGCTGGGAAGAGGACTGCATATATGTGAGTATTAGGGTTTGAATACATGGGAACATAGACTGTGATTTGGACCTCTTTTAGAGTGGTGTGGTGCAATTTATTTCCCAGCGATCGCACGACGCACAGAGAAACACCCTCCAACTTGACCTCGATCCGTGCCTAAGCTGGGCCTTTTGTGTCCAGTTGTAGGGCTTCTGCTTTTGGGGGCTGGACTGAAGTAATTCCCTGGCAGACCAAAGGGTTGCTTTAAGGAAGATCACTCCCATTAAAGTGACCCTATCCAATGGCATGTACCTTTGGAGCGGTCTGACGGCCCCCTTAGAGGATCAGTTTACAACTCAGTCTGTGGGCAGATGTGAGAGGTAGAAGTCTTGACGGTGGAAGGCAACTCGATGACCCATAACAGTAACAAAACCAACTTGTGAGCTACAGATTGATTTAGGGACATACAGTTCTGCTCTCCAACTCAGGGAAATGGCTGTTGGGCTCCAGAGCAACAGCTAAGGGGCTACCGATGCTGCTCTCCTGGGTCTGAGTTGATTGGTTTACTTTACCCAACAATAGGGCCGGCCTTGATTGGAACAATGGTTGGGTTCCTTCAAACCTTTGGCAATTGGTTTCTATTTATTTATATGTATATGAAGGTTTCTTTCTTCTAAGGAAGAATGGAACTCCTTTTAGACAGGCTCCATTTGGGACGTGGGATTAATGCTCTGTAAACAAGATTTATCTTATCAGTAGCCCATATGAGGGAAATGCTTTGTATTACAGTGAATTGTCACGGAGCATATTCCTTAAGTCATCTCACATTAAATGTGTATTACATTCCTTCCTGCTTCCTTCCATCATGGCTGTAGATTATGAAAGGCTTTCGGTTTTGAGGAAATGCCACGTTTTGAATTATCAGAACAGATATTGCTTGTCTGAGCAGAATATAAAACAAACTTCTTTTGCCTGAACCCTGCCTGTGTGTTAAGGTGTCATGCTATGAGGTGGGGCGGGGGTTGAAATCAACTTTCATTCCTGCCTCTCTCCATCTCTGGGTGAGATAAAGCCAAGAAAAAAAACATCCGGAAGGGAAAAATAAGTTGTGAGATTTAGGAACATGGGGTTGAAATCAGATTTCATCGCATTTAGGGTTCACCCATTGAAGTTAATGGGATGTAGGTTAATCACAAGTAGCTCAGATCTGTGTTGTTCAAAATCCATGCGTAATGCTTATGCCCCCTCCCAAATGTAACTACAAAGCATAGTTGATTCAGACAGACAGACAGACAAACAGACAGACAGACACATCCCTACCCCAATCCATGTCAGCCTCCTGGCATACCCCAGCACTCTCCATGGCCACCATGTGGAGCCGCCATGACTGGAGAGGGGGCCAGCCAGGCAGCTGACATCAGACCAGGGTCCATTATGCTACCATCAATGGGGCCCCAGACAAACCTGAGATCCACCTTTCTCAGACCGCTATTTGGAGAGGAACAGCAGCACAATTGATTGATTGATTGATTGATTGATTGATTGATTGATTGATTGATTGATTGATTGATTGATTGATTGATTGATTGATTGATTGATTGATTGATTGATTGATTGATTGATTGGGAAGAAGCCCATGTATAACCAGGCCACGCTGCTCAGATCAGTTCAATTCAAGAGAAGTGTATTCTAAGTGAGACTATGCCAAGCATATCAGTGTGGTGTGGTGGACAGAGGGCAAGACTACAACTCCAGGAAATGTCAGTTCAAAGCCTCACTTGTCCAAGGAAACTCTCACATGAGTAAGCAATGGTAAACTACTCCTCCATAATCTCCCATATCTGGCAAACCCTTCTAGGGTTCCCATACTAGCTTGACGGTACACATTTACATTCCAAGTATGAACCATGTCTGGACCCATCGCATTATTCATAGCATTTTTTATCCCACTTCTCTTCTCTGGCTCTTGGGATGGTATAACACAGGTCTCCTGCTCCCGCATTTTAGCTCAGATCTTCAGGCATCTGGCTGCAAAGCCAGAGGTTGGGAGTTCAATTCCCCATATAATGATTATGAACTTCTGGATAGCTCAGTGGTTTAGGTATCTAACTGTGGAGCCTGAGTTGGGAGTTTGATTCCCCACTGGGCTTCCTTGGCAAGGGCTGGACTGGATGATCTAAGGATCCCATCAAACTCTACAATTCTATTATATGTACTCAACAGCCCTGTGAGCTGGCTTAGGCTGGGAGGGTGTGAGTGGCCCAGGATCCGTCCACAAGCTCCAAGCAGCCATGCAAAACTCAGATCTCAGTGGCTGCCCCCTTTATTTTATAATCACATCCAGCAAAAAAAGAGAGGGCTTGCTTCCAGATGAATGTCTTTTAGGATGGAAATATGATTCATTCTGCGGTGCTAATTTTATAACTCAGAAATGATTGGAAAGAACAGGTCTGTTCCCTCTTGGAACATAATCCATCCTAGCTATCACAGAGCAGAAATGAGTCGTTTTTCCTCGCCTTATGCGTTCGACTGGATGTGCAGCAGAAATTGCGGCATCCATCTATTGGTATTCGAAGAGCAGCCAGCTTATAGGCAACCCCGTGCCAAAGCCATATGGCATAATGCAAGCAATTTAAAGCACAAATAACTATGGATTTGATTCAAAGGAACGTAGTCCTGGGAAGAAAAGGAGCTTTTTACTGCTGCTGCATGCAGGAAAGGCTCTGAATCTCTTCTTCCCCCAAGGCATTCGGTTCTAGTATAGAAAAATTCAACTTTTCAAAGGTTTACATTGATGCTGGTCATTGTGTTAGCTCCCCACAAAGAAGAGCACTTCCTAAAAATAATTAGCTACAGTTGTAGGGCAAGATTTTCAAAGTAGTTAGTTATAGTTACATTTTAATTATTTTTAAATGTGTTCTTTATTTTTTTTGAAAAGTAATGAAAAGTAACTCAAACTGTTTCTTGGTAGTTCAAAGGATATTACAAGCCACTGGCCTGATTGTCTTCTGACTGTGTTCTTTTGATCTCCTGCCACTTAAAAATTGCCTTGCTGTGTTTTGAGGTTGGTCACCAAGAGATAAACAAAGACACTGCTTGCATTTTCATTACTTAGAGGCAATTGCTTTGCCAAAACTTTAATTTGATCCTTTCTTTTAATGGCGCATTCACTGAAGTATCTGTTCTGAGCCGCAATTATGTCGTACTGCTTGCAAAAGAGAAGAAAAAAAGAATTAATTACAAATAACTTGTCATTTGTCAATAGTTGCCTCCAAAGTCTATGTTCACAGTGCCCCTTTCATCATGTCACTGGGGCAGAAGAAATGGTAACAAGGAGATCAGATTCCCTAGGTTTGTTTTCCTTCCATTTTCGACAAGGAGCTGAAGAGCAAACCAAGTGAACAGCTGGCCCTCGAGGATGTCAATCATCAAAGAGAGCAGCATGCCAATCAAGCAGTGGAAAGAGCATCCATTTAAATGAGGCAATACATACCCTTGCTATGTTGATCTGCCTTCTGTCACTTTCAACTCTACGTGGAAACATTATGATTGCCTCCTTCCTGGTCTCTGTCGCTTGTTCGGTGTCCTTGTTCCTCAAAAGCCAGGGACAATCACATCATGATGGGTTAAACCCAACTCCTTACTGGAAGATGAAAGTGGCCTATGCAAACATTTCCTGTAACTTTGGAAGGAGAAGCACTAACAGGAACTTTATATTGTTTTAAAGAACACATAGGGTTAAAGCACCCAGTATGTATTTCCTTGCTCATTATTTGTTATCAGAACATTTCCCTCTAGGAGCACAATGCTCTGTTGAAGTTCCAAGCCATCGGGTTTGCAAATGAGGCACCTGTTTACCTCCCAAAGACCAATCACAAGAGAAAGGGAAGCTGCATCCTGCGGAAGGAGGCAAGCTGATGCTAGAAGAAAGAAACATACATTCTTAATGGAGCTGCTCTTCTAATCATGTGCTGGCTGCATAATATTGTTATTTATTTATTTATTTATTTATTTATTTATTTATTTATTTATTTATTTATTTATTTATTTATTTTTATCCCACCTTTCTCTTTGCCTGTTTGTGGAAGGACAGCAGAGATGGGGCCAGCCTGGCCTCCAGTGGGAGGGAGTTCCAGAGGCCAGGAGCAGCCACAGAGAAAGCCTTGTCCTGTGTCCCGATCAAACGCACCTGTGAAGGTGGTGGGATCAAGCGAAAGGCCCCGCCTGATGATCATGACACCTGAGTTGGCTCATGATGGGAGACACAGTCCTTGAGATAGCTTGGATCCAGGCCATTTAGGGCTTTATAGGTTAAAACCAGCACTTAGAATTGTGCCTGGAAACAGACCATATCGTCCTGTCTCACTGCCGTGCAGCATGAAGCTGGAGGGACCTCTACTTTGATCTTTTTGAAGTTTCCTGACCCAATAACAGCAGGGGTCTGGGGTTTTTTATTATTATTATTATTTACAAAACTGACTTCAGTTTTAGGAATGGGGAAATCCACTCCAGGTTTCGCTTTAAACATCATAGGACCATATCCGAGATGCCGGACTTATTTTAAGAATACAGTCCAGGACCACGGATAGCTCCCATAGCATTTTTTTGAGGGGGTCTAAAACTCACATCAGGTTCACTGCATCTACAACTTATTTAGACCTGTTAAGAAGCTTCTTGGCTGATTTTCCTCCAGTGGGAAGAAACCACAGACTCTGTCTCAACTCCATTGCATTTCACCAAATCCCATCTGATATTTTCCCCCGCATCCTTTGTTCATCTCAGGTTTTAAGACTCTTTTTTCCTTCTTGCATGGGAATACATATACATTTTTCATATGCATGCTTCCTGATGTATGCATTTTTAATGCATTTCCCCCAAATGTACACATTGATGTATGCATGTCCCTATGGACCAAAGGGTGTTTGTGCATACAACTCAATTTAATGCATTTTTATTTGTTCACTTTTTTTTTAAAAAAAAAAGAAGTTGTAGACATGCTTTTATACTTATTTCCTCAAAACACACTGAATGACAAGCTTCACATACTTGCAAATTTCTACGGTAAAGTATATTTGTGCAATTTTTAAATTTTTTGTTGAGAATCTCCACTCTAAGAAACCTCCCAACTTGAAGGGGAAGCTTACAGGAGGATCCTTATGCATAATCTTCCAAGCTTCCCTGCCTTTATATTTACATTATGAATGGATTTTTTTTTAATTTTGTCCTTTGCCACAACACTATATATTCTGAAAAGGCTAGATCAAAACTCGTGTGTGTGTGTGATAGATATGGACAAAGTATAGATCTGTGTGCAATTAGCCTATGAAACAGACCTTTGCATTGTAGTTAGGTGTAGCACCAAAAACGTCAGATCTTAGAAGTAATGGATAAACTTTTTTTTCAACAACCAAGCTACAAATGCACGGCATTATAATTACTACTTAACAGGGGATCATTTCACTCCCTCTTTTTTCATGGTGGAATTGTGGCTTATAAATCAGATTCATAACGTGAGATGGGTGGCCTCACTAAAAGAGGGAGAATGATTATTACATCGTTTAAGTGTTGTTCCTGAATGAAGTGCAGAATTGGGGGTGGGGGAGAATCCAAAAATATAAAGGTAATTGTTTTTTGTTACTTTTAAGAACGGGCAAACTATGCTATATATTTTTAAAAATTGTGACTATAACAGTAACTATTTGGGCCTCTTCACGCAATAACAGACTACTTTTAAAAAGTAACTTCCCGAGCTCTGAAAAAGTATTTTCCTCTTCTTTTCCATGAACAACATTTTTGCGGATTCTCTGGATTCTGGTCCAGTTCCATAGGAGAAAACTGCCTATCAATTTGGATTTTTCTTTTTTTAAAAAAAGCCCATTAGGTGAGTATGTAAATCTGCTTAGGGTTGCTTGAAGAATCCTATCAGAGTCTTAAACATCTGGGTCTCATAATCAACTCAGACATTAATTTGCAAATTCATTACGCTTCCTCCGTGCTTTTGTAGAGTAACGGTGCTTGCTTAATTTGGCTGTTATCTATATTGCAATTAGTTGTGTATTCGGTCGTTTAAGTTTGAAAGCATGGAAAATCCATGGCCTCCGTAATGCCGAGGCCATCAGCTTCACCTCCTTGTCTCCTTTGAGGACTGATTTTTATAAATTAATGGTTAACACTTCAGATAAGGGCTGGTATAGTCCTGGTTAATGTATCCAAGCTGGTCACCATGTAGTCCAAGAGAAGGATTATATGACCCGGAGTCGATAAGCACATGAAAACAGTTGTTAATAGGGGATTTTTTTAACATAACACTCAGTTTTATGGACCTTCTGCTGCTAAGATTAGAGAGAGAATTCTCAGTCTGCGTGAACGTCGAAACATACAATGGGGCATTCAGATATGATAATGCTCTCTAGACAGGCTACGCCAAATATTAGTAGCAAGCTGATGGCTGTGATTGTTTGAAGAGTAAACGGGGGGAAAGTGATACATTTTACATATACAGCAGGACTGCCATATCCACGGGATCAGGACCCACAGTTCCACTTATCTGCTATCTGAAAATATTAAATAACAAACCCAGAAATATGCATTACCAAAGTGTATTGCCAGAACTGGCCACTAGACAGGGTTTGCATACAGTGGTGCATCACAAGACAAATGCGTCGCAGCACAAAAAACTCTCAAGACAAATGGTTTTGGCAATGGGGCTGATGATTCACAAGAAAAATGTTTTCCGTTTTTTGTTCCTGCCTCATGTTTGCTGATTTTTAAATGTTTTTCTATGATGTTTAAAAAGTTAAAAAAAATTGATTGAATTTTTTTAAAAAATCATCTGCACAATATGTATGGCTTTAAAGAGCACTTAATAAACCTTTTGTAAAACAAATTTCACTTTGTTCTGACTTTTTTTTTGCCCATAGGAATGCATGAATTAGATTTCAAGGCATTCCTATGGGAAAATGCGTTTCGTAAGATAAATTTTTCACAAGACAACATTAACCACAGAACGAATTAAATTCATCTTGCGAGCCACCACTGTATCTGCTGTTTTCAGCATCTGCGAGGGTGGCGGTGGGAAGATCCGTTTCAACCACCCCCTGACTGTTTCATAGCCACCCTCGTGTTTTCCTGTTTCCTCCTGTTGGCCCCCAGAAGGAAAACGTCTCCAGTTTTGTTGCTACCTCGTGTGTGACAAAGATGTCACATACATTACCGTACAATGGATCGGAACCGGTCCCTTTCACATTTGTGTTGCTGTGACTACAGACGGAAGACGGGAGCAGAGGGAGGCGAAGTTATGGACAATGATGACAAAACAACAACAACAAACCAGGAAGCATCAAGGCATCACACAACAATCAATGTCTCACTCGTGACAATTATGCCAGGATGGGCGACACCAACAAGGTCAGATGATGTAATTCACAGACAGTGATGCCTGCCACTGATGATGAGAATTGCCATTATGTGTCCCTCCCGTAGGCAACTGTGTCTGCAGTGCCCCACAGATGTCTGCTCTAGAAATGCCACACACACAAAACCATTTTTGAAGTCCAGAGGGATCACCCGCCATTTACAAAAAGGAGAGAGGGCATATGCCCCATGGCGGTGCCATCTCACTCAACCATGTTTGTCAAGTGACGCTGCCAACATCTGTTCTTGGCAGCCTCACGGAGCCCAGGCACTTCACCTTCTTTGCGAAGGCACCTGAGGCTGGATCCGGGGGTGAATTTGAAGCCAGGAGCATCTTCAAAATTGTGCAGGACCCAGTCTAGCTCGTGGAAAGTCACTCGTCTGTTTGAAACAGCCATTGTAAACCTTTCTACCCATCAAGGGAGAGAACAGCCTCCCTTTTCATAGCAAAAGCACACTGTCGCGAATGCTGTGGCAGAAAAGGTGTTAAAACAAGATCCTCAGAGGCGCAGGAAGGCAAAATCAAACTTCTGAAACCTCAAAATTCAACTGCTTGTCCCATCATTCCAAATCGGTGGCTCATAGCTGCAATATTCCTCACAGAACTTGGGAAATTACTGTTAAAAAACCACAAGTAATTAGCCCTATTCAGGGGTTATAAACGCTGGTCCTGTGAGCACACGTCAAAGGCAGCCCGCTAGACCCGTTCTCCAGTTTTTCACCATCGAAGACTTGAACAAGAGCCACAATTTCCCAACAGGAAAGCCGAAGCCTCTCCTTCCCAGACCTGGCGTGAGAGGAGGAAGTGCCAGGGTTATGGATGTGTTGTGTTAGGTGTGTTGTGTTAGGTGCCGTCAAGTCTGCTCTGACTTCTCCTGATCTAAGCAGGGTTTCTAAGGTTTGGGAGATATTTAAGGAGTGGTTTGACCAGTCACACCCGCTCACCGCGACTTTCAAAGGCCAAGCGGGGATTTGAACTCAGATCTCTGCAGCAGATAGAGTCCAGTTCCCTATCTGTTGCAGTACACCGGCTCTGCTTTTATATCTGGCATTTACAAGAATAGAATACGGCAATGTTGATGCTTCCATGACCCCCAAGAATGTTCATATATACTTGAACTTTTTTGAAATGATTTATCCTTACTAAGAAGAGTATGTAACTATGTGTTCACATATTGTGCATATTTGCATGTACAGTATGTGCATTTGTATATATATATATGGACATGTATGCCTGTGTTTGCATGTGTTATGTTCTGCAAAGCCCATTTCAATGTATGGTGGTGGGGTGACCCTAATAGGATCTTCAAAGTATTTCAGATGGTCAGGGAATAGTTTTATCATGGCTACCCCCTAGTGGCTGAAGTCTTGTTGCTTTGGGTAAGGAAATTAGTAACTTTCAGTCCATTCCTAATTGGCAAATGAAATGTGTCTGGTATATTCCTTAGAGGTGAATAAAGATGCACCAAACCAACATGTGTGCATGTCCCCTAGAATCCTAGAATAGATTGGCTGGGTAGCTCAATGGTTTCAGTAGATTTGAGCCAAGGTCTCCCGCGTCTTGATTTGGTACTCTACCTACTATGCCACACTGTCTCAGAGTAAGTTATCGAGACTCGAAGTGTCGGTTGATGAGAAAAAAGGGTGGATTATCTCGGAACTTTAAGCTGTTCTTCTCTTTGAATTTCTGTATTTCTGCTGTGCATCGAGAAAAAGGTTGTTTTTTTTTAACCAGAAATTCAAATCTCTGCAACAAAAACGAGGCAGTAAACAACTTGTTTCTGAGTACACATTGTGTATTCAGAACCACAGATACAGTGTCATTCCTGGCTGAAAATATCAGAGAGGGGGGGCTCAGATTTCTGCAAACAGAAATGTCAGATGCTGAGGCTGAAAACTATGAGGCACCCATCAAATATCAACAGCCCTCTCCTGGAACATTTTACATTTTCGGCAAGCACTGCATGGGGCTTTTCACATTTGCTATTAACTGGGGAGAAAGGGAAAATACACTCATGCGTTCCCCCTTGTATAAGGTCACAACTAGAGTAAATTCAATGAATCAGCAAGGATTTGGTGAGTCAACTTCTGGGTAAATTCCATTGACTTAAAGGGCCTCCTCTAGTTGTGACTTCCTAAGCTAAGCAATAGGATTTCAGCCTATATAACTAGATTTTTAAAACATGTACAGCAGAATTCAGCTCACCTATGATACTTGAACCGGGAGAGTGCTCACAACGACCATATAAGAATGAAATATATTTTGGAAGATTTCAAAGGCCACTTATGCTCCAAAGATAGACACACTGAACTTATATTTAGAAGCAAGGGGCAGTCAACTCTCTGTCTATGGAAATTATGATAAACTGCATAGAGGCCTCTTGTAAAACTGAAGGGATCTTTCCCTGCATAGACATCTGTGACAAACCCAGACCTACCGGGATATGTCACACAGTTACACTAAGCTGCCACCAACCATTCCCTTTAAGAAGTCACACAGACCAGGGATGGATTTTCAAACAATAAAAAGAATAAGGTTTATTTTAAATACACACAGGGAAAAATAAACAATCAGGTGAATAATATAAAGTAACGTGGCTTATTTCACTCATACATACACACAGTTTGGTTCACCCAGAACCTTAACTTAAAGCACAGACCCTGAACCTATCAGTTCTGGCTAACCAACAGACACCTGAACCTATCAGGTTGGTACTCTGACACACAGAAGTACCCTGTCTGACACACAGACTCCCACAACAGCTTCTTCTTCCCAGCTGCTGCTTCGTCACAACCCAGTGTCTCTCAGCATCTCCCTTAGTGTGTCCTCCACCACACAGGCATCACATATTTATACAGTACAGCCCCTCCTCCTGATGTCCCGCCTTCCACTCCCCATAGGATGGAACTTTCCCTCCAAACCCATGACAGACAGGTAACATCAGTGCTGTTATGTAACACCTCCCCTCTTTATAAGTTGTTTTGTAGGGGGAAAGCTAACGTGCTTTTCACCAAAAAAACAACCTGTATAAAATACACAACAACAGTTATACATACCATATTATACTTACTTATACTTACATTCTAAGTTAACCATAGCAATTAGGCATTTAAACATTTACCATTAACATTACATCAATTTACCTTTATTCATACAAACCAAATTCAAAACCAGGTACATTTAACTTTTTGTCATCATTATATACACATAGTCCATGTTCTTTTCGCCGTCTTCATTCTTCAGGTCTTCTTGATAAGGCGTCAGCAACACAGTTCACTGACCCTCTGACCACCTTCACTTCAAAGTCATAGTCCTGTAGGTTTAAAGCCCACCTCATAAGTTTGCTATTGTGGGTTTTCATTGTCTTTAACCATTGCAATGGTGAATGGTCAGTACACAGAATAAAATGTCTTCCCCAGATGTAAGGCTTGGCCTTCTGGATCGCGTAGACTATGGCCAAACACTCCTTCTCCACGGTTGCCAAATGTCTCTCACCTTTTTGAAGTTTCCTACTCAGGTAGGACACTGGATGTTGGTCACCATTCTCATCCTCTTGGCACAGAACTGCTCCTACCCCGCTGTTAGACGCATCGGTGTAGATGATGAACTCCCGGTCGAAGTCTGGAGCACGCAGGACAGGATAGTTGATTAACGCCTCCTTCAACCTCTGGAACGCCGCCTCACAGTCGCTGGTCCACGGGATGCGGTCATCAGCCTTCTTCCTCGTCAGATCGGTCAGCGGAGCCGCAATCTCGCTAAACCTCGGGATGAACTTTCTGTAGTAGCCCACCAACCCAAGAAATGATTTGACCTTTTTCTTGGTGTTGGGTCTAGGCCAATCACGAACAGCTTCTATTTTGGCCTCCAGGGGTTTTATCACTCCTCCCCCTACCATGTGACCCAAGTATTTTATTTCTGGGCTACCCAGCTGACACTTGCTGGCCTTTACTGTTAGCCCTGCTGCACTTAACCTCTGCAGCACTAACTCCAGGTGTATCAGGTGATCTTCCCAGGTATTACTGAAGATCCCTATGTCGTCAATGTAGGCCACTGTAAAGTCACTGAGCCCTGCCAAGGTCTGGTCCATCAGCCTTTGGAATGTGGCTGGTGCATTTCTGAGACCAAAGCTCAGGACTCGAAACTCATAGAGACCAAAAGGGCTACAAAAGGCAGTCTTTTCTTGATCCCTGGGATCAATTCTTAATTGCCAATATCCCTTTACCAGGTCCAACGATGAGATGAACCGACAACCCCCTATGGTTTCAATCAGGTTGTCTAGCCTGGGCATTGGGTAAGCATCAGGAGTGGTTACACGGTTTAATTTCCTGTAATCAACACAAAACCTAATGCTCCCATCAGGCTTGTCCACAAGGACTATCGGAGAGGACCAAGGACTAGAAGAGGGGACGATTATGTTCTCCCTCAGCATCTCGTCCAGCTCCTTCCGCACCTTGTCCCTATAGGGTCCCGTTACTCGGTATGGGGATACTGCCTGCGGGGGTGCATCCCCTGTGTGGATCCGATGCATCACTCCCTTCACTATCCCCGGCTTGTTAGAAAACACCTGTTGATATTTACTAAGCAGCATTTTTAGTTCTTGCTGCTGGTCTTGGGTGAGTGCAGGACTGATCTTTACCTCCTCTGGGTTGTATTTTACTTCCCCTCTACCCTCCCAGAAGGGTAATTCCGCTTCCTCACTCTCAGCTGCTTTTATCGCGAATAAAACCCTCTGTTCCCCTCGGTAGTAGGGTTTTAGGGCATTCACATGAACCACCCTCCTTGCTTGGTTCTCCTCCTGCTCTATTAGGTAGTTCAGGTCTGACATCTTGGAAATGACCCTATATGGTCCTGCCCATTTGAGCTGCAGTTTATTCTCTCTGCAGGGCCTAAGCCAAAGCACTTCCTCCCCTGGGTCAAAGTGCCTCTCTCTAGCTTTGTGGTCATACCATGTTTTCTGTCTGACCTTCTGAGCTTGCAGGTTTTCTGCTGCCAGCTCTAGATTTCTCCTTAGGTCATTCATCAAGGTGTCTATGTATGTCACAACGTCTTGTGGGTCATCCTGGGTGATCTGCTCCCAATTTTGTTTGATCAAATCTAGGGGCCCTTTCACCCCTAAGTGTGCAGCAAACATGTTAGAGTGACCCCTTTGTAAGATCATGGGGGGATACTTTTCAGGTATCACCAGCTGACTTCTGATCCCATCTCCCCCTTTTGAGATATTCCTCAGGGTTTCTCTATATAAAATCCCCTTTTTCTCCAGAAATCTCACTGGGGTTTCAGGTGTTAGCTGGGCGTCAGTCACCTGTTCAAAACACTTTTGGAGAGTGGCGTCTGCCTTTTGCTCCTGTCCAAATCTGCTGTCTGTGGTTAAGGTTTCCACCACAGCTTCTGAACTCCCCTCTGCTTCCGTCTCTGGCTCATCATTACCCCCCTGAACTGTCCCTGTGGTGGCTTGTGAGCGTGTAATCACTAGCACCCGTTTCACATGTTCAGCCAGGTCATTTCCCACGAGCACGGCTGCTGGCAGAGTCGATGAAATCGCTAGCCGCCACACTCCCCTCCAGCCTTGAAAGTTGACAGGTACCTCTGCTACTGGCAGAGAGATTACCTGCCCCTCAATCCCTGCCACCTTCATGCTCTCATTTGGGATTATAAACTCCCTAGGGATGATATCTGGATGGCACAGGGTTACCTGGGAACAAGTGTCCCGCAGCCCCCTATACTGACGGTCCAGTATTCCTACGTCCACCCCGGCTGTCTCAAACAACTGAGAATCTGTTTTTACCAGCAAGCAGCGCTTTACCTCCACAAGAGGACCATTTTCCTCAGCCTGATCAGCATAGGTAGCTGTTCCAGACTGAGTAGCCATGGCAACCGGCTCCCTCAGTGACACTGAGCTTTGCTCTTTCTGGACACAGAACACAGCTTTTGGCTTGGTCCCACTAGAATTCTGAGGCACCATTCCTTTTAGCTGCTTCAATTTCTCACACTCTGAGATTAGATGACCCTTTCCCTGACAGAAATAACATTTTCTGGTGTATTTTGATTCTCTCTCATCTTGTTTTGGTTTTCCCTCCAAAACCTGAGGTCTTGGTTTCATGTCTGAGGGCTTCCCTTCACCATGGGCCCCTCCCCCTTGCTGGCTTTTCCCTGGTCCCTGAGAGTACTTGCTGTAGGTTTCTTTGGGTTTACCTACAGATTTCCCCTCACCCAAGGGCTTTCTTATTTGGGAAATAAAATCCGCGATCTCTGCGGCTGCTGCCACAGATTTCGGTTTCCTTTCCCTCACCTGGAATTTCAATTCCCCATGCAGGACTGAATAGAACTGTTCCAGTGCTATCAAATCTTTAAGCTGCTCATAGGTCTCTGTCCCCTCCTGCGACAGCCATTTCTCAAGCAGCCTCACCAATTGGGCCCCCACTTGGGTAAAAGTCTGCTCTGGTTTTTTTGTGAGGGACCTGAATCTTTGTCTCAGCTGCTCTGCATTTATCCCATGTCTGGCAAACACCAGTTTTTTAAACTCTGCAAAATCTTTCATCAGTTCCTCAGGCATCTCGGCATAAACCTCAGCCAGGCTACCACTGATTAAAGATCGCATGATGGTCATCTTCTCAGTTTCCCTCACTGAGAAGTCCACAAACGCTCTTTCCACTAAGGAAAAGAACACCTCAGGACAATCTCCCTTGTGGTACACAGGGAATTTCTTCAGGTCAGCCTTAGACAATTGGCCTCCCTCAGAATCCCTATTATTATTATTGTTCTGGTTCATCATTTCCAGTTTTCTTAATTCAAACGCCATTCTTTCTTTTTCCAGAGCAATTTTCTCTCTCTCTCTCTCCATTTCCATTCTCTCTCTCTCCAATCTTTCTTCTCTTTCCAATCTCTCTATTTCAAATTGCCTCTGCCTTTCCCTTTCCCTTTCCTCCACTTCAAATTGCCTCATCCTCAGTTCATGCTGTTGGGCTATGAGCAATTTTCTGAGTTCTGGGTTCTGCTCTCCTGTGCTGTCACCCTGCACTGAGCCAAATTCATCCTCAGAACCTTGGTCAATCTGGGGGTCTTTCACTTCACTCATTTCTGTTACTTGGCTTCGAGTCAAGGGCATAATCCCCCCTCAGAACAGGCTGCTTTAAAAAGTCAAGCCTCAAAATAAAACGACCACTTTTTTCCTTCTTGCCTCAGAACCAGCTCTCCCTAGAGATTGCTGCTGTTCTTCAGCACTACTTGCAACAGTATCGAGTCAGAGCCTACCCCCCTCTGCTGGGCCTCTCAGCTGGCAAGCTAGCTCACTGTTGCTACGCAGTTTTGCCTCAGCTTTTTCCCGCCAAAACTAGGCTGCCTCAGAGCACCTTAATCTAAGTCTCCCCAGTTGGCACGTTCTTCTACTAGCGCACCTCCCCGTGAGGTACACCTAGAAGATTACCTACGCGCCTCAGACTGTCCCTGACTAGACCCCCCTTGCTCTGGGCACACTTGCCAAGGCTTTGCTGGACCGCTGGACAACTGGACCAGTCGTATCCCACACGCTGGACACCAATCAATGTGACAAACCCAGACCTACCGGGATATGTCACACAGTTTCACTAAGCTGCCACCAACCATTCCCTTTAAGAAGTCACACAGACCAGGGATGGATTTTCAAACAATAAAAAGAATAAGGTTTATTTTAAATACACACAGGGAAAAATAAACAATCAGGTGAATAATATAAAGTAACGTGGCTTATTTCACTCATACATACACACAGTTTGGTTCACCCAGAACCTTAACTTAAAGCACAGACCCTGAACCTATCAGTTCTGGCTAACCAACAGACACCTGAACCTATCAGGTTGGTACTCTGACACACAGAAGTACCCTGTCTGACACACAGACTCCCACAACAGCTTCTTCTTCCCAGCTGCTGCTTCATCACAACCCAGTGTCTCTCAGCATCTCCCTTAGTGTGTCCTCCACCACACAGGCATCACATATTTATACAGTACAGCCCCTCCTCCTGATGTCCCGCCTTCCACTCCCCATAGGATGGAACTTTCCCTCCAAACCCATGACAGACAGGTAACATCAGTGCTGTTAGAAGCAAGGGGCAGTCAACTCTCTGTCTATGGAAATTATGATAAACTGCATAGAGGCCTCTTGTAAAACTGAAGGGATCTTTCCCTGCATAGACATCTACCCCAAACTACTTTATTAATGGTAATATTTCTGACCTGCTCTTCTGCCCATCCGCCTTTAAAGAAGCTTGAAGGTTTCAAAACAGATAGAGTGGTGCCTCGCTTGACAAGGATAATTCGTTCCGTTCAAATCACTGTTAAGCGAAATCCTCGTCAAGCGAAATTTAAAAACCCATTGAAATGCATTGAAAACCAATGCGTTCCAATGGGCGAAATACCTGCTCGTTTTGCGAAGATCCTCCATAGCATGGCCATTTTCCGGTGCATGTAAAGCAAGGAATCCATCCAAAAGCACAGTGGGGAGCCATTTTGCACAGTGGGTGGCCATTTTAGAGCCACCAATCAGCTGTTTTAAAATCGTCGTCTAGTGAAAAATCAGTTCCCGAAGCAGGGAACTGATCATCATTAAGTGATTTTCCCCCATAGGAACATCGTTTTGCGGTCGCAATAGCAATCACAAAAACTTCATCGTAAAGCAGTTTCATCATTTAACGAGGTAATCATTAAGCGAGGCACCACTGTTCAGAGAGGGGGGGAAAGATGGGTGCCATTTGACAGCTGCCATTTTTATGGCATCTATACTGGCTGGATAGCTCAGTGGGTTAGGTCTCTGGCTGCAGAGCTAGCCGTTGGGAGTTCGATTCCTCACTGGGCCTCCGAGGAAAAAGCCAGCCTGGGTGGCCTTGGGCAAGCTGCATAGTTCCAGGGTGCCCCCTAGAGGAACAGAAGGGCAAAGATTTGACAGCACAAAATTATGATGCTCTCCATACGTTTACCTCATAAAGGGAGTCCTTCTGTGGGGAAAGAGGTGAGAGCTGTTTTCACCACCTCATGCCCATTCCAGAAAAACAACCTACAGGTGAGTCCCCAAAGGCGGAGGGGGTTCATTTATAATAAATAAACCCTTATCTGGTTTGTAGGCTGAATTCCAGACCCTTCTTCCATCTCCAGTTCAGATCTCTCAGTCCAGTCACTGATCTTAAGGAGTTTGATTTTGGACAAAACCCTCTCCCTTCTCTGTTGTTGTTTAGTCGTTTAGTCGTGTCCGACTCTTCGTGACCCCATGGACCAGAGCACACCAGGCCCTCCTGTCTTCCACTGCCTCCCGGAGTTGGATTAAATTCATGTTGGTGGCTTTGGTGACCCTGTCCATCCATTGCGTCCTCTTTCGTCCCCTTCTCCTCTTGCCTTCACACTTTCCCAACATCAGCATCTTTTCCAGGGAGTCTTCTCCTTTCTCTACCCGCATGTTATTCTTAGGCACCAAGAGAAAAGAGCAGCAAACCAAACCAAAACAAAAATATCGTTTTGAAAAAATCAAATATAAATATCAAGTGAGGAAAAGTGTGTGTGTGTGGGACCCCTCCAACCAAACCGCCATTTACCTCACTTGGTCCTCCTTGAAAAGTAAATCCAAAAGGTTTTTATCTCTCTCCACCCCGCCCTTTCTTTTCTGAACAAGCGATGCTGCAGAACTTGCTCGGAGAATCTTAAACACCCTCCTTGAGACAGCCGGTGTTTTGCTGTCAACCCCCTTCAGTTGAGGAAGATTAGAAAGTGATAGCTGTGTCAAGTCCTCTTAAAAATAATATGCTTTCATCCTGTGTCTTAATGTAACACTATCTTACATAGCAGATGTTTGGGGTTGGTGGGGGGGGAATGCGTCCTTCTCTTGCGCAACAACCAAGGCATACCAATGCTTGCGGTCTGGTTTACTTTTGAGAACTGACACGTGTCGAGAACAGAAGAAAAGGAGGGAGAGGGAGGGAAAAAATGGAGAGGGGGCAGGTGAACACTGTTGTAATCTACATCACAGAGCCATGTTGGAAATGGATTGAAAGCCGGCTCGCAAAAGGGGGAGAGTCAAGGGAAGGAAGCAAAATAACCTAAGGCACAAAAATCAAATGTATATAAATAACAGCCATAGAATGCTACAATGATCTTTAGCACATCCGGGGCCCCCATGAGCTGGAGAAAAGCCGGCAATTTTCTTATGGGATGCCGTGATAAAGAAATTACATACTTATTTGAGAGGAACATAAATAAAGATTAATAGGTTAATGAGTTATTTTCCTTTCATTACTACACCATTGTACTTTATTATAATTGCTTTGCACTCATTTAATTAAATTTGAACTGAGGCCAACCGCGAGATAATTTGTTTTCCCCCGTACTAAACAATGAGTATGCAGATTGGGAGTCGCGCCGCCATAATCAACCCTCTGTTTTGCAACACTTTCCGACTTGGAGGAAACATTATAATTGATAATTTGATTGTTGTTAACACTCGGCACAATATATTTTAAAGCCACATTAACATAATGGAAGTTTATGTCGCGTGCCTAATCTGGGCGCTCTGCGGTCCCCTGTCGGAATGAATAAGGTCACGGATGCAGGTATGCCTCGAAGTGATGCCTGTTGCGTATTCAGAATCTGGAAAAGTCACAGGATGGCTGGAGAATTCTGGGAAAGGTGGACCCAAGAAAGCCATTCTTCCTAGCTCTGTTTCCCTTGGTGGGGAACTGGGTGTCTTATTGATCGGCGGGCATTTTGGCTCCGTTGGCTTCTCAAGCAACATTCGAGCATCCAAATCTAACTTCTCCAAATCTGAATGTGAACTTCTGTGGATCCAACCATGTTGACGCTGAATTAGGGTTGCCATCTATATATTTTTTTTCTTCCCCTCAGAGGGGCCTTGACTTTAACATCAAAATGGCAACTGGACACAACATGGGCCTCCCCATGCTGGGGATAGAGGTAGTATTAAGGGTATGTGTATCAGGGGATAGTTGAGGCCTCTGGAGGTCCAATAGTTGATTTTGCTGCCAGACCTGTGGTAGTTGTTCACCTCTGTGTTGAAGTTTCCCAATGTATGGGAAAGGATGGAGCCTGGGATGACCAAGAGGAATGGGTTATCTCAGAAGGGCCTCAGAATTTACTGAAGGAAAGTGCTCATTTGGAGCTGTCCTAGATGCTACCTTGTCCAACCTGTCCTGCTAATGTCCCCCCTTTTTGCCTGGGGGGCTCTCAGTACCAGCAAGTATGTACTGAACTTTGATGGTGCCAAGGATGGAGACTTTATCTTCTTTCAGGTCTAGAGGGTTTACCTACATTGATGAGAATTTCTTCTAATTTGGGACTGAAAGAACTTGCGTGCGTGTTTTAAATCTGAATCCCAGGGACGGTGAAAACAACAGGCTACTCTATCCAAAAGTGTACACCTCAACCCCTTTTCCCAAGCGTGAGTGGCTTGCTATGAAACGTTAAAACCACAAAGGCAACAAAATCTTTCCTACAAACCTGTCACAAAACTGGATAACACAAAAGCGTAACATGCATAACAGAAAGGGTAATTCAAAGCCGTTTTTGGACCTGTGAGTTTTACACCCACTCAGGAAAGCAGGGACAGTGGTATCTCGTTAGATGACGACCCCGGTGTACGATGAATCCACAGGATGGTGACTTTTTGCGATCGCTATAGCGATTCCCAAAACAGTCATTCCTATGGGGGAATTCTGCTGGACGTCGATTAAGTCCGTGCTTCATGGACTGTTTATTCGCAAGACAACGATCTTTACAGCTGATCGTCGGGTTCCTAAAATGGCTCCCCTATGTTTTCTGGACCCATGCTTCGCAGGGCAGCCATTTTGACAGCTGATTGGCACTCAGAAAATCGCTTCCCCTATGGGCGATCTTCACTGGACGATGAGGTAACTTCCCCATTGGAACGCATTAAATGGGTTTCGATGCATTCCAATGGGGAATTGTTTTTCGCATGACGATGATTTCTCTTAACAGCGATTTTCCCAGAACGGATTATCGTCATCATGCAGGGCACTACTGTAGTCAGGAAGACAGGCAGGCTGGAGCAAACATTTCCATCTGTGGTTCTTCTCTAACAAGGAACAAGTGGCTTCTCTTATCCTGATCCTCATTATTTATCTTCTTGCATTTACAGCGGGAAGTGCTTTCAGACAGTCCAAAAATGAGGATCAATTGCACTTTGCAAAAGAAACATCAACCTGATTAAAGAGATGGAAAAGCTTTGATACGGGCTCTGGTTTATTTTCGTCACAGATACCATGTCTTCCTTCTTCCAATGGTCTCTTGTCATGAGAAACCACCAGATTCAGCTCCGAGAGCATTACACGAAAGTGCATATCAAGTGTATAAGCCACCTTGGGTTCTTTTGAGGGAGAAAGGCAGAATAAGAATGTTTCGAATAAATAAATATTCTGTAGGTACTACATTGCTGCTCACTTTCAGGACTGCTCCCTGAGGCAGACAAAGAAGGCTGCCATGTTGCCAGTTGGCAGCCATTTTGAATTTTCTAACATTCGGAACGCTCGGAGTAGACCTTTCTGAGAAAAATGAAAGAGAAATAAAAGACCACCAGTCATACCCTGTTCCCGCTAAGAATATTTTGCCTCAGCCCAACATATCACTGAAATAAAACACCAGGTTTCAAAGTGGCAAAGTGCTTGAAATGACGGAGAAATGGCCCACCCATTCAATACACCCCTAATTCTTATCTTTATATACACAGAAAATGGTGGCAATGAGGAATCCAGATGTTCTTTTCCTTACTCAAGTGCTAAATGGCAAGAGACATATCTAGGACATCTTTTTTTTTTGGTCCTGCTTAATCTCCAGTATTAATAACCTTTTAGCATGCGAGCCGGATTTTGATACGATAGCTATGTTTAACCTCTCTACAAAGAATAGCCGTAAAGATGGATGGAAAATAACGTCTATTTAAGAATAGATAGAAGGCATCTTCGGAGGTTTGTAGGCCTGTAATCTTGACTTCGACAATGGAAAAGCTCCTGTAAACATTAATCAGAGGGAAAATTGAGTTGTGTTTAGAGTAAAACTAGTTAGAACGAAACAGGTCCTCCAGAGCTACAGAAGCAACGGTGACTCAGAGGGAGAAGCTGCGGACAGATGACGGTACGATGAAAAGGCATCTGTGTCGGTCTTAATGAAATAAAATGCAAACATGTCAGAGCGCAGAAATACCAAATAGCAATGGATCAGCCCAACGGAGGGTGCTGTCAGTGCACACAAAATAGTCGGGAGGTTTTGGTTACCTTATTATGGAGCAGGTCTCGTACAAACAGAAAAGGTGCAATGACAGGAACATTGTGGAAGTGGCCGGGGCAGAAATATTGTGGTTATTTATGAAGGCAATAGAATCCAGGTCTTGTGTTCTTTAGAAATGAGGAAATTAAGGAGTTACATCTTGGCATCGGCCTGATCACCAAAGGGAACGGGGCAAGATAAATGTTAACAAGGCTGGCTGAGCGGCTTTGCAGTACAGAACAAAGGATCATGAGCTAAAAAGACCTGGAAAATACATGGAAGGCGGCGATGAATTTGGAGGCAGGTCCTCGAAGGTAACTACAAGACGATAAACTTAATCGGATCCAGTCTTATGGGCACGAGAGAAATGGAACATTGATATTTCTGAGGATGGATGGGATAGCTCTCCTGCCTCTTACTCATGCCGTTGTGGTGGCCGCCATAGATTCCAAATGTCGAGTGAAATGCACATTCAGATAGGTCGCTGGTTTAGAACACAATCCTAAGTAAGGTGGAATGGTGTGGAACAAGAAGTAGTGTGATCTTGAAGGCAAATGACAACGAACTTAGCACTATCAGTGTGTCTGAATGCTTCTAACTTGCGAGAGGACCCTGCCCCAAAGAGCATCCAGTCTGACATCCGATGTAAGGAAAGCAACAAAGGAATACAAATAAAAGCCTTACTAAACGGGGAGGTGAAATACTCTTGTTTCATCGTCACCATTACCATCACCTTAGAAAAGCACAGCTGGAAAGGACCCTATCTGTCACGGAGTCGAGCCCCTGTCAAGGAGGGACCCTGGGGAATCAAACTCCCAAACTCTGGCTCTGGAGCCAGAAACCTGAACCACAGAGCTATCCAGCAGCGACGTTGCTGAAACCAGTTGTACTGGCTCTTGCCTTTCCATTGGACCATTTCAGCAATGTGGAGAGGGGGGATTTGCTGCTTGGGTAACAGCCTATCCTCCATACTACTTTACCTAGGCTTCATGCTCTGGAGAGGACACTTCTCGATACAGAGCATGTTACCATAGTCTCTCGAGACTGAAGGATGCTTATGATGATGAATCATTATCTTAGAACCGCAGAGCTAGAAGCGACCCTAAAAATCGTAAAGTCCAGCCTCTGTTAAGGAGGCCCGGTGGGGAATCAAACTTCCAGCCTATGCCCCTGCAGCCAGAGACTTAAACCACTGAGCTATCCAGCTAGTCACACTCTCTTAACCTGTTTCTACCTCACAAGGTGGTTAAGAAGATGGAAATGGCTAGAGACAGCCACGGATGTGCCTTGAACTCACTGAGAGCAAAGGGAGAGATTAATGTAACTAATAAATAAAAGATACCATGCAGGACCCATATATTAATAGGTTCCCAACACATAAAGCAGCGTAAAGAAGAAAATAACATTAATCTTGAATGCAGATCGGGTAGGGTGAGAATAATGGATGGAGATAGAAATGTGTCTTCAATTATTCTTTTAAGATGGAAAGTGGGAAAGAAGAACAGCCACGTATGCCAACTTCAATTTACTGGACAAAAGGCAGAATATAAATGCAAGAAACAAATATATACATAAATAACACAAAGCTTGTTGTGCAGGAGCCATGCCAGCACTGATGGATTTCCAATGAATAAGAGAATCCAAAAGTAGGAAATAACCATGAATCTTGCATGCACATCGTCTAGATTGAGGAAAGTGAGAGCAGACACGGAGCTGTGTGTTCAATTATTTTTCATGATGCATATTTCATGCGGTAAAGAACAGAGAAGATGCATGAGGGTGTCCAGAAGCCAGTTTTGACTCTGCCAAATGCTGGGAAAGGAAGGTCAGAGCCGTAGAAAGAAGCCTAACAAAGACAATCTTCCATGGTCACGTGGCCAGTGTGACTTAGACATGGAACGCTGTTACCTTCCCACCGAGGTGGTCCCTATTTATCTACTCGCATTTGCATGCTTTCGAACTGTTAGGTTGGCGGGAGCTGGGACAAGCGGCGGGCGCTCACTCCGTTGCGTGGATTCGATCTTACAGCTGAAGATCTAGAGACCTTGCAACACAGAGGCTTCTGCGGTTTAACCCGCAGCGCCACCACGTCCCTCTCCTATTTTCATCCATTCCTCTTTCAGCAACCGTCAAAGAGGAATGGATGAAAATAGGAGCACTTTTAGGCATGGCATTTTGGGCTCCTCCTCCGAAGCAACACCAGTCGCAGGTTTTGGAAACCCCTTGGACAAACTCAATGGTTTCCTCCCCTACATTAGCTCATCTACCTTCTCTTTCTCATAACCCCCTGCTACGCTTCCACCCGCCGGCTGCCACCCACTGGTTTTTCTAGCAGAAAGGCAGAGAGCAAATCTTACAGTGGCATCACAACCACCGTTGTCTGAAGCAGAGCAAGAGGCAGAGAAATAAGCAGGTGGTTGTTATGAAAAAGGACTCTTCTTTGTAGGACTTGGGAACCTCAGCAGTAGCAACTTTGGACAGCCATCACTCATTCATTTCTGATCTTCCATGAGGCTCATTGGGCTCTATTACTCTTTGCAGTCACTTATCAGAGCCTTTAACGCCCTGGTTCCCAACCTTTTTCAAGTTGTGACCCCCTTTTATAATAGCCAAGTAATCTGTGGTCCCCGTCACATTTGCATTAAAAAGCATGTTTAATGGGGTAAAGTCATCGCTTTTTTCAGAAAACAGAGGACCTGTTTCTCACAGGTACACAAACACACTAGGTGTATCCCTCTCCGAAAGGTCAAAGAAGAAATTATTTAACAAGGGCTAAAGAACATATAATCCATGATCCTCCAGAAGACACTGGGTTGCGACACTCAGGTTGGGAAACAACACTTTAAGAGGAGGCTTTAAACAAGGCCGTTCACTAAAGCTTTAGAGACCATCCTCTCTTAATGTAGCATGCACTGAACATCTTTAGGTTGTTGGCCACTTTCATTTAGTTTTTCTTTATTAGTTTATGGTTGCCTTATCTCTTTATATGTAATGTTTGTTTGTTTGTGTTTTAAAGTAAGCTATTTAAGATTTATTTCATTTTGTGTTTGTTTCCCTTTGGATGTAAACCACCCAGAATAATGTTTATGACTAATCAGAGTGGCATGCAGGTTGAACGAACGAACGAACGAACGAACGAACGAACGAACGAACGAACGAACCAACGAACCAACCAACCAACCAACCAACCAACCAACCAACCAACCAACCAACCAACCAACCAACCAACCAACCAACCAACCAATCCTTTATTTCCTGATATAGTTTTCAAAAGATGTTGGCATTTGCTTTCAAAACTCATTTCTTCTTCCTCTGCTGCTGCTTTTTCTTCTTCTTCTTTTCATTTTTTTGCAAAATGCTCCAGGTGAACACTTTCTGCTGTTTTTCTTGTCTGGAAAAAAAATACACATAAAGAGAAAGATGGAGAAGAAATTGCAGTTCCTCCAACCCTTGTAATGTACTTTATTGATTCATACTGATGTTTGGCTACCTCTGTTTAGAGGGAAACAAGAAATTCCTCTTTTCTTCTAGTTACCAAGTCGGGTTGCAACACCTACAGAGTCCAGCTATGAATGTTTTCCCCTCCACTGCTCTAGAATGCAAAGTAATATATGCATGGATGATGGTTTTGACATCTAAATAATATTAAATGAGGGGTGTGTGACAGAGTGATATGAACCACAGCTAAACGGTGGAAACAAAAGCAGTTGTTAAAAACTTTCCCCTAGTTACACATAGGGGCACAGAGTGGTGAAACTGTTCTACCTCAGAAGAACGGCAAATTTTGTCAGTTAATTTCACTTGCTCTCACTCGTCCCTCGCTTGCCGTCAGTGGACCTAAATCCACCCGATTGACTTTGTATGGCCACAGTGTTATCCTGCTCAATGTGGATTCCTCAGTGCAATTCCTCCAGAAACAATTGAAAAGGAATCAGTAATTCTGACCAGAGATGAGAGCTTTGTCTTCATCTTCCGGGGGGGGGGACAGATGAATACGAATCTCACCACCATAGAACCCTCCTCCTGTGAATCAGGTGGGTCTTCTCCACCTCCCTGTGCTGCTGACTAACCTGGTGAGGGGGCAGGATAACAAGTCTCAACCCCTTGGTCAGCAGCACAGGGAGGTGGGAAAGCCCCAGGTGGACTACTTCCACTATTGGCGGGGTGTGAAGGATGATGGCCGTGGGCACAGCAAGTGGTAAGTGGATGCACAGTTCGGAGGGGAAGAGGAAGGATCCAATCGGGCTGTGTAAATTTTATTAGCTATATCGGTACCATTTTGGGCATTGCAGTTTTGATAAGATAAAGGTCCATTAAGACAGTGACTCTCAACCTTGAGTAACTGAGGTGTTCTTGGGCTGCAACTCCCAGAAGCCTTCACCACCAGCTGAGCTGGCTGGGGTTTCTGGGAGTTGTAGTCCAAGAACACCTCAATTACTCAAGGTTGGGAACCATTGTATTAAAGCAATGCAGGCAACAAAGACAACAACAACACACACACACACCTTATCATATGAACGGTGGCCAGGAACGAATAAATAGAAATGTGCCAATAGTTCATGGAGATGGAATATATGCCCAGTTGAACCAGTGGTCAAGAGTTCAAATCCCCAAGATGAGCTTCTCTGCATGAGTTGTGAAGCCTTGTGGTGCAGTGGTTGAACTTGTGGTGCATTGATTCATACTCCAAAGGAGACCTCTGCAGTTAAAGGCAAGGGAACGGGATGGGGTGGGTGGGTGTGATAATGACCTTGACAACAAAAGGACTTTGCTAAATGAATCCAGCAAGGCTTAACCTTCCCCTAGGAAAGAAAGAAGGCAGGGTTGAAAACCAACCTCTTCCTTTGTGACCGTCTCATAATACTCTGGATGTGCCTCATTGTTCAGCAGCTCGTCCGCTTTATGATGGATATTTGAGGAGCATATTCAAAATATCATAGGTTGGAGGACTTGGAAGAATTTGCATGAAAAAAGGCATGTCCAGGCAAAGTCAAGTGGGGTGCGATGGAGAAGATTTTCAGGCTTAGAAAATGAAAGTTAGTTAACCCTGTTCAGTGTGGCTATTAAAAAAACAAGTCATTACAGGTTGCCTACTAGGGGACCAATGGCCTTCAGGAAGATCAGAAATAAAGATGGTCTGAAATTGAGGATTATTTTTTTTTTCGGGGGCGGGGAATGGTCTCTTAAATGAATGTATATGTTTTCTACAGCGTTTTTTTCTCATTGATTTGAAAGAAGCTTCTGTCAAGATAGGGATATTTAATCCCTGGGCAAAGGTGTCTTGAGACCCACACCCTGTGGATCTAACTAGAAAGAAGACCAAGTCCTTGAACCATCTTGACAGGTGCCATACAGAGGCAGATTTTAGCAGGTGGTCCTCTCTGCCCATGGAGAGAATAGGGTTAGTGGTCCCCAACCTTGGGCCTCCAGATGTTCTTGGGCTTCAACTCCCAGAAATCCTGGCCAGTAGAGGTGGCGGTGAAGGCTTCTGGGAGTTGCAGTCCAAGAACATCTGGAGGCCCAAGGTTGGGGACCACTGGTTAGGGCATAGACAGAAGACCAAGTCCTTGAATCATCTTGCCAGGTGCCATACAGATGCAGATTTTAGCATGTTGTCCTCTCTGCCCATGGAGAGAATAGGGTTAGGGCATAGAAGGAGACCCCCTTTTGCAAACTTCCCCATTCTAGACACTTCCATTGCTTCTGCCATACTGTTCTGTTCCTGTTGTTACATGTTGCCAAGTGGCTTCCTACTCCTAGCCACCCTACACATGAGTGATCTGCAAATGTTAAGGTCCTCTCATTAACAGCCCTGCTGGGCTCCTGCAAATTTCAGCCTGTGGGTTCCATTAGGAAGTTAATTCCTCTCATCTTTGGGCTTCCTCTTTTCCTGTGGCTTCCACTTCTCCCAGCATTATCTGTTCTGTGCCATTCCTGAGTGTAGGGGGAAGCAAGCTAGGGACTTGAAACCCAATGACCTTCGATTCTGCCAACATGGCCCATAAAAGGGGGAATTTTGTCCTCAAAGAATACTCAGGGGGAACACTGGACACTGGAGTGTGAGGTGAAAGGAATGGAAATAAACATAAACAAAAAGGTGAGAGAGAATGTTCTACTTGTCTGCCTCCAATTCTGCTCTGCTAGAAGGATAATGTATTGACCCATAGATTCTTCTTCCTACCCAACTTCTGTAGGATCTTTTCCTTGAGCCCACAGCCTTGTTCCCATTACCTAGGCCTTACTGCTATTAAGCCTGTAACCAACCCTGAGGAGGACACCAGATTTGGGCTGAATGTCAGGGGAAAAAAATTTCTTAAATGTTAGAGCAGTACAACAATGGAACCAATGACTTTGGGAGGTGGTGAGCGCTCCAATGCTGGAGGCATTGAAGAGAAATTTCAGCAACCATCAGTCAGATCTGCTTAGATTTGGATTCCTGCATTGGGTTGGACTTGATGGCTTTATTGTCTCCTTCCAACTCAAATTACTCTATGATTCTATGATAGCTCAGTGGTTAAGGTTTCTGGCTGCAGAGGGAGAGGTTGGGTGTTCAGTTCCCCATTGTGCCAGCCTGACAGGGGTTGGACTGGATGATCCATAGGGTCCCTTCTAGCTCTGAAGTTCTAAGATGCTGATGATGGGAATTTGCGGCGGGGTCGTTGAGAGTTCTTATCCAGCACTGTAATCACTACACTCCCTTCAGCATCTCCTATGCTCTAATTAAAGCACACAAATACATCACAAGGTGCCCCTGAATATACTAACTAAAAATCCTGGGATATTTTAAGCTATTTTACCCATCAATGTATGGTTACAGCATAAATGGGAATGTTTGTGTATGAATGAACCATGGCAGGGAGAATTCTCATTGTTTCTTATCATCTCAGACACACGAACCAAATCCAGCTACTAGTCTCAACTGGAGTAGACCCATTGAACCAACTGCTGACTAATTAAGTCAACATTTATGGGAAATGCAATGGATGCAACTTGGGTCTACTCCAGTTGAGACTAGCTACTGGATGTACTTTCTGGAGGAGTGGAATACACTTACCCATTTAGTAGCTAGCCACAATGAGTGGAATAATAATAAAGTGGAAAGAAAAGTAATATGTCTACACAAGTCAACCAGCCTTTATGGCCTGCATTTGGATGCACAGGGCTGGCTCATAAAGCATGCACATAATTTGATTTCTCATCACCCATCTTATTCATGTTATATAAATGCAGGGGAGAAGATTATATGCACACTACTTCCATAACAACTGAGAGGCCAGTGCATACAAATGCCTGCGTACCTAGAATTACTTCCAAAGATGTGAGATACCCCCTCGGGTGTACAGTAGGGTTCTTTCAGCAGCGTGCATGGGAATACTGATAAGCTTTTGATGCTTTTAAAATGGTTTAATATAAAAAAAAGGGACTAAGGGCAGATTGTGGCTCTTCTCCACCTCTTCCGTTGTTCAGCCAGTCTCTGGCAGGAGCACAGGCCCCGCCTCCTTGGCTGGTTGCCCAAACAGACAAGGAGGTGGGAGGGGCAAACCCATGTGCTCCTGGGGGGGGTAGGGTAGGGTTGAACAGCTGAGGAGGAGGAGGAGAGAAGAAGTGCGCTCTGAGTGATGAGTGGGGTCGTTGGCCAGGGAGGCAGGGGAAGGCACGAATCAGCACGAACCTCCAAAGCAAGATTCGTGCCCATCTCTAGTTGCTGCCATCATATATAATAATATATTGCTCTGGGTTCAAGAATACCTCTATTGGCTCACTAGAAAGTTACAACCAAAACATGTTTTGGCTCTCTAGAACTCTTTATAGGTAAGATTTTGGGGTTGAGAATTTGGGGTAAGTAATCCAAAAAACTGTCCTGCTGTCAAGACCTGCACCCTCCTCCTCTGAGGGGAATGGAGGTCAGGACTGGAACCCACCACTCCCGGGTCCCCTGCTTTCTCTTGGCCCCGCTCTCCCTTCTCCATCCGCCCTCGAGGAGGCGAAGGGAGGCGAGCATCCTCGGCGGCGCCGTGCGCCTGGACGCGCGCCCGGTCGTCCAGCCTTCTCCCTCCCCTCCCTGCGTCCCTCCCCTCTTTCTCTCCCGCGCCCTCCCCTCTCCAAGGGGGAAAAAAAAAAGGGGGGGGGAAGAAACAGAAGCTGCCGCCGCCGCTTGCTGTTGCTGCTCGCTGGCGATTCCTGCTCGCTGGCGATTCTTGCCGCCGCCGCCGCCGCCGCGTCCTCCTCGCCTGTGCGCCCGGGCGCGTGGCTTCTTTGTGTGGCGCAGCCGGTCCGGGAGGCAGGAGGGCCAAACCTGGGGTCTTTGCTATTCAGAGAAGGGGGTGGGGGGTCGGGACAAGAGAGAGAGAGAGAGAGTGCCAGAGAAAGAGAAAGAAAGAGAGAGAGAGAGAACGAGCGAGCCGGCAGGAGAAAACGCCGGCGCAACCCCTCTCCACGCCTCCCCCGCTTTCCCCAAACAGCACCCGGTGCCTTTCCGGCGAGGTGCCAGCGCCTCCCTTCCCCGCCTCCCTCACCTGTCCCTCCTCCCTCCGGCTCACCTGCCGCTCTGCTCCCTCCCTCCCCCCCCCCGCCTCCATCCTCTCTCCCCTGGTGTGTCGCCCCCTCCCTCCTTCCCTCCTTCCCTGCCTCTCTTCCCCCTTGTGCTCCGGGAAGCGTCGCCTCTTTCGCCTGGCCACTTCGTCCGAGGACCCCCCCCTCGCTCCCTCTCGCCCCTCCGGACAACTTGATCGAGGGCTTGCGCCCCTCCGCCACAGCCCGGCGGGGGAGGGGGAGCCGACCAACCAACCAACAAACCAACCAACCAGGGGCCCCCCACCTCGAAGAGTGGATCTATCGCTGGACTGCACCCCCTTTTTGGACCCCAAGGACACCCTCCCCCCCAAAAAAGAAACCCACCCCAGCCGAGCCTCGAACTCTTGTTCCTCCCCTCCCCAAATCCACTCCAGCCCCTTTCCAACATGGATGTAAGGTTTTATCCGGCTGCGTCGGGCAATCCTCTTCCCGGAGAGCCTTCCAACCTGGACTTTGCCCAGTGTTTGGGTTACTACAGCTACAACAAGGTGATTTACTCCTTCTTTTACTTTCCCTCTCTCTCGCGCGCGCTTGCCCTCCTTCCCTGCCTTTGTTTTCTGCGGGGGGCTCCGGAGGATTTCTTTGCCGTAGTTTTGTGTGGCTGGGATGCTCCGGATTTTTTTGGGGGGGAGGGGGTGTCGTTTGGCAAAGGGGTGGGCGCGCAGAAAGAAAGAAAGAAGAACAAGGTCTTTTAAAAAAATACCCGTTTGTTTCCCTGCTGGCTTCAATGGGATAGCATGGTGGTGTTGTTTTTCATCAAAACTTTCCCAAGTCTTGAGGGAAAGAAAAACTCGTCCTTCCCTGTGACATGTGCAAGCCCCCCCCCGTCTTTATTTTAAAACCACCCTCCCTGTACACCGTTCCACTTTGGAAGGGGGGGGGGATCTCGTCCTCTGAGCAGTCTTAAAACTCCCAAATCTTTTGAAAAGGAGCCCCCCCTTTCTCTGGGAACACAACCCCTTGGAAGGTGCCCCCTGGCAGGAGGGCTGCTGTTTCTTCATGGATGGTGTGTGTGTGTGTGTGTGGAATGGCTGCTGGAAGGAGCGTATTTATGCCTGAGTGTGATGCATCTGGGCGAAAAATGGAATTGGGCACTTTAAAAAAAAAGGATGCAGTTTTGGGGCTTTTCCCCAGAAACCTGGAACAATGCACAGTTTTGCTGAGTCTAGGAGAAGGACTTGGGAGCCAGCTGCTTGCCAGTCATGTGTTCTGTGTTTTTTTTGCTGGTTTGTTTGCTTTAGAGATTAGATCTAAATCTTTTTGGGTTGTGTGGGGGTCTTTTTGTTGGTCCAGAAGCGGTACTGAGATGCTATTAGCATGCACATCTTGCTGGGGGGTTGTGCATTTCTGCTCTCCTTCCTCTTCCCCCCCATCTCACAACGGCTCCCCCTCTTTCCCCCCCTCTCGGCAGCCACCACAACTTAGCAGTTGTACTAACACATTAGCGAAGGCTTTGCTTTCCAACCAACCCTGGAAGTTTTCTCGAAATCCCGGGGAATTTACATCAGAGTCCATGGGCTTTAGGGGACGAGTACAGAAGGTCATTCCAGAGGAGAATCAGTTAAGTGGACCTCTCGGCGGCCACTAACCTTGGAAGAAAAGTCGATTGGATCCTTGGTTAAGTTACTGAGTCCTGTGTCTTACTTCACCTCTTGTGGGTTTTGCAAGTGACATTCTGCCTGCAATACCCAGAAGAGGAAGAGCATTCTCTGCGGGGCCCCCGTGCATTTATAGCTACACATGTAAAGATGTTGTAACTCTTGCCAGCCTGTTTTCGCCAACAGCTAGGAAAGAACAGAGAAAAGCAAACTTTAAGATAGACACCATGACTCATGCTATTCTGAAAGGGACTTCACTGTTTACATTATGCTGTGTCAACACCGCGCTGAGTTATTAGCACTGGGCCTTCATACATGTATATAAAGATCCCTTTCACAGCCAGCTGCAGCCTCTCCCCCACCCACCCCCATGCTGTGTTTGTCCAACCCTGGGGGCCCCTTGTGAGATACTGCCCGGGATGCTGAGAAAGAAATGATGCTCCTCAAGCCGTTCCTGGTGGCTTGGTTCCTTCTTCCTGTCCTCCTTGATGAAAGTTTTGTCGAACCAAAATGCTAACTGGGGAGGACAGAAAAGAGAGTTTCTTCCACCCACCCACCCCTTCCCAAGCTGCATCTATCAGATGCTTATTTGTGGGTGGGTATCCCTAAATCCAACTTTCTTTTGACAAGGGTCAAATGTCAGATACATGTTTGGCTGGGTGTGGTGGTCTCGTGTCCCGTCCAACCCAAAAGTGCATGGTTTGAAAAGAAAACCAGGTGATATGGAACCGCTTCGGAAGCATGCATGCTTGCACATGCGCCTGGAAAATGCAACCCGGAGAGTAGAAGCATGCTGCAATGTTGACGGCATGAAAGGAAGGAGGAGGGACTCTTTAATACAAATTAAGGGCTAAAGCGTCACCTTTGAACTTTCAGTTTTTCTAATGTGCGCTGAATCACAGTGTTACCGCCACGGGGTAAAAGGGCCAACGGCGTGAAGCTGGAGTTCTTCAGAGAACAGCTGGCACTTAATTCATGCACATCTCTCTGGTGCACATGTGTTTCATGTGCATTTGGGTGAGGGCCCTTATCAGAAGAGGTGAAAACACTAGTGGAAACAATGGGGTGTCCGCACTTTTCAAACCTCCTTAATGTCCGAGTAGCTACAAAGCCGTCAGCACATACTTCCAAACACTTTTCTAATGCATGATAAAGAAGGAAAAAGGAAGGCCAGCTGCTGGGTCCTATTTCTCAGAACATCAAACTTTCTTTCGACCTGCTAGCAATCTGCTAGCTCTCTGTCACTTTCCTGTCTCTTTGACTGCCTGCATTTGCTGTGTAGAGAATGAATGTTTTTTTGAGGCTGTGTTTCTAAATAGGGTGGAAAATGCATTGGAATCAAAACGACCTGTAAGAAAACATGCTGAGGCTCAGGACATGGAGATTGTTATTTTTACAGCACTGTTGAGATCAGACCTACTAACCTAAGAGGCATCGTTGCTTCTGAGTAAGTCATTTAAAGACGGAGGTTACAGATTTCTTACTCATTTCTGCCCTTTCAAACCACAGTTGGCTAACTGGCTGAAGATTTGGTCCTACAAACCTTGTTTTTTTCTTTGGATGATCTCATGCAAGCTGTTTCTGGCTGGTTTGTCATCAGAAATTGCCTTGTGTCTGTATATTTTTAACACATGTTGCAATGAGTTACAAGATCAGGCCGCGTATCTACTGTACGTCGCGATGATGTAGCAGCATTAATATTTGCATATTTTTTTGTGTGTGTCGAATCTCTGGCTAATGCCGTAACAAAGCGTGTGTTGCTTAGTTGAAGGAACAGGCCAGCAATCTGACCTAGCGTCTAAGCAGGAAAGGGTGAATATAATACCCAATAAAACAAAATACATTGTTTGTGTGTTTCTGCCAAAGCTCTTAGGTTACAGTCTCAGCTACTTAAAAATAACATCAGTCCACTGGAACTTCTTTAGAGCAAATGGTCTGACGTTATATGAGCTTATGTTCTCACTGTATCCATCTGGGGTCGAGCAGTGCTGTTGGGTTGCTTGTGAGTTGCAAAGTATGACATCAGTAGGTTACCAAGGATCCGCCAATGTATGCATTCGTCTTAATTCCTTTGAGCAAATGTTGCTACTTTCTTTCACAGTGTACAGTACAGAGGTGCTATAATTTGCAAATGTATTCTTATGCAAAGTGTTGTGAAGCTGGTAGGGTTTTCCCCATGCTGACATGCCTCAATGTGTCAGATCACCACTCCTTTGCTTGTTTGGCCCATGGCCTGTGAATCAGAGATGCCATGGAATGAGTCCAATCCATCAGTGGAAGGATGTTTCCAGTTTGGGCAAAGCAGGTCTGGAGTGATTGGCCTGAGAAGTTTGTTCTCACAAGTCACTCTGCAAATGAGCGGATTCCTAATTAATCACCCAGATGTGTCATGAAGCTTAGCTTTATATGCAAGTAAATGCCAATGGCAAGATCAACCAGAAGATAGAGCCACCTCTTCTCTCTCTGTCTCAGTACTGGATTCTAGATGGGGTCATCTGCAGAAGCTGAACTGTGGCTGATGCGGGACGGATGCAAGGTAGAACCTCTTAAAGCAGTGTGTGGTTAAGCTGGAATTTGCTACCATGAGATGTAATGAAGGCCACCCTTCTGGAGGGTTTTAACCTTTGTGGGACAGGCTATCATTAGTGGCCACAAGTCAACATGAGCATACATTTCTTCAGGACCACAGACAGTGGCCAAGATCCTGTTGCTTAGGCTAGTAAGTAACAGAAGAGTAGACCCACTGAGTCCGTGAGATTTTGATGAGTCAGCTTCCCCATTGGTTCAGATGGGCCTACTCTATGTGCGGCTTACAGGACTTGCAACTTGAGTAGGCCCACCTGAATAAATGGAATTGACAGAGGAGTGGACTCGCCACATGCCAACTCTTGTGCAACTTACTACACTAAGCAACAAGAGTTTAGCCGTTGTTTCATACATAAATTACTGAGGAACGTGAGCAGAAAAGAGCCGTTATCTTCACAGCCTTGGGCAACTGAGAGGCCATTCCGGAAACAGAAGGCTGGACTTAATAGGCCTTCAGTTTGATTCTTCAGGAATCTTCTGTGTTCTAAAGATGAACAAGACTTGATGTTGTTTGTTGATTTTAAATATATATTTTTATAGGGGCTTTCTGCTTTAAAAGGACCCAAGGCAGCTTAAATCAATTAAAGACAACATTCAAAGCTAAAAACAGCAAGTATACAAATACTCATAAGGACCAAATAGCACACGGAAAGATGATAAACAAAATCATATTCGATGCAGTAAGGCACACCCATCCATTGAAAAACCCAACTCAGGCAGCTAGTCACTCAGGGAAAGCTCGCCTGAAGAGAAGGTCTTCGTCTGCTTGCGGAAGGACAGGAAAGATGGGGCCAACCTGTCCTCTTGTGGGAGGGAGATCCAAAGTCTGGGGGCAGCCCCAGAGAAGGCCCTCTCCTGGGTCCCCACCAAATACACCTGTGAGGGTGGTGGGACTAAGAGAAGGTCTTGACCTGATGATCTTAACATTCGGGCAGGCTCGTAAAGGAAGACACGGTCCTTGAGATAGCTTGCTTCCAGGGAGTAGATGACCACTTGGGACAGTCAAGGAGAGAACCCAACGCTGATCTGCTATTCCTGGATCTTTTACCTGAGCCAGCCTTGTGTTGAAGAGTGATACAGTGGTGCCTTGCTTAACGACGATAATCCATTCCAGGAAAATCGCTGTTAAAAGAAAACGTCATAAAGCGAAATTAAAAAACACATTGAAACACATTGAAACCCGTTCAATGCATTCCAGTGGGCTAAAAACTCACCGTCCGGTGAAGATCCTCCATACGGTGGCCATTTTCAGTGCCTGTATAGCGAGGAATCCATCCCTTAGCACAGCGGGGAACCATTTTAAGCACCCGGTGGCCATTTTGAAAACCTGACAATCAGCTGTTTTTGATCGTCGTAAAGTGAAAATCGGTTCCTGAAGCAGGGAACCGATCATCGCTAAGCGAAATTCCCCCGTTTAGACCATCGTTTTGCAATCGCAATTGCGATTGCAAAACATCATCATAAAGCGGATTCGTCCTAAAGTGAGGTAATCGTTAAGCGGGGCACGACTGTATAGATAGATACATCAATGAGATAACTGATGGGAGAGGAGAGAAAGGAAGGTGGTGTCAGGCCCCATCTGTGTCCCCATCCCCCACAACAACAGGCGATCAATTTATAGAAAGTAAAATTATGCTTAAACGCAGACCGAAATGCTGATGCCCCGTTTCCTTGGTCAGCAGCACCGTGCCTATCTTGCAGTTCTTTTTGGGAACATGATTCATTTTTGTTAGCACACAGACATACTCACCGAGCTGGCTTGATCTTGAAAAGATGGTCCATAGGTACCTAAGCTTGAATGATTGGATACCGGGGCACTCTGGCTCCCTAAATAGACCTATCTCCCAGAAGAGAAGGGGGAAACATGATATAAATGATGTTTCACAAGAGAAGGCCCTGGCGAAAGAGTTGTTGCAGCTGCACCATCTGAAACGTTGAATGCATACACTAGAGTTGGGTAAATAGATGGTGGAGATAAAAGACGGAGCAGATGGCCAACGGATGCTTGTGTTTCTGGTGACCCTTTACCTGTATGTTTGCTACAACCAGGAAGAGGAACTTAATCTTTTCTCGTCTCTTGCCTACTTAGTTACTATACACCCAGCTTGTTTTAAAGAGTAACCGTTCATCTCCATAGTGCCGTCCCTTGGGAGCTGAACTGCAGTCTGACCCAATGCTTCATATGTTAAAAACTCGGCTGAACTAACAGTAGGGAGGGACGTTTTCATGAACACATTCATGGTGGAAAAGAAAATGTAAAGCAAAAGAAAATATACCATCCCATAGTGCTTAAAGCCCTCTGGGTGGCTTACAATTTAATTTTGCATGGTTCCTCAATTTACTAGCCTCAGAAGAAAGGAAGGCTGAGTCAACCTTGAGTCGGCTACTTGAGCCCGTGGGGACCGAACTCATGTCACAAGCGGAGTCTTGATTGCAGTATTACAGTTTAACCATGACTCAATGAGAGTCCACAAAGTATATTAAAATTTGAGAGGTTGGTAGAGAGAGAGAGAGAGAGAGAGAGAGAGAGAGAGAGAGAGAGAGAGAGAGAGAGAGAGAGAGAGAGAGAGAGAGAAGGTGGGGGAACACACTTCTAGTTTGAGGAACAAACAAATCCTTGCATAGATTTGTTGTTACAATGGAGTATGAGAGGCCCACCTTGTTTAGGAGGAGATCTGTACCCCCTGGAGTTGTGATTTCCCCATATTTTTTAGGCGGAGGTGGAAACACCAGAATACTTTCTAACATTCAGTCAAAGAGTTTGGGTGCCAATTCAGGGAGAGGGTTCGTGATCCTGCGGGGTAGACATTTGTAAACAAGGCAGAAGCAGAGGCGACCTCACTGTAAGGTAGTTTTTAATGTACCCATTCTTCTTCCCTGCAATGTGTATAGACTGCAAGGGGATATTGGGTGCACAACAGCCAACTGCCCTATGGGAAGAGTGGATGCAACCCATTTCTGGCTGGTGGATTTCCTTTCTGCTTCGGGGTTGATCCAGAAGAGCCTTTGGGTTCTCTCCAGCCCTCCTGGTTCTGGGTCATTTCCAGAAACCACAGATTTAAACAGGAATTCTTCAACAGTCACACAGATTGAGGAAAAAGGATTTCCCAGAACATTTACAATTCAGAAAACACTCCTGGATGTGTCCCCCCCCTTCTCCAGTTCCTATAACTGCTGGATAGCTCTGTGGTTTGGGTCTGTGGCTACAGAGCCAGAGGTTGGGAGTTTGATTCCTCCCTGGGGCTTCTTGACCGAGGCAGGACTTGATGATCTATAGCAGTAGTCCCCAAACTTGAGCCTCCAGATGTTCTTGGACTTCAACTCCCAGAAATCCTGGCCAGCAGAGGTGATGGGGAAAGCTTCTGGGAGTTGTAGTCCAAGAACATCTGGAGGCCCAAGGTTGGGGACCACTGATCTATAGGGTCCTTTCCAATTCTAAGATGATCCATGCAGAATATGGCGTGCAGCTGGAATTTTGACTTTCAATTTGCTGGATCCTTCCCCCCCACCACCACATTTTTCTTTGCGGCCTCTTCTATTGATAACTATGGGGGTAACTCTGCAAGCTTGCCTAACAGCCTAATGTAAAACCGATGCACTCCTGGGAAAAGCTTGCAAATATGGATGCTACAAACAAGCCATCTGGGACCCCGGCAAAGTGCTGTGCACTTGGTAGCTGGGTGCTGGTGACAAGGGAGCGCTAATGTCTCTGAGCAGGAACAGCATTAGCTTGCAGGTAGCTGACTTTGTGAAATCAAGGGGAAGCTACATAAACAGGCGGGGAGAGGAATGCCGGCATGTGTGGTTGTTACTGTAAGGACTTCTAAAGGTTTTTGTACGATGGAGGAATTAGCTATCAGATCACATATCGCCCCTGGGCAAAGCAGCAGATGTGTATGAATGGCAACGGTGTCCTGCTTTAGTACTGGGTGACAGCTATTATATTACATTGGTATTACGGTGTAGGTCAGCGTTATCCATGTTTGTTTTCAAATGGAATCCCTACAAAATGCAGTGTTGGATAGCCAATACCTTTATTAGACCACTTTTAAGAAAAAAACATACAGTCAGCTAGCTTTCGTGGATCAGATGCCCACTTCTTCAGGCATGTCCAAAGGTTCTTGGCAGCTGGATTCGGTAGGCCCATGATTTAGAGATACGTTGAAGCCATTTTCAATGGGGGGGGGTCATGTGGTCCCCTGGGGGATCCTGGCCCATTGGAAGGGGGCTCCAGGCTGGAAACGATTCTCCACACACTGTCTTAACAGGTTCGTGATGTGACTTCTACCATCCCAATTTGGTCTGTATTTCTTTCATTTTGGGTTGATGGCCATGGCAAAAAAGAAGAGTCGAGAAGGACTGAGTGAGACAGGGTGCAGGCTGTATCGGAGTTGTGTTGACTAGGTCACTCCCTCCCCGTTGCCACAAGGTAGTTGTGTTAGTTAATGAGTCAGTTAAGAAGGAAAGGAGCAGAGTGGAAAGGGAAGGGTAAAACCCCAATTACAAGAATCCTGTGGCACCTTCAAGACTTACAGATTTTAGTTTGCACATACTATCCTGGAGTGTCCGCTATATCTTCAAATGCATTTTCAGAAATGGCGTATAGTCCATGAAATCATATGCCAAATAACAGTTGTTAGTCTTTGGACGATCCCAAGACCCTTCTTATCTCTTCTGCCCCCAAAAGAACTGGCAGTGTTTGTTAGGATGATAATACTTAGGCTGCGTGGTTAGATCATCCATTCTCAACTGGGTGCCATAGGGCTCCCCCTGACACATTTGAAGGGGCCCACAAGCTGGAACCAGTTTTTCACACAACACCTTACCAGGTTCGTTGTGTGACTTCTACAATCCTGATTTGGCCTATATTTCTTTCATACCGTGTTTATGGCTGTGGCCCAAAAAATGGGTTGAGAATGGTGGGTCTATGTTCTACTGTTGTTGGTGGCTTGATCAAGTATTAGGTCAGGTCACCATGTCTGGGATAATGGGTGTTTTAAGCTAGCACCATCCTCTTCAACTTTTGAATTTTTACACACTTATGGAACTTTTTGACTTCCGGTCTGAAACTGACACCGTTTCTCTCCCACCGGTGGCATTGCCACCTTTTCTATGCACAGTCACATAAATGAATTTGAGCCTAGTAAACAGAGGCATCAGAAGCAACTGGAATTGTTACTCTTTGGGATACAACTGTGAGAATACCCCAGCCAGCATGAACTTGCCCATGATGGCTGGGGTATTTTGGAAGGTATTGTCCAAAAATTAAAGATTTCCAGTTTCTGGGCATGACATAGACACAAAAAGATGAATGAAGCTGTATGGATCTCTCTCTCCAACTCCAGTTTGAGGTGACAGGTTAGTAGAGGAAAAGTATACAAGAACCACCTACACAAATCCTGCGTACATCAGTATGAATTTGGGACCATCAATTGGCCAGTTTCACTGATGACCTTACTGTTCATGGACGACAAGGTTCTGCTTACTTAAGGATTGCGTTTCTCCTTTGCTTTCTGCTCCCTCTCTCTCTCCCCCAAGTGTCCTTCATCCCCAAAGGCACAGGGAAATGGAATTGCAGTTAGCCCCTGCTGAACTTTCTTAATATTTAAGACCAAGAGTTCCCGGTCTTGGGTCTCCAGATGTTCTTGGACTACAACTCCCATAATCCATGCCAGCATAGCTGGCGGTGAAGATTTCTGAGAGCTTTTAAGCAAAAGCAAAGAAAGAAGCACGATATAACATTGCCTCTTGGAAATCCTGTACTGCTTGTAGGATAACTATAGAAATACGTTGTGGCCAGCTTCACAATGGCCAAACGCAGGATTTGCAACCTTGCCTTCCTATATAAGGACATGGAAGAACATTATCAGAAACAAAACACCTTCTCTATGTGAGTGAAGCACTGCTTGACAGATGGGATATGAGACATGCTCCACTGGCCATAGAAGACATCCAGAAGTGGATCTCGCAAATATTATGGGCTAAATATTATGCCCAAAGCATTTATGTGACACTGTTTCTAAAGTTTTAGGGCTCAGGAGGCCTAAGAGGCATAAGAGAAGACCGCAACTCATATGGAGAACGTACCTGATGTGTTGATTGTAGTAAGGATCTCTCTCTCATATGGCGAACCCGACTCATCATGATCCACCTATGGGAAGGTGAGGACACCAGAAAGAAAGATACAGGGTGTGTAGGCTGGAGTACTTGCCTCTCTCAGTGGGGGTCTCAAAAACATAGACAATCCTTGAACAGGGACAGAAGCTTCTGAGAGCTCCTCTTAGACTTTGTTTTAATAATGGCCTGTTATTCTGGGCTTCTGGTCCTGTGTGTTCCTTCTTTTCAGTTTTATTTTCAACATAACTTCTAAGTTAGGGTATGTTGAAAGAAGGTGATTGGCCCAAGGTCAGGTTTGGTCTGGAAATTACAATGGAACAAGTGCTATTCCCTTTCTTACTGCTATTGATTCATTTCTCTAGTCTTTCACAAGTAGGGGGACCTAAGGCTAGGTGGCAGATTCTTAAGGAGGACCAGTAGAACTTGGAAGTTTATGATCTTATGATCTGTGGCTTAACCACTTAAGTATTGCCAATACCTAAGACTATTCCATAGTATCTACTGTATAATGCATTGCCTTTATGTCATTAACGTATGGAGACGGGATATTCGTAAATGAATACGGATATCCCAAACCCAAGTGGCTGGGATTCCCCAGTCCCGCCTCCCTGACCCGTCCACTTATGGGTCACCATGCAGTAAATGTGGCTGGTTTCTTGCTCATTATGTCAGTGTGGGCTGAAACCCAGCTGGCACTGCTCCGCCTTCCTGCTTTTCTGGCCACTGAGGGGGGAGACTCATCATCCTGCTGGAAGAGCAGGAAGGCGGAACAACGCCAGCCAGGCGACGGGCAACATTGGTGCGACAAGCGAGATGCTGACCGTGCGCGCTGCACGACAACCTGTAAGTGGATGGGTTATTTCCGAGAGGCGGGACTGGCAATCCCAGCTATCTGGGTCTGGAATATTCATAAAGGTAAAGGTTCCCCTTGACATTTAGTCCAGTTGTGTCCGACTCTAGGGTGCGGTGCTCATCCACATCTCCAAGACGTAGAGCCAGTATTTGTCCATAGACAGTTTCCGTGGTCACGTGGCCAGCGCGACTAGACACGGAACACCGTTACCTTCCCACCGAGGTGGTACCTATTCATCTACTCGCATTTTACATGGTTTTGAGATGCTAGGTTGGCAGGAGCTGAGACATCATATACAAATACAAATATTTCATCTCTAGCTACAAGGGTAACATTCATGTTATGGGTACCACTGTTTTGGATCCTTTTGGAGGACAGGGATTGGCTGATGATGCTTACTCTATCTGGGACATTTTCATAGTTATGCTAATCAGAATAAGAAAGGCAAATCTTAGTATTGTTTTTCTTGTTATGTGCTGTCAAGTCACCTCTGACTTACGATGACTTTATGAATGAGTGCTCTCCAAAATGCGCTGTCCTCAACAGCCCTGCTCAGCTCATGTAGACTCCAGCCAGTGGCTTCTTTCAGGGAGTCAGCCCATCTCATATTTGGTCTTCCTCGTTTCCTGATATTTTCCACCTCTCCCAGCGTTATTGTCTTCTCCAGGGAATCTTCCCTTCTCATGATGTGCCCAAAGTCTGGCAGCCTCAGTTTCCTCACTTTTGCCTCCAAAGACGGGCAAATCTTTTAGGTAAATGTAAGCCATATGTGAGATTCACAGCATGGTGCAGTAGATAGAGTGATGAACTAGGATTCTGAAAACCAGGGTTCGAATCTCCGCTCAGCCATGTCAACCCACTGGGGGAGTGGAACTGGTAAAATCACTCCTTAAATATCTCACTTACCTTGATGGCCCTATTAGGGTTGTTATATGTTATATAAGGTTGTTATACATTGACTCACCCCACATGTGAGCAACTGTTACCTCCTAGCTGTTTTTTGGAATACAGATCCCTTCAGCTGTAGCTGATGGAGCCAATAGTGAGGCATTATGGAAGCTGAAGCCCATAAAAAATGGATTACAGTCACCCACCCCTTGTGCAAATCATATTTCACTCCACAAAGCAGTTGGATTCTAATAGCAGTGTGAAACTTCAGCTTAGCTTCAGTTTGTAAAACCCTGTAGCGAGTTTGAAGGACAGTCGTTTTAGGCAAACCCTAACTTCAAGTACTTTTTTTTAATGTGAAAAATATGACCGTATGAAAACGTTTGCAAAAAACGAACAAAACCCCCAGAATATTGTTCTCTATTGAAAGATACCAGCTGTTCGACATTCTGCTTCTGTCTTGAGCCCTTTTATGGTTCTGCTGATGGAGAAGTAATTTTGGGCAACGGCTTTAGCTTTGTAGCTTTTAAAAATAAACAAGCGTTTTCCCCTCTCCTAGTTACTGAGTCAATTACATGCCTCGTACTGAAAATATTCAGCAGTCACCAACACATGAAACAGTCTGTTAAGCAGCCTCAGTTCACATCTTGCTTGTGTGTGTGTGTGTTTCAAATTAAGAAGAGCTTCTTCCTCTTATGGCTGAACCAAGTCTACACACCTCATCGGGTGTCTATAAATTCAGACTTAAAGTCATTGTTTCTCTTTAGTTTCAATGCAGTTAGTTCTCAGAGGCCAGGGTTTCCTTCCTTCCTTCCTTCCTTCCTTCCTTCCTTCCTTCCTTCCTTCCTTCCTTCCTTCCTTCCTTCCTTCCTTCCTGTCTGTCTGTCTGTCTGTCTGTCTGTCTGTCTGTCTGTCTGTCTGTCTGTCTGTCTGTCTGTCTATCTATCTATCTATCTATCTATCTATCTATCTATCTATCTATCTATCTATCTATCTATCTATCTATCTATCTATCTATCTATCTATCTATCTATCTATCTATCTATCTATCTATCTATCTATCTATCTATCTATCTATCTATCTAGATCCCGGCCATGAAAGCCTTCACAAATACTTTGTTTCCATGCTTATGAAACTTCACCATTGGAAAACCAATGGTTGGTGACAGGGTTGTGGAAAAGGGAGCACTGATCATAAAAGAGGAAATATCGGTAGATGTGCTATGGTAGTTCAGAGGAGGGCAACGAGGATGATTAGCAGACTGGAAAAGCAATTTTCAAATGCTTGAAAGGTAGTGATATGGAGGAGAGGCAGGATCTGTTCTCAGAGTGCAGGACATGTAAAAATGGGCTCAAGCTACAGGAAACCAGATTTTGCCTGACTATCAGCAAAAAACTCTTAATTGTTTGAGTAGTATGACAATGGAACCAATGACTATGGGAGGTGGTGAACGCTCTAATGCTGGTGGCATTCAAGAGAACATTGGGCAATCATCTGTCATCTGCTTTGATTACTGTCTTTGATGTATACCATTACCCTCTTGCCCTCTTTGAATGAAATAGTGTCAATTTCTTCCATTATTCTGTGAATTCTATGGAGTTTATACCCTCTTTTTTATAGAGAGAAATAAAAGAGAAACTATACTTAAAGTTAGCTTTCCACCTTTGGTGTGTTTGTTGTTCTTTCTGAACAGAACAAAAAGCTGATCCCACAGCTACAAATACTCAACTATCCCACCCACTACACCAGAACACAGACAGAGTTCTGACCCCTGTCCTCTGAAGATGCCGGTCATAGAGACTGGCGAAACGTTAGGAGGAAAAACCTCCAGAGCACAGCTGAACAGCCCAGAAAACCTACAACAATCATCAGTAGCTTTCTTAGCTTGTTTTTTTCTCCAGTTGAATGTTATTGGCCTATGTGTAAATCCAAAAGGATCATGCATGTCTCAGATCACCAAATTGAATCATGTTGATATACATGTGGATCAAAAGTGGCATAGTAGGTTTTTGTGACCTGCTCTCTCAACAGTCTGGTGGCCACATTTTGACCGAGTTGCATTTCTCTGGAACTCTTCACAGACGACCCAATATAGACCACACTAAAATAGACCACTCTGAAGGTGCCAAAGTCCTAGAGGTGAATCGCTGTGACCAGTTTAGATCTGTGGTGGAACTCTCAAGTCTTCTACCTGATGACAACAGGAAGAAAGAGATCGGATAGAAGACGTCAGAAAGGAGAGACAATCAAGAGACGCTTTGGGGTGCTATAAGATAAAGGAAAGAAGATGAGAGATGGGGAGAAGGATAGTATCTAAGGACAGGAATTGGGGTTTTCCAAAGAACTGTATACTATATGTAATTACTTTGTAACAGAGAGAGCTAGTTCAAGCTTGAGAAGGTTGTTTCTTACAACATATGTGACTTCAAGTATTTGTTGTTGTTTTTTATTTACAAGATCCTTTTGGAGTATGTGGTTTCATCACTAATCCATTTCTTAGAATTTAGATTTCTGAAGGCATTACAAAAATTAGCTATATGGAACCACATACATGTTAAGTTGCTGTGCTGACATGGTTCTTTCTGTGCCAGATTGGGTCTGCGTAAAGATTTGTTGTTCATACTTTTTTCTGGCATATTTAGTAACCATGCCAATGATGCTTGGGATGTTTTTTGTACTGCAAAATGGCTTGGTGGAAGAGTTACCATGGGTGTATACCACCTGGAATGCACCCATTCCCCCCCCCCCCCGATCCTGGTATCTAAGCAGGGCTGTATCTGGTTAGCATTTGGATGGGAGACTGCCAGAGAATGTGCCTCATTGGGCCAGGTGAGAATTTTGCCAGAGATCCTGCAGAGATGCTGCTGGTACTGAGCTAGGTGGGAAGGGATTTGTGGATTTTCTGGATTACAAGTACAGTGGTGCCTCACAAGACGATGTTAATTTGTTCCACGAAAAACGTCGTCTTGTGAAAACATTGTCTTGCGAAACGCGGTTCCCCTTTGGAATGCATTGAAATCTACTTAATGCGTTCCAATGGGAAAAATCGTCGTCTTGCGAAAATCGTCCATAGAAAACATCGCCTTGCGAAGCACAGCAGCGATCGCAAAAACCAATCGTCTTGCGGATTAATCATCATGTGAAGCAATCGTCTTGCGAGGCATTACTGTAATGTAATTCTCCACCCTAGGTTGCCTTACAGACAACTAAATGTGATGCACCTGGAAATAGTTTCTAAATTGGAAGATGTTGAGGCTCAGCTAGGCCTAGTTCTACCCAGGCTTCCTGTTCCTGTCCCAGTGCTGGCTGGGAGTTTTCTTTCTGAACAGGACGGAGCTAGGCTGAGCTCAGTCTCAAAACCTTCTAATTGAGGCCTTTCTCCCAGGTGCACCACATTTAGGCGTTCATAAGGTGTGCAGAATGGGGAATGATGGTATATGTAGTCCAGGAAACCAAAACAACCCATTCTTCTAAACTGTCTGACTCAGCATAAGGTAACTTCCTATGTTCATTTCTTCCTAAGAACCATTTCCTCTTCTGCTCCTCTCCTGTTGCCTGAAAGACTATTATTAGCTCTCTGTTGAATCGTGTTCCTTAATGATTGTCACTGAAAAAGATACCATTTGGTCAGCTGTAGGGATGTGACATTTAATCCCGAAGCTATACGCTGCTGGCTGCAGTTGTTAGGATTACTGCTAATGTTGCTGTCAGGACGATCTTGTATATATAATTGAGTCTGCTTCAGTTACTTTGATACTGTTGACAATCTGTTATGTGCTATTTGTATCTTTTGATGTTAAGGCCTACGGCTCAACCAATTAACAGATTCATTCATTCTGCATGGCAATTACAGGCAAGAGCTACCTATTGGGGCAAAGCTGCAGACGATGGAAGCATCGCTTGGGGGCACACAGTTCAACCAAGTTTTTCATTATCTTTCTAGCAAATGGGAGACAGGCTTCTTAAAATAAATGAACCTTCCAGTCTTTTAAATACGTCTTCCAGGGTTCTAGCAGAGTTTTTCACTCAATTCGCTTGCACGTTTTCTTTTTATATAGTAATCACTTCTTAGTCGTTTCCCCTGTATGTCGTGCCTTTCCACTGTTAGCTTCTTAATTCAAGATTGTGTGTGTGGCACCCATAGCCGGGAAAAACGTGATACTTGAGTACCATTTGAACAGCATACTATCCATCTGCTTAAAATGTACAATTTCACCAGTATGACTAAGGAGGAAAATGCTTTATTTCACAGTGGGCTTTAGTTCCCTTTTGCCTCATTTTTGTCTGTTTCCCTCGAGGGGAGATATGAAGGAGCACTATGTCCCACAAAAATCTTTTGTTGTTGTTGTTGTAATAGAATCTGGAGATCCAGTAGGAGTCCCAGAGTGTTACCAACAACATGTGTACAGAACTAAGGAATTTTGAACCCATTCCTTTTCGTATCCAGGGTGGCATAGTGGATAGAATACAGTGATGCCTTGCAAGATGAAAATAATTCATTCTGCGAGTCGTCGTATTGTGAAAATTTCGTCTTGTAAATTTCCCCATAGGAATGAACTGGAAAAATAATTCATCTTGCGAGTCACCAAAAAAAATCACAAAACGCTTTCGTCTTGCGAGTTTTTCATTGCACGAGGCATTCGTCTTGCGAGGCATCACTGTAATGAATTAGGACTCAGGATTTTCCCTATAAAGAAAATTTACTTGGGGGTGGGTTGTGTTAGGTTCAGTGGAACTGGTAAAACCATTCCTCAACTATTTCAAGAATAAACTAATATTTGAAACTGGGTCTTTAATAGGCATGGGACTTTTGTATTTTTGGGGCTGTGGTTCCCAGAAGTCTGCAGGAATTCCTCTTAGCCAGAATTCTGGGAACTGTTGTCCAAATTATATGAAAATCTGATGCCCGGTCTTTAACAAAGACTTCCAACTAGGCAACCTAGTGCCCTGTTCAGCAACACAAATCATCATGATCAGCAGTGAAAGAAGATGTGGTCCAAATGGCATGGGGACCCCCAAGTGGCCTCTTCTTGCTGTAAACGCTAGAAGACAACATGCGCATACTGGAGTGTGTCAGCTGGGGAATCATCTTAGAACTGCCGTGCTGGAAGGGGTCCTATGGATCACCAAGACCCGCCCCCTGTCAAGGAGTGGGGAATTAAGCTCTCAGCCTCTGGATCCACAGCCAGAGAGACCTAGACCACTGAGCTATCCAGCAATTCTTAATAATATAGTGGTGCCCCGCTTGACACTTATCCCACATGACGTCGAAATCGCTTAACGATGACTTTTTTGCAATTGCTATTGCAATCGCAAAATGATGGTTCCAATGGTTTTTTTTTTTCACTTGCCGTCAATTAGGAGCCTGCTTCACGAACCGTTTGTTCGCTAAACGATGATTTTTCCAACTCTGCAAAATGACTTCCCTTTGTAAAATGGATTCCCTCCCTTCTCAAAATGGCTGCTTTCTGGACGGAGGCTTCGCATTACAGTGATTTTTAACAGCTGATCAGTGGTTCTCTATGGGCAATCTTCGCTGGATGATGAGGTATTTCCCCATTGGAACACATTGACTGGTTTTCAATGCATTCCAATGGGTTTTTATTTCGCTTAACAGCGATTTTCCAGGGCACCACTGTAGTTTTAGAACTGCAGAACTGGAAGGGGCCCTATGGATCATCAAGTCCAGCCCTTGTTAAGGAGGCCCGCTGGGGAATTGAACCCCCAGCCTCTGGCTCCACAGCCAGAGACCTAAACCACACAGCTCTCCGGCCAGCTATTTATACACTGATATATTGAGTCTATTTTAATTACCTGCTTTCACATCCTTTCTCAGGAGCTGAGAAGGGCTGTTGAGGACAGGCCATTTGGAGATCTCTCCTTCCTAGGTAGCCATAAGTCGGAGGTCTTCAAAAAAGAATGGCTCCGAGAGACATCCAAGCCTGCCTATTTCTCAGACTGCAGCTATTTCATGCCTTAGCTTTCTTTCGAAATTCTTCTATTGTGCAATAAGAATCTAAATGACTCTACTGCTGAAATACTGTAAATGACTTCATCCGCAGTGGCTTAACGATGTCCTTACTAAATTTTTGTTTCAAAGGGTGCTTAATATGGGCTAATGGTGTGTTTATTAATGAGATGGTCTTCAGCTAACAAGCTTTCTAATGGCCAACTGTTCATTTCATTAAGATCTTAAGTATTTGGAAAAGAGAATCCTTATTTTTTAAAAAATGTTTTGCATGCGTTGACGAAATGACAAAAGTGTAACATGAACCAAATTCAGATTTCACCGATGGATTCTTCTAAGATCCTTTGTGGCTGTAGTTTCCTACCACAGTACAGAACAGACTATTTTCCCTTTGCATTGTTCCATGTAATTAGATGTTCTCTCCAGCTTTGCAGGTGGAACCTCTAATTACCTTTTTTTCCTCCTCCTGGCAAAGACCCTGTTCATTTAAGAGGTGCTGCAATAAAAAGAAAACATTGAGCCTTGAGCTGGCATATTTTAAAAATAACTGACACTACAAACATTTATTAACTAATATCCTATTGCAAGGGTACCTGTATTTAAAATACAGAGTGGTAGCTTATCTCTGTGTGTTTGTGTGTGTGTAAATCATTGCTTCAGAACAAACAATGTGAGGTTTATTTGCACTGTCCCTGATTCATCCATGATTGCATGGTTAGTTATTTAATTAGACCTTGAAAATATGTTGTTGTAATAGATTTATTTCTTTAGTAATGGACTTAACAACTACACTGCATTATGTTTGTACTTAGTGGTGGATAAAACCACCCTCTTTTGCACTGTTCCTGTAACTTTCTAGTTACTTTTACATTTCTGGGACTGTGGAAGAAGCATGCCACGAGGACGTGTGCCTTGTACTACGTGGTAACTCTTGTGACAGGAACAAAGTGGTAGACTGTGTTTTCTACCACAATCCAACAATTTACAACACTGTCCTTTTTTAAAGTAACTAAAGAAGCTGTCTTGATTCACATTTGGAAAGAGAAAAATAGTTATTGTAACTATCACGGTGATTATTTTGAGGAAACTAGGACACAGTCTCAAAGCCTTTCTAGCTGGGCTTTTCTCCCAAGTGAGCCAAATTTTGAGGTCTATAAGGTATGTTTGTCAGGTAAAAACTCCCAGAATGGAGAATTATCATAGAATCATAGAATAGGGAACTTGAAAGGGGCCTATAAGGCCATCAAGTCCAACCCCCAGCTCAAGGCAGGAATAAAATCAAAGGATATCTGCCACATGGTTATCTTCAGTTTCTCTTTAATGCCTCCAATGTTGGAGCACTCACCAACTTCTGAGGTAACTCGTTCCCTTGTCGTACTCCTCTAATAGTTAGGAAGTTTTTCCTGATATTGAACGGAAATCTGGTTTCCTGTAACTTGAGCCCATTGTTGCGTGTCCTGCAGTCAGGGATGATGAAGAACAGATCCTGCCCCTCCTCTGTATGACAGCCATTCAAGTATCTGAAAAGTGTTATCACATCATCCATCTGTCTTCTTATCTCAGGACTACATGTGCCCAGTTCTTTCAGACTTTCCTGATAGGGCTTGGTTTCCAGCCCCCCCGCCTCCCGATTATCCTTGTCACCCTCCTCTGAACTTGTTCCAATTGGTCAGCGTCCTTCTTGAAGTGTGGTGTCCAGAACTGGACACAATACTCAAGGAGAGGCCTAGCCAGTGCTGAATAGAAGGGAATTATCACCTCTATTAAGGGATTTCTACTCCAAAAGAATTCCACAAATCCCATCCCTAGAGGCGACTAAGAATTCAGTCTTATTCGATTCTCATTGCAAGTGGGATTTTGACATTTCTTACCAACTCCACCTGCCATGGAGTGCACATCTGTGACCTTCTGGCAAGCCAGAACTAATTCTGAACATTTATTTATTTATTTATTTATTTATTTATTTATTTATTTATTTATTTATTTATTTATTTATTTATTTATTTATTTATTTATTTATTTATTTATTTATTTATTTATTTATTTAATATCTTGCCTATCTGGTCTTACGACCACCCACTTTTCCTCCCAATCCCTTTTCTTCCATCTGTCAGTTTCAGTTTACGAGAAACTGTGTATTTAATAACATTGGGCCTGGAAAACGTATAAAGATCTTGAACACAGGTGTTTTTGTTTCAGTCACGATGGGTCTCGTGCATGTTGTTTGAGTCATTGGTGGGCTGTCAGGCACGAAAGTTTGAATGCTTCCGGATTGAGAGGACAGGAAGGGGTTCAGATGTTAGACTGGATGGTAGATTTGGAGGAGTGGGAACATAAAAAGACAGAAAGTGGTCATCGAAAGAGTTGGTCCTTTCAACTCAGAACTGTCAGGTCCAACTGACTGTGTGTCTCCATGGTTTTCAGTGGGATTTCCCCCTAGCCCTACTTTCGGGTGGTCAACAGGCATTTTACTGATTTCATTTTCCTCCAGATTGTGTAGGACTACTTATTACGTTCGTACGATGTGCTGGTTTCAGCTGATTTTTATTTGTCTTGGGTTCATGCTGGGGAAGATAAAAATGAAAAACTAAGTTCATCTACTACACTTCTGGTTTGATCATAAAAACAATGCATGCCGGTTTTTGATGCAGCACAAGAACATTCATATTCCCAATATTATCACCCCTTCTCTCTCCTCTATGTCCCTCCAGTGATTCTGGAAGGTGAATGACTTGTCTGCAATCATGGGAACATAAAGATTGTGGTGTTATAATTATAATTCTTGGATTTATACTTTTCAGAGCACATCACAATTATCCTGTAGTCCAGGATAGTTAAGAACCAGCGTGGTGGAAGGGTTATAAATGGGTCAGTTGAGGACTCAGCAGCCAAGGTTTGATTGCGTAGAACAGCTACACATTTCAGCCGTTCCCCCTGGGCCTTGCTTCTTACAGTGGCCACTCCGAGAGAGGCCAGAAGAATGTCAGCTAGGAATTGGGTCTTCTCAGTGGTGGGTCTCCTTTCTGTGGAACACCCTTCCATCAGATTTATGCCAGGCCCCAGCCCTCCTTACTTACAGAAAACCTGCCAAGGCAGAACTTTATAAAAGAGGGCTGTAAAAATCTAGAGATTTAAGATTCTTATTTTGGGGGCATAATTTGATGTTGCCATATGATTTTGTTGTGTTTGTGGTTTATATTATTTTGTTATTTTATACTGTTGTTTGGGGGGGGGTGATGCTGCTGCTGTCAGTTTAATTTCTTTTGTGTGCACTTCCCAGAATAGTGGGTTTTCCCTAAATTGAGCACTATATAAATCCAATCCGATCGACCAATTGACCGACCGGCCGAAGGCCAACCAACCAACCAACCAACCAACCAACCAACCAACCAACCAACCAACCAACCAACCAACCAACCAACCAACCAACCAACCAACCAACCAACCAACCAACCAACCTACCTACCTACCTACCTACCTACCTACCTACCTACCTACCTACCTACCTACCTACCTACCTACCTACCTACCTACCTACCTACCTACCTACCTACCTACCTATCTATCTATCTATCTATCTATCTATCTATCTATCTATCTATCTATCTATCTATCTATCTATCTATCTATCTATCTATCTATCTATCTATCTATCTATCTATCTATCTATCTATCTATGGGGCAAATTGTAATCCGTCCCTGCTTGTTTGGAGTTCAGTCCAACAGATTGTTACTTTCCTTTGAGCAGTTCCCTTCTGGCTGTGCTCTCTCTCATAGACTTCAGCGTTGAAAAATCTGTCCCAGAATATTAGCTTGGTTGGCCATGCAAGCTGTATACGCAACAAAGTTCTTTAACTTGTTTATAGAGTCATAGGTAATGGCTACTCTACCAGCTTTCTTCTTCATTGTTCTCAAGTTTTAGTGTTCTTGTCAATTCTGAATTGAGTGCATTAGTGTTTTCTCACTGCTGTGTCAACAGAAGGCTTTGAGAACAGGTGGTTTTATGACTTGTAAAACCAGATGTATCTTGAAATGCTAGTTTTCAGAGGACAGGTCCCACGTGTCTTGGGTGGGACCTATTCTGATACATCCTGTTCACCAAAATATATTATTTTCAGTTAAAGTTCTCACATCTCAAGTTGTCGGACAAAGTGTTGGAGGATGACAGTGTTTCTCCCTGGAACTCCTTCCAGGGAGACACATCTGAGAATGACCAGGGTTGGAGGAGACCAAGGGTTAATTATTGTGTATTAGGTGGCATTGGAGCGTGGGCACCCAATCCAGTTGGCACCAGTGATGGTTTTTAATCTGAGTTGGGAGCAGTAGAGGACCTTGAAAAATTCTCCACGTCATATATGTCGAAGGTAAGGTTGTGTGAGATGCAAGTGCTAGCAGGAATGTGAACAAACTTCTTACTTGTTGTATGAATTTGTTCACTTCCCTGGTCACCAAAAGGTGGTTTCCCCTGGTTGTGAGTTGCCAGATCACCCATATTCCTCACGTTCATCCACCTCCTCCACTAGGTCCTCCCAGATCATGATCCTCTAGGTTGCACTCCAAAGGAGATCAGGACATCATCTATTAGACGTAAGGCCTTCTTTGCTGCAGCCCCTACTTTTTGGAATCAACGCCTGGCTCCCACCCTCCTAAAAATTCAAAAGACTCTTGAAAGCACCGCTTTATAGAGAGGCCTTTTTCGATAGCCATGTTTGATGTATTCCTTTGCTGCTACGTATGTTTCTATGTATGCCCTGTGCCTCGTTTTATTCTGCAGTTCTGACCTGGGCATTATTGGTTAAGCCTCGTTCTATGTTGTTTTTGCTGAATTTACTTTCATTGTGTTTTTGAGGACTCTTAAGTCACCCAGAGTAGAGCATTGCACTAAAGGGGTGGTATAGAAAATGAGTGAATGGATGGATGGATGAATGAATGAATGAATGAATGAATGAATGAATAAATAAATAAATAAATAAATAAATAAATAAATAAATAAATATTGGGTTGTGCTTGGAAATTCGAAACAAACTAGAAACATTCCTCATGTTCCCCAGTTAACTAGTTTCGCTGCCATTCTTTGAGATCTAGAAATGCGAATTTCTTATACAAGCGCAAATCAACACTAGCGTCTAGTTTGGACTACCCCTTGGATTTATGCCCACGCTTACGTCAGTGCTTGTGGAGCTGAGAAAACAGTCAGATTGTACCACCACTGCAGGATGATTACTGGCTGAGCTCCCCGGCACAGCCTCTGTGCTTCCTGTTGTCGCCTTGTTTGCAAAACTTGTTAGTGAAGTGTTCCTTCTGGGAAATAAAGAAAATGTTGGTGTGTTCCTCCGAAGATTTTGGTTTGATATCAATAATGGAATAATGGAAGTTTATTTTGGATGGGGCTTTGCTAAGAACTTATATGTAGTTAGATATGGCTTAATTATGTCTTAATTATATAATAATAAGGGTTTTCTCTTGTATCAAATAATGTACTTCCCTCGAAAAATTTGGCTTGAAAATGAATGCATTTTGATAAATTCTTTTTCTGTAGCAAATTATCTATTAATTGACAAGTTGGTTAGGGTATGTTTTTTTTTTTCAAGGAGAACACAGAAATATAATTTATCATGGCCTTTTCCGTCTTCCACCCACCACAACTCACCCACATCTTGGGCATAAAACCTAAACATTTTCATTTCATTGTTGTATGTATATCTCTTATAGTGCCTCTTAGTTATGGTAACCATAGGGACAGCATTTGTTTCTAGATACTGGGTGTGCTTCTTAACATGTTTTCAATAGGGTGATGACAAACCTTTGAGACGACACCATCAAGATTAAAAATAAGAATATCAACATTGAGGAGTAGCTTTATAATATCGTGCAGTTAGAACTGTAGACCGTCTCACAACACAAACATTGAAACTGGAGCCGTTACCTGATTTTAAGGCCAATTGTGTCATTAATTGTATAGAATTTGAATAAATGTCATCAGCTGACTGCATTTAATATGTATTTGCCTCACTGGTAATTTGTGGTGTTTCCCTTGGAATGCCTGAAAGAGAAAGTAGACAATTGTGGGGTTGAATGTAATTCAGAAGTCAGCAGATTTTTCCATTTAGTTTCTAATTTGGTCTCTTTGGTCTAAACCTCAAAACCCACCGACCTGAAAAAGCACATAAGTTTGGAACTGAATATTAGAACCACATGTAGCTCACAGTACTTTTACCCAAAACCAGAAGAGTAGAATATTTCTTCATTTTGGTATTTTGTAATCAAAGGCAGTGGTTCTCAACCTTGGGTCTCCAGATGTTCTTGGACTACAACTCCCAGAAATCTTGGCCAGTACAGCTAATGGTGAAGGCTTATGGGAGTTTTAGTCCAAATTTGGAACCGCTGATGTAGGGGACAGGGTGAGGGGATTGAGTTTGTTGTTACTGGGGGGAAAATGAGTTGGAAATCTTTCCTGATCTGTTGGATATTATCTAGAAGTCTAGCTGTAGGTCCAGATCCACTTTTTATCCAATCCTGGTGTGATTTCTTTTGTTCTCCTGAACAAGGATAGTTGGATAAACCATGTTTTTCTAAGACAGGATTCTCAATATAGTAGGATCCCCATATATCCACTGAAGTCACCTGTGGATATTGAAAATCATGGATAATAGTGAACACTACATACATATAGCCTGGCAAAAAATAAAAACAGAAAAAAATATTTTCACATGCATTACCATAACTAGACACTAAAGGGTGGCAGTGAACATGTTATGTATTCATAGCACAGTCTTTCATTCCCTCTAGTGGCCAGTTCTGGTAATACTTATGAACATAGTTTTTTTCTAGATTTTTCTTTTAATATTTTTTATATTTTCAGTCCGTGAATAAGTGAGTCAGTGAATAATGACCCAGTGAATAAGAGGGACCTACTGTACCAACAGAAACACAATCGATAACAGTATTTTAATGCCCACTGAAATGACAGCACAGAAAAAAATACTTCCCGGGTAGGTCTCAGCTCCCATCGCTTAGAAATCCATAAATTACCATAGATCCAAATCCAGTTGCTGGCTCAAGACATTTTGCTACTTAATGCTCTGGATCAAGCAAGGTCACCATCAAAGTCAAAGTGAATAGTGCCTAATCTAGGCAAGTTATTTTGACATACAAGGCAGAATATCCCACAAGCATTTCTCTCCATCCCTAGCAAGTGCAAATCTGATAATAATTTGGTGCTTTTTCTTGATACCCCAAGTCTGATGCCTGAGGGGCCTGCCTCATTCTACCAAACATTAGGGTAAGTGGTATAATCAGTAGAAAAAGCCCGTTCTTTTTCCTGCTTTGCTTGTACAGAGTCCAGAAGTGGGAAACTCCGTCGACATGTTAAAAAAAACATGTTGGATTTTGTTTCTGAAAAGAAAGAAAATAAGCTCATAATCTTTCTCAAAGTAAGAAAGTATTTTTTTTATTTATTAAATTTATACCCCGCCCCTCTAGACCATGTCTGCTCGGGACGGCAAAAAGTATAACTCCTCCTTTTTGCAGAAGGACCCTTGTTGAATAATATTTTTTATGAAAGAGAAATATGCCACTCTCAAAAACCCTGCTGGAAAATGTGAGATTAAATTTCAAGTCATATATGGTTTATTTCTCCAGACACTGCAGTTCCAAATAATGCATTTTTAATACTACACGTGGAATTCCACAGATTCATAATAGCATACGACATCTTAATATCCTTTACAGTATCCAACTGGTCACGTCCAACTGTGATAAACACTTGCATATGTTATACGACTGACATTACAAAGTAGAGAGATAATGGGGAGAAATCACCATGGTCTATGTCTGTAAAATCCATAGCAAGCCTTGAATGTTAATTTTGAAGTTAAAAACAATATATACGCTAAGTTTAAAACTGATATCTCAGTTAATACTTCTTTATTTCTCCAGGAGGGGGAAAAATCCCGACATCTGTGCTTTAAATGAATTTAATGAACTGCAAAGACTGACATTTTCACTATAAAAGTCACACTTCATTTCATAAAGTAGTTAAATATTGATGATATATTAAAACAGTCTTGAATGTAAATGGCAGTATAGTTTACAAAATAGGGATCTAAAGATTCCACCCTCACTCCTCCCATGTTGAAAATTTCATGAACTGAGAAAATAATAACATAGCTGAGTGTTCCCTTAATAAACACCAAGTACATGTTGACATAACATCAGAATTATGGGTTCCCTTCTTGGGGGAACTGTGGAATGTCAATGTACAGTGAATGAACAAGTTTGTTGTGAGACAAACTCAAACGAGCAAGGAAATTAAGTTAAGGCTTAACTCAGGTTGTTCATACCTGAAATAATAAGGATTATGAATAGATTGCAAGATTATTTATATTGTGCAACATTGTCCTTTGATTTTAGAACAGATGATTTGAAGAGCAATTGCTTCCTATCATCTTCATGGCAAAAATGGTAGGCAGAATGCCCTTCCTTTGCTGAATTGAGTTGCCCCCCCCTTCACCTCATAGGCATCCTTCAGTCTCAAGAGACTATGGTAACATGCTCTGAATCAAGCAGTGTCCTCTCCAGAGCATGAAGCCTGGGTAAAGTAATATGGAGGATAGGCTGTTACCCAAGCAGCAAATCCCCCCTCTCCACATCACTGAAAAAGTCCAATGGAAAGGCAAGAGCCAATACAACTGGTTCCAGCAATATCGCAGGAGCTGGCAGAACGACACATGCTGCCTTCGGGACTCCAGCTCCGGATTTTGCCTCTAGGTTAACTCCTGAAGCCTTTTTCATGAGTGGATATAGCCACAAGGCAGTGGAGGTTTGAAATCGGAGTTTTCCTTCTCCTAGATGGGCTGCTTTCCATGGCTGACGAGCCCCACCTACCCCTTATCTTAAGAATGAGGTTAGCTGGTTGCTTTGGGGCCGGATGGGATTTTTTGACTGGCACGCGAATCGGCCTAGAGTGCCAGTGTTTCTTTCCCCCATCCCCTTCTTATCAGCGAGGGCGGTTTGAGGCGGTGTTAAACTAAACCCATGTAATAGGTCACAATAGTGGGGAGTGCCAAAGGATAAGGGTAGATCGGTTCCTAGGAAGGCCTCTAGAGGGTGATGAGCACCCCTCCTCTCAGAAGGGCAGCAGCTGAGGTTTAGTTGAGAGGAGGGGAAGCTGGTGACCCCAGGGGATGCTCAGCAGAGAGAGTTTGGAGACCCGGATGGGGAAAACTTGGGGTACCACAGCTACGGGATACACGGAAGCATGCTGGACGGCAAGACAGAATAGGAACTTGATTGGCAGCCTGGATGGGAAGGTCAAGGTTGACTCCGGTTACAGACCAGTTCAGGCACTACGGTAGACCCCCTCCCTTGTAAAAGGAAAAGTTTGGGTTATAAATAAGTTAATAAAGTTGTGGCCCTAGTGATCCCATATCCCTGTGTCTGTCTCGTTATTCCAGACTGGGCAGGCAAGAGTCATCCTAAAATAGGACCATCTTGATGGCATACAATTATAGTTTTGATTATGCCCAACTATACTCCCTTATGAATTCAGGACATGGATGGGTTCCTTCTGTTGTGCATGAAAAAAAAACAAGTTCCTTTCTTGTAGCTTCCACGCCTTTTCATAAACATTTTGTATCATGGTTTTGACAAGTATATAAGCAGAACAAATTTCCCAATCATAGCATGAAGAATCAAAGGCTACCATCCGCTGGCATTATTTCCTATTCGTGATCCATTGGCATTAAGAAGGTTGTACACTCCCTTCTTGCTCTTTTATTTTTAAAAGGTGGAATGTAGCTGCTGTGTGAGCACTAGTCTCATCACATAATTCTGGTTTATCCCCGATGCACCCAGCTCAGCGATAGAGCACATGCTTTATATGCACAAGATGGACACAACATCTGGCAAAGGCATGTGTTGTTAGAGCTCTAAAAGCAGACTGAATAACTGTGCAGAAACACCTTGTTAGTTACTGAAGGCACCATTCCATTAGAACCCAACAATTAAATGGGTTTAGGTAGGTATCACACATGCCTATACATCTATGATTCCCAACCGTGGGTCCCCAGATGTTCTTAGACTACACCTCCCAGAAATCCTGGCCAACACAGCTGGAAGTAAAGGCTTCTGGGAGTTATAGTGCAAGAACATCTGGGGACCCATGGTTGGGAACCAGTGCTATATGAACTGGCCTGAAAATGTGTATTGTTGGCAAGATCACCCTATGGATAGCTTTTGTGAATAAACAGCAAAATATATTATACAGACTGATGTACTAGATTATTAGTAGATTGATGATGTCAGAGTGTCAAAGAATCCCTAGCTCAAGTGTCATCTTGTGATAATGAGCTTGTTCTCAGTCACCCATTTGGGGTCTTGAGATGATTAAGAAACAGAGAAAGTTGACATTTTGGTACATGCAGGTAAGGGGAAGTGAGGCTTAGGGATATAAATCTTTGGTTGCCTGTGAGATGGAGATTCGTTTTCTGTCAGTCATGATGAGGTTTTTCTCCCCCAAGAACCGATTTTGTGCAAAGGATGCAAATGAAGCAAATTGTCCAAAAGTACAACAGCGGCTGCTTTGTTGCATGGATTTTTGTGAGTCAGAAGTATTGGGCGGGTTGCTTGTGTTTTTGATTTATCAACTAGCCCTTCTGTGCTTGCTGAGTGAACGCTTTGGCTAACTGTGCTGAAATGTTAATTTTGCACAAAGATGCTTTGTGCAAAATGCAATGGTTTTAATGGGGGGGGGGAAGGAGAGACCTTTGTTTCACTCCTGTGCTGCAAGTGAGAAATTTGGTTGGGTGTGAAAATTCCTCATAAAGATGTCTCAACGTGTCAATACACTCTATCCTGAGGAAAACAGAAAATCGAGTTAATACTGTTCACATCCCTTGTTGAGGCCAGAGAGGAGAAGCCACGGATGTCACCTGGCTCCTTGAACTTGACAACATTGTCCTCCGTCGCCTACACACTGGATTCTAGATGCCTGGGCTTGCATGTGATCTAGAACCCAAGCTCTAAAATGTTCCAAACTATGTAGAAATCCGGAACCTGTGTATTGAGTATGGCATCTGAAAAAAGGCAGCCAGGCAAAGGAATGTGTCTCTCCTTTTTACATTCTGGTCTGAGGTCTGGATTTTATTTATCTACTCCAGAGTAAACCCTCTTGAGTTCCATAGGCCTCGTTTGCAAGAAAGTGTGCATAAGATTTCATTGCACGTCTTTGAATGGCTAACAAATGCATAATATCCATTTCTGTACCAAGTGTTTGTGCTCTTGATACATTCTGATCCTTATTAGTTTTTGAAAGAGTGACATTCATACCGTTCAGTCGCAGATTTATTGAAGTACACAGAGTAGACAACTTACGGGAACTGTGTGTTCTTTTAAAAAAAGGCCACATCTGTTGCCTAAAGAACAGTAATTACTGAGAATCAAGTAAATATGCAGGAGGTTAACTATAAAGGAGAAGAAAAAGAGAGAGAGATCACCTGATGTTGCATAGAAATCATTCTGCATCACATCTTGAATATTATTCCTCTACGACTGAATACATTCTAATAAAATGGCTCAAAACCTGAAACTTTATTTTCACATGTATACCTTAGTGCAGAAACCTATACAAGCATGAATTAAACCGGTAGATAGGTCAGTGGTTCAGGCATCTGGTTGGGAGTTTGATTCCCTGCTGTGCCTCCTTAATAGAGACTGGAGTTCTATTAGCATTATTATTAGGCTATATAAACTGTTTTTTTATGGCACATGGTAGGATGGTTTTGTATGCACTCGGTAGACAAGCAGTATCCAAGTACAGTGGTGCATCGCTTGACGAGGATAATCTGTTCCAGCGAAATCGCTGTAGAGTGAAATCCTCGTCAAGCGAAATAAAAAAGCCCATTGAAATGCATTGAAAACTGGTTCAATGCATTCCAAAGGGCGAAATACCTCAGCGTCCAGCGAAGATCCTCCATAGGGCGGCCATTTTCCGATGCCTGTGCAGTGAAAAATCCATCCTGAACACAGCGGGGAGCTACTTTGAACAACCGGTGGCCATTTTGAAAACCCGACGATCAGCTGTTTTGATCGTCGTAATGCAAAGAATCGGTTCCCGAAGCAGGGAACCAATCGTCGTAAAGCGGATTTTGTCCATTAAAACATCATTTTGCAATCGCAATAGCGATCACAAAAACATAATCGTGAAGCGGATTCGTTGTCAAGCAGGGTAGTTGTTAAGCGGGACACCACTGTATGTTTATCCCAGGCTACAGATCACAACCCAATCAGCTCCTTCAGGGTTGTATAGCCCGGTTTGCGCATGCTGTGTGGGGGACATAGTTTTTCAAAATACAGAGAGACACTTTCATCTCCTTGTTTAATAATATTTTGCAAATGTATGTGAAATTCCACAGATTTCTGTTAAGAAGAGAGAGAGAGAGAGAGAGAGAGAGAGAATATCTCTGGGTTTAGCAGTAGAAGTATTTTTTCTTCTTCTGCAGTTCCTCAGATTCCTGTTAAATCTGAACTGGGAAACTATGGTTATCAATTTCAGAATATGTTAAGATCTTAAGCAAGGTTCAAACTGGTGTGGATAAAATGGGAAACCATGGTTAATTAAAGCTCTTCTGCCATATTATGGTATACCAAGGAGGAAGGAGAGATAAGGGTGGGTTGCAGGCAGAGAACACAAGGAAAAAGTTCATGAATATCTTAGCTTACTAAGCCACAATATCTTTAGAGGGTTGGCTGTATTAATCTTTTTCAACTAAACAATAAAGCATCTTGTAGCATTATGATTAATGACTTGTTTTAGCATGATTTTTGCAATTCTGTTCTTGAGAGTGAGCTTAGAGAACTGACTCGAAAGCACAAATGTGCAGGCTAAAATAAATGTGTTGTGTTGAAAATGCCACAAAATTCTTTGCTATCAAGTCTGGAAAGAAACATCTGAACTGCGTCCAAGTACTTCCCCATTTGCAAGGGTGACCTCTAGATGATGACAAGGTTTTGGAGCATAAACTAGTTTCTCAAGATTGCCAACCTTTGGCTCCAGTGCAGAAAATCCAAAACAATTAAAGGAAACTTAGAAGAATGTATCTTCTATATCAACCTTGGGCCTCCAGATGTTCTTGGACTTCAACTCCCAGAAATCCTGGCCAGCAGAGGTGGTGGTGAAGGTTTCTGGGAATTGTAGTCCAAGAACATCTGCAGGCCCAAGGTTGGGGACCACTGTTCTATATTAACCCAAGTTCTCTGACCCCTTCCCAGCTAGGGAGGGGGGTGTTCAAGAATCTTTACCGTCTGAGGACCAGATGTGTGTATTGAGGACCTACACAACTACAGTAGGCTTCCAGTTCTTCACTGCAGGATGACAGAGTTTCATTTATGGAGTGGAAAGGAAGGAATGAATTTAGGATGTTGCCTTATACTGTATTGAATTAGACCATTGGTTCATTTATCTAATATTGGTGAGAACAACTGCCAGTGGCTTTCTAATTGAGAGTTTCTCCAGCTTTACCTCTGCCAAAAAAAATGGCCACTGTCTATCTGTTGTTCTGGGTCAAGGCAGCTGTCCATACATTAATGCACACACTTCTGTCCCTTCCCCAGAGATGGATTCAGCCCCGAAGCCTGAAAGAGCAAGGAGAAAACTAATTTGCTACACTTGCTTAGTGATCTTATCGCTGGAATTTGTACTGACCAAATTATAGAAGGCTCAGATTACAAAATTGGTGGGTTTCCTACTGCGTTCTGCTTGTGTCTGAGAGCCTAGAAAGTTGCAATTAATAAGAGGAGATTTTATCAGGCAAGTTTAAATTAGTGCCTTTATTTTCTTTCAAAGATCTTGGAAACAATTTTCCCTGCAGCAGAAGCGTTAGAGAAGGATCCCTCTTTTACTCCCAACTGTAACTCTTATCTTCCATCTTCAAGGGCCATAATGATTCAGGATGATAGGAACTGTAGTCCAGTGAATGCAAGGCCCCATATAAAGTACAGGAAAATCAGGACAGTTTTCAATCTAGACAACAAAAAAGGGTGTTGAGGTTACAGGATGAAATGTTTTTCCCCACCCTGTTGTTCTAGCAAGTGAAGAAAGCTACCCGGCTTCTTCTCCACCTCCAGTGTCCACACTGATGGAAACTCTTATATGTAGTCTCTGGATTTATGGACAAGGTTGTAATTGTGATGTGGACGGGTCTGGTAGAGGAGGACTTGAAGAGGAATCCGTGAGTGTGTTTAGCATTAAGGGTCAAGGGATGTGTCTTGTAAACCCTGGCTTTCTCCAGGCAGCCTTGAACATCCTGGGCGATCTTAGGGTAAGTGTGTCTAACGTAGCTCTGTAAAATTGTGGTTGGCAATGTGAACCATGTGCATCTTGTCTGAAGCTTGGCTGAGCTAAAGCGATTAAAAAAAATAATCATGTGACGTCAAGTGAATTCTGACTCGCGCCGACCCTTTTCTGAGTTTTCAAAGTAGACAATACTCAGAAGTGGTTTACCATTCCCTTCTTCTTCGGATGTGCTGGGACTGGGATCTACAGCTAGTAACCTGTCTAAATATACCCGTTTCCATATTCTTTGTGAATCCCGTTGAAGCTCTTTTCGAGTTTCTTAGTTCGTTGATGCCGCTTCGATAGTAAAACTTTTTAATTTGGAGATAACATAAGAGCAACAAGGTATTAATTGCATGAAAGATAGCTTGCTAATTAAAAGGTTTCTGCACAGTTGTCTAAGGTTAACAGTGTCTTGAAATACTTGAAATGAAAGCCTAATTACATTATGCGCTCTAAATGTTTCTTTTTCTTTTTAATTTTTTTTCTCTCCGCAAGGAAACATTGAGATTGTTTCCTTTTGTAATTCCCAGGGCTCTGTGGCACGGTATGGGTGAGTCTAGTTTTGAACATTTTCCCTGTTGTTGTGAATATACAGCTAGTTGGACAGCTCAGAGAGTTAGAGGTTGGGAGTTCGATTCCCCGCTGTGCCTCCTCCAAGTAGGGCCAGCCTGTGTAGCCTTGGGCAAGCTGCACAGTCCCCAGAACTGACATGACGCCACACCATAATTGACAGGAAGACCTGTTTGATAGTGCAATTGACTTGTGTCTCATGATAACGAAATGTCCTTCAGCAGAGATATTTAAACAGAGCTTAGATGGCCACTTCTCAGCAATGTTTTGTAGGTTTTCTGGTTGGCCTTGATGACCCTTAGGGTCGCTGGCAGGCCTCGGATTCTGTAGCGATATGATTGTTGACTCATCATCCTCCATGTGAAGGAGAGCAACAGCAGAAACTGAAGGGGCGGGTGTGCAGTGCTTCCCCCCCCCCTTTGCACAGTACCTTTATTCATTTTAATAAATAGACAGTTGTCTTCACCACATATCTCAGTGTGAGACAGGTTCAGTGCCTGTGGAGACAAATTCTCCCTCTGCAGGCTGTATTCCGTCCCAGTATATATCTCTTCCATTTGCTTTTTGCAAAACTGGACATGACCAGAAGCTCACTTTCGCTCCTGGGGAGGAAAGCAAGACAAAATAACAGACGTCCACCTTATCAAAACTGCTGAATTAAAGTTGCACTGGCTTAGGCATCTGGTTATGGACCCACTGGGGGTCCTTGACAGAGGATGATCCATCAGATCCCTTCTAGCTCTGCAGTTCTAAGGTGATGATGATGATAATTATAAAGCATGGCAGTGGGGGCTGGGATGGAGGATCCATGTTGTCAGTGCCTACATATGACTACTAAGAATTCAGTTCCCATTTCAGTCTCAACTTATGGAGTTTTTCTTTAAATTACAAAATCATGTTTAAATACCCTCGTCTATGAATAATTCTCACAAAATATTGGTTTTTATATATATATATATCTTATGTGGGAGGTGTTATTCAGCTGGCAGTTCTTTTTTTTCTACTTGCATTGACTTGCTGAGATTTTGCAACAGCTTTTTATTTCTTTGCTATTTCAAAAAGAAGAAGAATGTAACACTATTTGTTTAGAGAGATTAACTGCTGTCTTTATCACTCTTGGCATTTTCTAATGTTTATTCTGAGTGTGTACGTTATCCACCTTTTTCACACGTGAAACCCAAATGGAATACAGCAAACACACCTGAATTGAGTGTGTTGGGTCTATGAAGCCCCCCGCTCTCCATCCTGATGACAGATAACAATCGGGCAGTTATGTTTTCTACTGTATAATGCGGAGTAGAGGCCATTGTAGGCAACCCTGTTCTAATCATGGCTTCTCCCAACATAAATCCATTAACCTGAACTGATAACCTTGCCTTGAAGCTCCTGAGATAAACAATACTGCATTATAAATTATGGAGACTCTACAAATAAACTGGTTTGGAAAGGACACTGTAAATAAAACAAACAAAGTTAGAGATGGGAAGAATTCATAAGGATTTAGTCGCAGTCTGTGGTTTAGGAACTATATGTCTTGGGCCAAGGTTCAAGAACATCTTGGGTTCTAGACACCTGGAATAAGCACAAAACATCTGGGTCCCCAGATGTTCTTGAACTAAAACTCCCAGCAGTCTTCACCACTAGCTGTGCTGGCCAGGATTTCTGGGAATTGCAGTCCAGGAACATCTGGGGACCTAAGGCTGGGTAGCACTGCCTTAGAGCAATGATTGAATTGTGGGCTTCCAGATGTTCTTGTCTTGTTGGCACAGACAGTGGCTATGAATGCTAGTTTTGTAGTCCAGCCACATCTAGAGGGTTTAGAGATGGTCTGATGGTGATGATGAGGGCAATCACAAACATATCACTAGTTACTGTTAGGGCATAGGTGATAGCAGGAAGACCCTGTTTGCAAGCTCACAATGGAAATAAGCAGAAGTACAGACCTCTGAAGGGAGTGGCTAGGTTGAGATGTTGATAATCCTACTGGTCCCATGCTGTGCAACTAGGCAATCATCCATGTGAGCTTACCTGGCCAGTTGGCCATCAGGCTCCTCTGCTAAGCCAACTCAGGAAAGCCATCACACACCCATTTGTGCACTCGGCTGGGTATGTATGGCCAGAGTTAAGCAGGTCCCCTTACGTGGGTGGGTTTTTCTCAATAGGATTTTGCCCGTCGTGTTTCAGTTCACCAAGCCAAATTTTCGGCATGTGCCAAATTGCATGCTTCCTTTCTCCTCATTCACCTGGGTCGACATTGTTTGACCAAACAGTAGTTTGTCCTTTGTAGAATTGGTGCATTGTAGAGTTCTATGTAGGAGACCAATACAGAAGACCAAAAAGGAGACCTCACCTTATGTGAATTGATGCTGAACTTCCTTTTTCTAAAAAAAAGTCTGTCTTCATTCATTCATTCATTCATTCATTCATTCATTCATTCATTCATTCATTCATTGCTTTATTTCATTTTGCTGTTTTTGAAGCATGGAGGACCTATGTGCTTCTGGAAACCTTTTGCGAGTAATGGATTTAAAACTAGATTCTGAAAGCAAAGGTTATCTTGATTTCTAATCAATACATTGTCAGGGCATATCTGGCTGTGGAGCCAGGGGCTGGGATTTCAATTCCACGGTGCCTCCTTGACTGGATGATCCATAGAGTCCCTTCCAGCAGCTCTGTGGAGATGATGAGAAGGATGAGGGTGATGATTATACTGTAGTGCCTCACAAGACGATTGCCTCGCGGGACGATTAATCCGCAAGACAATTGTTTTTTGCGATCGCTGTTGCGCTTCGCAAGACAATGTTTTCTATGGACGATTTTCGCAAGACGACGATTTTTCCCCATTGGAACGCATTAAGTAGATTTCAGTGCATTCCAATGGGGAACTGCGTTTTGCAAGATGATGTTTTTTCAAGACAGCTTTTTTGCGGAACGAATTAACATAGTCTTGCGAGGCACCACTGTACTTTTTGAAAGATGAAGGAGAAATACATTTTGTGTCTAGTCCAACCGGCCTCAATGGAGGCCATATGCTTCCCTGGGGGGCTCTGGCACATTTGAAGGGGGCCACAGACTGTAAACTGTTCTTTACACACCACCTTATAAGATTCGTTATGCAACTTGTACAATCTTGATTCTGCCTATACAGGTATTACTTTCATATTGCGATTGTGGCCATGCCCCTCCCAAAAGGTTGAGATTGACTGGTCTAGTGGGTAAAAACAGAGTGGTGTGGCCTACCTGATATCTACTTGTGAATAGCCACCGTAATATGGTATCAGAGGTGATAAGCTTCCCCCACTACCCAAACCACGTCTCTCCCCAAAAGAATTCCCATTGGAAATTATAATATTAGAGGTCACTATGAATTCCTGTTAGTATTTCCCCTCCTGCCTCCCTTATCCTCCAATGTAATAGCTATTTTATATTGAATTCTTATTCGTTTTAGTTAATACAGAATAATCAAATCACCCACCATTATGACTGGGACGTTGAAAAAGGAAAATAATGGGGACATAACATAAATCTCCTAATGTAATGAAACTCTCATTGTATTCGATTAAGAATGCTAAACCTACTGGTTCCGGCTCACTAGAAACAGTGATTGAATAAGGAAAATAGAAGACAGTTTCATTTCGCCATGTACATACTAATTTGAATGCATAGTTGCGTTTCTCGGGCCCCAAATGGAACCAATGGCTCATGAATATCCGTGCAGCCTGTGTCAGGCTCAATATTCCTCTTGATGAGTGGGGGCACCATCTTTCAAGATACTTGGGGCGCCATTAAAAGCCTGCAAATTGTCTTTATGTTGGTTTATTTAAATGACATATAATATCTTACTATAAGAGAAAGAGACACATATTCTTCATGCTTTCTACTGCACACCTTTTCTTCCTCCTTCCTCCTTTCCTCCCCCGTCTCTCGGCTTATAAACTGTATCCTCCTTAGGGCAGGAGGAGCTGGTGGGATGGCTCGGTGGTTTAGGTGTTGTCTTGCAAAACTTGAGGTTGGGGGTTCGATTCCCCACTGTGCCTCCTTTGAGTACAGCCAGCCTGTGTAGCCTTGGGCAAGCTGCACAACCCCAGGATGACCCCTAGAGGAAGGGAAGGTTAAACCACTTCTGAGTATTCTCTACCTGAAAAACCCTGGAAAAGGTTGCCATAAGTCAGAATTGGCATGATGGCACATGAGTCTTTGTTATTACGGCAGGGAGCTCTCTCAATGGATAGGCAACCTAGGGTCTACCCCATTTTGAAGTGCTGGCACTCCCATAAACAGAAGACAGCATAGTCTGGAGTCAGTACTTATGTGAGTAATGTCCATGTTACATTGATGTTGACCAGGACTAAGAGAAATTGCTTCTTTGGACTGCAGCTGCCTAGGATGATTACTGACCACCCTTGCAGGTTAATAATGGAAGTTGCAATCCCAAAAAGAAGACCTCCAGGCTCTGTCACCTCCCCATGCTTTACAGTATGCCAAAGACCCAGTGCATGGATCATATACAATAGTGGTTCCCAACCTTGGCTGTCCAGACGTCCTTGGTCTACAACTCCCAGAAATCCTGGCCAGCACAGGTAGTGGTGAAGGCTTCTGGAAGTTGCAGTTCAAGAACACCTGGGTCCACAAGGTTGGGAACCACTGAAAAACAAGTTACTAATGCTGGAAATACTGTGAACCATACTAATGCATTTACTGGTAGTGATACGTAGTAGTGTTGAGGTGTTTTCAGAATTTTCTGTCTCGGTCCTTCTCCCCCCCCCCCCGGGTGAAGTATCTATTTTTCATGCTCACAATGGGCTGTGTGTATTTAAGAGATAAAGATGGATGTACCGATTGATTAACTGATTGATAGATTGAACCTTTTCCCCCCAGTAAGGAGATGAGTAGACTGAGACTGCTAGTAATAATTCAAGCCAGTGTGTTTTAATGGACAGAGCGTTGGACTCGAAGTCAATAAACTTGGGTTCACATCTCTGCTCAGTCATGGAAACTCATTGAGGGTAGTGATGGTAAACTACTCATCAAACATCTCACATACCTTGCAGACCCTATAAAAGGTAAAGGTTCCCCTTGACAATTTGTCCAGTCATGTCCGACTCTAGGGGGCGGTGCTCATCTCCGTTTCCAACCCATAGAGCTAACGTTTTGTCTGAAGACAATTTTCCGTGGTCACGTGGCCAGCGCGACTAGACACGGAACGCCCCCACGTCCCTCATGAAAACCCTATAAGGGTCACCATAATTCAGAAGGGAACAGATGGCATTTGACAAACAAATAATAAGTCTTCTGCAGAAATACAAGCCTTCCTTCCTTCCTGAATACATTTTCATCTTAGCTTTTGCCTACGAGGGATATTACAATAAAGATTAATAACTATGTAGAACAAAATCAGGAAAACATTCCAGTAAATTGCAGAAGAACAAAGAGTTCGAAAACCGAAGCATGTATTAAGTACACGATCAGAAATCTGACATACTCCAACATGCTGTTGTGCAATATCCTTTTCAAAAGCTATTTGTATTAAGACGCCCCTGCATAGTCCAACGAAGTGCCAGTGTTGTGGCTATCTTTTACTTTGTGTTTATTGTTTCCCCGGTATTGTACACTGCTTTGAAATCTCCAGATCTTAGCCGTCTAAAAAAACAAAACAAAAAAAACATTTCTTTCATAAACAAATACCTAGCGTAAGATTCGTTTCTCGAGATACCCCCTCCCTTTAAAATACAATAAAAATGGTAACGTTCATTGGACTTCAGACCTCCCAGCTTCAAAACAAAAGAAGAAAAAGAAGGGATTTTTTTTTTAGAAAAAATGGAAAGAAAAAGATTCAAGTTTGACAGGAATGTTCTGAAGCTGGTTTGAAGGGAGTGCCTTAATGAAGATGAATGACGAAAACTGCCCATATAAGAGTCGCATGTTGGGCAGGCAGCCCAGGTTGCCGAAATGGTGTGATGGAACCTCACGGCTCCATTTATCAGTGTCATATTTGGCCTAAAAGTGGGCCCCATTGTTCAGTTTCCTCCTACATGGATAGGTCAAATTTAATATCTACAGCTCTTGTAGAACAGTCCTTTGATGCATTTCCATTAGCTAGGCAATAATAGAAAAGCAGTCGAGAGAAACCGGACATAGCTTCCCAGTTTCCCCTTTCATGAAATCCAGCCCCTCCTCGGGCCTAATATTGCTAGAAACATTACGGATTTATTTTAAAGTCTTGGGACAGGATCACACCTATTGGATTATTGTTTAAAAAAAAATTATGGAAAGGCAGGAGGAAGGAAGTGTCGCATAGATTGCTTCTAGGATGCGAGATTTTATTTCTGAATTACCTTGAGTGACACTTTCCCATTCGTTACAATTTGTGTGTGTGCTGGAAAACTTTCTTTTAAGGGCCTTTCGGGAAAGCAAGTCAAAACTGACATTGGAAACGGCGTTAATTTTTTTTTTTTTAATGGCTGGCTCATTTAAAATGCACACCCAATTTGGGATTTATCCATTGAAGCACAAACGTCTCTCTCTATATTCCTTTTTATTTTCCTCCACATCCCAATTATGCAGATTAAGCATTTTCATCTTATTTGGTGGAAAGCAACCAAACTAATCATGCCTGGGCTGGTTTCTCCCAGTTCATTTTGATTTGGTTTAAAAAAAAAAGACAAAGGCATTCTAGACTTAACATCTTTCAAAAATGGTGGCTTGTAGCTGACAATACACATCAAGTTAGCAATTTGTTAGCCTCCCACCCCACCCCCGTTTCATGCATTTTGGGAAGGGGGGGAAATTCCGTGTTGAACCCAAGGGTTGTTTTTTTTTTACAGTATGTGATCCTGCTAAAACAATGGTGTGTGTGTGTGTTTAAACAGGGGTTGGTAGGTGCAATGCAAAACGTTCTGGCCATATGTTTCCATAATTTAAATTAATTTAGTACAATCGTGCCGTTAATCTTTGCCGACTTGTTGATTGGCGTTTTGCAGACATATTTCTGGACACCTCCCAAGGCCATTTTCTCCAGGCTCTCTGGCAGTCGCCGAGACCAGCGTCTTCACAAATTGGAGTCCTGCACACGCTGGGAAGCAAACCAAGATTTAAATTAGACTGTAACCTCTGCTCCGTATATAGCTTGTATTCCTCAACAGTAGGGAACAGTGATTTGTTTAATAGAGTCAGCCCTGTAGCGTATAATAGACTGATAGATGAGTCATTCCTTGGCCATGTGCGTTTCTTAAATTTGTATAGATTGAAGCCCTGGATAGCAATGGACTGACTTACAGTTGTGCAAACAGTAACTATTAGCAGAGGCTTACAACGGTCGGGGAGAGAGAAAAACACCACATCGGCTTTGATATTAAGCACTGGGAAGATTTTTTTTTTTTTGGTTTTGCCCTTATTTGGTGGTGGGAACAGTTCCCTCCCCCATAAATACAACGCTTTCGAAAATGTGTTGTCAATGTGTTGCGTATTAGACTTGGTTTCTCGTTGCTCGTGTCTATAAATATTGACTTTGGCCTGCCGCATTTCTCTGTAATTAAATTTAGTATCCGTCTGCATTTGTGGCTCCGTAATTAGAGTTCTAGTCTCTTTCGGTTGTGTCGCTTTTTGCCTTGCTCATTGTTTCCTTTTTCTCTCCGCAGTGTGTTAAAAATGTGTCGCTGACAATTGATAGCCATGGAAGCAGGAAAATCTTTTCTTTCCAGACAAGGGGCTTGTCTTGAAAGGAGGGGCCGACCTCTTCATACCAGTGTACTTCATGTTTATTTAAAAGCTTAAAATCATTACACCAAATCTCACTTTTTTGTCTCGCCGAAAATTGATTTTGCTCACAAAAAATGCAGGGGCCTGAAAGGGAATATTCAGAAATATGCAAATTGAGCTTAGATAGAAATCTGTTGGAACAGCTGCATCAAACCAATCAACCCCCCTTTCTCTCTCTCTCTCTCTCTCTGCCCCCCCCCCTCAACCCCACTCCTCTCTGTCTCTTTTAACCTCGAGAGATTATTAGCATGGTGCAAAACCCTTCTCAACCAAATGATCACCTGCTTCTATTAAAGCATTTATTTTAATTTTTACGTTCAGTTTGGTGGGGAACAGTGGAATTGGTCTTGCCAAGTGGAATGGCTTCTAAGGCTTTCCACTTCTGCTGGCGCTGGCATGTAGAAAATAAAGCGCGCACTGTGTAAATACGGAACAATACAAAGACATCTTTCAGAACAGTTTATAATGTACTGCACCCTTCCCTGGAATGAAGCCAAACAGTAGTTAAGTGGAATGATATGCCAATCACAAACTATTATTGCAAGTATAACCTGTTATGCTGCCATATCTTATCTGGAAGTGTCAACTTGATGTAAGCCAGATGCTTTACTTTAAAACTTAAAACTCTTACAACTCTTACATATATAATTCAGCTTGTTACAAGCTAATCCTGGCTGTGACAGGTTTGCTGCAAGTCCTCCCTATCAAGATCTCCGACTAGTAGGAGGACACACACAAACACACCATGATCCAGCTAGGGTGGGACCTTTAGGGTGAACTTCAGGGGCCATGAAATGGCCTCCTAAAGAGTAGCCAACAGGCTCAGTTTTGAACATGTATTTGGTGCGATTGTGGTTTTAAGGCCATTGGAACTCCACTCTTTTCCATAGCATTGTGTCATGACTTATTTTGCTTAAAACAAAAGGAAGGGAGGGAGGGAGGAAGGAAGGGGGGGGAAACCCATAGGATATCTGCACTGTGCAGTTGTAGCAGGCTGGTACCACTTCAGTGTCAATGGTTCCATCCTTTGAAATTTTAAGATGTTTAGTTTGTTGCGAGATCTTGAATTTTCAATGGAGGGCAGTAGACCTATGCAATGTAGCGCTACTTCATTTTGTGTGACACTACTGCGTCTCTCTCTTCTCTCTCTTTCAATTCATGTCTCTCCTGCTTTTCTCCCCTACTTCCTCTGTTTGTTTTTCTTTCTGGGAAAAGAATACTAAGCAAGAACAACAACAACAACAAAAAAAAAGAAAGAAGGAGCCTTAGACCACCCATTGAGATTACTCCAACTTCAAGCTCCTTCATCTGTGTTTCAGTCTGGAATGCAGAGACTTTGAGAGAACACCATACTCCAACAGACTCAACTTGTATTTCAGCCTCAGATGAATCCCTAGAACACCACTTCACAACCTTGAGTCCCCAGATGTTCTTGGACTAAAACTCCCAGAAGCTTTCATTATTAGCTGTGCAGACCAGGATTTCTGGGAGTTGCAGTCCAAGAACATCTGGAGACCCAAGGTTGGGAACCATTGCTCTAGAGACTAGGGAATGACCTTGTCGTTAGGCTTTCAAAGAGGTATAATGAGACAAATTTTCCAAAAAATAAGTAATAACAACCATCAAGGCTTTGGTGTTTGAAGATAACTATATACACTTGCCAGCTAAGTTGAAGAAATCCTTTTTTATATATACCAGTGTTCTATCAATGTAAGTATTGGCAGTCGCGCTACATAATAGTGGCCTCCAATATTATGTTTATCCCAACTCCATGCTTATCTTCTACATGAACAACAAAGCTTTTCTGGGTTGGTTGTCAGTTATTTTTATGGTATATGGTCACTGAGTGGTATATAGTTTAAGGTGAAAGCAGGCTCACAGATCTTGCTTTCACCTTTCACATGGTAGTAAACCCTAAGTGTGATGGGGCTCTTGCTACTTCCGGTATTTCTAGAGTTCTTTATTTATTTACAAGATTTTTTTTTTTAGCTGCGCCATTATCAGTGGTCTCTGAGTGGCATACAACAATATTAAAACTTTAAAACCATTAAAACCATTAAACATAGGCAATATTATAATAATATCAAATATTTGCAACAATCATTAAAACATTAATATTAATAAATCCTGCTGCTCCTATGGCCAGCTAAAGGACACTATTTAATTAGAATGCTGGCTATACAGAAAGGTCTTTGCCTGGCGCCGAAAAGCCAAAAGTGTTGGAGCCAGGCGGATCTCTATAGGGAGGACGTCCCAAAGTTGGGGGGCAACAGCCGAGAAGGCCGTATTTCGACATGCCATTGCCCTCACCTCTTTCAGGGATGGCACCTTCTTCCCTTGATCATGGCAGCAAAGTTGGTTTGAAGATAGAATTAAAGACACACTTGATGCAGGAATTAAAGGCACACTTGATGCATCAATCTCAGAGGTAGAGCGGATTACAACAGTCTAATCTTGAGACTACTAGTGCATGGACCAGAGTAGTGAGGCCCCCCCACATCAAGATAGGAATGCAGTTGGGCAATCCAGCAAAGATGGTAATAGACAGTGTGGACCACTGACGCTACATGGGTTTCCATGGTAAGCGCTGGATCCAGATGGACCCCCAGGTCACTCTTCGTGGTGAGAGTCACTCCCCCAAAGGAGAGGGAGTTCCCCAAACCACCGATGGAAGGGCCACCCCTCTCAGGACCTCTGTCTTGTCCGGGTTCCACCTCAGGTCATTCTCCTGCATCCATTTCAATACGGCCTCCAGATAGCGCTGGAGGGACGAAACAGCACCAGCTGTTGTTGGAGAAAAGGAGATGTAGAGCTGGGTGTCATCAGTGTATTGGTGATGTGAAGCCCCACACACCCTGATGACCTGACCCAGCAGCCTCATGTAGATATTAAACAGCAGTGAAATTGCCAACCCTCATCTACAACTAGGAACATTTAGTTGCAAGGAAAACTGTTCTGCGTAGTCAACTCTCAGAACTGTGGTCTGGAACATCCTCTTGTTCTCTTCTAGCTCTATCTACCCAAATTGGCCATTGGGCTCTCCTAGACAGGAAACATTCTTAACCCAGGGTTCACAGATATTCCTTGTCAAGGCAGAGCTTCAGCTATCAGCCTCAAAGATCATTCTAACAATGTCTTAACAACTCAGATCCAACTTAATAAGATGCGTTCCATGGAGTTAGCCAGCAGCTCACTGGGAGTCGTTGGTCTCCTGTTCTTTCCTAACTTTGCACCTTCTCTCTTTTCCTAAGTTGTTGTTGTTTAGTTGTTAAGTTGTGTCCGACCCTTTGTGACCCCATGGACCAGAGCATGCCAGGCCCTCCTATCTTCCACTGCCTCCCGGAATTGGGTCAAATTCATGTTGGTAGCTTCGATGACACTGTCCAACCATCTCATCCTCTGTTGTCCCCTTCTCCTCTTGCCTTCACACTTTCCCAACATCAGGGTCTTTTCCAGGGAGTCTTCACTTGTCATGAGATGGCCAAAGTATTGGAGCCTCAGCTTCAGGATCTGTCCTTCCAGTGAACACTTAGGGTTGATTTCCTTCAGAATGGATAGGTGTGTTCTCTTTGCAGTCCAGGGGACTCTTCAGAGTCTCCTCCAGAAGCACAATTCAGAAGGTGGTCACCCTTCTTTATGGTCCAACTCTCACTTCCATACATTGCTACTGGAAAAACCATAGCTTTGACTATGCGGACCATTGTTGGCAAGGTGATGTCTCTGCTTTTTAAGATGCTGTCGAGGTTTGCTATCGCTTTCCTCCCAAGAAGCAGGCGTCTTTTAATTTCATGGCTGCTGTCACCATCTGCAGTGATCATGGAGCCCAAGAAAGTAAAATCTGTCCTAAGTGAGTGATTCCCAAATTTTCATTCACGTAAGTTGATGGACAAACTCACAGAAGCTCTAGCCAGCATGGCCACTAGTCCAGAATCTGTGAATATAAAGTGGGGATTGTCATCATACATTCTCATTCCATAAAGACGGTAACCTTTTGCTTTGTTTTATTAAAGACCATTTAGTTGTGTGTTTGCTGGGGTGGGGGAGGACTTGACTGCCTGGTCAGTTCCAAAGAATGCAGTTCTTAATGAAATGTTCATTATAGGTCTAGCAATTAAGGTCTTACAATTCTATCCTCTTCAAGCCGAGAAGTATGCATGTATCAAAGAACTAAGACAGTTGTAAGTACATTCATCTACTGTGTTTAGCCTAAAAACGTCTCAACTAATCTTTCTTGTGATTATTATAAAATACCTCCATCTACTTCACCCTTTTTATATTAATTTTTTTTACATTTATAAACTCAGTATAATTTGCAGCTGTGCAGTTGAGCCAAATAATGTTCCAGATTAGAATTCACAGTGTTTTTTTTTTTTTTTTTTTTTTTTGCTTAAGTGAGTGAAATTTGATATAAGAGTCTAAGAAAAGCTACTTATAGGCCAATTCTGGTATAATCATATATTGCTTGATATTCATATGAGGAAATATTATACTAATCAGAGATAACAGTCGTATAAAACCATTCCCTGGGATTCCAGGAATAAAACGCTGTCATTATAGTTTGAAATTAGAACGAGTGCTTAGGCTTCATATCTGTCCGTCTGTCTGACCGTCTATCCTATGCATATAATATTTTTTTTAATTCATCAGGAGGAGATCTGATTATTTTATTATGAAAAATTGCTCTTTATTTTTGGAAGCATACATTTTCAGCACTAACAGCGCAACCCTATACATGTTGACTTGAAAGGAAACACCATTGAGTTCAGTGAGGGCTATCACTGACTATGTAGTCCCATAGTCCCACCATTAACACCTACTCTAATGATTATCTGGATCTTGCCTTGCCACTTATCCTAAGAGTTAACAGGGTCCTACTGTGTCATCCTGAGCAGTATAGGACCATCTAGAGAAGCCATGTTTCAAATTGCTTTCAGGGTCTAAGAGTCCCTTAAGAAGTTGTGTGTCACTCTGAAACCACTTGTCCAATCCTACAAATTTGGTTCTAAGTTGAGAAAGAAAATGGTTGCCTAACTTTGCTCAGGTTGATTGGACTTGATTTGACTTGTGTTTGTTTTGACTTTATTTGTGATGGGGTAGAGATTGGTTGGGTGGGTGAGATGGATCTTTGATACCTTTATGTTTCTTGTGCCCAAAGTAGTGGCTCTCACTAAGAGGGGCAATACCTTGACATGTTCCCTGGTGAGTAGAACTTGGCAACTTGAAGGTTACCATTTAACCCCCCCTCGGTGCTCTGGAGTAGGGTAGATATGGCATCTCTCCAGAAGATTGTAGGTGATGTTCTTCAAAATCCCAAGGGTGAGAAGATCCACAGTACTGTGCACTAGAATCACCTCTCATTAGGTATGTCCACCAAGACTTCTGGAAGCAAGATCACTCTAGGAGAAGCCCCAGTAGGTCCAGTCAAGTGTGTAGATGTCTCGGGACGAGATAGATGACCCCTCTACAGGAGTTAGTTGATAGGATTCATCCTAGAGCTTGACCAGTGAAGATTTCTAAAGTTGGTACCATAATCCTTCTGGCTTGTGGTATAATACACACTACCTTCCTACCTAGAGCAGTACCCACAGGGAAGCGGAAGCAAAAGAAGCATTAACCATAATCTGAACCATTCATTATTCCCTCTCCAGTATTTAACTGCGATCATAATCCTGTACAGTGGGGTCTCGACTTACGAATGGCTCGACATACGAACGTTTCGACTTACGAACCGCTCTCATAGGAATATATGGACTCGACTTGCGAACTTAGATTCGAGTTACGAACTCTTTTTTTCCCTTTTTTTAAAGCTAAGTCATCTTAGGTTAAAAGGAAAAAAGGAAAAAAATATCCCCCTCTAGTGGCAGAAGGCAGAATAGCAGCTTCCCATTAGTTTCTATGGACGAAAAGAGCAGATACGGATTAAATGGTTTTCAATGCATTCCTATGGGAAATGAAGATTCGACTTATGAACTTTTCGACCTGAGAACTGCCTTCCAATACAGATTAAGTTCGTAAGTCAAGACCCCACTGTAACTTGGACAGTAAGTAAGCAGTTCCAGTTATACCACAAAAAGGAGTTTCACTAGCTATCCCCTGTTAAATTGCAGAGGTCATCCCACCTAGTAATACTTTCATTAGACTAAAAAGAACTGGAAACCATTACTTGTAGCTAGTTGAGTCTGAGCTTTGTTTATTACTCACTGTTGCTCCAAATTCGTACATCTCGCTGGGAACGTTAATGGACATGTTGTCCATGGTTCATGGCCGGTGAAACTTGACACACTGTTTCCCCATATGCTGAAATTCTAATCAAAGTTGCATACAAGGAGAAAACTAATTAGTGATTGCCCTCTGTGGCATATATTTAGGAGGTTGGCAACCAAGGTTCGCTATAGATAACCTGCTGTAACTACTGGATAAATAGTGTATTGTGTGTAAAGCTGGGAGCTTTGCCTTTCATGCAGTGCAACATGCAATAATTTATTTTTCTGTAAATCTATTGCAACGTTTAGGGTGTGTGGTTGAACCAAACATTCAGTTTTCTCGCTCGCCTTTGTGACCGTAGGCAGGACGGTAAGAGTGTATTTTTTTTGCTGTTTTGTAGTAATCTTCCTGTGACATTTGTCTGGTTTCTCATCTTTTAATTATAGTCAGTTTATTGTCTAGGCTGTCCCACTTTCTGTGTGACTCTTCACCAGCAAACTAGACTTACCCAATCTCCGTTAATTCAGTTTGGCATTTCATTCAATCAGTGGAGCGGTGAGCAGAGTGGATTAAAGGAGGGGGGGCAGGGAACCCCCGACGAAACAAAACAATATTCGTTCTTAATTCATGCTCTTATCGCATGTTGCATTCGCCTGAGATTTTTGCAGTGGTTGGTCTGGCAACATGATCAAACTAACCCAAATACAATGATATTCTCTGATGGCATTAAGATACTGAAACCTGTAAAGTAAGTTCATTCCGGCCTTTAATTATATCTTTTGGGGTTGTGTTTTCTTTATTCGTGATGGTGATGTAACCACTTATGAACTGGGTTTAGTAGAAGACAGTTGGAAGCAAAGCATTCTTAACAAGCATGGGCATCCGCACTTTTTAACACAGACTCTTTATGCTGTGTAATCATTTGGGCATCTGGCTGTGGAGCCAGAGGTTGGGAGTTCGATTCCCTACTGTGCCTCCTGGGAGAAGAGCCAGCCTAGGTGGCCTTGAGCAAGCTGCAGAGTCCCAGGGCGCCCCCATAAAAAGGGAATGGTTAACCATTTCTGGCTGGTGCTGGAGGAGACTCTTGAGTGTCCCCTGGACTGCAAGGAGAACAAATTATCCATTTTGAAGGAAATCAACCCTGAGTGCTCACTGAAAGGACAGATCCTGACGCTGAGGCTCCAATACTTTGGCTATCTCATGAGAAGAGGAGACTCCCTGGAAAAGACCCTGATATTGGGAAAGTGTGAAGACAAGAGGAGAAGGGGACGACAGAGGATGAGATGGTTGGACAGGGTCATCAAAACGACCAACATGAATCTGACCCAACTCTGGGAGGCAGTGGAAGACAGGAGGGCCTGGCGTGCTCTGGTCCATGGGGTCAGGAAGAGTCAGACACGACTAAACGACTAAACAACAACAGCAAACCACTTCTGAGAACCCTTTGCATAGAAAATCCTGAAAAGGGTTGTCACATAATGACAAACAATTATATTTATCCTCATTCAGCATGACCGATGGTCAAGAATGGAGTTTGTCTTCTAATACCTGAAAGGCTGCCACATGGAAGATAGTGGAAGCTTGTTTCTTGCTGTTCCAGAGGATGTGACTAGAGATGGACATGAACCAGTTCATCCCAGTTCATCCCAGTTTGTAAAAAGGCGGCAGCTTCTCCCTTCCCCCACCTCCTCTGGCTTAAACAACCACTCCCCAAGGCCAGCATGGTAGCTTCCAGCACCACCTCGACTGATCTTCCAGTCCTGGCAGCAGCCCAGTCATCTCCGTCCCGCCCTCTTGGCTGATCTGTCACTCAGGCAAAAGGGCGGGGCGGAGAAGCAATCTGGGCTCTTGCTCGTGACTGGGAGATTCGCCGAGGAGGTGGGAAAAGCAAGCAAGCTGGTGAGTGCCTGTTTGAGCCGCAGGAGGCAGGGGACGGGAAGAGCAGCACCTGGGCCGCCACTTTTACGAACTGGGACGAATCGGTTCACGCCCATCTCTAGATGGGACCCAAACTAATGGATATAAATAACGAGAAAGTAGTAGTTGTTTTTTTTTTTTTTAAACTAAACATTTGGAAGACTTTTTTTGACAGCAGAAGGTGTTGACCTCTACTTTGTTGGAGGTTGGAAAGCCATCGGGGTGTTTTAGTGGTGGAATTCTGACACCATGAGCAGGTTGTACTAGTTGATCATAGGTTTTCCTTCCAGCTCCACAATTCTACGTCGAGAATACTACTGGCGCTCGCATAAAGTTTCTGTAACTTACTGTGGCCCCTTGCAGGTCATTGGCTGGGTCCCTGGATGTGTCTCAGTTGTGCGCTTGGTCATATGTTCAGTTGCACAACCGAGATGCCTTCTATCTTTTTGTCAGTGACGTGTAATGGAAATTGATTAACTGCACGCTGTCATGTCGATTCTGTCTTATGGTGACCCTTTCCAGGATTTTCTAGTTAGACAATACACATAAGTGGTTGACCCTTCCCTTCTTCCGAGGGCACCCTGGAACTGTGCAGCTTGCCCAAGGCCACAAAGGCTGGCTCTTGGGATCGACAGAGATGAACTCCACTCCCAACCTATGGCTCCCTAGTCAGATAGGCACCCCTTAAATGAACACCAGTGGGATCCTGGACTGTGGGTTTTGTGAGTCTTGAGTCCATCAACATGGGAGGCAGCCTATTTTTAAGCTCCCAGTTTAGTTCATCTACATTCTACAGGACAGGCTTCAGTTAAACACGGTGACGTTGGATGAGGGCATCTCTTCTTGGCCTTCTGCCACACTGATTGTCAAGACTTGCACAGCATTCTGGATAAAAGGTGGTGGAAATTTGAATACGATTCCGCTGTCATTCGTTGAGCACCCCTCAGGGATGTTGGCAAGTTCTTTGGGTCTGAGTTCCACGTTTGACTCTTGGGTCTTTGGTACAAAGGTCTGAATCTTTGGTGGGTTCGAAGTCATGAGTTGAGTCATTGGGGGAACAAATCCTGGGTTGATTCCGAGTTGAGTCGCATGACTTTTGTCCCCATCCCTGGCTCTTCTCTCCTATGAAAGCCACCGAAACGTAGCAGGCGTTGGGCAAACCAGAGCATCAACGTCTGGATCGCAGGAAAAGAGCAATTTTGGGTGGACCTTCTTTGCACTCCAGTTTCCCAAATTAAATATTTTCCATTGGGCGAGGGGAGAAGGGAACTCCGGAAGCCTCTGCTCTATTTAGCATGATTTATAGCTGTTCCCAGCTGATCACCAAGCCTTCTCTAAATTAAAAGCCATTAATAATAAGCCTTATATAGATACAAAAGATACGCAAGAAGGGCTTTGTAATTCCTGCTCTCTACTTCAGGTGAGAGCTTTTTAAATTACTTGTACCACAGGTGCCACCTGCCAGCCTTCAAACACTAAGAGACCCATGTTTCAGTGCACATCCGCACATTTCAGTGTTAAGATTGTTTCTGATTTTTTTCACTCATTTCTCCAGGGTCACTGCTAATTAATGGATACAATTCGCTGCTGATTAGCTGTAGATCCTACAGTAATTACATTCACATGGTAACTGTTCAGAGCATGCACATGATCCTTATTTCACTCAAAGATTATTGCTGTTGTTTACATCCTTTGGGTAATTTCCTTTAGCCGGGTAGCTTACATTTCCTGAAATGGTGTCCATGGGCCCGCATAATAGAATGGATCTCCCTCAATCTTTTGCAAAAAAGGGAGGCGCGCCAGTGGTGAAACTCATCATGTTGTGATTTTGTCAGAGGGACTGCATGATCTCAAGTTAATGGGGACTGCATAGTCAGGATGAAGTCAACAGTGACTGTGTGATCCCTGATTGGCCAGGATTACTCTACAGTCGTGCCCTGCTTTATGATTACCCCGTTTAATGACAAATCTGCTTGACGGTGAGGTTTTTGCGATCGTTTTTGCAATCATAAAACGATGGTTTGAATGGGGTTTTTCTGCTTTGCGATGATCGGTTCCCTGCTTCGGGAACAGATTTTCGCTTTACGATGATCAAAAACAGCTGATCGTCAGGTTTCAAAATGGCCACCGGCTGAAGAAAATGGACTCCTCACTGCACAGGCATGGAAAATGGCCACCCCTATGGAGGATCTTCGCTGGATGGTGAGTTTTCAGCCCATTGGAACGCATTGAGCAGTTTTCAGTTCATTTCAATGGGCTTTTTTATTTCGCTTTACAGTGTTTTCGCTCTACAGCGATTTCGCTGGAACGAATTAACGTCATCAAGCGAGGCACCACTGTATCTTGCCCTACAATGGGAGCTTCAGAACCTACAAGCAGGAGAGAAGGAAGAAGAATATTCCAAGATACATTTCACCTCTTGAAGGTCTCCCTTTCGTGCTAAAAAATGGTCACACCAGATGTTGAGAATATTCTTCGTCTAAACCTACAAAATAGTACATTACTAGAAAGAGTGATCCCTCAAGTCATAAAATATGGCTCATTGTTCTCGACCCAATCTTAAGCTGTCTTTTGCAAATCTGTTGGCTTTTGTTTTGTGTCTGGATGCTGTGAGGTAGGATTCCTTAGCGACGAAGGGTTTGCGTTCCTAGAGGGAAAAGAAATACACACTTCCTTTAATGTGCTTTGATGTGTTGGAACACAGAAGGCAGAAAGGCTGGTCTCCTAGTTCCCTACCTGTGACTGTGATGTTTACTGTCCTCTCTTTATAGTAGTTACATAGTTCCCTACAGACTGCACTGTATAGAATTTATTTATTTATTTAAAGTATTTATATTTTCTAAAAAAGACCCAAGGGAGCTTACAGGTTTCTTTTAGTGGTGTACAGTGCTTGCTTTAACCCATGACTTTATTGACAATGGACTGGTGGTTAGGAAAACATTTCCTTGCCCAGTTAGGAGGGGGCATAAATCAGCAGATGGCCTTTTGTTTTTCCTGCAAAAGGTCTCAGAGTTAGTCGTTTAGTCATGTCCGACTCTTTGTGACCCCATGGACGAGAGCATGCCAGGCCCTCCTATCGTCCACTGCCTCCCAGAGTTGTGTCAACCTCTGATAACACCAGCTAAAATAGTCAGGTAGCAGATAATGAGGGTCTCCCCACCATGATTGCCTGGATAGATGGATGGATGGATGGATGGATGGATGGATGGATGGATGGATGGATGGATGGATGGATGGATGGATGGATGGATGGATGGATGGATGGATGGATGGACGGACGGACGGACGGACGGATGGACGGACGGACGGACGGATGGACAGACAGATTGATATACAGACAGAGAGACAAAGCATTTGCTTTACCTACGTTGTGTGTGTACTCCATATTTCTATAGTGTGGCTTCACTACATCAGCCTCTTTCTGTGTATCAGCTGGGTATTCCTTACAAGAAAATGATCATATATCATCCTCGTCTTCAATTTCTTCCCCACTTATTTACAATTTTAACATATAAACTATGCTTCATCTTTCCCCCTATTTCAGCTGTCTTTTATTTCTCTTTTTGCTGGGTTTCTTTCCTTGGGGGTGAGGTGTTCGTGTTGGAGAGCACTGCTCTTCTAAGAACCATTAGTGTTTCTCATGTAAATCCGACTTTGTTCTCGGTTCAGTGACACGAAAAAAGTCTGTCGTGTCGGTGTTGCAGCTCCTGAATGAGTAATGAGTGATAAGAATGCGTGCAAAAAGTCTCCATGAAGTCTTGATTTGGGGGAACAGAATAAACGGCTGAGCAAGCGTGGAGTTAGGTGCTTTGAAAAATTGAAAGTATGGATCACATCGGTACCTTTCTGGTTATTTATTTGCAAAATGTAAATCTTGGGAGACATAACGAGGGACACCGTGGACCTTTGTAAGAGGTGTGTGGTTTTAGTTTGCTTTGGTGCTTCGTTTTGGTCAAAGAAGGTGCTGCATCATTAGTGGTGGAGAAGCACCACAACTACTGAGCACTCCATGTAGAGGACATTGTGGAGAGAGAGTTGAGATGCTGCTGGCGTGAAGGGTGGAAGGGAACGCTGTTGTCATAGCTTACATGTTTTGTACACACAAAGAACCAATTCAGCACCTCTTAGGCTGTAGTGATGGCCTCTGACCCTACAAACTCAGCACCTTGAGTGATAGCCAAAGACCTAGAGTTGAAATGAAGCACTAAGACAGGGAAAGGGTGTTACCATTTTAGCCGCTCACTCTAAGTCCAGTTGCTCATCCCATCTTGATTAGACCCTTGCTGAATCCATCGCTGAACAGCATCTCATGACGTCTCCACTCCTGGGACAAACAACTGGATTTAGTTAGGTCTGGTGTGCTGTAGGAACCCAGCCAAGGGAAGAGGAAGAATTTCCAAACAACCTGCCAATTACCTGCTTGATAATTTTCCATATTCACCGGCTTCCTCTTTGCTCATTGGTCACAAACAATTGAAGCCTTATTATCGCCTGATTCATTTGCCAGAGCAAGGGGGTCCCCCTTGTAAGACACCATGCTGCTGCTCTGATGGATGATGATGCATTGCTCCTACTTTGGAAATACGTTTCGTGGCTAAACTCCGCTGGATTATCCACCCACTATGCTACTGCAGATGCTTTCCATTCAGTTTTCCCCCAGCTGGGTTTTCAATAGCAGTGGGCAACTGGCCTTATTCAGAGTATTGTCCCATTAGCAGAGATATAGAGGAATTTTGCATGGATCTTGCTTGCCTGTTTTGCTGTGGATACTGTTGTTGTTATTTCAATGTATACACTGTCCCATAGTGCTAGAGCACCCTCTGGATGGTTTACAACATAATTATGCAGGCAACAACTTGTTGCCCAGAGAGCTGGGTACTCATTTTTCCCACCTCAGAAAGATGGGAATCTGAGTCAACCTTGAGACAGCTGCCTGAACATGTTGGGATAGGACTCATGTTGTGAACTGAGGCTTGCCTGCAGTGGTTGTTTAGTATCTTCCATGCGGCAGCCTTTCAAGTATTAGAAGACAAACTCCATTCTTGACCATTGGTCATGCTGACTGAGGATAAATATAATTGTTTGTCATCACGTGGCGACCCTTTTCAGGGTTTTCTATGCAAAGAATACTCAGAAGTGGTTTGTTGTTGTGGTTTAGTCATTAAGTTGTGTCTGACTCTTCGTGACCCCATGGACCAGAGCACGCCAGGCCCTCCCGTCTTCCACTGCCTCCCAGAGTTGGGTCAAATTCATGTTGGTCGCTTCGATGACCCTGTCCATCCATCTCGTCCTCTGTCATCCCCTTCTCCTCTTGCCTTCACACTTTCCCAACATCAGGGTCTTTTCCAGGGAGTCTTCTCTTCTCCTCAACATCAAAAAAACTAAGATCATGGCCACTGGTCCCATCACCTCCTGGCAAATAGAAGGGGAAGATATGGAGGCAGTGTCAAATTTTATCTTCCTGGGCTCCATGATCACTGCAGATGGAGACAGCAGCCCTGAAATTAAAAGACGCCTTCTTCTTGGGAGGAAAGCGATGACAAATCTTGACAGCATCTTGAAAAGCAGAGACATCACATTGCCAACAAAAGTCCGAATAGTCAAAGCTATGGTTTTTCCTGTCGTGATGTATGGAAGTGAGAGCTGGACCATAAAGAAAGCAGACCGCCGAAGAATTGATGCCTTTGAATTGTGGTGCTGGAGGAGGCTCTTGAGAATCCCCTGGACTGCAAGGAGAACAAACCTATCAGTTCTAAAGGAAATCAACCCTGACGGCTCACTGGAAGGACAGATCCTGAAGCTGAGGCTCCAGTACTTTGGCCATCTCATGAGAAGAAAAGAGTCCTTGGAAAAAACCCTGATGTTAGGAAGGTGTGACGGCAAGAGGAGAAGGGGACGACCGAGGATGAGATGGCTGGACAGTGTCTGCGAAGCAACCAACATGAACCTGACACAACTCCGGGAGGCAGTAGAAGACAGGAGGGCCTGGCGTGCTCTGGTCCATGGGGTCACGAAGAGTCGGACACAACTAAACGACTAAACACTTCTCTTCTCACGAGAGGGCCAAAGTCTTGGAGCCTCGGCTTCAGGATCTGCCCTTCCAGTGAGCACTCAGGGTTGATTTCCTGCAAGATGGATAAGTTTGTTCTCCTTGCAGTCTAGGGGGCTCTCAAGAGCCTCCTCCAGCACCACAATTCAAAAGTAGTACCACAGTTTAACTACTGCACAGTGAGGGTCAGGTCAAAATTCAGTTCAGCAAATCTGACTTAAATTTTTTTTCAGAATAACTTTTTAGTAACAAACTTGTCACTATATGTTTCTATGGGGAGAGAGAGAGAGAGAGAGAGAGAGAGAGAGAGAATGGTTGAAATCCGATGCTTAGCATACTAAGTTACACGTGAGTAGGCCCAATGAATCAGTGGTGATGCAGTGAGTTAATGTGTCCAGTACTTCTGTGGACTTAAATGGGTCTCCTTTATTTGGGACTTGCTATGCTGAAGTAAGTCACAACTGATGGAGACCCATCTGAATCAATGGAATACACCAGATCCCTACTGATTGAATGGGTCTACTAAACCACCACAACAGTGATGATGTTGTTGATGATGATAACACAGCCTTCCATGTGGTGGTGGCAGCAAACATGCAAAACAATTCTTGATGGCTCTAAGGAGCCTTACGATCAAGTGAATCATCTGTTCTGTTTACTGCCAGGGAGGTTCAAATAAGAAGTTGTTTCTGGATTCCTTTGTCAGCTACCGCCGTCTTTAGAGCAGTTGCTGCAAACATCTTAACAGAGTTGCCTTAGGGCAAAATTCATTTTAACGAAAAGCCAAGCCTATAATGGAATGTCATCAACAGGAAGGAGGAAATGTTTTTATCCTTTTTTTAGTCTTTTAGGGGAAAGGTGATAGCACAGTGGTTGAAAGATGTACAGTATTTATATGTGCTTGTAAATTTTCTTGCCCTTGGCAAAAAAACAACAACAGGAGGCGATTGTCAAATGGTGCAAGTTGTTTTGTTTTGGGTTCATGCATGAGAACAGAGCAACAGCATTAGCGAAAACAAATGAAATGAAACTTGACTACAATGTATTTTGGGCCCAAACTTTGTGTTTCACACAAAAGTATGTGTTTTTGTGCAAAATACGGTTTTGTACAAAAACAGCCTTTGCAATTTTTTTTTGCAAAGATGCCTCAAAATGCAGACGAGACCAAAAAGCTCTTGTCCTCTTGCCCAGCGATCATTCTTAGCTAAGCGAATACAGCAAATGAAGCTTTATGTCCTTCTGTAGTAATACACAAGCTTTATATGTGGAGAGCTCCAGATACGTTCTTGAGCTTCTTCTGAGACGCTTACCTTAAAACCAGGAAAGCAGCAGTCAGTGAAGCCTAGAGGGGGAAAAAATCTTCACCTTCATCATCATCATTTTCTTAGAACTGCAGAATTGAAAGGGGCTCTGGATTATTGGGTCCAGCCTGTATCAAGAAGGCATAACGGGGAATCAAACTCCCAACCTCGGGCTCCGCAGCTTGATACCCAAACCACTGAGCTCTCCATCAGTTTTGGGGGACCCATTCTGAATTACAGCTCTCATCAGCTTTCACTACAATGGCTATTGATCATCCCCAACTCAAGATGTAGACAGTAATGATGGTCCCAATCAGTTTAAAGCAGCTGCCATCCTAAGAAGTAATTCTAATCATTGAGATAAAATTAATATTTTTTAAAGCTTCTAGCTTCAACTATTGTTAAGAAATGAAGCATGCAGCGGGGCTAGCGGCCTTCTTAAATACAGACATTTGTGTCTTCAGAATTGTTGTTTATTTCACTTCGCTGAAAACACCCTGGCTTATTGTTGTGCCTGCCAAGAAGGCTTTGCACCAGTCCGTTCGCCTCATGGATGTCCAGGATTATGAAATGCCTGTATTTCTTTGCAATTGACATAAAGAGGTGCCTGTACCTCCCAAGGGTATGTGTGTGTATATATATATATATCTTGCAGTTGGACTGAAAGAGAGAGAAAGAGAACGAACACTTGCTTATGAATATCTGTGTAATTGTTTCCCAGGAAAAGGTATTATAAAGGTTGGTGACTTCTTAGTATGGTAATAATGGACCGTTATTGATTACTTGGTCCTGTTCCGATAGGAATCACAGAACTGTAGAGTTGGAAGGGGTTCAAGGATCACTGAGTACAACCCCCTGAAAAAGTAGGGCATCTACTGCTAAAGCTTTCTTGATAGATGGACGTCTATCTTCTGTTTTCATATGTTCCTACCAGGTTTTGAGATAGTTCATCCCATTGTCAAGCTGCTGTTACTCTCAGGAATTAGTTGAAATGTCCTTTTTTGTGATTTAAACCCATTGCTTTAGATCCTGTTCTCTGGAGCTACAGAAAACAAGTTTGTTCTGTCTCCCATGTGACAGCCCTTCCAGTGTTTAAAGACGGCTATTGTCTCACTCTTCAGCCTTGTCTTCTCCAGAAATCCAGTCCCCATTTACTGGACAGGTCTTCATAGGGCTTGATTTCCAGATCCTTTACTATCTTGGTCACTCTCCTCTATGTATGTCAACAGGATATAGAAAGCATAATATTTTTGAATGAAACAGCCCTTGGTCACCTTGGTAGACAACTCACACCCGCACAACGAGAATGCAGCTCTGTGATTTTTCATGGCCCTCTTAAGGACCAACAGCTGTGTTATCCATCCAAGTTGCCACTCCAGGAGAGGAGTGGGTGGAGGTATAAACCTCAGACAGCATGGCCTAATGGTAAGGGATCCTGGCTGCTGCAGACACAACCATCTGCAAGGTCAAAAGGGTCCCACCTCTAAGATACATGAAACTGTGAGAAGTCTCCTCAAAGTTTGGGCTGATTTGCCGTTAGTATATGCATAAATTTCCCTCTGCCTCGTGTTTCTTGCAGTGTCCCGAGAAAACTGTACACACCCCGACAAGGTATCTGTAAGCAGTTTCGGAATGGGATGATGGCAAACATGTTGAGGCTTAGTCCTGATGTGACATAATAATATACAGGTGGTTAAACTTAAGATGCGAGGCCCATGTTGAAAAGGATTGTGTTCCCCTGAAGGAACTGCAGGAGATGTTGATGACTGGAGATACCATCTTTCCACCTTGATAGAAGAGCACACTTGGTTACCGCCATCTGTACTGTGGCTGCAACCTGCCTTGATGCAAAGTGCACGCACTTAGGAATGAGCACCATGTTGGCATCCAAAGGGGGTCAAGTGTTTCAAAAGTTTAAAATGATGGAGTTAGCATCTGTAACCATTGGCATGTCCACCTGGCCACCTGATGGCTATAAAATATTTTGATGAGCAAGGTGAAAAGACGGATGTTGCAGTCAACAGAAGAAACCCAGGTGGCCCCAGGAGTGCTGAATGCGACCCCTCTCTCATCTGTCACCTTCTGAGTAGTCTTTTAAGGTTGGAGACTGGGCTTCAAGAGCCTGGACTTTATCCTTGAGGCCAAAGCTCCGGCTGTTTCGCTTGCACAAATAGTGGATATGCCTTTCCTTCCTGTTCTGCTGCCCACTTGTGAAAATCTGATGGGGCCACTTGTCCTTTTGCAAATATAAGAGGTTCTCCGAGAGTATCAATCCAACTTTATCAACTCCAGCCACAACAGTGGTCTGAAAGCTGTTGTTCTGATACACACACATGACCCTGAAATCATATGAGATGAGTGTTCACTGGTGTAACGTATATATATTTTACAGGGAGTTGTGTGATTGCTGTGAAAGTTGTAATGAATTCCATCTCACTGAAAAATCTTCAATGCGTTCAAAATTTGCTTTTTATTTATATATATAAAACTATGGTAAATGTTAAAACGGAGGTGCCTGTATTTTTTCTTTCTTTCAGTTTGGCAACAACAATAACTACATGAATATGGCAGAAGCCAATAACGCATTTCTTACTGCCAATGAGGTAGGTGTGTGATTTCTCTTTCCCCTCTTCACTCTCGTTCTCCTGTTTGCTTTGATAATTTTTACAGATGTCTCGATGGCGGGCGAGCAAAAATGTTGAGTTTTGGGTGTGTTTTACGGAGCACAAAATAAAGATTTTAATGAAAAAGAAAATAACTTGACGGCTCGCCATTACCGGTCAATTTAGCTGTCTGTTAAGATGGTTACTTACCTAGCATGTCAACAGAAACAAATCTCGTGGATTCTTTTTCACCCGTATATGCGGGGGGGAAACAAAAAGAAAAGGAATGTAACCACAAAGGAACAAGTCAAAAGCACAGTAGGTCTACATCTTTCCAGCAAACAGAGTAGCGATCACTAGAAGCTAATGCGCTAATTATGGTCATTGATACAAACATTTTATTTTTAATTTGTGTTCTTAACCGCATTTCCCAAACAAAGGGGGGGGGAAACAGTGTGGTTGGTCATTGTTTTCTAGGAGAGAAAACAGGAAAGATCTGGGGGCAGAGAGGAGGGTTTCAACAGCAGGCGGAAGCCAAAGTGGCCGAATTGAATTGATGTGGCCTGCCTAGGTCATGGGGGTGATGTGTTTTGGCCTCTATGTTTGGAAGGAGGTAGGGAAAGGTTTTCCAGCCATGGTGTGTTGGTCGCTGTGCTTACAACCTCTTGTCCCCTTCATGATCATCATCGAAAGAACAGCCACACCGTGGTGGTGACCTCCATTAGAGATTGACCTGTGCTTTTGTTGGCCCAACCACCATCAAAGGCTGGGTGGGGTTCTTATCTAGTGATATGCCTGCTTCCCCTTTTTCTCCTGGCATACCACTTCAACAGAAATCTGGGCACAGTTTTAAAAAGCACCTGATTTGGGCTTAAATTGGACACTGTGCAGAAAAAAAAAAACACATTATATAAGACGTGTTAAAAAGAAACTATCGACAATATTGACCTTTTCACTTTAAATCCAGTAGTTTTCATTTCCCCTGGTCCAATAAATCTGTTCCTTCCCCACCCCCCTGTGTGTTATGAAAACTATAGGAGAGAAAAGATTGATTGGAAAAATGGTGTAGTAAATTGTATGTTCCGATATACGTAGTATATATTTTTTAGCACCTTCTAGAAACAATCTCTCTTGCTACTCTCTCTCTCTCTCTCTCTCTCCAGCAAGAGAGCTTAGATAAGGCAAGATTGCTTGGCACAAGCTTCAGTGTTAGTTGTGATAATGAACACAAACCCCCATCTGTAATGACAACATGATGTTTCATTCTGTAGAATTTCATTCCTCTATTTGAATCAAACATTGATGAAAGCTCTACTGCCAGCAGCTGTTCAAAGACAATTTAATTCCAGCTGTGATAATTCACCGTGTCAGACATTGGCTGTTATATGTTGATACAACAGCTCTCCAGATTTGCATTTTTATCAAAAGGAACAAATGTTACGAACATTTCAGTGCAGATGGCATTTAACCGCAAACACAGTTTGTGGGTTTTTTTTTTTGGTGTGTGTGTGTGTGTAGAGGATTGATGTGGCGTTCCCCCCCCCCCCCCCGTTCAAGAAATCCAAGAGAGGAATGTATGAAAAGTTAATAGCACTTAAAATTGTGATTGGTAGCATAACCCGTTAAAAACATTATACTGTTCTGAATATAATAGGACCTTTCTCCACTATCAAATTCGATGACACTTAGGCACTTCTTATGACATGAATAGTTCCAGTGGTTCAGAATAAGACTACTTCAACATCAGTCTCCCCCCTGCCACTGCCCTAGTTTAGATTACATTCATTTTCTCCATTTAACCATACATTGCTTTCAACAATCATCAAATGAAATGCAGTTTGATGCTTTCCTTTCTCTCTTCTCCTTGAAAAATACATAGTAGTGTACATGTGACTCCTTCTTGCTGCCATCCCAACCACTATGACAGACATGTAGATTACCAATATGATTTGTATCCCTTGTAGATAAGATACTGTACAGTTCTGTCCTAAATGGGTAGAAGTGGGGTGAATGTGTTGCGTATTTTTTATTTTTTTTGCATGGAACATTCCAGGGATGGCACTTGATAGCAAGTGGTGGGACTTGCTATCAAGTTGGACTTAAGTCACATTGGCAACTCACCTCAGACTTGACTTGGGTTTTTGTTTTCAGTGATTCTGTCTCAACCTGTAATTCAGAACCCACCTGCCCTGTCCCTTTTTTCTGGCGGGGGCGGGAGGAAGCTTATTTTTAATAGACTTGGACTTGGGACTTGGTACCAAAGACACAGACTTGGGACTTGATCCCAAGGACTTGGACTTGGGACTCGGTACCAAAGACTCAGACTTGGGACTTGGTACCAATGATTCAGACTTGGGACTTGGGACTTGGTACCAAAGACACAGACTTGGGACTTGGTCCCAAGGACTTGGACTTGGGACTCAGTACCAAAGACTCAGAATTGGGACTTGTTACCAATGATTCAGACTTGGGACTTGGGACTTGGTACCAAAGACTCAGGGACGTGGTGGCACTGCGGGCTAAACCGCAGAAGCCTGTGCTGCAGGGTCAGAAGACCAAGCAGTCGTAAGATCGAATCCACGCGACGGAGTGAGCGCCCGTTGCTTGTCCCAGCTCCCGCCAACCTAGCGGTTCGAAAGCATGCAAATGCGAGTAGATAAATAGGGACCACCTCGGTGGGAAGGTAACAGCATTCCGTGTCTAAGTCGCACTGGCCATGTGACCATGGAAGATTGTCTTTGGACAAAAACGCTGGCTCTATGGCTTGGAAACGGGGATGAGCACCGCCCCCTAGAGTCGAAAATGACTGGACAAAAATTATCAAGGGGAACCTTTACCTTTACCAAAGACTCAGACTTGGGACTTGGTACCAAAGACTCAATTGGGACTTGGTACCAATAATTCAGACTTGGTACTTGGTACTTGGTACCAAAGATTCATACTTGGGACTTGGTGCCAAGGACTTGGACTCAGACGTGGGACTCAGACCCAAAGATTTGCCAACATCCCTGGAACATCCCTCTCCTAAAAAGGAACCTCACTACCTCCTCCATGGGTTGCTGTTGATTTTGTTACACACAAGGATTAAGTGTTAACATTTGAACTTTGAACTTATCACCCTACAAGTAGATTTAACGACCCAGCACAATTACAAGGGAATATTGGTTGAGGGAGGTTTCTTTGAATTTTGTGTGTGTTGCGTTTAGAGAGGACACCTCGACTCTCAGAATAGATTGTGCCTCTTTTTAAAAGATAGTGTCCCGTGATGAGTGTTGCAGGATTATTATGGGGGCACCATTAGAGTTGAGCCATTGACCTTTGTCATGTGGCTGTGATCCAGTTTGGGGGAGGGGGAAAAATACTAAAGCACCTTAAATATTTATTGAAATAATATTTCAAGTGTTAATTACTGTGGTAATGAAAACAGCCAAATGCCACATATCAGGAATGACTGTTTATCCATATTGTTAATGTGATATGTTAGATTTCATTAAGCAGTAATGGGGTAGCAAATGAGTCGCAAATTACCACCGCATCTGTTACTAGACTGCGTTTGTGCCAAGCTGAACTGCAAACGTAGCCATCGGGTTATGTTCATTAGCCGTTTCACCTTCCATGGCCAACCCATGCTTTTCGGGTTGGCGCACTTCACAACGCCCCCTGTAGGATGACCCACACCCCTTTAAAAATAAAACGAAACTTCCCTAAATGAAGGGCAGTGCTTTCAAAATAAGAATTAAGTTTCAGTCTCTCCCCCCCCCCCCCATTTGTGTATGGAGACGACCCAGGTCTCAGAAGGCAGTGTTGTGATGCTCACAGACTGTCTGTTCGCTCGTCATATCTGGTATGAGACCAATAATGACAGCTGACAGGTTTTATAGGCAAGTAAAGGGTTCCCCCCCTCCCTCTCTCTTGTGTTTCAGCTTCCATTTTCTCTCAAGCGGTTATTAATTTATATCATCATTAACCGTTTGAAGGATGACAATTTCCAGCACTTAATGAGATCTTTCATCGAACATATCATTTTAAAATTAACTGGCATTAAGTCAGTCTCTTTCAGGCAATGTAAATCATGCTCCTTCTCCTGCCACTTCCACCTTTCCAGCAAAAAATGTAGACTAACATTAACCGCACAGAAACTAAATGCAGTGTGGTGTGCCCCCCAAAAACAACACATGTGGGCTGCAGTCCAATGCCCCCTTTTGCCCTCTTACTGGGGAAATGGAAGATAACCCTGTGTTTTCTTCTATTTCCCTCTGTAACGGCTCCAATACCCTGCCAGGATTTGCAAGAGTGCATGTCTATGAATGGTGTTGCACAGAAGAAACCAAGGTTGGTAGGCGATGAGTCAAATCCGTATAGAGCAGTGGTTCCCAAGCTTGGGTTAGCCAGATGTTCTTGGACTGCATTTCCCAGAACCCTTCACCAGCAGTTGTGCTGGTCGGGGTTTCTGGGAGTTGCAGTCCAAGAATACGTGGGTTACCCTAGGTTGAGAACCACTGATACAGAGGAAGCAACAGTGAACTAAAAGATTCACTGTGTGGTAACAGAGGAATATTGACCATTGACTGTACACACAACTGCCCTGTGTTTACAAGGGCACTACTTCACTTCATAACTGAAAGGTAGCAGCAGGATTCCCACTCTTGCTTTTGGTGGCCACCCGGCAACCATTGATCCTATTTATATCATACTTATATCCAGCCTGGAGGTAGCCTAAGTGGTCATTCTTGGTTCCAGAATGGTCAACCCACTCATAGTTATCTTTATCATGACCCTCTGACTGGTAAGGTAGTGACTGGCCTAAATTCACCCAGTTAGCTTCATGGTAAAGCAAAGATCGAACCTGGGTTCTTCGGCTCTAGAACGATTACCCCTCACTGCCGGATGGTTCTCATTGACCATAGCTGCTCTGACCTCCTGTAGCTCATGAAAGCTACAGTTGGAGTTGGAGACATTGTGCCTATATTTTCAGAAGAAGGAATCCCCCAGGTTAGTTGTGTGTGGGTAAGAACATGGGAAGAGTTCTCTTGGCTCCAGGAAAGCATCAGTTTTGACCCCCCCCCCCCCAGCAAAGACTAGGGCTAATTTCATACCTCTTCTCAAATAAACAAAATCTCTAAGAAAGGTAGCATTGATTTGTGGACTTTTGTTTACAATTTTTCCTACACTATCCATGACAGTGCTTAGCCTGAGGAATTTGATTTCATCCATGAAAGCTTTCTATTTATTTACTAGACACACTTTGTCAAGGTCAGACAGAATAGATCATAACTTTAAGATACTTTTTTTAAAAAAAGTCAGATCATGTGATTTAACCAGCAAGTAGTAATATTTGCTATCTAAATCGTATGACAACAGCAAAAAAGACTACAGCAACAAATAAGATTTAAAAAAAACCCTACTCAGATGATCAGAATAAATCAGGGAGTTTTGTAGTGATGAGAATGACGTTTTCCATTAGAACAAGGCAATTTTTAATAAAAAAAAATGTGCCCTTTGCTCACTTGTGCAAAGTGTGCGAAATTCGGTGGACCGCTGCTTAAATGAACGAGGATTAATGAAAAAGAGAGACTAAAGGAGGTGAGAATGCATAAGACTTTAAAATTCCCCTAAAGGTGACCAGAATGGTAGTTATGTGCCATTTCCACAGAGAGGGGCCACCAGAGGAAATGTCCTGTCCACACAGTTGCCCAGGGGATGGGCCAGACAAATGGTCAAGATTTAATAAGCAATGATGTTCTCTTGACTGTCCTTTGCAAGGTAGATTCCTCTGCATCATTTGACAATAATGTCAGAAATGTGAATTAAAAAATTATATGTGATGAAGGATCTAGCATGAAGGCATGCATGTTTTAACATTTAGACATGTGCCTTTTCCTCCATGTAATGCCAAAAACAAGCTTTCCCATTTCTAAAACATTGTCCTGGTTCCTCAACAACCATCTTTACACCAAAGAGTCCATTATACTCCGTACACAGAATAAGAGGGAACTTGAAGCCGACATCTTAATATTTCACATTTATGGGTTGTAAAAGAGTTCTGAAGTCTTCACAGCCAGATTAATGTTGTGTGTGCGCTCCCAAAATTGTCAGCATTTTATCGAGGCCTCAGAATAATGCGCAAGCTCTTTGTGCTGTTTTGTTAACATATCCTTTCAATAAAATGGCAGTCTGTTATGTGGTGGGGGGAGGGAGAGACTTTCACAAAAGAAGCCCAACGTAGCGGATGTTCAGCCCAACACCAAAGACAAATGTTGCTAATTAAGTGTGCATTAAAAAACAGTTAATACTGATACACCATTAAAGCCACAAGATAATGAGACTTAAATCTTTAGTCTGAAGGATCCATAAAACTGGGCATATGTTTCCTTGCCGTCATTGTGAAATAAGGATAGATAAGGGTTGCTGGCAATAATCTTTGCAAGCAGAAGAATCCCCAGTACAGTGGTGGCTCGCTTGACAATGTTAATTCATTCCAATGAAATCGCTGTAGAGTGAAAACATCGTCAGACTAAATTTAAAAACCCATTGAAACACATTGAAAACCAATGCGTTCCAATGGGCTGAATACCTGCTCATCCAGTGAAGATCTTCCATATGGCGGCCATTTTTGGTGCCTGTAAAGCAAGGAATCCATCCTAGAAAACAGCGGGGGGCCATTTTCTTCAGCCGACGGCCATTTTGAAACCCGAAGCAGGGAACTGATCATCGCTAAGCAAAATTCCCCCATTTAAACCATCATTTTGCGATTGCAAAAGCAATCGCAAAAACGTCAACGTAATGTGGATTCGTCGTAGAGCGGGGGTAATCGTCCAGCGGGGCACTACTGTAACTGTATATATGCTGCCATGCTTAGCAGTGTTTTGTTGCATTGATGTTGCTGTCCTTTCTTTCTTTTAGCAAACATTCCATACCCCGAGCCTTGGGGACGAAGAGTTTGAGATCCCACCTATTACGCCACCACCTGAACTGGACCCCACCAACCTTGGGATGGCGGACCTCCTGTTGCCTTTCCAAGGCCTAAGTGATCAAATGGGTGCGCAAGGCAACGAGTTCACCCCCCAGTTTCCACCCCAGAGCTTGGATCTTCCCTCCATTACGATATCCCGGAACTTGGTGGAGCAAGATAGCATCATCCAAAGCAATGGGTTACATATGGTAGGGACCGCTTCTTTCAGTTTGTGTGCAAACTCAACTGTTGTTTGATTGCAGCTCGGAAATGTGATGTTGTAATCTGGATCGAGCTATGCGGCTGAGAAGAACCCTCTCCAACGTGGGTGAGGAAGTCACCCAAGTGCTACACTTCCCACATGATGATGGGGCCTGAAGCCAATCCTGACTTATGGCAACCCTTGCCAGGTTTTCCAAGGTGTAGAGGTAGTTTGCCATTGCCTTCCTCTGGAGGTCCCCTGGCCCAAGGCTACACAGGCTGGCTCTTCTCCCAGGAGGCACACAGTGGGGAATCGAACTCCCAACCTCTGGCTCTGGCAGTCCCCAACTCAGCCAGCCACTCAGTACAGTACCATCGTATATTGATATAGAGTGTTGTAAAATTGCTATATCTCTTATTTCAATGAATCCCAACATATTTCTCTGGTTTCTGATATTGTGGTTGAACCTTGTCTTCTTCTTCTTCTTCTTCTTCTTCTTCTTCTTCTTCTTCTTCTTCTTCTTCTTCTTCTTCTTCTTCTTCTTCTTCTTCTTCTTCTTCTTCTTCTTCTTCTTCTTCTTCAACCAAAAATGAAATCAAACCAAACTACCAGCACCTGAAAACCCTCCGAGTTTATGCATTCACTTTACTCCTTTGCTTTAAGTCCACTCTGAATTGTGCTTTGTTGAGTTCATTGGGATATTATACAAGCCTGTTTGCAAGCTGCAAGTGAGGGTGCTGTGACAATCACATAAGGAGTTCCCTTTTCAAATTCCTTTCCATCTTTAATGTATCATTTGACCCTCAGACTGCTCATTTCATGTGAATTTGGCTGTGCGGCGTCATTTATATTTGCAAAGATGGCTTAATAGCCTAGACTTCCTGCAGGAAAATTAACCTCATTGTTCATTTCTTATTCTTCTGGCTTTTTAGATGGGTTGAAACAGTTTACAGTAATACAGTGATGATTAAGCTCCTCTTGTGTGTCTTTGTGACCAGCTGTATGCAAATAAAATGAAAGAAATGTTGAAGCTTAACTCTAGTGGGGTGTGGGATGCTGAGAGCTGAAATGTAGCGGGCAACAGATACTGGTGGGAGAAGACCTCCAAAGTTCTTCATTTATTTCTGTTCCCCCTTTCAGATGGCTCTGTTCCGATTCTCCAGTCTCCCTGTCGAACATAGGGGTGATAAATGCCTGCCATTATTTATTGAAAATGTGCACTTTATTAAACTGATAAATATTTATAAATAATAAGAGTTCCTCTTTAAATTGTATATTTTGCGAATTACCTTTCCGTGCAGCCATAAAAAGATTTTTATTGCCGCAATAAAAATAAAAGTAAAAGAGGCATTTTAACTATGAAATTTCATTTCATGGTCAATTGGGCATACTGTATCTGAAAGAACTAAATATGAGGCCATAAAATAATTATGATATTCGTCTATACTTGCACAACAGGGCCCACATGAACCATCATTCTGCATGTCTCATTTTTAATGCCTCTATGTTGACAAGTCACTAATCAGTACTGACAGAGAAATCCTACAGGTGTACAAGGAAAAATAATATTTTATCCAAACGGAAACCATTAAAGTAGCATAGCCTCCCTTTAAAAATGAGAGAGAGAGAGAGAGAGAGAGAGAGAGATTGATAAAGTATCCTGGCTATAACACTATAGCGTTAGACAGCTATAGCACTAGACACCTTCACTGCAAATGGATGTTATTTTTAATTGGATTTATAGATTGACCCTGTTGGCATGTCCACTAGAATCTCACCTTGAAGAAATGTCATGAAATTTTGAAGCGCAAACAGAGAAGAAATGAAATGTACGTTGGCAGAGCTATGATTAATGCAATGTGTCTCTGGCTGTATTCTGGCTACTACCTGACATGCTCACCTATAAACTTGAATGCAGAATTGCCAGAGGCATGGGTAAAAAAAAATACAGGGCATGCCAAGGTTCTCCTATGTTTCCCTCAGGGTGTAGAGCTGCATAATAGACTTTTGCAGGTTGCTCTCAGATTTGCGGGAGAACGACCACTGGAATAATAAATAATACTTTACATTCCATTACTGACTTCGGATGACTGTGTCCAGCCACCCATTTTAAGTGCAAGCAAGCTGCTTTATTGCTGAGGGGAACATGGCCTAGAAGTTATTAAAAATGACTCTGCTGGTGGATTAACGTTTCTCTTACTAGTTAAACAGAACAGCAACAAAGGGTACTTGTGATGGGTGCCGACCTAGGTTTCTGTTGTAAAAAGAGTGTCTGTTTGTCATAGTGCCGATTCGTTTCATTATTATTGACGGGAAAACAAAAGCACATTTATCTTAGTTCAATGCCTGCCACCTATTGGGGTCCCCCTACCTCATCACAATACAGTGGTGCCTCGCAAGACGAATTTAATTCATTCCGCGAGAAGCACTGTCTTGCGAAAAAATTGTCTTGCGGAAAGCGGCTTCCCATAGGAGTACATTGCAATGCATTCCTATGGGAACCTCACAAGATGAATGGATTTTTTTCGTCTTGCGAGGCATTGTTCTTAAAAAACAACCATCAACAACACACAAAAAAAGTCTTGCGAAGCACGGCCATAGAAGAAGCCGTCTTGTGAGGCACCATAGCAATCGCAAAAAACAATCGTCTTGCGGGTTTTTTGTCCCGCGAGGTGTTCGTCTCGCGAGGCACCACCGTAACTAAAAAAGAAAAGTAGAAATATTAAAGGAACGCTCTCTAAAAAGCTATTGCCTTTTAATAATATGCCAATTCAAAACATATATTCTTAAATGAATTTACTGGAGGAAAAATTGGATGACTTCTCGTCTTGAGTTCAGAAGAGCACATGGGACTTAATGTATTGTAGAAAATATATATACCTACGCGCAAATAGATGGAAATCAATTGCCATCTGCTATCAAAAGTCATTACAGACTAAAGCACAGTTGACTGTTTAGATGATCACCTGAGAAATTATTTTAATCTACAAGGAATGGCAGTTCTGGAGACCTGGTAGTTGTACTCTATAGGGTTCCCTCTTTATATATATATATATTCTTTTCTTTTTTTCCCTCTTTAAACATCTCTCTATAATCTGCCCAGCCTGCTGAGTCGCACTGACATCAGTAGTACATCAATTTCAGAAAGTGGATTATTTTTACTAGACAGCTATTGTGACATATTGGGTCAGTCATAAATGAAAGATATTCATGCAAGCATGCAATACTTGTAATGAAGTCTCACTCTGACCTTCTGTATGATTGATTCTGTAATTTAGTTTTCTCAGGCACTGCCTGAAATGAAATGAAATCATGTTGAACAAGTTTTGAATACCCACAGTGCACCAGGAGAAGAAAAATCTGAGCCCTGGAGGCTTGAGGGGGGAGCAGCTGAACGATTTATCTCCATGCTATTATACCCTTTGCCAGCATTCAACATTTTCTTCACTTTCTCTCTCTCTCTCTCTCTCTCTCCTCTCTCTTTTCTTATTTGGCTTAAGTACTTAATTCTGCAGGTAGCTGTAAATGGGAAAATAAAATGCTGTTCAGATTTAAAATGACAGAACAGGAGTATGTGCAAGGGGCTGATAAAATATCTTGAATAGAACTGACCTTTTATGTTGCTGAAAGTTACTGGGGGATTCATCCTAATAATTACCATATAGATTATTTTTTATTTCTTTCCTGCAATGAAACATTTCAGAGAGCAGTGGTGCTGATTGAATGAAAATTGAACTTGTTAACATTCTTTTCAGCTTAGCCTGTTGTACATAACAGAAGGTTAGCTTTGATGAATTTCGAAATTCCCTTTCTGATATCGAAGGAACAGACGGTAAAATAATTGCCTCTTTTCAGCTTGCATTTATTTTATTTTTCTTTCTTTCTCTCTCTCTCTTTTTTTTTAAAAAAAATTTACTTCCAGGTTTTCTTTTTTCTTTTTGAAAAAAAAAAATTGAGTTAACTTTCTTTCTACCCAGCCATTCTTAGAATGTGTATTTGCATGTGTTTATGTACATTTGTTTTCTCAGTGAAAATATGGTTCCCTGGTAGCAATTTAAAAATATAACAGCATATTTTTGTGCATGCAAAGTCTTGCTTAGATGAGATTAGATGGGTTTTTCTTTCTTTCTTTTTAGAGCTACAATAAATGGCTGGAATGTTGCATTAGCAGAGACCAAATGGCGTTTTGAATCCCTCCAGACTTATAACAGTCAGTTAATTAAGTAGTTAGTTACATTTTTATCCTGCTTTTTCCCCGGTGAACACAAGGGGGCGGCCAGCACTCTTGTCCCTTTATTCTCATAACAAACATGTGATATAGGCTAAACAGAAAGAGTGTGTGTGTGTGTGTGTGTGTGTGTGTGTGTGTGTGTGTGTGTGTGTGTGTGTGTGTGAGTGTGTGTGTGTGTGTGTGTGTGTGTGAGAGAGAGAGAGAGAGACTGACCCTAGGTCACTCCCAGAGTTTCGTGGCTTGGTAGGGTGTTCAGAATATATGTTCTCCAATCAAAAAGTTTTAATGTGAAAAATACAAGATTTTTGTGCAAACCCCCCCTCCAACTTCTGTAAAGTTTTAATCCACAAAAAGTACCACATGCACCAAAATTGTTCTCAGTGGTGAGAAAATGTTTGAAATTGGTCATTATTACTGGCAAGCATACAATTGGGAAAGATTCGTCTTTGGGCTCCTATGCTATGTCACATTCCACCTACCTCTGTACCAATTCATCTTTGCATCAAAGTCTTCTCCTGATGCTCCTCTACAACAGTGTTGAGGTGCATGAGAACGGCTGGATAGCTCAGTGGTTTAGGTATCAGGATGCAGAGCCAGAGGCTGGGGTTTTGACTTCCCACTGGGCCTCCTTGACAGGGGCTGGACTGGATGATCCATAAGGTCCCTTCCAGTTCTTCATTTCTAAGATGGTGTTGATGATCACCATGACCAGGAAGATGGTTCTGTTGATTGTCTTGTTCTCCTTGTCGAACTCCCTCCTCAAGGATGTGTACTCAGAACCCAAATTTGGCAGGCAAAACATCCTTATTCTTCTAGACCCTTTTTTATTACTCGAAGTGCATTTCTGGAATCTTCAGCTGCCTATCTTCTGCTGTTGTCTGACATCCAGTATTCAAACTCCCTCATCTGCTTTTTCAATGTTTTTGTTTACTATTTTTTTTAAAAAGTGATTCATTATTCCAGGCATAAGTAAAGGGCTGAGAAGGAATTCTGAATATGATTTTTGAATACAACTCCCATTGACATTCTTCCCTTTTGAAAAAGATGGTTGCCATAGTATGGGGGGGGGGGGTTGCTAAAAGCAAGTCTGAAACCAGCGTAGACACATCGATAGAGATGGGTAGGTTCCTGCTGGAGGGGGACACCGAACCACAGATTATCTGTTCGTTCACAAAACAAACTACGTCAAACCACCAAACTAGTGGTCCATGCTCATCTCTACTCATAGAATTGTAAGAGTCATAGGTCCGAGTGGTCATTAAACAAATAGGTCGTTAAGTAAGGAGTGCCTGTATTCGTCATAACACTAATGACTGGTTACATTAGATACCTGTAAAAAAATTAAAAAGCTATTATTTCATGAACAATATGATTCAATTATATTCAGCTAAGCCATCCATTGTCCTGTGGCTTCCAATTTTAATTTTTTAGAATAAAATTAATTGGAAAGTACTAAGAGATTATATCCAAACTGACAAATAGGCATGAATTTCGGTTATTATTATTTTATAAACTGTGTGGCTCCAATTTGTGCAGTTAATTTTCTTTCCACAATTTATTGTTAATATCTTCTTCATAATCTTGATCTGGATAAAGTGAAAGAAGTAAGGTTATAATCACAACATTACCACAAGATTGTTCAATATATTACATACAAATTGTTATTTCATGGTTCGTTAATGTGTTTAGTGTCTGGAACTCTTTATTAAAAGAAGCTTTTGTTATTGTTATGAACGTGTTTATAGTCATCGTTAAAAGCAAGGGGCAACTAATTACTGAACACAACTTGTTCATTTATAAAAATGGTGGCTTCTCTCACTTAAAGGAGCAATTAACAGCTATGTGGGGTCTTTTCATCATTAGACACCGATCATTTCTATTTGATCTCCTAGCATTATCTTGGATCTTATAAAGAGTTGCTGTATTTATTTTAGGCCTGTGCTCCTATAACCCTCTGATTCACTCAACAAACTTTTAGTCAGTGGCAACTTATACCATAGATACATATGTATGTACATGCATACATTATACAGTTATTTGTCTTTCATCCACAAGTGGTTAATAGATTAGCATAGGATGGGGTTAAGATTAGCACAGGATGATGATGTCAATGATAAACTATTCCTTGAACATCTCACATAGCTTTGGAAATCCTATTAGGGCCATCGTAAGTCAGAAGTGACTTGACAAGATATAGCAATCTTGTAGGATCTTGTAGGATCTGTGGTCGTTTTATTTATTTATTTATTTATTTATTTATTTATTTATTTATTTATTTATTTATACCCTGCCTATCTGGTCATTCCAACCACTCTAGGCGGCTTACAACATACAAAACATAACAAATATATAAAAAAGAAGATTATTAACACAATTTTTCAGGGTTGTCCTCAGCTGTTTCTCTTTAGGGTTATCTAAAATATTATCTATTTTACTGACTATATAAAATGCCGTATTTTAATTGTGTGTTGTGTATGCTTCATGTTTTCTTATTCTGTGCCATTTGGAAACCTTCCATCTAAATGGCTTATAATAATAATAATTGTGCCCCATGGAATTAATTCTGATGGTTGTTATGGGTTTTTCGGGCTCTTTGGCTGTGTTCTGAAGGTTGTTCTTCCTGACGTTTCGCCAGTCTCTGTGGCCGGCATCTTTAGAGGACAGGAGTCGGAACTCTGTGCTCTGGTGCAGTTTGTTTGGACAGCTGAGTATTTATAGTTGTGGGATCAGCTTTTGTCCTTTTCAGGATATAGGGTGATCATGGTGATCAGCGTGTTTTTGTTGTGGATGTATTGTTGTGATAAGGGGAAGAGATTATTTGTCACTGTGATTGATGGGTGTCTTTAGCTGGTCTTTTTTGTGCAATGATCCCTCATCCACAACAAAAACACGCTGATCAGCATCATCACCCTATCTCATGCATTCCTTCTATTGCTGTTTGTCCTCATATACATAATGTAAGAGCCACCACCCCCAAAAGAGAGGGAATTTCCCAAACCACTGATGTCTGGGTCACACACCCAAAGGACCACTGCTTTGCGGATTAAGGAACACTATAGCCAGGATTCCTCTTTAGTCATTAAAATTCTTTGCAATGAACTGCTGGAGAGCTTAGTGGTTTAGGCAACAGCCAGTAATTGAGAGTTCGATTCCCACTGGTTCCCCTTGATAGGGGCTGGACTTGATGATCCCTTCCAAGTCAGCAGTTTTAAGTTGTTGTTGTTGATGATGGACTTGATGGTCCATTGGGTCCCTTCCAGCTCTGCAGTTTTAAGATGATGATGATGATGATGATGATGATGATGATGATGATGATGATGATGATGATGATGATGATGATATTGGTTCTTGTGATTATTCTAGGGCCTCCACCTAATAGTCTACTACTTACGTTTTTCAGGATCAAAACCACGCAGATGTGCCTCAATATCGCCCGGACCACTCTTTGATTATGAGGTCCATTGTCCACATGACTGATGCTGCTCGTTCAGGAATTATGCCTCCAAACCAGCTGACCACTATTAATCAATCTCAGCTAAGCACTCAACTGGGGTTGAATTTAGCGGGTGCCAATTTGCCCCACACTTCACCTTCTCCGCCTGCAAGCAAATCAGCGACCCCATCCCCGTCCAGTTCGATAAACGAAGAAGATGCGGATGACTCCAACAGAGTAAGTCATAACAGGCTTTATCAGTGTTGTCATTCTCTCTATCTACCACTTGCAAACTTTGGAGATTTTTATGTTCTTTGCGGTTGTATATTTAGAAAAAAAAGATATTTGTCTAATGTCAAAAGCAACCTTTATTTTTTCAAGAGAGTCTGGAGAACGCTGTCGGAGTCATTTTCATCTGAGATGAAACAGATATGGGGAGGGGGTGGAATAAGAAACAGAAATATCTCCATATAGTGGTCTCTTTCGGAGTTGTAAACAAGTACAGTGGTGCCTCGCATTACGACGTTAATTTGTTCCACCGAAATTGCTGTAGAACGAAAACGTCATAATGCGAAAATAAAAAGCCCATTGAAACGCATTGGAACCCCATAGGGCGGCCATTTTCGGTGGCTGTCTTGCAAGGAATCCATCCCAGAAAACAGCAGGGAGCCATTTTATGTACCCGCCGGCCATTTTGAAACCGCCGATCAGTTGTCTGAAAATCGTCGTTTTGCGAAGAATCGGTTCCCGAAGCAGGGAACCGATCATCGCAAAGCGAAAAACCCCTATTCAGACCATCGTTTTGCAATCGCAATTGCGATCGCAAAAAGATTGTCGTAATGCAGTTTCATCATAATGCGGGGCAATCGTAAAGCGAGGCACCACTGTAGCTCGTATTTGTGGCTGGACTTTTGAGTATGTGTGCTTCTTGCATGGACACACATTTTCTGACACAGCAGTTTTTGTTTTTGTAGAAAGAGATTTGCAGTTATTAACTGTGAGCCCAAGGGTTAGAACAGATCATAGAAACCTAAATAAAGAGATTGGTTGCCCAAGTTATATATGCAGAATCCATGACAAAGTCCAGGGGAGTGTTGGCCAAAATTAATCACATGGATCCATCAAATGCCCTTTCCACCAGGGCTCTGCCTACAGGCTATGGAAGGCAGCTGTAGAGAGGATTCGGAGAAGTTCAGCTGCGGTTGAAGAATGACTCTATTAATTGCTCCATGACCTGGAAAAGGAAACAAAGCCAGACTAAGCAGCCTTAACAAAAAGACTGGAAGAAGAAAGACGAGTTATTTCCTCCGCTTTTCATATGGAGTATCTTATTTCTGTAACTCATCTTACTTGCTAGTGATGTCTGTATGGAACTGTAGAAACCTTCAGTTTGGTATTGGAGTTAGAGCAGAAGGATCTAACAGGGGAAATAAACTTGTTGAAGCATTGAGTTCTAAATATAGAGGCATTTCATAGAGTTGTGTTTTTTAAAACAACATCATGAACAGCAATAATCAGGAAATGTATGGTTTCTGGTCTTCTCCTTTGAGACCATGACAGGCTTTAAAGACACCCACTTTGGCATATGCGGCTAAATCCAGTTGTCATTCCTAACTAGATTAGAGTGACTAGGTTAGTAGGATATGTTAAGTCAAAATGTACATTAATCCCATTGATTCAATGGATCTGTTCTAGCCATGACTGACATGATGTAGCTCGTGGTTGTCCCATGTTAGTGTGGATATGGAAGTTGGCACTCTACTGAGTTTATACAGATTTGCATAATGGCCTCACATACTTTGCATGATGTTGCACATAGACAAGATTGTTTGCCTGCTGCATACCCAAATCTGTTCTGGTTCTTTCACAGAATGGCTGACATCCTTCCAATAAGGTCTGTGTAGCTTGCCCATGGGTAATTTGGCTAATTGTTTGGGGTGCCGGGGAGCACCTCAGCCATGTGCTTGATCATGTGTCCAGTTGCACAACTGAGATGCACTGCAGCACCACAAAAAAGCCTCAGCAAGTTTTGCAAACCCTATGCAGACATCAAGAGGATGCTGGCCAGTGTGTATCTACACAATACTACTGTAGCACTTTAAAGTCCCATTCTACCATATTTGGGATTTGTAATTTGTTTGAGCTAATTTAAATACCCTAATGCAGTGGTCCCCAACTTTGGGCCTCCGGATGTTCTTGGACTTCAACTCCCAGAAATCCTGGCCAGCAGAGATAGTGGTGAAGGCTTCTGGGAGTTGTAGTCCAAGAACATCTGGAGGTCCAAGGTTGGGGACCACTGCCCTAATGGAATTCACCAGAAAGCACTGAAGAATTTTAAATATGCATCAAATTACATATTTCAGGACTCCATAGGATAAAGCCATGGTACTTAAAGTGGCATGAACCTGCTATAATCATGCACTATAGATACACTCGTAGTCACATATCTAATGCAAAGGATCTGATTTAACTGATGGATGGCCATTTTAAAAAAATTACATGAATCAAGTACTGTACAAAGTGAACTATGTAAGGTGTTTTTTTTCTTTTGACCAAATAACAACATTCCATTCTGAAAATAAGATCGTGTGTTGTTGTTGTTGTTGTTGTTGTTGTTGTTGTTGTTCAATGTAGTTGTGAATTTTTAATTACATTCCATCCTTGGAATGTGCCTGTTCTCCCTCCTCTTGAATAGACCGCAGGGGAAAAAAGAGCTGCTCCAGATTCTGGCAAGAAGCCCAAAACGCCGAAGAAAAAGAAAAAGAAGGATCCCAACGAACCGCAGAAGCCCGTCTCAGCGTATGCCTTGTTCTTCCGGGATACGCAAGCGGCCATTAAAGGGCAGAATCCCAACGCTACCTTTGGAGAGGTGTCAAAAATCGTAGCCTCTATGTGGGACAGCTTAGGAGAAGAACAGAAACAGGTAATCAAGGGATGAGGGAACAAGGCAAGGGATTTTGGGATTTTTTAATTTTTTTTTACTACAACTAGAAATTCCCCTAGTTAGAATTCTGATAGTTTTAGCCTTAAAAAACAAACAAACAAAAAGCAGATTTCCAGAGGAGTTTTAAGATCCTCACCAGTTCCTCGCCAATGGCAGCATCTTGAGAGGGAAACTTCACAGAGCCTAATGAACAGAGAGACCACCATTCCCTAATGCTTTGCACCTCCCATGGAGCTTAGAAATCTCCACCCAAATTCCATGTTTTAATAGTTGTCTAAAGAGACAGCCTTGGCATGGAACAGGTGACGTTCCTGTCTTCTTCCTTATTTTCTTATTATCAACAATACGCATCCCTTTGGCTTTACATTTATTGTTTTTAATAGAATTGACTCTTTTTATCGCTTTATTATTTTATTCCTTTTGGCCACTGGTTTTATTGTATTTGTTTTCATTGTCAACCGCTTAGGGATTTTTAAATTGAAAAACGGTGTAGAGAAATAGGTACCTCAAAGACTCTGCACTTTAGCTATGCAACCAGTGGAATTTGGCTCTATGATGACATCACTGAGACCTAGTAAAGCCTATTCAGAGCAAGACCAATTCTGTTATTCAGCATTGGCTTCATTGACCAGCAGCCCTATTGAAGCTTAGTCAAATTTCATTATTTATGTGACAGTTTATGGGGTCTCAGTGAAGGACTTTTTAGAACACGAATTAATATGGGGTGGGGGCATTGATAAAAGAAGCCACAAAGAAGGTAATGCAAAGTGCAAAGTCATTAGCATTTGGATAGGGTGGGTGAAGTTGGGTGGATGAAGTTGGGGGGACATTCTCAGTGTCAGCCTTGTATTTGTTGCCTTCTTTGTTCACAATGTGACATTCAAATGTTCACAATAAAACATTTGGCTGAGCCTCAGTCTCAAAAAATATGAGACTTTAGCTGGAGGAGGGACTCATGTAATGTTGTATAAAATAGTATTTTTGTAGGACGGTCCATATCGGTATTGTTTCTTTTGACATTGTTCATTTTACAAGACTCCAGCCTCTCTCTTCGGGCAAGAACTACTTTATGGTGTGAAGTTTATGTGCTCAAGGTGGTCTTAATTGTAAATTTTTAATACAGGTATATAAAAGGAAAACAGAAGCTGCCAAAAAGGAGTATCTGAAGGCGCTAGCTGCTTACAGAGCAAGCCTGGTTTCCAAGGTAAGAGTCCCATTAAAATAATGAACTAAAAAAAGAGAACTAAAATTTAAAAAAACTACAGTAAGATATGAAGATGATGGGACATGTTTTCCTTGTTGAAAGCTTGATATTTTATTGTTTTCTATTAAAGTTTTTACTTGGAAGCTAAACCTGTCAAATTTTTTTTTGAGCCAGTTCAGTCTGTTTAACTGGGATTGGTCATCTTTACCTTGAGTAGTCCTGTTAGCCAATAGGATTTATGTAATTTACTGACTATTCAGTGCTTGATTCCATAGATCTAGTGTAGTTGGAGTCAACAATGAGTTTTGGAACACAGATTTTAAAAACTTAGAGTGTTGTTCCGAAATGCACCCAAGGTGATTTAACAACAATAATAAATATATATATGCATACATCTACACACACAATGCATTGTAAAATAAGTGTTTTATACAAAATATAGAGTAGCTGTCAAGATTTGAAGAGCATTGTGAAATGCAAAGCCAAAGCACATAGCAACAGTCTTCATATGGGCTGTTTACCGGTGTAAGCAGGATCAGAGCAGAGGTGGCCACATAACCACTTGGGATATGTGTAAAGAGGATCTCATTATACCCTTGCAGTAGCTGCAGGAGGCATAGCAGACCTGCTGTGAAAATTGAAAGAGAAGATGACAAGGAAGTGCTGCTTCTGTTGAAAAATGTTTACATCCGACAGGGCATTTCTTTGTGTTAGCAAAACAAAAGCATTTGGATTTGTGATAGAGCGTTACAGCGCTATAGAACATATTATGAGAAGCTGTAATATCAGCGTACTGAAGCCAAGGTTGTATATACTACATAATTTATTTGATGCAGCTCAGATGAAAGCTCAGGTCGTAAGGTGAGCCGTACCAAGTCGCTGAGAATATGTTCTTGATTAGAGCTCTTTTGTGTGTGCAAACATGAAGAGCTAATGATAATCGATGCAAAATGCAAACTGGAGAGAGTCAACGTGGTTTATGTTCAGCTTTTCATGGAGAAACCTGGGTTCACATTTTTGCCTACTCAGCTTTGTTCAAATGACTGGAGGCCAGGTAGTGGTGCAGGTGGGCAGGTTGCAACTGGGACAGAGGGGTGTCTCTCTCTCCCTCCAGAATCTCAGGGAGAGGATCCTTCTCTGCCATGATCACTGTCTTCCTAGCTTTGTAGGGGAGACACAGCAGCTTCTTCTCCCTCTTCCCTATCCTTTGCCAGCACTCTCCTTCTAAGCCAGTGGTTCCCAACTTTGGGTCCTCAGATGTTCTTGAACTACAACTCCCAGAAATCCTGTCCAGGACACCGAATGGTCAAGGCTTCTGGGAGTTTCAGTCCAAGACCATCTGGGAGTCCAAGCTTGAGAGCCAACCTTCACAGAGTTTGTAAGTTGAACAGGGTGGAAAAGAAAGGTATCCTGAGGGGTGCTCCTTAGACATAAGGGCGTTGGAGGTGTGGATGGTGAGGAGGAGGACTGTAGGCCCCCTCCATGCCCCATTTATCCGTAACAACTTCTCTCTATATATTTTTCATAGGCCGCGGCTGAGTCGGCCGAAGCCCAGACCATCCGTTCCGTCCAGCAGACGCTGGCGTCGACCAACCTGTCCTCTTCTCTTCTCCTCAACGGCCCCATCTCCCAACACGCAGCCGTGGCCACCTCGCCGCAGACTCTCCAGCAGTCCCTCCCCAGGGCCATTGCCCCGAAGCCCTTGGCCATGCGGTTGCCCATGAGCCCGATCGTGGCCTCCGTCACGATCGCCCCCAGCCTGACCACCACAAACATTTCCACCTCGCTGATCGGCTCCATGGGCACCAACCTGGTGGGGGCATCGGCCGCGGCTGCCTCCCCCTCCCAGGCCAGCCCCTCCTTGCAGAGCCAGCAGCACCAGCTCCAGCAACTGCAGCAGCTCCACCAGCAGCACATGCACCAGCAGATGCACCAGCAGATGCAGCAGCAGCACCACTTCCAGCACCACATGCAGCAGCAGCACCTGCAGCAGCAACAGCAGCAGCAGCAGCACCTCCAGCAGCAAATGCAACAGCAACTGCAGCAGATGCAGCTCCAGCAGATGCAGCAGATGCAGCAAATGCAACACCCGCCTCCGCAGCCGTGCCCTCAGCAACATTCCCCGGCGGCGGCTTCGCAGATCACCTCCCCGATTCCGGCCATCGGCAGCCCCCCACCGGCCCCCCAGCAGCACCCCTCCGAAATGCCAACCCCGACACAGACTCAGCTGTTATCCCAAGCCAGTATTTTCTGAAGGCACCCCCTCGGGGGAGCGGGACGAGAGAACGGCTTTTGGGGTGGATGCGTTCAGCGAACGCTGAGCCCTTGATCCCCCGAAAACTCGGCATTGCCAATGGTAGTTATGCAGGATTTGCATAACCGATGAAGTGAGCTTCTAAGCTGTCTATTAGATAGGCAATAAAGAACTACAATGTAGCTGCGGATACTCTTTTAGCTGACTCTAAATTTTCTTTTCCGATTGCTTTTTATTCTCTCTCTCTCTTTTTTAAAAGCAAAAGCTGTGCTCTTCTTTTTTCATCGCCATGCAATGCCTCTTTAATTTATTTTCAGCTTTACCTACAAATATGTGAATCAGATACTCTTTGATAAGCCTGGGCATTAAGACTGGAATATATATATATATAAAATAAATGGCCTTTTTTTTTTTTTTTACAGTTTTTAGATGAAAACCGTTCCTTCTTGCAAAATTGGTTAATGCACTTCAAAACGGTTGGTTTGAGGGTGTGTGGGGTTTGGGAATTTTTTTTTTTTTGTTCCTTTGAATTCATGAAGCCCTTAAAAGCACAGCTGTAACTACCTGTAAAATGATGATTGGATTTCATGCAATCACACTTGCGGGAGAATAGTTGATGGTGTTATTCTCTGTCATTGGAAAAAAAATGTAAAAAAAAAAATCACAGACTTTTTAACCAAAGGTCCTTCCGTTTTTTTTCTTTTTCTTTTTTAAATGTCTTTGAAAGGAAAGGAGTGTGTGTGTGGGGGGGCGCTGCAAGTAGAAGTTCTGAAATATCAAACACCCATCTTCCCATCTTTGCTATAATTTCTCCAGCTACTACAGTCCTTTGTTATACAATATATTCTTATCCCCGCTCTGCTCATTCCAGTTTTAAAATAAATAAATAAATAAATGTGAATATTTTATTCTGTGTTTGGGTGACCAACTTTCAGATTTAATACACTGTATTTTTTAAAAAAAGGAAATGCACTTAAATAAAACTGGTTATTAGGGAAGAAAGGTAAGAAGGAAAAATGTGAGGGATTTTTTTTGTTTTGTTATTTTTAAAACGGTATAATATCAGTCGACTATTTAAGAGGATTGACACGTCTGAAAAAAATCTGTAAATATTTTCTTTGAAAAGTTGTAAAAGGTTTTCATATCATGTGTTGTAAAGTTTTCATAAATGAGGCTTTAATGTAAACACTGGTAACATGAATGATTTAATTGCAACATTGCTTATTGTGTTTTTACGCTGTTTTATACTTTTTTATGAGTTCTGATAGCAGCAATTAAGTTGTTTGTATTTTGCTTATCTAAGAAAAATGCTTTTATCTTGCTATAGAATAAACACATTTCAGTAAAAAAAAAATCCTATACAAATATATGCATAATTCCCCCCTCCCACTGTGGTTTTGTAATGTGGACACAAAGAAAACCGGCTAAATTATTCTTGTCAATTTTGGTGTCCTCGGCTCAGTGAAGAACCTCAATGGGGAATTTTCAAGCCCTGTGAGATTTCTTGCTTCCAGGTAAAACCAGGGGAAGGAACATCTTCCTCCCTTATAATTTGTGAAAAGCTCTATAATTTGTTAAACGGCCCTCCAGGCAAAATCAGTGTACTTTTGCTGTGTACACACACAGAGAGAGACATGAGCACTTTCAAAAACAAACCATCTGACAATGCAGCTGCCATCCTCATTTTATGCATTTGCTCCAAAATGTGATTTTGCACTAAAGCGCTATTCGCAAGATTCGGTTTCATTTGCTGAAAAACTTCTTTTTGGGTCACATTCTCTTTTCCCAACCTCCACAAGGGATTTCTGCAAATACGTTTTCAGTTCCTCCTCATCACACATGAGGAAATGTGGTACACTCTGATTGGCAACACTGTCGCGTGTAGAGTCAACTCCCAAATGTGTAGAGAAGGATACCTGTTAATCTTCATAGAATCATAGAATAATTGAGTTGAAAAGGGCCCATAAGGCCATCGAGTCGAATCCCCTGCTCAAGGAAGGACTCCAAATCAAAGCAGATTGTACAGATAACTTTCCAATATTCTCTTGAATGCCCCCTCACCACCTCCTGAGGTCATTGGGTCCATCGTCGTAGCTTTTCCTGAAATCCATCCTAAATCTGGCTTCATGTAGCTTGAGTCCATTGTTGCGTGTCCTGCACTCTGGAGTGATCAAGAACAGATCCTGCCCCTCCTCTGTATGACTACCTTTCAAGTATTTGAAAAGTGCTATTGTATCTCCCCTCTGTCTTCTTTTCTCAAGGCTAAACATGCTCAGTTCTTCGAGTCTTTTCTCCTAGGGCTTGGTTTCCAGATCCTGATGATTCTTGTTGTCCTCCTCTGAACTTACTCCAGTTTGTTGACTTCCTTCTTAAACTGCGGTGTCCAGATTTTGGACAGAGTACTCTAGACGCCTAACCAGTGCTGATTAGAGAGGAACTAGTAGCTCATGGAATTTGGGGATTATACTTCTGTTAATGCCACCAAAAATAGCATTGACCTTTTTTTTTTTTGGATCCACATTGTACATTGTTGGCTCGTATTTAGCGTTTGTTCTACAACAATTCCAAGAAAACACCTCTTCAGAAGATGGTCTCAAACCATTGTGCCCAGGAGCACTCTTGAGTGTTAGAAACTCCGAGATGGTAAAGAGTGTCTGGACCTTGGTAGCAGGACACAAAATTCCAGGTCCAATTCTGTGGCCTCCTGTAGAAAGGAATCCAGCTTGAATCCCTGAACAGGCATTGCTCTCAGCTAGAGTGAACAATACTTGGCTAGAGGGACCATTAGTTTGACTTGCTGCCTATATCCCTCCTGTCGCCGCCAGGGACCTGTTTGTGGCCAGTGAAATGAGATGAATTTGCAGACACTTGTACAGCGCTAGACGATGCATGGACTCTTCTCGATGTCTGATCTGTTCAAGATGGTTTTACATGAACAAACAGGACAGTAGCGTCGATGCCAGGGGCACGTGGAAAGGAACGTCCTTCACAGTGATGCCTTTGAGTCCTGCATTCCTTGAATGAAAGCAACCCAATCCTTGTGTCTGCATATTTGTTTGCTTCTGAGAAGAACTCGCTTGTCAAAGATTGTGTCTTGGAGGTCTACAGCTCATTTACAAAGCATGCACTACACGAAGGACTCAGATTTAATCCTTAGCATCTTCTGCTCAGGCAGGGACTCTCCCGTGAAGCTATGAGGATAAGATGTAAAGCCCATGTAGACAACCCTAAGTGAGATAGACCAAAAGCTTGACTTTAGTATAAGGCAGCTTTCCTATGTTGAAAGTAATTGCGACCACAGTAAGATGATTATCTGTGGCCGTGGTGAAGTCCAGACTCTGGTTCCCCCCCCTTCCATGTTTTGGCTCACATGGAAAGCTTAGATGGATGTTACAGTCTCCTTCAAGCTGTCATGTTCTCCCACTGGATGCAATGGTAAGACTAGTGCACTGCCTTCTTAGGTGTGCTTTCCCTAGAAAGGCAAAGGTTCCCCTTGACAAAGAAGTCCAGTCATGTAAGCCCAAGAGCCAGTGTTTCTCCGCAGACACTTTCCATGGTCATGTGGCTGGCACGACTAGACATGGAATGCAGCGCCCTTCCCACCGAGGTGGTACCTATTCCTCAACTCTCATTTGCATGCTTTCGAACTGCTAGGTTGGCAGGAGCTGGGACAAAGTGATGGGGGCTCACCCCTGTCACACAGATTCAAACTGCCGACTTTTAGATTGACAGCCCAGTGGCTCAGCGGTTTAACCCCTCAGCACCACTTGCGCTCCTATGCCGAAATTATATTCATGTGTTCCTCAGTTCAGTGTGGGGAACACACTTTGAGGTGAGAAGCTCGCTGTAGACCTTCTGCCACCATTTTCTTTGTAGTCACCACACTGGGGATGTGCAGAACAACCCAGTTCATGTATAGTCCAGATTCTCCAAGGTTCCCCCCATGTGTAACTCCCTACACATAAGCAAGAGCCTCTCTTTCTTCATTCCCAGTGGTGTAACTGTGAAAGATGCTACAACCTAGGGTTGGGGCTTAAGCACTCCTCTCCTCATTGGTTGAATAGTGCCTGAATATGACTATGAAGGACTCCTAAGCAGGGTTCTCTGGTTATGCCATATGGGCTTGGAATCCTTATTCTGAATGGTCTATTTTCTTTTGGTATTTTGACTCCCTCAGTTGGACTCTTGCTGTCTCCCAAACCTTTTCCCAGCTGGTCAACTGCCTGTTATTTGCCATACCCTGTTTCTAAAAGCTTTCCTATCTGGTCCTCAACAGAAAGAGGAAATGTCATCATGACATGCAGGATTTGTACGTATGGCATTCATACCTTCCAGGACCCTTGGGAGGCTCCCCCTATCCCCCCACGGGGCCAGCGGGGGTGAAATTGCCACCTTCTGGGACTCTTTGGAGGCTTGGGAAGCTTCAGAAGAGTCCCTGAAGGTGGTGATTTTGCCCCCTCTGGCCCCCGAGGGTCCTGGAACACACGCTATGACCCTTTGGAGGCTCACCCTGCCCCCCCACAGGGCCAGATGGGGCGAAATTGCCCCCTTCTGGGATTCTTTTGAGGCTTGGGAAGCTTAAGAGTCCCTGAAGGTGGCGATTTGGAGGTTCACTGGGTGAGCCTCCAAAGGGTCCTAGGGTGTGTTCCATAAGACAGACCTCTCCATAAGGCTCACCAATTTTTTTATTTTTTTCTTGTTTTCTAAAAATTTGGTGCGTCTTATGGAGAGGTGCGTCTTATGGAGTGAAAAATATGGTAGCCTACGATGATCCTGTACGTTCCATAGCTCGAATGGAGAGGGTAAACCTAGTCATCCCCAATAGCAGTCTAGCACTATAATACTCTACCATACACACTCTACAGTCCACTAAATTGAACACAGTTCACAGTCAAGGTGCTATGCATAAACATTCACCCTTAATCCTGCTCCAAAACTATTAGTATTAATTATCGGCACTAAGATCTTTTCTTATTTTAGCATACCTTTGTAAATCCCGTCATGGACTGAGAACAAATATTGTCAATGGATATTTGCAAATGGATCCACCACTCTCCTTTTCAGCAGGCATTCAATATTTGTGGTCTAAAGGATCTCGAGGGTTCTCATGAATTCATGCTTCGCCCCTCCTTTTTCTCTCCCACCCCCCCTTCCCTTCCCTTGCTGGAGGAGAGCGGTCCGACCACTATCCCCAGTTGTCTTGCATGATTAATTACAGCATCTGTCCTGTCAGAAGCTATAATGAAGAGGTCTTGATAAAAATTGCAAATTATCACTGGCAACAATCTTAAACCGCTTGTGATAAAATGAAAATTAAAAACAGCAAGCGAGGCGCCTGGGTGGAATCCTAATTGGAAAGAGAACAAGCCAGAGCTTCGATGGCCTCTGTTGTTACTGTTTATGAGATATAAACCAGAACAAAGTGAAATATCAATCCATACAGCTTTATATATAAAGCTGCATCCAAATACATTGCAATACACATGAATCCAGCAAGAATTTTTTCATTCCTCCATTCACTTCCATAGATCTGGATACTGTGCTTACTAGCGATGGGATTTTTGGGATTTTTTTGGGATAACAAATTCATAATTCACCATTCTAGGAGGTCTCTCTGATATACAGACACTTTATAAATACTAAATGTGGCTCAGCTAGGAGAAAAGGCTCAGCTAAAAGGCCCTAAGGCTTAGCTCCACCTAGCTTCCTGTTCAGAAAAGAAACCTTTCAGTTAGCATCAGGACAAGAACAGGAAGCTTGGGGACAGCTAGGCCTAGCTAGGCCTCAGAGTCTCCCAGTTGAGACCTTTCAACTGGGTGACCCACATTTAGGTGTCAGTGTGTCTAGTAAAACTCTCAGAATAGAGAAATATGGAATCTGTAGTCCAAAAAAATAAATAAATCCCATCTCCAATGCTTATAGAACATAATATTCAGAGTCTCTTTTTTTTAAGCGATGTGTTCTCAAAGAAATATACAGTGCGGTCTTGACTTGAGAACTTAACCCGTATTGGAAGGCGGTTCTCAAGTCAAAAAGTCTGTAAGTCAAGTCTCCATTGACCTACAGTGCATTGAAAACCGATTAATCCCGTAACAGGCCATTTTTGTTCCATTTTGGGTTTTTTCTGGTCTGTAAGTCAAATCTCAGTCTGCAAGTCAAACCTAAATTTTGTGGCCAGAGAAGTCTGTAACTCAAAAAGTCTGTAAGTCAAGCCGTCTGTAAGTCAAGGGTCCACTGTAGGATGGTTTTCAGGTGATCATAATTGTGTTCATTCCTGTTGAAGGTAGAGAGATGCAGGTAGTTATCTGACTGTTCAAAGAACATCCCAAGAAAGACCCCTCCTTTTGGTGCCTCCATATTGAGGTGACACTTCATAACAGTGGTTCCCAACCTTGGGTCCCCAGATGTTCTTGGACTACAACTCCCAGAAGCCTTCACCACAAGCTGTGCTGGCTGGGATTTCTTGGAGTTGCAGTCCAAGAACATCTGGGGAACCACTGATCTATAAAATCCCTTCTGGTTTTGCAGTTACAAGGTAAAGGTAAAGGTTCCCCTTGACAATTTTTTGTCCAGTCGTGTTCGACTCTAGGGGCCGGTGCTCATCCCTGTTTCCAAGCCATAGAGCCAGCGTTTTTGTCCGAAGACAATCTCCCGTGGTCACATGGCCAGTGCGACGTAGACACAGAACGCTGTTACCTTCCCACCGAGGTGGTCCCTATTTATCTACTTGCATTTGCATGCTTTCAAACCGCTTGGATGGCGGGAGCTGGGACAAGCGACGGGAGCTCACTCTGTCGCGTGGATTCGATCTCACAACTGCTTGGTCTTCTGACCCTGTGGCACAGGCTTCTGCGGACTGCATTCCCATGTGTGTGTGTGTGTGTGTGTGTGTGTGTGTTTTCCCCTTTGTTCAGTTAAACTAAGTAACAGTAGCAATCAGTTTCCTCTTTGCATGTTCCAAATTTCTTAACCAAATATCTTTGATGGAAAAAATATGGCTAAAATGAGTGGGACAGGAATTATGCATCTGGCCTGTAATTACACTCTCTTGCAAAAGCCAGAATGCATCTTTGAGAGAATACCATACGATTAATGCTGAAAGAAGTCTCTGTTCCCCATCTTGGAGAAAGAAGCAGGTGCTGTCCCAGTCATTAAAGGATTTCATAAATCCTGGGTTTTATCACATAGGATGAAAAGTTGGAGATCCAGTGATGGCCCTTTCTTGGGCATGAGAGGGTGGGAAATAGTCAGAATTTTAAAAAACCAAGCTTAAGTAATTATTTATTATTATTTTTTAAAAAGAATAAACATAAAAATGCAAGGGAGTGAGCAGAGGTAGGAGAGTGCTTTGGAACTCTTCTCAGCATCACACTGTATTTATTCTTCTTAAAAGTAACTTTCTAAATGAATGTCTTAGGCTAAAATCGTAAATAAGGCAGCAAGGGCCACACCAAACACAGCATGATTTAGTTCTTCTAGTAAACATGCATGGAATAGCAGAAGCATCAAAGGAGGCCTGCACATTTGACATCTTCATTTGTTCGTTCATTTCTTCATTCGTTCATTTGTTCATTCATTTGTTCGTTCCTTCCTTCCTTCCATCATCAGTTCCTTCCTTCCTTCCTTCCTTCCTTCCTTCCTTCCTTCCTTCCTTCCTTCCTTCCTTCCTTCCTTCCTTCCTTCCTTCCTTCCTTCCTTCCTTCCTTCCTTCCTTCCTTCCTTCCTTCCTTCCTTCATCTTAGCTTACCTGTCTCTTAGTTTAAATATATTACAATACTAGCATTTTCTCTACTGGCTTCCCAATGGATCAGAAATCTGCTGATTAATGGGAGCTGCTTCAATGCTGTCTCACCGCATTCTCCACCTCAAGGCCTTTGATACCGCCAAAACTGAGATAGCAAGATCGCTTCCAGTGGTATTACTGGACTGGAAAGGGACAGCATGTAAGCGATTTTCTTTCGTTGTCCGGCACCTGTGGAAATGATGTTTTCCCACTCCTTTCATTAATAAGTCCTTCCTTCTCCCTTCTGGTTCCCAAGGTTTATCCACTTTATCACCCTGGTTAACTGCCTTCTACTTTCGCATTAACCTAGGCTGACACATGATGAAGGAACATAAGGGGTTTTAATTTTTTTGCCGAAATAGGGTCATTAGTTACTAACTACGAGCGAAAGCTTTAAATGCCTTGATAGGGCAGAGTTTTCTTGATATATTATCAGGTGACTATGGTGGCTTGGAGGCTATTTTCCTCCACGCTTTTGGAAACAGATGGATTAAATATTTCAAGTTTAACCAGGGCGATTCCCTACAAAAGGTTATTTTAATATAATGATTTCTCTCCCATTCTCTCTCTCCCTTCCTCCCCTCCCGAGATGCATGAATAGCTCTTTCTCCCGTTTTTTCCCCCCCACTCCATAGAGTATTTCGTGGCCCTGGACTTCATTCTAACCTTTCTCTCTCCCGGCTTTGTTTGTCTTTTGTCTCGCAACAGCTGTTATTATCGTTTTTTGGTCAGCTGTGATTGCTGGAGGCGAAAGAGGACCAGATGGTGTTTTGCGATGCATGAATGGAGAGTTAGAGGAACTCCAATTGAATAGGCCAAGTTTGAATGGTGTCTATGCACCACCTGCCTCCTTCAGCCGCCGCCGTGCAGATCACAGTAGCATGATCTGTCTCAGACCAACTCGAACCAGGAAGGAGAACGAAGAAAGACTTCTTGGATATTTCCCCCCTCTCCATATTTATTGATCTTCCAGACACTAACAACATAATGCAGTGCACAGTCAATTTGAATTAATTGGATATGACACAGCATGTACATGTAATCTATCACTGTGGTTGTCTGGTACGCCATGGGGATTTCGACCCCCCCCTTTCCCATCAGAGGAACATGTGAATCTGTAACAATGCGCATTAATTAACTAAGTAGACAGGAGCGAAGCGAGAGAATGTTGGTTTAAGAAAATGTTTCTGAAGGCACTGATGCATTTTTATACGCTTATTTCTTTCTGTTGGGTTTTTTTTTTCCCCTTGGAAAAAAAACAACAATGTACCAAAGGACCTTCCTAGATCAGAGCAGTGGGGAAACAGCGCTTGTTTTAAAAGCACAATACAAAATGGAAAAGAGAACATCTTTTTAATGACGTAAGCTGCTTTTTAAGGAGAAAGGAGGGGTGACCACATTTTAAATAAATAAAGAAGAAACCAAACCACACCATTTTTACACACACACACACACACACACACACAGAGAGAGAGAGAGAGAGAGAGAGAGAGAGAGAGAGAGAGAACAAAGTTCTCCAAATTTAGTGATGCAAGCCAGAGTTGTAAGGTCTCAAGGTGTGAAAGTCTCCCTGAGCTGGTATGTTTTCTGAAGTTACTAAGCAAGGGGATAAATCCCAGGCCAAGCATTACAGATGGAGCAAGAAGTGTTGTTTTTGTGTATCAGGAAGCTTTAAAGTACTAGGTGCCCACCTGGACTTGTTCCTAGCTGGTGTTAAGGTACACTTTGCCACCTGTCCAGGTGGAAAATGGGTTTCCCCCCTCCACTCCTGGTTGCTGTTTTATCCACTTAGCCTGATTTTACCCAGATTTTGGCCTCCCTCGTTGGGGCTGTAACTAGAGAAGAGGAACTGGGGCACCAGTGTTGAGAGAGCAAAAAGATCTGGAGATGAAGCTGCTGGTGGGATTCAAGAAGATAAACAGCGGCACATTTCATCCTGCTTATTTTCTCTTTCTGGAAGGAATCAGCTTTCTCTTTCTTATGGGGGACACGCATGTTCAGAGTCCTTTTTTAAAAAATAAAGGTGGCTAATACTCATGCCTCACAGCCGAATGGATAGTAGAGGCTCCTGTTTGCCCTAGGTTGCCATAATGGCTAGTTATTATTCTGTCACTTACCCAGCTTCCCTCTCATGCCTGTTTCTACAACCAGTTGGTTCAGAAAGTAGGCCAAGCCTCAAACTTTGGCTGTCTAACCTCTTAGACATCACAAGACATTTTTCTCAGGATTTGGGTTCTGAAATCTGAGAGGATGAGGTTAAGCTGGCAATCCAGAATCAGATATTTTAGGGATAGGCGAAATGAGGCGAAAATATCCACCTTGTTTCAGCTTTGGCTGTGCTTTTGAGAGACGTTTACACATGACTGGGTGTGCTAGAAAATATAGATCAGAAGGGGCATTTGATGCTGTAGCGTATATAAAAAAAGAATGAAGCGTGTACCCAGAGACCATCTACACACTGATGTTCATCTTGATCCAGTAAGTGACGCAAGCTGAGGCACCTGAAAACAGATACAGCTCTGGTATCAGACCAACAGGAGCGAATCAGACCTACTTAGGACCTCCTTACTCCAGTTGGCTTGATCAACTTTTTGCAGATTTTTGACCATGCCTCACTTACTTAGTAGGTTAAATATTATTACCTAATGCTCCCAACTGCTTGGAAGGCCTTGCCACTAAAACAAGAACAAATAATTCTATTCCTATGGATTTGGAAAACAACAACAAAACACCCACAAATGCACAATTGCATTTGATACTAGGCTCAGTAATACTACAAGCAAAAAGGGTCTTGGAATTGTTGTAGATCAAAAGCTGAATATGAGCCAAAAGTACGATATGGCTGCTAAAAAGGCATACGCTATTTTAGGATGCATTAAGAGATGCATTGTTTCCAAATCCTGTGAGGTGCTAGTCCCCCTCTATTCAGCACTGGCTAGACCTCATCTAGAGTACTGTGTCCTGTTCTGGATGCTGCACTCTAAGAAGGACGGCAACACACTGGAACAAGTTCAGAGGAGGGCAACAAGGATGGTCAGGGGACTTGAAACCAAGCCCTAGGAGGAAAGACTGAAAGAACTGGGCATGTTTAGCCTTGAGAAAAGACTGAGGAGGGATACGATAGCACTTTTCAAAGACTTTAAAGGTACTCCTATAGACAAGGGGCAGGATCTGCCCACACTGCCACATCCATGTGGTGAGATGCCTGTCATGCACAACTAAGCATATGAGTGGCACCTTGTCAGGTAACTACAACAGCTGCCACAGCTGAACTCTGCTTGCCTAAATATTGCACAGGATACTGTATTTTGCAAACCAACAGTCAGCCATGACACCCTATGGTTAGGATGATGGGAGCTGTTGTTGGAAACTGGGGGACAGGCAAACATAATTGGTAGACAATTCTTTCAGGTTTCGTTTAGACCTGTGGTTCCCAAACCAGATGTTCATGGCCTAAGATTCCCAGAAACCTTCATCGTTAGATGTCCTGGACAGGATTTCTAGGAGCTGTACTCCAAGAACACCTTGGTTATCCAAGACCAGGAATCACAGGTCTAGATGTATCACGTATGAAAACACGGGCGTCTTGGTATAACCTTTCCTCCAGTAACAGGTGAGCTGCAGTCTAGGAATGTTGTAAAACCATCATGACTCCACTTACCTGTGCTGTGTTTTGGTTGCTAAATGTGGCTTTCATTTCCTACCTTTTTAAGGAGGCGTTTTTGAAGTGCTTGTGTGGGCTTGTCGTTCAAAATATTGTTACCCGGTGCTTTAGAACGCAGTATCTTTTAATGGAATCAAAAGGGGGTGTGGGAGAGAGAAATGACAGCTGGGGAGGTATTCCCGAACCAAAAAAAAAAAATGCATTAAGTCAGACGATAATATGATCTGGCATTTAGTAATCAATAACCAGGGCATAACACCAGTGTTCCTGTTTGATTAACCTTCTGCCACAGGCTAGGATGTCAAATGTGTATAAAGCATGGGAGAGGGAAACTGCAGGATGCGGGTGTCCATTTGTTTGCAAAATTTGGCCCCTCCAAACTAGATCTTAAAGTTTTGCTTTCCAATGGACTCATCTCTTTATGTGTCTGGATGCTTTTGTTATCATTGTTATTTTGTTATGAGTCTGGTAGAGATGCAGGGAAAATATACATTTTGTTCCTGTCTTGAAGCTACACTGTCTTGAGGGGCTGATGCGATGGAGCCATCAAAAAAAGGTGCTTAATGGTCAACCCCAAACAACATGATCGTCCCACCTCTCTCCCCCCCTCATTCCGCCCCTTCTTCACCTTTAACCGCTTTCCATTTTCTCTGCTTATCCGTTACACTCAAGAAAAGTGGCTTCTACAAGAGGGAACTGCACTTCTGCAGCTGGTCACCAAAACACCGCGCTGGAATGCTTTGCCAAAATTAAATTAAGAAACCTGGCATTCCTTGTCAGCTCCTTAGGTGCTTCATCATGGTTAAGCTTTTGGAAAGTGTGGGGCTGAATATACAGGTGCAAATCAAGGGGATTTTAATGTAGGGGGAAATCACAGCGTTGGTTGCTCATTTGAAGGCTGGCCTCACAAAAGGGCGTTCAGGGTTCCTTGGAAGAAATTAAAAACACCAAACTCGTTTTGCTTTTGGTCAAGCGATAAAGCAGGAATTTAAATGGAACTGAGTAAATGATTTACTTAATTGCACTTGCTACGTTGTAGGTTTTAAACAGAAATACCCATATCAGTTTTCCATTTTAGACTCTCTGTTGCCCTCCCCACTAGCTGAATGTCTTATGTTTTCTACAGATGGTGTTTATATAGCGTATATGAGCAGAAGGTTAGAGAGCATCATTTAAAAGGATGGGTTTTTTCCCTTCCTCTGTAATTGCTCACCATTCTCTTTGTATAATTGGAGGGCTTCAGCTGTTATATTAAACATTTTATGGAATCGGAGTTGCAGTTACACTTGAAACTCACTTATTAACAATGAGGAGGACATTGTAAACAACCACACAGCCCAGTTTTGTCATGTTCTCCCTCAAATTTGGCGGTGACACAAAGCTCTGAAAAACAGGAGCCTTTCACGAAAACATCCTTCAATTAAAATTTAATACAGCAGGCCTTAAGAATATAGGTGTGTGGACCATCTGTCATTTTCTTAATCCACAGGGATGGTTGGCAATGTTCATGGTGGGCTGGACCCACAAGCCCTTTGTAAACTTGGAAGAATGATTTTCAGGAGGGCCGTGCACTTCCATGACACTTCCATGGAAGAAAGGATGTATTCCACCATACAAGCTTGAGCAAACATGACCTCAGAAACTGAGTACAGTCTGGCCTAGTTAGTATTTTGATGGGAGACCATTAAGGAAGACCAGAAATCTCCAGGTAGGACTAGGAAACCTGCTTGAAACCTTGGAGACACTTTACTGCTAGTCAAAGTTGGCAATCCTGGGCTAGGCAGACTAAGAGTGATTCAGCCTAAGGCAGCTTCTTACATGCCAATGGCTCCTCCATTCCAGAAACAGATATGACTTGGGTTGGCAGTGGAAAGCTAGGGAACAAGGAGAAAACTGGGCAGCCTGAAGCACTGAGTTCTGTTATCTAGGTGCAAGCATAGGAGAGCGAAGGGAAGGTGCCATCCTTCTGCTTCCACCACGAAGGTAGCCATGTGCAGGAATCCACCGAATTTTCTCCATTTCAGAATTCCAGCAGGCATTAGCAACTCAACTGGAAACCAAGCCTTAGGAGGAAAGACTGGAAGAGCTGGACATGTCTAGCCTTGAGAAAAGAAGACTGAGGGGAAATAGGATAGCACTTTTCAAATACTTGAATGGTAGTCATACAGAGGAGGGACAGGATCTGTCCTCAGTCATCCCAGAGTGTAGAATGGGCTCAAGCTGCAGGAAACAGATTTACACTGAATATCAGGGAAAACTTCTTAACTGTTAGAGCAGTACAACAATGGAGCCCATAACCTCTGGAAGTAGCGAGCACTCCAACGCTGGAGGCATTCAAGAGAAAAACTGGACCACCATCTGTCAGATCTGCTTTGATTGGGATTCCTGCCTTGAGCAGGGGGTTGGGCTTGATGACCTGATGGGTCCCTTCCAATACTAGGATTCAAAATAAATGAATAAATCAATAAATATAAAATTTAAGAAAATGCACCAAAGACATGATGAATTGTGTTTGGCTTTGTGGCTTGCAAGTTGTCAACATTGCTCTTATAATGCTGCACATTCCCTATTTCAAAACTGTGTTCTCCGTATACACATGTCTGTATGTCCATGTGTAAATATGTATGCATTATACAACAAACCGATTTGGTTGAGCTGTGATGGAAAATGTAGCATGACATATTTATAACTTAAACAAATTTAATGCAATACACACACGTACACACACACACACACCTAAGAATCTGATTGCTATCCATGCGGAGTTTATTATAATGAAATGAATCAAGATTCATTTCATTTGATATTCCTCTAGCTTCCCTGAGTGTTTCTGTAAAATGTTCACTGTAATGCTGCATTCATTAAAATTAACCTCATTATTTAAAGTACTATTCAGCCCACTTCAATGGGGGCAGAGAATGAACGTAAGACTGAACATTTTAAAAAACAGGAGGAAAAAAGCTTGGGTGCATATAAAAAAAAATTAGATCTGCCACATTCAATCTTGTTGGCATTTTTATTACAGTTTTGCTAAGTTCTGCTATTTAGACTTTGGGGCCTAAATCAGAGTTTTTAGAGAGTGGGAAAACATTTCCTAAACATTCATTAAACAGCAATTGTGTACATACTTACCTGGGAGTAATTCCCACTGAACACAGTGGGGCTTGTTTTATAGTAGATTTGAGCAGGCTTGACACATTACTTAAGGAGAATCTCGTTATTATGGCTTCTTTCCTTTGTGACTGCCGGATAGCTCAGTGGTTTAAGTGTCTGGCTGTGGCACCAGAGGTTAGGAGTTCAGTGTCATCTGATGAAATTTTGCTAATAGGGTTTGGGAAGAAAGACAGGCATCCTTCTGAAATGCTGTTCCTCTTCTACATACATTGATGGTTTACATGACTTGAAAACGCATGGGTTAGGAGAAGAGAGAGATGTTCCACTCTGCACTGGAAATGGTAGTCCATTCAGAGACAAAAGCAAAAGATTTTTCAATGGCTGATGTGCCACATCATGAAATGCCATTCCACATCAAACGAGCTTGAGTGAAAAGTTAGATGAGGTTCCCTGCGATGTAATGTGAAGTGACATACTATAATCCAAAGCAATGAGCTTAGAGGTCTTGGGTTCTCCACTACCTACCTCTTGAAGGCCTCCAGGATGAAAGGTGACACCAGTTTGTAAATCTTCTTGACACATGGCACACCTGTCAAATGGCTCTCTCCTAGACCCTCAGAACTTTCTAAACAGGTATCATCCTTGAGGCATGCTGTTTCTCAAAATATCAACGGAAGAACCTGATGGGTACATTCAACCCAAACTGTGTCCCCTATTCCACTATAAGAACATGATGTGATACAGACCAAGTCTATCTTAGATGAATCTATCAAGCTCAGCATTGGGCTAAGGAATTCCCATCCAACATCTAGTTGTCACCTACCCTTTCTGCCACTATAGATTTGTGATTTTAGATATAGGCAGTTCCGTGGTTTCAAGTGTGTTTTTTGTGAATGGTTAACCATCCTGAAATCTCACGAAGAAGGATGGGATGATGAAGAAGAGGAGGAGGAGGAGGAAGAGGAGGGGGTACTGATGGTGGTGAGGATTAGTGCAATCCTCCACCACCTCTATCTGCTTCTTTTTAATGGTCTACTTAAAAGAAGGAGCAAATGCTCACCTATCTTTGCCGATCTACAATTCTATCCTGAAGTTGGCTGGGGGGGGGGGGAAGGCTACCTCATTTCATCCCAGCAGGGCCAGGCCACCGAAAAGTCAATGAGGTCTCATTTGGCTTGGCTTCCCCCCCCCCTCTGTGAGCAATCCCTTACTTGTTGAGCTGTGTAGGTTGAGTTGTTATGCTTGATCTGATAGCAACCTTCAGGCCTGATAAGAGCTTTAAAGCACTCCGGGGACTTCAAGGAGCAACGCATCCTTGCTACAGATAACAGCAAAGGCTTCTTGGAGAAATCCTTATTTCAACAATAGGCTGGATGTTCTGGACAATTAGAAGGTCAAAGATTAGATAAACAATACAATAGTAATTTTTTAGTCTTTGAAAACCCTTTTTATCCTCCGGTCAAGAAGGTGGTTCAAAGGAAGAACGCTTAAGGAGTTGGTTTTATGGTCTTTGTGTCCTGGCTCTAAAGCCATATTCTACACAGAGGAACAAATCTTTCTTCTCTGGCACCAGTGCTGCCCACCTGAGATGTGTCTCCTCAGACAGAGAAGTACAGAAACCATTATTTATTTCTTTAAAATATTTTTATCCTGCCATTATCCTGGAAAATGAACAAAGGTAGCTTACAACGTTGCAAGGCAATATTTGAAGCTGAAAACAATGAATATACAAGGGGGTTTCCCATCACTAAAAGGCAACATGAAAGCTAAGAACAATAAGTAGACTTTTAAAAAAAAAGTCACTCTGAGAAATGGAAAATACAAAAATGGAAAACACAAGCATACTAAAAATCCAGTCAAAGCCGTAATGCTTACTATATGCTAGAATGATTCTAACATAATGATTCTCTGAGAATTCACCCACCCACCATCTTGAAGATGGTAACCCAGTAATTCTTGGGAAAACAGTAAAGAAACTAGAGGAACCATGGATATATGCTTTTCTTCATAGAGATGGGGGCATGAAGTGCTGGTTCAACAATTCGTGCAGTTTCGTTTATTGGCCAAACAAGTGTTCGGTGCTCCAAAGCCTCACCTCCTCTGGCAGGACCTACTTGGAGGCAGCAGCCTGGCTTCCAGGTCATGAATGGGTGACTGCTGGGGGAGGCAGGGCTTTGAAGCACCAAATGCCTGTTCGGCCACTAAACGAACCAGGACGAACCACCAAACTAGTGATTCGTGCCCATCTCTACTAAGTCAGCTATTGATACTTGCCCTTGAGCATCCTTTCAGCAACCTGTGGAATGGGTCCACAACATGGAGCGATGTGTTTTAGACCAGTCCTGGCTTACAAAAAGCAGTGTACTCCTCCACACGACTTGAAAACGATAACGTATTGATGCAACGTAATTGCTCAGCTCCTTCCTCCCCCCTTGCTCTCAACTTCCCACCCACCAACAAAAGTGACTTGCTCCCACCCACCCCCTTTTTTAAACCCCCTTCTCTCAACAGGCCAACATGAAATCAATTCCTTTTGTGTGGATAGATCTTCCCGCAATCTTGAAGTTTATGATGAGAGCACTTGAGGCAGAATGTAACCAATATAGCTGCATTTAAAATAATAATAATAATAATAAACCATGATGAGCAGGATGATGGAGAGGGGGGGAAAAGAAATGCAAAGAGTATGAAAAAGAGCCCTCTTTTTCAATAGCAAAAGGGTTTGTCTGTTTTTCATGTTTACTCTGATCGGCTGTTTCTGTGTTCATAATTTCCAGCTCGATCATCAATCATAGTCAATTTTGAAAAAGTACTATATTTAGGGTCATTTATCCAGGCCTGGTGGAGTCTAAAATTATGCAGCTTCAGACAAATATACATGAATAAAGATCGTCATTTCTGATTAATAGCTTGTGACTGAAGTGTACCCTAAGAATCATCTTCCCATCCCAGCTTTTGCAAAAAAAGGGCTGTGCTGGAAGGATTATTCCATCTCACACTGACGTCCTTCTGTCCAAGATCTTTAACTCGTAGTTGCAGTTGTTAGTGTCCATTACTTTTCACGGATACAAGGAAGTGCTCTCCGGTTCCCCCTAATGACCAATTTAGGAAGCTGTCTTGTGCTGGGGATTGGACCCTTGATGCAGTTAGCCCTGTATGAACTCAGAACCTGCTGGATCCAAAGCGTAGTTACTACCATGGAGCTATGACCCTTCTGCAGATGGAGATCTGTGATCTTTGGAGTGCCTGGGACCCATTTGCAACACATATCGGTCGTTCCAGTGAATTAGAGGATGACCAGACTTTGTTGTTTTAATAAATGTGTGTCTTGGGGTTGTTGTGTTTTTTTTGCTAAATATTTTCTATGCCTTTGTTTTAGGTGGAAATTTAATAATAATCTTTGAACTGCAGGGCTTGAAGTGATCCTATGGACCATCCAATCCAGCCCCTGTCAAGGAGGCACAGTGGGGAATCGAACTCCCAACCTCTGGCTCCACAGTCTGATACCTAACTCACTGAGCTATCCAGCAGTTGTCAAGGGTCCAGGAAGTGCAGTTCCTCCCTAGAGCCTGGGGGAGGAAGGTTAAAGGGGAGGTGTCTTCAGGAGGTCCTTGGGCAATGGAATCCTGATCCAGCTCCAGATGTTGCTGAGAACGTTGATTCCAGCTGTGTCTCACTGTTAGGGACACTGATTTGGGCTGATGGCAGTTGGAGTCTGGCAATATCTGTCCTGCAGCAACATTCCCCAGCTGTGGTCTACAAGCGTTGACAGCAGCTGTCTGAAGGCTTTAGAGAGGAGTCTTCCCCATTCCTACCCATTGATGAATGCTGGACAACTCATCGGGCTGCAGAGTCAGAGGTTGGGAGTTTGATTCCCCAATGTACCTCCTTGGCAGGGGCTGGACTCCATGATCGATAGGGTCCCTTCCAGCTTTATAGTTCTAAGATGCCACTGGCTGAACCTCTTAGGCAATGATGTGTTCCATCTGGAAGATCATTGACTGTGCAATGCCTTTTGCATAGTTGCCATGGTTCAACTGAGCAGGTCTTCGTGTTGTCTCCATTTACTTTCCTAAAACTGCCTACCCCATTGGGAAGAATAATCCATGAAATGTTGTCCAATTAAGCACACTGAATCCTACAGTTTGCTCTCTGTAGCTTTCTTGCTCTCTCTTTAAAATAATTCATCATTCTCTTCTAGTGCAGCTCATAAATTTAGATATGATGTAAAGGACTCTGAAAGTAGTAGACATAACAGGAACATACGAAGTCACCTCGCTCAAAATCAGAACATTGGCCTAATCAGGCCCAGGGATGGAACATTCAATTTTAATAAGAAGTTACATCCCACTGCCAAGTTGTTGTTGTTCTTATTGTTCCAACTGCGGAGGTAACTCGATGTGTTTCATGTTATTAACACATTCTGTTGTCAGAAAAATACAGAGAAGTGCTCTCTGGTTCCCCCTAGTAGCCAATTTTAATATTGTCCCTTGGAAATATTGCTAAACCTATAGAAGACAAAACCAAACAGTATGCCCCTCTTTGCTTGGGATTGTCCATTACCCCAAAATTAACTACTTACAGGTAACAGGTAACTATGCTACTTGTAACTAGTTACTTCCAAACTCTGATCAAGTCTCATGTTATTCTATTCTCTCAGAACATGGCCAAAGAGCCTGAAAAACCCACAACAACCTCATGTTATTCTCTTTGACTGGCAGAAAATCTCTGGGGACTTCGCTACCTGGAATATTTTATTTATTTATTTCAATTCATGGCATTGCCAGATTGGGTTTGAGCAGCTCCTTCTTGAAATGCTGGGTGGCTGTTGCCACTCATTTCTGGTTTTACCCTCAAGAGTTCAACACTGGTTTTGTGAATAGAGCGATGATGTCTCGCTTGGTCACATGCAGAGCAATCTGGTTGGGTTGTGGCCATCGTCTTTTCTGGACACATGAATAATCCAAGGGATCAGCTTTGAACAAGAACTCAACCACCCTTGTGCCAGCAAACATGTGGCATCCCAAACGAGGAACTCATTTCAACCCCGAGAGGCTTTCCCACCCCCCAGACTCAGAATGTCCAAAACATTTGGACATTTTTCTGCTTTAATGAAACAAACCCATGTTAGAAACAGAAACTGAGCAACTTCAGATCCACAGATGTCTTAACCTTTACACCGGCTCTGGTTACATGGGTTTGTACAAGATGAGCTGCGTTATGAAGTAAATAGACTGGCTTTAAAGAAAAGGTCAAGACATATGCTCAGCTCAAATCTAATTTCACTCTACTGCCCTGTGCCCTATCACTCTCCTCTATACAAGGGAATAGAATGGTCAGGAAAATTGCATTAATTATCCCATTGATATAAAGCCTGCACATCCCTGGAGACTATGAATGGAAATGAGCAGAGATGTGGTCCGGAATACCATGTTGGGTTAAGGGAAATGCATGCCATTCCACTTAGTCTGTGTTTGCTATGAACCAATCAAAATATGAGTGTGGGCGGTCTTCTTCCCATCTTGTCCTCCTGTTGGCAGGCAAGACCCATTCAGACGGGCTTTGAGCACCTGTTCTGTTGCTGACGAAGATGCCTTGAATGGGTGGATGCTGTATTGATGAACTGGAATTCATGACCTTTTTGTTGTCGTTTAGTCGTGTCCGACTCTTCGTGACCCCATGGACCAGAGCACGCCAGGCCCTCCTGTCCTCCATGCACTTTTAAATTGCTTTAAATTCCACTCTTGTTTTAATATCACCATTTATTTAAGTGCATATCTTTTTATTTCATTTTATGTGTACTTTTGCAGCTCATCTTTTGTGTGAGTTGCCTTCAAACCCATTGTTGTGAAAAACATAGGGCATACGGTGTGTTTTCTGTGTGCGTGTATACAAAATAATGTACATTACATACCTGATGACCAAAATAATTTGCCCATCTCCACCTGTGAACAATCCAATGCTTACAGGAAGCTCACGTGTTTTCCATTTGGAATGGCATCTTCCAATAGAAATCATGACAAGTGAATCGCAATGGTGCGGTCAAAAGATTACAATGGAACGGCCAGCTTTTGGGGATGTTTCTGGTATTGATTTGCTGCAGTGGCCGTGGGTTGGGCTAGATGTCCTCTGGGGTCCCATTGAACTCTACAGCTCTATGTTTCTATGGTACTAAAATTCTGTGACTTGTATCAAGAGAACTACAGGATAGCTCAGTGTTTAGAGGTTGAGAGAGCGATTCCTCACTGTGCCTCTTTGATAGGGGCTGGACTTGATGACCTAGAGGGCCCCTTCCGGCTCTGCCGTTCTAAGTAGGTGAAAAGCAGTAGGCTTAACTGCCCCCTATAAAAACAAATTACTACCACTAGACTGAACAACCAACATCAGTTCACTTAATTTCGCTTCCCACTGTTTTCTCTCTCTCTCTCATCTTTCAGTGCACTTTTATGAGCAAATTAAGGATTCTAATTTCAATGGGCGTTTGTTTTGTTTTTTTTTTATATTCAGAATGAAGGGAAGAGAGGAGCAAAGACTTTGATAACCTACCCAGGTTTTCATGTTGCCCAGGTATACTTCGCAATGCCTCTAGCTTTCAGCCTTTAAAAAGTGTAACATTTCAGGGCTTCTAAGATCTAGCCCTCTGTTGCTGCAAAATTAATTGTAATTACAAAGACCGATGGTCTTGCTGCTTGTTATTCTTACTATTTTTTTTTCAAAATCCAGAAATGGATGTTTTCCCCCCCTCCACTGTAACTGATCATTTTAATTTACCCAGCTTTGACTGTAATAAAAATTGACGTTAAAGGATGCCTAAGGCAGTGTAATGAGAAAATGAAATTAGTTTTTCAGTTGGCTGATCAAAAGCATTTTATGCGTGATAATAAACAGTTTATTTTACTCTTTTTTTGCTTATGACATAATAAATGACAAACACATAATGTTTCCCTGGAACACATATCGTCCATTTTTGCTGAAGAGATGAACTAGTAGATGTGCTGAATTTTCAGTGCTGAATATTCTCGGTATGAACATAAGAGTCTTCCCCATCCAAACCAACCGTATCCTGTTTCTGCCCTTTCTTGGTCTCTTACTTCACTGCAGTGGTATAATAACAGTTTTCTTCTAGCTGATGACACAGTCCCAGACAATCAGATCACACAGCTGTCATGATGGCATTGTGGTTTTATGTAGACATTCCTCAAATATAATACATCCTCAGAGGTACTGATTCCCCTCCATTTGGTGCTGGTTATGCCTGATCTTGAGTACTGTGTCCAGTTCTGGATACCACACTTCAAGAAGGATGCTGACAAACTGGAACAGATTCAGAGGAGGGCAACAAGGATGATCAGAGGGCTGGAAACCAAGCCTTATGAGGAAAGACTGAAAGAACTGGGCATGCTTAGTCTTTAGAAAAGAAGACTGAGGGGAGATAGGATAGCACTTTTCAAATACTTGAAAGGCAGAGGAGGGGCAGGATCTGTTCTCCATCATCCCAGAGTGGAGGACACACAACAATTGGCTCAAGTGACAGGAAGCCAGATTTCGGTTCAATATCAGGAAAAAACTTCCTAACTGTTAGAGAAGTACAACAATGGAAATCAATGACCTCAGGAGGTGCTGAGCGCTCCAACGCTGGAGACATTCAAGACAAACTTAGATAATCACCTGGCAGATATCCTTTGATTTGTATTCCTGCCTTGAGCAGGCAGTTGGACTTGATGGCTTTATAGGTCCCTTCCAACTTCATTATTCTATGATTCTATAATAGTGCTGATGATCTGGGCCTTGGCCTCCCGGTAAAAGGGGTTAAAATTTCAGCCTTATCACCAGCGGCACATTGGATCTTGCCCTACTTTTTCACAAAGGTCTCTTCTGAGATCTTGGGCATGTATCCTTTTAGGAACCACTGGCAGATATCACAGAGCAATTCAGATCTCCATGCAAATACGGATGCTGAAGCAACATTTAGATGCTTGCTTGATACTAAATCTCCATTCCCTGGCGTGCTTGAGCAAAAGTTTTGTCCAATTTATTTGTAAAGTGTTTGGGTGGGGTTAGCTAGAAGGCGGGTTTGGGCCACCTTCCAGCCCAGTGGCTCTCAACCTGTTGTCCCCAGATGTTCTTGGACTGCAATTCCCAGAAGCCTTCACCCCTTGCTGTACCGGCCAGGTACATCTTATGGGAGATGCAGTCCAAGAACATCCGAGGACCCCAGTTTGAGAACCACTGCTTTAGCCAACCTGTCTGTGCCAACGGAATTCCTACATCTGCACTTGAAATCCAACCTGCCAAGTTAATGATGCTCCCTTACTTTTAATCATTAGCCAATGTAGTGAATAAGCCTAGTTACATAATCCGTCTTCTTCAATTTTCTTCATTAAACAATAGACTAATTAGATCCCATCACTCTAAAAATACTTCCCAAGAGTGTCTAATTCTGCATGTAATGAACTCCATCTCTATAATGTCTTGAAGCTTCTTTAATGACATCATTACTTGGATTGTATGCACAATTAAAAAAAGAGAAGATTTCCCCCTTTCATCATGGATGTTAAACCATCGAACCTCCTTGCGATGGGCCAGAACTCTTACAGTCCTATGTTTCTGTGGCCATATGGAATTTGGTTAAGACAATTAAGAAATGTATGGAGGGGGGGGATGATTTGAAATGTGGTGCTGGAGGAGAGTTTTGCAAATGTTCTGGACTGCCAGAAAGATGAATGAGTGGCCCCTAGAGCAAATCAAGCCTGAACTGTCTATGTAGGCAGAAATGTTGAAACTGAGGCTGTCCTACTTTGGATGCATCATGAGAAGGCAAGATTTGCTGGAGAAGACAATAATGCTGGGAAAAGTAGGATGCAGCAGGAAAAGAAGATGACAAAAGTTTGATTATCCACATCCATTCTTGTTTTTAGGAGACAAGTTGAAACCTGGATGTTTTCACAAGCCTTTTATGGCCTTACCCCAGAGTAATTTCGCTGGAGTGATTGGTTATTCTTTTGTTCTTATGAACTTGTCCTGCTTCTCCCACCTAATATTACTGTACTTGGTGTTTATAACTGTTTGATAGTTATCCTTCTCTTAGTTATCTTATTTTAAGATTACGTTGCTTGTGGTTTATCTAAATTTTTAATTGGGACTGTTGCGTGCTTTCTGTTACTGCAATTTGTTTGCTGGCCACAGTCATTGCCTCTGCGACTAGTTGGCTTGGATAAAAATATAAAGAAAGGAATAAATAAAGAAGTGCGCATGGCAATTTATTTGCACCCAGACAGAAGCTCTCGTCATGAAATATGTGATTACGATCCCATTAATAACGCTTAGAATATAAGCAGTCGAATTTGGTGACTACAATACGCTGAGAAAGTTGTATGCTTTTCTGTGGAAAAGAACTAAAAAGGGTGGGGGACTAATCCAAAATTTCTTTGTGCACTTGGTAGAAAGATGTGCAATGAATCTTATGTTTGGGTGGGATGGCCACCAATAAGATTAGGAATGTCCAAACCCATTGAATCTGGCCAACAAAGATGCTTAAGCATTTTGTGGGGGAGAAACCGAGGTTCTGTTTTACAAAATGGAATACAGGCTGAAGGGAAAGGGGTAGATTAATTTCTCCCAATGATATATATGCCTCACTAAGTACACATGGATTTGACTAGCTTCATATTCTTCAATAACTGTCAGTCTCAGCCAGGCTTAATCGGGCTTCCAGCTGGATAAGTATGCCTTTGTGTCAAATCCGCACAGGAGGCTGAGGTCAAAGGTCCTTGTGAGATCAAGACCTTTGCACTTCTAGGAAGGTAAACTGATTTAAAGTTACTGGAGGAAACAAGTAGCAAGAGGGGACTGGTAGGGAGCAGGAAGGGGAATTTTTGGAAGCGTGCAAAATTTCAAGGACCATTTAGTAGGCTTTTGGCATAGATACTAAAAGTTGTTGGGCCAGAGAGAAAGAGGCAACTGATGAAAATAGGGCCAGCTGCTTAAAAGAGAGTAAGAAAAAGTTGATGGAGGGATAGGATTATAGCCTCATGGATCACCTTCGGATTTGTTTTTCTTGGGATGACAATTTACGACAGAACTATTTTAACGATGGATCTGATGCACTGCATTTGAAACATGCCAAGAAATTTAACCCATCCTCTTTAATTTGGGTTGACGGTGTAAAAGTTGTTAATATTTGCCTTCCTTAGCTAGGTGACTAAAATCATTAAATTTTCAATCATCTGACTATTAAATATGCAAGATATAACCCACAGTCAATTAAATGATAGCTAAGGTACTGTAGCTGACTTGATGAAATTGGTGTGTTATTAAGATTATATACACAACAGCCAGAGAATAAGATTTGGAGCACGCCTTGTGAAATTTAAGTAGGATTTTCCCCACCTGTATCTCTTGGCTTCTGAAGACTCCCGCATGACCATCCTAAATATTTTACGGTTAGACAACAACTCCAAAGCCCAAAAAAGCTCCCTGCTTATGAAGAGAGATGATCTAAAAAAATGGTCTCTGAGGTAACATGTCCCCATCCAAAATGAGAAAAGTTGCAGTATTGTGATCAAATGAAGAGACTTTATATCACTTTTGAAAGAAATTCTATTATTTGGTATTATACAGATGACAGGAGTAATTTCTTTCATTCAGTCCAGGCCCAGGAGAAGAAGGGAAGAGACACATAGATAGGTAGCCAAAAGGAAGCTTATCTAAGAAAATGGACAGGGAATCAGACAGGAAGGAAGGAGATTGTATTAGAATGGGCCTATTTCTGGTCCATGTTGATTTGAGATCTGAAAGATCATGGGTGTCCCTGTGGGCAGGCAAGGAGGGCTCCCTCCCAGCCATCCTAAATTATTTTATTTTTGGACAAACAGGCACACTGTAGCCGGCTGACTAGCTCAGTGGTTTAGGTCAATGCTTCTCAAACTGGACTCCCCAGATGTTCTCGGACTGCAGCTCCCATAAATCCTGGCCAAGGCAGCAAAGGGTGAAGGCTTCTGGGAAATGCAGTCCAAGAACATCTGGGGACCCCAGTTTGAGAACCGCTGGTTTAGGTCTCTGGCTGCCAAGCCAAAGGTTGGGAGTTTGGTTCCCCGCTGTGTATCCCAGAACAGCCAGCCTGTGTGGCCTTGGGCAAGCTGCACAGTCCCAAGATGCCCCTAGAAGAAGAGAAGGGGAAACCACTTGCTACCTGGAAAACTCCAAAAAGGGTTGGCATAAGTTCGAATTGCTTCAATGACACACAATTATTATTTGGCACATGGTATTGTCGTGGTATGCACCATGCATAAAAACTGTGAATCTATGCATCCTTGTTCCCCTTCCCCAGACAATTCTTGTGGAAACTCTCGTGAAGGGGCATCTGGTGTTCTGTTTTTCATAATTTTGAGAGGAAAAATTACCGTATTTTTCGCTCCATAAGACGCACATTTCCATAAGACGCACCATTTTTTAGGAGAAGAAAACAGGAAAATACAATCTGTTTTCTTCGCTCCATAAGACGCACAGACTTTCCACCCCCCTGTTTTGTGGAAAAAAGTGCATCTTATAGTGCGAAAAATACAGTAATAGACTACATCTTTTCAGAAGGCAGAAATTATCTCCTGGTTGTGAGAAAGCCAACAACATCAAAACGGTGATATTTTCATTCCCTCCCACAGAACTTTGTCCACTGGGACCTCTTTAGCTGTTCGTGCGCAATGTGTTGTGCCCATCCCTGGTCCAGAAACGGCCTTTTCCCTCTCACATTTTACCATATCCTGAAGTACCTCATGCATGGCTGGTCGTCGTTTCTGCTCCATCAGCCTTTCCAACGTAGACAAAGTAAAGCTCCATTAAGTTGGCACTTGCTGGTCTAATTCCTGCACGCTTTGATTGCTTTCCTCATGCAGGTGTCAGGCAATTTTATGGGTAAAAGAAAGGGGCCTAAAAAGAAGCTGTTCTAGAAAAATACTGACACAAGTTAACTTATTTTTGCTATTTTCTTGAAAAGGCATTCCATTCAGGTCCAACTAAACCTAAATGCAAATTGTTTGCCCTCTACTCTGTTCTTGAAGTATTAAAACGCTGTGTCAGAAATAATTTTTTAGGGATAAGATGAAGACTTTATCAGTAACAACAATAGCAACAACACTGATTTCTGGGCCAAAACCTGAGATCAGAGTATGGCCCCTAGTGGTATCAGAGGGATGGGATCTTTTGATACTATTGGCCAACTCACGAGTTGCATCACTAGAACTCCATTCAGTTCTTTGTTCCAAATGGCAACATGAGACAATTGTCATCAAGCCAAAAAACCACAAGTGGTCAGGGGTGAGAGAGGAGAGAATAATGGGGTGTACACCCTTGAATCAATCAGACTGTTTGGAGCAACACACGAGCCAACAGCTTCACATTGAGTGAAACCTAGTAGTAAGTCACTACTAAGAGCATGTCCCTTGAATTTTAGGTGAGTCAACTCCTATATAAGTTCCACTGATTCAGTAGGGCTGCTCTAGTTGTGGCTTTCTGATGGATGGAAGCCACTTAGTGTGTGGTTATTTGTGGGTGCTTTAGGTGCAGGTGAATTGAAAGCAACAAAGAATTGAAGACTGGTTGGTGTACAGTGTTCCCCCCCCCTTTGTGGGTGGATTGGGCCCACTTCCTCCACTAAAATCCTTTGTGAGATGTAGCACAGAGGGCTGAGTCTTAACTTGTTCTTTAGAAAGCGAGTAGAAGGTAACCCTGTAAACCATGGTTAGGGTCACAAACCACAATGTGAAATCATGGTTAGGGTCACAAACCACAATGTGAAATCATGGTTAGGGTCACAAACCACAATGTGAAATCATGGTTTGAAGCAATTTTTTTTGAACAGGTGCACTGAGCAAACCATCGCATAAAATACATCCCAAAAGAGAAAAGTCGGGTGGTTCAGGCAACTGGGTTTACAAGTAGCTAAATGGAGACTGATAGATTCACCCTTCCTCACTAGAATACTTAGATTGAAAAGTTAATAGCTAAGTGAAAATGTGAAGCTGTGCCTTTCCTAGTCCAGGTTTATAAATGTATCCACTACATTCCTAGCCATTCATTTAGCTGAATTGTATGAACAGAACCCTCCCTTTGATATGAAGCATAGCAAATTAAACATAGTTAATTAAACTGCCCAGGCATATAAATAAGTTAAGATTACCAAAACATTCTTTCAGTCTAAAGTGATGTATACACCCAGGTAATTTTTATAATTAAAGATATCATTTGTCTTCACACAGAAGCAATATAAACCTACCTACAAAAATTTAAGAAGAGATTTGTTAGGACCAACATTACAAACAACTGCTGCAGGTCTATTTATTCTAAGTTATAATACAGATTCCTTATATATCCGAGGGCCTTTAAACCATTTCAAATGAACTACATTAATGTAATCTAATTCTGATGCTGAACATAACATTTCAGTTTGAATTATCCTGAATCCATGATCCATTTTATTATTCACAAACCACTTCACACATTTATGATAATGGCAAACTCCGCTCTGTTGTTTAAATCCCATTTCAGTTGGGATTTTTTTCGCCCAATATTATTATTATTATTTTACCTTTTTAAAAAAAGAAACACAACCCCACATTTTCTGGTAGTAAAATACAAATAAAGAATAGTCAGCATTTGCTAAGCCCTTTAACAAAGCAAACAAATTGGGCTTTTATTTTATTTTTTATGGCATTAGCAAATAACAAAGAAAAGATGTGACATTTACAGTTGATGAAATTTTATGTTATAACAGAGGTGAAAGGAATAGAACGAAAATCACCTAGGATAAAAACCTGGCCGTGAAATTCAGAAGGGCTTTCTGAGGGGAGGGGAAAGTATCTATTCCTTACTCTGGGAGATTTATGATATTTTACCGGTGCCTTCATCTTCCTAATGAAAAACTTTCATTAAGGGGGCAAATTAAGGGGCAAATCCAGCAAATATTTTCTTAGCCTGGTGAACGAAACACGCTGCCTTGTGCCAAATCAGATCACTCCTGGAGCACATGTTTTACAAGCAAACGGAGGCAGAGAAAATCCCCAGTAGGAACCCATGTGGCGAGGCTGAGGAGAGTAACAGATCTTATAGCGTGACAACATTTGGATAAATCATAGCTCCTGCTGCCATTTTCCCTGCCATGTCACAGAACATCAGGGGTGGGAAAACCTGCTGATCTTATAATTAGTAAAGATATATGCCCCTTTTTAAAAATAAAATAATAAAAAAAACACGGTAGACTTAAAACAAGGCCATGCATGCTGCCCCTAAAGATAGTTTTTTTCCAATTTTTCTAGACTACAATTCCCACAATGCTCCACTCTAAGAGTTCTAGTTGATAGACAGACCCCTTACAGTCACCTAAATGTGGTTCACCTGGGAGAAAGGCCTCAGGAGGAAAGCTTGGGGGGTAAGTTAGGCCTAGCTCAGTCTAAGCTTCCTGTTCAGAAAGGAAGCTTCTAGAAGGCAGCGAGGCGGGAACATGAAGCTTGAAAGGCTTTCCAGTTGAGGCCATTTTACCAAGTGCATCACATTTAGGTGTCTGTCTGTCTGTCAGGTGCCACTCCCAGAACAGAGAATTGCGACATCGATAATCCAAAGAGTCTCGAAATCCTGTCCCTGCTTCCCACGTATCTTGTTGCAACACAGCCCGTGGTCTCGCAGTGCACCGAAAATAAACCAAATTTATTGGGCAGAAATGTTTAGTGGGACTGCAGTTAATTTCATCAGATAACAAGCACAGTGAACTGCAGTTCACCAGAGCTTCTGCTAAGTGACCTTTCTTGGGGTTTCAGATATTGCAAAGTGAAACAGAAGGCTTTAGTGAGAAGTATGAGCCAAAACGGACCAATGTGCATGTGAACTTCAGCAGCATGTCATCAGTAGTATGCACACATGTCTGGGTTGAAAACATTGTAAAGCGAAATTTTAAAACCCATTGAAATGCATTAAAACCCGGTTAATGCATTCCAATGAGCTAAAAACTCACCGTCCAGTGAAGATCCTCCATACAGCGGCCATTTTCGGTGCCTGTATAGCGAGGAATCTGTCCCTAAGCACAGCAGGGAGCCATTTTGAGCACCCAGTGGCCATTTTGAAAACCCAACAATCAGCTGTTTTGATTGTCGTAATGCGAAGAATCGGTTCCCGAAGCAGGGAACCGATCTTCGCAAAGGGAAAAAAACCAATTTAGACCATCGTTTTGCGATCGCAATTGCAATTGCAAAAACATCGTCGTGAAACGGATTCATCGTAATGCGGGGTAATTGTTAAGTGGGGCACGACTGTATCTCTCTTCCACCCATGGAAGTCACCAACTAGACGTGGAACATTCGACTTTGTCTCCTCAGGAAAGACAAAGATGGAGTTTGCTGGCACCGGTGGCTGGCCCAATTAACACTGGCCACCAGAACTTGTTGGTCCACTTATCACTCGTCGCATGGCACGCACGGTGCACCAATTGCAGCACTAGCCCAGCTGGCACTGCCCTGCCTCCCTAGGCATCATCATTGAATTAAGACTGTACTACTAGCTGGATGTTGGAGAATCTGACTTTTAAAAGAAACTTAGAATCGATGATGGGCACTCAGTGGGGAATACCTTCTGAAGAGAAAATATGCTTATGTCTAAAACGTCTTTATATCTGATCTTGCAACGACCACGTATAATGTGACATCAAAACCACCCCTCCCTCAACCTGGTCCTTTTCTTGGTGGGGTCCAAAGCCTCCTTTGCATGTGGTTTCCTCTTGAAATTCTGACACATCACAGATTGTTGGAAGTAAAGCTTTTTTGGGATCTCGACAGAAAAAGGAGAAGAAGCCAGAAGTGTTTATATAATGAGGTCCCAGATGTGCCTGCAAGAGTGCATCATTAGTATCAACATTCATCATAACATGAAAACAATTGCAATTAGCTTATTCCCGGGAATGGGGAGAAAAGATAATGCCAATCATTTTTCCTGCAGTACATAACTGCACAGAAGGGCAATAAACTCCGAAGCACAATGTTCATACGGAGATTATCGACCAAAGATAAAGAGGCCGCCCCTACGAAAAAGGGTGTTAAACTAAAGACTAAAGGTACGTCGTTCTGTTTTTTAAAAAATCTATTGTGCTTCCAGGCAGAACAGCAAGAATACTGTTTAGAATTGTGATGTGGCATTTTTTCACAGTGATTGCAGCAATATGTTCTGAGTCGTAGGCACTCTGTCTGAAACCTACACCCAGAAAGAAGAAACACACACACACAACACACACAACACACACACACACACACACACACACACACACACACACACCAGTAAAAGGCATGGGTCATTGACACTCTGATTGGACTCCAAAGTAAGGATGTGTAGGATTTCAGACTTATAATCAGAAAATAACAGAGACATAGAACTGATCCCACAAATTATGGGATCTAACCCCCTGCTGCTGAAGGAAATCTACAGGTAGAACTTCCTTGACAGATGGCTGTCCAACCTCTTCCTTAACAGTTTTTGAACTTCTCCCTTAACAGTTCTTCACTCTCGGTTGCATCTTGAGGTTTTATTTTTGTTGTCGGACAACAACTTCCAGTAATCCTGGGAGCCCAAATCCATCCATCCATCCATCCATCCATCCATCCATCCATCCATCCATCCATCCATCCATCCATCCATCCATCCATCCATCCATCCATCCATCCATCCATCCATTTTTGGCATTCTATGATCTTATTGAGGAGAATCTTGTCCTTTTATGACGAACTGCTGGATAGCTCAGTGGTTTAAGGCATCTGGCTGCGTAACTAGAAGTTGGGAGTTCGATTCTGCCACTGGGCTCTCCTTGACAGAGGCTGGACTTGATGATCCACAGAGTCCCTTCCAGCTCTGCAGTTCTAAGATGATGACGATGATGATTATCAGAGAACTGTTCAGAAAGAAAGAAAGAAAGAAAGAAAGAAAGAAAGAAAAAGAAAGAATAGCATAGTTCACTGAGGTCCCATCATCACAGATCTCTTTAGCTTGAGAGTGCCTGATGGTAATAGTGATGAAGACTGAATACAATCTGTCTAAATTACCCCAAGCTTCTGCCTCTAGAGAAATTGTCCTTTTTCTTCCCCAGGAGCCTTGCTTTTTGAATTTCACTATTAAGACGGAGCCGGAGAAGAGTGTTTCATTTCAGGCCTTTCATTTTGAGAAAGGCTGTTTAATATTTATATAAAGCTCATGTGTAGTTGATGCACCTGTCAACATGCTAAATTATATGATAGTGATTGCAAAATGAGCTATTTATCAGAGGGAGGCTGGCAGAGGGAGGGAGGGAGAGATGAGAGAAGCAGAGGAGATGCTACTTCTAAAAAGCTACAGATCCAGAGCCAGATTCAGCATGGTGTAAATGCTAAACTGCAGAAGCCTCTGTGCTGCAGGGTCAGAAGACCAGCAGTCGTAAGATCGAATCCACGCGACGAAGGGAGTTCCCGTCGCTTTGTCCCAGCTCCTCACCAACCTAGCAGTTCGAAAGCATGTAAATGCAAGTAGATAAATAGGTACCATCTTGGTGAGAAGGTAAAACTGCGTTCCTTTAGTCATGCTGGCCACGTGACAATGGAAACTGTCTTCAGACAAGCGCTGGCTCTATGGCTTGAAAAGCGGGATGAGTGCTGCCCCCTAGAGTCGGACACAACTGGACTAAAAATGTCAAGGGGAACCTTTACCTTTACCTTTACTAAATTGATGGAAAATTCCTGAAGTGTAAGCAGCAGCAATTTGAAAGAACAGCTTGGACGTGTTGGAGAGCCAGGGTGATGTAGCTGTTAGAGTGTCAGGCTGGGACTCATGAGATCCAGGTTCAAATCTGTGCCTTGCCACAAAAACTTACTGGCAGGGGCGAAGTGGCAATGGTAAACCACACCTTGAACATCTCACATTCCTTGGATATCCTGCCTAGATAGCTGGCTGGATAACTCAGCGGGTTATGCAGCTGGTTGTAGAACCAGAGGTTAGGAGTTTGATTCCCCCACTGGGCCTCCTGTGTAGTTTTGGGCAAGCTGCATAGTCTCAGAGTTGCCTCCAAAGGATTGGAATGGAAACCACTTCTGAATACCCTCTACTTAGAAGGGTACCGAGAAGTGGTTTCACATTTCCTTACTCTGGGGGGCAACTCTTTAACATTAAAACATGCAGTGGTCCCCAACCTTGGGCCTCCAGATGTTTCTGAACTTCATCTCCCAGAAATCCTGGCCAGCAGAGGTGGTGGTAAAGGCTTCTGGGAGTTGTAGTTCAAGAACATCTGGAGGCCTGAGGTTGGGGACCACTAACTTAAAGCATTTAAAATATGTGTGTGTCGGGTGGGGGGGGGACACCCAAAATAGTCTGAAAATGGAAGCACCCCACAGGAACCCATTTGGCTTTTAGACCAAACATTTTTGGGCAAGGGTGAAGATCTGTTTTGGGTGGGATCAGAATGCTGCTTGAAGCTTGTCGCGGCCACAGTGCCCGCGTTTGGACTGTCGGAACAGTGAAAAAGCAGAGAGGCGGACTAGCCTGGATTTGTATCAGGATATGCTAAGGGTTTCTTTAATGTTACCTAGATCTTTTGGATGGACAGAAAGGAACAGATGCTTATTTCTCTGTAATGCCTCTCGATGTTTCGTTTAAATCCGGGTGAATGAATTGTGGGCCTCCAGATGTGTTTCGACTGCAGCTCCCATCAGTCCCAGCCAACACCGTCAATAGTGTGGGTGCTGGGAATGGAGGGCCACCCACACTTTTGAGGGCCACAGTTTGCCAATGACTCATTTGAACTTCCCTGGCGAGCACAGCTGAAACCTGCAGAATGCCCTGGAAGGCCCCATTCAGGCTGCCAAGGCTCATGCGCCCAGAGTTTTGCATTCCCAAATGCGCAAGACCATCGTTGCTAAGCAAGGAAGTTCAGCTAATACAACACCATTGTTCTCTCTCTCTGGGTCTCCACGTCCTCGCTTGCTGCCTCTAGAGCCAAATTCCAGCCCACAAAATCAGGCCCTGAACTGGTTGCAAAACTGGTCTTCTCCCAAAGAGACAAACAACACCGTGTTCTTACAGCGATAAATCCCTAATTAAGACAATGGTGGCCGTAATGGAGAGACAAGAGTTCAGTGTCAGCAGTACTGGGCCAGATGGAGCAAGAGCCAATATTGTTGGAAGTTTTTACAACCTCGCATGCCATCTGTGCTTGGGAGGGACTTTCCTGGGTGGTGAATACTGTCAATCTATTCAGCACTGACCAATCGTTCCTTCCTGCCTCCGAATTCAAAAAGGGCCCCGCCTCTTTGCTAAGTGTTCCTTTCCCTGTCTTTAGTCTGTCGAAGGCCATTCATTCACTATTGATTTGTTTACAACTGTAAATAATGAAACTTTTTTTTGTTTTTCCCCTTACAGATATCTCAGAATGAGTTATTGAGATCCTAAGTGCCAGTTAATGAGAAAGGGGTGGACCATTCTTGGAAACGTGTAGCTATTCCCCTCCATGAGTCTCTGTTCTTCTACTGCGTAGCAGCAAAAGAATTTTACTGGAAATTCAAAACTATGTAACAAATGTAAGGTAGATTTCTGTGTTCTCAAAGTGCTTCACGGCTAAGAGAGAATTCCATCTAATTTCTACCCATTCGCTGGCACTTGTATCTCCTAGTTCTAGCGCGTCGATTCTTTTAAGAGAGAGAGAGAGTGAGAGAGAGAGAGAGACCAGCAATAATAACTCACCAACAAACTAAAACTGAAATTACACCAAGTAAAATAGAGGAACAAGAGTAAATGCATGTTCTTCAACCATGTCAGATACGTTTCTAACAGGCTCATGAATTTAAAAGCCATTTCCTAAGAGACTTTTATGCCAGAGATGTATTAAAATGTATTAGGTTAATTTACAGGTAGTTTTACACGGCATGCTCATTCTAGTAACTTAAATGACATTGCCAATATTCTGGGCGCATAAAGATATGTGCACATTTGTTTTGATTCTTCTCATTGGATAATGAATTACTATCCTCCTGTTATACCCTCTGCTAAAAATGTAATGCAATGCATGTATAATTATGGTCTGATGTGAATGTGAATTATAACTCCTTGTGATACTTTCTCTCATGATTTGCTGGAATATAAATAACTGTGATTTATTCCCGTTTCACCCACTGCTTCAGCAGTGATGGATCATAAGAGCAGATCATGATAATTATGAAATCAGAACAGAACGGGTGTCTTTCACCCTCTTATGGTTCTTCTGCTGCTCTTTCCACCGAAATAGCTGTGCACCCGAATTCATCTCTTTTATTCTTCGTTTATGAGAAAGGGCGATCTTCATTCTCTTTCCCTCATCCCTTTGAAGGCCTTCTGTTTTTTTTCTAACAACTTGGGGAAATCTTGGATTTTTTATTTTAAAATGCAGAATCTTTTTTTTTGCACAGGAGAACGAGTCGCAGCTGGGGAAGTGTGTGCTGTTATTAAATCAGTGCAAGAAAACGAAGCACTTCTAAAATCCTTAAACATTTTGCCCTCCCTTTCCCCCTGCCCAGTTTGTATGGAGAGGCTTTACTTAATACACAAAGGCAATGGTGGGGAACATAACATGCAGAAACCATGTGCGTCTCCCAACACCCATCACTCAGCCCTTTCCAACGAACCACTCTAATTTTTTTAAAAAAAAAAGGTTTATGAAAGAAATGGAGTCCTGTTGTTTCCTCTAGGTGTTAGGGAGAGCAATTCTGACATCTTTGAGGTGATCCCAGCACCTCTGCTTTTCCCACAGCATTGAGCAGGGGGTTAGACTTGATGGCCTTGTAGGCCCCTTCCAACTTCACTTTTCTAGGATTCTATGAAAATGTGTTGTTGTTTTTTAACTGGACACGAGAGGGCCCAAGGAGCTGGTATAGCTCATTAGATTGGCTGTGGAGCCAAGGATAAGAGTTCAAATTATCGCCTTCTCTTCTAGAAGAAGACTGGTGGAGATCACTGAAAGCATGAGTGGCTAATGGGGCTAAGTGATCCACTGTCTATATAGCCTTGGGTAATCTGTGAGGTGTTCCCAGAGCACCACCAGAGGAAAGGACTGGAAAACCACATGCGAGAGAACCTTGGAAGGATGGTCATAAGTTGGGGACAACTTGACAAAATTATTCTCCTACACTTCCTCCTCTTACTACTCAAGCAATGGTTCTCAAACGTCGGTCCCCAGATGTTCTTGGTCTACCAGAAATCCTGGCCAGCACAGCGAAGGTTGAAGGTTTCTGAGAGTTTTAGTCCAAGAAATTCTGGGGACCCAAGGCAAGGAACCACACTACTAGAGGTCCAAAGTGGTTTTTTTTTTCCAGTTAACCATTTTCGTGAAATATTTTTGGGGAGGTGAGGCTTGTAGTCAAGATCCAGGAATGAGTGTGTGTGGCCACCAAATCTCTGAAGAGTGGCCATCACTGCTGTGAAGTATACATGAACTGTGTGCCCAGATCTTCCATCTTTGTACCATCCATCCAATCTCCCTTTTATTCCTTTCTCTTCAACCTTCTTGGTACATCTCTACAGTCAAGAGTCATACCCTGAACAGTTTCCGAAGGGCCCTATGGTCTAATTCTAGCCCAGCTAGATAGACTCCCGCCACTCTTTCTATCTTACTATGTAACGGAATAGAACGTGAAGTTATTGTCAATGAATTCTGGGGATGTTGAGCTATGGAGAGAAGCATCTACGAACCAATAACTTGATCTCCTTGTAGCAAAAGTGAGATATGAAAAAAAAACCATAGAATCACTGAATATTTGAGTTATAAGGGGCCTACGAGGCCATCAAGTCTAACCCCTTCTCAAATAAAAGCAGATCTGACTGAAGGTGGTCCAATTTTCTTTCAAATGCCTCCAGCGTTGGAGTGCTCACCATCTCCTGAGGTTATGGGTTCCACTGTCGTACTGCTCTTACGGTTAAGCAGTTTTTCCTGATAATCAGCTTACATCAGTGTTTGAGAGTATGCTGAGGCCATTTCATAGCACTATGGAGGTGCTCACTGGTTTATATCTGGCATGGCTACACCCTTTTAACAAGCAAATTAAAAAAAAACACAAATGCCCATGATCTATGATTTAAAAAATGGACTGAAAGTTTTTGGCTAATGGGTGTTACCTAGCATTCTATAAAGAAGCTTGCACCTGAGCTATTTAGCCTTACCAGAATTTACTATTCCTTTCCTTTAAAATAATATTTTAGTGTGAACGTTGGCACGAATTCCAGATGTCAAAGCTACTGATTGCTGAAATGAATGGAAATGGGTTCATGAATTCAGGTTACAGTGTCGATTAGATTTCCCCTCCTCTCCCCCTTTGGTTGCATTCTGATTTGCTCTGTACAGGATCCTGGTTTTAATGCACATATAAAGTTGTTTACACTGCATTTTTTATTAAATAATTGAATAACTGCCAGATGAATAATTCCTGATGGCTTGAGATGTATTTTGGAACCAAAAATTTAATGAACCTTAGAATCCAGGGGAAATAAATGAATAACAAGCGAATAGAGGAGGGGGGGAACTTTCTCTAAGGAAGTAAAAACAAAGTCCTCATATGCCTCTTATATGGAGTATAAAAGCTTATGTCTTGCAACGGAATACATAACTCCTTGAGCAATGATTTGTTTGCATGCTGTTAATTAGAAGCATAATTAATTTTTGCGAATTATAAATAATGGGACATAAAACACTGTTCCCAACAGATGAAATGGCAACAATAACTAAACATGGCAACAATAGCTAAACAGTCTTAAAGAGACAAGCAGAATGTTGGGTGCAACTGATTTAAATAGATTGTGATGCTGTTGTTTTTCCGAAGTCTTGTATTAATGGAAATCGCGAATTTGCCACTGGAGTTAATAATTTATTGGCAAAAGTTTGAGGCTCCTTTAATTATTCCCTCTCGTTCTTCCTGCTTGCATACAGAGGGAAGAATCTCTGTGTTTATCACTGCTTCAAATAAACAGTAGCATAAGTAGATTATTCCCAGCAGAAAGATTTACCCATACCCTAATCTCACAGCAATCATTCACTGATCTAAATGAGCAGTTACTTAAACTGCTAAGAAGGGATGGTAATTAGCCCAGGAAAACTGGGAAAGAGTATTTAATTTCCCCAAAATAATATTTTTTTTCCTGCTGCCTTAGAACACGTGGCGTGCATCAGCTTCAGCAATATCGCCTTCTCAACCTCCTTTTTCTGGTCTCTGAGAGAATAGAAGTCATTTTGTGTGGTGATCAAGGGGATAACCTATCAGGGTTGAATTTGAGGGCAATTTCAGTGCACTTGGGTTCATCCCTGATAGGTCTCCTCCTCCAGAAAAAGAGAAGGGGAAACAGCTACTGAGTACTTGGTGTTGTTGTTTAGTCATTAAGTCGTGTCCGACTCTTCGTGACCTCATAGACCAGAGAACGCCAGGCCCTCTTGTCTTCCATTGCCTCCCGGAGTTGGGTCAAATTCATGTTGGTCGCTTCAATGGCACAGTCCAACCATCTTGTCCTCTGTCGTCCCCTTCTCCTCTTTCCTTCACACTTTCTTAACATCAGAGTCTTTTCCAGGGAGTCTTCTCTTCTCATGAGATGGCCAAAGTATTGGAGCTTCCGCATCAGGATCTGTCCTTCCAGTGAGCACTCAGGGTTGATTTCCTTCAGAACGGATAGGTTTGTTCTCTTTGCAGTCCAGGGGACTCTCCAGAGTCTCCTCCAGCACCACAATTCAAAAGCATCCATTCTTCGCAGTCAGCCTTCTTTATGATCCAGCTCTCACTTCCATACATCACTACAGGAAAAACCATAGCTTTGATTATGCGGACCTTTTTGGCAAGGTGATGTCTCTGCTTTTTAAGATGCTGTCTAGGTTTGTCATCACTTTCCTCCCAAGAAGCAGGCATCTTTTAATTTTGTGGCTGCTGTCACCATCTGCAGTGATCATGGAGCCCCAAAAAGTAAAATCTATCACTGCCTCCATATCTTCCCCTTCTACGTATTTGCCAGGAGGTGATGGGACCAGTGGCCATGATCTTAGAAAACCCTGCAAAGAGAACATTTGCAAGAGAGGCAGGTAAAAGTTAAGGTTAATCAGACATCTCACTTTCCCAGCTGGAAGTTGGTTTTCAACCCTAGCCGCAACTGATTATTTTGATATCTAGGACAAGGCGCACCAAACACACACAGACACAGCCCAAATCAACTTGTCTGGAGGCCTCTTCCGCTACATCTTTTCCTATGATGGTAGACCAAGCCAATCTTGTTAGGGATGTTATCATTGTAGGCAGCTGGGGAAGAGGCTTGCCACTGCCTCAGTTGGCCCACTCTAGCGACAGCCCTGTGGTCCAATCTCATGAACTCAGAACATATTTTAAAAACCCTAACATAGTGTCCTCCCCACCTCCATTTTTTATGAGAAATTAGAAATTCTAATTTTCTCTATGCCCCCGGAAATGGAAGGATTTCCAAGGAGCTGTGAAGCGTCATGACAAGGTTGAGCCACCACCACCTCCACCCTCATGACTAAAAGCATTGACCGGCGTAAGCACAAATCAGTTTCTAACCTTTTCTAAAAGAGAGAGGTGCTGAGTCATTCCCTTCGGTTCCCTGAGTCATATACCTTCTTGCTGAAATCATTCTTGCTACAAGGGCTTGTCTGGTCTTCTTTCTGCCACTGGTGTTTATCGCTTCCGAGGCCATTTTCTCTCTATAGTTTCTTTCTTTGCATGTGAATAAAAGGTGGAACTCCTTGAGAATTCACTCAGAGATGTTGCAGGTCTCTGCCAGGTGAGTTTTCCTCTGATAGCTCATTCCCCTGCTCCTGTTCTGAAAGGTGTTTTGGGTGGGAAGAAACCTGCATTCTGTAAGCAAAAGATGTTTACCCTCTTTCTGCATTTTAGGGAAAATATAGGTTATTTAATCGGCAGACCCACCAAGAAAGGAAGCTTATAAAACAAAGACCCCCACCTTCTCTTCATCTTGGAATCTCATGGTGCAGTGATTAAACTGCTGTACTGCAGTCCAAACTCTGCTCAAGACCCAGGTTGGCTTGAGGTTCACTCAGTCTTCCAGCCTTCTGAGGTTGGTAATATGAGCACCCAGCGTATGGTTGTGGGGGCAATGAGTAGCCTCCATAATTAAATTATAAACCACCCAGAGAGTGCTTAAAGCGCTATGAGGTGGTATATAAGTAATACACTTAATCTTCAGTACTTCACCATGACCAGATCTGGTGGTGTTGACAGATGTTGGTGCATCTTTTGTTGTTGTTTTAACTACTATTGTTATTATTGCCTATCACCTCTTGTGTAGCCATGCTTTTCACTTCATCTCTCCCTGGCCTAAAGGGCTTTTCTTCGGAGCCAGAAGGCAAGCCATTGTTCAGCCAATCATTCATCACTCTCAATCGATAACCATCTATTCCTCAATCTGTTACTGTGACAGTGGGTGCTCTCAGGTGGTGGGAAATGTGCATGTCCGATCACAGAGGAAAGAGTCATTCTGGAGGAAGTGATCTCCCTTAAAGCAAATCTTCCATCTGTTAAGGAGCTGCTCCAACCAGCCTCCCAGAGTTAGTAGCCCTATGGCTGCCCCCCCCCCAAAAATGTCCAGTCTGGGCATGCATTGGGGTCTGAATGAAGCTCTATTCCCTGGACTTCATGTGATTGCTAGGCATGGGACTTGAGTCGTGGGACTCGCCATCAAGTCAGACTTAAGTCATACTGGTGACTCAACTCAGGTTTTTTCCCCCAATGACTTGGACTTGATTCGTGAGTTGGAAACCACCCATCCCTCCATTTTTTCTGGAGAAAAACATGTTCTTAATAGGGGCTCGGACTTGATCCTAAAGCCTCGGACTTGGGATTTGTACCCAAAGGCTTGCCAACATCGCTGGTGATTGCTAGGAAATAGCTCCCGCTGTGCTATGCCACCACAGTCCAAAATGTGAGCAATATACCCATGTGCTCACGCTGAGTTTACTTTTGTACACAACACCATTCAAAGGTAACACCTTTAGTTTTTAAACAGAAAGAGAGAGATGCAAGGTGTTGTGGTAAGTGGCATTGCTACACAGCTGTGAGACAATAAGGAGCTCAGCAACCATCTAAGTGGCCATGGCAAGACTTTCTTTGAACTTCTGAAGCCTTGGGCTTCTACTTCCTAAGCAAAGGGGCGGAAATCATAATTGTGTTATAATTTTTTTTTTTTTTTTTACTGCCACGAGATGAAGAAAACTTCAGCTCTGGCTTTTTATTGGCTCAACTGTTTCCTTCCAGGCAATTGCTGAAAATAGCACCACCTGATGTCATAAAATTCACAGTTGTTTCCCTAAAGAAGTAGCTGGGATGAAAAGCATTTTAAACCCGGTCAGGAAAGAAAGTTTCCTCTTGGTAGACAAAGGGACCAAAGAAGCAGAGAGAAGTGATGAAAAGCAAGGAAAATCTGATCATCCTGATTTTTCTAGGGAGATGAATAGAATGACCACCTCTGAATTTGGGGCTACGAAGGGCAAAGGCAAATTCAGGTTTGGCCATGTGACCCATGGAGCACATCAGTGACCCCCCAGGTTGGGTTAGAAAAGAAATGGGCCCAATTCACTAGAGAGCCCTAGCAAGTGGATTAGAGCAATGGTCCCCAACCGTGGGCCTCCAGATGTTCTTGGACTTCAACTCCCAGAAATCCTGGCCAGCAGAGGTGGCAGTGAAGGCTTCTGGGAGTTCAATAACATCTGGAGGCCCATGGTTGGGGGCCACTGGATTAGAGAGACCAAGTTAAGGCAGTTTTGACAGAGTCAGTTCCAGTCCAAGGCACTTTTCCATGCCTGATATTGCTGAAGACCTCACATGAGTTTGTGTCTTGGAATGAGTCAGAGCACTGGTCTCATTGGAGGCAACGGGCTATCATGTCAGCGTGGCCGTGTACCGCCTCTGCCTTTTCCTCTTAACATCCATGGGGCCATCCAAGGTATGGAATTATTCAGAAGGTAGGGTTCAGCTCATGAGAGAAGAAGGCTCCCTGGAAATGACCCTAATGTTGGAAAGGTATGAAGGCAAGAGGAGAAGCGGACGACAGAGGACGAGATGGTTGGACAGGGTCATTGAAGCGACCAACATGAATTTGACCCAACTTTGGGAGCCAGTGGAAGACAGAAGGGCCTGGCTTGCTCTGGTCCATGGGATCATGAGAAGTCAGACACGACTTAATGACGAAACAACAACAAGGGTTCAGCTCCTGCAAAGATCTGGCTAAAAGTCACAGCAGATTCTACTAATGACAGAGCCACCACCTTCAACTGAATTTGGTCCACATTGGTTCAATAGGGCCTGCATTAGGGATGGAATGTTTAGATTCCTGAGGATCATCTATCTATCTATCTATCTATCTATCTATCTATCTATCTATCTATCTATCTATCTATCTATCTATCTATCTATCTATCTATCTATCTATCTATCTATCTATCTATCTATCTATCTATCTATGTCATCAAATGTTTCAGGATTAAAAGACTTTACATTAAAAAAACTTTAGGATTAAAATTGTGTTGCGTACGTGTAACAGAAAATGTTAGATAACATTCTTTACCGAGATCTCTCTCTCTCTCTCTCTCTCTCTCTCTCTCTCTCTCTCTCTCTCTCTATCTATCTATCTATCTATCTATCTATCTATCTATCTATCTATCTATCTATCTATCTATCTATCTATCTATCTATCTATCTATCTATCTATCAGCTGCCCTGAAGTGGGAAAAAAATCATGACATAAACAGCTGTGTGCAGAAAGCACTTTTCTGGACTCCATGTTTGTGCTTTTTAAAGAAGAAAGGTTTTCTAAAATGGAGGGGGTGCCTTGACAGAGGGAAAGAAAGAGAGACACAGAAAAGGAGAGAATGTGCTTGCCCCCCTTTCTTCCCTCCATTTTCCTTTTTATTTCACAGAGACTGCCAGAGCTTTATAAATGGTCGGGTTTTTTATTCTTTGTTCCACCCTGACAAGGCCTTTTGCAGCTTTTTTTTTTTAAAAAAAATCTGAGGCAATTCCAATGTCACCCTTTCTCTTCTCCTTCTCTCCCTACCCCCACCTTTTCCAGGGTTTCATGTTACTCGCAGGAGAAGGATATATGATGGCCCAACGTTTTGTATTCAGCGGTTAATCTGACAGCTTTTTCTTTGGTCCTGAGAACGTTTTTGGTAAGTTGGACTGGGCTTCTCTCCCTTTTTCCTCCCCCACCCAGCCACCACCAAGAACAATGCTCCTGTTCAGAGGTATAGAATGACTCTATGTTTGACCTCTGCCTCTGCATAATAGGGAGTGGTGGGTATCCCGATCATTTATTTGCCTGCACACCACACAAGTCAAAACAGTAAATTAGACGTTGGGACTCAAGTGGGAGGCAACTGGGAGCCAAGGCAAATCACTTTTGGGCTGGGTTACTGGATTTCTTTTCTTTCTGAACAGCCAAACCACTGAGCATCCTTCCAGGGGTTGTTTAGAGAAGCTGACAATGTAAAATGAGACATTGGCCGTTCTGAACTCACCTGTGTTTCCAACTCCCCATGAAGACTCAAGTCAACTGTCATTGAACTTTCCTGTTATCAGATGGCTCCATACTTCCCTTATGAAGGAAACACTGTGGGCTTGGCATTCCTTCTTCAACCTCTGCCCCCCCCCCCCAAATTATATTTTTGAAGCCCCATACAGTTCCTAACTATCTCTGTTTCTCTTGTTGTTGTTTAGTCGTTGAGTCATGTCCGACTCTTCGTGACCCCATGGACCAGAGCACACCAGTCTTCCACTGCCTCCCGGAGTTGGGTGAGATTCATGTTGGTCACTTCGGTGACACTGTCCAACCATCCCGTCCTCTGTCGTCCCCTTCTCCTCTTGCCTTCACACTTTCCCAACATTAGGGTCTTTTCTGGGGAGTCTCCTCTTCTCATGAGATGGCCAAGGTATTGGAGCCTCCGCTTCACGATCTGTCATGAACTATGCCTAGTCTGATTTACAAAAAATTAAAAGCTGATGGGGGTAAGACCATTGTCGAATTCCCAGTTCCTCTAAGTTCCCTCCAAAGAATTTCAGCAGCATATTAAATGATACAGCACAACCACCCCACTCTCAGAACGTTCCTACCTGCACAGCTGAGAGAGCTTGGAAAAATAACTTTTGGGACTGTAACTTCCAGAATACTTGGGTTGCCAAGCAATGGCTATTGGAAGCTGCAGTCTAAATGTTCTACATACTAATGGTGATTCTTTGAAATGGAGTGCATCAAAGGAAAATAGGAAAACTCTGCAGCCTTGCTTGGTAAATTGGGCGTACATTGTTTACACCACAGGGAATGCTTGCAGCACTGAAAAGGGCTTATTCTTCTTGTTCTTGTTGTTTAGTCGTTAAGTCGTGTCCGACCCTTTGTGACCCCATGGACCAGAGCACGCCAGGCCCTCCTGTCTTCCACGGCCTCCCGGAGTTTGGTCAAATTCATGTTAGTCGCTTCGATGACACCGTCCAACCATCCCATCCTCTGTCGTCCCCTTCTCCTCCTGCCTTCACACTTTCCCAACATCAGGGTCTTTTCCAGGGAGTCTTCTCATGAGATGGTCAAAGTATTGGAGCCTCAGCTTCAGGATCTGTCCTTCCAGTGAGCACTCAGAGACTAATTCTAGCAGTTCAAAATGTGGTGTACTTCTAACACAGAGATCGAGAACCTATGGAACCTCAGATGTGGTTGGATTCCAACTTCCGGCAGTCCCAATAAGCAGGTCCTATGGTCAAGGCTGATGATGGAAATCCAGCTTCTAGGGAGAAGCCGTTTCTTTACTCTGGTCCACCGCATCTTGCCCAGATTCCTTTTTAAACAAAATTTAAACTGGGAAAGTAGAAAGGAAAACAAAAATATTATTGATAGCCTTTGGCGTATGCCAGGTAAACACATAAAACATTATGCATTCCTTGCAAACACTGTTTTGTAAATAACCTTAATATATTACGTGCCTTATAACACTATCAGTGAAAACAGCCTTAACTGCTGTTTGCCCCCAAACAAATAAAGTAAAAATAAAAACAGATGTTGCATTATCTGCAAAGGCAAGGACTTTTCATCATCATGCTGGTAAATTTCCATAATGGTTTGTAGACAATTCTACTAAATGTTTTCTTTGTTATTATCCAGCCCTTATTTCACATAACACAGCAGGCTGGTGTCTCTCTTTTTTCTTTTACATGGAAAAAAACCCCAATCTTCCAGTCCTGAAGATGAGTTGTAACATGTTTGGGTAAAAGAGAGATGACCTCACAGATCTCTATGGAGCTGCTGAGGATTTCTAGAAAGCTGTGGCTTCTTCTTCCCCACTAACCAGTAGAAGCAGGGGAAAAATGGTTTTTTTTAGAAATTCTGGGTGATGCTGGAGACACTGGAAAAGTCAGGCATAATACATTCGGGCTGCATAATCCAACACCATTTGTTACAGAACTGGGTGCAGAATATTCTTTTTGGTCGTCCTGCATCTCAGCATCTTATGTCTCTGGATCTTCTTAATCTGATAAAAAACACAGATCAGAATTAGCGCCCTCACATATGGGTGGAAGACTCTTGGAGATGAAGATGCAACAGAAGGCGTTTGCAAAAAGGGGAAAAATTCCTCCCCCTTCCCAGTTTTGAAGTTGAATTCTACCCTTCTAGACACTGAGAGAGCCTAGATTAATGTCTCACCTGCTTGTTATACATGAAATGCATCACCATGGTTATAGTTCATGCATTCCTTTTGCATGAGTAAGACACTCTCATTTGGAATGAACTGGCAGCCGGCATGAAAGGAAGGGGGCCTACCTTTGTTATTGGTGGAACAGCAGTAACTGTAGCAAAAGCCCATTGAAATAAAAGGGAGCCGTGTGGTTGTTACAAAATACAAATGCAAGAGTAGGCAATACCTTTAGAGACCATTAAAAAAACATTGTCATACAATCTGCAAGCTTTCGTGGATCAGGACCATCCACATCATCAGGCTTGTAACTTTTAAGTTCTTCATGCCTGAACAAGTCTGATGATGTGGATGGTCCTGATCCATGAAAGCTAGTAGACTGTATGATTTTTCAGTGGTCTCTAAAGGTGTCACCTACTCTTGCATTTGTAATGAAAGTAGCAGTCCACCTTGGTTAGGTTTTGGTGTGGTATCTGCCATCGTTGAAGCATGTGCATCTCTGTAAGCCTACCCAGTCGGAAGACACATTGATTCTGTGAAAGCCAGTAATTCTGTTAGGCTGCAATGTTGTATTCGTTTACCTGGGAACAAGTGCCATTTAATTCAAGGGGAACCGAGCTCCCCACAGATGTTATTGGAATTCACCATACGTTTGATGTCCTACACTTCCTTTCCTTGTTTAAAATCTCCGCAGCAGCTGCACAAGAATCATCCTATTCATCATTTAACATGTTATCTTGACCTCCTTTCCCCGTATCAGCAAGCTTGTAGCAATGTGTTGACTATTATCTCACACACTGTATGGTACGAGATACCACGGGAGTAATTAAATATCACTGCTTTTCCCTCTTTTTGATTCCTGCCACGAGTATGCTGTTCCTTTTGGGGTGGGGGTGGGGGTGGGGGGACAGAGAAAAGAAGAAAATATTCGCAGATTTTAACAATGCAGAGGATTTTTTTATTGTTGTTATAATTTTAAGGTCATATATTTGGGCTTTAAGAATGGAGCAATTCATTTCTCAACTATGGCCTTTTCCAGTTTGCTATGTAATCTCAACGGGGCAGGGACTGAACAAAAAGCATCTAAGTGTCATGGATGCTGGAAGATTAATAGCTTGTTGTAGCTGAGGAAAATGAATAAGGTTAAATATCACTGTTTCTCACTCTCCTGTTTTGCTATTGTGGTGGTGCTGCGGGTTAAACCGCAGAAGCCTCTGTGCTGCAAGGTCAGAAGACCAGCTGTCATAAGATCGAATCCATGGAGGTGAGCGCCCGTCGCTTGTCCCAGCTCCTGCCAACCTAGCAGTTCGAAAGCATGCGAATGTGAGTAGATAAATAGGTACCACCACAGTGGGAAGGTCATGGCATTCCGTGTCTAGTCGCGCTGGCCACGTGACCATTGAAGATTGTCTTTGGACAAATGCTAGCTTTATGGGTTGGAAACATAGATGAGCACCACCCCCTAGAGTCGGACACGACTGGACTAAATGTCAAGGGGAACCTTTACCTTTATAGCATTCCCCAGCTCTATTTGTGACCCTCTTTCCCCCTTTTCTTATGCAAGCCATATTTAATAGGCCATGGCCACACATCATGCTGACTTAACATTTCTTTGTGTTTTTTTGCTGGTCAAAAATATTTTTACAGTTCTGCAATCCTCAGTTGTATGGCATTCATTCATTTTTATTTTTGATGCCTTACATTTCTTTATTTTTTTGCTGGTCAAAAATATTTCTACACTTCTGCAATCCTCAGCTGGGCCGGCCCTCCTGTTAGGCAAAGTGAGGTAGACGCCTCAGGGGCTAGATACTCAGAGGAGATACTAGTGAAATTGGGTGAGAAGTTGGCCTGGTTACGTGGCTGGCCATGGATAAGCTGCTGCCTATCAACGGTGTTGAAATGAGATTCCACTACCATTTTCCTTCTAGAATGGTGGACCTCCGAGTGAGGGGACAGGAAGAGATGCTGTCCCATCTTCTGTTTCAGTCTGCAAAATGTCTTGAGCCAGACAGCACCCCCAGGTTCCCTATGAGCCACAGAATCTTTCTTTACCTATTGTATATAAATATGCAAATAGGTTTTTGAAAACACCCAGGTAATTTGGAAAAAAGAAACCACCACAACCCATGCAACAAAACAGAAGCACTTTCAGATGTTCCAGCTTGTGTTTGCCATTTTGCAGGAACTCAGCTGTGCTTTGTTTACCTCAGGTTTCTTTTAAGAACTATATAATTTAGATAATCATAAATATGAGCATCTGTAGCCACGAAATCTGGAAGAGAAGAAAAACACACATTTTGATGTTGTCAGTGTCGGTCCCTGCATTTCTTGTGAAGAAGGCCAACGGCTTGCAGAAATGGTAATTATTTTCTCGTTTGAAATGTTGATATGGAAAATAATGTCCTCCTTCTGCGTCATGTGGCAAAACTGTAATTTTTTTCTTGCCCTCTCTTCTCTCTGTTCATTCTCTTTTAAAGGAAAGAACCACATACAACTGGATATTAAATAACAGTATCTTTCTCCTAATTGCATCCAGGGAGTCACAAGAAGTGCTTGTATTCGTTTTGGCAGTTTCAAACATGTAAACAGGGCGGACAAGACCCTGTTATCAAGAACAAAAAGCACAAAGCAAACTTTATGAAACATTTAGTTGTTTGACAGAAGAGCGATGCTCAGGGGTTGACCTTGGCGCTTTAGAAATGTGAATTGATCCACTGGAACAAGTACAAAGCCAGCTTTTGGTGCTAAATGTAAATTGTTAAGGAGGAGGGGGGGGAAGAAGAAGAAGAAGAAAGAAAGAAAGGGGAAAAAAAAGAGAGAACTCAGCATTGAATAACATCTGCCTTGTGGTATGCCTTAATCAGCACTGTGAAAAATGAAAGTTTAACGATCGGGTATAGTGGCTTCTAAGTGAAGGATAAACAAAGGATGAAAGAGCTTCCTTGCCTGGGTTCTAACTGATGGCATGAAAAAATGTCAAGAACCATCTGCCTCAAACTTATACAAACTGTCATCAAGTATTCTAATCCAGTCAAACGAGATACAAGCGGGCCAAACCTATGTAACTTGCTGAAGGCTTATCAAAAGAGTTGTAAATAAAGAGAAGAGAGGGGGGGGGGAGAGAGAGGGACGTCCTGTCAACTGCAGAACCACAGATTGTGGCCAGATTGCCAATGGCGTTGAAATTCATTCCCATTTCTCAAGTCTGACAAACTGTACTAAATGGTAAAATGGATTTTTATGGCTTTCGGCGAATTTCGTCCCAGCTGCTACCAGTAGGAGGGGAAAGCCATTTCCCCCCCCCCTTTTTTTATTTCGTCTTCCAAAATGTGAGGGCTGGCGGGTTTTGTCTCTCTTTTTGGGTGGTTGATGACTCCTTGGCTGGCATTTTCCTCTTTTGTTGCAGCGTTTGACTTCAGCGGTGAACACTTTTGCAAGGCGAACTGTGAACAAAGCTTGGAAAGGGTGGTTTTCACAGTGATGGAGCGAAGGTGGGCGGGACAGAGGACTCTGGACGGATGCTCACCACATTCCTCAAATAGATGTGAAATTAACTAGCAGGAAAAAAAATCTAGCTTTCAAATGGGGATGGCTTACAACAGGCAGATTTTGAAGGTGTCCCCCAAGAAATCAAAGAGGTAAGTTGTGCGAATTTATGAAATACGAAATGAAAAAGGCAAGATGGTAGAACCATTTTTTTGTTCACAGAAAGGTGATGTTTGACAAAAAAAAAAAAAACATCTCTTTGATGAATATGTTCATTTTTTCACAAAGTTTGTAGTGGGTGTTTGCAGTAGTTTTTTGGTGCCCAAGAAAGAGCAGGGTGATTCCAGCTCAGCTAACATTCAGAAGATCAATAAGATCAATAAGGGATCCCATAGCGTTCTCTTTGGGTCTGGGTCCAAAGTCTGAGTCTTTGGTACCAAGTTCTGAATCCCAAGCCCAAAGTATCATTCCCAAATAAAAAGTAGCTTCCCCATCCCTGAAAAAAGGGATGGATAGATGGGTTCTGAGTGGAGACCAACCCCAGGTTCAACCCAGAATCTAGACTGAGTTGAGTCACAGGTGCGACTTAAGTCCAATTTGACAATGAGTGTTGTGACTCAAGTTCCCATCCTTGCTTTCTCCTAATTTCCAAACCGTAGAGCCAGCGTTTGTCCGAAAACAGTTTCTGTGGTCACGTGGCCAGCGCAACTAGACACAGAACACCATTACCTTCCCACTGAGGTGGTACCTATTTATCTACTTTTGAACTGCTAGGTTGGCAGGAGCTGGGACAAGCGACGGGAGCTCACTCTGTCGCTTGGATTCGATCTTACGACTATGCAGCACATGAGTATGTTACAAACACACCACTAATCCTACTCACCCATTACTCAAGTATAAGGAGGAGAGGTTTGGAGTAAGGATCTTAACTGGCAGCAAAATGTGGGGTTGCTTCATATCTGTACTGCACTGGGACTCCATCAGTATTTTATTTATTAACCTTTCCAGCGCTTCGTTCTGTGTTACCTTGTGTGCTACTTATACTTCATATTTCATCCTTTGTTGATTCCTCTTGGGGAAAATTGCCTTGAGAAAAGCAACACATTCTGTGGGCTGACCGTTGAAGGCATTCCCTTGGAGCAGAACATGTTGGCCAAAATCATGTGCCATAGTTCTACCTGCAAAAGACAGGAGGTGTAACACTCCATAGCATCATACTGATAATTACTGGGTTCCTGCTTGGCTTTTTGGGTGTATGCCAGGTTGGGGGTGGGTTGATGTGTGCCTGCAAAACCAAGCAGGGACTCACTGATTGGAAAGGAAAAGCTAATGTGAGTTACACTGTTTGCCTTCCACAGGCGTAACTAAGCAATATGATTCTGGCTTCTCGGTTTCCACTCTTCCTGCTTTTAGGAAGGGTATGAAGATGCACCTTTTCAAACCCGTGTTTTAAAACTGATGTTGACTGAATATTGTTCTGATGTCAGTGGATGAATGACTCTGGGCTGTTGGTCGGTTTATGATTCAATCTATATTTAACATGTGTTTTAAAACCACTTTTTATACAGTGGTGCCTCGCTTGACGATGTTAATTCGTTCCAGCGAAATCGCTGTAGAGCGAAAACATCGTCAAACGAAATGAAAAAATCCCACTGAAGTGCATTGAAAACCCGTTTAATGTGTTCCAATGGGCTGAAAAACTCACCATCCAGCAAAGATCCTCCATACGGCGGCCATTTTCAGTGCCTGTATAGAGCGGAATCCATCCTAGAAAACAGCAGGGGGGGGCATTTTGAAAGCCGGCGACCATTTTGAAACCCAACGATCAGCTGTTTGTTGATTGTCGTAAAGCAAAAAAATCAGTTCCGAAATAGGGAACTGATCAACGTGAAGCGAAATTCCCCCATTTAAAACATCCGTAATGCGGATTCGTCGTAGAGTGGGGTAATCGTCCAGCGGGGCATGACTGTATATGTTTTGCAAGCTCCTTAGTAGAAACATGGTATAATGGCTCAGTGGCTTAGGCATCAGGTGGCAGACCCAGGGGTTCGTGAGTTTGAATCCCCTCAGTGCCTCCTTGACAGGGGCTGGACTCCTCAATGATCCAGAGGGTCCCTTCCAGCTCCACACTTCTAAGATTCCATAAATAAAACTTGACTGTTTTGGTTGCTTGAATAAGTGTGCGGCAAAATAAAAACTTGGCCCCACCCCTACCCAAGATTTTTTCCTGGTATCTGGCAATCCTTTAGTCTTGAAAAAGAAAGGTTAAAACTAGCCTGAAAAAGATTCCATCTCCAAATATTTCCAGTATTGCTGTATAATGGAAAACTGGGCTTGCCCTACAGATACTCCCATTGAGACTGATGGGCGTTTTAATAAAACACGACACTCCAATTGAGATTTGCAAACATCTTGTTGAAGTTATGCAGAGAAAGGTCAGGTGGAAGCTGGATGAAGCAATTGGCTATTTCTGCCTCACTTTATGCTGTTTCTGAAGCTTTTTTAAAAAATTAGGGAAATATCGGGAGTTGTGCTCCCCGGCAAAGGGTGGAATGCAGTGGTTCTGGCTTGTTGACTTTGGGTTTTACTGGGACCGCCGTGCAAAGACCAGGGACTGGATGTGTGAGCCAAAATGCTAGCGATAAATAAAGGTAGTAATCACACAATGAAGTACTCCTGGCTAAGGATGGGCAGGAACCAGAAAAATGTCAAATTGGGGTGTTTCAAACCCGAGACAAACGAACTGGTTCACAGTTCATGGTCAGCCTGGGAAGACAGCCCATCTAGGAGAAGGAAAACTCCGATTTCAAACCTCCACTGCCTTGTGGCTATATCCACCGATGGAAAAGGCTTTAGGAGTTAACCTTGAGGCAAAATCCAGAGCCAGAGTCCCGGAGGCAGTTCGTGTCATTCTGTCAACTCTTGCTGGAACCAGTTGTATTGGCTGTTGCCTTTCCATTGGACGATTTCAGTGACATGGAGAGGGGGGATTTGCTGCTTGGGTAACAGCCTATCCTCCATATTATTTTACCCAGGCTTCGTGCTCTGGAGAGGACACTCATACAGAGCATGTTACCATAGTCTCTCGAGACTGAAGGATGCCTAACTAAGCTGGGAGGAGGGAACCTATGATGTCCACCCACTTCCTCTCTACCTGATCCTGCTGCCTTCTCAACTAATAAGCATGTGCAAGCACAGAAACAGCTGGCCTGCCCCACCCGGAAGGAAAGTTGGGCCATTGTTTCAAAAAATGGTGTCAATGGAGGAGGAAGAGGAGGTGGCAGGACCCAGTAGGAAGGCGACAGAGGCAATGAGAAAGGGGGGGGGGGGCAAAATGAAGCACCTGGCAGGAAAAAAAAGTCCAGTGCTCCATTTTGTTTTGGAAAATGGCATACATGGACCGCACCTTGGACCAAACCACCAACCAGCCCAGTTTAGGTTTTGTTTTGTTTTTCTCAATTTGTAGCTGGTTTCAGGCTCATCTTGCCCCCTGGCTCATAGGCCAGGTCGGGTGTAAAAAGTTTTGAGAAGCATCGGAAGATAGAAAGCGGCCTCAGGCCAAGTCAGACCTTTGTCCATCTAGCCAATAACGCCAGCTCTGACTGGCAGCTGCTCTCTATCATTTCAGGTGGGATGATTTCCTAGCCTTACCTTGGACATTTAGAAAACAGCATGGCAGCCGCAGTGTTCAACCTGCCACAATAATTTCCTTTATGATTTCCTGTTTTCATTTTACTTGCACTTCTTTGTACCTCTAGCCTGTGTTTAGATGAATAGCCATCTTCATAAAATACACATTTTATATGTGTGTGAATACCAAATGTATGGCTTTGCTTCACATATCTTTAGTTTGTACACTACAGTCACAAATGCTTGCAAATATTTTTGATAAGTGTCCCATCTTCTCATCCTTTTTTGGTTTTGTTTAGCATTACTTCTGTGCTCTAAAGCAATTTATTTAATGTCTTCAGTACAGAATAATTTTACAGCTTAATAATAATATAATAATCACGTGCCATCACGTCAATTCTGACTTATGGGTTTTTGAGTTAGAGGATACTCAGAAGTGGCTTACCATTCTCTTCCTCTAGGGGGCACCCTGAGCTTGTGCAGCTTGCCCAAGGCTACCCAGGCTGGCTCTCCTCTCTAGAGGCTAGCTTAGTTAGAACTTTATTTGAGCATAAATTGACTTTTGTTTAATAGGTTTTTCCTGTTCCGAAGATTCGGCCATTTGCAACTTGCAGGGCTGCAGTCCAGAGCTTAAGAGAATTTGAAATATGGGCAGCTAAGTTCTGGAAAATTCAACAATCTGCATTCAAGGCAGAAAATCCCTACCTCACCCTGTCCCAAAACCCCTGGGTATTTTTGCTTATTCTGTTCAGCCTCTGGAACATTCATCATCTTAGCCTATCTCTCTCTCTCTCTCTCTCTGCTGAAATGGAAAATTCTGAATGATATGCCCTTGGCAAAGTGCTTTAAACTACCTTAAAGAATATATGTTGGCGAAGTTATGGTTGTGTTTTTTTGTTTTTTTTTGTTTGTATGAAGCTGTTTTTATCCAAGCTTCTGAACTTCCTGTCAGGAAGATACCAACTGCCGTCTTCGAATCTGGCTGTCCATTTAGATAAATGCCATGGCAAACTTCCTAAACTTGCATTATAATTGCTCACCATTACATCGATACCTCTGAAACTTGGTAATTTCAGCAAAGAAGGCACAAGATTCCTGTCTCCCCCCCCCGCCCCAGGATTGGCAAAACCAAACTTTTGGACAAGTTACAGCTTGCATTTTGGTATCATCCTTATCGCAATACTAAATCATCTCTCTCTCATCCTCTCTTTCATGATTTTGCAACTTCTGTCTGTATTAATGAGCCCAAACGACTCTAGGAAAAAAATTCCCTTTTTCCAAATGGCACCACCACAGCTTAGAACATATTTAAAAATAATTTATTGAAGTACTTCTCACACTTGTGTTATACATGATCAGCCTGTTGCATTATCATTAGTAGGAAAAAATTACACAGAAATAGGCTTCAGATGGCTGGCTGGATAGCTCAGTGGTTGAGGTATCTGGCTTTGGAGCCTGAGGTTGGGAGTTTGATTCCCCCACTGTGGAGAAGAGCCAGCCTATGTGGCCTTGGGGAAACTGCACAATCGCAGGGCGCCTGCAGAAGAAGGGAATAATAAACCACTTCAGATATTCTGTATCAATTGACTTGATGGCACATTGATGATTATTATGCTTCAGATGGCTCTTAGCTCTACTAGGGCCATCCCAAGTCCAGAAATGTTAACCATGAGGACTAGAAACTTGCTTGTGTTTAATCTTTTTTTAAAATTAAGAATAATTAATGGAACAAATAACTGATTTATGATTCACCCCTTGCCAAGGTCATCAGGAGTCACTGATCATTTTTGTGTCTGTCTGTCTGTGAGATTCAAAGCTGAAGGAAATGTCTCAGCGGGGGGTGGGAACAACCCACACGACAAAGATGATGAAAATGGCATTTCCAAAGGATACAGGCTGGATTCCCACAGAAATGACAGCCCCTATTTGTCTACTGAACCGTGTTTGTCTTGTGAATAAGGAGGATGCCTTGTAGGGTTAGCCTGATGAATTTTAACATGCCCAGGGACAAGAAAATGTGTTCCTCAGTGTCTTTGTAAGTAGCTGTATTTTCCTTCACAGCTGATTGCCCATAACGCTGGGGAAAATATATATATATCTATCTATATTTCAAACCACAGATTTGGACAACTTTAGCATCTTTGCTCCCTTTTTGGTCCTTTTCTTTTGTTCCTTTCATATCACTGGAAGTCAAGGAGGACAAGAAACGAGTGGCGAGGTATCACAACACAAGACTCGCCATGCAAATAAACCTTGGAAGCGCAATGAAAATCAGTGACCAGCACGCTGTCGGTGTTTGCACCAAGCTTTGCGTGATGTGATGCAGCTAATGAACATCACAAAGAAACCCCCTGCAACACACTTGGTGGTGCCTCTGATTTGTAAGGGGAACACACCTTGTTAATTAGCCACTCCTAGCTGCCGCAAGTTGGGCCAAACACCAATACGTTTCTGGTGAGTGTTAATTTACTTGGATCGCCAAATATTTCGTCACTCGTCAAAAGATACACAATTATGTTGGGCAGCTCTTCTCTGAAGAGTTAATCTGTTTTATTTATATGTTGTTGTACACTCATTTATATAGATTCTGTTTTCCTGAAAATAAGCCCTATCCCAAAAATAAGCCCCAGTTAAGTGAAACCCCGCCCTCCGCCCTTGTGCGGCAGCCAGAAGATGACATGACTGTATTTGAATAAATGTAGATTGTTGAACATGAAAACAATAAAACATCCCCTGAAAATAAGCCCTCCTGTGTTTTTTGGAGCAAAATTTAATATAAGACCCTGTCTTATTTTTAGGGAAACACAGTACAGTGGTACCTCGACTTACGAACTTAATCCGTATTGGAACGGTGTTTTGTATGTCAAAAAGTTCATAAATCAAGGTAAAATTTCCTGTAGGAATGCATTGAAAGCCATTTAATCTGTTCTGGCTGTTTTTCATTCTTATGTCAAGGCGCTGTTCGTAAGTATAAGGCATTAGTTCCCGTAGGTTTAGACTTTTAAGAATGAGAAGCAGTGGATGGGTTGTGCACATCTTTTTGAAACGTCAGCCATTGTTTTTCTTTTGACAAAATGAAAAAAAGGTACTTGACGTCTCTTTCTCGCACTGAAGGACAAATCTCATGGGAGTCCACAAACTTGACAAGTTGTGATCTGTTGAGACTTTCTAAGGATTCTTTCACATGCCCTCTAATTTTACATACAGAGAGATAACCCCCTCAGCTCTCTGCATGGAGAGGGGGCAGGACATGTGTTTCACAAACAACATCCTGTAACTTTGGGGCACCTTTTTGTTCCCTCTGAAGAACACCCCCCCCCACCCGTAGAAGAACTATGTTTGAAAGACATGCTACCAAAGCCTTGGCAAATTCTTATGATTCACCACATTCTGAACATTAAAAATAGAGGATGATGCAATGAAAAGAGGCTGCAGGCAGGTCAGTGTCTTTTTGCTAACCTCAGTGTGGCTTTAGAGTCTGTTGACCTTAATTCATTGGGTATTTTTATTAAGACAAATTAACACGGAGCTGGAACGGTAGAGATTTCAGCACTCACTGCTTGAACCTTGACAATGAACAGCACCCTGTTATTTCAAAAAGCATTGGGCAGGGTCGCCTTAATTTTAATTTAATTTTAATGTAATTTAATTTTATTATTTTAATTTTTTTAAAATTTTTATTTTAAGAAATCTAATTTCCCCCCCCTTCATCTTTCTTGCGCTTTTGATTTGCCTTTGCCTCTTCTCCCTCTGTAAATAGTTGAAGAGTAAGCACATTTTCTCCGAGCTGCAGGGAGCGTAAGATGCCGGTTGCATTTTAACGATATGGCGTATTATCATTCCCACTGTAGCCAATTCTCTTTTAAATCATGGCAGCGCCTCCTTTAAAATTTTTTTTTTTTTTTTGGCTTCCAGCTATAGAATTCTTTTCACGCCAAGAGTGAAGCCACTTGCCAAGGCGAGGGAGGGGGGGCGGCAGCCCGGGGTGGGGTGGGGGCAGCAATGGACGTTGGAGGTGGTTTGGTTCACCAATGCATTTGGAGTGGCTCCTAGTGATCCCGTTTTTAGTAAGGGCTGTCTGCAAAACATTCTTCTCCCTCTTCCCTCACCCCCCTCCTCCACCCCGGCCTCTGTGAATCTTTATGCGAAAAGCTTGCTTAATCATCACGGGTATTGTTTGCATCTATGCCGTTATTTAACTGCACCCCTGGCTCTTGCAAAATAAGCAAGAGAGTCTCCTATAGAGAGTGTTCCCCCTTCTTTTCCTTTCCTTGCTTCTTTCTTTTTTTAAAGTGGCAGGTGCTAGCTCTATCCCTTAGCTGACAATGGCACTTCTGTACTCATCTGGAGATAAACAAGAGACAGGTGATGCTCTGCAATGCTCACTCACAATATGTTTCGGCATCGGGCGTTTGATTTCCTCTGAAGAGGGAAAACAGGACCTTTGTTCTCGTCCGCCTGTTTGCAGTGGTGTAGCAACATGTTTTTTTGTCTGTTTGCTTAGGCTTTGCAATGCCTTAGAGGGAGTCCCTTGAACAAGTAGATACAGTTCTTTGTACTGGCTTACAACAGAGTAGCGGGGTGTGTGTGTGTCATAGCTTGGTGAGGGAGTAATGCTCTGCACGCAGAAAGGCTGAGACTCAACAGCCGGCCTCTTCCGCAGCGGGACAGGGAGAGATCCTTGGCTCCGTCCGTGGAGAGCTTCTGCCAGTCTTCATAGACCATCCTTGTAAAGATTGACCGGGCGGCTGCCCATGTCAAGCAGCTTTGATCCCTCCAGGAGTGGGTGATCTCCAGTTACACTCTTCTGCTTTTAAGTACAGGGCCAAAAGTGGAAGAGAACAGCCCCAAACGTTTGCATGGATCACAGGTGATAGAGCTTTAAATGGTATTTATATCACCAGAATGCAATGGGCTAGCACAGAGTGGAACTTATGATTATGAAGCAGGAGTAGAGACTACTTCATAAATTTGTAAGCAGATTACAGCAGAAATCTTGTGTTTACTCCTTCAGAAAATCTATTGAACAATAGTGTAGGAGAAAGACACTTAGACTTAGTTTGAGAAACCCATCAAGATGGCTTGTGTGGGTTCAGGGCTGCTTAACTGTTATGGGACTAAGTGAAGGACAGATCCTGAAGGTGAAGCTCCAATACTTTGGCCATCTCATGAGAAGAGAAATCTCCCTCGAAAAGACCCTGATGTTGGGAAAGTGTGAAGGCAAGAGGAGAAGGGGACAACAGAGGACGAGATGGTTGGACAGTGTCATCGAAGAGACCAACATGAATTTGACCCAACTTTGGGAGGCAGTGGAAGACAGGAGGGCCTGGCGTGTTCTGGTCCCTGGGGTCATGAAGAGTCGGACATGACTAAACGACTAAACAACAACAAAAAGGGTGTCTGCCTTTCTCTAGCTAGTAGCAGGAGGAAGAAGGGAAAAAATGACTTGAAAAGGGAAAAGGGAAAAAATGACTTAAGAGGGAGAAGGAGGAAGGAAGCCTATGCATCTACATTTAGAGGTATAAAAGAGAAGAGCAGAATGCTCTTATCTGTTATCTCCCCTCCTGATCCCCTTGACTTGTTATAGGCATTGATGTTCTTGGAGGCTAAATGCCAATGGTGGTTAGAATTAAAAGTGCCAGCCTGTTTTTGTTCAACTTTTTAAAACTAAAATAAACTTTATGAAGTATTTCAAACTCTCAGAATGAGGGGGGGGGAAGCCTATACAAAAGCTGAGATATCACTAGGCAGCGATATCGTGAGGATCTGAAGAAGTCTGAAGGGTAGGATGGAAGCCATAAGGGCTGGATTTGAGACTTTCGTCAATGCAACTCGGGAAATGTAGTTTGGAGAACGTGCCAATGAGGACTTTACTTCTTCTTGGAACCGAAGTGCACTGAAGAGGAAGGAAGTGAGCATTAAACAAGATGGAACCTGGTTTAGAAATGATACATACTTTACTTGTGTTTCCATCTTGCTGCAATGAGAAGCGGGGAAAACTTATCCCTCCATATATTTTGGACTGCAATGCACAAGACCCTTATCACTGACCATGCTGGGTAGATCTTTATTCTAAATCAGTATCGGTCTGCCTGTATCTGTCTTCTTGCCTAACTACCAATCAACTATATGTTTGAAGCCACTTCAGTAGACCAGCCTACTGCATTTAAAAAAAAAGTACACAGTGTCATTAGTCTTGGGTTTTCCTTCTCCTTTCTTCTCCCCTTTTCCCTCTCTCCCTGGAAAAAGTAATTAATGTGATGTCTATTTTCCCTTCTGTGCTCATATTGGTTCTTCTGATCTGCATCGTTACATGGCTGCCCCTCCTCTATCCGTTGGATGTCGTCTGCCATCCTGGTCAAACCTGCTGAGCATCCCATAATGGAAGTAGTTTTGTATAAATAATTAAAAGCTGGGGTTCACACCGCAACGTCGGCAGCGACGGTCTTGTTTTCGCCAACTTGATGGAAAAGATTTGATTTACATCTGCTCTGGGTATTTTATTCCCTATCTTATTAAAGCTTACAACTCTGGATCCTCCACTGGTCGTATGTGCATATACATTTCTTCTCTGTCTTCTTTCTTTAAAAGGGAGTGGGGTGGGTGGGATACTGCCAAACATATTTCAGATGATGAGAAATTATCTCCAATTAAGAGATAGTATCAGTGGAATAGAGCATTGTCACAGAGTAATGGTCTCCTGCCGTTTTGTTAAATGCCAAGGTAAACCTGAGGCGTTTATCAGAAATTAATGTCAAAGCAAAGTCGAAAGCTTTATCATGAATGTAAAAAATGTCAAGATGGGGCAATGATCCCACTGCAAACCGAGCTATACTCCCCACACTGTGGCTTGCAATGCTTGGCGTCTACTTTGAGTATTCAAACAACTTACTGAACATCCACCTCAAAGAATCAGGTGCTGTTTTGGGTCTCAGCTTGACAAGGTTTACAATCAATGAAAGTGATGCACCCGTGTTTTGTTAAAGGATGGTTTCAATGGTTTTAAAAGGGGCTTAGACATATTTGCTGAGGGCCCCACCTATCAGCCTATATCGGGGTGGGTGGATACAAAAAAAAAAAGGGACAGAATTCCCGCACTGCTAATAATTTTGCAGAAGATGTCTTTTATATATCTGGAACCCCCAGTGGAGTCTTTAGAGGCTGATTTCACAGGTGATTACATGCATTTCAGGTTTTACAGCAGGATTGAAAACTCGCAGATAATAGCAAACACTACACATAGCTTGGTCTTTAGCTCCCTCTAGTGGCCATTTCCATTAACTGCATCGCAGAAATATATATTTCTGGATTTTTAATATTTTCAGACCTCAGATAAGGAAAACTGCAGATCCTGATCCCGCGGATATGGGGGTCCCACTGTAATCTGAACTTCAAAGAAGTTGACATGAGGGCAATTAGAAATTGGAGTGCTTATTTCTACAGCAATTAAACACAGGGCTAACTTTAAAGAAGCTACCCAGGTGAGCTCTTCATTTTAAACGAGCTATTTGAGGAATAAGCACTTCCTCACAAAATTTGCAAAAAGTTAAAAATTTAAATTAAAATCAGAGTCTATTGGGGGATCCTTCTAAGTTATGTTCAGTGTATCTAAGAACTGCATCCAGGTTCAAAGAATGCAATCAGGTCTACATGGGCAGTTTTCGTTCTTCTGTACATCACTCCAATCTCATCATGAAAGAACCACTGTGATACAAATCTAGGCAGTCTACTAAGCCCCGGCAGCCTCATCAAAAACCCAATTCCCTCCCCCACGAAAGACATTTATATGTTTACAAGAGTACTTCTATTAAATTCATCATTTACAGTCAATTGATGTGCAGAAGATAAAAATGAAGAAAAGCGTTGATTGTCCAACTTGATTGATTGATTGATTGATTGATTGATTGATTGATTGATTGATTGATTGATTGATTGATTGATTGATTGATTGATTGATTGATTGATTGATTGATTGATTGATTGATTGATTGATATCCCGCCCATCTGGTCTGGTTGACCACAATAAACTTTACTACTGTTATGTTCAATGCTCACAGACGCATAACCAATGGCGGGTAAGGCTTTTTGGAGATGCAATGTCACCCTTGGAGGAGAACATGAGACTTCCGGAGAAGTGAATCCTCTGCAAATGTTATGAAACCCCCCGGTCATACCTGGACTTCTGCCTGAGGATCACTGGTCTACAGGAAAGGGCCATTTGGTGGTAGAAGACATGGTCCAAATTTAGAAAGCTTAAGATTCAATCCCAGGTATATCCGGTTTAAATGATCACGTTGCAAGAGATGGAACAGGTAATTCTTTACCTAAAACATTGACCAACCAGAGGAATCAAGGGCGGTCTACATGGATTTGGCTTGAACTTGATTTGTGGTCCAAGGCGGCTCTCTTCTCCAGAAGAGGGACTATAGGTCAGTAGTCTTCCTTGCAATAAGGAAGTCGCAGGCTCATTTCCTGACATCCGGACTAATTAAAGCAGGAGTGAGGAAGGTGTGGCTCTCTAGATGTTGTTGGCCTACCTTGACCACCAGACCATCATTTTGGCTAGAATTGGTGGAAAGTACACATGTGACCTTTTCAAACCCATCCAGTACTTTGGCCATCTCATGAGAAGAGAAGACTCCCTGGAAAAGATGCTGATGTTGGGAAAGTGTGAAAGCAAGAGGAGAAGGGGACGACAGAGGATGAGTCGGCTGGACAGGGTCATCAAAGTGACCAGCATGACTTTGACCCAACTCCGGGAGGCAGTGGAAGACAGGAGGACCTGGCGTGCTCTGGTCCATGGGGTCACGAAGAGCCGGACACGACTAAGCGACTAAACAACATGTGAATGACCATGCAGTCCTCACCCCTCAATGACCAGGTAAAAGGGGATGGGGAAAATAGTTGTCATCAGTCAGAATAGACAATACTAGGTGTGATGAAGCCCACATCTGGGTAAAAAGGCTGGCTCTTGATATGGCAGATGGGTAAACCATGGGCTTCGTTAAGCTGAAAATACCTCTACCTGTTGAATTAGGACTGTGCCAATGGGTGAGAAGGTCAAATCAATACTTTTTGTGAAGACTCCCAAATGTTCAGGTCATATATTTAGAACAGAAAGCACTCGAGGTTTTCAAACACAACGAAATAAAAGTCGAGGTAGAAGAAAGTTTCCATAGCAATCTTTTTCAGAAGAGATCATGCTTTTCTGAAAGTCTGAACAGGTTTCTGCCTCGGTTTAAGGGGAATCTTTTTTGTCTGTAAGACCCCAGGGCAAATCCTGTTTGGAAAATTTCTCGGAACAACTTTCCTCCTCTTTTTGCGTTACACTGAACGTCTTATCACAAGGTGTCTCTGCCTGTTAAGCTCCAAATTAAGCATATCAGAGACCATAATAACTGCTTAGCCATGTGTTTAATTGCTGTAGAAATAAGCACTCCAATTTCTAATTGCCCTCATGTCGACTTTTTTTCAATGATGTCACAGCCTGCATACATTATTTGTCCTGTGGCCTTTTTGGTGGGCTAGAATTACTCCTGCCTCGTTGATGGGCTGAACAATTACGTTTCAAACAGAAACTCCATAGGTAGGACTAGCAAAGGAAGTTGAATGCTCCTCCAGGTCAGAGTTTCAGCCAGTCCTTTCTTCATGCATTTTCCTTCCTGACACCTTGTTATGTCACATGTGCTTTCCTTTGTCTCCATTTCAATTTAATGTAGCAGATGTAAAAAAAAAATCCTGCCAACCTAACAGTTTGAAAGCATATAAAAATGCAAGTAGATAAATAGGTACCACCATGGTGGGAAGGTCACAGCATTCCATGTCTAGGCGCGCTGGCCACGTGACCACGGAAACTGTCTACTGACAAATGCTGGCTCTATGGCTTGGAAACGGGAATGAGCACCGCACCCTAGAGTCAGACACAACTGGACTAAATGTCAAGGGGAACCCTTTACCTGTAACAAAAATCAGTTGTCAAAACTGGCACCTCTGCATTGCATTACAGTGCTAGTTTCATGCATCTCCAGCTTTCATCCAGCTGTTGTGCCCCCAAACCTGGGAAGAGAGAGAGAGAGATGGAAAATCCTATGTGCATTCATTTTCCTCATCCCTCCTCCTCTCCCTTTCCTTTTGTGCCATATCCTTTTAGTGTCTAAGTCTGAAGGCAGTATCTTTTTGTTTTGGCACGTAAGATATGCCAAAAACATTTCCTGTCCTACAATGGAGTACATGAGTCCTCCCACAGTCACAACTAGAGTTGGGCACAACCTGCCGATTCGGCAGTTCTTGCTGTTTTGTTTCTTTTTAGCTGAACAGGTGCTCAGTGCCTCCCAGGCTTGCCAGACACCCACTCAGAAGCCGCACTTGGAGGAGGTGGGGCGGGGAAGCCGAGTGGCTGCCTCTGAGGGGTCGCCCACTGGAGGAGGCAGGCTTGGGAACCATCCAAAACCTGTTCAGCCAAAAAAACGAACTGGCACGAACTGCCGAACCAGCAAGTTCGTGCCCATCTCTAGTCACAACCATGGATGCTGATTGATTATCATGTATTCTACTCTTGAGCCCAGTTTTGAGATGTAACTTGACTGTGGAGCTCCTGTTGAGTCTGCTTTCTGCACGGCTCTGCCTAGAGCTTGAAGCTTACCTTTGAAACAACATGAGAAGAAATACTAGAACCCCTCCAAGCCCATAATGATTGCACATCAATTCTCAAATTATTTGCCTACAAAGCCCAGTGCTTCCAGCTTGTCTCTATCAGCTAAACCTTGCAAAGCTATAACAGGATTTAATGTATACCATTCCTGGATGGCTACATAGATGATGAGCAGGATTCACCATAAAATGAACGGTGAAATCATTTTGCTGCTGAGCTTCCAATTATGAAGACGTATCAGAGAGAAGAAAATTTCAGTCCATTTTGCGCCACTGACTATCCCTCCTGGGTGATACCCCAGCCAGGCAGGGGGAGAGAGAGGAAAAACAAACCACCAGCTGGTTGCACCAATTTTGAGAAATGTCACTATTTCATGGCTGAGAAAGATGGACAGGGCTGCTTTAAGCTAGATGTGGCTTGATGGCATGTAATGTGCATGCATGTGTGTGTGTGTGTGTGTGTGTGCGCGCGCACGCACACACACACACACACACACACACACACACACACACACATCCTATACACACATAAAATGCAAAGTCGACTCCAAACTTTGCTTAAAACATTTACAAGGTAGCAGCAGAAAATGAAAGACTATTTGAATGAGGAATTCAACCTGGATGCTGTGATTAACCGCAAAGAAGAGAGAGAAAAAATACTTGTAAAGCTGGTTAAAAGAAAGAAGATATAGGTTTGGAAAGAAAATCCATCCCAAGAAATGCAACAGGGAAAAAAAAAGATAGTTCTGAACTCATTGTTCCACAATGGGAGCATCGACCAGAAAGGCACCTCATTGATTTGGAAATAATTCAAGTATTTTTGGAATCTTTAAGTTTAGGGACTCTTGTCCTTTTTGCACGGCACACTTTTCTAATTCATGCTATCTCCTCTTATTCCTCCCTCTTTATGGTGACTGTGATTTTGGATGAGCACTTAAGCTATTTGAACAAGTGCTAAAGTAAGTACGAGATACTGTTTTCCACATTTAATGAAGTCCATGCAGGCTGAACATTTTGTTTCCTCTTGAAAAACCAGGCCATTACGCTAATTGTGGAAGAGCGAGCCCATCTGAAGGGCTCTTTATATGTTTACAAAACTTTACACAGAGAGAGAAAGAGAGAGAAAGAGAGAACCAGCAAAGCAAAAGTAGAGAACAGTGTATGGCTATCATCCTATGGTTAACCCAACGTGGAGATAATAAATATGGAGCCAGATGTATGGATGATAACCCTTCAATTTTGTCTTTCCAAAGTTTGAACATTCTTCTGAATTTGTGTTTAGTGACCTCTCTCTCTCTCTCTCTTTCTTTCTCTCTCTTTGAGATATGGGGTGGTTTGAGTCTATTTGCTTCTAAGTATCCATGCCTTGTTTTCTTTAAGCATCTTTAAATAGGTCCTGAGGAAAAAAAGATGAGAAATCAATAACAGGCAACACAGTGTGTTAACCAATCCAGCGTTCCACATTATGTATTTTATCTCTTCCTTCTGAGGGAGAAGGGCTGTTTTTAAATGGTGAAGCAGGACAAACTGGTCTAGCGATTGATAAAATGGCTGATGCAACCAATGAAATGTCACGGTGGACACAAAGCCCTTTGCATTCTAATTTCATCATCATTCTTTATTACGATTATAGATAGAATATACAGAAGACTCCTATATGGAGTACATGAATCCTTCTTTCAAGGTGATTGCAACATCTTCTCTCTAGTTCTCATAGCAATCAATTAAAAAATTAGGCACTCTGTCAGTAATATAAGGGGACACACCCTCTAAACAGGACAGTAACAAATCTGTAGGGCTACCATGCCGAGAGACACCTATTAGTGGAGGGGTTAACTTCTAAATTCTAATGTAAGTGCCTTTGGTCGAATGAGGGCTCATTGCAAGCCACCCAGAGACCTTTGGGTAGAGTGTGTGGCATACGAGTTAAATGAATGAACGAACGAACGAACGAACGAACGAACGAACGAACGAACGAACGAACAAACAAACAAACAAACAAACAAACAAACAAACAAACGGATGGACGAACGAAAGAAAGAACGAATGAACAAATGAACGAACGAATGAATGAGCGAGCGAATGAATGAATGAATGAATGAATGAATGAATGAATGAATGAATGAATGAATAAAAGAAGTAAACAACATTTTACCCTACTGTCACAGCTGGGTCACCAAAGCAAGGGAGATTTCTCCCCAACCCTCTTCCGTATTGAAAGGGCTGTTCCTATTTACCCCAGAACATCCATCTTCAGCCAGGGTCTGCAAGCTAAGCCATGGCTAAAATCTAATTGTATTCTCTGAGTGCAGAACAAACTCATCCAAAACCAGGCTGCCTGCCGGTCTAGTGAAGACTGGAGGAGCTCACATATGCTTCTAAAGGTTGTTTGACCTTGAGACTTGGGAGATTCAGGGTCTCCAGTTGAACCCCAAACCTCACTGGGTCTCTTGTTCTCTTTTAGCCTGACCTACCTTACACAGGTGTAGAGAGGATAAATGGAAAGGAAGAGGACAGGCATGTATACCAGCTCAAACTGAGAGTGGGACATAAATACATCCAGGAAATCACAAGTCACAAGTCCTTCCACGTTACTTTGAGCACTGATTTCCTCAAGAGTGTGCGTTTCTCCACCAACTTCACAAGCGTGCTTTCCCATAAAACTTATTTTGTGTTCAATGGAAATGGCGAATCCATTAAGGATGCCTCATTTACAGTTGGATGCATTACAGGAATATTTCTCTGGGGTTCTGAAGTTATCATGCTCAATAATTTGATAAGCATATGAAATTTAATAAAGTCTAATTAACTCGTGTAATATAAAATGTTCTGCCGGTTCTGTTTGTGTATCTCACGCTGATAAACAGGAAGCACTCCGTTCTAATGCTCCAGCACTTAGCTTGGTGAGTGCTAAATGTTGCTTTTAATTAAACAATAAAGAATGTAACATCCTTTATTGTATTGTTATAAATTTTGATGAGGTGTAACAATTTGATTTCTTTAAAAATTAATTGCCTAGGAGTGTGTTTAAGTAATATTGATTATGCTCAGCACCTCCTGTTGATCAGCGATAGTTAACTTGGCATTTAAAATATCTTTTTTCCATTATACATTCGTGATGCAAGAATAAAAGCAAAGTACAAAACAAATAGCCACTTGAATTCTAATAGCAATACGCCATAAATGTCAGGCGAGTGGAAATTATGGTTGCAATTTCATCAGGGTACACTTTGTTCCTGTATTTTGCCTGCATGGATTTTGCTACTGGCAAAATCTATTACAGATAACAGTTAAGAACCTTTTTAATCTACACAGATAGGCACGAGAAAGGGAAAAGAGAAGGAAAGGGGGGGAGAAAAGGATGGCAGAAAACGAAATATTAGAAAAATGTAATGCTGGAGAGGAGAAGCTGACACTCATCAGTAATAATGTAACCACATTTGAGAAAGAAAATGATAATTTGTTTAAGATCATTGCAGAGGACATGTTTTGGAGATTATTGACCTTGCTGAAGGGCAAACAGCTGATAACATGGCGTATATCATTATATGTGTTTGTATATTCGACTGAAAGAGATCTTTATCTCTATGCAATGGCATAGTTCTTCTCTTTGTTTAAAGATTTCGACCTAAAATGGCAATTATGTTGCTTGAGACGAGTTGTTGCTTTTCCACTCTGACATCCTTGGACTTGAACACTGGATCTTCTTAACCCTGATCTTTTCTACTGACATCTGGGGGATCACAGAGTGGTGCTTATTGTACGGTACAAGAGCTAAGCAGTCATGTTGAGAGTGCATGGTACTGAAATCAATGGGAAAAGTTAGTCTGGATCAGTATGTTGTTTTTTAGTTGTTAAGTCGTGTCCGACTCTTCGTGACCCCATGAACCAGAGCACGCCAGGCCCTCCTGTCTTCCACTGCCTCCCAGAGTTGGGTCAAATTCATGTTGGTCTCTTTGATGACCCTGTCCAACCATCTCATCCTCTGTCATTCCCCTTCTCCTCTTGCCTTCTCACTTTCCCAACATCAGGGTCTTTTCCAGGGAGTCTTCTCTTCTCATGAGATGGCCAAAGTATTGTTGCCTCCGCTTCAGGATCTGTCCTTCCAGTGAGCACTCAGGGTTGAACTGGATCAGTATTAAGTTGCATGATTTCATTGAGTCAAACTCAGAGTACTACAAAGCATCTCGTCACTTCTTCACTGAGATGGTGTGCTATTTGTAGAAGCATATTCCAGCTTGCTTCCCCATGCTAGCTGGAGATTCTAAAAGTTGTAGTCCAAAAAAAACCCTAACATCCCCCAGCTCTGAGGCAGAGACTTGACTTCTGAGATTACATCTGTGGTGATGGAAAACAAAAAATATGCACACCCAGCTTCACTGTAGTCCCATATCTTCCATCTTGTTCATTTTTCTGGCAGTCCAGCGCATCTTCAAAGCTCTCCTCCAGCACCACATTTCAAATCTGTTTTCCCCCTGTCTGTACATTTCATAACTGTCCATACATTTCTTAACCTAGTTCCATATGGCCTCAGAAACCCTATTCCTCTTAAGGAGTCCCAATAATATTTCCCTGTTTTTATTGGCAATTCTAAAGACCACTGATCAGCATTATTTGTACAGGGGGGAAAGGGTTAAGGGAATTTCTTTCCAATCCCTACATTGGGGAAGGGGGGTGATGTGTTCCTTTAATGGCTGTTGGATTATAATGCCCATCAGCCCTGTTGGGTAGAGCGAAAGCTGAAGAATGATGGCCATTGCTACTGAAAAAACACCGGCAGAAGAATCTCACACCCCACACCCAAAGTTGTATCAAATGGGCATTTTCATCCATGCTCCACAGAATGGAGCATGGGTCAAAATGCCCATGCAAGATCCATGCTTGTTGTCCCCTTCCAGCCACTGGCTCTTACCTGTAAGAAGACTAGCTCTTCAGCCAACTTTGTTTAACAGAACTCAAGCTGGAATCTTTTGGTGTATGTTCTGATGTAGCAGCAGGAGTAGCTTTGTCTTTGAAGTGAAGAGCCCTCTCAAAGGTCACAGGGATTTTAATTGTAGCTTCGCTGTAAATAGTGAAAACGCTGAAAGCTGCTTTTGATCTTAGAGAATATCCTCTTCATAACCACAGAAAGTTCTTTCAAAACAAGAAAGTCAACCCGGTAGCTCCTCTGTTCTTCCCCCTCTGAACAAAAGGATTTTATCTGATCATTTAGCATCCCTATTTGTAAATGACAAAAAAAGGGGGATGAAAAGGGACACAACGGGGCCTTAAAAAATGGCCACGGGCAAGCCAGGCAACATATCATGAAATGGTTTTTGGAGTTCTCTAAGAATGTATTGTGTAAGTACTGTATTTATGTGTTTCGTAACACAAAACCTTAAGAAGTATGAAGAGGAATATGCCAGATTTCTTAGCAGGTTAAAGCATTCCCTGGATCTTCTCTGTTTTTACCCTTCTGTTCTAGAGATGGGCATGAACTGGTTCATCCCAGCAGCTGCTTCTCACTCCCACCTCCTCTGGCTCAATCAGACACTCTCAACAGGCCCAGTGCGGTAGCTTCCTGCGCTTCCCCAACTGATCTTCCAGTCTCAGCAACAGCTCAGGCATCTCTATCCCACCCTGTTGGCTGATCTCCCACTCAGACACAAGGGCAGGGCCGAGAAGTCTGTGCTCTTGCTTGTGACTGGGAGATTCACTGAGGAGGTGGAAAAAGCAAGCAAGCTGGGCCTGGTGAGTGGCTAGACTGGCTGAGGAGGCAGGGGAAAGGATCAGCAGCCCCTGTGCTGTCATCTTTACAAACTGGGACAAACTGGTTGATGCCCATCTCTAGTGAGTTCCTTCTAGATTTAACTGATAAGGCATGGTTAGGAATAAACTATGGTAGATCACACACATTTGGGTCTTCTTGATTTAGCAAGGGAGCTGTCCATGTTCTTGAGGTCTAGGCTCAACATTGACGTATCAACATCAGTTATACTGCTTCTCAATGTTCCTTTTTTGGGGGGCGGGTGGGAATTCTGTCTCTCCAAACCCCCAGCCAACATGGTCATTGAAATGGAGGATTCTGGACAGTTTAGTCTGAAACATCTAAGTTTCCCAAGTTATGATCAGTTAATATTATTCTGTGATGGTGATTGCTGAAGTTTGCAGAGAAGCAAGTATGGAGGAAACCTGGGAAAGATAAGAGTTGGATGGTAGGAATGGACCAACCTTTCTCACTTTCAGTATCAGTTTTACACACGTGCATCCGTGGATTTGTTTTCTCACTTTTTGCATCAGTCTTAGGGTAGGTGGCAGGAGCAAGAAGCCCATGAAAATGCACATTATTTTAAATTGCATTTTGCCATCGAATGTGCAATTTTTTTGTATGCATTTACGGATGCATCTCCTCCAAAAATACATGTTTTGTATACATTGGAGCCCCAATGATGCTTCTTGATGTGTGTTTGGATACCATTTTGGGCACACAAATGATTCTCACCAAATCCAGAGAGGTACGAAACTGACGGGAAATGGCCTTTGAAACCCACCCATTCTGCTGAGAATATAAATTTGAATCAGGTCCATTCACCTCAAAATGAAGACTGGAAGAAATCTCAAGTCCTGCTACTAAGGTGAGATCACAACTTTCTTACAATGATAGCATTTTGGATGAGGACTGGCACCAGAGGTTAATAAGAACCGAGCTTCTGGCGAGAGGTTAGGTTTTCAGATAAACAGATTTATGTAGGTATCATACAAGGGGAAGTTCTGTTCCTCGGCACAAAGCAATCTTTATTTTTACCCTGAAGTCATGGTGAATACAATGAAACATTTTAATGAAAGCAGCAATAAAGCTGACAGTTTTATTTAGAAAAGAGAACATAATAAACTGTACAAAACATTTGGACTGAAATACAGGAGTACTCTCAGTACCATGATAAAAACTTTAGGAAATAAAGGCAAGCTCCCCCCTCCCTCTCTTCCATGAGCATCCTTTCTCCAAATGGATCCATATTGCTTAAGTGCACTATATGGTCTTCTGCTTCCTCCTTGCATGTGTCCCATTTTGTGCTGTAAAGTGTGACTGTCCAGATGATTTTGGATGTCACCTTCCATCATTCCTCTCCATTAGCTATGTTGGCTAGTACAGATGTGCCGTTCAGAATTTTTTTTTTAACCTCAGCTCCCAGAATTCTCCATTCCAGGAGTTCCACCTAGTAGACCCAAACCTCGTTTTGTTTCGTTTAGTCGTTTAGTCGTGTCTGACTCTTCGTGACCCCATGGACCAGAGCACGCCAGGCCCTCCTGTCTTCCACTGCCTCCCGGAGTTGGGTCAATTTCATGTTGGTTGCTTCGCAAACACTGTCCAGCCATCTCATCCTCTGTTGTCCCCTTCTCCTCTTGCCTTCACACTTTCCTAACATCAAGGTCTTTTCCAAGGAGTCTTCTCTTCTCATCAGATGGCCAAAGTACTGGAGCCTCAGCTTCAGGATCTGTCCTTCCAGTGAGCACTCAGGGTTGATTTCCTTAAGAATGGATAGGTTTGTTCTCCTTGCAGTCCAGGGGACTCTCAAGAGCCTCCTCCAACACCACAATTCAAAGGCATCAATTCTTCGGTGGTCTGCTTTCTTTATGGTCCAGCTCTCACATCCATACATCACGACAGGAAAAACCATAGCTTTGACTATTCGGACTTTTGTTGGCAAGGTGATGTCTCTGCTTTTTAAGATGCTATCAAGGTTTGTCATTGTTTTCCTCCTCAGAAGCAGGCGTCTTTTAATTTCGTGGCTGCTGTCTCCCTCTGCAGTGATCATGGAGCCCAAGAAAGTAACATCTGTCACTGCCTCCATATCTTCCCCTTCTATTTGCCCAAACCTACAGACACCTAAATGTGTCTTTCTTAGAGAAAAGTCTAGCTGAAAAGCATCATGGACTAGCTCCATGTCTTAGCTTCCCATTTGAAACAGAAACTATCCCAGTGCTTACTGTATTAGGCGTCTCCGAGTGTCACATCCCTGCTGGCTAGGGTCAATGATAGATCATGGCTCAACAACATCTGAAAGACCACAGGTGTCCATCTCTACCATCTTTACCATTGCCTATCCCTGCCATACTGTTGGATTTTCATTGCCTTTCCCCTCTGTGAATCTTGCTCATGATGAAAAATAATGGAGGTAGCCATCAGTGTCAGGAGGTGCACAGATTTCCTAATAACCTATCCTTTGCACCCCATGGTGTTTGGAAAATCTGAAAAGGATACATGTACATACAGCCAGAAGTGCATATATGAATATGCAGGAGCAGAAGAGGTTCATATATAAATGCATCTTGCATTCATATATGAATGCACATGCAGGAACAGAAGAAGTCCATCTGGTCCAGTACATTCAGCTGTGGCTGCATATGGATCTCCATGATACCAGGCAGCACCCTTTCTTGGCCAAACGTGCAGATATGGGGTATTTCCTGGCAGCCTCCGATCCAGGTTCTATCCAGACCAGACCTTGCTTCCCTTTTGAGATCAGACAAGATCAATTTATTCAGAGTCCTCGTTGCTGTGCTTCACAATTGGCTTCATGATTATTAGAACCACCTCCATTCATATATCTGTGAATGTATTCATATCAAGGTAGCTGGCTGAATAAGAGCCCAACCCGATCAGTGGTTCCCAAACTTGGGTTGCCCAGGTGTTCTTGGACTCCAGTTCCCAGAAGACTTCACCACTTGCTGTGCTCACTGGGATTTCTGGGAGTTGCAGTCCAAGAACTTTTGGGTTACCCAAGATTGAGACCCATTAAACTAGATGATAAAGGAAATGAATAATCCTAACAAATTCACCTATCTCTGTAATGGGATTTCCTCTGAGATATATCTCTTGGCAATCAAGCTTGCCATTAAACTCATGTTCCTCTCCCAATAACTAATCTCAAAGCACGCTAAATGCCAGTTACAGAGGTATGGAAAATCACATGCAATCACCAAGACATCTTTCACAGCATATTTTAAAAATGAATAAACTAAATGGATCACCTAGTTTGACCTTAGTCAGATTTGGAGAAAGTCCTATCTTGTCACATTTGTGACGACACATCTCACAAACCCATATTGTTGGCTATTCTTTGGCTGAGATTTCTGGGAGTTTAAGTTCAGAACAGACACGAAGTCCTTGTGCCATGAACATGTAGACAGATATATGTCTGTGTATGTTCCTTCCCAGTTAGTAATGCTTGCTGACAATGTCTAAGTTATAAGGAGAAGATTAAACATCAAACTTCCAGGGGATGGGGGACAAAGGGATCAATCCTTCTTTCGCAGGCGTACTTGATTCTGTTGCCACTTAACGAGAATTAAGTTTGCATTATCGCAGCAAACGACTGAGGAGGACCAATCGCAGCATCCGTGTAATGCCTTCAGTTGCTGCTCCAGAACTATGAAGCAAAAGGCAGCTTTGTAGCTGATGACAATTTGATTGGTTAATGTCAAGCCTAGAGAATTCTTGACGATGCTCCAAAACATCTGGGGATGAAAGACATTGTGTCAAAAAACCTAAAGCCGTTGTGTTGAGAAATCACATGCCCCCAACTCGGATCCGTCTTGTCAACAAAATACTGATCGGTGTAAACATCAAAGCCACCCCATCCCCAAATTCCCCCATCTTTTTCTTTTTAAAAAAAACAGAATCCTTTAATCTACTTGGTTGACAAAATGTTCTATCCGCCGCCACAAACCATTGTATTCAGAAATTTCATTTTGTCAATCAAGATTTATTCTCCAGGCAAACCTGTTGTTGGAAGATTCCAGCCCATTCTGTGGAAGGAAAATACAAACCGACATATACACCCTTAATAAAATGGGTTTGGGGTGCAGGAGAGACACAATATTACAGGGGAAATTTTGCTACAATGGTTCACTTTGCTTATTGAACCTACCAGTGTGTCTGTTTGTGTGTGTGTGTGTGTTGTGCTGTGCTGTGTGTGCATTCAAATAACCCCATTTCAGTTATTATATTCTGCCAACAGAATAATGAAAGGTTCAGTGGAGGCAGAGATTTGTACATAAGGCCGTGCTCTGTTCTGTTTTTGTTTTGTTTTTCAGTTTGTGAGTCTATAATATATATCTATTGGCACAATGGCTTCTCTGCTTATCATTGTGATTCAGTATCACAGCAGGCATGAACAGATCTCCAAAGGGTATCAGCCTGACAGGCGCTGAGGTGTTGATCTACTGATATTCCTTGTAATTTCATTGCTCATAATGAATTCATATCTGAAAGCGGAGTGAGTGTCATATCGATGCTGATAAAACCTTGGGTTCATTTAGCATTAACTAATGCGCTGCTTAGAGGATTAGCAGCCAACCCCACTGCTCAAAGAACACCTTGTAAAAATGGTGGCAATGTTTGGGAACTAAATGAAGGAAACGTGGTCGGCAGAGGTGGCCTAACCCCATGAGGTTTAGCAATCTTTCCCTGAAATGGAAAGTCCAGATGAACAAGATGGAAAGATGGCCAAAGTCCATGTTTTGAACTAGCAATCAGATATGGGGACTCAAGAACAGTGATGCCTCGCAAGATGAAAATAATTCGTTCTGCAATTCGTTTCGTATTGCGAAAATTTCGTCTTGCGAAGCGTGGTTTCCCACAGGAATGCACTGAAATTTAATTAATGTGTTCCTATTCATCTTGTGAAGCATGGCCACAGAAAAATTTGTCTTGCGAGTCACCCCAAAAAATCGCAAAACGCTTTTGACTTGCGCGTTTTTCGTTGTGCAATGCATTTGTCTTGTGAGGCATCACTGTAATGACACTCACTGTCAAGTCACTCCGGTGACTCAACTTGGACATGACTCAGATTTTCTAATTTTCAAATGTCTCAGACTTGACTTGTGACTTGGGATCCATCTACCCCTCCCCTTCTTCTGGGGAAAAGAGCTTGGTTTTAATAGGAGCTCAGACTTGGGGCTTGGTACCCAAGACTCAGATCTAGACTTGATACTCAGACCCAAAGACTTGCCAACATCCCTGTTAGCAATTCTGGCAGTTGTTGCAAAAATTATCATTAACAACAAAAAGAAACCATGATTCCCAAGGTGTGGGAAAGAGAACCTAAGTAGAAAAGGCTATACAGTATATTGTTCTAGGCACACCAGATGCCCTTTTAAACAAATCCATTTGTGGGTCCATCTAGCTTAGGGTGGCTTTCATGACTGCTACGGATGTGCCCTTTGGATGTTTTGTATTTCAATACCAGAGTGTCCAAGCCAGCACCCAGGGACCATTTCCTGCTTGAGCAGGAAGCTACGCCATAAAGGAAGGGTGGAAAGCCTTCCACCTAGACTTTCTCCCCAGTGAGTCACATTTAGATATCTGCAAGGGGGCGGGATGGAGGTCTGTCAGGTAGAACTCCAAGAATGGAGGATTCTGGGAAATGAAGTCCAAAAAATAAAATAAAATCTGAATGATACAAGCCTACTAGACAACCTGTTGCCCAGTGAAGTTTGGGTCGCCACTTCTCAAAATCCTGTATTGTTGGTTACACTTGCTGAAGCTTGTAAAAACTACTGTATACTGAAAAACTGTTGAAAGCAGAGTTTGAGAGTTCAATTCCCCACTGTGTCTCCTTGACAGGGGCTGGACTTGATAATCCACATGGTCCCTTCCACCTCTGCAGTTCTATTGCCTTTTAAGAGTCATCTCACCTGTCTCCAGAGGTTTTGGTCAAGGGTTTTCAATTTATTCAGACTCCAGGTGTGGAAAAAGTCCTTTCTTCAAAAATACAAATGTCTTCAAATGTTGGCAAGCACTCAAGAACGTACTGTTGCATTTGGTCTTTACAATTGGTGCTAACGTTGCCTCTTGGAATTGTTACCAACAGGTTGGCTTTTAAAACAGTCAGTTATACTGCAGTCTCGTTTCTTTGTGTTCAAGAAATGGTTGTATCTATGGATAGCTAGCAGAATAGCTCAGTGGTCTAGGTGTCGGGCTGTGGAGCCAGGGGCTGGGAGTTCAGTTCCTCCAGTGGGCCTTCTGTGAATTGGGTCAGCCTATAGTAGTTGCACAATAGTAATGGCCTTAGAACTGCAAGGCTGGAAGGGACCCTATGGATCATCCAGTCCAGCCCCTGTCGAGGAGCCACTGCGGGGAATTGAACTCCCAACCTTTGGTTCTATAGAATGATTTGCAAACAATTTTAGACATGACTTACAGTGCGGAAACCCAGACTGTAGAATGGGAAATAATATTTGTCAAGACTTCTCCAGCGGTTCTGAGGCTTGATGGTCTCTACATATCATGACGCAACACTATGCATGGGAGCAAACCTCCTCACTGTGCCTCCTGGGAGAGGAGCCAGCCTGTGTGGCTTTGGGCAAGCTGCACAGTCTCAGGGTGCCCCCTAGAGGAGTAGTGAGTAATCGCTACCTAAAAACCCTGAAAATTTGCTGTAAGTCAGAATTGACTTGACAGCACATGATTATAGATAGATAGATAGATAGATAGATAGATAGATAGATAGATAGATAGATAGATAGATAGATAGATAGATAGATAGATAGATAGATAGATAGATAGATAGATAGATAGATAGATAGATAGATAGATAGATAGACAGACAGACAGACAGACAGACAGATAGAGAGATAGAGAGATAGAGAGATGATAGATAGATAGACAGATAGATAGACAGACAGACAGACAGACAGACAGACAAACAGACAGATAGAGAGATAGAGAGATAGAGAGATGATAGATAGATAGATAGATAGATAGATAGATAGATAGATAGATGATAGATAGATAGATAGATAGATAGATAGATAGATAGATAGATAGATAGATAGATAGATAGATAGATAGATAGATAGATAGATAGATAGATAGATAGATAGATAGATAGATAGATAGATAGATAGATAGATAGATAGATAGATAGATAGATGTGCATTTACTCTGTGTAAAGAATAACTGTTAGGACCAATTGTATCATCTAGCCGATGAAGTGAAATCTGGTAGGTTATCAGGAAAAATAACATAAGCCTGTTACATAACAGCACTGATGTTACCTGTCTGTCATGGGTTTGGAGGGAAAGTTCCATCCTATGGGGAGTGGAAGGCGGGACATCAGGAGGAGGGGCTGTACTGTATAAATATGTGATGCCTGTGTGGTGAAGAGGAGATGCTGAGACAGACTGTGAGACACTGGGTTGGGACGAAGCAGCAGCTGGGGAAGAAGAAGCTGTTGTGGGAGTCTGGGTGTCTGACAGGGTACTACTGTGTGTCAGAGTACCAGCCTGAAAGGTTCAGGAGTCTGTTGGTTAGCCAGAACTGATGGGTTCAGGGTCTGTGCTTTAAGTTAAAGGTTCTAGGTGAACCAAACTGTATGCTTGTGTGTGTGAGAATAAGCCACGTTACTTTATTTTATTCACCTGATTGTTTTATTTACCCTGTTTGTATTTAAAATAAACCTTATTCTTTTATTGTTTAAAAATCCATCCCTGGTCTGTGTGACTTATTATAGGGAATGGTTGGTGGCAGCTTAGTAACTGTGTGATAGATCCCAGTAGGTCTGGGTTTGTCACATTGATTGGTGTCCAGCGTGTGGGATACGACTGGTCCAGTTGTCCAGCGGTCCAGCAAAGCCTTGGCAAGTGTGCCCAGAGCAAGGGGGGTCTAGTCAGGGACAGTCTGAGGCGCGTAGGTAATCTTCTAGGTGTACCTCACGGGGAGGTGCACTAGTGGAAGAACGTGCCAACTGGGGAGACTTAGATTAAGGTGCTCTGAGGCAGCCTAGTTTTGGCGGGAAAACGCTGAGGCAAAACTGCGTAGCAACAGCGAGCTAGCTTGCCAGCTGAGAGGCCCAGCAGAGGGGGGTAGGCTCTGACTCGATACTGTTACAAATTTAGTGCTGAAGAACAGCAGCCTAGGGAGAGCTGGTTCTGAGGCAAAAAGGAAAAAAGTGGTCGTTTTATTTTGAGGCTTGACTTTTTAAAGCAGCCTGTTCTGAGGGGGGTTATGCCCTTGACTCGAAGCCAAGTAGCAGACATGAGTGAAGTGAAAGACCCCCAGATTGACCAAGGTTCTGAGGATGAATTTGGCTCAGTGCAGGGTGACAGCACAGGAGAGCAGGACCCAGAACTCAGGAAAATACTCCTAGCCCAACAGCATGAACTGAGGGTGAGGGAAATGGAGGAAAGGTTAGAGAGAGCGAGAATGGAGAGGGAAGAAAGAATGGAGAGAGAGAGAATGGCGTTTGAATTAAGAAAACTGGAACTGATGAACCAGAACAATAATAATAATAGGGATTCTGAGGGAGGCCAACTGTCTAAGGCTGACCTGAAGAAATTCCCTGTGTACCACAAGGGAGATTGTCCTGAGGTGTTCTTTTCCTTAGTGGAAAGAGCGTTTGTGGACTTCTCAGTGAGGGAAACTGAGAAGATGACCATCATGCGATCTTTAATCAGTGGTAGCCTGGCTGAGGTTTATGCCGAGATGCCTGAGGAATTGATGAAAGATTTTGCAGAGTTTAAAAAACTGGTGTTTGCAAGACATGGGATAAATGCAGAGCAGCTGAGACAAAGGTTCAGGTCCCTCACTAAAAAACCAGAACAGACTTTTACCCAAGTGGGGGCCCAACTGGTGAGGCTGCTTGAGAAATGGCTATCGCAGGAGGGAATAGAGACCTATGAGCAGCTTAAAGATTTGATAGCCCTGGAACAGTTCTATTCAGTCCTGCAGGGGGAATTGAAATTCCAGGTGAGGGAAAGGAAACCGAAATCTGTGGCAGCAGCCGCAGAAATCGCGGATTTTATCTCCCAAATAAGAAAGCCCTTGGGTGAGGGGAAATCTGTAGGTAAACCCAAAGAAACCTACAGCAAGTACTCTCAGGGACCAGGGAAAAGCCAGCAAGGGGGAGGGGCCCATGGTGAAGGGAAGCCCTCAGGCATGAAACCAAGCCCTCAGAATTTGGAGGGAAAACCGAAACCAGAGGAGAGAGAATCCAAATACACTAGAAAATGCTATTTCTGTCAGGGAAAGGGTCATCTAATCTCAGAGTGTGAGAAATTAAAGCAGCTAAAAGGAATGGTGCCTCAGGAGTCTAGTGGGACCAAGACAAAAGCTGTGTTCTGTGTCCAGAAAGAGCAAGGCTCAGTGTCACAGAGGGAGCCTGTTGCCATGGCTACTCAGTCTGGGACAGCTGCCTATGCTGATCAGGCTGAGGAAAATGGTCCTCTACTGGAGGTAAAGCGCTGCTTGCTGATAAAAACAGATTCTCAGTTGTTTGAGACAGCAGGGGTGGACGTAGGAATACTTGACCGTCAGTATAGGGGGCTGCGGGACACTTGTTCCCAGGTAACCCTGTGCCATCCAGATATCATCCCTAGGGAGTTTATAATCCCAAATGAGAGCATGAAGGTGGCAGGGATTGAGGGGCAGATAATCTCTCTGCCAGTAGCAGAGGTACCTGTCAACTTTCAAGGCTGGAGGGGAGATTGGCGGATAGCGATTTCATCGACTCTGCCAGCAGCCGTGCTCGTGGGAAATGACCTGGCTGAACATGTGAAACGGGTGCTAGTGATTACACGCTCACAAGCCACCACCGGGACAGTTCAGGGGGGTAATGATGAGCCAGAGACTGAAGCAGAGGGGAGTTCAGAAGCTGTGGTGGAAACCTTAACCACAGACAGCAGATTTGGACAGGAGCAAAAGGCAGACGCCACTCTCCAAAAGTGTTTTGAACAGGTGGCTGACGCCCAGCTAACACCTGAAACCCCAGTGAGATTTCTGGAGAAAAAGGGGATTTTATATAGAGAGACCCTGAGGAATATCTCAAAAGGGGGAGATGGGATCAGAAGTCAGCTGGTGGTACCTGAAAAGTATCGCCCCATGATCTTACAAAGGGGTCACTCTGACATGTTTGCTGCACACTTAGGGGTGAAAGGGCCCCTTGATTTGATCAAACAAAATTGGGAGCAGGTCACCCAGGATGACCCACAAGACGTTGTGACTTACATAGACACCTTGATGAATGACCTAAAGCGAAATCTAGAGCTGGCAGCAGAAAACCTGCAAGCTCAGAAGGTCAGACAGAAAGCATGGTATGACCACAAAGCTAGAGAGAGGCACTTTGACCCAGGGGAGGAAGTGCTTTGGCTTAGGCCCTGCAGAGAGAACAAACTGCAGCTCAAATGGGCAGGACCATATAGGGTCATTTCCAAGATGTCAGACCTGAACTACCTAATAGAGCAGGAGGAGAACCAAGCAAGGAGGGTGGTTCATGTGAATGCCCTAAAACCCTACTATCGAGGGGAACAGAGGGTTTTATTCGCGATAAAAGCAGCTGAGAGTGAGGAAGCCGAATTACCCTTCTGGGAGGGTAGAGGGGAAGTAAAATACAACCCAGAGGAGGTAAAGATCAGTCCTGCACTCACCCAAGACCAGCAGCAAGAACTAAAAATGCTGCTTAGCAAATATCAGCAGGTGTTTTCCAACAAGCCGGGGATAGTGAAGGGAGTGATGCATCGGATCCACACAGGGGATGCACCCCCGCAGGCAGTATCCCCATACCGAGTAACGGGACCCTATAGGGACAAGGTGCGGAAGGAGCTGGACGAGATGCTGAGGGAGAACATAATCGTCCCCTCTTCTAGTCCTTGGTCCTCTCCGATAGTCCTTGTGGACAAGCCTGATGGGAGCATTAGGTTTTGTGTTGATTACAGGAAATTAAACCGTGTAACCACTCCTGATGCCTACCCAATGCCCAGGCTAGACAACCTGATTGAAACCATAGGGGGTTGTCGGTTCATCTCATCATTGGACCTGGTAAAGGGATATTGGCAATTAAGAATTGATCCCAGGGATCAAGAAAAGACTGCCTTTTGCAGCCCTTTTGGTCTCTATGAGTTTCGAGTCCTGAGCTTTGGTCTCAGAAATGCACCAGCCACATTCCAAAGGCTGATGGACCAGACCTTGGCAGGGCTCAGTGACTTTACAGTGGCCTACATTGACGACATAGGGATCTTCAGTAATACCTGGGAAGATCACCTGATACACCTGGAGTTAGTGCTGCAGAGGTTAAGTGCAGCAGGGCTAACAGTAAAGGCCAGCAAGTGTCAGCTGGGTAGCCCAGAAATAAAATACTTGGGTCACATGGTAGGGGGAGGAGTGATAAAACCCCTGGAGGCCAAAATAGAAGCTGTTCGTGATTGGCCTAGACCCAACACCAAGAAAAAAGTCAAATCATTTCTTGGGTTGGTGGGCTACTACAGAAAGTTCATCCCGAGGTTTAGCGAGATTGCGGCTCCGCTGACCGATCTGACGAGGAAGACGGCTGATGACCGCATCCCGTGGACCAGCGACTGTGAGGCGGCGTTCCAGAGGTTGAAGGAGGCGTTAATCAACTATCCTGTCCTGCGTGCTCCAGACTTCGACCGGGAGTTTATCATCTACACCGACGCGTCTAACAGCGGGGTAGGAGCAGTTCTGTGCCAGGAGGATGAGAATGGTGACCAACATCCGGTGTCCTACCTGAGTAGGAAACTTCAAAAAGGTGAGAGACATTTGGCAACCGTGGAGAAGGAGTGTTTGGCCATAGTCTACGCGATCCAGAAGGCCAAGCCTTACATCTGGGGAAGACATTTTGTTCTGTGTACTGACCATTCACCATTGCAATGGTTAAAGACAATGAAAAGCCACAATAGCAAACTTATGAGGTGGGCTTTGAACTTACAGGACTATGACTTTGAAGTGAAGGTGGTCAGAGGGTCAGTGAACTGTGTTGCTGACGCCTTATCAAGAAGACCTGAAGACTGAAGACGGCGAAAGAACATGGACTATATGTATATAATGAAGACAAAAAGTTAAAATGTACCTGGTTTTAAATTGGTTTGTATTAATAAAGGTAAAATTGATGTAATGCATATGGTAAATGTTTGAAATGCCTATTTGCTATGTTTAACTTGGAGTGTAAGTATATGTAAGTATTATAGGGTATGTATAACTGTTGTTGTATGTTTTATACAGGTTGTTTTTTTTGGTGAAAAGCACCTTAGCTTTCCCCCTACAAAACAACTTATAAAGAGGGGAGGTGTTACATAACAGCACTGATGTTACCTGTCTGTCATGGGTTTGGAGGGAAAGTTCCATCCTATGGGGAGTGGAAGGCGGGACATCAGGAGGAGGGGCTGTACTGTATAAATATGTGATGCCTGTGTGGTGAAGAGGAGATGCTGAGACAGACTGTGAGACACTGGGTTGGGACGAAGCAGCAGCTGGGGAAGAAGAAGCTGTTGTGGGAGTCTGGGTGTCTGACAGGGTACTACTGTGTGTCAGAGTACCAGCCTGAAAGGTTCAGGAGTCTGTTGGTTAGCCAGAACTGATGGGTTCAGGGTCTGTGCTTTAAGTTAAAGGTTCTAGGTGAACCAAACTGTATGCTTGTGTGTGTGAGAATAAGCCACGTTACTTTATTTTATTCACCTGATTGTTTTATTTACCCTGTTTGTATTTAAAATAAACCTTATTCTTTTATTGTTTAAAAATCCATCCCTGGTCTGTGTGACTTATTATAGGGAATGGTTGGTGGCAGCTTAGTAACTGTGTGATAGATCCCAGTAGGTCTGGGTTTGTCACAAAGCCATAATGACCATTAAGCTTTACCGGGCTTCCCTGTTCTTGACTATTGATCTAATTGGATGCATGGGGGGGGGGTGATGAGTTGAAGGCAAATTCATGTTCTCTAATGCTTTTATTCAGCAACTCTCTTCCTACGTGTTGCTCCATTTCCATTGCATTTGCTTGCTGAAATCATTTCTCTGCCCTCACTCCTCTTTTTACCTGTTGCTATGACAACAACATCAGTATGTGTGCTGGAACTGGTACAGGCTGTCTCCATTAGCCTTCAGAAACTCTTGCTGAAATAATCAATAGCAAACACATTGAATATGTTGGATTTTTAAATTACATCTACAGTGGAAAACCATTTCATTTTCAGTGTACCTTGGCGATCAGTGCGGCTCATTATTGATTTTTATTTCAGCGAAACACTTTTCTGATTATCTTGCCTGAACATTTAACTTGCTGTTCCTATAGAAATCCTGCCTTTCTCTAAAAGTAAGAACAAACCACAAGTGACTAATGAGAAAACTCACTTTTACAAAGAGCACTCTATTGAGTGAGCTCTAAAATGGAGATGAAAAATGTAGTTTAGCCACTTAAAATGAGGCGGACCCTCGGGGAAGGTGGCCATAACAGAGAAGTCAACCCTACAAAAGATGAGATGTTCTGCGGAGAAAGGAGACATAATACAGCACCGCAGGGCCCAACCTCTTGAATTTCTCAGGATCAATTTCTAGGCTCCTGCCATATGAGATGCCGAGGCAAATTAAGAGTTTTCTGTTTAAACACTGACACTTTCACAACCTCTTGAATCTGAAGCTGATGGGGAGAGAGACAGGAAAGGAAAGTGTTGAAAAAGAGGGGGCAAATGATTTATGCATTATTTTCTTTTGAAAGACACCTGTAAAATAAGGAGCTAAATCCCAGTTTATCCCAAGTAGGGTAGATCCATTGACTTGAACATAACATTAGTCAGCACTCATAGAATTCCTATCCATTTCAGTAGGTCTACACCAAAGAGACCTGTAAAAGTCAACGTGGTGCAAAGGATATAATGTCAGAGTAGGGCACAGATGTCCTGATCATGGGATCTCATGAATGGCGACAAATTTGAAACACTCCTTGAACATCATCATACCTCAAAACCTCTACTAGGTCACTGTAAGTCATAAGCAATTTGGCTATATGGAACAATAACATTCTAAAATGGGATTTAGCCCAGTTTCTTGGTTTGGTGCAATTCTTTCAAAGTAAACCACATAAGATAAAATCATGGCAAGACAGTAATGATATAGGAGGAAATGCAAAATTTTGTTTGCAGGAAACTCAGTGAGTTGCTTCTTTGTTCTTCTATAATGATAATTACATGCCATCAATCTTGACTTATGTCAACTCTTTCCAGGATTTTCTGGGTATAGAAAACTCAGACATAGTTTACCATTGGTTGTTGTGGGTTTTTCGGTCTCTTTGGCCGTGTTCTGAAGGTTGTTCTTCCTAACGTTTCTCCAGTCTCTGTGGCCATGGGCATCTTCAGAGGACAGCAACTTCTTCTGGGGGCCGCCTGAGGCCATACAGCTTGCCCAAGACAAAACAGGCTGCCTTGTCTCCTACAAGGCAGAGTGGAGAATTGAACTCCCAACCTCTGGCTCCTCAGCCAGATACTAACTTACTCAAGCTACCCAGCCACCTTGTTCCTTTACAGCTCTGTTTAATTCACAAAGACCCTCAAATCACCACTGCTAACATTCCAAGGCGAGGTGGACAATGGGTCTGTCCTCCTAAGTTTGTATTAGGGGGATCCTCCATTTGAGGATTGGTTGCGTTTTACATCTGGGGATTTCCAGGCCAAATGAAATTTGCATCAAATGCTAGGCTTTATTTTTCTGTAGACACTTGGGCTCCTCATTGATAAGAGCAACATGTTCTCTACTTTTTGATATCGTCCTGGTTTAACAGTGCGCCCAGACCGATAATGTGTTCTTTGATGCAACGGGCTTAAGTGGCATTCACTGTGCTGTTGGCAATGATTTTTGCTCTTTGGAGAAAGACAGTGGGAATCCTGTTTTCATCTTAGCTGTTAGGGAATCAACAGTTATTTTAGGAAGAGGAGGAGTAGAAGGAGAAAAAGAGCCATTTCCCCTGTTTATAAGTGTTCAATGTTGAGGAGTATTACTACCCAGTCATTTTACGAGGTGGAGTGTTGCTACCTGCAGTCAAGGATGACAGAAGATGGTTATGTTGATCCTACCTCTTACCAATCCAAGCCATTATGAGGTCTATGAACGTCGAAGAAGCCACGTTTGAGTACATCTGAAGGAAAGCAAAATAGGTCAGTTTTACAGAGAACTGCTAGGGAAAAAAAGTTGCAGTATACTCTCCCCACCTCCTTGTTGATTTGCTGTTTTTGAAGGCTCCAGCTAAGGAGCTAATGAACAGGATCCATCATATTTCCTTGTCCTAAATGAGAATGGACTTCTTAATATGTTGGGACACCCCTTGGGGGGGGGGAACACATCAGTTGCTGCAGGATTATTCCCTTCATCATGAGAGTAAAAAGGCAAAGATGTCATCATCAGCAGCAGAAGTCTATAAGCAGGATGTGGCTTCACTTCTTCTTTCACTGCCCACTCAGCTTTTCCAGATTCCCCCCCCCTTTACTCCCAGTAATACCCTCAGAAGCCAGTGAGTATGTATGGTCTTTCCTGGGCCATTGTAGTTTGAGGAATGACTGAGTCTCCACACAGGTAGATGAACCTCAGCGTGACCATGACTTGAATGGGAGAAACTGCTTTCGTTGTGTGTCATGGATTCAATAACTGGATGCCCATCTCTTCTCCAATCCCAAATGGCACCAAGACTCCCAGCACAAAGTGGTCTGCCTGCGTGCTGTTCACGTTTTCAGGAGGTAGTGCAGGAGATCTACATTCTCTCTCTCATATCTGTGCAGATTTATTACTTTTGCAACGTGAAGGCAAGGGCCCTCTTCCACGGCATCACAAGGACCATTGCTTGGTCTCTATTTTTTGCAAAGCCGTTGACCTTCTAACCCCAGTTGTCAACTGAAAATCGAGATGTTTGCATTACATATCTTGGCCAGGATCCAGAAGATTTTGGTTCATGCTGGAAGGCTTTCTCAGTCTGTTTTCCACCACAGCACATCCTCAAGTCATTCCAGAAGACTTCTGGAATGGCGTATAGTCCCTGTGGTTCAATGTGGCAACCCCATGCCACTGTGCATAGATATACTGTCTTCTCCTGCACAGTTTTGGTCCATGTCTACAAAGATCAATTAAAGTCTCCTTGTTCTGCATTGCAGGACATAGGGATCATTTGTTATCTTTAAAATGGAGATTTTACTGCATGGGCCTTTTAAAACCAAGCACGTTAGCCTTGGTGTCATGTTGAGAGTGTCAAATCTGGCATGAAATTGAATTCAAGCCAGGTCCATCATGAATTGCAAAGTAAGGTACGGTCACCAAAGTCCTATCGGTTGCATTCTGGACAAACGGGACGGTCATCTGTAAAGTCCAAAGTAACAAATCTGTTTGTGATGGAGTGGCCATGCATGCCACAGTGAGCAGATTTTAAAGAGACGGCCCGAAAGCCAGTGGCGTTCAGATATACTCCATTAGAAAATCATTCCATTTCCCTTCATGGTCTACAGATTTTGTATCTTAGAGGGTTTTGGTCCCCAGGCAATAACCGTGTTCTTGATAAAGCAAGGGCCTCGGTTTCATAGTCCAAAGATTCTGCAAGTAATGTACTTAACTGACAAGTACTTCTTACTCTTGAAGAATACTCAGTATCTCAAATGAGACGATGAAAGAAGAAGTGAGATTTCTTTTAAAGAGAAGTGCCCAAAATACGAGGCTTTTAAGACAGCGGTGTGCAAATGGTGCTAAAAAGCAAGTTTAAAGCCTTCCGTTACCTACTTCCTCCTTCTCATTCCCATGAAACCTTTAAGGTTGGCCAACAATATCCTTTGTCAGCCATGTCACATTTATAAACAGAATGGAATTTTGAGAGGAACATGATTGTCAGGCCACAAACAGTGAACTTCCTTGTCTTCGACCCTTTTCTTAAGACTGATTCTTCCAGCATTTCTTAAGTTTGTTGACTGCTACCTCATGAACAGGTCCTACTCAGAATGTTGGTTGATTTTAGACTCCAAATCCCAGACTCCTCCAAAACATCAAGCTTTTCAGTGGTATATGTTTTATGATTTCTTGGCCTTTGCTTATTTGATTTTGTATTGATTCTTTGGTGAATCTCTGTTTCGATGAACTTCTAAATACATCCTGAGATGATGAAGCCCTTAAGAGAGGGCCACTTCTTCACTGAGGCATCAAATGATTCCAGAAAGCTCCAACAAAAAAAGGGTGAACGTTCCTTGCTTCCACAAGTAGCTCCCATGAGAAATATTTCTGTTTGTGTGCCATGTTCCAGCCTTTCTTAATGTACTTTGCCATGTACACGTGGCTATGTAGCATCATGCTTGCTCGGAGATGATGGCTGCCACGCCAGTCCATAAAGGCTAGCCTTGGAAGAGAGAGAAAGATGTCCCTTATGTGATTTGGTCATCAATTATCTGACTGGAAGGATAAGAAATCATCAATGTCTTCTTAGAGCAAATGTCCGAGGGACTGAGCATATTTCATCTTAATAGAGACAATGTTCAGCTTCTCTGTGGTTCGATAGAAAGGTTACACTCTGCTGAGCAATCCAGCCCTTACAGGGAGAGGGCTTTTGCTGTTGAAGTATTAGGTCTACTTCTGAGCAATAGTATTAGGAGAGGTCGCCGTGTTAGTCCATGCAAGCGTGCCAGGCAAAAATTCCAAGGAAACAAACAATCGAACAAAAAGATAAAGACCATGTGGCACTTTAATGACTATTATGTATTAATGTAAGCTGTCGCGGATCAAGTCCATGGAATGAAATGAAAGACAGAGCTCACAAGGAAAACAGTCAAGACAGTTATTGGCTTTAAGAGTCTGGGGTGTGTGGTTACATCTCATGTGGAGTCATTTATTATCTAGTAGTTGTGAAGGAAAACAACAGTAGATAACAGCATAACTATTACATTTGGTGATGACTTAAGAAACCTAGGCTTATGTTGAGTAATAGCTTGTCATACAATTTCCTTTGGTCCTTTTCTTCCCTAGGACCCAAAAAATCCCACATTATTTTGTTACTTCCTTTTGCTGTCACTTGCTCCCGTTTTTTTTCTTCTTTGAAGGCAGAGAAAATGTCTCATGCAAACCTCTGATACTCTTTTCAGTGTTTCATCCTTAACATCCTGCATAATCACATTTCCATGACTGCAAATACAACCCCATGCCGTAGAACGTCAAGCCCCCCCGGCTACTACTTAGAGCGATTCCCTTTGGTAAGTGAGAAATGGGCGAGATGAATGTATCACTTGCCATTTCTGAGCTTTTCCAAAACATAGATAAATGTGTCTTACTGCATTTTTGGACAGCTGCTGGTGGTTGATGTTTCCATTTTGCGCACAGAGTCATGCAGATAAAAATAAGCCTTCGGGTGAATGTGTCTGGATCGTGCCCAAATATACTCGGTGACAAAGGCATTCGCTCTGATGCAGACCGCATCACAAATGCCCCTTCTGCTTTCTGCTGACAGCAGTGAAACCTCTCTGGGATAAACACCAGCATTAGCTTCAAAAGTCTCTAAAGAACGATGAAAGGATTTCATCACGAGATTTATCTGTAGGTTTCTCTGGTTTTCTACAGCTGTGCAATGACCCCTGGGTGCAAGGCTGGGCATGATGGATAACCCTTCACCACAACTTTATCATTCTCTTCTAACTGTTTGTGAAACCAGTGCGAGGTTGGAATTAAATGGTTAATACTCATTAAGGGCTGAGACATTTGTTATTTCAGGGTCCCACAATACTGATAATGATGGCAAAATTTATGCACATAGGAAAAGGTAAAGGTTCCTCTTGACATTTAGTCCAGTCGTATCTGATTCTAGGGCGCGGTGCTCATCCCCGCCATAGAGCCAATGTTTTGTCCAAAGACAGTTTCCGTGGTTGTGTTGACAGCGTGACTAGACACAGAACGGCGTTACCTTCCCACCGAGGTGGTACCTATTTATCTACTCGCCTTTTTACATGCTTTCGAACTGCTAGGTTGGCAGGAGCTGGGACAAGCGATGGGAGCTCACTCTGTTGCATGGATTTGATCTTATGACTGCTTGGTCTTCTGACTTTGCAGCACAGAGGCTTCTGCGGTTTAACATGCAGCGCCACCACATCCCTGGTATGCACATACACACACATAAACAAACACAGAGACCAACGTGCATGGACCTTTTCCCCCTCTGTCTATATATACGGAAATATACACATGTTCTCTTCTCTCATTATGTTCTCATGGCCAGAATCCTACTGATGTTCACGGAAGGCTCATGTAACTTGCATTCATTGCAGCTCATCGATAAGGTACCAGGGTGCATCCCACTTATGATCCTGGTCATGACCCTGATTGCAACAGCTAATATGTGCCCCGACACCTTGTGAAGTTATCTGCAATTAGATACAGCAAGTAACATGACAAACCTCGATAGGATTCTGGTCTATTACATTACATGACAATATAACACTCCTTACGGGGAAAGGAGGGAACCAACCCATCCCCAATCCAATCCAAATCATGAGACAAATCATACGTAAGACATACAAATCTATTAAAGTTGGTCACAGTGCTACATGTTGCTCTCTCCATGAAAAAGGAAAACACCTGTAGAGGATAAGAATATCCCCATTCCAGCTGGACCTAATGACGATCCAGTCCTTGGGACCCAACTGTCTCCTCACACTTCCCAGTGATGCAAAGGTCCTGCTCTTCCTGCCAATGGTGTTTGGAGCTCCACTGTCTTCCTGCTTAGGTGGCCACTCAGCAGCCATGGGGGGGGGGAGATTCGTCCTCCCACCCGCTGCCTGGAGTGGCCAGCTGAGCAGGAAGGGAGTGCTCCGAGCACTACTGGCAAGGACAGCGGGACCTTCATGGCACTGGGACCAGTGAGTGGACCTTCATTAGGTCCAGTTGGGAGAGGGATGTTGGTATTCATTTACAGATATTTGTATTTCCCCATCTCTATTAGAGAATCATCTGGAGACATTTGCTCAGGTAAATGAAGAGGGTTGCTGTTGTTGTTTAGTCATGTCCGACTCTTCGTGACCCCATGGACCAGAGCACGCCAGGCCCTCCTGTCTTCCACTGCCTCCTGGAGTTGGGTCAAATTCATGTTGGTCGCTTCAATGACACTGTCCAACTATCTCATCCTCTGTCATTCCCCTTCTCCTCTTGCCTTCTCACTTTCCCAACATCAGGGTCTTTTCCAGGGAGTCTTCTCTTTTCATGAGATGACCAAAGTGTTGAAGAGTACAATCCCTGATTTCCAGGAGATATCTGAAAGACTGTTAGAATTTATTACAGATCATATGTTTGTAAGTGCATAAAGAAATGAATTTGGCCATAACATGGCAGACCCTTCAGTCATCTTAGTGTTCATATTTTAGACATGGGATAAAAAGCTCAGCAGGACTTTGAGATGAACTCAAGTCTTGGAAATCCACTAGGTTTTGTATCATTCTATTGTCAGAGATATATACTGCATTTTTCTTAATAGTCATTTGGGAAAAGGTTCGGGGGACAATTTCCATTTCTCCAGACTATGGATTTATTACTAATGCTCATGTCAAGGCTTTTGATCCATAAAGAGGTAAATTATATATCACCCTCCAGGCCCAGGCTTTTGAGAGAAAAAAAGCTGCATTTAAGCCTGTTGTTCTTACAGAAGCAGGAAACAAAATGAAAGTTTTCAAATGGCTCCTACCTACTTCTTGCAGGCCTGTTGAAAACAATGGGGCTTGGCAGTCCAGAAGCTAAGAAAATAGTATATTCAACCAGCGTTTGAAAAAGGCTAAGTTTGAGATGAGGTTATGCCTTGTTGGCTCAAGCTCAAGAAAGATACCAAAATTAAGCCTTTGTCCTAAGAACCAATAACTCATCTTACGATGATGATGATGATGATGATGATGATGATGATGATGATGATGATGATGATGATGATGATGATCCACTTCCATGCTATGTAGCATATTGGGCAGCAAGGATTCTCTACCTCATTCAATATTTTGCTAGTGTTTTGGCATCCTCCCAAGTAACATGTGTGTGTGTGTGTGTGCGTGTTTCCAACTCATTGCTACCTTGGGGTTCCAGTTGTTCTCCATACGAAAAATATGGCCAGCCAATTGAAGTCTTCTATGTGCGACAATGTTACGAAGGTTACGTGAGCCGCTCCTTTGAAGCACCTCAGCTTCTGGCAGACATTTGTCAGTTCTCCGAGACATGGTTTCCTTTAGCTCCTGTTAAATTACACTTAATTATCCCCCCCCCCTTTATAATTTGAAATATCCAGTCATTTCTGTCTTCCAAACATGCAGGGGTGTTTCTGCATGTTTGTAGTTATGCTGTTCTTTCTTTCTCCTTTTCTTTGTCGACTTATTTATTTCTGTGAGGGAAGAAATAGCAGTTGATATTACATGCTGTTCTGTCGTCTGCCCTGGGGGATACCTCCCCTAAAAATATTTGAAATAACTAAGAAAGGCAAACAAAGGTGTTCTCTTCAGACTGTCCACATACCTGATTATTAAGCATAATTTTCATTGCAGATTTTCTTTAAAGGAATTTCTTGTGTGTAAGGAGCGTGCTCCAGTCTTAAGGCCAACTTCTCCCTACTGATAACAAAAATAAACAAACAATCATACCTAAACCCAATTCCTCCTGTGCATATAGCTATATCTCATTGGAAACATATGAAAAGAAAGGAAAAAAAAACAATATTCATAAACAGAGTTATGAGAAAGCAGCTTTCCTTCCTTGTCAGGCACAAGGCTTGCGCAACATTATCCTAGGAAGTCAACAATGGAAAAACTGACAATTACCTAGTATATAATGAGCTAAGGATTACAGGCATGGCCTCAATTAGAAAGCGTTGGCAATTCTGGGTTACCTATAAAGTACAATAGGCACCAAGTTGCTTCAAAATCATTTAGATAGTTAATTCTGCAGACAACACATGACAAAGCCAGCTGCCAACATACAATGCTTCCATTATTATCATGCTGTGGAGGCAGTCGAATTCTGCCTTCCGTAGCTATCCAGGAGCCGGTAAAAGACCAGATTGTTTTCATGGACTGATCCTTCTGTGAGAAATCTACAAAAAGCAACAGTTGTTTTGCCCTGTAAATGAAACCTGTTAAACAATGACGGACAGACCATGAAAATATACATTTCCCCCGCTTTTATGGCAAACTGAAGCTGTGAGATGAGGGGTCGCTTCCCAGGATGTGATGGTAAATAATTGCTGAGCCTGGATAGGTAGTGCCCAGGCCATATTACTCCTACTCTTACTCCTAATAGCAGCAGCACTACTAGTACTACTACTAGTAGTAATAATAATAATAGCACCGGCAGCAACATTATCTCAAAACAAGCTGCTTACAAGGCTCATTATGAGCTTATACCATATAGATTGTGCCACAAGATAAAAATGGATAGAATCATTTAGATTGAACAAAAGTAATTTGGGTTCTTTTTGACTAAACTAGGAACGGGTAGCAAACTACTGTTGGCCACATGTGGCCCCTCAGTTGGTTTACATTCCCCAGCCGTTAAGCTCCCCATTAACTTTTTAAAAAAATTGATAGAAAAAGGTTCCAAAATGGACAATCACACCTTTAGAAGCTTCCTGGTGGCAGTGGTGGGGAGGCAGAGTTCTCCATGTTAAGGCCAATCTCCCTCCCATGGACCATGAGCTTCCATGGCTGAGTAGAGATTTGAACCCAGGACTCCTGAGTCCTAGCCCATCATTTTATCCACTCCATCACACTGGGGAATCACTCGGTAGCACTTTTCTAAGGCTGCAGAAATAGCCAGTCATTGCTGTTTTCGAAACATGTCTGTGTTTCTGTGTGTGTATGGATGGATAGGTGTGCATGTGTGGAAGAGAGGCTATTTTTATATTAAAAGGTTGTAACAAGAATTTGATGAAACTGGAGTTTTAGGGACTTTAAACTGTAAAGTCATTGTGACACTTAAAAACCTCTTGCTATGTACAGAGTGTTGTGAACTACGCGCTTCCCTTCTCCTCCTACTCGCTTTTCCCCTTCACTTCTTCTGGTACAATCAGCCGTCATCATCCAGGATTTTTGAGCGAGTTCCCCACCCCCCAAACTTGCTTATTATTTCTATTTAACAAAGGGAAGCTTTGCATTCCCCCCCCCCAACTTTCTCCATAATGAGGGAGTCAACATAAAGGACACATTGTGTTGAAGCTCTAGCTTGCTTCACTTATCAAATGCTCACTGTGTTCCAGATAAATTTTAACAAATGCCCCAGTGTGTAACGTGGAAAGAATTAAGCCTGGTTAATGCCTTTGACCCACATATTGAGTTGCTATTGATAAAAATGACAGTTCCAGATGAGAAATAAGCAAAGAAATATTAAATAGAGTGCAGCGCTGGCTAGTCCTGCTAAATGAGAAATAGTTTGCTTCTGTGCATAGCGTTGTGCCATGATATGTGCAGACCATCAAGCCTCAACACTGCTGGAGAAGTCTTGATGAAGACTCTTCAGCCTGGGTTCCCTCGTCGCAAATAAGGTCTAAAATCATTTGCAAATCATTCTATAGGCTGCAGAACCAAAGGCTGGGAGTTCAATTCCCCGCTGTGGCTCCTTGACTGGCGCTCAACCCGATGATCTATAGGGACCCTTCCAGCTCTGTAGTTCAAAGATTATTGCTATTATACCATCATCATGGTCATAATGTGCCATCAAGTCAATTCTGACTTACGGAGACTGCTTTCAGGGTTTCCTGGGAAGAGAGCAATCAGAAGTGGTTGACTGTTCCCTTCCACTAGGGGGCAGCCTTGGGATTGTGGAGCTTGCCCAAGGCTACCCAGGCTGGTTAAATTCACAGAAGGCCCAGTGGGGAATTGAACTCCCAACCTCTGGCTCCACAGCCACATGTCTAACCCAGTGATCTATCCAGCGAGCTTTTTTTTAAAAAATGATGTGCTGTCAAGTTGATTCTGACCCACGGCAACCCCTTCCAGGGTTTTCTTGGTAGAGAATACTGAGGTTTACCATCCCCATCTTCTGGAGGTGCTCCAGGACTATGCAGCTTGTCCTAGGCTACACAGGCTGGAAAGTACACTAGGAATTTGAATTCCCAACCTCTGGCTCCTCACCCAGATACCCAGCTCAATGAACTATCTAGCCAGCCCATTCTGTATATAGTTAGGCATCCTTCAGTCTCGAAAGACTATGGTGACATGCTCTGTATGGAGGACTTGGAACAGCGTCTAGTGTGGCTGAAGAGGCCAATTCGACAGTGACAATTCTTCCACACTGAAGACAAACCCAATCTATCCCCTGGCCAGCTCCCTGGTTTTGCTGCTTTTGTGACTTCCTCTTTGCCTCAGCCTGCTGGACAAGGGTCTCTTCAAATTGGGAGAAGCCATGATGCACCGCCTACCTCCAGGCTGAACGCTCAGATGTCAGGGTTTCCCATCTGTTGAGGTCTATTCCTAAGGCCTTCAGATCCCACTTGCAGATATCCTTGTATCGCAGCCGTGGTCTCCCTCTGGGGTGATTTCCCTGCACTAATTCTCCATACAGGAGATCCTTTGGAATCCTACCATCAGCCATTCTCACAACGTGCCCAAGCCAACATATAGTTTAGTTTCCATGGTTTTTATTTTAAATGCACAATAGTGCAAAAATGCAATGGAACTTAGGAATGAACCTAGGAAGTAATAATGGAAAAAATGATGAAAGCTACTGGTCAACTATATGAAGCTCACTGGGTAAGTTTGGATGAACCAATTTCTCTTTGTCCAACCCAACCCAAGACATTTTCTCTAATTTTAATGTAAGGCTGGGTGAGAAGAACCGCCATCTTGAACTTCTTCAGGTAAGACTGAGATATAAGTGATTCTACTGGAAAAAATAAAATAAATAAATAGTGAATTCAGTGAGATGTACCTGTGCATTACTCAGTCCCAGATAGAGCCCATAAATTACTGCTAGTAATTACGCCGCTTATATGTGGTGAGTTCATTGTGCTTGACAGTCTAGCTTTTTAACATCCTAATTAGAGCTGAAGAAATCTGTTGATGAATGGGTTTGGTTAATGTATTGATCGCTGATTTAGGAATGAGGACAGCTAGCAGTAATTCAACCAGAGCCTTCACTTGTGTAACAACCTCGAATCTTCTTCGGGAAACATTGAATTAGACGGTGGGGGTTTCATTACCATTCCCAGATTAGTGACCGTCCAGGGTGTTGTGTTCCCCCCCCCAATGCACTGGTCAGGTTTTTTACCTACTGCTGCTCTTATCTTTAAATCTCTTCAGAGGCAAGAACTCCTGATAGTAATTACCTTCGTATAGAGTGTATAGAGACAGCTTTTGTTGGGAACCATTGAAAGAAAATCTCATGAGAAGAGAAGACTCCCTAAAAAGACCCTGATGTTGGGAAAGTGTGAAGGCAAGAGGAGAAGGGGACGATAGAGGACGAGATGGTTGGACAGGGTCATCGAAGCGACCAACGTGAATTTGACCCAACTCTGGGAGGCAGTGGAAGACAGGAGGGCCTGGCGTGCTCTGGTCCATGGGGTCACGAAGAGTCGGACATGACTTAACGACTAAACAACACCAACAAATTTGAAAGAAAAAAGGTTCCAAAATGGAAAATCAACTGGCAAAGGTGGACCACAACACTTTTCAGAGGTGCAAAGAAGCTGTGCAGGAATGGCATGGGGATAAGAGGGCGACTCTACCTCCTGCCTTCGGATGGCTCCCCAGGAGGCATCATGGGGAACCGAACTCTCAACTTCTGGCTTTTTCTAAAAAAATGATTGTTTGTGTTCCTTTAGAAAACAGAGCAAATGGCTCATATAATTCATTGCATGAACAGATACAGTGCAGTCCAGTCCAGTCAGCTGATCCATGTTGTGGAGAACACGTAATTTTGCTATCCTGATACCATGTTGATTGTGCATAAGTGCCACACCTTTCCCACAGAGATGTGACATTGTTTTCACCCTGGCGCTGCCGAGTTTGTAGTAGCGCTAAAGACGGCGTCTCTCAGCAACTCAGAAAGAACTTAACAGAACATAGCATGACTCAGGCTTCACGATTCTTCATAAAAGGATGATGGGGATGACATCTGAAGTAAAAGCCTGTATAAAACTATCTGCTGAAAATAATAATTCTGACAGTCACATTTGCCCTTTAGATATATAGATATAAATAAAGGGTAAATTAATCACACTGGCTGAGTCATTTTAAAGATTTCTGAGCTTTCTGTGGTATTCCTGCTAGTATGAAAGTTCTGCTCATGGGAGATGCAGATGATAAGGTTTGAAGGATTTAATTGGAAAAGTTTAAGAAAGAATTAAATGTTCACGGAGTCTCCCCTCCCCTCTCCCTTTTGGAACCCCCCCCCGCAAATGATATATGAGATTCTTTGTTGGAGAAGCTGAGGTGAACAGTCTGTTATTACGCCTTTTGAATACCATATTGTCTCATTTTTGCTATTGTTCATTTAAAAAATGGTGCTTGGATTACTGTGGGAAGAAATAATTTTCAAATAAATAGCTTCTTTGCAGATATTACTGAGATTGTAAGACAGTGTTTCTGTTTCACAGGATGTAGACAATGGGATGGGAGATACAGTTAAAGGTCATTGCTTATATTATTATTATATGTCTTACAATGCCTGAATGACGTTTAGAAAAAGCGCATATGTAACAGACAAGACTGATATTCTTTTAGATGCTGAAAAGATACATCTATCTAGGTAATGGAATTCACACACACACACACACACACACACACACACACACACACACACAAACACATCTTGGTTCCTATACTGTAGATGTAACACAGAGTACGTTCAATTGTGATTGTGACGTCCTCTTGAAAAGTTCATTAGGTGCCCTGGTGTTGAGAACTGGTTTCCACCTAAAACTGATACAGTGGTGCCTCGCTTGACAACGATAATGCGTTCTCTTAAAATCGCTGTTAAGCAAAATCGTCATCAAGCGAAATTAAAAAACCCATTGAAATGCATTGAAAACCGTTCAATGCGTTCCAATGGGCGAAATACCTCATCGTGCAGCGAAGATCCTCTGTAGGGCGGCCATTTTCTGGTGCCTGTATAGCGAGGAATCTGTCCTTAACACAGCGGGAAGCCATTTTGCACTGTGGGTGGCCATTTTGAAACCCGACGATCAGTTGTTTTTGGATTGTCGTAATGCGAAGAATTGGTTCCCGAAGCAGGGAACCAATCATCGTGAAGTGAATTTTCCCCATGGGAATATCATTTTGCAATCGCAATAGCGATTGCAAAAAACCCATCGTAAAGCGAATTCATCATTTAACGAGGTAATCATTAAGCAAGGCACCACTGTATGTGAGAATGAATTAAATAGTTCTGAACTGCTGCAGATAATAAATTTGTTTTCTTCAAATTACTGAGATAAATCTCTTAATCCCAATTGTGTGTTCCATGCCTTCAAGCCACTTCCAAATTATAGCAACTATAATAAAGATTTTTGGGATCCATGAATTTTTCATGGAGTGGTTTCTTATTGTTCTCCCGGTTGAAGTTTCCATAGCAGAGCAAGGATTTGAACTCAGGTCTCTTGGGTCTCATTCAAACACTCTATTCACTACATCATGCTGGATCTCAAGTTTTAACTAGAGTAGACACAATTAATGAATGGGACTTATATAAATGTTAGTTTAACAAGCTCCCTCCCCGTTGGCTTTGCTAACTAGGGATATTGCTTTCCAGCCAAGCTTCCCATCCCTGTGAGAAAGACAATAGGCACCCTAAAGTAGTCCAAAAGTTGAAAATGAATTTAATCTCCATGGCAGTGTAATGTTGTGGCAGTAGGTGCTGATGGATCATCTGAAGCTATAGTTTATCCAGTCTTAATCTGGCATCCAACTCTAGCCTTGAAATTCCACAGTGCAATTGCGCTATATGAGTCTTAATCGCTCTCACTGACCTATAACAGATAAAAAGAGCCTAAGAAGACTACATTGACATGTCTACTGGAGATGTTTCTCCACGTTTAGATGAAATACTGTATGTAGAATGGAGGGGGAAAACCTACTAGCTTTACTATATGGTTATCTTGTTTCTAGAGTCAAGACCTACTCTAAATAGGATTTACCTTGCCTGACAATTGACTGAGAGCTGTCCAAGGTCCTGAATGAGTAGACTACTTTAGTTCTTACATCATACATCATGCTCACTGACAGACCACTCCCAATGCAGTTTAACCCATTCTGGTCTTTCTCTGAACTCTACTTAATTTCACCTTTACAGTCTTCTTTAAAAGCCTATTCAGGTGTGTTAGGCATGAGGAACCAGCCAGATCACACTGGTTGAATCATTTCTATCTATCTATCTAGATGAAATATGTAGAATATCTATCTATCTATCTATCTATCTATCTATCTATCTATCTATCTATCTATCTATCTATCTATCTATCTATCTATCTATCTATCTATCTATCTATCTATCTATCTATCTATCTATCTATCTATCTATCTATCTATCTATCTATCTGTGTCTGTCTTTCTGTGTTGGACTTCTTCATATTTCTGTGTCCTAGTTTTTTCTGATGTCTTACTTTGTCCTTGATCCTGTGTCTTGGTTTATCTTTTGTCCTTCATGTAGCCTTCTATCTTGACTTCTAGCTTAACCCGTGGCTTGCTCTAACTCACTCTAAATTAATAATAATAACCTTAGAACCGCAGAACTGGAAGAGACCAGACAGATCATTGAGCTCAGCTACTCTCAAGGAGGACCAGTGGGGAATTGAACTCCCAACCTCTGGCTCCACAACCAGAGACCTAAGCCACTTGATCCACACTATCCTTTCTTTGGCTTTAGGTATTTGTATTTATATATTTAGTCTTATTTGGGTACTACAGAGAAATATAGGAACCTTACACTGAGTTGCCCCATTGAAACATCCAGCTATACAATTGTCAGTTGTAACTGCCTGCAAAAAGGCTTCAGGGCATCAAAATTATTTATTAACTCTACCTGTTAATCCTTGGTATTCCCTGCTGGGACTCAATCCAAGTACAAACCATCTCTGATTCTGCTTAGAAATCAGAAATGACCATGGATTGTATGTGTGTTAGGGTGTCATTTGTGGGCCTCTCATTGAATCTGGTGTTAACATGTGAGGAGGGGGATTGTATTACCCTAACCCCGATCATCCCATGGCCCTTTCCATGTGGAGGGTGACAACTGAAAGAGGAGAGGCTGTAAAGAGACATCCATTTGATTGGGAACCTTGAGTTCCAGACTCTATGGAAAGCCTTTGTGAATGTCAGAAGTTCTCCCCTTCAGACAGCTGGGGTTTACATGTAGATGCTGATATAACTGAGGAGGGAGAGAACAGAGCTAATACGTTCCACCTTTTCCCACTTATGAGCATATCCTTCTGTCTGTCACTCTGTCCTAGTCATTGTCTATCTATCCAGTCTTTCTATGCAACATGTTTATCAACTTATAACTTGATTAACAGACTCAACCACTATAGACTTTGCATATGGATGGTTTGGTTTCATACAGGTGAGATCTGTTTTCCTCAATTCAAAGAATCTTAGGAAGAAACCACCTGCCTGAAATTCTAATGAGTTTTGGCCAATTGGAATAAACAATATTGTTCAAGATTGTTCAGTGTGTAGACCGAGGGCAAGATGTGACTCATGAAGCCCTCAGTGCACCTCTGTGACCTTTGTAGATCCAAAACACCTACAAATATTTGAGGCCAACGGTGTTGTGAGAGGGGGGTATCAGCTCTCCAAAGTCTGGGGAAGAAGGACAGTGGTCCTAAATTCTTGAAAGCCACTCAGCTCTGGGTGAGGTGAACCAATGGCCTGCCTGGGTCTAGCACAGCTTTGAGAAAATTTGAAAACATCACCCTCAGTTAAAGATCGAGTTCACTCTCCCCAAATAAAAGCAGCGCCTGAACTGTTTAAAAACAATTATTCCTTCTTGTTGTGTTCTTTCAAGAGGCAGCTGTTAAGAAAGCAAACAAAAGCAGTCTCATGTGCTCCTCAAAAGCCGATGTGTGCTGGCTGAGATATTAACCGCTCAGCAGGACGCGTTCATCCTCTCACAGCGCTCCAAATCCCTCATACTACACAGCAGAAATTCACAGTTATTTTTCTAAAACTGCTTCCCCACATCTGAGAGAAAATATTACAGTGGTGCCTCGCTGTACAGGTATCCCGCATGACAGTTTTTTTTTGCTAGACATTGGCTTTTTGCGATCGCTATAGCGATTCGCAAAACAGCGATTCCTATGGGGGAATTTCACTGGACGATGTGTGGCCCCTGCTTTGCAAGCCAATTTTCGCTAGACGAGGATTTTGATAGCTCCCTCCACGCTCGCAAACAGGTGTTTTTGGGACCTAAGCTTTGCAAGACAGCGATTTAAACAGCTGATCGGCGGTTCGCAAAGCGGCTTTCCTATGGCCGATCTTCGCTAGACGACCATCCTTCCCCATTGGAAAGCATTAAACAGGTTTCAATGCATTCCAATGGGGAAATGCTTTTCGCTAGACAATGATTTAGCTAAACAGCTATTTCAGTGGAACGGATTGTCATTGTCTAGCGAGGCACCACTGTATTTAGGTGTAAGGTTGCCAGGTTTCAGGATTTCAGGGGGAGCCTCAGGGACATGCTAGGCTTTCCCAATGGGTCTGCAAGACTTTAAGCTTCTTTCCTAGCTCTACCTAATCATCCTTGGTCATCCCCAGTGGTCTGCCACCCAAGTACAGGCCATCTCTCAGGGATGTTAAGGGTGGTATGGTGGCATCTGTCATCATTGAATCTGATCTTAACATGTGAGGAGGGGGCGTGTGCTAGCCCCACCTTGATCATCCCATGACCCACAGATTCTCCCCTTCAGACTGCTGGCTTTCATGAGTTGGTGCTCATATACTTGAGGAGGGAAAGAACAAGGCTAATACAATCCACCTCTTTCCACTTGTTAGCACATCTTTCTGTCTATCTCTCTGTCCTAATTATCATCTGTTTGTCCATCTATCTAGTACACACCTGGGAGAACGAAACAGAGAAAGAGTTACATTCCCTAATACAATAATTCTTCTATCCCAGGAAGTCAAGTTGTTAGACAACTCAACACACCAATCTCCGGGTACCATGTTCCGTAGATCCTGTTGATGTTGAACAGGTTGCGATTTCTGTCTGGCAAAGCCCTTCTGACTCTCAGTGCGTATTTCAAAACTCATTTCCATGTCAACAGTATTTCACTTTGTGATGGCCTTCTGGCTAAACAATAAATTGAATTCATTCATTCGTTCGCATCCTGTGGGTGCATTTCTTTTGTTGAAGCCTTTCATCTGAGCATTACCTTTCATCCCATCTCTATCTTCAGCCCAGAAGTACTTGTTGCCCTCTAGTCGTCTGTGGAACGTTTTAATATTCGGCAATGTACTTGTGGGGGCTTTGCTCCACTGATCACACTTTTCACCTGAAAGCAGCTAGCTTGAATATAAACATCGGTTTAATACGGTGTACATTTTTTAGTATACTGCGTCACATCAATGCATTACGAGGCGTCGTTTAATTTCGGTCGGATCTGATTGTGCGCAGAAGAAACAACCTTTTTCATTGAGATTTGCTTTAATATACATATATATTATGCAACTAATATATGCAACTGATGTGAAAGAAATGGACAACATCTACATCTAGGCATTTCATCAGTTTTTAATATTCATGAACCTTGGCATTGGGCTTTAAATAAGGGAGGGAAAAAGGTGGGGTTGCCATCTGCTCAAGTTGGATTATACACAACCTTTAAAAAGTGTTTAATTATCTGTCATCATCACAATAAAGAAAATGGCTTTTTATTAAAGCAATAAGAAAGCAAAAATAAATGCATGTGTTTAGAAGCAAACTCTTGAATAGCTGTCTAAATACAGTATGTGTACGTACAAAGAGAGTGGTTAAGAAGGAGAAAAGCCACCAGCTGGAAAGGATGCTATATAATAGTGTGATAACTACACTTGTGCTGGAGTTGGGAAAAAAGGTGTGAAGTTATGTGTGCATGTAAGCACGAGAGTAGGAGACACCTGTTCACTTGCGGAGATAATATTCAGAGTAGGAATACTTCGTCTATGGTCTTGCGAGCACCAAACTGCTTGATAAAATCAAAGGTATGCTGATGCACATGATATATTTTCAAAAGAATTTGTCATGTTAATCATTACATTCACATCAACCAAGTTGCCCTTATCATTATCATTAGCCTGAGTATGCAAGTAGTTTATTGCATGGCCGGTTAATACGACCTTGTGTGGGCCTTGCTGATAGATTTAGCAAATACTCTCTGACTTCCCCTAGTGTCCAATTCTGATATTGTACCTTGGAAATATTTATACCAATAACAGTAGTAACCATATGCCATCAAGTCAATTCTGACTTATAGTGACCCTTTTCTATGAGCTGTTTTAGAATACCTTGTGTAATTCAAGGGCTCAGACAATAGTGTGACCTGGAATCATTATGCTGAGGAGAATTTGCGTTCTACCAGCATAATGTTGGATGGAGTGAAGTGTAGCCCTTCAAGTCTGAGACTGGATATATTCAAGAGAGCAAAACCTACCAGTTTGATCTTCCCTTACATTCAAAAGATCTTTCTGTGGAATTTGCAAAGTTTGGTAAGCTCTGATCACAAATGAACCAAGAGAAAGTCTCAATTGCCTACATAAGCCAAATTCTAGAGATGCAGCTAATCTTGAAAAGTGGAAGACCATGAAAGTTGCATCAGGTGTAAAAGGTGAGAGCTTTCTCACAGACTGGTTGTATGATGGATCACATCACAAGTCGGATAACCAGTCCTGCAACAGATACTCAAGCCAAGGGGGAAAGCATTGGCACGGTTACAGCTGTGCGCTCATTTTTTTTCTCCAATGTGATTCAACCTTTGAAATAAAACATACCTTGGGAAGTCTTGGGTTTTGGTAAGTGTAAGCCTATGTTTTGCCCAAGTTTGCCATTTCACCAAACAACATATCTTCTCAGCTGATCAAAGTTCTGCAGGTCGCTTGGAAAAGTTAAAGAGAGAGAGGGAGAGAGAATGAAATGGATGTAAAATGGCATTCATTCTCAGTGCAAAGAGTTGGCAGAAGCCATCTTTGGTTTTCATTCCATAAATTATGACGCAGAGCAAATTGAATCTCTCAGAGCTGTCACTCATAGCCTGCACTGAAAATCTTCAATGGCTTGACTATTGTAAGGAGCCTTTCACAACCTGTGCTCCATTTTTAATGCTTTTAAAAGCTTTTTCTCTTGCCCATTCATTTCCTCATGCTTTATGGGCCTTTTTGCTGAGACTTCTGACCATCTGCCAAAGGGTCCTTTAACCATTCGCTACAGAGGAAAGATATTTCACTGTCCCCCCCATTGAAGTCCTCATCCTTTGGAGTATAGCTTGACTTGCGAACTCCTGAAAAGGGGGTGGGTGGGATATATTTCAGTCAAAGGTGCTGATGTATTCTTAACACGTTCCTTTCCTTTTCTTCTATGTTCTTTACATGTGGTGCTTAGGCAGCATTATGGAAGGTGGCATTATGTGCCTCGAGTCCATTCTTGACTGGCTTGCTCTTTAAGAATATGTTCAGGGTGGTTTCAAATGGGAAAGTTGCTATGTCAAGGTCGCTTTCCTTGTTGCCAGTGGAGAGCTAAGAGCTAGGGACCCCAGTGTGTCTGCGTTGGTTGGATTTCATAACAAAGAAGAGCAAGCAATAGGACCCCCAACTGGAAATAACCTGGAAGTAAGAGATATACCTGGTTAAGGAGAGAACCTTGTTCTGGAGAGGGCACAGCCTTCCAGACAGCTCCATGTGGCAATGGTTGTACACTGAGAGACAGACAGACAGGGCGATCCATTCTCCACCATGCAGAGACAGTGAAACTTAAGATGTCCCCTCATCAGCAAAATCTCACAAACATGGACTCAGCCAGCATCATTCAAAGGCCTTCCCTGTTGAGGCTGGCGAAATGGTCTAGTTGTGACCTTACTCAAAGCCTATTTGACATCTAGCAAGAGCCGCTATTCCGACGGAATTGTCTTCCATCCTCTTTATAGCCATTTGGTGACTAAAGCAGACAAGGGGGAAGAAAATCACTGGGTGTGGCAGACTGGGTCCATAAGGATGGCAAAGGGTGGACAATCAGTGAAAAATCACCGCGGATGGCATCTGACCTGCTTCCAAAAAAGCCTAAAGGTATGTAGAGACAGACTGGGATTTATTCTGACTCCAGCTGTAATGCAACCAGCACCACTTCATATTGAAGCACAGATACTGGAATTTCATTATACCACACTAGCCATTCATTAAGACACCACTGGTGACATTAAAAGGCACTTGCCTAGGAACACAGCCAGAGAGACATTTGCTTACTGATTGGTTCCCAAGCTTAGGTCTCCAGAAGTTCTTGGACTGCAACTCCCAGAAGCCTTCACCACTAGCTGTGTTGTTCAGGATTTCTGGGAATTGCAGTGCAAGAACATCAATGAATCAGCAAGAGGTTTTAGACTATGTAAGCACGGTAGGACATGATGAGATTGACCTATCATGTCCATAGGCATCCTTCAGTCTCGAGAAACTATAGTAACATGCTCTGTATCAAGGAGTGTCCTCTCCAGAGCATGAAGCCTGGGTAAAGGAATATGGAGGATAGGCTGTTACCCAAGCAGCAAATCCCCCCTCTCCACGTTGCTGAAATGGTCGCATGGAAAGGCAAGAGCCAATACAACTGGTTCCGGCAACGTCACAGGAGTTGGCAGAACGACACAAACTGCCTTCGGGACTCCAGATCCGGATTTTGCCTCTAGGTTAACTCCTGAAGCCTTTTCCATGAGTGGATATAGCCGCAAGGCAGTGGAGGTTTGAAATCGGAGTTTTCCTTCTCCTAGATGGGCTGTCTTTCATGGCTGATGAGCCCCACCTACCCGGCCCTATCATGTAATGAATAATAATAATAACCCAATTTATGTCCTCATAGTGCCCAGCAGTCTGAAGCCATAAAGAGGGGAAATAATTCCTTACAAAGTTAGCTATTTGATTCTGAAATTTTAACTGGAGCACGTGTGCTTGGTCGATCAAATACATTCTATGAATTAAAAGGAGTATAACGTCTCCTTTCCAAGGTTAGGAATGACCATCAGAAAGGTCAGGTTGGTAATAAGCCATTATAGCATATTAAACATGAACAGTGAGGGAGTTATTAAAGAGCAGGGTTTGGAGGAGGGTTACTTCAAAACAGAACGGTTGTGAGCATTGAACTGAAGGAATCTCTCTGTTTGGATATCTTAATAGAAGCAAATTGCCACTTTTGATCCCTTATAGACCATCAATTTAGTCAATTCATGCTCTGAATATCCTTAACAACAGGGAACATTTGGTAGACACGCATGGCTCTCTTAGCACCACTTAGGGCTGCGGGAGAGGAATTTCATCCTGCCAGCCTTTTCACGTGTTTATGCGGTTGAGACATTTATATGCCGCTTTTCATCTCATTCCGGATTCCAGAATGAGGTACCGATCTTCGCAATAGCTAAGAACCACCAATAAAATCCTCAAAATAATAATAAAAAAAATTATCCATAGGTTAAAAGAAGCATAACATGCCTGAATGAAGAGGAATGTTTTGATTTCTCTCCAAAAAAGATTGTAATATGTTGTTGTTTTGACTTGTACATCTTCAGGTAGTGCTTAGAGAACTGTCTAGGCAGTTTACAATGTTAATTCAGAAAGGAACAGCTCCCCTGCAATCTGGGGACTCATTTTACTGACCTGGGAAGGATGGTAGGCTGAGTCAACCTTAAGCCTGCTACCTGGACCCACCGAGATTGAACTCAGGCTGTGAGCAGAGATTTGGCTGCATTACTGCAGTTTATCCACAGTGCCATGGAGCTAGCTATAATATAGGATGCAAATGCCCAGCGTGGTCAAATGTCTTCTCTGAAATTCCTTTAGCGTTCCTACGTTCTGTTGTTCTCATGCATGTGGTGGACCAAGGAACGCAGTGGTGGGATGATCTGAAGCATTTCTGTCCGTACCAGCGTTCGGTTTTGAGCTCTCAAAGTCACATTCACGGCTAGAAGACTACAAGAAAAAAGGAGGGGCTGTAAAATAATAAATAAACATTCAATAAAAAGAGGAACAAGCCAACACAAAAAGAGCAATTAAGGGCCCTTCCAGATGGGCAGCGCCTAGCACAGCCAATCAAAAGACATTCTGCAGCTGTTCTGTTTCTTGCTTCTTAATTGATTTTTGTTGGCAGAAAGAAAGAAATTGGTTGGAAACCCTGGGAAGATGACATGCAGAAGATACTGCCATCTGGACCCTCCCTCTCAGAATCTCCGAGAAACAGGCAGGGAAATTTTTATAATAAAGGCCACTCAGAGCGCTGGAGAACCAGAGAAACATTGTCTGAGGCCCATTCAGGCATTCAAGGAATAAACAGGAGAGAGTTACAAACTCAGCCCCTGAATAACTCTGCCTAAAGGTTGGTAACAAAGACATCTCACAAATACAACCGCAGAAAATACCCTGTCTCTGAGAGCCATCTGCCTGGCTTCAGGCACTCCAGAATGGCCATTCATGAAGATGAGAACTCATCTATTCCCCTGACAACAAAGTATCTCAGATACTTGCAGCTGCCCAAGGTCACTCAGGATGCCATGCATACGTGAAATATTTGGAAAATATTCAGAGATCACTTAAGGCAGTGGTCCCCAACCTCGGGTCCCCAAGACATTCTTGGACCCCAGCTCCCAGAAATACTGGCCAGCACAGCGAGTGGTGAAGGCTTCTTGGAGTTGTAGTCCAAGAACATCTGGGGACCCCAGGATGAGAACGACTGACCTAGAACCAATGTAAAGAATTCCTGTCCTTGTTTTATTTATTTATTTATTTATTTATTTATTTATTTATTTATTTATTTATTTATTTATTTGATTTGATTTGATTTGATTTGATTTGATTTGATTTGATTTGATTCGATTCGATTCGATTCGATTCGATTCGATTCGATTCGATTCGATTTGTATCCCGCCCATCTGGTCTGATCAACGACTATATAAGAAATATACCATATTTTTCCATGTATAAGACGCCCCCATATATAAGACACCCTCCACTTTTCTAATCCAGAATTAAGAAATCTAAGTGGGTCTTAGCAAGTGTAGGGAAAAAAGGGATTAAAGTGCTGCAGGATCGCTTTGATCCCTGCTTTCCCCTCCATTTGTTTTTGTTCTCTCTTCAGCTTACTTCCGTGTATAAGATGACCCTCAATTTTAAGTCTAAAGATTTTAGACAAAAGTATAGTCTTATACATGGAAAAATAAAGTATACCCCATCTTTTCTACTCAGGCTAAGACCAAAGCAACCAACAGCGACATAAATGTCTGAACCAGACAATAAAACCATCTAAATTAACGAGGGGAGAGACACATGTCCATGCTAATGTATATGTGCTATTACTGGTATTTATGAGTACATATTTAAAAGTGTCTAGTGATTTTCTGGTCCAGTTTAAGATGAAAATTTGGAAATAATTTCAGGCGATAAATATAACGTTACCATTTTTTATAAGGTCTGGAGACTGGTATTTTCCCTCTTCCACCCTTGCCTTTCTTCTTTCAAGCTAAGTTACAAACCCTTTAGCGTAATAGTTGTGGGAGATATGAATAAAATGCTGACAAAACCTTAAGTTTAGCTAAGGGACCTGTGGCAGGGGTAATATTATGGCCTCTGTAAATTAGAGATATAAAGCGCCATGTGTGAAGAACCAATATGTGTCTAGATATTCTCCAGTTTTCATGCCCTTTCAATCCTGTTAATTTTCCATTACGGCGTGTCAGCCCTGAATTGATATATAGGCTTTTTCTACTGCTAAGGTACACTGTGTACACATTTATTAAGATTAATTAAAAAGTAACAAATTGTAAAGTAATAACATTAACAATGAGTGGGGAAAAGTGTAGACGTTTTGACAGTCCTTTTTTCCTCCTCCTTTTTTTTGAATTTCATTAAAAGATGATGGTGACAAAACCTCAAGAGATTCTTTCTACTTTACTAAAGAAATAGGTCACAGATTCAATTACAGTCACTGAAGCATGGACTCAATCTATCATGGCAAATTAAGTACATTTTAGCAACCTACTTTCCTTTTAAAATTTTATAGACACTTTCGGTGGAAGAAGAAAGAAGACTATGGGAAAAAAAGGGAAGAGGAAGATGAGGAAATGGAAGGAGTCTCTCACACATACTCCACCCTGTCGCTGGTGGCTTATTTTGCCACATGGCTTAGACAAAGAGAACGTTGCTTGCATTTGGGAGCAAAATAATGCCCACCTTTCACTTCTGGGTGTTTGGTTTTTCAATGACAATATCTTTCGAACTGAAATTTCACACACTGCCAGCAAAGATCTGTAGCTATCAAGGCTACAAAGAGTGAACAGTAACAGAGGAGAAGCTAGAACGCGATAAATATAAACAGGGACTGAAGAGAAATGGATTTGGTTGGCATGTAATTCATAGGTCTTGGATTAATACACAAACTGGAATGCAATGATCCTTCTTATTCTCCCCCCACCCCATCTCAATTTTGCTCTTTCCTGAAAATCACGATGCAGGTCCCCAAGCAAAAATGATGTGCAAAATTTGTTTGGGGGGGGGGTGTTGCAACAAAATTTGTGCCAAAATGCATGTGAGGAGAACTTGTTTGCAGATATGTGGAGAAATGTGTAGGAACTCGTCTGGAAGAAAATCAAAATGCACCCAGGAGGGCTAGGGGGGTTGTGAACATATCAGAGAAAGAGATAAATCAATCTGTATAAATAAATCAAACTCACTCAGAAAAATGAGGAGAGTACCATATCTAACTCTACAACCCACCTCCCACTTATTGCCTAAAAAGCCTGACTGAAAAAAGAAGGTCTTTGCCAGCTGACAGAAGGACAAACGGAAAGGAGCCAAGCTGGCTTCTTGAGGCAATGCCTTCCAAAATTGCGGAGCAGCCACCGAGAAGGCCCTTCCTGGTGTCCTCATCAAAATTTGCTTGGGAAGGTGGTGGAACCGAGAGGAAGGTGTCCCCAGAAGAAAAGCTGAGAAGGCTCATATGGGGTGATGCGATCCTTCAGAGAGATTGGACCCAAGCTGTATGGGCTTTATAGATGATAACCAGCACTGAGTCGATCCCAGACTGGCAGCCATGGACACTGTTATAAAAAGGGAAGGATGTTCTCCTTGTAACCAGTGCCAGTCAGCAGGCTGGCTGAAGCTTTTTGGACAGGTGAAGTCTCCAAACCTTCGCCAAAGTCCTATGTAGAGTGCATTGCAGTAATGGATTCTTAAATTGTTGCTGTCATTAAGTCATGTCCGACTCTTCCTGACCCCACGGACCAGAGCATGCCAGGCCCTCTTGTCTTCCACTGCCTCTTGGAGTTGGGTCAAATTCATGTTGGTCGCTTTGATGACCCTGTCCATCCATCTCATGCTCTGTCGTCCCCTTCTCCTCCTGCCTTCACTTTCCCAACATCAGTGTCTTTTCCAGGGAGTCTTCTCTCCTCATGATTCTTAAATACATCTCTCCAATATCCACATTTCTGGCAACTATAATGTGTGTATTTCTGCCTATACACACATTTTTGGCAACTATATCTCCAATAATTCAATGCGTGTTATTTTGGGGTATCTCCCCCTCACGTATATATTTCTGTACACACTGTTTATTCAGAAACATATTCAATGGTGTCATTTTTAATACAGATGTTTTCATGTGGATTGCGCTGTGAATTTTTTTTTTTATTAAGTTTATCTTGTAAATGTCTTTTTAATTCATCTGTGTCCCGTGCGGGGAGGATGAAGAAGGGGAGGAGGGGAGAGAAAGCGTTGACGCCAATGTCGATGACAGCATTACAACTGTACAAAAATGTAATTTCCTACATGATGATGGTTGTAGATTTGTTTGTAGCCATCTGAACAATTATTTCATGCACCCATCTACTCTTTCTTTTATGTTTCTCTTTTGCAGAAGACTTTTTTTTTGTTACCAGGTTTTTAATCTTCTTTATGTCAAATAAATAATTAAGACAACCAAAGAGTAAACATCTGCTTTTAACAAAGAATGCAATTTTTCATCAGGAAGTTAAGGTGATATTCTAAGTAAATAACATTGCAACTTGTGAATCGATAGAAACATAAATAAAGTCTTCATGTCAGCTGAAATAATTGACTGCTCTCTCTCTCACCTCTAGTAGCCTAAGAATGAATTAAGCTACAATAACATAGGGCTGCTGTTTCAGCTAACTTCACATGAATGGCCATTAAAAAAACATGCACTTTAGCAAATGCATTCATTTGACAATTTTTCCTTTTATTGGAATATGGTTTAGGGTATCAGCAGACGGAAAGGTATGTTGTTGCCCTTGTTGTTAAGTGCCACCAAGGTGATTTATGGTGACCCTGTGAATGAAGAATCTCCATGATGTCCTGTCCTCAACAGCCCTGCTCAGCTCTTGTAAGAACCCTGTCATTCCTTTAGGGAGTCAGTCCCTGTCATATTGGGTTTGCCTCTTTTCCTGCTGCCTTCATTTTTTCCCAGCATTATTGTCTTTTCCAGAGCATTTTGGCTTCTCATGATATGCCCAAAGTCTGACAGTCTCAATTTCAACAATTTTGCCTCCAGAGAGAGTTGAGTTTAATCTGATCTACTTTGTCTTCCAATTTGTTTGTCTTCCTGGCAGTGTAAGTTGCCCACAAAGCTCTCTTCCAGCACCACATATCAAACAAATCATTTTTTTTCCTATCAGCTTTCTTAACTGTCACACCATACATGGTGATTGAGAATTCAAGAATGTGGATGACCTTGGTCTTGGTCTCCAGTGACATATCTTTACACTTGATGATCTTTTCTAGCTCCTTAATTGCTGACCTTCTGATTGTCAGTCTTCCCCTGATTTCTTGACTGCACTCTCCATTTGGATTAATGATTGAATGAAGGTATACAAACTCTATAACTATCTCAATTTATTCATTGTTGTCAACATTAAAATCGTGTAGTTTTTCTGTAGTCATCATTTTTGTCTTCTTAACATTCAACTGTGGTCCTGCTTTGGCACTTTCTTCTTTCACTTTCTCTAAAAGCCGTTTCAAGTCATTGCTACTTTCTGCCAGTAAGCAGGTGTCATCAAAGGTATGCTTACTAGCACACCACAGAATGAAAATTAGTGCGTGGGTAGGCTATTTGGAAAAAATGGTCAGGGTTTTACATTTTTAAAAAAACTTATCTGCCATCACAATAACCATAATGTCTTTGACATTAACCTACTTAGGTGGTCTGAGACTTTGAGATTCCACCCTCTGGCCAGATCCTCTGCTCACCAGCTGACATGCACTGTTCTTATCCTCCTTTTTGGGCATTTGATCAGTGTATGAGCACATGCTTCCACCCTCTGCCTCCTCCAGCAGCCACCCACTGAGACAAGGAGGCAGGGCAGGGATTTGTGCAGCCCTGCCTTTGAGTGGGTGGCTGCTGGAGGAGGCAGAAAAGGGAAGTCCATTCTCCTGCTGCTACTGGAAGATCACACAAAGAGGAGCAAAAGAGCAGCACATGCCAACTGTTGAGCAGGGGAGCTGAGGGTAGGGGAAGAGAATGCAGGGCATGTGTGTTGCCACACCAACAAACTGTCATGGGGTCCGTGCCCATCTCTAGAAGTGACTATGTTTCAGGGCTATCACAGGGGATCATGAGACTGTTAGTCTCTGCCCATTAGGTTCTGTAAAGGTTGCCTCTCTAAGTCTTTTGTGGACTCAGAATTCTTGGTTGAAACTCCCAGAATGCTGGAAATCCCTGGTGAATTCTTGAGGGGGGGGAGAGTGTTGTTGCACAGGGGTACATTGTTAGAGTTGTATTTGCAACCTCACATGCTGCCCGTGATAAGAGTGACTGGGAGGCATTTTCCTGGGCTGGAGTGACTGTCTGTCTATCCAGCACTAACCAATAATTCCCTCCTAAACACAGTCCCGCCTCTCTGCTGAGTGTTTCTTTCCCCTCCCTCTTTCCTTCCTTCCCAGCACATCCCTGAGTGGGGATGAGATAACTGCTAACAAGGAATGGCTGAATTGTTACACCTTCTGTGTAGCAAGGCGACAGAATTTCAGTCAATGATTCTGTCATTCACTGTCAGGATCTGGCCCGCACTGCCCTGGCAGCTGCAGAATTGGGACCAGCCTGATCCAGGAATGGCCTGGTGTTTGCAGGATCAGGCCCTGGCCCATCTAGCAGCTGCTGGGCCACTCATGAGGCTCACCTGGAAACCTGGAGGGAAGGCCTATTTAAGGAGTGGTTCTCCCACCACAAAGGTTTTCGGCTGTGCTGCTTCTGAGCATCTGTGGTCCAGCCTTGGTCTCTACTTGCCTCCTACATCTCTGCCTCTGGATTCCAGTGTTTCTGTCCCTGCTTGCTTCTGCTGGTCTTCTGCATCTCAGCACCTTGTTCTGGCTCTGTGCTCCCGATCCTGCAACCTGACTCCCAGCCCGGTGCTCCCACCTCTGCTTGGTCGCTACCAACTGCGCAGTGAGTGTCTTTCGACTTGATACCATGTGTGGTGTGGTCCTGGGGCCCTTGTCCAGGGTGAGAGCCTGCCTGAGATATCTTAGACTTTGACATATGCAATTTAAACATTTGTAAAGTCAAAGGGTCCTTATGTCAAAATCCCTCTCAGGCATGAAACTTACTCAGTGACTCTAAAGAAATGATATTCTTTTTGGTTGGTATTGTTGTGAATCTGAAAAGTTATCGCTCTATCTATGTCAGACAGAACTTCCTGGATTAATGGCGGATGATAAAGAGATACACTAGATAAAATCAGTTTGCTTGCTGTTTTTTTTTTCCTTCTAAGTAGTACATTGTTCAGGTTGTTTTCCAGAAATGTAAGGACACAAATCTTCCCTCATGTCCTTCTCCCGGGTGAGACTGAGAAACGTGTAAATTATTCTCTCACTGAACAAGATCATGACAACCTCGGTGTTATTTTTATTTATCTAGTTATCGGTTGCTCTTTCCCCTCAACCATTTTTGACACCTTTTTGTGAAAAATGAGTGGGTTCGTTCTCTGTGCCAGAAAATGCTTCTGTGTTTTGCACAGAAAAGCTGCGTGCGGAAAATATTGTACAGATTTGTACAAAATGCACAGTTCCGAATGCAAAGCACACCTTCACACAGGGAATGCTTTTTTTAAAAAAAAAAACATTGCAGCTGGAAATATTGTAGAAGGAAAATAAATGTTACAGTTGCTGTCCCTATGTTTTTTTTTTAACATGGTTTCTTGAGATATTGTGACACTGTTTTTTTTTGGTGGCGAGCAAGAAGATTTGCAAATTTTCATTGTCTTCTCACGAAAACAAATAATTCATTAGAACAGGTGCAAAAACATCACAAAAGATGACATCGCATTTTGCGCTACTGGAATATAAAGGGCTCACTGATGCGTGATTAGTCTCCTCCACCCACACCCAGTAAGTCAGCGTTCATCAAGTCCCAAGCTGCCCAAGGTCTCAATGGTGGTGTCACCACGATGCCTAAGCCTTGAAGATGGATAACAGCTGCCTGCAGAGAGTCCAGACAGCCTACAGGAGATTGGGCAAAAATGAACTCCTGGGTTAATAACGCCTCTTGCGATCGTTGTTCCCAGTGGGGTTATGTAAGGATCTTATGAAAGTCTTCTTATCGGTTTAAATGTTTGAATCGCTTCTTGCTAGCATGAAGAGTTGCCTGTTTAGGAAGGCACATTTCCAGGAGAGAAAATGCCATGTGCTCCATCTTGTGGACAGAGAGGAAGAACACATACATACATCTTCCTCACCCTGCTTCTCTTGTTTCCCTTCAGTGCATTATAACAGGTTGATTTCACAGTCAACCTGATTTTTTCCCCACATCACAATTGTGTGTTGTGATGGCTAAACGTTACTCCCAATTAATGCCAGTTGAAGAACATAAACCCATGTTCTTCCTCAACAGGCATTAAGGTATGTCTCCTGCTTGGACGACAGAGGACGAGATGGTTGGACAGTGTCATCGAAGCGACCACCATGAATTTGACCCAACTCCGGGAGGCAGTGGAAGACAGGAGGGCCTGGCTTGCTCTGGTCCATGGGCTCATGAAGAGTCGAAGAGTCGGACATGACTAAACAACAACAACCTGCTTGTGAGCTTCCAGTATTCATCCTGGTTGGCTCCTGCAGACACAGAATTCTTGCCTAGAAAAATATTCTCCCCCATGTGTTATTTCCCTTCCTTTAGTTAACACTCCCCTTATCATTCATCTTGCATTGAGAATCACCACTTCTGTCAGGGTTGGGTATTTGCATGTGAAAACAAGGTAGGGTAATGGCAGGACCTCATGGCAAGTCAGAAATGGCATTACTATGTACGGCATAAACCAGACCTTTCAAATTTTGCTAAACAAACTGGGATTCGGGGCAGAGTGCCAACAATTTTGTAGGCCACATCCATTTTGAAACCATCTTAAGGTCTTTAGATCATTTTTACAACAGTGACACCTACTGGAAGGAGTCATTTAAGGAAGTTCTGAAGTATCCATATGCCATTATCTTTAAAAAGTTACTCATTAATCAGATGTCACTTATGGAAGAATCTATTAGGATGTTAGTCAATGCAATTTTATTGCCTTCTTGCCTGTCCCTGAAAACAAAGGTACAAAAGAAGCTGTTTGGAGAATCTTTTGTTTTAGGAAGCCAACGACATAACAGACTTTCGCCGGCATCATGGTATTGCCAACCATGTGAACAAAACTAGCACAGCAAGGAAGAAGTGGAAATCTGACATGTTCCATCATTGGGTAAATTGATAGGAACCTTTCAGCTGGGACATTCTGAGAGCTAGTAGCAGACACAGATTTTAGAAGACGTTCTACTTCATCTGCCCAAAATAATGTGGACGTCTTTCATAACAAAGCACCCCGAGTGGGCATGAGGAAGAGAGATGGGTATGAACCACAGTTGGGCAATGGGTGCTGATTTGGCTGATAGCCAAACAGATGTTCTGCAATTTGGTGGTCCACCTGCTCTCCCACTGCTTTTGAATGGGCATCCACCTGTTGTTAGCTGGAGTGTTAGGAACATCTGAACCGGCGGTTTGTGCCACCTCTCATGAGAATCATGTGCTCCTCTGCCTCGGGCAGCAAAATGTTTTGGGCTACCCCTGGTGTGAACAGTGTCATAAAAATACCTTCTGCCCAGTTCTGTCTACTTTAGGGGAAATAATTAAGTTCAGCATCTGCTGGATGTTCAAGGTTGCGTGTACTGTATTCTTCCGTGTATACGACCTTCCAATGTATATGACGACCCCCTAATTTTGTCCCTTGCCAGGGGGGTAGGAGCAGTCCATGGGTAGCCGTGACGGGCAGTTCTGCCTCTGTCTCCTACTTCCGCTGCCTCCACCACCCGAACATGTCACCGTCTTGTCCCCTGCCCGAAGGGAGCACGCGAGTGGCGCTGGAGGAGGCGATCCGGTGGTGGAGACAGCAGTCAATGGGCAGCTGCGAGAGGAGGCCAAGCGCAGCTGCACCTCCGGATCTTTCCGTGTACAAAACGGCCCTCAGTTTTTCCTCTAACGATTTTAGGAAAAAGTGTCATTTTATACACGGGAAAAATATGGTAACCTCTCTTGAAATGGTGATACTCGCCAATATTTATCTAATTTCATGGTTTTAGGCTCAAGTTGAAGAGATGGGTGTAACACAGGTGTTTTGTGACCAGTGTAAGGGGACAGAGTGACTCTACCCAATGTTTTGGGGTGAGCTACCCATGAATACCACCTGTGGGGCATCTGGCATTTCAGGATGGTTTCTGAATATATGAAAATAATGCTTGTATTCTATTTCTATATTAAATGAACATAACAAAGTATCTTGTGTCATCTCCGTGTCCCATGGTGCCAGAGTGGGCAAAAATAACTTTTATGGGGTAAATAGGATGATAATAATGCTTTCTGTGGGGCAGGCATTCTTTTCAGGTGGGTCTACAGCCATCTCCCCATCTTTCGTCCTTTCCCATTGAAACCATCCACTTCCTTTCCCCTTGTTACATCTGTCTCATCCTATGGAAACAATGCATCCTGTTCAAACCCATTATGCATCTTATGGAAAGGGGTAGAGGTTGCCACCATATCCAAGACCTTTGGGTGGAAAACTGAAAATACGCAGCTGGTTCCATTATGTTCCCAACTCGAGCGGAGCTACTGAAATCAATGGGGCTGAAAAAATGCCAATTCACAAATCTCTTTCAATAGGCCTCCGCTGGTTTGGACAAAAGTGGGATTTAGCCGATGAAGTGATGGTACACTTCTAAGTGCATTTTCTGTTTTAATACACAAATTAAGTGGAAATATAAATTATCAGTGGTTCAAGAGCATATTTTTGCAAGCTTCTACGAGTGTATTCCTATCACTCTGTCTTCTTCAACTCCATGAACACAATATATCTTTTTGAAAAGTTCTATATAATGTCAGCCCAACACTGACATCTGGTGTCTGATAAGGGCTGAACAGCTTAGATGAATGAATGCTTGTACATTACATACCAGCAGCAAATATTTATCTGTTACAAAAGCTTTAAGTTGAGTTTTAACTGCGACGTAAAGGCATTTTTAGATTAAAAGGACCCAAACAATATTTTTACGAGTTAGAAATGACAAAGTATCTTGTGCTATCTAAGTGTCCCATGACACAATAGATGGCAAACGTATCTCCTTTGGACTATGCCTGACATAACACTGTTTTTACAACCTTGTTTACAGCTTGTGGTTTGAGTGACTGGGAGGGACTGATTTGGATCAGGGTGGCTGTCAATCTGTCCAGCACTAACCAATCCTTCCTTCCAGCCTCTGAATTCAAAGAGAGCCCCGCCTCTTTGCTGAGTGTTCTTTTCCCTTTCTTTAGTCTGCTAGATATCCATGTATTTTTTGTTGTTGATCTGTTCACAATGGTATTTTTTTCTTTCTCTTACAAATATCTCAGAGTAAGTTATTGAGATTTTAAGTGCCAGTTAATGAGAAAGGAGTGGTCTAACTGGGGAACTTTTAGCTACTCTCCTCTGTGTACCAGATTTGTTGCTGCTGCCAGACTTTGGAACTCCCTCCCACAGGAGGCAAGTCTAGCCCCATCTTTGCTGTCCTTCTACAAGCAGGCAGAAACTATTCTCTTCAGGCAGGCTGTGTCCTAGTCACTTGATATCAAAAGGTTAAAGAAAAAAAATGAGACTGTTGTGTTTTTATGTTTTTTTAACATATTTTACTACTGTTTTTATCCACTAGCTTTAATATTGTATTGTTTAATTCTTTTAAAATAGTATATTATTTATTGCTTTAACTTTTAATAGTGTTTCTTTGTAATACTCTGAGCTGCCTTGTGTCCTTCTTATAAATAGTTTAAACAAAATAAACAAATAGGTAAATAAATAAAGAGTATTCATCTGTTCATACAAAAACTTTCTGTGTGCAAAGCTGATCCTTTACCCTGATAATTCAAAAATCATAAAATTGATTTAAACTAAAAATGTCCAAAACCTCCCAGCCAAAATATTCCCCCCCCCCGCCAATGGCAGAGTAAAACAATGTGAAGCATTAATTATGCCCCCATTAATACTGCTGGCATTTAGTGATTCAAATTAAGGCCTTACTTGCATATATATATTAAAAATTGTTTAGGAGTTTTTTTTAATATATATGCAAGTAAGCAAAAAAGGCAGAAGTCAATGGCAGCTAACTGAAGTTAATTAGGGACATATTGTTGGCATGCTTGATTGCCTGCTGGTTGTGTGATCTGGTCTCAAACAAGAATGTGGCAACACCTCATTAGTTAGCTTCAATTAGCCACCCCAACATCTGCATTTTCATGTACATGCCCATAAACACTCTCAACTGTTCTCATGCACCTACTTCACAGGACCGTTGTGCAAATAAAGTAGGGAGTAGGGCAGCCATCCAATAATAAGTCACAACTGGAGCAGGCCAGTGGTATCAATGGAAATTATGGGAGGCTTCGCTTACTAACTCCCCAGTGATTCAGTGGGTCTACTCTGATGGATTTCAATCAATTGGTATGAATACACATTCACCAAACATACATGTTTTGGGACATGTCATGCAAATATGCATCATATGAAGGAAAACTGCTTGCGATATTTATGTGAAAATGCATGCAAAATTTCACAAAAGTTTTTTTTTTTAATCGGATAAAATTATTTGAAAACTGGGGGAAATTAGGGTGTGAAACTGACACTGCCTGATTTATCTGTTCCTATGTTTCACAACAATCATTCCATGAATATTAAGACACAGCTCTCTCTTTCCTCTTAAAATGGATCAAGACATTCAAATAAGACAAGATCCCACTGTATAATGTTAGACAGATCAAAAGACATTCTTCCTCCATCTCCCCATTTCCATAGTGGAATAGTGAGGTGTTATTAGAAGCCATTTGGAAAAAAAATCTTTAAATGCTCCAGAGGGTTGGGTTTAAAGGAAGCCACCTTTGTTCATTTCTGAGTCTGGCATATCTGCCGAATGTAATCGCTATGTCTGTTGATGATTCATAATCTGTAAGTAAAGGTATTGTTTCTCAGCTGCTGTCTGTGTACTCTTGAGATGAAAATTAGACGTTGTGAAGAACCAAAGCAATGTTGACGGTAACAAGATCTTCACAGGGATGCATGTAGTTTGTTGAGGAATGAGTCAACAATTTACCTTGGAAGGGAAGGCCTGAAAGATAATACTTCAGTTCTCTCTTTGAAAAGCACGGCCATCTTGCCTTGATGTAAACATGGGGATAGTGACACTCTAAGATCACCATGGAGAACATCTGCATTCCTTGGAACTTTTCTTCTCAAAGATGGAGAAGTCTGGAAGAAGAACAAGAAAATAACAACAGAGGAGTCTCAAGTTACTCAGCTTTTAGAATGCAAATAGACTTCTATAAGGGCATAATAGCAACATTCTTGTTTACTTTCCAAATGTCCCTCGGTATGTTCTCATAAATTGCGGTTAATTAGGTTGCAAGGTCCCGAATAATTTGTCTCTCTCTCTCTCCAGATCTCCAGCTACCTAGACAAACAACATCCATAGCAAAAGATATCTTCTCCACCTTATTCCCCCCCATTCATTTTTATTAATCTAATGGGAAACTTATAAGAACTGCTGGATAGCTCAGAGGTTTAGTTCTCTGGCTGCAAAGCCAGAGGTTGGGAGTTTGATTCCCCATTGTGTCTCGTTGACCGGGGGCTGGACTTGATGATTTATAAGATCCCTTCCAGCTCTGCATTTCTTCTTCTTCTTCTTCTTCTTCTTCTTCTTCTTCTTCTTCTTCTTCTTCTTCTTCTTCTTCTTCTTCTTCTTATTCTTATTCTTATTCTTATTCTTATTCTTATTCTTATTCTTATTCTTATTCTTATTAGAGCTGGGTGCAATCACAGGGGCATGTAGCTTGCCTTTTGAACCACATGTGGTGCGGTCTGGTGTGAGCTGTTCCCTAGCCGTCAGATAAAATATGGGCAATGGTGCTCAGTACTGACCCTAGTCTTGTGCTCAAGATGAATCTTTTGGTCCTCTGCATTTGGGGGCTTCAAGTGACTGAATCCCTCAATTAAATCAGGGGATTGAATCATATGTTCTTTGACACCGATATTACAACCCTCAGTCCCTCTCCTATCCAAAACTGGGGGTGGTGATGGTGGGAAGGAAGGTCCCAGAAGGAGCAATTCCTATCTGAAACAAGTAGTGGTTCTGCTCCCCATCCTAAACATTTTAAAAGCAACAACAGCAGCAAGAACTATGAACAGAACTAAAATGGGTTTTGACACACTTCTGCTTTGGGATGTTTTTGGCTGGTTTGTTTGTTTTCTGGGGCTCTGGTGGCTTTCCAAGAGTCAAAAATGTTGCTTTCCAAGACCCAGCTGTGCATGAATTAAATGGAGACGTACTAACATTGGCTGAAATCCAAGAGTAAGTCACAACTAGAGTCAGCCCATTGAATCAGTGGAGATTTGGTGAGCCAACTCCTCTGTAAGTCCCATTGATCGAATGGGCCTACTCTACTTGCACCTGCCTACTGGAGTTGAGCCATTGTTTCCTTAAGATATTGTTATGATTCCTTCAGCGTTGTCGTCTTCTTTGGATTCTCTCCTATACCCTTCCGTAAAGGAGGCAACGTCTAAAAATCTAGCTTTCAAACCTGATATTTTGCAAATAAAACATTGATGTTCCTCTTTATGTGGCCCATCACTCATGGAGTAACTTTCACAGACAATAACAGTTCATTAGGAATTTCAGTTGGGGAAAGATGTATGACGTTGTAAATATTTAAAATCAAATCTGAAAAAAAGGACAAAGATGGATGGCTTTGGGGGCGAAATACGGCCAATGGTAACGCATGCCAGGAGGAATGTTGGGCTGGGGGAAATTTTGTTTTGAGGGACTTAAAGGGACATTCAAACAAATATGGAGCTTTTTCTATAGAATGCAACAACAACACCAACAAAAATACTTTCCATAAATGAAGTCAATCATTTGATATTAGGGAATAGACAAGTGGATAGAAGGCAGAGAAAGCTGAAAAACCTTTGATTTTTATGTAGCTGATTGGGAAAATAATATTAGATTGGGGTTTTTGCAAATTCCTCCAGCATGCTTTCTATCAAAGATTAAAAACTGCATAATATCTCACTATATGAAGTTATCACAGCTTCTCTCCTCAAAGTTGATAATTTGTTCCACAATATGATAATTTATCTCTCTCTTTCTCTCCCCATGTTGATATGTCCTTTCTTTTTTGCACGCCCAGGTGTTAAAAGCAAATTAAAAGCAGGTGGACCCTTTACTACCCTTTGGCTTTTATTAGCTGTCATTTATTTTTTAATGTAGAAGTGACACCTGATGTATTACTTAATCTAGAGGAAGAGAATTGTGCATTGTACGTAATCAGTTACTTTTGCCATATCCAAAAGAGAAAGAGAGAGAGAGAGAAAAGACTAACAGATGAGGAAAATAAATACGATGAACTTCAAAAATGAAATGCTTAGCCTTTGGAATTTTGAAAATTAAATTATAAGTCAAGTGCTGATAGGTCTGGTATCTTCTTTACCGCTTTTCCGATGATGTATTGCAGCTTTAATGGAATATCATTTATCATCTGATAATAACAAATGTAGTATTTCTGGAGTTGTCATCTCTTCTGTGATGACAAATAGTCCCAACTTGTAGAAGTGATAATGGGATTTTGTAATGATCTCTTCAAACTGACTCTCGTGTAGCACGGGCGATTCCTTTAACAATCAACATCATCTCTACTTAGCAGCAAAGAGCCACCACTTTCCGAAAAACCCCTTGTGTTACACACACACATGTCAACTGGATGAAATTCTTTTGGGTAGATTCTGAAGCTGGCCAAAACTGGAATTTCCAGTGGAGGACACATATCCCCCCCCCCCCACCCCAGTGCTTATGAAGTTGCAGAACTGCTCCATACATTGTGCCCGTGTACCAAATCAGTGATTTTCCATTTTTCTACATGCATATCCCAGTTGAGGAAGCTATATATGTCCATGGAAGAATGTCAGAAAAAACAAAAACAAAAGAAAAATAAAGACCTTAAAGGCTAACTTTTATATTTTAATGTCAGCTTTCATGAACATGGTCACTTCTTAAAGCTCACATTAAGCAGTTCATCAAAGGTGCCACAACATATTTATCTTCTTTATTTTTTTATTTTATTTTTATTTTGCTTTTGCCAGAGACTAACAGGGCGACCTTTTCTAAAACTACAGCCATGGAGGAATGGTAGTTATCAAAGCAGGGGTATATTCTTATTATAAGTGTTAATGAGTGGTAGGCACAATGATTTCACTTGTTTAACTGCAGCCAACCCACCAACCAACCTCTGCTTACGAAAGAGTTTTCCTGCTGCCTATTTTAAGGAGGTAAGCTCTGCTTCTTCATTCCTCAAGAATAGGGACCAACAAAGTACAATTTTATCTCATAAACGAGAGTGGGTAGTATCCCAAGACATTTGCTCAACTCACATGGAGTTGTAGTTATGCCACATCACTGTTCTCTCCTTCAATTACATTTGAGCCTTCTTGACCCTCAGAAGCTTGGCTTGCGCACATTGGGTTCCCCCATTTTTCTCAACATACCCTATGAGAGGTATGAAGTGGACTAAGCTAAGAAATAGTGACTGGTTAGCCATCCAATAGGTTTTGTGGTTGATTGAAGTTACGAAGGTGGATCTCCCTTCTCCAAGTCCTCAGCGTGCAGACTTGTTTCTCAGGTGCTGGGTTAGGTTTTATTTTTATTTTGCTGGTCTTTGAATAGATTTTAAAATTTGATTTGTCTTATTCTCTAGAATCAAGAGGGCAGAAAGTCATTCCATATGTAGTTTTCACTCCTCAAGATGAAAGGAAAAAAAAACAAGCCACAATAAACACAGCAAGTGTGAAGATAAAGATGACCAGACTCAGGGCAAATTAGCACTCAGAATGTCCGACTAACTGGGGAGAATCAAATGATAATTAGGAGCCATCAATCTGACTCTGAATTAGGATGACCTCTCCCAAGGTTTTCGAGGGAGCAAATACTGTGAAGCCGCTGGATGGTTCAGTAGTTTATGCATCTGGCTGTGGAACCAGAATTTGGAGGTTGAGAGTTCAGTTATTTGTTGTGCCTCCTTAACAGGGGCAGGACTTGATAATCTATAGCAATGGCCCCAAACCTTGGGCCTCCAGATGTTCTTGGACTTCAACTCCCAGACGTCCCTGGCAGCAGAGCTGGTGGTGAAGGCTTCTGGGAGTTGTAGTCCAGGAACATATGGAGGCCCAAGTTTGGGGACCACTGATCTATAGGGTCGCTTCTAACTCTGAAGTTCTAAGAAGATAATGATGATTGTTGTTTTTTAGTCGTTAAGTCATTTCCGACTCTTCTTGACCCCAGGGACCAGAGCATGCCAGGCCCTCCTGTCTTCCACTGCCCCCTGGAGTTGTGTCAAATTCATGTTGGTGGCTTTGATGACCCTGTCCAGCCATCTCGTCCTCTGCCATCCCCTTCTCCTCTTGCCTTCACACTTTCCCAAAAATCAAGGTCTTTTCCAGGGAGTCTTCTCTTCTCACGAGTTGGTCAAAGTATTGGAGCCTCAGCTTCAGGATCTGATGATGATTAGGATTATGATATTTACTATTACCACCAAGGTTCACTCTAAGGTGTGCGGCTGGACAGGCGTGCAGATTTGCGCCCCCCTCTGCGCTGTGTTCCTCTCTGTGTACCACAAGAAGTGTTTCCCATCCCTTTGGTTCCAGTCACAGCTGAAACTCTGCTCTGGAGGGTGGAGTCGCATGTGTGGGAGGGCGGAGTCACGTGGGAGGCGGAGTTCCATATATGAGGAACAGAGCCCCACCCACTGGAGCTAAAAATTAGAGGGAACGTTGGTTGCCACCAAACAAAGGATAAGATATATACACCAGCATAATTTCACCAAGCTGTCCCAATGTTCCCTGAAGAAATGACATAAGTAGAAACTCATTTTAGTGGTGGTGGTGCTTTTGTTATTATTATATTTTAAAAAGCGTGATGAATAGTACTTTTCAGGACCTCATTCAGATTTGGAATTCATTGAGTTGCCTTAAACTGTCTTCTCAACCATTTGCGCCTTACAAGGATGTTGTGAAGAAAGAACAGTGCATTTGTTCCTGGAAGAAGGCTGAGAGAGAAAAAAAATGTGTTCACTATGAGAAAACATGATGGGGGAGGTGATAATGAGGAATAATTACCTGTTATTCGTCAAACCAACTTTAATCTGTGCCAGCATAATGTTTGCTTCAGAAATTCGTAGTAAATTGTGGTTGGTCTAACTTATCTGGCCGTCCTCTAAGTAGAACAGAAAAAAAGAGAGATTTGTTACATCCTTCCATGATATCTAAATAATTCTATGAACTCTAGAGTCTAAAGGTATTGACTTTAGGATGACACATTTTTAAAAAAGAGCTTCAGGTGTTGGTTAAGCAATGATAAAGTGCTCCCTCGATAACCATCTACAAGACTAGAAAGGGTGTTAGCACTGGGGGAAAAAAGAAGAATTACTTCATGTCATGCCCAAACACACTGCTGAAAAGACCAAAAGAATATTAAGACAGGAAAACTATCCGCTCACTTTTGGAAGTTCAATGATAGGCAGGATGGTATGTGGTTGAACACGCTGAATAAAATCTGCAAATCAAACTGGTTCACTACATTTCTTGTCTTTTCATGTAAAGAATGTTTTGGATGCTTGTGATAATTTAAATTTTTTCCTATTCTGGGGAATGGCACTAATTCATTTTTTTTTTCTGCACTGGGAGGTTTCAGCAGCCACTGTCCACATCTTTTGGGGCCTATCTTCACAACTACATATCGGAAACCAAGATTATGTCTGCTGAACCTTGATGTAGCATCTGTGTTATGCCTGGCACTGATTCCATGTGTTGGTCAGAGTAGTCAAAAGAGATTCACCAGGATGGATGTGGGTTCTTGTATTAGCTCCTTCTTTGATTTTAATGGTTGTACAATTTCTACAGAAGAGTGATTTCTTGAATTGATTTAATTAGGAACAGCCCGTTGTCAACTAGTGGTTCAAATTTCAAAAGGAAGATGAAATCACTCTTGGCTTCAGTCTGAACTTCATAGGAGCGATTCAAGGTGCACATCATAGGATAGCTTCAGCACCATGGATAACTCCTGTAAAGTTCACACTAAAACCTGCATCTTCCATCAGCAAATCCTTTTTCTATCAAGTACTTATTTCCATCTATCCAAAATGTCTCAGTTTGGTTTCACTATGATGGATGTGGGTCCTTATATTAGGAAGGAGAGTAAGAACTTTCTCTGTGTTCATTTTTTTCAAACAGTTCATAATTTTGAACATCCTTATGCTATTTTTTGTTATGAGGAGTGACCGCTCTAGCAATGGTCCTTAGTGTGATACCCCCATCATCTTACAACTGCAAAGTGTGATATCATCACCATCATCTTAGAACTGCAGAGCTGGAAGGGGCCTTACGGATTATTGAGTTGAGCCCACACAGAAGCACAATGGGGAATCAAAGTCTTGACCTCTACCTCTGCAGCCAGATATCTAAGTGACTGACCTATCCATATACTACTTGTGTTCTATACCCAAGAAAAACCTGGAGCAGCATAATTCATTATCAACCTGAATGTTCCTTTTGACACTGGGAACAAAATAAAATACCTTCTATCAAGCACTTGGTACATCCAAGCTAGTTTTGTCAACTCTGGCTGGCAGCACTTCTGCAACGTTTCATGCTGAATTATTCTAAGAGTCCTGCCTGCCAATCCTAAGTGAGATATTTGAGTGGTTTTACCAGTTCCACTTCCTTGGTGCCTGTGTGAAGATCGTAGGTTGTGCTAATTGCCTTAGAAGGTTTCTCTAGTCTATGTGGATCCAAACCTTTGGCGAAGCCCTCCCTGGATCTCAGAGCTTGCCAAACGACCTACCAACCACCAGTAGAAGAAGAATATCCAGAATCCACAAAGTAAGGTGTTGTATATATTACAACTATTGGGGGTTTCATTTGCCAGCTTGAAATGGCACCAGGAGAAAGTAGTAGGGAAGGCAACGCAATGCAAGAAGTCAGCCAAGGAATCCAAGGCTTCACCAAGGAAAGAGAGGAGATCACGTCCCACCACCTTCAAACAAAAAGTGATGAGATTGCTAGTTTCTACCTAACGTCCACAGTACAGGCTTCGAAGAAATGACGGATGGCCAAAGCTAATCATTCACCCCCTGTCAGCCCGGCTGCACATCCTTCTTTTAATGCGATCTAACCCCTGCAGCAGCTGAGATATAGTATACATCGTCGCTTTCGTCAGGGTTTCATCCATCATTGGGAAAGGAAGCCCCTTCACCTCTCTTTCCTCCTCAGCTCCAGATGCTACTGAGCATCAAGAAAAGAAGCAGCTAAAGACCGGCTCAGTTCACCCAGGGCTCCTTCAGTATCAACACCATTAATTTCCATGGGGGTTAAGACAGAAACAGTGCCCAGTGGCTGAATGGGTATGACAGACAAAAGACACAGGGAAGGATTAGTCTATCCAAAGCCGGGAGAAATTACTTTTGTTCAGATTGTAGTTACATGTAACGAGTTACATTAGGGGCAGTAATGAACGCATAGCAAAGTTATAGTTGCACTTTTACTGTCATGTGTTCCTGGTGGACTTCTTAGGGGTAGCTGGCTGGCCCCTGCTAGAATCAAGATGCTGGGTTTTTTTAAAAAAGTCATTTTAAGGACTTTTAAATGGCATTTTCAAGTTTTATGCCATTCTTTTTAAATTCAGTCCTAAGGTTCTTTGTTTTTTAAAATTAATGAAACACACTTCCATAACCCCTCATGGGAAATGCAAGAATTTACTTTTGAAACACAGTAATAATTTTTTTGACATAATAAAGAGTTGTTACGGGCCATCACTGACCTGACTTATAGCAACCCTAATAGGGCTTTCAAGGTAAGTGAGGTGTTTGAGTGGTTTGACCAGTTTGACTTCCTCACTTTGTTTCCATGGTCAAGTGGGGATTCGAACCCTGATCCCCAGAGTCCTAGTCCATCACTCTATCCACTATGCCACAGAGAAGATCAGTAACAAATAATGGGAGTTAATTATTTTGGAAAAGTACAGAAGCCTATGAAATCCAGCCTTTTGTTTACTAGAGCAAAGAAAACATGAGTGGTCTATACAGGTGACCCTAAAGTCCAATTTCCCCTAATAGCTCCTTCCTTGTTTTAATTGGGCGCACAGTTTCTACAGAAGAGTGGGATTGATTTAAGTAGGAACAGCCCAGTGTCAACTAGTGGCTTTAGTTTCAAAGGGAAGATGAAATCACTCTTGGTTTCAGTCTGAACTTTACAGGAGCGAACCAAGATGTCCATCGTAGGATCCCTTCAGCACCACGGATAGCTCCGGTAAAGTTCACACTAAAAGCTGCATCTTCCATCAGCAAATCCTTCTTCTTTCAAGTACTTATTTCCATTTAGCCAAAATCTCTCACAGTTTGGCTTCATGGATGTGTATTAGGAAAAGGAGAAAGAACTTTCTCCCTATTCATTTTTCTTTCAACAGTTCATAATTTTGAATATTCTTACTATATCTTTTGTTATGAGGAGCAAACTCTCTAGCAATGGTCCTTAGTGTGATATAGAGATGTGTGTGACACAGCGTCCCTTGCAGCTAACTGCTGCATGATGTACAGCGCCAATGCACAGTGTCCACCATAGGATCATAGAATCATAGCCTAATTGAGTTGGAGTTGCGGCCAAGATTGGATAGTGTTCACTTGAGCTACATGGTTTCCACAACTATGTTATTGACTGTATGTGGGCCATGGCTGCGTAGTGAAATCTGGAAACTAAGTAGGATCTTGTGTTTGCTGTCCAAATGACATTGTGCTAACAAAACGTCCTTTTGCTCCAGATCATCTGAGCAGCCCCAAAACTTTGGACTTGGGCCTGCAGATGGAATATATTCTCTTCAGCTATAAATCAGCCAAGAAAAGTACACTAGCGTTATGTAAGTCACTAGCTTGTTGCCATCCCTACCCAGGGAAACAGGTCATTAATATTTTACAGGTTTCTCATCATCACTGTTAGTGCAATTTATCAATGCCCAACAGGTCTTCTGCCAGCTATACATCAAAACTATTTTCAAAATATTTCATTGTCAGCCTGTGGCACCTTCATTATTTCTTACGATAAGGGACGTGATGAACAAGAACAGTAGGTGGCTTGTTTACTTAAATCTACTCCTCTGCCCCCAAATGGAGGGTCTTGGAGGACTGAACATTCTATCCATGAACGGGCTGGAGTACTGGTCTGAATGGCCTGAATTTAGTGTGGTCTTCATGAAGCAAGGAATCAAAGTAAATAAAAAGATATTTGGAAGCAAATGTTTATCTGTGCATTTCTGTTTTTGCTGCCTTTTGGAAAGCAAAGGTATTCCATTGATCAAGCCCGCTTGGTAGGGAGTAAGTAGACCAAAACAAGCTCGAGATCCAAGTATCCCTGGAGCTTTAGAAAGGACAATGCAATCTTAACTTTAAAATAGGGTGCTCTTTATTAAACTATTAGAATTGATTTAATGGAGCTAGTCACAGACCAAACACAGAAAAGATGACTGGTGTTTAATAAACATGCCATTAAAGAAGGCTGATAGGCCTAAATGCATAGGATATTTTATACTGGAATAAAGAGCATTATATTTTCTACATCCTGAGGCTACAGTTTTCCCCTTTTTTGATCTAACTCTACTAAGTAGCAGCTCTGTTGATAGTACAGTGGTGCCTTGCATAGCGAGGTTAATCCCTTCCGGATTAACCCTCGCTATGTGAAAACATCACTGTACGGAACGGGGAAGCCCATTGGAACGCATTAAACATCATTTAATGCGTTCCAAATGGGCAAAAAACTCACCATTCAGCGATGTTTCCAGGGTCCGGCAGCCATTTTCGCGCCCTCGGTAAGCGAGGGCAGGCCGCGAAAACGCTGCGCGTGGCCATTTTGGGGCTTCCGGCAGCCATTTTGGAGTCGCCGAACAGCTGATCCGCGGGCATCACTTTGCAAAGATCGGTAAGTGAAACGCTTACCGATCATCACAAAGCAAATTTTGCCCATGGGGCCATCGGTATGCGACCGCATTTGCGATCGCAAATACCTCATTGCTATGCGATTTCGTCGTTCTATGGTGCGCTCGTTAAGCGAGGCACCACTGTACTTGGACAGTGTCTCTATTATCAAGGAACTATTCCATGGCTCAGTAATAATAACATAGTTTGGTGCTTTCAGCGTTTCCCATTTGCAGGGCCTGGACTTCAGCTGCATTTTGTGGTGGTCTTAATCTTCATCTTCTGTATCTAACAACATCATTCTAACTGAAAAGTCTAATCCAATAGTAAGGTCTGGCTTAAGCAGAAGTCTCTTTTGACTTCAGAGATGTCTTCAGCTGTGAATACATCTTTTGATGTCCGATCTGCTGATAGAACAATCTGTTGGTTAAGATCTGCCAAGAGAACAGGCAAAAAGTGGGCAGAGAAGAGGTGATGGAGGAGCCAAGTTATCCCAGATATATAAACTTTTCCATCTTTGGAACATCCTTTCGATGTCAGCATAGTGTTAGACCAGAGTATATATCGCCCTAAATAATTCCTAACATCTCCAGGCTATGAAGGATTTGAATTGATCACTGTTTCTGCTACACTAACTTCAAGACACTCAACTCTTTACCATCCTGGTCATTAAGGACTAAACTATGTTTTCAGGTAGATCCTGTAAGTGTTGAATCCTAGATAGCAAAGGTGTTACCCGTGATGTACAAGGCAGAAGCTTTCTTTGGGTTGAGGGGGACATCCCGAGATTTGTAGGGGCAAACAAAACAATCTTTGAGGAAACAATATGGGGAGGAGCCCCCACCCCAATGAGAACTGTGTGGTTCATAATAAAGGGAGGAGAATGAAAGAGACTCTTTGAAAAAGGAAATATGGCTGGTGGGAATTAAGACCAAGGTCTCTCCATATTGCAACCAAAGATGGGCAAGATAGTTTGTTCGAGTTTGTAAAGGCAGCAACACAGGGGCCTCTGATCCTTTTCCCTGCCTCCTTAGGTGATTCAGCAACTCACCAGGCCCAGTTTGCGTTTTGTTTCCCCCCCCCACCTCCTTGGCTGATCTCCCAGTTGAGTGGGACATCAGCCGGTGGGGGGTGGGGTGGCAAAGAAGCCTGAGCTGTTGCTGAGACTGGAAGATGGTCAGGAAGCTGCCACGCTGGCCCTGGTGAGCGGCCGAGCCAGAGGAGGCAGGGAGGGGAGAAAGAGCATCTGTGCTGCCACCTTTACGAACGAGGACGAATTGGAACGAACCAGTTTGTGCCCATCTCTAATTGTAACATTAGTTAGTATTGTTTTAAAATGAGACGGCTGGGTTTTAAACTTTTCAGATGTACTGTAAAAAAAAAATTAGTTGCCAAAGTACATCTGTGTGTGTGTGTGTGTGTGTGTGTGAGAGAGAGAGAGAGAGATTAGCAAATTCATATGAAAAATACCACTACTGCCAAACCCGAGAAACAGCTGTTGGTTGCTTGACTGGTGATAATTTCTAAGTTCTCCTCCCATCTTTCCTCCTTTAACAATCCTGTCATCACCTAAAACCTATTTGTTACGAAACATCTGTTCAGGGGGGAAAGGATGAAAAAGCTGCTGGGATTCTTTTATGTTCTTCTAATTTAACTGGAGGTAAACATGTATTTGCAAGGCTTTGGAAGTATTTGCTGTTATTTTATCTGGCAGCAAAACGAAACATAAACAAAATGTGAAGAAGCAAGGAATTAAAACAACAGCAGCAGCATCAACAACAGAGACTTGTCTTTTTCACATTGAGATGTAAAAAAATTGTGTTGGTTTTTAAGTTCAAATTTTAGAAGGTTTTGAGAGTCATATCCCATAAGGGCCAAAATGCATGTTTTTTCTCTCTCCCCCCCCCTCTTTTCTTCCCCGTGCTATCAAGAAGGGCTGGTCTCCTGTCTCTTGCTCAGGAGTAAAACAGTATTGTGACATTTGACTACTCTTTCATCAGGGCGTCTGCTTTTTCACTGAACAATGAGATTTGCAAAGTTCGGTTGCATCCTCGTTCTTTCCAAGATCACGTTTTTTTTTAAAACTGGAGTCAGCTGGCATGTTTCTTTTAAAAAAGCCACAAACAACTGTATTTTCAGCAGTAGGGGGCAGCATTGTAACAAAGATGTGCGTATATTTTTTGGCTTCCCACTGGGGTATTGATATGTAACTTGGCAAGGAGATACATTTTGAGATTGTCCTGACACATAAACACCTTGAGCTGGGTTTTCAAAGGTTATTTACATACTAAAAAGGGAATTAGCAAAATATCCTTCCATGCCAAAAGTAATTTCAAATATGCTACAGTGACTGTTCCCGGATTCTGCAGCAGTTGGGGTATGTGTGTGTGTGTTGCAGGGGAGACCTACCGAATCACCAATAGTGTGTCTTTAAACTACCGGATGTATGTAGATGCATTTTTTTAAAACAACAACCAACCAACTACTGTAGATGGAAGAAGGGAAGGGGTAGGTAATGGATGAGATCCTCAAACTAGCTCTGTTTCAAGGCATCACCGTTCAACTGCCTCTAATGCAAGAAGTATTTTTTAATTAAATGTTTGTATGGGCTGTAGGGCTGTATCATGGCTCTTAACAATGCCGACGTTGTTAATATGAACAGCGGCTGCATTCGCAATATATCGTCGCCGTAGCAATTTTCTTTTAAGTCATTACTCTACCTTCTCTGCATAAAAAGTCAGCAAATTATCTGAGTTTACTTCATTGACTTTCTCACACCTTGAGAAATGGCCCATTTGTATTATCAACGTTTGATATATTTCCCATTTGCTGCCTTCCTTTAGCAAGCTGGCATTTTAATTTAATTATACTTTTTGTTGTTAATGGTCTTTATTTTTCAGTGTCTGTGCGGTAAAGTGCTTCTGCTTCTGATTTTTTCTTTAAAAAAATAATCCTTTCTTTCCCCACCTCCAACATCCAAGCTCTAGAGTGCAAATTTATAAACTGATAAAATTCAGCGTAAAAATTTACAGAGGTGGAATGCGGCAATCTGCAAAGAAATCCTCGTTAAACGATTAAGTGTTTTCCTCACTTTCAGAAGGTGAGCCCTGCATCCACTTAATCTTCAGATGCTGCTAATTAGTAATCGGGAAGGCAAAATGAACATATTTTGGAATGCCAAAGGAGGATGTCTGAAAATCAAGCATGGAACTTATTTAGAGGTGGGCACAAACCTCTGTTCAGTGGTTCAGCACAGTTCGTTTACTGACTGACCAGCTGATCTGAGGTTCGGCCCCCTTCCCCCTCTGGTGGGTTCCCATTCCACGGTAGCACCCAAGCCTGCCTCCTCTGGGTGCTGCCTCTGAGTGGGCACCCACGGGAGGCCACAAAACGAACCACACCGAACCACCCAATCAGTGGTTCGTGCCCATCTCTAGTCATGTTATTTCACAAAATTCTACATGCAAAATTCTGTACACAAAGTGCAGTTGTTTAACAAAGGGTAGTTGTTTTGCTACATGTACACGGTGTGCCGTACATGCACAACTGATTGTGCAATGAGAGGTACAACAGACAGCGATCAAAGGACAAAAAGTACTTGTGTAATTGCCCATACAAGTATGGATTTTCACAACAGGGTTTGGTCATTCATCTCCCAACATCCTGTGGCCAAGCTAGAGTTCAAATTTAATCAACTGATAAAAAATTCAGTGCAAAATTTACAGAGATGGAATGGAACGATCTCTAAAGAAATCCTGCCCCCTTTCTGATTGATTGATTGATTGATTGATTGATTGATTTGATTTGATTTGAATCCCGCCCATCTGGTCTATGCGACCACTCTGAGCGGCTTATGTGTCTTTGTTACATTTCTTCTAGAGACGGGGATGAATTAGAAAAATGGTGCTTCGTCGGGATTCATCATTCTTCAAAGTTGATGAATGGAGGAAGTGACAAAGCACCAAGTCTTAGAACGATGCAATGAAGCAACAAAGCACCAAATTTTAACACAATGTCCCACCCAACTACTGATTGGGGGGGGACATTGACAAGCCAGCTGGCTGTGTGAACAGAACTGGTTTCTGTTCTGACAGCCAGCCTGCTTGTTAGTCTCCTGCTAACTGGGACAAACTGGTTCATGCCCATCTCTAATTGCAACCTTTTGGTTGCAGGGACTATTGCTTTAAAATATGATAGTTGAGTTTAGCAATTTCAGATGAAAAGTATCACTACTGATAACCTCGAGAAACAGATGTGAGTTGCTTGACTGATGATAGCCTCTCAGTTATCCTCCCTCCTTCAACAGTCCTGTCTTCGCCTAAAACCCATATTCACCTTGAAATCCCTATTAGGGTCACTGTGATTGTTAAATGCGCAAAGAGTTTGTACACAGCAATTCAAGTGTAGTATTTTAAAAACAGCAACACACATACAGAGTATGAATGGTGCCCTCCCTTTTGTGTGCCAGTAGTTGAAAATAATATTCATATAGTCTTGGTAAAGTTTTGAAAAATGTTTACTGTATAATATACACGTAGAACAAACTAAAACTGCTTTAAAACATTTGTGCTTGACATTGACTTGTGTTCCTGACCGATCTGCAACAGTTTCATAACATTTTCTTATCAGACATAGTAACAGACAAGTAGACTCCTAACAGACAGCACTTAACTGATGACTTCGGACTTTCTTCTAGTGACAGAAACTTTAGCTTCTCTACTACTAACAGAATAATAATGATCACTTTTTTATCTCTCTTTCAGTTAATGCACTTAGTAAGAGCCAGCATTTGCCTGTAGACAATCTTCCGTGGCCACGTGGCCAGCGCAACTAGACATGGAACGCCGTTACCTTCCCACTGAGGTGGTACTTATTTATCTACTTGCATTTGCATGCTTTCGAATGGCTAGGTTGGCGGGAGCTGGGACAAGCGACGGGAGCTCACTCTGTCGCGTGGATTCAATCTTACGACTGCTAGTCTTCTGACCCTGTAGCACAGAGGCTTCTGCGGTTTAACCTGCAACGCCACCATGTCCCAATAGTACCAATTGGTTAATGCCAGCCATAAGCTGAATGATTTCTTAAGTTCCAGCTTGTAAATTACACAACTCTTCTTGTATGCACATACATGCATCCTGTGTTGCACTTATATATCCCAACTGGATATATAATGTATAGGAACCAAGATGGTTTCGTTATCCCTCCTCTTCCGGACTGCCGAACAGTTGTACAGCAGTTGGGGCAAATCGCCAAACCAGCAGTTCATGCCCATCTGTAATTTCAACAGTAGTTCAGTTCTGACTTGATGGCGCAGAGCAATAGCAACTGGAGATGGGGGAAAAAACAGAACAATTCCTTGAAACAACAGCCAGTATCCTGAGACTTGGCAATCTTAACTTGGAAGGGAGGGTTATGAGCGATGCGGTCTCATGAACACATGGTGCCATCTTTCGGACAAGGAAACAATGGCTTCTGTGCACTTTGTGTTCAAAAAGTAAGCTACAAGGGATGAACTTCCCTGTGGAGGCTCTGCCATACTGTGCATCTCCATTATCAGCTTTACCGACTCGCTAGATCAGTGAGTTAGATATAGGCTGGGACTTTGATTCATCACTGTGCGTCCTAAGAAGAGTCAGCCTGTGTAGCCTTGGGCAAGCTGCACAGTCCCCGGATCTCCCACCAAAAGTGAATAACAAACTATGTCTGAGTACTGTTATACCTGGAAAACCCTAAAAAGAGTCACCGTAAGTTGGAATTGATGCCATGTAATTATTATTATTATTATTATTCTACAGTAAGAAGAGATGAAGCATGAATTTTCCTTATTAATATGCCAGATGTCCTCTGTGAAATGATTGCCTAGACTTTTTTGAAAGCAATTCACACACACACACAAAAGAATAAAAAGGAACACATCCATGCTCATCATTACCAGCCAAGCTACCACACTTTGAAATAAACAAAGTAATACCTAATCCTTTCTAGCTGCCTGCAAAACCTGCTGGAAAAATAACACTATTAGTGTTTCCTTCTAACAGCCTCTCTTTTGAAACGGAAACATTTCTTGATTTCATTAGTATCAGATGTATTAAGGAGTGGCAGGACCAACATATTTTAGAAAAGGGCAAAAATTGTTTTCAGAAAGGGCTGCAGCTTCTGCACAACGATTTATTGTATGGCAGCCAGAGACTAACATTACCAAATTGCACCACTACACAAGAAGTTTCATTGCATACACTCAAAATTCTTGATTTTGCATTAATCCCTCTTTTGACAGAATTGTATACAAAGGAAGCAGAGCTAGCAAATAAATATTTGAGAAAGCCTACAGTTTTGAAGAAGTACGGAAAAAACTTTGTCTTATGTGCTGTCAATTCACATCCAACTTGTGGCGATCCTAATTAAAGATGCGCCATTCAAGTTTTTTTCCTACTCCAATTCCCAGAATTCTTCAAAGTTTCCCTAGATACAATTCTGGGAGTCCCAGGCCACAAATACATATCTGCAGACATCTTCATTTCACTCACCTTGACAAAGCAGTGGCCTCCATCTAGGCCTTCACTTCCTGCTGCAGTGCCTTATGGGAGGAAGATGCCACAATGTTTCTTTGGCCTGGCAGATTTTCTACCCTTTCTGTTCAAAAGAGGGTGCTTTCTGAAGAACTACCGCTCCCAGGAAGCATTGCAGCAACTTCCTCCAGGAAACAGGAAATGAAGGCCTAGAAGAAGACCTCAACCTTGTCCAGGTGAGTGAAACGAAAGTGTCTCCAGGTATGTGTTTGTGGGTTAGAAGTCCCAGAATTATACCCTTGGAATTCTTGGATAATTGGTAGAGTTGGAGTCCAGAAAAATATGAATGATACATCCTTATTTATAATATGTTTTTAAAGATAGGTGAGATATTTAAAGAAGAGTTTATACTAGTGCCACTTTCCTGTGACTCTCCATGGCCAAGCAGGGGTTTGAACTCAGATCTCCTGAGTCCTAGTCTGTCACACTCTAGCTGCTACACCACACTATTCCTAAAATAATAATAACCTTTAAGAGCAGAAGACAAGGATGGTGGGAACTTTAAAGAGTCCCCAGAGGACTGATCGGTGCAGAAATGCTCCCTGTTGGATAAAGTGAAAGAGAGGAATACAGGAATTGACTCTCTGCAGGGGGAAAAAAAGTCTGGCAGACTGAAACACTGAACACGAGCATATTTTGCATGAATATTTTTGTTTCAGATCCCATTCATTTTAAAACTATATTATTAAATTCAAATAATTCCCCGCACTCCCCACCCCCACCCTCGCAGCTAATATTCCACGATTATAGGCGATTAATCCTGCCTTCCAGGAGCTGAATATCCAAAAGCAACACGTAAAGATTATGGCGAACAATACACAGAATGCATGGGTTTTCCGTGCAATAAAACGTCCTTTGTTCTTGCCTGTGTTGATATTGGCTGCGCTCATTAACAGTTAAGTGCACAGGCTGAAAAGACCAGCCAGTCCACGGACCCCTCATTTATCATCATTTTTAGAAATATCAGTCTATTTCTTTGGATCAGGTCAAAAACCAGGACTAACCCGTTAAGCTTTGTGGTGACATAAAGCAGGTTATTCATCTTAACGGGTCAGCCCATTAATTTGGGTGCGTTTTTGAAAGTTTCAGATAACTAGTCTGTAGCTGTTTTCCCGGGTCAGTTAATCAAGACACACTAGGTCTACAGTCGCTCTGGCTTTCTAAGAGATGTTTCTTCTCTCTGATGTTTATTCAACTCAGGGCTGTGGAATCTTGTTTGCAAAAGCCGGCTAATGTCTTAAGATGGGCCCTGAAAAAATCTACTTGAAACATGACACTATTAGTGTTTCCTTTTCATAAATTTCCTCTTGAAACAGAGAGACTTCTAGATTTCATTAGTAGCTCCCTAATTTTTGTCCGAACAATGAGTGGCCAAAGTAAAATTGGATCCTTTAAAAAAAGAAACAAAATGTAAAGGCCTGTTCCAGAATGAGCTGTTGCTTTTATACAACAATGTGTTGAGATGTTTTAATTAATGTATTTCTAATCCGCCCTGCGTCAACAGATCTCAGGGTGGTTTACAATGAATAAAATCACATTTAAAAAACCTTAAACAATTCAGATACAGTGGTGCCTCGCTTGGCAAGGATAATTCATTCCAGCAAAATCGCTGTAGAACGAAGCCGTCGTCAAGCGAAAGTAAAAAGCCCATTGAAATGCATCAACAACTGCTCAATGAATTCCAATAGGCGAAATACCTCAGCGTCCAGCGAAGATCCTCCATAGGGCGGCCATTTTCCAGTGCCTGTATAGTGAGGAGTCCATCCTAAAACACAGCGGGGAGCCATTTTGCACAACGGGTGGCCATTTTGAAGACCCGACGATCTGCTGTTTTGATTGGTGTTAAGCGAAAAATCAGTTCCCGAAGCAGGGAACCGATCGTCATTAAACGAAAAATACCCATACAAACATCGTTTTGTGATCGCTATAGCGATCGCAAAATACTCATCATTAAGCGATTTCCTCGTCTAACGAGGCAATCATCAAGCGGGACACCACTGTAGTTTGAAACAACTCAAAACACCCAAGTGATGGGCTTTACAACAATTTATCATAATTCTTGCTTGTCTTTTTTAAAAAGCTAAGGTCATTAGCCCTTTTTTAAAAGCAAAGGTGAATTTTTTCAACAGCATTACATTTAACTTGTATGCGACTTCTTATGTACTCTGTTTAGGGAGCGGGGAGAGATTCAGACCCCTCACTGTGCCATTAAACTTATGGAAGTGACTTCAGGGCATTCTTCCTTTCTCCCTTTGAGTCAGCAATTTCATGTTGGTGCCATAAGAGCAAAACGGGGAGATACAATCCCGTCAACACGTGTTGAACTTTTGGGAGAGAAGGTGAGGATTGAAACAAACCCCTCCGTTGTGCGTAGAATGGAAATGCAAAACAATAACCTCCTAGCTTTTCAGATTCCACAAGACTAAGCCTAACACAGCTACACCCATGGGACACTCCAAACCAGTTGTTGCTGTTGTCATGTGCTGTCAACAATTACATGAGTTTATTTTAGTTTGGACTCCAAACCCCAGAATTCTCCATTCTGGGAGTTCCACCTGGCAGATAGTTCCCAACAGCCACTGGGGACATCTTCCTTTTCCAACAGGAAATTAGGACAACGTTTACTCCATTCTGGGTCATGAGGTCTCCTAGCCTTTCTCCAGGTGAGCACAAGTTGGTTAATCACTGCCCCTATATGTTTCCCCAACCTGAATCGCAAAGGGTATTCATTCTCAACTGGAATAGACTGCATTGAATCAGCGTTGACCTTACTGTGCAACAGATGGAATCAACTTGTAGAGGCCCTAATTAAGGGTGTTCAAGGCAAGTGAGATATTTAAGGAGTGGTTTTACCAGTTCCACTTCCCCAGTTGGTCTCCATAGCTGAGCAGGGATTTGTACCCTATTTTCCAGAGTCCTAGCACTTCGCTCTATCCGCTACACCATGGTTACAATGCTTCCACACCAGGGCAAAGGGTTTTTGAAAGATGATAGCATGGTAGTTGGTTGCCTGCAGTGGGAGTCATCTGACGCATTGGGACGAATGGGCAATTTCTGAAAGAGAAAAGGGAATCCAAAGTTATTTCACTTGTCGGAACCCTAAAAACCCAAACGAGGCCACGTAAAATTAGAAATCAGTTTATAAAAGAGTAATAACTGACCTGTGCAATGTAAATTTCCCAAAGTGTGTGCTCATGTTGGCAACAAGTAATAGCTAATGAAGGGGCTTTATGGAGCTGATTAACAAGACCCTATGCATTTTATTAGGCTCATTTTGCTAATCCTGAAAATCAAGGCATTCCAGGTGTATGGAGCCAAGTATGCAAATGATTTCCTTTCGTCTAGCTGCGGATGTCATAAAAAAAAGAAGTCCGCCAAAACAGGGAAATAAAATGCAGCTTGGCTTAAGGTAGACAGATTTGTTATGCAATAGGGAGGGAAAAAGTAACTAAGATGATTCTGGTTGGTTGGTTGGTTGGTTGATTGATTGATTGATTGATTGATTGATTGATTGATTGATTGATTGATTGATTGATTGATTGATTGATTGATTGCCCATCTAGTGGCAAGCCACAACTCTGGGCGGACTCACAATGATATAAACAAATATTCCCTTCTTCTTACTTCCCAGCCATTACTTGTTGAGCAACAGAGTATGGCTCCTTCTTTTCTTTCAGCAGGTTTCCCAATTTCATAAACACCTCTCTTGTGTAAAAATGGACAGAAGCAGAAATCCCCTTTGTATCTGCCTCCCCAAACAGGGGAAGTTCAGGAACTGGATAAGTGAAGAAGGGCAGAGATGGGAAATGATTGTTTTCTTCACTAAAATGCCCAGAACTCCTCGTTTACCACTTATAGGAAAAAAATACTCTGGGGCAAGGTTTATGCATTCACTGTGGATTTAGGGCTTACCTTTAGAGGAAGAGGAAATAGAAACCAATTATGGGAACAGGATTCTCTTCAGAAAATCTTATTGTTGCTTCTCATGCCACTACTGCTGCTAATTATATGACTAGCTCAGAGAGTCAGAGGTTGGGAGTTCAGTTCCCCACTGTGTGTTCCAAGAGAAGAGCTGGTCTGTGTAGCCTTGGACAAGCTGCACAGTCCCAGAAGAAGGGAGTGGTAAACCACTTGTGAAAACTCTCCAGCTAGAAAAACACAGAGAAGGGCCACCATAAGTCGTAAGCTACTTGATGATGTGTTATTATGATTATTACTATATTGCACGTCTTATTCCTCCACATTGCTGGCACATGGGGATGGACGAAAGGGTCAGGTCTTCAAAATTTGCTGGTGGGATGACATGTTTGCCAACACATCGATCTTTAGATTTCAGGAAGCAAATCAGCAGTTATTAGCAATTGTTTTCATCATGGTAACCAATGACTTTGGAATGACTCTGGTTGCTGAAATTGCCATCTTTTCCATGTATAAGAATAAGAATTGAGGGTTCTCTTATACACGGAAGTACGCTGAGGAGAGAACAAAAACAAATGGAAGGGAAAGCAGGGATCAAAGTGATCCTACAAGGCTTTGATCCCTTTCCCCCTACACTTGCTAAGTCCCACTTAGATTTCTTCCTTTTAGGTTAGAAAAGTGGGGGGCGTCTTATACACAGAAAAATATGGTAGCAGAGGATGCTGTCCTGATTTTGTTTCACCATCACCATCTCCATTATTATTATTATTATTATTATTATTATTATTATTATTATTATTATTATTATTATTATTATTATTATTATTATTATTATTATTATTGACAAGGAGCGCTTGGCTTTTTGAGAAAAGTTAATTCGCAGGGCGTCTTAAGTGCAGATCTCCAATCTAAGATGAAGCGCGGTGCTTTCTCATAAGCTTTGGGAACCCGTTTTAAAAGCATATTGGTGCTTGCACACAGCAGGCAATAATGATCCATTATCCGACAAGCTGAGGAGCTAGAAGCAACACATAAATAAAAAGCAATTGGGCCATCTGCTTTGATTTCTGCAGCATCCCCAGAGGATGGAAGGAACGGCTCTGACTTGCGGCTCCTACTTCTTTCCATCTGCCCTTACATTATCAATAACTGTTAAATTATGTTGCATACTGCAAGGGCTGGCAGATATGGATGGGACAATGTAACACCTGAAAAATCTAGACCCCCCTCCAAAAAAAAGGAAAAAAAAGTGCAACGTTCCAAGCCAGCTGTTTATTTACAGGATCCTGATATATTTTCTCTCCTCATATTTCTCTCCTGCTGCCTTTTTTAAAAAAAAAGCGAAACCCAGATTTTCAAGAGACATTCCAGTTTAGCATAAACACAAAAAGAAATTAAGTGCAGCGCTATAGCACCGCACAAGTATTTTATTGTCTTCTTTCTTGGGGTATTTTTTTTTTGGTGGGGGTAGGTCGGAGGGTTGTGTTTTCCTTCCTCTTTCCATCTCACTTTAAAAAGTGATGGGAGCTGACCTAGAGCAAGGGAGAAGAAACAAAGAAGAAGGATCACAGTCCATGAAACTGAGCAGATTCAAAATTATGGGATGGGGGGAAGGTAGTGAGAACATCTGGGTCGGTGTTACTGCTCCCTATGTTTATAAAACATGCTGGAAGGAGAGAGGGCGATGCACTCTGTACCGTTTTTTGGCTGCTCTGAAATCCCGTGCAAAGCTGTAACTTTTATGAAAAGTTAAGTGTTTATGAAAGCTCAGGGAGTCGAGGAAGCCGGACTGAAGGTCAGGCAGCTCTGCTGCTCGGTTAGCAGGCACCGAGTGGAATTGTCTTACCACAAGCTGCAGGAATGTGGCGTGCTTTTCAGCCATGGAATAATTGCATTCTGAGTTCATTCAATTTTCGACCTGTTTGATGGATGGTTGCCAGTCATGCTGAATTGCACTTTGGGGGGTTTTCGAGCGCGATGGTGTGGCGACCATGAGAGAGAGAGAGAGAGAGATTTCTTAACTACTTTTCATTTGCCCTAAGTCTATGGGGAGGGGGTGGCAATGAAGGGCATTAATCAAGGGACATTTTGGAAGATTGCAGGCATCAAACATCAGCTTTATAGATTTTGAAGGGGAGGAAGTCATGAGCCACAAGTGCTGAGTGCTCATGTGGCTGTATATGCAAACTCTAGAAGGCAGGGATGCCAAATATTTTTGTGATTCATTTTTGTGGGAACGGGGGTGGATCTGCGTCTTTCTCGAAACTCTGCTGTGTTTTGTTTTCTTCTGTTTGATTCATGAGTCACCACCTAGTCTCCTATGCTTGTTGCTTTGACAACACTTTAACCTCCTCCTTCTCCTCCTCCTCATCTTTTTCATCATCTTCATCTTTCTCACCCTCTGTTTTCCTGAAGTACTGCTGCATTTAATTCCCCTCCTCTTTGAAAAGATGATTTACAGTCTTCTGACAGGCTCCTTCGTTTGCTTGCTTGCTTGTTTGTTGTTCGTTCATTTGTTCGTTCATTCATTCATTTGTTCCTTCTTTCCTTCATTCCTTCATTCCTTCGTTCCTTCCTTCCTAGGAATACACACTGCTATTTTTAGGTTTGTTCCTCCAGGCTTACTGTAAATCCTGCAAATTCAGTAATATTTGGGATGACGAATTTAGGGTTGCCATTTGTTCCTCCTGATATGCTCTTCCTTTTCTGTCAGGTAGACATGTGAAAAACAGTGAGATCTTTAGAATATGGCCGAAACTGTTTGTGGAGAAGTCAGTTCCATTTATTTTGGGCAAGCAGCCTCAACATTTGAAAATTTCTTAAAATCTCGGGCAAAAAAGCTTTAGATTTTTTAAATCAAATGTGAAAGAAAGTGAAACTGACAGAGAGGGACCTCAGAAACTGGCTTATACAAAATCAGACCCTTGGTCTATTTACCTCAGTACTGTTGACTTTGACTGGTGGCAGCTCTCCCAGATTTCAGAAATGGTCGTGCTTGGCCTTACCAATGTATTTATCTTGGGGGGGAAGAAAATGGAAAATCAGTGGGATGGGAATGGAAAAACTGAAGTACTGTAGAGAGGGCTATGTCTAAGTATCTGGAACCCTGAATTCAAGAAATTCACATTACAACATTGTATAACAGTGCCTTCTTACTAAATATGGTAAGATGCCCTGGGTCCTCTTGAGGAGAAAGATGGGGTATAACTATTTTAAATAAATAACGTAATACTTGCTTTCTGCTAACAGTAAGTGACTGACATTTCATATAGCATGCATATTCCCATCCACACCCAAAGATCTGTGGCACATCTACATTCATATTACATTTCCTTTCACACTAGGATACATTTAATACCACATTGGTCTGTAGCTTACGATTGTGCTGGAACACTGGGGTTGTTTTTACCCGGTTGTCCTGCTGTGTCTTCATACAGAATCACAGAGTGTATTGGGCCATAACTATGCCCCGTCTGATGCTGAATGTCTGAACTTCTGCCACTTAGTTAGGCATCCTTCAGTCTCGAGAGACTATGGTAGCGTGCTCTGTATGGAGGGCTTGGAACAGCGCCTAGTGTGGCTGAGAAGGCCAATTCGAGAGTGACAGTCCCTTCCACACTGAAGACAAATCCAATCTGTCCCCTGTCCGGCTCCCTGGTTTTGCTGCTTTTGTGACTTCCTCTTTGCCTCGGCCTGCTGGGCAAGGGTCTCTTCAAATTGGGAGAGGCCGTGATGCACCGCCTGCCTCCAGGCTGAACGCTCAGATGTCAGGTTTTCCCATCTGTTGAGGTCTATTCCTAAGGCCTTCAGATCTCGCTTGCAGATGTCCTTGTATCGCAGTTGTGGTCTCCCTCTGGGGCACTTTCCCTGTACTAATTATCCATAGAGGAGATCCTTTGGAATCCGACCATCAGCCATTCTCACGACGTGCCCGAGCCAACGTAGACGTCGCTGTTTCAGTAATGTGTTCATGCTGAAAATTCCAGCTCGTTCTAGGACTGCTCTGTTTGGAACTTTGTCCTGCCAGGTGATGCCAAAAATCCGTCGGAGGCAACGCATATGGAAGGTGTTCAGCTTTTTCTCCTGCCGTGCACAAAGGGTCCATGACTCACTGCAGTACAGGAGTGTGCTTAGAACACAGGCTCTATAAACCTGGATCTTCGTCTGTGTCATCAGCTTCTTATTGAGCCATACTCTCTTTGTGAGTCTAGATGCAACATATGGTTTCTGTGAGCAAAGAGGAGAACAGAGAAGAGGCAGTAAACCAGACATTAAGACGGCACCTACAGTCTGCAGCCACTACTATAACTCTTACCACTCTAATATACAAAATTTGTGGATTCGAGTTTAGTGAATTACCAGAACATCTAAGGAAAGAGATAGACGTGAAGGAAGTGAGAAGGAAAGAAGGTTTTAATGTAATTGTCCTGAAGATAATAATAAACATACTTCTATGATTTTATATGCTTGGCTGGAAAATATGAAGCAAAAATCGAAGCACTCACAATTCAACCTATGTAAATGCCTTGAAAAGCTCAAATAATGTATCTTGTCGAACTTGCGAGAAGCCGTCTCCTCCACTTTCCCCCTTATTAGCATGGAGCCTGCCTTCTCTGATGAGTTCATAAGCTGTTCACAGACTGGCAGGATGTAGCAACTTTGCAAGGCAATGTTTAAAGATCTTTGACATCTGAGAAAGCCACAAAATCCAATAATCCCACTTTCAGAACTGCAGGGTGTCCTGTGAGATCAATCTCATATCTAAACATCACATAAAGGCGAGGCGCTGCATTATAGACTGGCCGGTATTGAACACCAGCTAAGAAACAACATTAGCCACTGGGGAAAGTCAGCCTTTACCAGTGGGGATGGAAAAGGATTGTCAAATTCATTCTGATTATTTTTTTTCAGCCTGAAGATTAAAGCTGCCCTCATTTTTTCCCTCTGCATTATTGATACAAGCATGTTTTGACATCACTTTCAGTTTTATTGAAATGTGCCAGATGCATTTTATGGCATACATTATGATGGAAGAGTATATCTGTTTTCACAGTACATCAACAATGCTGGTATCTTCATCAAGTGCTCTGTAATCTCCACAGAGACACCATCCAGTTGAACATGCCTGAAAAGTACTGTATTTTTCTGTGTATAAGACGCCCCCATGTATAAGATGCTCCCCACTTTTCTAATCCAAAATTAAGAAACCTAAGTGAGGATTAGCAAGTGTAGGGGAAAGGGATCAAAGCGCTGCAGGATCGCTTTGATCCCTGCTTTCCCCTCCACTTGTTTTTGTTCTCTCCCCAGCTTACTTCCGTGTATAAGACGACCCTCAATTTTTAGTCTAAAGATTTTAGACAAAAGTATAGTCTTATACATGGAAAAATATGGTATATCCCATGGCGTAGACTCTGTTGAACTCAGTGAGGTCTGTTTGCAAGTAAACTTACAGCGTACGGATTGTGCTATACTGTGGTGGAACTGGTCAGTGGTTCCCAAACATTTTTGACTCCGCCCTCTTGATTTACTGACCACTGGCCATGGCTCCCCTTTCTCGGAGTGGCCATCAGGGGTCTCTCTGCCAGCAAGGGCAGGACCTTCACACCCCAAGAGTCCTCCCATTTCTTACCCCACCAAATATGAGGGTCCACCTTCTTCCAGGTCCAGATGCAGGAAACTCATGAGATCACCCAACAAGCATCTCCACCAGGGGCTATAGGGATAAAGAAAGGAGAGGCAGGCAAACAGCTTCCACTTCCAGTTTCTGTTTGACATGGAGCTATGGATAGTTCCTCTATAGCCTTCAGAGGATCTTCGTTTCATCTCTTTTTCTGTGGCACCCCTGGCTGGATTCTGCAGTGCCCCACAATGCCATGGCACACAGTTTAGGAACCTCTGCACTAGGTCATTATTTCTGGATCAAGCTACAGTAAGCAATATCATTAGTCTACATTTAGAATCCCTACTTCCTTAAAAGTGAAAAATGACTTCTAATGGGAACTTTTTTTCACCTCTGTATCTTGCATTCTGGTGTCTTTTGCTTTGTCACTGGAAGGTGAACATGCCTTTAATTTTCAAGTCTGTTTGTCAATGCATTTACCGCCGAGGAAATCATACTGAGAAGGAAATAAACCAGGCTCGTCATAGAGAATACACATTTCTAGTAACTAGAATCCAGTTTAAACTTTAGGTACACTTTTAAAGCCTCAAACTTCTTCAACTAATTCTGCATTTTCTCTGCTGTGCTTTTTTGGCCAAATATAGGAAGCCAATTATTTACACATACTGAACTAATAATGGTAGCTTCTTACCACTTAAAAAGCTACACATGAAAGCCAGTATGATATACAGTGGTGCCTCGACGTACGAACTTAATCCATTCCAAAAGATGGTCGTAAGTTGAAGCACCATTTCCCATAGGAATGCATTGAATCCATTACAGTGGGGGTGGGGGTGTGAATCAACAAAAAAATAAAAAAACAAAACATTGCAAGAACCATCTGAAATGCAATTAATTCATTCCAGGCAAAGGAAAACCCTGCAAGACCCATTGAAAATGGGGGGAAAATCAAAAGCAAACAACCCTTGCAAGACCCATCAGAAATGGGGGGGACCCAAAAAGCAAACACCCTGCAAGACCCATCGAAAATGCAAAAAGAAAGAAAACCAAAAAGCAAACAAACCCCGCAAGACCCATCGGAAATGCGAAAACCACCCCTCAAAAAATACAAAGACTGCAAGACCCATCACAGCACAGAAACATAACTCCCCCAGCCCAAAACCACACTGCAAAGCCCACCCAGAACAGGCAGTTTTTAAAAAGCAGAAAGCAGCACCTTACTAGGCAGTCCGAACCCTCCTCCAAACGCACACTCTCTAACCACTGGGGCGAAAGAGTTACAAAGAAGCAGCCTCTTTGCTGCCAGCGGTTAGCAGTTTGAATTTCCTGCCTTTTTCTTTGCCTTTCTTCCGATTGTAACTTGAAGCTCTGGTCACAAGTCGAAGCAAAATTTTGTGGTCGGAGCTGGTCGTTAACTCAAATTCGCCATAAGTCAGGATGTTCGTAAGTTGAGGCACCACTGTAATGCATTGGTTCCCATCCTTGGGTCCCCAGATGTTCTTTGACTACAGTTCTCAGAAATCCTGGCCAGCACAGCTAGTGGTGAAGGGTTCTGGATGTTTTAGTCCAAGAACATCTGAAAACCCAAGGTTGGGAATTAAGAGTATAGTAGATAGAGAGATGGACTAGAACTCAAGATACCTGAGTTCAGATTCCCTTTTGGTCATGAGGGAATGGTAAAGGCTCATCATCTGCATAAACCTAAAAAACCTTACCAAGGTCACCATAACGCAGAAAGAACAACATTGTTTGCACTAGGGAATCCTTACAGAATTCTACATTTGGTTCCATACTTAAAGATTTTCAAGTTATAAATATTTGGTCTTATTTCCAAAGTAAAACACTGCACTAAGAACTCTCCAGTTGTCCATTTTCTAAAAAACTCCGTGTTCTGTGTAGAAATCTGGTTCCTTTCTTCCATCCCTACGCTATTCAGCTGTCAGCTTCTTCTCTCCTGCCCACCAGCTCACCCCATCTAAACAACTAGAGATGGACATGAACCACCAGTTCAGCAGTTCATGCCGATTTGATGGATACCCAAAAAGGTGTTTGGTGGTTCAGCACCCTGCCTCCACTGGTGGCCACCCACTCAGAGGCAGCGCCCAGAGGAGGCAGGGCAAGGAAGCTGGGGTGCTGCTTCCAAGTGTATGAATGCTGGAGGAGGGTAGGGCAGCCAATCACCAGATACCCGTTCAGGCATCTGTGAAACCAGCACGAACCAGTGGTTGATGCCCAACTCTCTGAACAATCTATGCAGCTTTCTCATTTTACCTGTTGCAACACAGCTATCAGATTTTGTCAACTTACACAGAAAGTCATTTTTGAAGAGTTGCAGAATAATACTATGAAGGCTTTATGTCATTATCCAGTTGCAACATGCTCTAAACGTGGCAGGTTTGCACGATGCATATCTGTATCATGGAAAAGAGGTGAGAAAGAGAGAGAGAGATCAAGGAAAATGAATTTTCTGATGTTCTTGCTACAGTTCTCTGGTTAGCCAGTCCCTTTCAGCATATAGCAAAGTCGATCAAAATTATGTATTAAGGTGGGTTTTCAAATTCTGTTTTCATCCATTGTAATGATTTTTACAAGCTGATTGCATTTGCCTCTTCATTCCATGACACAAGTCAATAGATATCCAATGGAACTGTAGTTCATTTATATCTGAATTGATGATCTGTCCCCCATTAGCTTGTGTTTCTAACACATTCTGATACATTAGTAAATAGGCTTGTCTGATTAATCATTAGTACATGAAGAGAATTAGCCACCCTGTGCCAAATGGAATTATTGACAATGATAATAAAACCCAGACCTGGTAGCCGAAATTTCCATTTGCAAACTGGGTTTGAATGACAGTAAGGCTGTTCTGTTTATGTTGTGGACAGAACATCCATATATATATTTAAAATAGTGTTCTCCTTCTCTATGCAAGCATGTGGACATGGGCGCACAAAACAAGGGTTGAAGAGAGAGAATGATCCAGAATGAATCTTGGTTGAAGGACCCCCAATGAAATCAACAGAACTTGGTTTGGTGATGATGCAACTTATTCCTTTGATTTCATTGGCCTAGATCCATTTGGTAGGCTCAACTATAGAACCATTGAATCAGTTGCCAAATGGGGAATCAACATTTAGTTAAGACCACCTATGCCAGCTTCCAGGAAAAGTTAAGCCTAACTGCAGAAGAATCCGCCAGCTCTGATATCATGGGTTGCATCCATGCCAGGTATTAGCCCAAACTTTAACATAGCTATCCAAGGTGCTGAACTTTCAACATAGGGTTCAGTGCTTGGATGGCTCTTGTAAACTTCAGGCTCAAACCAACAGCAGATTCCATACTTCACTGTGATGAGTAGAACCAGTCTCAACTGTTCAAATGAAATTGTTGATCTCTTCTAGAATGGGCACTTTGAATCAATGAGAACTTTGTTACTTAGTGCCAACTGGTCAATTTCAGCTAGAACTAACAACTGGATAGTTAGGAAGTTTGGCCATTTGTATAGTTTTAGTTTGTTCATTTTCAATCGGGGAAAGAAAATATTTATTAATCCATCCTTTTCAATTTCATTGCTTTATTTCTTTCTAATGCATCCCCATTACCTTGTTATCTTCTCTAACTACACATTCTTGCAAAGCTTGGCTTTATGTCCGCTTCAATATATTATCCGTATTAAGAAAAAGAAGTGGCCAAATGGTTTATCTTGTTTTCCGAAGCGATTTATGGAATTCCGATGCACAATAATTTTGCAAAAAATCACAATCAAATGAATAATTAGCCTTGTATCATGTCTTGGATGTCGCAGGGGGTCTTTGTGCCATAAGTCAAGGAGATGTACCCAGTAAGGTCACCGTTCTATCATTTAAAGCTATTACTCCATTTTGCTGCAGTCTCACCCATTAGATTTAAAAGCACTCCAGCAAGATTGCCAAATGCATTAAAGTTAGCTAAATGATAGCTCTACACAGTGTAATCTACCAAAACCTTGTGAATTGCGTAATTATTGTTTATGCAGCAGTTTTGCTGTATGCAGAAGATTTGTGACACATATGCGCTGAATATTTAATGCCTGCGCTTTTTCCAGAGGTGGTGAAATTCATAAAACAGCAAAAGCCTGACGAGAAAACTGGGTATGATTTTTTTAAAAAGACATCCATTTACCTTCTAATAAGTTCACAAAATATCGGATACCAACGGTGAAAACACGTGAGATACGGAGTGAGGGTTTTAGATTCCTTTCTTTTTAGTTTTCAAGCCATGATACCTACGGGAATGGTTTCAAGATTTTTTTACTATGATCTTGTGCTGATGACAGATCAAAGGCCCTCAGTGATCTTTCTTAAGTGCTAGAGGGAAGAATGGACATATTTCTTCTACAGGTTGGGTGTTTTAAGCTGAACCCAATGTTGTATTGTCCTACACAGATGAGTAGTAACTTCTTAGAGCTTCAACACAGTGGGGATTCTAAGCCCTGCTTGGAGATGTCAACATGGACATTGTTACACACAAACTATGAACTCAACCACTGTCCCTTAGAGCAGTGGTCCCCAACCTTGGGCCTCCAGATATTCTTAGACTACAACTCCCAGAAGCCTTGACCACCACCTCTACTGGCCAGGATTTCTGGGAATTGAAGTCCAAGAACATCTGGAGGCTCAAGGTTGGGGACCACTGCCTTAGAGAGAAAGGAGCTTTTTTTGACACAGAATGTCACTTTATACCTCTTTGGACCATTGATCCATGCATGTAGTGCAGTAATGTCTATGTCAACTAGCAGTGACCCTCAAAGGCTTCAGATGTGTTCTCCTTCACATTAAGAGATTGAGGATTGAACTCGAGTCCCCTTAATGTGCAAAGCATGTGCTGTCTCACTGAGCTAAATGCAAATAGTGCACCCAAGTCTACTATTAACATACGAACAACAGGACTGAATCCTCTTGGAAAACAGGATCTCCCAACTTCTGATGGTGTTGAACAAAACAGCAATAGCAGCAGCAGCAGCTACTGGCCTGTGGCTTCATGCCTACAGCTAAGACAAAGTAGCTTGTGTTAGATTTTAGCTCCTGGAAGTTACAAATAAGAAGGCAGCAAATACTATGGCCTAAAAGATAAAAAATGTTGACTTATCTCTCAGCAATGGGCTCAATGAGTCTATAGCAGACGAGACCAGCCACCAGATTGAAGGCTGCATAATTTTTATAGTTTGAATGTTTTATTCAATAAATCACTAGAGATGTGAAAAGATCTCACCACTAGCAAGATTTCGGCTGAGATGGATTAGTGGCTTATCTTGCCATGCTGAGACTATCAAGGATTCAGTGACCCCCCTTCCTCCAGGAGCCAGCCTACCTCCAGCTCAAGAGCAGGACACTATCAAGCGCTTCCCCCTATTCTGCTTACGCCATCTTGCGTACACAACTAGTCTCTGGTTGTCCTTTGTAAAGCTACCCATATTCACAGAATGGATAAGCACATGCGAGCAACCCATCCAAGGCTACTCTCTTTCAGTGCTGCTGTCCATTTTACAGAGATGTGCAAAGATCAGTCTCAATAGGCAAAATCTCTACAAGGTGAACCAGAAATAACTTTGCTATCCCATGGCAGGAAATGCCTTGTTGGTTCCTTCCTTCCTTCCTTCATTTGTTCGTTCATTCATTCATTCGTTTGTTTGTTCCTTCCTTTCTTCCTTCTGGTATTTTCTTGGTTTTTGTGAGAACAAATAAAGTCAGGATTTGCACCTATACCCTAAGGTCCTTGAAAGGAGGCCATTATAAATACATAGTCAATTTTTAGTCTTAAAAGATAAAATTTACTGTAATGAAGCAAGCAAAATGGTCAAGTGCCACACTTTCAATATTTGAATATATATTTAATAATTTAAATATATATATATATAGAGAAAGTGTTTTTGATTTGGAGTCTGCCCTTCTGTTGAAAGCTCTGCCTTTGATACAAAGTCTCATGGATCCAATTTTGAGGAGATTTCCCCACTTCTTCAACCCTTCCCCCTCAGCAGAGTTCCCCCATCTCATGTCACAGAGATGGAAAATTGGTTGCCAAGAGTTAGGAAGGGTAGAGAAGTCTATTTCCTCCCATGATACTGCAGGTCCCTAAATCTGGATTCAACCCTCCCAAAGGAGGGGATCCGAAACACCTTCCCAGAGGAAAACTAATATTTGCATATTGATATTTGCATAATTACATTTGTCTCCCAATAGTCAGCTGTATGCCAACTATACTTCAATGGAAATAATAGTAAGACTGTTGGCTGATACACAGCTGTATCTTACATCCTCTGTTGCACAATTTGCTCTGGCAGCTAAGAAGCTGAGGCTTCAATTTGTTAAGCTTCATAATATTACATAAATGTTGAATATAGTGGCTTTGATATTATACACTATGCTGCCATTCCCAGAATGGGTTTATTGACCCCTGCGGCATCCTTTTGTCTTAACAGTTTTTATGTAAGTGTGTCTTTGTAAAGGCCTATGGCCAGAAACAATAAAGGTACAATGTGTGTATATTTACATTTGTGATGAGATGCTCCTGTGGACCTAATTTCTCAACCTAATTTCTCAACACATAAGTGCCTCCCCCCCCCCCCCATAATGTCTTAAGCATTACTCTCAGACAAGTTGCTTTTTTGGCTCTTGGGATTGATGAACTCTGAGAAATGCAATCTTAAAAAAAAGTAACTTTCCCAAACTGTGTTTTTAACAACTGCCGAGACCTACATTGCTCCTTTTAGAGAGCTATTTTAACTTACCATAAGCCGACTGGATATTGATCCATGCAGTGTAAGTTTTATAAGTACTTTTACTGTTTCAAGTTAAATGCTCTCCTCCTTCCAATCTCTAGAAGCACAGAAGAAAGAGACTCATTGTCCTATGGCAAAAAAATATTAAAAATGCTTCCTATATTTCAGTTTCCCTAGCTGAGTTCTGGGAAGTAAATAATACTAATAACATTTTTTTTCAGCACGCATCTTAGCAATTACTGTATATTATATAAACACTGGTATGTAATGTACCATAAATCTGTAACTGAAGAAATGCTAACCTGAAATAAACTTGTTTTTAATAGAGCAATGGCTGTCCTTGTTATGTGTTTCCACTGGTTTAGGGTCATGTTTCTTGAGCATTTGCGCTACACGTTCAACGTCCCAGCTCGAAGGCAGCCCAGGCAATTCTGTTTGAAGGCTGCTGAGAAGCTCTGCACCTAATAAGGCAAAGGAAGCTCTTCATTTTTCTGAGAATTGCAGAGCTGAAAGGGACTCTGTGGGTCATCCAGTCCAGCCCCTGTCAAGGAGGCCCTGTGGGGGAATCAAACTCCCTATCTCGGACTCTGCAATCAGAGACCTAAACCACCAAGCTCTCCAGCAGTTCTTTAGCTCTGCTCATGACTTTGAAACACAACATTCAAGCACTGTTGGTTAGCTCAGTGGTTTGGAGAGCAGAGTGTGAAACCAGAGGTTGGGAGTTCGATTCTCCACTGACGAGGGCTGGATTCGAGGGTTCATAAGGTCCCTCTCAGCTCTTCAGTTCTAAAATTGCTATCACCATTATGACTATTATTATTGCTACTATTACCGTCGTTGTCGTCGTAGTTGTTATCATCATCGTCATTATTGGCTTCATAGCTGTACTTAACAACTGTGGTGCCTGTATGTTACATATAAAGCATTAGAGACACAAGAATCTACCTAGTTTGTTTTGTTGCACTTCTTTGATTGATTGATTGATTGATTGATTGATTGATTGATTGATTGATTGATTGATTGATTGATTGATTGATTGATTGATTGATTGATTGATTGCACTTATGTGCCACCCATCTAGACATTGTCTACTCTGGGCGGCTCACAACAGACAAGATAAAAACAATTAATATATAATTATAATATATAACGTCTCTAAACCCTACTTGCATTTTCTTCTGTTCTTGATTTAATATCAGGTGGCAAGACTTGTGTTGGTTTGTGTGTGTACATGTGCAAAATTGTGTGCATTTTAGTGCTTTTGCTCACCTATGTATCGTTCAATACATTTTTCTCAATGTGCATACTTTCCTCCTTGACTGATATGCAGTCCCTTTTGTGTACATTTATTTGCATATAATCCAAAATGTGGAAAACAGTCAAAGGACCTGTTAAACCTGTAGCTGTGTCTTCCCTGTGATAGTGAGGAGGTAAGACACACACATTTGGAAATAGATGTCCATACCAAGAACCAGATAAATGCATACACTTGGTACTGCAAATCTCTTTTATATCTCTAGAGTGGATTTGGGAAGGCCTGGTGGGCATGATGCCACTCTCTTCTATCATATGTTTCATGAAGGGAAGATGTTTTGAAGATGAGAACAAAGGTGAACTAGAGCTTTCTTCTTTCTTTTCCTTGACATTCCAACCAAATTCCTTCCTTCCTTCCCTAGCAGTGAATCTTTCAAGCAGCTGAAAGACAGAATGGAAGAGATCATTTGTTCATCTTAGCTCCAATTTGCCATTGGGTAAAGAAGTCAGTGTAAGCATTTGATGAACTTAATGTCAGCATAGTTCTTTCACTGGATCCCATTCTTTCTCACCTAGGAAGAAAATTCATTTTGAATGTACTATCTCAGGTGGCTAATCCTCCCATATCATAGGGAGGTGGAACAGCAGGAGACATTAGTTATGAGCAGATGAAACCTCATGCTGATTTTTATTAGTAGCTCAGAGTATCTGAAACACAAAGGTCAAAATCCTCTTGCATAATGTATGCCTGCATAAAAGGAATGATGTCACTGGTGGTACCAGGGTCTCCTTTTGGTTTCCTCATTGCTTCAGATTTGCCTCCTTGTGTGCAAGTTGTGTGCAGCCCTGAATCAAAGAAGGGATTCTTTAATTGGTGGCAATTTTCTGGCTGGCAACCTGAGTGAAAGAAGGGACTCTTTAATTAGGGGCAATGTTCTGACTGACAGTGTGCAACTGAGTGCAAAAACCAGTTCTGTGCAAGCCCATTAAAGCTGCTTAGAACTTTTCTGCTCTCCAGTTATCTGATTTTTGGTTTGCACTACATTTTTGCCATAGAATTTTGGCTATTGTTTTTTTTAAAAGGGCCTACGTTTTTCATTAGCAAGGGATTAGTATTGAATTGTGCAAGTCCTACCAACCTATTTGTAATGGAATGAAACGGCCAGGCTGATGGCCTTTTAAGTGTTTTTTACATATTGCGGCAGAAAAGAGTTTGTAAATGATTTATGAATCCTTTGGATGTTGCCAGAGAATATTTTGGCCTCTTATTACTTCTTAGAACTCGTTGACTGGGAACCTTTAAACTAATTTCTTTCCACTCATATTCTAAATTTCGTTTTTCTTTTTTTTAAAGTTGCAAGTATTTTCATCCTACTAATTCCTTCAACCTACAGTGGTTGGGGTGCCCTAGAGATATTAAACAGGCGATAAATGTTGATGACAGTTATGTTTTCTTTGGGTTGTGCCTTTTTTTTTGTTACAGATGTCTGTGAGTGAAACGAAATATTAATTTGACTAAACCCATAAGAAAACAAAACAGAATAAACCAGAAAGTTCAGGCCGGCTTGAGAATGCTTTATATCTCCATTAACCTAATACAACCATATAATTTGATACCTTGGAAAAGTCCAGAAGAATATTAATTCTGTACAAATGCGGGAAGTCACATGACATACTTTGGGGAGAAATATAGTCTCCATAGATTTAATTCCGTGCAAATGGTTAGACGTTATTGCCTAAATGAAATATTCAGAATGAGAGGTTATGGCTCACTGCTATTTTTATGGAATGCTGCTGAAACAGACAGCTTCTGATGCTACATCAAAGATGAGCTCTGTGCTAGATAGACATATAAGGGAGTATACAAGAAGAGTACACTTCTCCCTTGCATTGCACGAGTCTGGACAACCAGTTCTGATTATATATTGATTTTTTTCAACCAACCAACCAACCCATCCATCCATCCATCCATCCATCCATCCATCCATCCATCCATCCATCCATCCATCCATCCATCCATCCATCCATCCATCCATCCATCCATCCATCCATCCATCCATCCATCCATCCATCCACAAACCAACCAACCAATACTGTGCTCTTGGCCACCCAGAATCCCATGAGTTCAACACTGAAGGTGTTATAGTGGTCTACTTGCATGTCAACACAACATCTCTGTTTCAGCCTCTAGATCTTCTAACACATGGTACACATGGATTCATGGTACTGCATGGAAAGGATTGTCAATGGTATGGAAGAGAACCCCTGTATTCTCCCTCCTCCCTCTGTGACATCTTAATGTTTTGTAGTTACATTTGGAATGGTGTAAGAGTTATACATGGATTTTGAACTCTACGGGGGCCCGGGGGCCCTAACCCTAGCATTACCAAAGGGAGACGTGTACTCTGTAATCTGATAAAGCAGAGGATACCCATCATTGCCAGGCAGGTGTATGACTGCTAATCAATGCTGGTGTTGAAACAAAGTCAGCTGGAAAGGATGCTTCTCAGCCTTTTGGCTAAGATCAAGTGTAGAAAGGATGCTTCAGTGCTGGTGGGTGTTGTGGTTGGGAAAATTGTTTGGTCCAAAGAAAAGAGATAGGAATTGTCCTTCTAACTCAGTATGGTGAACTCTGACTGGCAGCAGAGTTTGGGGCAAGATCCTGTACTAATGCTACCTGGAGATGCCTATAGAATCTCCTTATGCTGCAGCTACTTGATCGTGGAAACTCACTGGAGGATCCCAACAGCAAAACCAGTCCTTGAATAACTCACTTACTTTGAGAATCCTTGTAGGGTCACCAGGTGTTGGGTGTGACTTAATGGCATGTTGTGCATTATTTGATATGTATTGTTTCCAAGTCACTTTTTTCATTTCCAGTCACAAATGTTGTCTCCTAGATGTTCTAAGACTGTAGATTTGTGAAATGAACTTTAGCTCTGTTGTGAACCCATGTGGCCTTGTGTATGGATTCAGGAGATCTGGATTCAGATCTCCACCTGGTTATGGATACTCACTGGAGGATCGCAATGGCTAAACCATTCCCACAGCTATAAATACTCAACCACCCAACAAACAGCAACAGATCATGGACAGAGTTCCTACTTCTGTTCCTCTGAAGATGCCGGCCACAGAGAACTGGTGAAACATCAGGAAGAACAACCTTCAGAACACAGCCAAAGAACCTGAAAAACCCACAACAACCATTCCTTAAATGCCTCACATACATTGAAAACCCCAGGAGGTTCACTAGATGTTGGATGTTACTTGATGGCTCATAACAAGCATTGTTTTAGGTCCCTTTTCCTGCTCTTGATCCATCAGCTACAGAAGAATAATACAGCACTTCCTTAATGCATATCTTTCTTTCTCTGGCATTTATTACTAAGTACAAAAAGGGACATGGTGGCGCTGCGGGCTAAGCCGCAGAAGCCTGTGCTGCAGGGGCAGAAGACCAGCAGTCGTAAGATCGAATCCACGCGACGGAGTGAGCACCCGTCGCTTTTCCCAGCTCCCGCCAACCTAGCGGTTCAAGAGCATGCAAATGCAAGTAGATAAATAGGGACCACCTTGGTGGGAAGGTAACAGTGTTCCGTGTCTAAATCACACGGGCCATGTGACCACGGAAGATTGTCTTCGGACAGACACTGGCTCTATGGCTTGGAAACAGGGATGAGCACCACCCCCCAGAGTAGAACACGACTGGACAAAAATTATCAAGGGGAACCTTTACCTTTACCTTTACAAAAATCTAAAATGCATGTATGACAATGCATATGTCAGTCACTAGAAGTGTGAATTGCATATGTTGGAAGACCAAGTTTAACTAGGCTGCCGACGGCCATATGACAGATTAACACTGATTCAGCACATAATAACCATGCAAACCTGAATCTATTCATTTATTTCAAGCACATGTGAACTGTGGGAAGAATCTCTCTTATAATCTAGTGTTAGTCTATTCACTGCATCATAAAATTAATTTGTCTAATTAATGACATTAGTCCTTTTATACATGCATAATTCATATTAATTGATACATTGCCCCCTCCCCCCCAAGAATACCTTTCGGAAGAAAAATGATCCCATTAGGGTGAGTTTAATCCAAACCAAGGCTGACAAAGCATGGTTCTTCCGAGGCTTATCTTCAGCTTCGTTAATTGTCATAAGCATTCTAAATTGATTATTCTTACATTAACATAGGACGTTTCATTTATCAATGTGTTGGCTGCAAAGGAAATTTGTCTAATGGATTTGGTTAGTGCTGCTAAATAAGTATGTTGGGCCATTTTTTCACTATGGCTCAAGGGTACTCAGAGCATATTAATTTGCTCATCCCCACCCGAAAAAAAAAACACCACTCCCCCCAATATATATAGAAATATCATACAAAATGAGATTTCTGACACTGAATAATTTTTGTGATATTCGTTCCGGTGATAATTGAGTGTACACCCAGTCACTTTTTTATTGCTTGTCCGTTTGGGAAACAGTTTGATAAACAGCAAATGTTAATATTTCTGATGAGCGATGCGAGAGAGCCTTCCGGGGCTACAGAGGTGCCCAAAGTGTAGGGAGAATTAGTTAAATATGCATTTTAAGGAGCTGCTCGGAGGAACAGAAATTATAATGGAGTCAGCCAATGTAATGTACAGCCCTGTGGTTAACGTTTTAATAATTCATCCATAGAAAATCAAGTTTACGGCCGGCCGGCCGAGGGCCGTAGGAAAAAGCATAAGATTTAAGTGAAAGCAAGGGTCTTCCAAATTTGTCTTCCTGTTAGGCTTATAATAATGCCTTTTAAAATGTATGTATAAACAGATAAAATTCTCTTCCCAAATAATCCATCTGGCTTTCATACAGAACTGCATAGCTGTTGGTTGAGCAATAATTTCCACCAATGCTACTTAGGACATGACATGGAACATGTTTGATGCGTGCGCTCTCAACGATGCTGAAGCTTTTCTGAACTCACCTCCTCCCTCTGTGGTCCACTCCCAATTTGTTTGTTAATTGTGGGCAACTGTTGTGGCCTGGAAGTGCTGAGCTGGATTCACACAGCTGGATTTGTCACTTCAGTACAAAGAAGCCTTAAGCAAAAGGCTTTCAGGAGGCGGATGAGAAATCAAAAGCCTTCTTTTGCAGCCTCTTGGCCATCTCATTTAGGACTCCTTGTCTGTGAACTGTCTCTAGACTATGGAAACAAAAAGAACACAGAAGAACCCATTTTGAAAAATTCTGGGATATCCTGATGAGCCTCAATAAGAGGAAGAGGAGGAGGAGGAGAGGACCATGATATAGAGCAGTGGTCCCCAACCTTGGGCCTCCAGATGTTCTTGGACTTCAACTCCCAGAAATCCTGGCCAGCAGAGGTGGTTGTGAAGACTTCTGGGAGTTGGAGTCCAAGAACATCTGGAGGCACAAGGTTGGGGACCACTGATATAAAGGGACATTGACCAGGCGTGGTAACAAAATCTTGGAAGTTTATAAAACTCCACATGATACCAACCCTGAAGAAGACAAGCAGAACATTTACACCGAAAGTGCTAGAGAAGATAGGTGGTTTGAGAGAGGAGTCAAGGAGGCCATACATGTGCATATAGAAAATCCCTCACTCAGCAGGGGTGGAGGCCTTAGATACAATCTGTCTCCTATTTATCAAGCTCCCCTTTCGTCTGTCCCCAGAAACATCAGGACCACACACCAAAAAATCTACTGTAAATGACTGTTAAAGTCCTGTGACGAAGGGTAGAGAAGAACTGCAGAAGAGAGATTTTCACTCGCTCAGCCCCATCCTTTGTCCATCTAATGAGCCTGTTCAGACCAGGGGGAAGTGAAACCAACATGGAGGATATATCAAGACTCTCCTACCAACTCTCCTCACAATGAAGAAGCTACTTGGATGCAGAGTGAAACGTTTCAACCTAATAAGAAAGATATCCAGTTGCCATGACTCAACTTCCAGATACAAGCACTCTACTCTGTAATTATCCCTGCTTTTAGTGTCTTTCTCAGCATGAACATCCCAAGAAATAAAAGGGAGGTACTAGGTTGGCCCCAATCCAGTAAGGCAGGAGTAGTGGATGCATCCACAGCTGTCCTTAGGATGTTTCTCCCTTCTCATTATTAACTCTGACACATGTTAAGGTCCCTGCTGGAAAAGGGAGCACCTAGAATGAATCTACAGTTCTGTTCTTCCTCTTCTCCCCTGTTTTAATAGAGTTGATGGAGCTGATGCTAATACAGTTGAACATCCTTTAGATCCTGATACATACTAGAGTATCCCACAAACAATTTGGGTGTAGAGTGTTTTGTGGCAGTCAGAAGCAGGGACTTACTCTAGTGTGATTTGCTACACTAAGCAACAGGATTTTAGCCAATGTCTCCTGAGAACAACAGAAAATTCTGCTTCGCTTTGGTTGTGCTTTCGAAACAAGCCTGGTTGACCTTCAATTTGAAGCAAAAGCACTGTTTGATTTGGAAGCATCTTTGATATTAATAGCTCTACAAATTCTTTAAAAGACAAAAAGGGGAGCACACGGGCCTCACATTTGTGATCCAATGAATCGGTCGTTCCCCCTTATAGTGCAGAACAAAGTTATCAGCTTTTCTGCGCTCAAACCTTCTGCATCTAAAACGCCATTGAAAGATTATCTCCTTTCTCTTGTTATTGTTCCACACCTAGGCTACTTTCAAAGGGAATGATAGCCTACTACCAAATAAGAGTTTAGTCCAAATAAAAAATTGAATTTAGCCTTCCTGTTGACAAGTTGATGGATCTCTGAGCTCTCATGACTGAATTCTCTGTTAAACGTGTTCCCATTTATCATGTGCTAGATTGCTCCAGAATCAATACCCACAGAGGCCTTTCTCCTGCGGATGTTTCTCTCCCTCCCACACCTCTTAAAAACGAACAGCTTTTTCACCATCAATTTTGTCCACCCAACAGAATTAGCCGAATGTTTTAACTCCTGTTCCAAAGCCCTGCTGAAGATGACATTGGTCATTCGCTGGAGATACATTGGTGCCTTGCAAGACGATTACCTCGCAAAAGGATTAATCTGCAAGACGATTAGTTTTTGTGATCACTGTTGCACTTTGCAAGACGATGGTTTCCTATGGACAGTTTTTTCAAGATGACGATTTTTCCCCATTGGAATGCATTAAATAGATTTCAGTGCATTCCAATGGGGAACCGCATTTCACAAGATGATGTTTCCTATGAACGATTTTCGCAAGATGGCGATTTTTGCATTGGAACACATTAAATGGGTTTTAATGCATTTCAATGGGGAACCGCGTTTCACAAGACAATGTTTTCGCAAGACAGCATTTTTCATGGAACGAATTAACATCGTCTTGTGAGGCACCACTGTATGTTGTTAACTGTTCATGGCAAAAATATATATACAAGAGGCAAACCTTTATATTCTCATACCAAGAAAAATCCTTACTAAAAGGCATGGGGCTTAGATCTACAGTAAAATAATAGCTCAAGATTCAAAGGAACTAAAGCAAAATCATAGAGCTTAGCCATTGCTTTAAATATGAAATCTGTTGCATCTTTTTCTTATTTCTCATTTTCCATATGTGGAAAGCATCGTTCTAGAAAGGAGACCTTCTGTTTTACATGGAAGCTCTCAAATAATTCTGTGAAGAGTAACATGTAGAGGAAACCCTTTTTCCCAGACCATTACTGTACACACAGCAAGAATAACAGACAAGGGCGGGCTAGCCTTCTACCTCCTCCTCACCCATTCACAATAAGCTTTTCCTGAATGTCACAGCCATACCCAACCCGCACAGGGAGTATGTCTCGCTGAGTTGGCAGGAAGAGAGAGACAGAAGAGCAAGGCTCTGAGAACAAGAGGCAGATACGATAAGATCAGAGATAAGAGCAGTAAGATGAGAGATAAGAAAGATGCACAACCACCCACTGTTAGAAGATCTGAGGCTGTGGTTTAGAAACTTGGCCAGCCAGAGTCTCACAGACTCTGGTATCAGCTTAATCGACACTTTTCTCAATTTGCTGAGGCACCCTCTTGTTCTGGACATCGAGACTTTAGCCCTGTATGTTCTGGTAATTAGTACACATGTGTGCTTGATTATTTTGATTATTTTTCCTATCCCCATTCAAAAATACCAGGCACAGTCAATCAAAACTATTGACAAAACATTAACTGGCATTATACAGCAGACACGAGTTTTAACCAGAAACCTAAGCATCTGTCAAATATTGACACAGTATATATGCTGTTCCTAATATTGCTGGGTGGTTTTTTTTTTTGTAGCTCTGATGATGTTATTTCTGAAATCTGCAACTGATAATAATAATAGCAGTAATAATAATAATAATAATACACAGTATTATAAGCAGTTGCAGATCTCAGAAATCACAGCATCAGTGCTACAAAAATGGCAATATTAGGAACAGCAAACATATTGTGCTGATATTTAACAGATACTTAGATTTTTGCTTAAAACTTGTATCTGTTACATAATACCAGTCAATGTTTTTATAATTTTGGTTGATTGACTGTGCCTGGTGTTTTCATGATGATGATGATGATGATGATGATGATGATAGTAGTAGTAGTAGTAGTAGTAGTAGTAGTAGTAGTAGTAGTTTTAAAACAATGCTTATGGAAGGCTGATGAAAACACCTTCTTTCATGGAACAAAGTTGCCCTCACTATCCATCATAAATAGAAACTAAGCGAAAATTAACAAAATCCCATGTTATGGTTGTGTTTATTAGTGTTTGCATACACTTGCTGTCAATGACCACTAGGCCTCTTTCTGGAATGGGAACTGATAATAATTCACACATGCAGGCAGATAAATGGCTCAATTCTTAGTTACAAGGAACTGCTGACAGTGATTACTGATACTCATTTGCGCTCTGCACATTATCTGAGGAAGCTAACGCCATGTTTGGTGGGCCCTTCCATTCCCCTCCTCCCCGCCAAGCACATCACTCACTCCCATAATAATAATTATTAATTATGTCATGATGAATGCAGAGAGCCACGCTGCTTTATGACAGCTATGAGGACGAGGCACACAAACGAACTGATAAATTACTTTGCAGTTCTTAATGACAAGCGCAAGCCATTCCTGGTTCTTCTCAAAAACTGGGGAACTTGACATAAATCTTTGTCACAAATCAGGTGACTCGAGACTAGGACTTCTAGCGGGTGGTGGGCAACCCACCGTTGATATTGGAAGTACAGTGTTTCTTCTTGAGCGCGCATGTTAATCCTCAGACGTGAATATTAAGAACATATGTGGCTCAGGAATTACTATGCAAGGTAAACACAAGAAGGATTGCCTTATGCTGCCGAATGTTGAATTTGATTCCAACCCTCTCTGTGTGCTATGGTTTTCTGAATATTTCTGATTTTTATCTTTAACCTGCTGTGTTGTCACTCATTCTTCGGTGCGCTGAACCTTATGTTCCGGAAATCACGAGTTCTCCTGGTTACAGGTCAAAGAACCATATTTATGCAGCCAGAATCAACACACAATCATAATAATTGCAGCTACAATCCATAGTATGTAAGCAGAGTGTGTCTTTCAGGTATCTCCCATTTCCAGTCATGCTTCTATCAGATGCCACTCTGTTATTCAGCCCATTGTCTCCTTCAACTTCCTTCCTCCATTTACCTTACCTCTAGGCACTTCTCAGCCTCTCTGCCTCTTTTCACCCTTCCCATCAAAATTCCACAATCACTTCATGCCAAGATAGCATGCATCTTTTTTTTCCTTCTAGCAAAACTGATCTTGCAAAGAACATGCAGTGTTTGTTAACATTCCATAGCTGGCAGCTTTCTCTTGAGGAATTAAAAATAAGGCAAAGGTGTTATGATACAACAACCACTCAAAATTGGGCATCAGCAAGGTTTTTGTTCAACCAAATCATCATCATCATGGGCTATCAAGTCAACTCTGACTTACGGTGACCCTTTCAAGGGTTTTCTGGGTAAAGAATGCTCAGAAGTGGTATATTCTTCTGTTTTTGGGGGGGGAACATCCTAGGACTGTGCAGCTTGCCCAAGGCCACACAGGCTGGCTTTTCTCCCAGGAAGGCACAGTGCGGGAATCAAACTCCCAACCTTTGGGTCCACAGCCAGATACCTAAACCACTGAGCTATCCAGACAGCTACTCAAACAAGTAGAAGGAAAACATTAAAAGAAATAGTACTGATTTCATTTCAGCCTTTCTTTGCTGTCCGCTCTGCTATGATAATTCCATATTCTATCTCCTTTAACCCATTTTTTCCCATTTTTTTCTTTGGTTCTCAAGATCTGTATCTCCACCCACACCTCTTTGAGTACAACAATTTTTGGTAATATCTGTCAAAGTTTCCTATAAACTACCCAAGGGGCCCACCCGCCTGTCCCTTCAATTCCGGCGGACCACCTCCGCTGGCCTCGCCATGGATGCCATTGTGATTATTTTCATGTGTGTCATACCGTCACAAGTTAATTTGCTAACCTTCCTATTCAAATTAATATTTAGCTTTCTCGATCTTTCAAGCTGGAACAAGGATGGCGGAGCAATCTCATGTTTAGATCTCGCAGTCACGAGAATGTTCCTTGTTCGACCACACGCAGAAATCACAATAAATACCATCTAATATGTTTACAGTAATGGAAGGATGAGGTTAACTTCTGTTTTTATATTGATAGATTCAGCTGGATTTTAAATACTATTGTTTACAGTGAGTTACATTTTTGTTTTTGTGCTTTCCCCCTCCAAATTAAATCTTTCTTTCAGCCACTAACCCCAGGGATTTGATGTTATACAAAATATCATAAACAGAATTAGATAGCAGCCTGCGCTTGATCCTCATTAGACATTTGTGTGTATACCAGAATTATTTCCCCCCCTAGAATATAGGCCAAATGATCATCTTTCTCATTTATTTGCAAGAGCCTGGATTATAAAAGTTTGTCCCAGCAAATTCGCCCTGTTTCCACATGTCTATAAAAACAAGGAGGTCATCCGAGTTAAAAATGAATCACAGTGTTTCCAACTGAATCCAGCAGCCAGGCGGCTTCTCCCCAGGATCCCCCCTCTTCTTTCTCTTTCTTTTAGGGGGTGGGGAAGGGAAGCTTACCTTTCTATCTGTGCCACTCTTTAGAGTCAATGATCTTCCATTGCTGGGAACGCCTTGAGGAATTACTTCTGTAAAGACTTTTAAGTAGAGGCAGCTACTGTCTGCAACACTGACCACATCATTTTTGCCTGCTGGCCAGATGCAGCAGAAGGAGCAAAGATGAGAAGCTTTTTTTCCCTTAAGCCTTGGTGAAAGGATTGCTAATTTTTTCCTCTTCCCTCCTCATCACTTTTTTCCTTTTGTGCCATGCCATTTTTGAGGGAGCAAGCCTCCAAAGCAGATACTTTCTGCATTTTAAACTGGAAGCTATCGGTGGCATTTTAAAAAAGATAATCAATCAGTCAGTCGATCGGTCAATAAAATTCCATCACACTAAAGCTGTTAACTAAGTGTCCTAAGTATTTTAAAACCAAATGTCACCGAACTGAAAGAGCACAGCTTTTGCAAACATTTCAGCCACTAGTCTGGACAATGGTCCCAAAGTCCAGGACCTTAAATTAAGCTCCTTCCTTCCTTCCTTCCTTCCTTCCTTCCTTCCTTCCTTCCTTCCTTCCTTCCTTCCTATGTGATGCTGAGCTTCATATTTGTATCCCCTGGGATATGAATACGAAGCTCCTGTGTCTAGTTACATGTTATCATTTTTAAAATTTAAAACGTATTAACTTTTTGTACAACAAGATGGCGTTTATTCTTCTTCCTCGGTAATGTGTTTAGCATCCAGGATCAGCAGCAAACTCCATTGTTCCCCTGTAGCTATGATAAGGACTATGGTTTAAGCAGTGGTGGCTAGTGACTTGAATAGGGGGAGCCCCCATGTATTTGGGGTGACATGCCCCCTTTCCTGGTCTATGAGCTGCCCATTGATATAAGTGCATTTATCCTGTAAAAATGAAGATGATTGGCATATTTCTTTTTATTATGACTGTCAAATGATCTCATTTTTTGTTTGTTCCCCCCATCCCCACCCAGTGATGCCATTGACCCCCCCAAAAAAACCCTAGCAACATTTAACACATTTCTGACATGATGCATCAATATGTCAACATATCCTCTCTTTTTTTGTTGAAGGAGAGAAAAACAGCAAGTATCTGCCATGCCCTTAATCAGGACAATTATACTGTCCTCAGTTGATGATGTGGCTCTACCTGGGCTCAATTCTACCAAAGGCGACTCATTCAGCAGATAAAATCCCGCCAAACACAACTGTGAGGCTGAGAGTTGCTTGCTACATTGCTGCTGTCATAATTCCGTATAACTGCACCCAGCGGACAGATTTGCTTGAGATCTGTGTCAACATTTCACCGAAGCGTGAAAAAAATGTTTCGCCAGGGGGATTCCGACCCCGTGAATTATGACCTGATACGTCCACTCAACCCGGTTTGGCGAGGGATTGCGTTACACGGAAAAGAGATGGAAACCAGAGTGTTCACAGCTACCCGTCTGTCAACAAGTGATAAGGAAGTGATAAGTGTGCATCATATTCCTTTTTTCCTTTACATAAATCGGTAAAAGCATCCAGAACATTTATATACAGAAGTGCAAAGCGTTACAGCATGCATGGCTTGGCCTCCAATCCATAACGTCCTTATTAGCCTGCTAAAATGTATAAAGTGGAGTGCTATATGAAGTCCAACCTACCAATGAATTTATTCTTTTTTTTTTTTTGGCCTTGTCTTTGTGTTTATCTCTGAAACGTTCCCCCTAAAGGTTTTGTTTTTAAAATATACGTTGGTAAGAGGCATGCACAAAGATCGACATATCTGTTGTTTGTGTGCTGTCAAGTCAATTGTGACTTACGGCGACCCTTTTTAGAGTTTTCCATGTAGAGAGTACTCAGAAATTATTTACCCTTCCCTTCCTCTAGGGGGCACCCTGGGACATTGCAGCTTGCCCAAGGCTACCTAGGCTGGCTCTTTTCCCTGGAAGCACAGTGAGGAATCAAACTCCCAACCTCTGGCTCTTCCAGGTACCTATACCATTGAACTATCCAGTCAGGTAGACATAATTAGGAAAACCACATTTATTTCTAATCTTATTCGCTCACTATCAACATGCTGTAGGTGTGATAGAAATGTCAGCCATAACCTTCCAAAACAGTTTATTGTGATGCCTTATTTAACTGTACTGCTCTGTGGGGGTGAGACGAGCCAAACAGCTGGAGGTTATGGGGTGGATGCGTGTTTGGGGCAGAGTGAACCAGGTCAAGGAGGAAAAGCTGATTTTCCTTTTCTGGTCCATGCCTTTCCTCGTCATCGTCAATGCAGCCGCCTGAAGTTCTTTTGGTTTTAAAACCAGATGTAGAACACTCCACACTATCCCCAATCAGCCACATCATGTCTAGTTTGGTCCTATCATCACCTAGGAGTTGTTTGACCAGATGTTAAGACCAGATGTTAAGAGATGTGAAGACCAGTGACAAAATTCTTCATTTTCAACAAGCAAGACAAGATTGGTTGACTCCATGTGTCAAAACAGTGCTTCACAAAGACCTCAGAAAAGTTTTTGCCTTCAAGGCTAAAAAGAGATGAATTCTATTATTTTTCATTGAGGATCCTTCTTTTTATTCAAAACATATCTTCACAAAATTAGTGGGTCACTCCCCCACTTTTTTTAAAAATGAAAACACGCAAACAGAAGGATTGGCCAGCTGGAAACAACCTATGACATGTTTCCGATCTTTTGAGGTCCATGTAACAAAATGGTGTGTGTGTATGTGTGTCCAAATTTGATATTTTTTATTATTTATGAAAGCATTTCTTTAGTACTTCTGAGTAGACAGAGGCCAAAAAGCAAAACGCAACCACAAAAAGAATAAAAGCATTCCTTAAAAACAGGTGTTTATAAAAAAAACCCAATTATTTTAAATTAAAGGCAGCATTGTTTGAAAACTGATCCTCTTTAAAAGTCAACTTTCGCACAAGTTTTGCATCCCAGAGGTTGTTTGGCATAGGAAATGTGCCATTTTGTGCGGAAACAATTCTTAAGAAAGACGGGGCATGGTTTTGGAGACCTGTAGGAGATACCTCATAGGCAAAGAGAACATTTTAATGGTATCTCATTCTTGAATGCAAGGAAAAGATGAGCCATACTTTGCTTCCATATCTAAAGGAACCAGCGGTTACATCAGAACCAAGAATAGGAGGACGAATATTGCTTCACAGAACTGGAAAGATCAGCAACTTGTGTCGCATTTTAGATTATTTATGGTGAATATCTGTTCTTCTCGACTGTAAGGCATCCTGGAGCACATGTGCCAATTATTATGCATCTGAAATAACCAAGAGAAAGGTGTCTTCACATCTCGATTCAGCTCTGAATAATTCAGCAGAATCTTTTCATAACCATCTTGAATGCTAAAGGGCCCTAGGAGATATGGCAGATGAGCTGGTAAAAAGAAATTAAGGTGGTAGCGCTGCCTGCGTGTTAAGTTCAAAAGTTCGACCAGACCAGATGGGCGGGATATAAATCAAATAAATAAATAAATAAATAAATAAATAAATAAATAAATAAATAAATAAATAAATAAATAAATAAATAAATAAATAAATAAAAGTTGGCGAACTGCTAAAAGCAGCCATTTAAAGCAAGTTAAGGAAGAATACTATGCATGAAAATACACACATGGTCAGAAATGGAGAATTAAATTCCCAGGGCTAACTGGGACCTTTCTTTCTGTTCAGGAAGCTTGAGCAGAGCTAGCTAAAATTCAAAGCCTTCCAGTTAAGCCGTTTCTCCCAGATGAGCCCCATTTAGAAATCTGGGAGATGTCTGTCTGTCAGGTAGAACTCCCAGAATAGAGAATTAGAGGATAGAAAGTCGAACCCACTCCGTCCCTAATGGAAACCATAGTTTTGTGTTAGATTGGGTCGAAAGGCCATCATCTCCATCCCTGTCATCTCCTGTGACCTCTGAAGAAACTTATACAGAGCCGTGCCAATCAGAATTGGCCATCCTAGTCTAGCTGGACCAGCGGTCCGGCTGGGTGTAAGACAGCTTCTTATGTTCTTCTAATCAACACCATGTCTGTGCTATTAAGCTAGCGTCGTGCTCCTCCATCTTTCAAAACTTGCTTGGCTGAAATTTTCTTTCAGTGGAATATTCTATTTACCAAGAAGCCCCACGGCGTTGAAATGAGGTTTTGCTTTGACTCCGTTGAGCAACTCAAGCGACGGACGGCTTGATTCGAGGGAAGCGTCTCGGAAGAACGGAAACTCATGTGTTAATCAAGCTGGTGGCGGAAGCTGTCGTGAAGCTTTGTCAGCCTTGCTTTACGACGGGAAATCACCAGGGCCCTATTTGGGAGCCCCGAACAAGTTACAGGTGTTACGGGTGTAAAACTTATTGCTAGTTTAAGGATTTAATTGGGCCTTTCCGTTTCCATCATTGGGCGCTCCGGAGAGGAAGGAAATGCCCAGCGGAATTCATTTTCCATTGACTGCCGTTATTAATCTGCTTTGACTGATGCTAGTAAGGGAATTAAATCATAAATGTGGTAGGCGTTCGGTCGGATGGTGTCTCGGCAATAACTTCTGGCTTGTCACTTTTGAGTGACAGGTGGAAAAAGATGGCATATTTATGTGGGTTTTTCCCCTTGTATATTATTATTATTATTACTGCTTAAAGATCTCAATTTATCATCATTTGTCAGGATGCATTTCTCTCTTCATTTCCCTATTAATATTAAGCCTGTCATAACCAGCTACAGGAAGAGATAGTTACTTAGTACACAGAACAGATGAAGGATGCAGGGGGAGAAAGCCACGTCCTTTCAGATCAATAATGTGAAGTGGCGTGGGATGGGGCGAGCCAACACGTGGATGTCTACTGGATTCTACATTCAGTGTGGCTACGTATCTTCCTTTACAGAAGATGGTCTTCTCTTTGAAGGCATCTACTCATTTCAGGATGAGAATCCAATTTTCTTGTGCTCTGAAGGAGAACAGCAGATGGAAACCTGTAGGATTCTGTGCTTAGTTAGGGTGGCCCCAGGTCTGAATACAGGTCTCTCTTTGAGATGATCTGATCATCCCAGGGTGGGGAACTCCTGGGTCAGGGGCCGAATCTGGGGTTCCCCAGGTAGTGTTGCCCCTTTCTCTACAGCACCCTCATTGGGTGGCTTCCTGGCTTTCGTGTGAGTTTTACTCCCAAGGTTTAGTGAACAGCAGTAAGAATTGAGAATAAAATAAACTGGCAGTTTGGGTCCCACCTTGGGCTCATCCCAGCCACAGAAGGAGGCCCCCCAAGATCTTCCCTCAACAGAATTTGGCCCTTTGGCTTGTAAGCACCTCCTCAATTTTTCTCTAATTTTCTCTCCAAAGTCTGTTTTCAGGCTAAGCAATTTTTTAAAAGAAAACAACTTATCCCTCATTAACCTTAGACAGAATAACTGATGGTGAAGTATGGTGGGAGATGTAGTTCACAACACCTGGAGGACCACATTTTGCCCACCCGTGCTTTAAAAGAGAGCCAGAACTAAAGGTTGTACATGACTCTGGCTTTTCATCTCCCTCCCTGTGAAGCAATCATATTCACAACAGTCAACACTCAAAAATACATTATTAGCTTTATTCATCATCAGTAAATTGGCTTGTTGATTCCTGAAATGTGGTTATAGATCAATGGCCTTTGCTTTTCATGAATGGATACACCTTTGTCATGACAGAGACCCCATGATTTCAGTAGCTGCCTTCAGCTGCTTTCATGTGTCAATTGTCGATGATCCCACACCCTCAGATAATTTGGAAAAGAAACACAAAGAGCATCAGGAGTGGGGTAGTTTCCCCCTCACCTGGTATCCTTCACATGGACTGCAGCTCCCATCATTCTTTCCCAGTGCAGTGTCTTGCTCATGCTGACTAGGAAATATGGGATTTGTAGTCAAGCAGCTCTAGAGGGCGCTGGGTTGGAGAAAGCTGGGATGGAGACTAAAATGGACTAGGAGGCAAAATTTGAACAAGGTATTTCGGTGTTCATACCTTGTTTCCAATACCTGAAACCTCAGGTTTAGAACGGGGGAAGAAACAGAAGTTTCTCCAAGCATGTACAAAGTGCTTCCTTGCACAGTCTCTCTGTTGGTCAGGTTTCGAAATAGGATCACGTCTTTTAAGAAGCAGGCCAACTGTATTTGGATCAATTAAGTCAAGAATGGGTAACCATGGAGGGCCTGCTTCCCTTTGGGCCTCCAAAAAAGTCTCCCCTCTTCCTCTTTTCAAAAGCCAGAAATGGTTGGATGGTCATTTCTGGTCAAGGGGAGGGCAATGAGGGCTTTGTTTCTGCGCTAACCACAAAGCAAAGCACACCCTTGTTTACTTCTGTTCTTTTTAGGCTATTCCTCTCCATGAACAGCTAGAGAAAGAGGAAGGAAGGGTGAATTGCCTACACTGTTCCCCAGGGATGGGGGTTCATGAGTCTCAAGTCACTGCTGAGTCTGTCTGAAGTCACACAGGTGATGTGACTCTAACTCGACTTAGGTTGTGTTTTTTTGGGACTCGTGACTCAGACCTGTTTGTCTGAGTCACATTGTTTGTTTGTTTGTTTGTTTGTTTGTTTGTTTGTTTGTTTGTTTGTTTGTTTGTTTATTTATTTATTTATTTATTTATTTATTTATTTATTTATTTATTTATTTATTTATATCCCGCCCATCTGGTCTGGTCGACCACTCTGGGCAGCTTCCAATAAGGTGTGTACGAAAACATAAGAATTTTCCAAACAGTCCATAACACATATAATAATAAAACAAATAATAAATGAAAGAAAAAAGAAAGAAACAATTAAATATTGACAGGAGGGAAGGCCTGAACATACAACCATGTTTTTAGTTGACTCTTAAAAGTGCCCAGCGTATGGGCCGCACGAATAACCAGAGGAAGGTTATTCCAGAGGCGAGGAGCCACCGCCGAGAAAGGCCTGGTTTCGTGTCCTTTCCTTCTGGGCCTCCCTCGGCATTAGGCTCCCCAGCCTCACCTCCTGGCTCATGCGGGTGATCCGGGTAGATCTAGGTGGGAGCAGGCGTTCCGCCAAGTGTTGGGGTCCTAAACTGTTTAGGGCCTTATATGTAAGCATTAACACTTTGAAGTCAATGCGGAAACGGATGGGCAGCCAGTGCAGCATGGCCCACTGTCCCCGCCCATGTGCTGGCCTATCCACTGCCTGGCGCATGTGCAGTCCAAGTCTTTGGGGACCAGCCCTGAGTCCTAAGCGTCAGCAAGACAGGGCAAAATGACTCAAGATTCAGACTCAAGGGTCCCAAGGCTTGCAAACATCTCTGCTGTTTCCACCTCAAGAGTTCAACCATTACCTCGACTTCAACGTGTTTCATGTTCTGCCGTCAAGAGGGGAAAAGCCAAGTGGCGATATAATCGCTTTTGATCTCTGGATTCAACCTCCTTGGCTGTTTAAAGAATATTTCATGACTTCAAGTTCTTTTGAAGTTAGGCTGTGGTATAAATTACTAGCGCAGATATAAAGTCGCAGTTGTGACATTTCGTTAGAGTTTAATTACATGAATCATAAAATATTGCCACAATTTTCCAAACTGTTAAACCTTAATTAATACAAACCCACAGGGACCACCTCGATGGTGCTTAATATGTCAGGATCCGTACCTCTGCCAACGCAGTCCGTACGGGTGAAGAAGAGCTTTACAATTTGCCAAGAGTGATCAATTATTAGAAACGAAGCCCAGCAAATTAATTTAATATAGATGAGGTTGTACAAGGTTTGAGTAATTCTTTTTAATTACCTATATGTAGGGTGTTTTTTTTTAAAAAAAATACATCTCAGCAGTCTTGAGCGAGGAACATTTCTTCTGCATAGAAATTAATTAATCTCATTACCATGTGGTATTAATATGATTTTATCACACAGTTCTGGAACAAGAAGAGAGAAGAAAAAAACCCACCACATACACCAGCAATCCATAATGAATCACAGCATTAGCAAGGAGATATCGCTACATTAATTTCAGGACAGAAGTTCATCGCTAATTTACTCTGAGGTTGCCGTAGTAAAAGTGAGTTGAATAAGCTTATAATTATGACATCTGTTTCTTTTCAGGTAGCTCTTTGTAAATCAGTGACAAAGGAATAGCAGGTTTAAATATGTGTTAACACTCCGATAGCATATATAATTGCAATATGGCATTGTGTAATGAAGATTAAATTAGACTGTAGTGTACCTGACATATGCAAGTGTATAGCTGAACTACACTTAATTATGGTGGGAAGAGAGCAGCCAGGATTTAAAAACACACACACACATATATATACACAAATTCAGTAAAACAAAGCCATTTTGGAGAGCAAAAGTTGGGGAAGGTGAGCAAATCTGGAAGGGAAAAAAATCTGGAACCCATTGCTTTCTGTGCAACAGTTGCTTTTCAAAGCTTTTTTTTTTTTAAAATGCATTTTACAGTATCTTATCTAATGTATGCCTTTTCTTTTTCAAATTTTCTTCTCAAACTTTCCGAATTCCCAACTAGAGATGGGCAGGAACCAGGAAAATGGCAGTTTCTGATGGTTCGTGGTTTGTCAGAAAATTTGTGAAAGTTCGTGGTCTTCTAGGTTTGTTTCATGCTCAGCTTTGTTCCAACGGTTTTCCAGTTCAAGCTATCTCCCTCAAACAGAGCTGGGAGACATTAGTTCCTTGAGCCAAATATCATATTTTGCATATTAGCATTTCATGGGTTCTGCACAGGATTTCCCCACCCCGCCAAATTCTAAAATGTTGAAGTAACCTTCTGAAGCTTATTTAGCAGCCTAAGATTTATAAGCAAAAATGTGATGATATTTTGCATCTCACCCGTTCATCTTTGGCTCCACCAAGGTCAAATGCAGAAAGGTCTCCCCACTAAGATGACTTCTAGAAGCTTCTGGCTAGAATTTAGGCCAATGTTCTTATTGAAAAACATCTGGAGCATTCAGTTTCCATGGCTCACAGTTAATCTATGCTCAAAACCTGTGCCTGGGTTTTAAGATCCCCAGCTGATCAGAACACATCCGATGGTGTTCCCTTTTCCTTCTTCTTCCAGATTTTGTCTCAACGGCTGAGAGTCTTAAGACATATAGCTGCAATCCAGCTGTGCAAATCATCCTGTAGAGTGGAGAGAAGAGCAATTCAATGGAATTCCTTACAGCAAGAGGTGCTACTCCTGCCAGCTGGGTCGAGGGGAGTCCCTCTCTCACATGATTTCATATTGTCCATTCTATACGGATCTCTGCAGAAAATATTTAGACCCTTTTTTGGTTGAAGAAGAGGAATGCTTTCGATTGCGTCACGCAGAGGTATATTCTGTCAGCAGGGGAGTCAGTTATGGTGGAGAACGTGGTGGCTTTTTTGAACCAGATAGCGAGGAGCCGCGGACTGAGACAGAACAATTTTGCAGATCCAGTTAATTAACACTTTGTTTGTTATCTTGTATATGTGATTTGTTTGTGTGTGCCAATAAAGGCTCTGACTGACTGGGTGAGTGGGGAGAACAGATAGAAGAGGCAGAAACATGGCGACATGATAGATTTCAAGGCAGGAGCAGAGCTTTAAAGGCAAAGCTTTCTGCAGATATTAAGTGCTGATCATTCATACTAGAAGACAGTAACTAGAGGTAAAAACAGAGGTGCCCTCCCCTTTCTCTGTGTGTGACGTCTCAAAGAGCGAAAGAGTATCGCCTACTGGCTGGTTTCCCCAGCCCATTCAATAGTCTGTCTGAACCAGGAGGTCACACGCCGTTCTTCCCAGCCAGCTCAGCAGAATACGAGAAGTGGAGGAGGAAAAAAGCAGCTGATGGAAATCCTAGGGAAGAATTAATTGAGGTTTAGCCCATGAACCGAATCCCCTGCTGACATCAGAACCATAGTTCAATAGTAGCTTGTGCAACTGTGCTAATGTATACCAGCCGGGAATCTGATCTCTGTTTCCTCTGTAGATGGGGGGGAATCTGCAGACTGGCCAAATGTGATTCCCCATAGAGCGGGGACATATCATGGTAATGCCTAACCGCATGGTGAGTGGCGAAAGGGAAGGAGATAAGTAAGCATTCCCCATTAGTTCGCACTATTCGATGTATTTCTCCAAATTACTTTTCTGCCCAACAAGGCTGCTGTATATGATAAACACCTTCATTGAACTTGTCCTTGGTCTGGGGTCCACAGATCTCATGGCCACTCTCCCGCTTTCCAGGCAGATGGATAATATCTTGGGGTGAGCCGAAGAGGAGAACGTTGGAGCTGATGGTGCATGGTGGCTTAAGAGCCGGTATCCTACTCCATATTTATGTGTGTGGAACTCCCAACGGCAGGAACTGCTGTCGGGCTCTAGCGTGGCGCTGGTTGCGTGTCTGGCCCCGCGCAGCTGGCACTTTGCCAGACGGCCAGAGGAGCTTCTACCGTTGGAGCGCTGTGCGCATGCCAGCTTTAAATTGCAGAGGGGCCCTATGGATCATCAAGTCCTCCCCTTGTCAAAGAGGTACAGTAGGGCAGTGGTCCCCAACCTTGGGCCTCCAGATGTTCTTGGACTACAACTCCCACAAGCCTTCACCCCCACCTCTGTTGGCCAGGATTTCTGGGAGTTGAAGTCCAAGAACATCTGGAGGCTCAAGGTTGGGGACCATGGCAGTAGGGGATTAAACTCCCAACCTTTGGCTCCACTGAGCTCTGGAGCATTTCATGTACATATGTAACAGGATAGTGGCCATAGTGTCAAATGCATTAGCCAGATAAGATTCTAGGTGTGAGATTCTCCAGACTTTTCAAGGCATACAATGCATCATAGTCATTTAAATCGGTTCACAGCACCATATTCAAGAATCAGATTATATTCCAGAATTTCTGATCTTTGCACTCAAGTTTCACTGAAAACCCTACCAATGTGTAAAGGCTTCCCAGAGGGCTGAGAGCTCCATAATCTCTCTGTTATTGTATATCCCGGGGAGAAAGCTGGTAATAACAACGAACGAGCAAATGCCATGTGCGCTTTACATGAGTATGTTTTCATCAGGGAGATGCGGAAGTCTACTTCATTTTCTATTGCTTCGAAAATAAGAAGTTGTAGCCAAAGAAAGGCTTGAGCTGTGTGAGGAATAACTGCTGTGTCTCAGAAAATGAAATGGTGATACAGTTCTTTAATGGAGCGGGAAAGTCAAGCACCTGTTGAGTGGAGGAGAGGAGGAAGAAAATATAAAAGAAAGCAGGAAAACATGTAAAGGTAGATACACAAATGCCAACACTCTGTAGGAACATACAATTCATCTTAAACATCTTGAGATGTTTAGATGAGTTCATAGGAGGATTCCATTAAAAGAGGGAGAAATTGGTAGAAAGTATAGACAGAACTGGTGCTTATTTCTAAAACAACCATGTAGAAAGCGATGAGCAAAAAGCTGGGATGGGTATAGGCAAAGATGTTGGCAAGATTTTGGGTATGAATCCCAAGTCGGAGTCTTTGATGCTGAGTCCTAAGTCCTGAACACCAAGTCCGAGTCCCTATGAAAAATAAGCTTTTTTTCCCCCCAGAAAAAGGAGAGGGGTGGGTGGGTTCAAAGTAGTGAGTTGAGGCCAAGTTATTGGGAAAAATAAACCTGTGTCAAATCTGAGTTGAGTCACCAGCGTGACTTGAGAGTGAGTTGTGCAACTCAAATTCCCACCCCTGATTATAGGGAAGTGTATTTCAGATCAGCATATGCCGTTCTTCAAAAGAGAGAGAGAGAGAATAATTGAAAGACACAAAATCTTTAATCATTCAAATGGGAAGGAAAAAAACAAAAACACTGTGGTTGTTCTCAAGTCACCCAATCTACTCTGTGCCTGAATAAAAATACTACACAGATTAGGGCCAATCCACCCTGTGCCTTTTGGGTGACATTTAAAACCGGTTCTGTATCCAGGTCAAGGATGGTATTTTTGTGTGTGTGGTTTGCTTTGAAGATCCCATTCCTGCAGACAGAGAAATAGAAATGGCAACTCCAGGTCACAGACCGAATGGTGCCACCAGGGTGGAAGGGCAGCAGAAGCCTGCATTGCTGGGCATTCTGTTTCATTTTTGTTTCCTCTTCCGTTGATGCCCTAAGGCAGCCACCAGGAAGGGAGTGAGTGAGGGACTTTAAAAGGGCAATGGGCACAATCATTTTTGATTCCTTCTTAAAAGGGCAATGCAGGCAGCCCTTATTTCTCCAGTTTCCATCTTTTCTCTTCTCTCTTGCCCTTCCTGTTCCATGGGTCTGAAATTAAAGGTGCTTCAGCCACAAACTTCCGGTGATTTAATTAATGATTTTGCAGCATTGTACATTAACGTACAAGTAGGACCTGGAAAGATCAACTCATAGGTAGTTGTCTATATTTGAAATATGATATTTTTCCATACCCTTTAAGATAGGAAGCTGTTTTATACTGAGCCAAACCATTGATCCAGCTGGCCCAGTATAGTCAACACTGATTGATGAAAGACCTCCAGGTTTTTAGAGCAGAATCTTTTCAACCATCAAGTCAATTGTGTTTCATCAAGTCAATTCTGACTTATGGGGACCCCTCCAAGGTTTTCAAGGTTTAGCACACTCAGAGGTAGTTTCCCATTCCCTTTTTCCGGGGGTGCCCTGGGACTGTACAGATTTCCCAAGGCTACAGAGGTTGGCTCTTATTTCAGGAGACACAGTAGGGAATTGAACTCCCCAACCTCTGGTTCCACCGTCAGGTGCCCAACTCACTGAGCTGTCCATCCACCCCTGCCTGTAGGCATCAAGAGAAGAACCAATGAGCTTCTGCATGCAAAGCAGAGAACTACAGCCAAAAGGATCTTGGGCGAAAGCCTGCCTCCTTTTCCTGGTGCCATCAGAATACAATATTATGGGAACGTGATGGAATATTTTTCTTGCTGCTCCTGGGTTCTGAAACACCTTGCCCAATGAAGTGTTTCTCTTTTATCCATTTATTATCAGGGAAAGACTTTTGTACTTCAGCATTTTAAAAGGTTTCAACTGGTTGGGTGGCATTTTTTTTAAAATCAACGTGCTTCTAAATGTGGTTTTAATGCATGCCTACGTTTAAATTTAATCGGTCTTACTTGAATATTATTACTGATACCTTCTTGAGTGCTATTTTTTTTCTTTTAGCAGAAAAGAAAAGTAGAAAGTAAAGGTTTAAAAAATAAAATATGCAAAGGAGAACAGCCGACGTCATGGAGATTTCTGGACTGGGTATTCCATCCCAGATAGCAAGACGTTCCTGCAGTCCAGAATTTGAAGTTTGTTTAAGGCCAGGAAACAGATCGTTCTGTTTATAATCTGTGCGACATGATCAGAAGACTCGTGAAGTTCCCACATTAATGCAGACTTTTCTTTTAGCACGTTCCGTCTTTAGCTTGCATAATTCACAGAAAGTAGCCTCCCTCATGGGAGTTCTAAGCCTTGATATGCTTTGATGAAACCGATGGATAATAACAGTCTGGAATATAAAGTGCAAACCATCAAATAGTAGTGAAATATTCAAGTCGGAATATCTTCCTTGTATGAAGTTAGACATTTTGCTCCTTTTTGATGGGGGCTGGGCAACTGTGGTCTCTTTCTTGAATGAAGCTACCATAATTCCTCATCGGTGGCTGTTCAGTCTAGTGCTAATGGAACTTGCAGTTTACAGATATCATTGTCGGTGCTAACACATCTTCAAACTGCTTCCATTTATGGTCGTCTTAGAAATCTGTAGGGACGTGGTGGCGCTGTGGGCTAAACCGCAGAAGCCGGTGCTGCAGGGTTAGAAGACCAGCAGTCATAAGATCGAATCCACGCAACGGAGTGAGCTCCCATCACTTGTCCCAGCTCCCGCCAACCTAGCGGTTCGAAAGCATGCAAATGCAAGTAGATCAATAGGGACCACCTCGGTGGGAAGGTAACAGTGTTCTGTGTCTAGTCGCGCTGGCCATGTGACCACGGAAGATTGTCTTTGGACAAACGCTGGCTCTATGGCTTGGAAAAGGGGATGAGCACCTCCCCCTAGAGTCGAACACGACTGGACAAAAATTGTCAAGGGGAACCTTTACCTTTACCTAGAAATCTGTGGCCTTCAAAAGGTCTTACTGCCTTGCTCAGGTCTTGCAAAGTCAAGACTTTGACTTCCTTTCTTGAGTCAACCCACCCCATATTTCATCTTCCTCTTTCCTTGCGGTCTTCATCTTTTCATGGCAGAATGAGCACTGGAAGGCCAAAATCAATAACTCCTGCTCTGTCACATTATTTGATAGTAAGGACATGGCCTTCCCCCCTCTCCTTGGATACCATCTTGAATCTGTGTTCTGTTTTCCTTCCTGTTCCATGTCTGCACTGCCTCTGGCTTGGAAGCTCTTCATAACGGCAGCCGTTTACATTCTCTGCTAGTCTGTCAAACTGAGTACAACCCCATGCCAGTGATCAAAACAGCCACAAGCCACAAATGGAAATATTAGAAATGTTGATGTGGGCTGCCTTCCCACAAAATATAGCAAATAATAGTTGGTATTTTTAACGGGATGCGTCAGGAACATTTGTCATTTGGCATCTCAGGAGGAAAGCCTGTGGGTTGTGGGTTCCAGAGATGAATAATTTCTAGAATCTATGCTATAGTTTTCTGTTTTAAGTGCTATCAAGTCAATTCTGACATGTTGACCCATTAATTACCCTTCCCTTCTTCTGGGGGAGCCCTGGGATTGTCCAGGTTGCCCAAGGCCACCCAGGCTGGCTCTACTAACAGGGAGTACAGTGGGGGATCAAATTACCGACCTCTGGCTCCGCAGCCAGAGACCTAAACCACTAAGCTATCCAGCCAGTTACTCAAGCAAGCAGAAAGAAAATACCGAAAGAAATAGTACTGATTTCATTTCTATCTCTCCCCTTTAACCAATCTTTATTCCATTTTGATAACATCTTCTCTTTGGTTCTCAAGATCTGTATTTCCACCCACCTCATTGTGGGTGGAAATGTTGCTTCTTCGAATACAACATTTTTTTGTAATATCTGTCAAATTTTCCTATAAACTAGCAAAGGGACCAACCCACCTGTCCTTTTAATATCCATGGACCACCTCCGCTGAACCAGCAGTGCTTCATCATCATCATGATCAGCAGCAGCAACAGCTTAGAACTGCAGAGCTGGATCATCACGTCCGTCCCCTGTCAAGGAGGCTCAGTGGGGGAATCAAACTCCCGACCTCTGGCTCCAAAGCCAGAGACCTCAACCCTTCAGCTATCCAGCCAAATATAGTAGGTGGTCAGAAAATACCCATATGCACGGAAGAGCTTTTTGCAAATCTGATTTTTGCATCTTCCATGGATCCTTAAAAGGCCTAGGAGCCTAGCTGGGGGGGGGGGAAGTTGGCCCCCTTCTTTGACAAGGTCTTTGAGAAGCAATCTTGTGAAGTCAAAACAGATTCCTTTATACCTCTGCACTTGGCAGATGTTGAGGAGAGCTTTTTTTGTCTGTCGAAACGAAAATCTGAGCCAAGCTGCAGGTGTTTTTAGTTTATCACAGAGAGGAAATGACTTTTTTTACACCTAATTTAATCTGAAGCTATTCGCCGTTTTAAAACGCACAGTAACAGTGACCTTTCTAATGACTAACACATTGCAGGTGGTCCTCCTGCCATCCCAGTAGTTAATGTTTGCTAGTGCCGAAAAGAAGGGGGGGAGGGAGGAGAGGAACGAAATGTTCACCCTGATCCTGTTGTCTTCCATTTATAGTTTCAAAACAACAGCTGGCATGGGAAAAAAGAAAACAGGAACCCGCCATTTAAAAGCTCCTCAAGACCTGCCATCAACCCCACCTCCACCCATTACAAGGACCTTTATTCATCTCCCTCTCTTTTTATTGTTTAATGAACAAACCATAAATCTTAACACATGTCGCAATCCAAACACGTCTATTAAGTTCCAGATATTATGGGTCAAATCTGTCAAATCCCCCCACACAAAAGGGGTGGTTGTGAAGACCTCCTTCTACTGATTTCCCCACTTTTTTTTTTTTTTTTTGGTCAATAAAGACTTGATATCCACCACCACCCCTGTCCTGGTGGTCCCATGTACCACTTAAAGTGTTGTCTGATTTAAAGGAAACCATATGCTGTAATTTTCTATCTTTACGCAGCACACGCTCAATTTTCCACACTTCCCACAGCCTCCTTCTCTTCTGCTCCTATTTCTGGCAGCCTTTGGAGAAAGGTCTCGTTAAGATTTTCTTCAAATGAGAGAAAGTCCACAGAGCTGGAAGGGACCCTATAGATAATGGTGTCCAGCCCCTGTCAAGGAGGCCCAGTGGAGAATCGAACTCCCAATTTCTGGCTCCACCGCCAGAGACTTAAACCACTGAGCTATCCAGCAGTTCATCTTTCTTCAGATTCCAGATCCTGCCCCAGTACCTATGGAAAATAAACGTTTGGCTGGGGAGTGGACAAATCCAGAGTCTGAGGCAAGGTGATCTCAGTGTGGCTTGCTGATCAGAGATTGTTGTTGTTGTTTAGTCCTTTAGTCGTGTACGCCTCTTCGTGACCCCATGGACCAGAGCACGCCAGGCCCTCCTGTCTTCCACTGCCTCCCGGAGTTGGGTCAAATTCATGTTGGTCGCTTCGATGACACTGTCCCACCATCACGTCCTCTCCTTGCAGTCCGGGGGACTCTCAAGAGCCTCTTCAGCACCACAATTCAAAAGCGTAAATTCTTCGGCAGTCAGCCTTCTTTATGGTCCAGCTTATGGTCAGATATGGCCCCTCACAATTATTAAAATCTTCCCATCACTCCCCAGGGCACCTGCTCAGCCTCTAACAGCTGTCTACCCCCTTCTGTAATGAATTCATGCTTATGGGATGGAGGAATCCATTTTGTTCTGGGCCACTTCCTTGTGTGTTTGGTTGTTAAGTCTGTTCTAACTTACTAATTAACACAAGGTACGGCATGCAGCGGTATGATTGCAAAGTAGCAGCCCATGCAGCAAATGTGTTATGGTCTATGTTGCTCCACAGAATTTGAAATCCAGGAACTAATTAGTTAGTTTATTGCATCTCACCATTTATCCAACATGCTCAAGGTGGCAAATATTGCTCGTCGGTCTCAGTTTATAAGTCCAGTGTAGTATCAATCCGATTGGTCTTTCTCAATTAAGAGAAAGGCCAAGTGGACTAAAATTAGCCAGTGAGCTTCCAAACTCAACAGGGACTAGAACTTTGGTCTCCCATTTCCCACTCAGTATCCCTATTCCAATTGTTTCCTGCAATCTCAAATCCTGTTCCTTTTCTGAGTTTCATTCTTGCATACTCTATGATCGGAAGCCCTTGCACCTATATATAAAATGCAAAATAACTAAACTGTACACATTCATTATTCAGCTACGGATAATAAGTGCTTTTCAAAGTTGATCAGAGGAGTCTCATTCAACATTTCCCTGGGGCTGCCTTGACATACTCACAAATATTTTACATTTATGAGAAGTGGCCTATCTTCACATACTCTCTCTCTCTCTCTCTCTCAACCTCAGCGTCACCCTCTCTTTTTATGTCTTACTTGGCTAAAGCAGTTGAAAAGCAGTTTTGTCTTGAGATACATTCAAGCAGAGCTTTATTGTCTTGAAACTAAAGCTTTTGAAGTTTCTTCCTATTCGAGACACAGGAGATACTTTACATCAAAGTGGAGATATCCGGCTGACCTAGTAATTATGGCAGCTTAATGTTACCCAGTTTTTACAAGCCTGCCTTTCCTTGCTGCAGCATGCATTTAATTTCCATCAGCAACCTCAGACTTTATTCAGTCCATCTATACGATGTTCTCTTCTCCATATATATGAAGGCAATTACAGTTCATCTTCTAGAGCAAGCATGGGGCACCTGAGAAGATTATAGAGACATACCCACCCCATTCCCAAGTTTCCCAGCCTCCAACCTACCAGTTTCAAAAACAGATATGTTTTTGAAAACATATATGTTTTCAAAAAACAGATATGTTATTTCTGGTTTCTTAAAATGTGATTTCTTCATAAAATGAAGTGTGTCTTGTGTTTTAAAGAAGAATCACAGACCCTGTTGATTTCTGGAGGTGTGCGTCTTCATGTTTGGGATAACAGTTTCTTCTGAGAATCTGGGACAGCCTCTTTGAACTGCTTGATAGAGCAGTGATTTAGATCTCTGGCTGTGGAGCCAAGATTGGAGGTTCGATTCCCCACTATGCCTCCTTGGCAAAGGTAAACTCAATGATCCATAAGATCCCTTCCAACTCTGCAGTTCTAAGATGATTAGATTTTTATTCTGTTATCTCCGGCCCAAACAAAAGGCCTTGGTGGGCCATCTAGGGGTTATGGACCAGTTCATTTTCACTTTTGTGTTGGGAGACAAAAGTGCTATTAACAGCAAATAAGGAATGAGGAGGGAGATAACAGGTCAACTTCACTATTTCATCTTATATACATTATTTATTTATTTATTTGATTTATATGCCGCCCACTCTACCCAAATACAGCTGCTTAGCACAATTGATCACACCAAAGTTAGACCCATTGCATGAATGGGGATCTGGTGAGTCCACTCATTCATGAATGTCATGGATCCAAATGGGCCAACTCTAACTGCAACTGACTTTAGCATCATAAATCACAATCATGTATAGGCCCATTTGAAGCAGTGGCATTTATGGAGGATCCGACGTGCCAAATCCCCTTTGATTCAATGGGTCTACCCTAGTGTGATTTACTATGCTAAGCAGGAAGATTTCAGCCAATGACTACTTACCATATACAGTGATGCCTCGCAAGACGGAAATAATTCGTTCCGCGAGTCATTTCGTATTGCAAAAAAAATTGTCTTGCGAAGCATGGTTTCCCATAGGAATGCATTGAAATTTAATTAATCTGTTCCTATTCACCTTGTGAAGCACGGCCATAGAAAAAATTGTCTTGCAAGTCACAAAAAAAAATCATAAAATGCTTTTGTCTTGCGAGTTTTTCATTGCGAAAGGCATTCGTCTTGCGGGGCATCACTGTAAGTCGTAGAATAACTATGGGCTTCCACTCTAAGGAGATATAAAAAGTTTCCTAGCTGATGACCTTCACCTCAAAAAGAAGATGTTCTTCACAATTTGGTGCTCAGCTCACTGAAAAGGTGAACTGGGGTGCAGTTTTATCTCTGAATTCAACACATTGCAAGGGCGATGTACTGGCATAATGGGTTGTAAGTATTAGAAGTATTATTAGTGTGACATTGAGTTCTTCCACAAGAGCAATGCATATTTGGGGTTGACTATTAATGCTTTGTAAGTAATAATTTTATCATGTATTTAGTTTTAGTAATATTAATCATCCTCCCAATACCAACCCTCAACATCATCACTTTGCAAAGTGTTTTGTTGTGTGTACATGCACACTTAAAACACTCCTGTGCACACACACACATTCCAGTCTCTGCTTTACAGCTTGTGTTGAACTGTAACAGAATTCATTTTCTTGGCAGGTAACCAAGCTACACAGATACGCCGTTCATTCCAGATGCTCAAGTTTTCCTCCGTGGCCTGTTGCTAAAAATGGAGGATGTCAAGAAGGTGGGTTTCTTTCTTCATACCTGTCTACATTTCCATCTCTTGGCACTAGGAACAAGTGTGTGTGTGTGTGTGTGTGTGTGTGTGTGTGTGTGTGTGTGTGTGTGTGTGTGTGTGTGTGTGTGTGTGTGTGTGTGTGTGTGTGTGTGTGTGTGTGTGTGTGAAAAGGATATGTTAGAAAATATTTCTACCATTTTCCCTCCCCAGTCAAATGTTACAACCTATGTCAAAGTAAAAACACAGTTCAATCTCTTTTCAATTCAGTTTACATTGGCCAGAATACTATTTGTTACACATGTTAACGTAACACAAAAAAATGTGTGTACAGAGTTGCTTGAGTTGGCACACAACAGATAATACGAACGTGAACTTTGTAACTTGCTGCAGTTTGACACCAAAGGTTACACTCTTATTGTTACTCTGGCATAAAGTGATAAAAGGATTTTGGCTCTAGGTGTTCAGTGCTGATATATTAAACATCTGCAGGAAGCAAGTCCTACCTTGTACTCTGAAATTCATTAGAAATGGGTGAGCATTTCATTTAGATCATTGTTTTGTTGAGAACCAAGATATTTTAAAAACAAATTATTAAAAATTTGTTTTTTCTAAACATGGAAGGTTTTTCTTTTTTGTTGTTATATATTTTTTTATTAACATGGAAAGAAGAGAAGTGGATGATTCATCCACTTAGGGCTTTGTGAGTATAGGTCATAAAGTTCACACACAGAAACTCTGTACAAACGACATGATCCTCTGTTGCTGTGCTGGTGGATATGCTGAGCTTGATAAGATATTGACCTAAGAGATCACAATTAATCATCATCATCGTTATCATCATCTTAGAACTGGAGAGCTGGAAGCATCCCAATGGATCATTGAATCTAGTCCCTGTTGACGTGCAGTGGCGAATCGATCTCCCAATATACATTCAAAAAGCTCCAATACTTTGGTCATAGAATGTGAAACAAAAAACTATGGATTGTTACAGCTGATCATCTAAGGGGCTAATCATGGGAAGGTTAATTCAGGAAGTGAAGGTATCATGGTTGAAGAGCATGAGAAAATGGTTTGGATGGAACTTAACCGTTCAGAGCTGCTTCATCCCAAGTAAGAATAGCCGTAAGGACACCCAGTCTTTAGAATGAGAAAAAAAAAAAGAGAAAGAATACTCATATATTCATATTTGTTTGCTCTGTGCTGTCTGCTCCATACCTGTTGCTAGTTTCTTTGACCTCATCCGGAGGTGGCATGTTCACGCATGTCCAGAGTGGTTTAATAGTTCCGTATATCTTTATTCATAACTGCACAAGTTGTAAACTACGTTTTTTAAAAACCGTGCGAGACAGCTCTGTATATATTATATTACCCTTATAAAATCTTTCTAACCCCATACGAATTAAAAGATAATTAGGGTCAAAATATATAAGACGTTAGGGCCAGGCATGTTTTGCAAAATATCGTGAAGGTCCATTAATCCGAGCTCGCCTGCCATTGATCTCTTGCAGAGCGAGTTTCTAAACTATCCCTTTAACACCTTGTAAACATACAAACATCTCTGTGCCCAAGGGGAACGTCAATATGTTTTTCATCCATATTTTAATTTCATCTCCAAAGTGCTGGCTGCATAAAAATTAAGTCAGCTCACAAAAAACTCATTGATTTCCTTGGGATAAAACCCATCTGTCCAAACTAATTTAGAAACTCACTCCCTCTTTTTTTTTTTCCCTGAAGCTGTAAAGTTGGTCATGCAACAGTGAGGTCATTATGAGCATCCTGTATGTAGGAACTCGGGTGTAATTTTAAGAAGGTTCGTTTTGTTATATTTACTGTATTTAAATACAGCATTACTTTCTCTCTCTCTCTCTCTTTCTCTCTCCCCCCCCCCCGAAAAAAAAAATGAGGAACAAAAGCTTCACTGTGAACTGTATTGAAAGCAAACCAGAAGCTGTGAAAATTGAGATTGGTTCTTTTCCTTGTGATTAATACACCTTTCTGCCAAAATTGAAACTTCTTAACTGAGCTCATTTAATACAAAGTAAATGAATTCTGCCCTTTTGGATTTGATCTGCTGGCTAAGCTCTATAGATAAGGGTCTAACAGTGACTTGCTTTCATTGCAGACAAAGGATGTTTTCATAAAAAGGTCACAGCAAAGGTCTTTTATATTGTGATAGCAGGAAAAGGAAATCGCATATTAATGGCAATTCATGCTATGGTGGTCCATTGAACATGGGGAAGCTGCTCTCCTCCTTTCTTCAAAAAAAGAGGCTTCTGTAGGCTTTTGTTTGTTAAAAAATTGTATCTTCTGAGAGGTCAGTTTCTTTGCATCAAACTATGTTTCCTTACATGTCGACAATACACACTCACACAGACTATGGTTCTGCTTAGGAGTGTTACGATTACAGTAGTGTGTGTGTTCATGCTGATCAGCATGAACCCACACAATTCATGCTGATCAGCAAACGCATCTACCCAGAATACCCAACAGCCCAAAATTCTATCCACCCAGAATATCAAGTAACCAAACACCTGATGAGTCACTAGGGTAAAACATGGAGACCTCCGGTTATTTTGTGTTACGGGATCAATGGTAGGTTCTTGTTGAATTGCTCAGAAATGGCCTATAAGCTTCAGTGGAGATGTTCTTGAGACAGTTCAAAGCGCAGTCTTGTCTCTGTCGCCATCTTTTGAAATGAAGTTCTCGTTGGAGGCAACGGCTTAAATCCAAACCATTATTCCCAGATTGAGGAGATCTATGGAATAAATGGCTAAATAGTAAGTCAACCCTGATGGACATCTCATTGATTCCTTGGATCTACTCTACTTGAGATTAGGAGTTCAAGAGACTAAGATTAAGGGACTAAACACATCTTGATATTTGTCTCAACCGGAGTAGAGTCAATGACTAAAAAAGATCACTGTACCTTTTTTTGGTGGTGACTTACTGTTCAGCACTTCTTTCAATAGGTCTGCTTTTGTTTGTACTATGGCTTCAATATTTCCGGACTAGGAACACAGAAGGGATCTTCTCTTCCTCCATTTCTCATTCCTCATTGTCAACTTGATCTTCTGCTCCTCATTCAGAATCAACCTGAGCCGAGTTTGAGATGCGGCTAGTACAAACTCCCTACCGACTCTGTGTAAAGTAATCCTTGGGTTTATATAAACTACACATGTGCCACGCTTAACTCCCACTGGAGTGTGACAAAGGGTAGGTGGTGGCTGGAGAGCATTTTGTTCTGTTTTGATGCGCAAGTGGCTGTATTTTTGTTCACCCAAGCTTTTGAGAGGTGTTGGTGTATCTTTGCTTGATGAATGCGTATATTTAACTTCACATCAAGTGATAGACATCAAGTGTTAAACTAGGGTGATACCTTGATTGAACCACTAAAAAGCTTTCTCCACTAAAGCTTGCAATTTGTTTTTTATTAAGAGGTTCAATAAAGTTATCATCCTACTCCTGCATCTGTGCAATCCTAAGAACCACACAATGTTTTCCTAATTAGATCTGGACTATATATTGGCATTAATTAATTAATTAATTAATTAATTAATTAATTAATTAATTAATTAATTAATTCATTCATTCATTTATTCATTCATTCATTCATTCATTCATTACATTTCTATACAAATGTACAGGAGCACTGTGAAGCACTGCTCTAAACAGTTGACAACAACACAATGCAACAAAACTCAAACAATTGCCATAGATATCTCAAATAAACAAGCAAAAATTACAATATCTAAGTACCTTGCATATTCAGAGAATTCCATTTGGGGATGAGGGAGTGACAATAACCTTCAAATCCCAGCATCCTGAAAGTTCATGAGCATCGAAGGTGAGGCTGAGCAGACTTGAGGGACCGTCTCCTTGGGTCTCATCGGTATCTTCAGATTTCTTGCCATGTCGTCTTATATGTCTCTGATTTGATTGCTCCAGAATCAAATCTTGAACCATTCTTACCAGACCTATCACACTTCAATCGAGACCTCTTCCAAATAGACCCAAATCAAGTAGATGCAGTTCTGATTGTGGGACATGTCTGAATCACCAGCCACACCCTACTTATTTCCATTGAAACACTTTTATTGCACTCTATTTCAATACAGCAGTTTGAAATCTTTCACAAAGGTGCCTACCCCAGCCACAACCCTTTCATGGCCTCTCTTTCTCTCTTGTTGTTGTTTAGTCATTTAGTCGTGTCCGACTCTTCATGACCCCATGGACCAGAGCATGCCAGCCCCTCCTGTCTTCCACTGCCTCCCAGAGTTTGGTCAAATTCATGTTGGTAGCTTCAGTGACCCTGTCCAACCATCTCATCCTCTGTTGTCCCCTTCTCCTCTTCCCTTCACACTTTCCCAACATCAGGGTCTTTTCCAGGGAGTCTTCTCTTCTCATGAGATGGCCAAAGTCTTGGAGCCTCAGCTTCAGGATCTGTCCTTCCAGTGAGGACTCAGGCTTGATTTCCTTCAGAATGGATAGGTTTGTTCTTCTTGCAGTCCAGCGGACTCTCAAGAGTCTCCTTCAGCACCACAATTAAAAAGCATCAGTTCTTCAGTGGTCAGCCCTCTTTATGGTCCAGCTCTCACTTCCATACATCACGACAGGAAAAACCATAGCTTTGACTATGCGGACCTTTGTTGGCAAGGTGATGTCTCTGCTTTTTAAGATGCTGTCAAAGTTTGTCATCGCTTTCCTCCCTTTCTCTCTAGGACTGGTCATTCAAGTGGCTTTCATATTATTTCAGTTCTTACATATACACCGTCTTTGTGATTAATAGGGCGACGGCAAGCAGAAAGAGAGGTACTTCAAGGGCTTGAAAGATCTCATCATCTTCTTCAAATGCTTGGCTGGTTTTAAATGAGGAAGTCGCATGTCTCCCTAGCATGTCCTGCTCTCCTGGTCTTTCAGTTTTGCAACTTTATTTTTAGAGTGTCATCATTTGCAAATGCCACAGAAGAAGGAAGGAAAAAGAAGAAGATCACCCCAAGAGGCCAACCTGTGACCTATTTCTATATGGCATTTAGTGTTAATTATTAGCTACAACTTAGGAGGGAAAGGGATGTTATAATATGGGAGTCATTACCATGAAGGCTTATGACCTATATTGCCCATCTAATGTGTAATTGAAGACAGGTTGCTCAGAGGAAGAGACGTAGCTGTAACTATTTCTCCTAAAACAGAAAACCTATATATACAGTGACTCTTTTGATATTTTTCTCAGTCTTTTAAAAAGGTTGGCTTGTTAAATTCATTCACTATGGGCATCATCTTTCTCTTTCCTTCTGGAGTGGCATTCGCTGTGGGTCAGAACTTGGAGTCCAAATGGCTAATTCTCAACATGACTGGACCCATAGAATCAATGGGATTTGCACAAGTGTGGCTTGACTTTTCAAGAATGAATTTGGTGGGTCTACTGTACAATGACCAATTGGATCTGGGCCAATAATTATCAGTATTTATTATTCCCAGGCACATCTCATCTTTCCTTAAATAAGTTCCAAGTGGCGTGCAAGGGTCCCTTCCTTTCCACTTCAGCCTTATTGCTAACTTGTGAGGCAGACCAAACTGAGAGCAGGTAGCTAGCCCAAGACCGCCCAGTTTCATGGTTCCATAAGGATCAGAACCTACCTGTTCCCTTTCTCAGTCCTGCACTCTGGGCCCTTAAACCACATGAGCCCTCATGTCTCCGAAGTCCACACCTTAGTTGTCCGGCTTCTGCTGATGTTATGATGCTCATAACCTCAACCTTGAATTTCAAGACTGAGGAGGATGGACCAACCAAGGCTGCCGTATCACTATCTAAATTAAGCTCCAGCCTCTGGGAATAGTGGTGAAAAGGTTGCAGAGCCCCCTCTGATTTCAGCAGCTATCCTGTCCTGCTTTTATCTGTCAGCCATGCAGTTCCTTTAGTAGTCATTGGCCAATCAATGCCCTACATCCCGGAAACAATTTGGGAGGCAAAGACTTTGGAATTTGTATAGAGCAAGTTGCTCATTTGGAATTGTCCATGGTACTGCAATCACCTAACTACCTTGCCCCTGTTATATTTTGGGGGGGGAGAACACTTTCCAGTTTCGTTTTGCTGTGCCTACAGCATCCTCCACCCCAGGTATTCTTTTTCTGGCGATCCATCCAGCCCTTGTTTTAGCGCATTCACACAAGCATTGTGTTGCGGTTTTGAATGTGAGCAGTTCCTGGTTTTTAAGAATGTAGCCTCAGGGATTGTGGGAAATACTAAGAGGAGTATACCTATTGCAATAGGAGCACACCGTTTGGCTAGAACAAGATAGCTGTGCTAGAATCAGCTTCTGTGGTCCTCGTCCCGAGTGGATGGAATTCAAAATATGGTGGTTATTAGAAGATGGGCACAAACCAGTTCATCCAGGTTTGTATTGTGCTGCTCCTCTCCTCCTGCTTCCTCTGCCCATCAGTCACTCAACAGGCCTAGCTTACTTGCTTTTTCCATCTCCCTGGCTGATTTCCCGGTCGTGAGCAAGAGCACTTGAGTTTACAAGAACTGGGCAGGGCTGTTGAGGATAGGACATTTTGGAGATGGCTCATTTGTTGGGTCGTCATAAGACGGAGGTGGGAGGGATGTGGTGGCGCTGCAGGTTAAATAGCAGAAGCCTCTGTGCTGCAAGGTGAAAAGACCAGCAGTCGTAAGATCGAATCCTCATAGTGGAGTGAGCTCCCATAGCTTGTCCCAGCTCCTGCCAACCTAGCCGTTCGAAAGCATATAAATGTGAGTAGATAGGTACCACCTCGGTGGCAAGGTAACGGCATTCTGTGTCTAGTCATGCTGGCCACGTGACCACGGAAACTGTCTATGTTTACTGGCTCTACGGCTTGCAAACAGGGATGAGCACTGCGCCCTAGAGCTGGAAACGACTGGACGGAATGTCAAGGGGAACCTTTACCATAAGAAGGAGATGAGTAATGGAACTACAGGTACCCAGTAACTATTAAAGTAAATAAAAAGTCTACCACAAAAAGAGTGATACTTCAGTTAAAAACTTAGGTATGCATTAGATTTAGGAAAAAAACTGTTACTGACTTATCTGTAGGATGGCCACTAAAGTGAACACAGAGACATTTCAAAGTAATATTAAGAATGGGAATATGGCAACTCATGTACTGTATGCCAAACATACAGTAAAACCAGCGTGGCAGCAGGAGCATTCAAAGTTTCTGTATCTCCAGCAGTATTTCTATTTGCATTTTACAAAAATAGATGGCAGCAAGATTTTGGCAATGCTACAGAATAAGCTGGGCTGTTTATATTTCACATTGCCTTGTTTTAGAACTGTTGGCTCATTATGATACTGCAATGACTATTAATATATTAAATATTGCACTTGGAGAACCGTCTGGCATTTTTTGACACGTCTGCAACATTTTAATGAGAGAAACAAAAAATGAAGGAAAGTTTTCCCTACCTAACTCTTCTCGGGTGGGAGAGAGGCACAAAAGTGAGTAACATTTGATAACTATAGTGTCAGACGCCCAACACTTTGTTCCTCATTTAGTCTAATCAGTCACCCCAAGTACAGTAGACTCATTAAATGAGTCGTTCAATAGTGAACCCACAGTTCTAAGGTTTTCTCAGTGGGGTTCAATAACCTGAAAGTGTTATTGTCACAGCTTCATAGCTGGGTCAATACCAACCCTTTAGAGGCACAGGATGGAATTGAACTCACCACCTCTGGCTCTGAAGCCAGATGGTTCATATTGTCATTGACTCTTGGAGGCATCTTTGACTTGGGCTTCTACATCCATTTCTCACAGCTTTGATACTTTCCAAGAAAGGAACTGTGAACCAAAAATGAGTTACGGGTCAACTAAAAATGGCAAAGAGTTTTGTACGCATGGCTCAAGGGAAGTCGTTGGCCAATCTCTTAAATGATGTGGCTTTGAACCCCACACAAACCCAAGCTGCAAAGGCTTGCTGCACCTCATCCAGATATTTGAGTCCATTCACATTTCAAAACCATGAACCCTCTACTTGTATCTCTTTCCAAAGATGCTATTGTTGGCATTCTGCTTTATTTTTCTACAGTGAGGGGAAGGAAGGAAGGAAGGAAGGAAGGAAGGAAGGAAGGAAGGAAGGAAGGAAGGAAGGAAGGAAGGAAGGAAGGAAGGAAGGAAGGAAGGAAGGAAGGAAGGAAGGAAGGAAGGAAGGAAGGAAGGAAGGAAGGAAGGAAGGAAGGAAGGAAGGAAGGAAGGAAGGAAGGAAGGAAGGAAGGAAGGAAGGAAGGAAGGAAGGAAGGAAGGAAGGAAGGAAGGAAGGAAGGAAGGAAGGAAGGAAGGAAGGAAGGAAGGAAGGAAGGAAGGAAGGAAGGAAGGAAGGAAGGAAGGAAGGAAGGAAGGAAGGAAGGAAGGAAGGAAGGAAGGAAGGAAGGAAGGAAGGAAGGAAGGAAGGAAGGAAGGAAGGAAGGAAGGAAGGAAGGAAGGAAGGAAGGAAGGAAGGAAGGAAGGAAGGAAGGAAGGAAGGAAGGAAGGAAGGAAGGAAGGAAGGAAGGAAGGAAGGAAGGAAGGAAGGAAGGAAGGAAGGAAGGAAGGAAGGAAGGAAGGAAGGAAGGAAGGAAGGAAGGATCCAAACCTCCGGGGGGGGGGGGGGAAGCTCACAAAACTACTTAAACCATCAAAAGAAGTAAACCAAACTTCCAATAAAAAAATCTAAACAATGAAAATTGTCAAGAAGTAAATGGCAGTTTGACAGTCTGTGAAGCTATTATTAATGCTAAAAGTCAAAGTAAATAACAGTGCAATCCTCTACGTTTTTACTGAGATATACAACTCACTGTGTTTTATGGGGCTCATTGGCTTATTCCCAGGTAGCCAATGCAGCCCCATTTTTCTTGATGAACTATCTTAGTGCAGAAAAAGAGATTGCCTTGTGGATACCCCAAAGTACAGCTTGACAACGTCTTCCTCACCTGGGTCTGTTTTAAGATATGCTGGCTGTGGGTCCTTTTTAGGAATTCTTACGGCTGAATAACTCAGTGAGTTGGGTATCTGGCTGAAGATCCAATGATCAGAAGTTCAATTCTCCACAGTTCCTCCCAGCCTATATAACTACATAATTCCAGAGAATCCCTAGAAGAAGGGCATAGCTCAACAATTCCAAGTATTCTATCCCTGGGAAACACTGGAAGGGGCCATCTTAAGTCCGAACCAGAGTTAGCCCATAACACATTGCTGCCGGATGGTCAGAACAAAATGGCGGTCAAAATGCTCTCAACGAAGTTATCCCAGCAGCTCACCATTGTCGCCTTAGTAGAGGCACACACTATGTTACTTTTCTTAAGTAAGGCCACATTGAACGTTGTCGTTCTTGAGGCAAGATGTGTCTGCAATGGGGAACAGACGGCAATGGGGGTGAACAATTGGCTCCTTATGGTTTTCATTTCAAGCTGGCCAGGTCAGGTTATTACGCAAACTAGATAATTCACTACAATCCAGTGCAGTTAAGCACCTCATAAACGTAATGCTGAGCTTTTGAACCAACAGCATGTATTTTTTTCCAGGAGATTTGTCAAGGATGTGAACTCAAGCATTTCTGTTGACATCAACCCTGCCCTTCGTGCGTCGTCTTTCTTCTTCCATCTAGTGGCTGCACACACATCCTCGCATCCTTCACAGAGCAAGGCAGAGTTTAGAAGATCATTGTCATTAGAGATCGTTAATTTGAGAATAAAACCCCTTTGGATCATCTAATATCGTTGCCACTTGTGAACAGAGATGTAGTGAGGCTGTAGAGTTACCATAGGGAAACATTCTGGCCCAAATCTAGTTGACACTCCCAACTAATAAAACTAATAATAGTAACTAAAGAAGGTGCCTAGGGACACAAGGATTCCTGGAAGTGTGGACTCACCTTTCCTCAGCTGATTTAGCCCAGTGGTCCCCAACCTTGGGCTTCCAGATGTTCTTGGACTACAACTCCCAGAAGCCTTCACCACCACCTCTGCTGACCAGGATTTCTGGGAGTTGAAGTCCAAGAACATCTGGAGGCCCAAGGTTGGGGACCACTGATAGCCAATCTACTGCAGCTGGGATTACTAACGGAATTTAGGCCAGTGACAAAATATGCATATTTGCTGAAATGTGATGGATGGATTTTAAAATAACAATGTAATAGTATATGAGCTATCAGTAGAATATATTCACGTGTGGTTGTACTGTTTTACATGTATTGTTTTACAGGACATTCAGCCATGAGCTCAAGTTCCAGGAAGCCAGATTTCGGTTGAATATCAGGAAAAACTTCCTAACTGTTAGAGCAGTATGACAGTGGAACCAACTTACTTCGAGAGGTGGTGAGTGCTCCAACACTGGAGGCATTCAAGAGAAACCTGGACAACCACCTGGCAGATATCCTTTGATTTGTATTCCTGCCTTGAGCAGGGGGTTGAACGTGATGGCCTTAGAGGCCTCTTCCAACTTCACATTTCTATGATTCTATTTATTGTATTTTTTTTAACATCCATGTATATTATCTACAAGGCACCTAGAGTCTTCTCTGAGGCATTCTAAAAATGGAAAAACTTCTGGTCCTACTGAGACTAATAAAAATGATAGTACAGCAGGATTGTGGTATCTGCAGGGGATCGGTCCCAAGCCCCCTCTATGGATGCCAAAAGTGCTATACATTGCTTGGTTTATGCCTCCCTCTCATGGTCAATTCTAGTAAATACACCCTGGAAATACATATAAATAGTATTTTTCTGGGTTTTTTTATTTAGTATTTTCAGGCAGGAGATGAAGCAGTGGGTACTGGTCCTATGGATACTGTAATGACATGAATCCTCATCCTCATTTACTCCAGCTTAATTTTTCTGAAACAAATTATTATTTTCCCAAGACATCCTTGGTATGATCCAACGCAGTAGGGCATAATCCATAATGCCTTTTTAAACTACATTTCCCAGAATCCCTCAACAAGCATGGAAGTAAAAAAAAAAATGGAGCAAACTGAAAAACTTGAAAAGGCATGAATTTCCCTGTTGCTCTTTGAAGGCCTTCATTCCTTTCTACTCCCTGTGTCGGTGCAGGTGGGTTTGCTCCGTAGGTTGGAGTACAGCCAGAGAGCAAACAGATCCTCTGAAAAATATGAGTTGAAATCTTTTTTTCAGAGAAAAGTGTAATGAATGTGTCATTGAGAAGGATGGATGTGTGTGTTTATATTGACGCGTCAATGACATCCACGTTTAATCCTGCAAAATTATCGGTAACTGACATATGATTATAATCAAGCAGTTCTTTGCCGCACACTCTGTAAAAACACATTGATTTTATAGCTCCCCGAACTGATTACATTAATATCTGTGCATAATTAGTTTGCACATTACTAAATTACTGACAGATTAAAAGTGAAATAGCGCAGTTCATACTCTGCCGCATAACTGCCAGAGAGGAAATTAATATGGATTCAAATGGTCCTTAGGGATGTATGTCAAAGAGGCAGGAATCTATAAAGCCTTGCTAGCATTCGGAAATTTCTATCACGCCAACCTGTTCGCAGGCGATGCTTTTTCTACGTCTGCTTTTAACGCAGGTGAAATGTAGTCCAGGAAATGATGCTTTTGCTGGTTTTGGAGCGGAAGAATGCTTTCAATTTTTTTTTTAAAAAAATACATTTTCGATGGCTGCTTTCTGCGGTTGTGAAAGCAGACACGAATCCAAACTTGTGTTAACACAAGCATGTTTGAAGCGCTGCTAGCTGCATCGTGTACATTGCCAGTAATTTGCTCCAGATGAAATTCCAGCAGGAAACTTATTTGCTTCTGTATCGTGACCATGGCCAAATGAGTGGGGAGTTACCTCAGCTGACAGGGGAGGCACAGTAGCAGCAAAGTGCTGTATTGGTGAAAATACAGCTGAGATAAAATGCTATCACATTTGGGAATCCTGATAGAAATGTAGCTTATCATCACCATTATTATCATCTTAGAACTGAAGAGCTGGAAGGTCCGTTCGTTCGTTCGTTCGTTCGTTCGTTCGTTCGTTCGTTCGTTCGTTCGTTCGTTCGTTCGTTCGTTCGTTCGTTAGTTAGTTAGTTAGTTAGTTAGTTAGTTGGTTAGTTGGTTGGTTGGTTGGTTGGTTGGTTGGTTGGTTAGTTGGTTAGTTAGTTAGTTAGTTAGTTAGTTAGTTAGTTAGTTGGTTGGTTGGTTGGTTGGTTGGTTGGTTGGTTGGTTGGTTGGTTGGTTGGTTGGTTGGTTGGTTGGATTAGTTAAAAATATTTTTATCCCACCTTCCTCCTTCAAAAGCAATGAAGGAGGCTTCCATTATTAAAAAGGCAACATTTAAAAGGTAAAAGCAGTAAGTGCACAAATATTAAAAAGGAATGAAACAAGTATTGCATTGCAAAGGGCAAATAAAATCAATACTAAAGCACATTCCAAACAACAACATAAGAATCCAATTAAAAATCCCTCTCATACCACCAGTCATTAAGGAGAAGCCAGTCTGAAGAGAAAGGTCTTTGCCTGCCTGTGGAAAGACAGCAAAGATGGGGCCAGGCTGGCTTCCTGTGGGAGGGAGTTCCAAAGTTTGGGAGCAGCCACAGAGAAGGTCCTCTCCTGTGTCCCCATCAATTTTGCCTGTGAGAGCAGTAGGACCAAGAGGAAGGCCTTCCTTGATGATCTTAATGTCCTGGCCAGCTCATAAAGGGTCTATGGATCTTTGAGTCCAGCCCAGGGGGTGGGAGGCACAGTGGCAATTCCAATGGCCAACCTCTGGCTCCTAAACCAGATGCCTTAAACCACGGAGCTATCTAGCAATTCTCTGAGCTATCCAATTATGAGAAGGTTCACCCAGATGGGCCATAACTAGTTTATTCTTCAGTTGACTGTTATCGTAAATTTACAGAACAATTCTGATTGAAAGAAATGCCCACTCTAGAAGGTTCAGATCATGCTCAATTGTCTTTGGCCAGTGGAAATGACCTTTGCTTGGCATAATGGTCTCCTACCCATTGATCTGCCAACATGGCAGTTTCCCAGCTAACTGCTCTGTTCATGAAGATCCACCAACAGAAAAGCCAAACAAGGGCAGAGACGGGTAAGCAAGGGGATTCTTCTTGGTCTTCTTTTCTCAAGGCTAACTAGGGCCAGTTCTTTCCGTCCTTCTTGAAGACTGGTTTCCAGTCCCCTGATCATCTTTGCTGCCCTTCTCTTAGTTTTTTCCAGTTCATTGCCATCCTTCCTAAAGTGTTCTGTCCAGAACTGGACACAATACTCAAGAAGAGGCCTAGCCACTGGCAAATAGAGGGGGTCTAGTACCTCGTAGGGGTCTGGAGATGATATTTCTGTACTATCCTGCCCAATGTCCTGTCTGAGCAACCTGAATGTTCAACTCTTGACGAGCGAGCACGAAGCAAAGACAGCCAACTTGTAAGCTATGGGAGAGCAGAAAGGCTTGAGGGATCAGGAAAACATGGGGATTATGAGGAGGTGCCTCTTCACTGCCATTTCATACAGAGATTGCTGTGTAGCATCTACTTTAGTTCAGACTTGACAATGAAAGAGTAAAACTTCAGAGAAGCACATGAGAGGGAAACAGAAAGCTGCTGATACTTCATTTTTGCAGATACAGCTCACAGCACGTCAGAGTGTGTGCGTTATAAGCTGATCATCTATACCCATGTTCTGTAGGTATTAGTTACGTGGTGTGAAGAGGCATGGTATAATTTTAAAGGAGCTAATTAAATACAAATGTGATGCACAGCATTAAAAAAAATTTAAAAAATCTTTCCAAGAAAGCCAAGAGCAGCTTCGCTTGTTCTAAATCCTTAGTCCTCTGAAACCAAGACAATGAATATTCAATATTTTCCCTCCCCACATTATATTCTCTTGAAATGCTATTGATTTGCTTTATTTTCCCAACAATATCCTGACAGGCTTCCCAACGTGGATTACTCTAATACTTTGATATTCATGTTGCTTCTGTCTTCACCAAGCATGTTGAAATTGAGAGGGGTGGCAGAAACTGAGGGATGGAGCTCTCCCAAAGACGTGTAAATCTGGAGTTTGTGAACACCTTCTTGCTGTATATGGGCCCAATAAGATAGTAGATTCCCAAGGCAACGCCATAGCTGTATGTTCTAGTGGAAGGGGGAAGAGTGGAGAGGTGATGAGAGTCGTATCGGCTGAGCTAATGGCTACCCAGATTTCAGCTCCAATGACTCGAGATGTGGCAAAAACATTAAAAGAGGACAAGATAAAGAATCAGGTCACTGAGTGTGAGCTGGAGCCTTAGAGAGTTGAGCTAGACAGCTGAGTATGGTGGATACTGATGATCAGAAGGCTCTACTGAATTATTCCTGTCTTGGCCGACTGGATCTGGCATCTCATTCTTTTGTGGTGGTCAGCCAAAAGCGTCTCTCTTTCTGTACACCGTATACACAAAAATAACGGCCACCTGTGGACCAGAAAAAAAAGAGTACAAGGATAACCCCCAAAAAGGGAACGAAAGAAGACACTGAATAAAACTGTGTATGGTATGTATATACAGATACCAAATTGGACATGATCTAGAGTGTTTGAACAGGATTACGATGGACTTTGCTCCTAGAGGGAAGACAGTAACCAGATGATTTGTCTACCTAAGTCAGCTCTCCCAGTTCTACTCACTGTGAAAAAATAAAACTAAAATAAAAGACACAACGGAAGCATTTGAAAACCATACTCAAGGTAACAGACTATCTAAAAAAAAACCTGGTGGCCTAATGGGGTCACCACTGGCCATGAGAATGTTCCAAAATTCATCCAGAGGTGATGCTTTTCTCAGGCCTTCAAAAAAGATGCAAAGAAGGTGCAGTCATTCAATAATAATTCAATACCCTCCTTTCCTCGGGCAAGATGTTTAAGAGGAGGAAAAGGATGAGGGGCAGCTGGGCCCCCCGTTTTTGTTGTCTGCATGTTATTTCAGGATGTAATGATGAAGGGATGATGCACATAAAGAAACAAGTGCCGTCAAGTGATCCAGGGGCGTTAGTTAGATTTCATTGGTAGTGCCCATAGACCTGGAAAGTTAGAAATTTATGATCTTCCATCTGAAGACAATATATTTTCCCCACAGTGGAGTCTTTGAACATAATTTAAATGAACAAGAAGTTGGCCATGATGGAGCCATGGACACCGTCTTCCAAAATCTGGAAAACATCATGGAACTCCACCATACATACACATTTCAGGTGTATCTGTTGTACTTCAGGTGGCAGATGGGTGTGGAGGAAGACCTCGTGGTGGAGGGCAGTTATTGAGAGGTTTCTTAAATGTCTTTGGATCAGAACAAAGGGCTATCTCATTCCCTGAAGCCTTCGCTCTCGGTGACCAACCAGAAGCCATAATGTTCTCTTGGGGGCATCCTTCAGTGATGGCTCTTCAGACAGAATTGTGCAGATGAGAGCAAAGTTGACTTGCTCAGGAGCAGAAGTGACACCTTCCAACAAATGTGCCTGATCTTTCCAAAATGCACAAGAAAATGCTTGCGCCTCCTTAAGTGGAACAAAATGAATAAGTACCAATTGTATGGAGCAGGCATCTTCCCTGCCTCCTTTCTTCCAAGAAGGCCTGATTTCAGATCTGTGCACTCTCTCCTCCCCCACGAGCTGTACTGGGAATAGCCCCAGACTAAGTAACAAGCATAATGACCTATAGAGGGGGAAAACATGCTATCGGCCACGTTAACTGCTAAAGAGCAATCTATGAGCCTTGACTTTGAATTAATTATCTCATTAACCGCAGCCATTTGAACCTGATCTCAGCAAGAAGGTCAAAAATAAAAAGACAAGTGGCCGCGAGTCAGGAGGAAATTTTCAATGCGTCGTGAGGATGCAAGGATGTTTTAAAGCACTTTGGAGAACTGCTTGTCAAAGAGTAGTCAGGGGGTGGTAATGAAGGGGTGCAGGATCCCTCGGGACACAATACATGCCACTGCCTCATGGGGGAAGCCAAATTAAAAACACTTCTCTTGTGGTGGCACTGTGTATCTTGGTGCGTGGTTGTTTAAAGTCCTCATTGAATTCTGGGATCTCATTGATTTAGGCTGCTTTGACATAGGAAGACACAGTGACTAGGAATTTGCAAGCTCTTTGAGATCCCTCTCTTCCAGTATGGGGTCAAATGAAGAGCTCGGAAGCATTCCTATTTTGTGCCCATCGTGAGAATTTCCAGGATCCTCTAGAAAAGACAATAATGCTGGAAAAGGTGGAAGGCAGCAGGAAAAGAGGAAGAGCAAATACAAGATGGACTGATTCCCTAAAAGAAGCCATGGGTGCAAGTCTACAAGGGCTGGGGAGGCCTGTTGGGGACAGGACATTTTGGAGATCTTGCATTCGTAGGGTCGCTGTAAGTCAGAGGCAATTTGATAGCACACAACAACAACAAATTCCATTTGCTCACTTGTTTTTGATCAAGGTCTCTACAATTTGCACGCAATGTCTGTGTACAAGACTTGTATCCTTTTCCTTTGAGAAACAAAGCTACACAACTAGCAAGCCCAGAAGGAATCAGTGACAGCTCAAAAGATAGCAGTAACCCATCCACTGCTTCTCATTCCTAAAAATCTATGAAACCAGGCAGCTGTTGTTATGGTTTTACCACAATTTGTATTATATTTTGGGGAAAGTCCCACTGATGCTGAGTGGAAATCCCTCTTTCTCTGCTTTCCAAATGAGGAAGGGAAAACATGGTGTCGCATTCTTGTGCACAAAAATGAGGCACTTGGGAATTTAAAACTTAATTTAAATTTCAAGTTTAATTTGCATTTTAAGCCATAGTGTCGAGTATTGTATGAAACACGCAGCCTCTCAGAACCTCCATTAGGAGGTGGTGCATTTGGGCTAAGCCAAATTGTTTGGCTGTGCCCCACTGTTTTGACAGGGAGACAAAAGTGCATGGTATTGTTTTGATGATTTTAGAGAAGTGGGGGCAAGGAGAGGGTGAAAATAGACAAAATTCTCAAGGGCACACACTGTCCATGGCTACAGGCCTCCTTTGCATGGCACTGGCTAGCACAAAACATCTCCAGCAGATAAAAGGAGACCATGAAACATGGCCATCAGTCTGATTTGCTTTTTTTATTTTATTTCTCTTAGCTTTGCACCTGGTTTCATAATTTCTTGCTTGCATAGACATCAGATGGCTTAAGCACCAGTCACATGACTTGGAATGGCCAGTTTCCTGCCATCTCCTCAGTAGCCACAGTGTGTCCTTCTAGTTGAGGGACCTAACCAGAGTTAAGTGACAATTGAGTGCAAGGAGAGTTTTTAGCCATCTGGAGCATAACAGAGCCTGTACATCTTGGTGTACTTTTCCATCAAGAGCTGTGTCCAGCCCTGGTTAATGACACCGCAATTGTACCAAAAGACAATATAGAGTAAAGGCATCGTTGGCTAACATGTCGATGGCACATCTGGTCCTTGCAACCTCACAGAAACTATAATATAGTGGCTGCAGATGCAATTTCCCAGGGATGTTAGCAAGTCTTTGGTCTGATTCCAAAGTCTGAGTCTGAGCCTTTGATTCCAAGTTGCAAGTCCCAAGTCCCAAGTCAAGTCCCAAGTCCCAAGTCCCAAGTCCAAATCCCAAGTCTGAGTGCCTATGAAAAATAAGCTCCCCCCCTCCGCAAAATAGGAGGAAGTGGGTGGGTTTGAAGCCACAAGTCAAATCCGAGTCATTGTTGGGGAGAATGAGTTGCATTTGAGTCAAGTCACTGATGCAACTTAAGTCCGACTTGATAGTGAGTGCTGTGACTTGAGTTCCCCTCTCTGTAATTTTCTTCCTTTCCTTGAGAGCAAATCTAGTCTACCTTCTCCCCGGCACCAGAGGTGGAGGTCACCCGTCCTGTGTCTGAAGAAGGTAATTCATGAAAAGACGCCAGCCATTTTGGCAAAGCGGTTCTGGAGCTGTAATCCAAAAGAGTTACTTTTTAAAAACGTTGATGTTTAGGACTTACAAATCGGGACAAGGAAATCAGTTTGTAGTCCCTGTCAGGTTTCTAGGTCTTGATCCTGAAACATACCCCATCCTATTTCATTGACAATCCACAGTGATAAACAAAATAGAGAACAAATATTCCAACTTAAACACATTTTAAGTACAGTATGCATTCCCAATGGATACTTATTAGCTCACTTTGTATTTTTAAAAAATGTACATTTTAAATGTGTTTCAGTACACTATATGTTTCTTGAGCTGAGAAATGATGACACCTGGGGAATGAGAAAACCAGGGGAGAATTACAGTGGGGTCTCTACTTAAGAACTTAATCCGTATTGGAAGGTGGTTCTCAAGTTGAAAAGTTCTTATGTTGAATCTGCATTTCCCATAGGAATGCATTGAAAACCATTTAATCCGTATCTGCTCTTTTCCGTCCATAGAAACTACAGTGGAACCTCTACTTAAGAACTTAATCGGTTTTGGAATGGTGTTCTTAAGTTGAAACATTCTTAAATTGAAGCAAAATTTCCCATAGGAATGGACTGAAAACCAATTAATCTGTTCTGGCTGTTTTTTTGTTATGTAGAGGTGCGTTCGTACATTGAAGCATTAGTTCCCATAGGAACTAATGCAAAGCTGGTTAATACGTACTCTACCACTAGGGGGAGAATTTTTTTTAACCTAAGATGACCTAAGGTTAAAAAAAGAGCAGGAAAGTTTTTTTTTCCTGTTCTTATCTTGGATTTCTGTTCTCAAGTAGAAGCAAAATTTAGCAAATGGAGCTGTTCTTAAGTTGGATTGTTTTTAAGTAGGGACGTTCTTAAGTAGAGACCCCACTGTAAAGTCCTGTAGAATCAGATCACTTTGCATTAGAACCCATAAACACTAAACTTCTCAAGGCTTGTTTTCAGAATATGAGGAGGGAGTTGCAGCATCAGAAGGTACCCTTAAAGGATGTGATCATGTTGGACCAGAACAGAAACCTTTGAATAGAGGGATGTCATCCCTAGTTAGAATATTTGCTGACATTCCATTTTGTTATTGTTTAGTCGTTTAGTCGTGTCCGACTCTTCGTGACCCCGTGGACCAGAGCACGCCTGGCCCTCCTGTCTTCCACTGCCTCCCAGAGTTGGGTCAAATTCATGTTGGTCGCTTCGATGATGCTGTCCAACCATCTCGTCCTCTGTCGTCCCCTTCTCCTCTTGCCTTCACACCTTCCCAACTTCCAGGGAGTCTTCTCTTTTCATGAGATGGCCAAAGTATTGGAGCCTCAGCTTCAGGATCTGTGCTTCCAGGGAGCACTCAGGGTTGATTTCCTTCAAAATGGATAAGTTTGTTCTCCTTGCAGTCCAGGGGACTCTCAAGAGCCTCCTCCAGCACCGCAATTCGAAAGCATCAATTCTTCAGAGGTCAGCCGATTGTGTCAGGGGTCCGGTGTCTTGATCAGAGATTCTAGACAAGCTTTCAGAAAGTTGGAGGTCTGCTTTTAGAGATTTGGGACTGGGCGTAGTAGGTGATGCTGTTTGTTTGATGGTTGGCATCCATTGCGTCATTGTTGAACCAGCAGATGGTGCTGTGCAGCATGTTATAAAATGCCACAGACCAGAAGCATTGGACTGAATGCAGACCCAGTGATTAAAACTTTCTCATGCAATTCCTTTGCTGAAACAAATGTTTGTTGAATTAAGCAGTAATTTCCTTTGGTTTAGAAGACTATTTTACTGGCAATGTTTTGGGTATTTAGATGTTAATATGTGCCCTGTGTTGGCTTTCCTTCCTTCCTTCCTTCCTTCCTTCCTTCCTTCCTTCCTTCTTCTATTTTCTTAAAATGTTTAAAATGTTTAAATTGAAAGGAAAAACAATACTAAGAACTGTAAGTAATATCAGAAGTTTAATTTCCATTTTTGAATACAGAGAAAGGCAATAGTTTCAATGTTAATTTTGTGAGGATTTTTTTTAAAAAAAGCCAATGATTAATAAGATGATTGATAGAACACAAATGTGGCAATATGAAAACACCGTATGGCGAATATTTGCTAAGGGGTCTTTTACTGGGCCTCTTATTTGAGGGAATGAGATTCAAAGGTTGTTTTGTGTATTCTTATAATTGAGCTGCTTTGTAAAGTTGCATTTGTTATGATAAAGAAAGTGATGGGAGGATGAAAATGCAGATAATTTGAATTGTAGATGGGAGCGTTCCAAGCTTTTCAGTTTGCCTGTATTAGTCTGTGACAAGTACAATGTTTTTTAATGTGTGCCATAAAACAAGCTTTCCTCAGAGTAAACAAGTGGTTGTCTGTATCCCTCTTCAGCAACTGGTTAGGGTTATATGTATACAGCTTTGTTTCATGGATTCAGGACCCCTATAAAAAGAAAGCAGCCTGCACTAAATAGATTCTGATTGCTGAAATCTTTAGCCAAGGTGGATTATATAGAAACGTGCAAAGATAGAAAACGATTCTTTGCAAGGGATCAGATTAGAACCCGTCGATTAGCTTTACTTATGTGCTGCCTGTGTTTTGTTCTTTCAAATGTGACTGTTTGCTTTTCGTCTGAATTCTCTGCAGCTTTTAGCAGCAAACACAAATCTGGATATTTGTGTTGTGCAGAAGTGGACATTCCATGCAAATTTTTCATAGCAGTTGTTTGTGGATTGGTACTATGAACGTAACATATAACCAACAGATAGTTAAAGAATTGTATAGTCCCGTACAGAAACAATATATGAACTCTTGGCCGGGAAGGATGTTACTGTAGCAACTTTAAACGCTCACTCCAGCCGTTTCTTTTCAGAGAGTAAGAAGGGGGCCTTTGAAAGTTAGACCTTTTGAAAAATTTAACAGACGTGTATGGCAAAAGTGCAAAATGAGGGCTGCAATTATTGGAGTAAGGGAAGAACAGTCTAGAATTTATTAAAATTAAACCACCAAGAATTAGAATAATCCAACTCTTAAAGCAAATTGATGCAAAGTAATGACTACAATATAAAGTGTGTTTGCAGTCATTCTTCTGCCTTTCCCCCTCCTTTGGTTACAGTGAAAGGCCTGAAGTAAGAAACTCTGACTTAACCTGAGGTAAAAACTAGACACCATTTTACGTAAAAGATGTAATTTTTTTATTACCGTATTTTTCGCACCGTAAGGCGAACTTTTTTTCCCACAAAACAGGGGGGTGGAAAGACTGTGCGTCTCATGGAGCGAAGAAAACAGATTATATTTTCCTGTTTTCTTCCCCTAAAAAATTGGTGCGTCTTATGGAAAGGTGCGTCTTATGGAGCGAAAAAACTGTACTTCTTTCGGTTGTGGTGGTTGCTAGACATGACCCATGTGGGATACGATACATTCATTAGGTATATGATAATCAGTTGGTGCCTTATTTGATTTCACAGGAGTAAAATAAAGGTTTGTATGTCGCTATACTGTTTTGGAAGGCTATTGCAGACAAGAAAGCAGTGGCCCAATTTTTTTTTTGGGAAAAACCTCTGCATGTGTAATCAATATCTCCTTCAAAAGCATATCTTTGCTAAAGATGAATTCCGTACAGCAAAATTCAAGCGTTCAGCAAAATATTTAAATTTCACAGCAAATAATATATTTTACCGCTTTCAAGTATATACATCAGTAAATATAGGAGTATTTGGAAATAGGTGTATGCTCGCTAGAACTGCCACCCTTCACTTGAAGCAACATTACAAAACAAATATGTAGGTGCTAAGTATTTTGAATGCTAAATTTTCTGACAGAAATTATAGGCAGGACCTGTTGAAACAGTCACAAAGGGAAGTGCAAAATTGTTTTCTGAATTGGGGGGGGGGGAGTACTTGAGAAATGAATACACCAGCTGTGAGATAGAATTATGTCTCTAATTCAAAACGGAATTGTATTCCAGCTTTGAAACTCCCTTCTAGCTAAGGTTAGGTTGGTACCACCAACCCTTCTAACGTCCAACAGGCCGTTCAAACTACCGTATTTTTCAAGCCTTGAACTTTTTCTGTTGCTTTTCACTCCCTTTTCCAAACAATGCTTTGTCCTCTCTTGCTTCTTTACTGCTCCATTTGAGAAATAACAGGAAAATGGTGTAGTCATCATCAGTGAAAATATTTGCTGCTGCTGATGGAAGCCTGAACGGATGGAGTGATTCCAAACAAAATGGATCCTTGTGAAAACGACGCAACCGATTTCGAGGGGAAGATGAAAAGATTATGCCCCTCCAAAAAAAATCATGGCACCCTTTTCCCTTTAAAAAAGTATTTCGCTTTTCTAGACAGTTGGGAAATTCTGCCTAAGTGAGCAGTGCCCATTTCTTCCTGAGCTCTCTGGGTTATTTCACCGCCTCTCCCTTCATCATTTAATTTGTATGGTTTCCAAATCACCCTGATTATCATCTATTAGTACCCCTGGTGACAGAGGGCAAAGCTCTGTTGTATCACAGTTAATAAAGCAGAAATGCCAGCCTAATTACCGGGGGAGATAAGCCACACAGTCGAGACGCAGCTTCTGCAAAGTTTCGCTGTGGCCAATTCTTCTTAAGAAATAAGATGCCTCCATGGTTTGGTAGGAGGGGGAAAGAACTGTTTAAATATGCATTTTGAAAAGGACTTAAGAAGACTCAAACTTGATGCCAAGATGAATAAACACGTACAGTTGGGAGTTAACCCAGTACCTTATTGTGGAACTTATTTCCAACTTCAAGCTTCTTGGGTTACATCCTTATCGTACTGTTCAGAGTTTCTAAATCAATCTACTGACATGTGTCTATATTTTAGGTGTTTTAAAAAATATAGTGAGCATTAATCAACAGAGAACAGTGCAAATTCACAGGTCAGTTCAGCACGCAAAAAAATGACTGAAGGAAAATGAGGTGGATTTTATCTTTTTCTTAATGATAGTAAGCCACAACTCTGTGGCACAAACGTTCTCCGCCTATATATCGTCGCCCTCCACATCGAATTGAAATCAAAGACATCCCATTGATTGTCGTGGGCCAAGATTGCAACCTGTAGATGTTTCATTCATTGCCAGATGCTTCTGATGTTGTTCCTTTGCTTCAAGCCACAATCGGATATAACCCAACTGCATGCATAAATCATATGTTTGACTTAACTTGTTCATAACAGCGTGACGTAACGGGGACTGATCTCCATGCCCGCCCTTCTTATCCAATGGTATGACCAGAGAAGTGCATTTATTAGAAAGCAGATCTGTCTGAAAACTCAGATGGGCACTTGTTGAACAACAGACTTTTTTAAAAAAATCGGAATGAACTATTTCTCTGTTCCTCGTGTGTCTTGATAGCATATCAGCAGTTGCAAGTCACTTATTGAATGCTGAATGCTCCAGGAGAAATGCACTGGAGAAATGAACAGGGTCCTTGCTTAACTGAATAACATTGCATAAAAATAACCATAAACCAGAGACCAAAACAGTTTAATCACGCTCTTTAAGCCAATCAAGAGCTATCTGATGTTTTGAAACAAAATTAAATTTCATACTTAGCCTGATCTATATAGATATCATTCCTTAATCTATCTGTGCTGCCCGTTAAGTACGTCTGGAATTCTTGTAAATCAATGTCCGGATGTTTAAATTATGAAGACCATGATTTAAAAGATTATGATGTTATTAACTAAGAAGAAATATTTATAAATCTTATGTTGCAAAATGGGAATGGGGAAAAAAATTGGCTTCAGTTAGCCTCCTCTTAGCTATCCGTGTTTCAGAGAACTCTGATTGACTGGCTCTGTTTTCATTTCAATTGAAGTTTTATGATTCAGCCTGCACTGTGTCTATTTTTAATTTAAGTGGATTACATTCTTACAAGATCCTTTTACTGTATTGACATGGATGTACCATATTACTAGGTACGGCGGGTTCAACGTCCTCTCAGTCTACTAAATACATAAAACCATAAGAAGCCTCTTATGTGCAAAATCAGGTTAGAGAGAAGATGCCAGATTAATATTTGATCACGTAGAAGTGCTCCTTAATCAGATCGACTTATTTCTCAACAGAGTGTTTGTGCAATTATCATAATGGTTCTACTAAATATGTTTGTCTTTATATCTAGCTTTGGGCATAATCTTCTCTCTCTCTCTCTCTCTTTTCCCCCACCCTCCCTCTCTCCCTCTTGCCTTCTCTTTCCCTCTGATAGCTTTACCCCTCCCTCTCTTCTCATGCAGTATTGAGATTCCTGCACAAGACCCAATTAATATTAAGATGGCAGTCCCCAACGGGTTCTGTGGGAGCTGGCGGCCGGGCCATGTCTGTAACATCCTTAAGTACAGGCTACTTGAATGATCAAGAGCATCTGAGAGAGACATATAATTCAATAATCCCTTTTCTCAGGCAAGTCAAGAGTTCGGCGAGATAAGAGTGAAATCAAAGGCACACATCAGAAAGAAAATGACTGCTACCATCTTGTAGTGTCTCTATTAAAATGCAGGGGAAAAATATGGATTTTTGTTAAGGATGATGGGAACCTTTTCTGATCCATTGATTTCTTTTGATAGTTTGATGATTTCTCGGAGATTATCTTAAAAGCTTAAAGAGGGGGAGAAGAGGATCCATCAAAAGGATATCTTACATGACAAGTGCATGGGAACACACACACACACACACACTTTCAGTGCATGTTGTTCCCAGCGGAACACCATGTACAGATAAAGCAGATTTCCAGAGAATGGAAATTTCACAAAAGATATATTTTTTTCCCCCTGAGAAAATTTCCCGAGTTCATCCTTTCTTCACTCCTGTACACCCCAAGTAACTCCACTTTGCTGATCTTTCCCTGAATAGTCTGCACCGTGGCAGGCTGTCACTGATGTCTTCCCGGCACCATATCCTGCTGAGGTTTCCAAGGCATTCTGGGATATGGTAGAAGGGTTCAAAATGATAACCAGGTGATCAAAACTGTTTAGGTCACTGATGCAATGGGTGGGGAATAATCGATCTTTAGGAAAAGAAGAAGGAAACTGGGCTTTTGCCAATGTTCCTGCTACAAATACTTGGAGATCTTATCACCCCGAGAGGTTTGGTCAAATTGTCTCCTTAACTTCTTCATCCATAAATAAGGTGGAGAATTTTAAGAAGTCCTCCACTTCCACGATTTTCTTTTATGACTTCTTTGCTGAATCCTTTCCTGGTATCATCATGGATAGATCCACGGACGGCTTGCATCCATGATAGCTAGAAGGAAGATCCATGTTGACGAGCAGAATCTCTTAGATTAGCAAACCCCAATGAAGAAGCACAGGGAAAAGTCAATTCAGCATTGTCCTCCTTGCAAGATTTCTTGGGGTGTTAGACTGACTGGTGTAGAACATAATGATCATACTTTCCCAATGGCTATTTTCCCCTACGATATCCGGTCCTTGGTCCATACAAGCTGCTGGCTAATGTCTGCCCTTACCTAGAGGTACGTCCAATTCAATTCAAGGGTACATTTCTCCAAGAAGACACTAAGAAGATGATTACGATGTTAAATTTTAGAGATCCTGGACAGGCTGAATTCTGATAAATGTACTATTCTGTGAGTAAGGTAAAGGTTCCCCTTGACATTTAGTCCAGTCGTGTCCGACTCTAGGGCACGGTGCTCATCCCTGTTTCCAAGCTGTATAGCCAACGTTTGTCCAAAGACAGTTTCTGTGGTCACATGGCCAGCGCGACTAGACATGGAATGCCATAACCTTCCCACCGAGGTGGTACCTATTTATCTACTCACATTTTTACATGCTTTCGAACTGCTAGATTGGCAGGAGCTGGGACAAGCGACGGGGGCTCACTCCGTCATGTGGATTCAAACTGCTGACCTTTTCACCTTGCAACCTGGAGACTTAGCGCTTTAATCTGCAGCGCCACCATGTCCCTTATCCTTTGAGTAGTCACAGTAATATTAAAGTCTCCATCTACTCACTGCCAAAAACCAGGAACTTAACTGGGATAGACAGATGATACATCAGACTTCCCCAACTTGTAGCCATCAGGCATTTGGGCTTTTGGATAAGAAATCCCAACTGGCCATGCTGGCTGAAGTTGGTGGAAGTTGCATTTTAAAAGAATTCAGGGGGATATAAGTTAAGGAACAGCAAAATAGAGGATGGTGCACAGAGAAGGCATTGGCTTCAGGCATAGAACATCATTGGCCACCAAGCTTGTTAGCTTATGGTTATATTGCATACATCTAGTGCTACAGAAATATTTGAAAGTGAACAAATGCATAATTAATATGCACCTTTACACACTTATGCGAAACATGGTTTGAACCTATTGGAAGAGCCAACGCGGAAAAGTGACTGCTCTCTTACTGTAGACAGATCTGTATAAATGTGGGCCTGTTACAACCCCATGAGAATCTTTTGATAGTAATTATGGTGCCAAGCACCCCGTTGGCACAATTATACCAAGGCACTAATTAGTACCAGTAAGATTAGAACCCCTACATGTTAAATCCGCAGCAGCAATGCTGAGTGAAGGATTTAAAACAGTTTCAAAACATTGTATTGTCTTTATTACAGCCTTTATATTTCAGTAAAGAAGGGTTCTCTTTAAAATGCACTTAAAATAATCTGGCCCTCTTACTAAAAATAGGTGAGGAGAAAGGGATCATCCTCAGAAATCTTGCATGCAGTGACTTTTGTACTGAGATGCCTTTATAACCAAAGTTACAAAGATTGTGAACTTGAGTGGATTTTTTAAAATTATTGTTTCTTTCTTCCACCCAGCTAGTCAGAATGCCAATATAAACCCGCCACTGGTCTTGAACTGGCAGCCAAAGATGTGGCTCCAACCTGCGTGATGATGATGAACTGTATGATCTCAAGAGAGAAATAGAGTAGGATTCACATCAGCAAGAAAATAGCAGAGTTATGTGTCATCTTTAAAATTAATAAATTAGCATGAGTTTTCATGGAGACATTCTGCCCAGCTTCCACAGATGCATAGAGGCAGCTGAGTGAGATCAAATAAATTTAAATGCAGCAGTAGAGATGGGCACTGTCTGTTGATTCGGTGGTTTGTGCTGATTCATTTTTTGGCCAAACAGTGATTTGGCAGTGCCCTGCCCTGCCTCCTCTGACAGGCGCCCACTCAGAGGCAGCACTCAAGCTTCACTGCCCCGCCTCCTCCTACACTTATTTTTCCCTGCAACAATAATGTTTCTCTTTCCTAGAGAGAAGAATTAAATTTACTAGCCAGTGGAGAAATTCCAGGGAATGTGACAGTGTACATTTTATTAAAAGAACCAGAAAAGTTTACACGAGAACTTATGAAGTTTCTGATCAGAGTCATTCAATATGGTCCCTTCATCACATCCTGTGCCTCTTCATTGTTCCTCCTGAAGCATTGAACAATGGTGGGGGAAATGACCGGTGATAGCATGTTTCAATTGTGGTTTCCTTAATTTAATCTGGTTTTCTTCCCTGCCCATTGTGAGTTGGAGACAACAGTTGGCAATTAATATATTACAAGCCAGTGATGAACAATTTGCATAGTGGAGCATCTTAAGAACTAAGACCTACAGGTCTGTCTAATATAACATTTGGTTTACACTGAGTCCAGCTGTAGTCTCTAGCAACTGATCTACAGAGACAAGCTCTGATACTGGAGGTGCCATGCGGTCATCCTTAGTAGCTGCTAATGGTCCTAACTGCCATGACGTTATCTGATCTCCTTTCAAACGCAACTAAGTTGGCTTCATGGCATCTCCTTAGCAAATATAATATCTACTAAACTAACAGTCTCTGAATGCTGGAAGTAACACCTGGCAGAAAGATTATGTAATGGAAACTTCCATTCTGGCTAGGATGTAGGGGGAAAAATAGCCACTTGATAAATATAAATATTAGTGTTTGCTACATTTGTGGTATCTGACAAAATGGTTCTCAGCCAGGGCTAGGATTTGTGTGTTCATTCAGATGTTGTTGAGCTGTAAATTCCATATTTCACACACACACACACACACACACACACAAACTAGATGTGATTAATTGGGCTTAATGGAGTTGCAGTACAACATTTCGATGGTCAGTTCTTCCATATCCTGATCCTAGGTGAACCTTATGGATTTCTATAATTCCACCCTCCGGATCTGTATCAAACGCTGCCACCGCTACCAATAAAGGCTTTTGCTCATCCATTTACAACTGGGCAATGATCGATTTCTGCCACCCAGAAAGAGGGCTTTGAGTGCTTAGCTTTTAAAGTATGGCATCAAATCCCTCTGCATTTCGCCATATTTCTGCTACTGATTCAGGGATGACATCCTTCATTTACTTCCTAGGTGGTGGCTCATTTCTAACAGCTACGTGGTCATCGGCAGCAAAAATAATCCACTTTTGTACTAACAACAGGTGTGCTTTCTGAATTTGTCCTTTGTTGATTAACTGAGTATTTTTAAAGTCCTTTCTTCATACATTCTACGAAAAGAAGATGGAACTTTTTATGATAAAAAAAGTTTTAAAGACAAGTTTACTGTACACTTTACTGCCAAGACTCTCTCTGTGTGTATGTGCGCGTGTGTATGTCTACGAATGCTTGTGTTCCTCTTGTATGGGCTTTGAATGACGAAAGCTAGGCTACCCCCATCTTTGTCATCCTTCTGCAAGCAAACAAAGACTTTTCTCCTCTATTAGGCTTTCTCTTAATAAATGGTGGCCTGAGAGGGTTTTTTTTTAATGCTCTGTTGTTTTAAATGTGCATTAGTATTGGTTTTCTTTAACATTTGTAATGCAATACTCATTTAATTCTTTTTAAATATTTGTATACTTTTTAAAGATTTTAAATACTTGTCGTGTAAGCTGCCTTGGGTTCTTTTTAAGGAGAAAGGTGGGATAAAAGTATTTTGAATAAATAAAATAAATGAGTATGTTAACATCGCTCTCCACATTTCCCTGTTTTGCCCCTTCTTTTTCTTTGTTGGTGCAGTGATACAAATAAGTGTTACTGGTTCCTGTAAAGGTAAAGGTAAAGGTTCCCCTTGACATTTTTTGTCCAGTCGTGTTCAACTCTAGGGGGCGGTGCTCATCCCCATTTCCAAGCCATAGAGCCAGCGTTTTGTCCGAAGACAATCTTCCGTGGTCACATGGCCAGTGCAACTCAGACACGGAATGCTGTTACCTGCCCACCGAAGTGGTCCCTGTTTATCTACTTGCATTTGTATGCTTTCGAACCGCTAGGTTGGTGGGAGCTGGGACAAGCGACGGAAGCTCACTCCATCGCATGGATTCGATCTTACAACTGCTTGGTCTTCTGACCCTGCAGCACAGGCTTCTGCGGTTTAGCCCACAGCGCCACCACGTCCCTGCTTCCTGACCTTCCCACAATCGCTAGAAGAATGTCTGTGAACAGAGGGAGAATCCACTTATAGACCATGCACCATCATTTAGGCATGGCTAGGTTGGAAACCCAGTACACTTTCCTAGAAGACAGACCTCTGAGTTTGCTGTGATGGAATGTCCAATTCCCATGTTCAATTTATTTCCTGAATATTTATCATACTATTCTTCCTTCCTGTGAATCTTCCTTTTAAGTTAAAATACAAATGCAAAAAATATGTGATACCCTCACAGGCCATTGGAAAAAATAATAATCATATCACCCACAAGCTTTCGTGGATTTAAAAAAAAAACACTTCATCAGGCTTGTACCAGAGTGAAGAACAGTAAGGCCAAGAATTCACTGCATGATGGATTTTGCCCAGGAAAGTTGCTCTTAGATGTCAATAGCTCTTGGCAAAATGGAATTCACTGGGTACGTCGCTCTTAGATTTTATTTATTTATTCATTTCTTTAAAATCTTTTTACCGCACCTTTCTCTTTGAAAAGGACCCAAGGAAGCTTACACCAAGGAAAGACAATATTTAAAGTTGAAAACAAGGAGTATGCAATGGAGGTTAACATCATTAAAGTATAATATTTTGAACTGTGAACAATTAATGAGGAAGCGTCATACATCACGAACGGGCAATATGAAGGCAAATATCAATAAGTACACAAAAATTTGAAAAATACGTCACTCTGAGGAATGGAATGGATGCACAGCATCCGGTCTTCCACATCCAACAAACAGAAACTGAAACAATAAAGAATCTAAAAATGTAATTGTGTACATGTCTTTCACTGTTATAGAGCTATTAAAGGTATATTAGCATAGTCATTTTTATTTAATGGAAACAAATAACTGTTAATCTTATTGGAAGGTTAAGTGGGTTTACTGTGCAAAGGGCAAATCCTAGATGAATGTTTTCTTTAAAACAAAAAAAAAGAGGGTGGAAAAGAGAGTGGCTTTGGATGCTGACAGATGGTCTCTGTCTGAGACTCTCTGTAGACAGAAACAGCTTCTTCTCTCTTTTTTTGAACACATTTATGTAAGTTGGAGTTATGGATATTGAAGAATATGTTCACGAGGGCAAGCAGAAAGTTGGCCAGACTGGGTGGATTAGATTCCTGATCAGTGGCAGATGGTTGGTTTAACAAAGGGATCTATCATTCTGAAAAACTGTTTACATGCAAAAAATTACCAGTCCATCACAGAAAGGAAAGATAGAAACATGGGCATTGAAAGAGTTTTGGATTGGGGCTTAGGGCTGGATAGCTCAGTGGTTTTGGTCTCTGACCGCGAAGAGTTTGACTCTCCACTGAGCCTCCTATGGAAAGAGCCAGCCTGGGTGGCCTTGGGCAGGCTGCACAGTCCCACAGCGCCCCTAGAGGACGGGAATGGTACACCACTTCTGAATAGTCTCACTCTCTACCTGAAAAAGGTTCCCCATAAGTTAGAATTGACTTGATGGCGCATTATGATGATGATGATTCATGAAGATACATGTTTAAAGCCACTGAGGCTAATGGAGTTTGCTTGTGAGTTTGCCAATTCGTCACAGAGCCTCTGCTTTTTCTGTTTCAGCCACAACATTTGGCAATGGCTGACACATAGTCTACCCTCTATGACATCACAAGAGTCTATGACATCATAAAGACTTGCTTTTAGCGTTCCGGCTTTGGACATGAAACTTTAGGCCAGTGCCAACTGTTATGCTATTCACCATTTGATTTTCTTTTTATAACCGGCAGAAAACAATAAACCATATATCAAAAATCAAAATATCACCTTGTGATGTATTGTCCATCTACATAATTTCTAGGAGATGCCAAATATTTTCATAATTTTCAAGGGATGCCAAATATTTCATTTAATAAAATGATTTCTTTGTTTCTTTAAACAAAATTAAACCCATTGGGGTTGCCTTTTTATTTTTTATTTTTAGATGTAGTTCTTTTGCTTACTGCATATGCTATATTTATAGTAATAATATCCTTAGTTAAATCACTGTATGCTACATTTAATGGTGATTTGTCTTACGGAAATGATGGTAACTCACATAAGCTCTGTTGTATTTAATGTCCACTTCTATATCATGCTTTCCTGCTCGTACTGTTTGCAAGATCCCATAGATTCACCGTGTCTACTCTTTTTTTTATGACTGACACAGCAATAACCAGATTGCAAAGATATTTATGCTGTTTGTGGCTTAGCAAGATAATTAAAGGATATAAATTAATCAAGTGCAATTAATTAGAAACTTTATGCTCACAGGCAGTGCTTCTTTGCATGTATAATTTATATTTATTGATTTCCCAGCTTTCGTTAGCCTGTGAGATAAGAGCAAAAAAAAATGCATTAGAGAAAATGTACAATTAGCATGAGGGCAAATCCTGGCATAATTGATAGCTCAGCACATGTATGGGGCAAATATAAAGCTTTGTTAGCTGTCATAAATAGTTACAATTGATGAGTACATATTTCTCAGCTGATTAATGATGTGGTGTACCTTTAAAAAAAAGTAGTCCACTTAATGGGAAGCTGATAGCTTGGTGGAATTTACATTTTAATCAGTGTATTTATGATGGAAGCAGTCCAATGAGATTCACTGGTCCAGACAAGAGATCCCCATCCTCATGCAATCTGGGGTGTGAGGGAAAGATAGGGTGTAAGGCACGATCAGGAATATTTGTGTCTGCACTGGAGGATCCTCACTTCTAGAGACAGAGTCATGTATTCAAAATCTCAAACTTAAACTTATGAGTAAAATCTCAAATTTAATACCTTGACCACTTCTGAGCTCTAAGAACAACTTGCAGACTAACAGTCCATCACTCCCTTTTGCCAACCTCATGCAATAAAGCTGAAGACCAATATGATTTTTCTGGACTGGGGAAAAACACACACATTTTTTTAAAAAAATAAAATTCCTTTCAAGATTTCAGTGAAGACTGGGGAGGCAAGGAAAATTTATAGATAGTTAAATAAATACATGCCGGCATGGTTATGCAAGAGGTTTAAAAGGTAAGGCAAGTTTTAATACCCACTCTAGCTAATACATTGGCATCGCCTGGCAAATCTAGTTATGATTGTCGTGCTGCTAAGGACCTCGGTGGCCTAAATAGATGTTCTTAAGTCATTTAAGAAAAGGTTTCATCGCCACCTTGGGCTCCAGTTCTAAGCAATCCCCAATTGGATGTTTCTGTCTTCAGAATATTTAAGCAGGATAGTTAATAAAATGCTTGTTAGGTGTATCTAAAACGAGACATGAAGAGGGAAATTTATGATCATTGACCACATGGTATCTTTGGAGGAACCAGGAACCACTTTTTTGAGCAAAAACATTTAGAAATCGGAACTGAAATGGACCAATGTCTACTTCTGCTTACTGATTTGGGGTGCGTGGATTTGTTGAATCACATGACCCTTCAAGATAATTCTAGACAAGATCATGCTGGTGGCTGGACAAAACTAGAAGAGGCAATTAAACCCATTAACAAGTCTGAAACATTGGTAATTTGAGGTGTTGAACATTGTGATAGGCTGCAGTTTATTTCAAAGACACATAACTGTTCTTAGAAGCTTCCACGTCTGTTTTGGTGAGGACACCCCCTTTTTTTTTGTCAAAGGAGTTTGGTGGGAAGGTCGTATGCAGTCCAAACATCTAGTGGTTGTGTCCTGTCTGTCTTCCTCACAAAGAGGCTAGGATCATTTCACGTAATGCTGAGAACTCCACAAACTGCAAACATGGTTATGCTTTCTTCTTGACTTGAAGACGAACGAAAGTGGAACTGAACCATGTCTCTCCAACACTAATGTGACATCTTCTCCAATGAGGAGTTAGTGATCCGTGGCATCCATTTCTGGACTGAAAAGAAATCACAAGGGAAGAGAAATGGAGAAGCCCTCTTGTCTCTAGAAAATTAGTCTCAACTAATTCAGTTAGCAGATGTTGGAAAACCACCAGGGAGGGCAGTAAAATGTCCATTATTTAGTTTATTATTGTTATATATTTTGCCACAGTGGGAGGTACCATTTCAAGCCCTGGAATGTCTTGGATCATCTCTTGTTGCAGCAGTTGATAGCTCACTTCCAAGGCAGGCTACGTTCGTATGCAAAAAATTGCCAAGAAAGCCAAACATCAAAGGAAGAAAAAAAAAGATATATAATCAAATCTCTCTACAGCTGTAAGCATGATCAGAGACTCTGCTCCATACCAGTGTTGCCTACAATGCCACTTAAAACGGGAATGGAATGGAATAGTGTTTATATCGGCTACTATAAAATATTGAAAATAAATGTTTCCTGGGTTCTTGGTTTACAACGGAAATAGACTTGATTCCAGGGTTACTTTGTACCAGAGGAAACCCCATGAAATGCATAATGAATTATCACTGTCCTGTCGGATATGGTATAATCCACTGTTGTCTTTAGACGGAGAGGAAAATGAAAAATAACTGGCAAGTTTCACTCCAGTATTGTGCCAAAATATATAGTCACCTCTGTTGGAAAAAGGTTGAGAGGCTGGGATATATGTCTGCATAGATATCCATCCATTTTAATGGAGTTTCCTTTTGAAGGTCCACCTATTTGATTTTTCTCCTCCCTTGGGAATGATCTGATAGATGGTGATGCTCAGTCAAAACTTTCAACAGGCCCTGGATAACTAAGAAAGGCAACTTATGCAGCAGTCAGCAGGATATTCAGGTCTGCCTCAAATGTGTCTCTGCAAGTGTTCACATTTAGGAATAGTAATCTTCTTGCCCAGGCAAAATGGGAGTCTTGTGTGATTCTTTTCTATAGAGTAGCCCCGAGGAAAAGTCAACATATTTTCCTTTCCATCCGCCGGTTGTTTCAGCTTTCTGTAACCTGATGTACTCCTCTTCACTTCCACCTGTTTCATGTGGTCACTGCCTGATCTTTTCTTAAAAGTTTATGGACTCTCTGCTAAACCCTTTGATATCTGGATCATCTAGAAAGACTATGCTTAGTGTGAGTTGAGAAATAGCTTTCAAGCAGAAGTTCAGTAGATTAAAATGATGAGCTGTTCCAACCCAGCTCCTCCTTCCAGCCCTGTACACAGGTGATTGAGCGTTTTGTTTCTTGTTGAGAATCTAGGTGCCTTGAGATTCATTTGCTGGAGGGAAGCCTTGTGCCATAGTGGTTCAACTGAAGTACTGCAGCCAAAGATCGAGTCACAATTCAGGTTCAATCCCAGGTAGCTGTCTCGAGGTTCACTCGGCCTTCCATACTTCCAAGGTCAGTAATTTGAGTACCCAGCTTGGTGTGTGTGTGTATGTGTGAAATGTATAGTCTGCATAATTCAAATTGTAACCTGCCTAGAGAGTCATTTAAGTGCTATGGGGCAGTATATAAGCAGCACCCTTTGGAATAAGGGTGCTGCTTATATACTGAATAAATAAATGTGCAGTGTCAAACAATGGCTAAATTCTCGTATGAATTTTTGAATAATTGAATAAATAAATGTGCAAACAATGGCTAAATTCTTGTATGATCAAACACAGAGAGAGATGGCCACAGAAGTGAAATACCACAGAAAAGAAAAATGAGGAATGGGGATTGACGTAGACATCTAGTGTGTAGCACAAAGCAAGTTTTCGAGCAAGCAAAGCTTGTTCACCCTTAAAAAAAGCTTCAGTTCAAGAGATAAACTTGAACGTTTGCCCTTGCAAAAAACCTGGTTCTGACATGGAGCCCATTCTTTCCATGGGATCATGCAACAACGAAACTGGTAAACATTCAGACTGCAGTCCCAGAGAGCTACCACATGTCACTCGAGGGTGCGGAGGTTAACTGAGCAAGAATATGATCTAATATGCAGCAATATTTCACCCTTCTGAGAAAGACAAAGCAAAGATGCAGTGTAGTTTGGAGAATAACCTTCCTATATGGGAACGAAAGCCTGTGGAAAGTTCAAACTGAGACAGGGATGACAAGAATTGAAATACGAACCATTAGCCTGCTTTTACTGTGGATAATCAAATGTTTTGCCATCATGATGATCATTCTATGCCAACCATGGAAAGCTCATGGGATCTCTGGGTGGAATTTCATGAAGCCTACGTGATGGGTAATCAGAAAGAAAGTTTTCTCCTCAATCTTTCCCTCAGTTGTGCTTACAAAACAGCATCCTATTATAAGAAATCTGAGATACATCCATGGCAACATTATTTTCTCTTTCATCCTCACATTTACATTGACACATATTCAGGATACTGGGCTGAATCAATGACAGCCACTACTAGAGAGGATGAGATTTGAAGGTGATCCTGGACCATATTGTGACACACACCCCCAGATGTTACAACGTGAGAGTGGAAACTCTCCACAAGGAGGCAGTAGGAGAACAGGTAAGGTCATGACCGGATTAGCTTCGTGTCTGCACTTTTGGAATTCTGCTGTGGTTGGCACATTCTGAAGAAATGTTGTTCACCTATAGCTTCCTCATCCTGAGTCATTCCACGCACCCTCACTCGGCATTGTCTATCCTCAGTTGAAATCTCAAGTAGTTGTCGAACTAAATTGTCCAAGGTTTTGAAGATCCTGAAGGACTGGCCTCAGCCTCTTCATGTGAAGGACATTCTCTACCTCTGATGAATGGTCCATCCTTACTTCTGGATTACTTTTTGAAGCCTCAAAGTACTAGAGCAACAAGAAGAAAATGAGTAAGGAAGGAAGGGACTGCTCTTTCCTAGAACCATAACTCCCATCGTAGTTCAGGCAACATGGCGGATTTGGGAAATTGTAGTCCAAAAATGTTACATTTCCAATTTCTGAATGAGGCACATTAACACACTTCATGCATTTATGATCGGGTGACCAAGCTGGGCATGGTTCTGCGTTTAACCAAGGCTTGCTTTTAACAAAGTACCCTATGGGATTGAAAACTGGATAAATGCAAGTCCGGTGGGTTTTTGGAATCCCTGTCTGCTAAATAAAATGCTTTCTGTCAACTAGAATAAACAAGTGGCTGCAGAAGAGTCTTTGATGCAGTTGGTTGCGGCCGCCACTCACGTGTGGTATATGCTGCAGTCTTATCTCGAACAGGGCTTGGTCTAAGCACAAAATAAATCTTGAATGCTGAACTCCTGCAATTATTTAAGCTAATACAGGGTGTCTCATTTCCAAAGAGTAAATCACAGTACCTTCTGAACCATAGTCCTTGACTTGTATATACGCAAACTGCAGGATCTACCGGGAGGTTGAATCAATCTGCTATTTATTACCACGAAACGTGACACCCTATTTTAAGTGCCTTATTTCCTTATGATTTAGGCAGAATAGTGCATTAGGTCCCCACGATATAGAAACCAGCTTTCCTTAGTGGGGTGTTCCCCCCCCCCATGTTAGCTTTGAAGGATTTACACTGCCGAAAACTTTCAGTACCTTGGTGCATTATTCTACAGAATGGCGCTGAAAGGCAACAGATGGAAAAGCAACACGGAAATGGGATTTTGCATGTCCTGTTGTCATAGATGCTACGGTCTTGTTTTCCCATTTCTTTCTAAGTGCATACCAGAATGGAGAGTGGGCTTGGTCAGTTGTTCTGACACAGGTGTTCGCTGGAGCCTGTTGCAGTTTATCTTTTGAGAAATACATTTGCTAAACCAGTAATTGCAACTTGGGGACAATTAAATCACTCTCCTTTTCAGCAAATGTACTGGTTAGCAGAGCTTTTTCCATATAATTTATAGATGGTGTGATATCCTTGTCTAGTTTTTAGTAAAGGTGTAGTGAGTATGACCCAGTTTTGATTTGGGAGTTAAAAACCAGGCATTTTATTTGGGTAGAAAAATTTCCAAAAAAAGCAATGGGTACATATTCATACCGGTGAAGGCTAGTAATTTGGATTTCATGGGAGTGTGGAATCCATTCTGGGTTTTAGCCCGTACATTATGTATACTGAAGTTTCTCCCCCAAGTAAGTGCTACATTTTGAATGGCTTCTTTGAAGTTCAGGCTAAAACCCAGAGGAGAATCACTGCCAACCAAAGCTGAAGTCAATGTCTTTTCTTGATTTACATCCCTTCCGACAACTTGTCACTATGCTTCGAGGCTGATCAGATTTGGCTAAATTTGGATAGGACAAGAGATCAGATTCAATGACTTCTTACAAAATGGTATGGGAAGAATATTGAATATGCTCAACATGTCTGCGAAAAAAGTGGGTCATTTTGCCTTCAAAATTTTAGACAACTCTCCACCCGCTAGATCAAGTCCGATGACCCAACTGCCTGCTGTGAATGAGAGTTTAATTGTATACCCATCACCCATTACTTCCATGGGATCACCAAATGTTGTTCACTCAAGTTATTTGTCCTTATAGCATACATACCTACAAGCTGAAGAAAGATTTCGCAATTGTGAAAATGATGTGCATGAACAGCATTAAACAAAGAAAATTACAATAACGGTTTGTTTCAAGAAGGCAAAGCCTGCGAGTCAAAAAAGCCCAGCGATAAATCTGATGCTCATAAAATTGGATTTTATTGAACTCTAAACTTAAGCTTTACCTCCACCCCTCGAAAAACAACAAAAAAATCTTGAAAGTACTCTTGTAAGGATTTCTGGTTTCCTGAAAGCAAGTTATATCTGCCACAAAGGTGAAGACCTTGTGATTAATTTCCTTTTTACGGTTGCTGAGTCTACTTCTGATTCTAACCCGACAAGTTCCACTCAGATTCCATTCACTTAGCAAAACATTTTTTTTAAACCAATGAATCTCCCTCCCATTTTTTTCATCAACTATTAAAACAAAAACACCCCCAATTGTAACTGGAATAAAACAGAGCTGTTTGGATTGAGTCTTGCAAGCCCTATGACATGGGGAGGGCACCGTCGCCTGCAAGGATTTGATCAGTTCACCCAGGACAAGCCATTATGATGGTTAAACAAAGGGGAGACCTCCATGTTCGAAGACAATATCTCGTACTTCTAGGTAACAAAAGAAAGGCCAGCAAACAATTCTTTTATGCACCAGGTATGTATGGATGCTTTATTTCTGTTTGTATACAGCCCTGTGGTGCAAACATTCTTTTTCTCACAACATGAGAAAAACACATATAAATGCAACAACAACAAATAATAATAATTGCATGTCATCAAATTGATTCTGACTTATAGTGACCCTTTTCAGGTTTTGCTAGGTAGAGAATACCCAGAAGTGGTTTACCCTTCCCTTCCTCTAGGGGGTGCCCTGGGACTGTGCAGCTTGCCCAAGGCCACCCAGGCTGGCTCTTCTCCCAATGAGGAATCGAACTCCAGACCTGACCCACTGAGCTATCCAGCCAGCTATACATGTAAAGTCTATTTTAATACATTTAAAGTACACACTCATCTGGAAGTAATGCCAGTAAAGCAACACTGGTTAAACTTTTGAATAGACATCCATAGGCTTCCACTGATCTTTTTTTCCTCTCTCTCTTGAAATAAAAACACATATTTAAATATCGGAACAGATATGGTTAGACACGGGGTGGCGTTTTGAAAGGATTTTTGGAAAGAACCACCATGGACCAGAAACAGACCTCTAGGTAATTTTCTGAGACCAGAAATTAACCTGGACCTACCTTATCCTTCTCATTGATAGGCAATGAACCTACATTTAAAATCTCTATTTCTGAGATTCCAACTTACATATAGTCATGCTACCAGATTATTTACCTAGACTTGGCAAATAAGTTACTTCATTTACCGAGACCTATTGTTTAAGATGACAAATGCACACATTCTCTCTCTCCTCCTCCTCCTCTTCCTCCTCTCTCTCTCCTTCCCCTCCCCTCCCCCCTTTTATTGAAGGCACACTGTATGTGCCCCCATAAAGTCGGGGAAAGCATATGGCCTCCGGTTTGAACTTCTGTAATTAATCCTTCCAAATACTATTTCCTTGGAAAGTTATTTTTAATTTTATTGCAGTCTGCTCTTGTATTCTCCCACACAATTGCCGGGGCAATATTCGTATCAATGAAAGTGACATAAAGCAGCTCTTAACGAAGGGGAGACTGCTGTTTTACACAACATGTCAATGATGAAGTGATAGATTTTTACAACTGGTTGTGCACAAGGTGTGCCGAGGCATCCAGAAACAGAGCAGAAACACCCACCGACTTTCCCCTGCAGCCTCTCCAGAGAGGCTGCATATGTTGAAAAGCAATACTCTTCTCTCTTTAGAAAATATATTTATGCCCCCTGCTTTTCTCAGAGAAAGGATATGCCAGTCCTCTGTTTCTTTTTCCACCTGCTGTCAAGTTAATTCAGAATTAGGGTGACCCTATTCAGAGTTTTCCAGTAGAGAATGTTTTCCCCCTCCCTTCTTCTGCCCTTGGACTGCGCAGCTGGCCCAAGGCCACCCAGGCTGGCTCTACTTGCAGGAGGCACCAGTGGGGAAGCAAACTCCCAACCTCTGGCTCTGCAGGCAGATACCTAAATTATTGAAATATCCAGCAGTTACTCAGAAGTGGCTTACTGTTCCCTTCTTCTAGGAAGCTCCCTGGGACCAGGCAGCTTGCCCAAGGCCACCCAGGCTGGCTCTACTTGCAGGGGGCACAGTGGGGGAATCAAACTCCCAATCTCTGGCTCCGTAGCCAGGTCCCTAAACCACTGAGCTATCCAGCACCATCCGGATATTTTGGATTCCACTGTCTGTGGGAATTCTGCAACCAAATAACTCTGAATCTGGGTATTACAATATCTTGTTTGTCTGGACGAGGGTTAAGGAAGATCAGAGAGAGTGGAAAGTCTCCTGGAATGTCTCATGTAGTCACTCTTCGAGTACAGTATTATGGAAAATCGTGGAGTAAAACTGAACTATCGAGAAATAGGTGGACGGATTTCCTTTACCACTTGTGGACAGTGGAACATGAGCAGTGGATCTACTGTGGCTTTTAGCCTGAAACTATAGATGAGTGTTGAACCAGTTTTGCAGGTTGAGTGAAACACCTTGGGTAGCTCCTGTGAAGTTCAGGCCAAACCCTGGAGCGGATCCACTAGCCCCATGAAAATGGAGTCCCCAACGTTCATGGCTTCGAGGTGGAAAATAACAGTTATATCTTTCTTTCTGGACAGGGAAGGGATTAATTACATGTAACTATTAATTAGGTCCTAATCCAAGCAGTGTTGGACAGCAATGTAGAACGGAAATTTTTCTTATTGCTCAGAACAGCCACTTCTCGGAAGTGGGAAGGGGAAAGCTTGTTATACAAGCATCGCGAAACAGGGTGTTCAGCTATACATGAGCTTCACTCTGAGGAAATCTCAGGTGACAAGAGAAGATGCTTCAAGGCATTAATCCCAATATAGAAACATGCCATATACTGACAAACATATCCAAGCTTAAGTAATTAAATCTTTTTTTGAAGACGCACAATGATAAGGTGTTTCCACCTTGAGCAGATCAAATGTTGCTCCTTAGTTACTCTCATTTCATGGTGTCCTTCCTCAGCCCTCCTTCTCTCCCTGTTATCACAAGCCCCTTGGGTATTTGGGTTAACATTTATGGCACAATGATTATATATATTTTAAACAGCATAGGTACTGTATTCCCCAGCCTCTAAAACAGTAAGCAAATCAAGGCTCGCCCATTATGTGGGTATTCCACATTATAAGCAGTTATTTAATCTTGTTATCTTATTTTCTCTCCAAGTACATCCAGCTCTCAGCAGAATGACAGTCTAAATATACCCTCATTTAAGCCCTTGGCATCCTGCTTGGAAGGTTCCATTTTTATTTATTTATTTGTATTTATTTATTGCCATAGTGCCAGAAAGAGATTGCAGAAGCTAATTTGCCTGTCAAGAACTCACAACAGACCTCAGGACTGAAGCTTAGATCACACTGAAATAAAGGTGAAATAAAGATTCCCCACCCCTACCCCCAATAAGCCAACTGCAGAGAAGGAAAGAGAGAACACAATAAATACTGTAAAATAAACCATGCTTATGTATATACTCTGTTATAACCCCTGTATCTCATGTATTCACCCAAGATGATTTAATTTATCAAAGCGTAAAGTGTTGTTAGCTCAGAGACTTAGATATATAGCTGTATAGCCTCGATTTCCCCACTGTGACTTTTGGGAGTAGAACCAACCTGGGAGTAGAACCAACCTGGGTAGCCTTGGGCAAGCTGCACAGTCCCAAGGATGCCCCCTAAAGTAAGGGAAGGGTAAAGCACTTCTGAACATTTCTCTGCCTGGAAAACCCTGGAAAAGGGTCGCCATAAGTCAGAAATTATTTGACAGCACACAATTATTATTAAAAAGTATTATGAAAACATGAAAGGAAGATAAGGAAGAAAAGTGACCTATGGATTGTTTATGAATAACACCAATTTTGTGGTCCGTAATTTTATAGATGAAATGAGGACAACCGATCAGTAGGGTTGTTATAGATTTGATACTTGGAAGACATAGCTAAGATTTTAAGAAGCTTTGAGATTAATTTCTGCTGTCTTGAAAATCCTTTTGTCTTAAACAAAATAACATGGTGCTGTTAATATAGGCTGGGCCATTGTCTGGGAACCGATTCTAAAAACAGCACTCAAGGTTCAACTGAACCATCTTGTGTATGGAAAATGTATGATGTGATTGCAAACTCTTCTAATTTTTCAAGCAGAAATGATCATTGTTAGTCTGGCTGTCAATACTCAATCACTTCTGCTTAATGACAGACAGACGGGGATAGCATCTCCGTTTTGGAGCAAGAGTGCCATAGCATTCCATGATAAGACCCACTTATTCCCCAATACCAAGATAGTGGGAACATCTTTACGGTTGTTGGTGGAATATAAATAAGAGTTGCCTCACAAGTTCATTGCTGCATCGTGGACAGTTTATTCACTGAAACTGAGATTGTTCAAGGGTGCTTCTTAATAAACCCATTATTGGCAAAAAGAAACAATAATTCTGGTCTACACTGAAGATATTAAAGCATTGATCCTCTTAGCGATTCCATAATCCTCATAACCATATTAAATTTAATCTTGTGCTGTACCAATGGGGGTGTATCAGTGATCGTTGTATGGTGTTTTGGAAATTTTCTAGTTGATCTCTAAAGATAATAGACAACAAAAGGAAAATTGGTATTGATCAAAAACAGGGGGAAAGAGTATTAGTAGCGTTGAAGACTTCATATAATCATCTGCAGGAAACAATTATTATGACCTAAGACAAGATGTTGTGGTTTGTGAGAAGACATTAGACCTAATCTCATGGCATTCTTCATAATCCCATGCAATTATTGTCTGTTCTAAACACTGCATTGTGTGTTGCATACTGTGTATTGTACCACATATTTGTTTGTTTTGAACCTTCTTGTGAGTTCTTGTTGGCTGCACAATGACAGAATAATGGTTTAAATCCGAAATTAATGTCAGTCAACACACTGGAGCCAGTCCAGAGGATGGTCAGGGGGCTGGAAGCCAAGCCCTATGAGAAAAGACTGAAAGAACTGGGCATGTTTAGCCTCGAGAAAAGAAGATTGAAGGGAGAAAAGATAGCACTTTTCAAATACTTGAAAGGTAGTCTTACAAAGGAGGAGCAGGGTCTGTTCTCGATCATTCCAGAGTGCAGGACACGTAATAATGGGCTCGAACTACAGGAAATCAGGTTTAATCTGAAAATTATTACAAAAATATGAACCGTTAGAGCAATACAACAACAGAACCCACGAACTCAGGAGATGGCAAGTGTTCCAACAATGGAAGCATTTAAGAGAAAATTGGACCATCCTCTGGCAGAGATCCTTTGATTTGCATTCTTGCCGTGAGTTGAACTGGACGGTTGTTTAGATTTCTTCCAACTCAGCTATTCTATGTTTCTATGATTCTAAATGAAAAGCAAGCTGTAGTTGGCACATTATTCTCCCACCTCGTTCTATGAAGAGGCAGCTGAGAACATGGGGAAATCTCTACGGTATGATCTGAATTGCCTTTTTCTGTAGCGTGGCTTCATAGCAAAATGTCTTACTCCGGCTCTGAGGTTTAGTAGGAGGTGTGTTTTTTTGCAGGTGATTTCTTTACAGATGTATCCAACAGTGTGTGTTTTTAGCCATGGGCTAATTCCTGTGTTGTCATCTGCTAAGTACTGAAGTTAAGAGAGACTGACACCAACTGAGCGAGGGACTGAAAGAGAGAGAACAGCGTTGTGCAGATGTCACAAATAACTGAGCTGTTTACCTCACTTTCCCCAGAAAGTTTAGTAGCTGTGTCTGGAATCATAGAAGCCCTGGCTTGGGGTGGAGTTCAATTGTTCTGAGCCACATGGGTCCTACTTGTGAGTAAACAGGTGGTGAAGCTGTTAGTTTCTTGTTAGAGGCAGCATGTCGGAAGCTTTTTGCTATTCTCGAAGCAGACCATACTGCTCTTTTGACCTTGCCCCGTAGAAGCATTAGAAGGCTGCATTTACCACATTGCCAACAAAATGAATCTGCTTTTTAACCTAGTAAAAGTTCTGTAGTCAATGGTTTGACGATGCACTGAAATAAATCTGAATGCTTAATGGGAAAATAGTTCAGGAACACAGAAAGGGTCTATTTCTCTTACCTTCCTGGCTGTATTGGTACTGTTGTTAACTCCGAAGTCAGTGATTCCCCAACAGTGTGCCGAAGCACATTGGGGTGCCATAAAACCCAGAGAGGAATGCCTCAGGATCCTCAGAAATACTTCTGTGGAATTTACAGAATTTGCAGAATCCATGGTACTACTACTCAGGCCGGGTTTCCCCCCTCTTCTCCCCCTTCACCCAAAGTATCATATCGGGGGAGTGGAGGCCGATGGCCCATAGATCAAGGGCACTGTGAGTTGAAAAAGTTTGGGAACCACTGCCCTAAGCTGTTAATCCAAAAACATGTAGGTTCGAACCTTGTTGCTGTGATGTTCAGACACCACTAGTCCGGAGACATTGTTTGTGTCGTGGTGGCCAGCTTTAAAAAATCACCATGAATGCACAAAACAGGTGGATGAGACGTGCGAAACCTTTTGTTCAGGCTTTTCCTGTTTCAGTAAAGAAAGAAAAAAAGGAAGGAAGGAGAGAAAGAAGGAAGGAAAGACAGAGGAAGGAAAGGAAAGGAAAGGAAAGACAGAGAGAAGGAAGGAAGGAAGGAAGGAAGGAAGGAAGGAAGGAAGGAAGGAAGGGGGAAGGGAGGGAAGGAGAGAAAGAAGGAGGGAGGGAGGGAAGGAGGTATAGACAGAGAGAAGGAAGGAAGGAAGGAAAGACAGAGAGAAGGAAGGAAGGAAGGAGGTATAGACAGAGAGAAGGAAGGAAGGAAGGAAGGAAGGAAGGAAGGAAGGAAGGAAGGAAGGAAGGAAGGAAGGAAGGAAGGAAGGAGGGAGGGAGGGAAGGAAGGAAGGAAGGAGATATAGACAGAGAGAAGGAAGGAAGGAAGGAGATATTGACAGAGGGAAGGAAGGATAGACAGAGAGAAGGAAGGAAGGAAGGAGAGAAAGAAGGAAGGAAAGACAGAGGAAGGAAAGGAAAGGAAAGGAAAGACAGAGAGAAAGAAGGAAGGAAGGAAGGAAGGAAGGAAGGAAGGAAGGAAGGAAGGAAGGAAGGAAGGAAGGAAGGAAGGAAGAAAGAAAGAAAGAAAGAAAGAAAGAAAGAAAGAAAGTGAAAAGTTATGATCAGCCAAAGTTCTTTAACTGCTAAGCTAATTGTGTTTCTGTCTTGGGATGGATTTTTTGTGACCCGTGATGGTTTCCACGATGGTAAAAAGAAGGCAGCAAATTGTGTTTTTCATGTTTTGGGTCATTTTGTTTTGTTTTCTTTTTTGTTTTCATAGAGTCTCTCCTAGAAAGTAAGCAGGCAACAACAGCTGGCTGTCACACTGAGCTGATGGCTACCTTTGATCAACCAAATGAATGTTGCAGGCATTTCTTATAAACAGGAGATTGGTTATCGATCTATATCAAAATATGCATGCTAATCCCGAGGTGCCCCGCGTATTTTCAAGTGGAGTTAATAATCTGATTCCTATCCTGTCTTGTGCAATTCACTGAACCTGGAGCTCTAATCAGTCTTGGGGTCTTGCAGTCAAATGCACTTTGCTTTTTAAATTTGGATGGGTGACACTGATTGAGGACTCCTTGTAAAGGGGCTGACAAATCAAATTGTTTGTTCCAGTGGTGTTTTGCCAAAGATCAAGTCCAAAGTAATAAGCAGTGAATTTGTTCATTACCAGTAGGGTGAAGGGAATGATAAAATTCACCTGCACCGCGATCACAAGACAAAGCATCAATAAATAAATAAATAAGGCCTTGTTTTTAACCCAGAGGGGAAGAATGTGGGGTTCGGTGGTTGAACACATTACTTGTTCTGTGACACATCTAGAGGAACTATACCATCATAAGGCTTCAGAAAGTTCGAGAGAACACTGTCAACCTTGGGCTTTAAAATACTGAGCCAACCTGCTGAAGAAAGTAAGGAAATGAACAAGAAGAAGGAGGTGGTGGAGCATTTCCCTCTTTTTTTAAAAAAAAGTTTTAATTTTGGAGTCTCTTGGATAACTTATTTCTAGATACTGGCTTGAAACACCCATCAGCCAACAGTGAGGTAGATTAAAAGTGTCAGTCCAACATATTCAAGATTCCTAGTAAGAGGAAACGTAGAGGTGCACAAAAAAAAATATCCATGATATGAAATCTTGGATAAGAAGAACATTTTACTCTCTTTTTTCAGAATAGTAGCATCTGAAGCTGAGTACGTCCTTTAAAGAAGTGCCTCTTCACATAGCAATTAGTCAAACTATGGAATTTACTACCACAGGATGTGTTGATGATGGCGAGCAGCTTGGGTGGGTTTCTAAAGAGGTTAAGGAAATTCATGAAGGATAAGGACATGAAAGGCTATGCACATTCACAGCTATATATTATCTCTTGGACTAGAGGCAGTATTCCTGTCACCACTGCTTGTTGGGAGACACAATTGGAGGTTATGACTGCTCTCATGTCTGGCTTGTGATCATTCACAGTCAATAAATAGGAAAAGAGGGAGAAGAGGGAGAAGAACTTGTGTTGTTTTTTTTACTGAAGAATCTTGGGGGACCAGCGTGGTTAAAGCTCAACATCATTATTTAAAGCTTGCCTATCCAAACCTTGATGATGTCCAACCTGCAATGGGCAAGGAATGAGAAGATGAAGATGAAGGAGGAGGAGGAGGAGGACAATGAGGAGAGGCCACTCCCAGAAGCTTCTAGGAGCATCAGTTCATTTTTTAAACAGGTTGAAGACACCCCTACAACATTAAACACCAACACGTCCATTTTTTGCACCTTCTTCAAGTGTATATACAGCCTTCAGCTACTTCTTCTAGACAGTAGAAGCCACAAAACAGACGGGCTTAGAATGGAACCAATCCAGCTGTGTCATGCTCAGATCCTGCTCTTCCTTTCCATTCCTGACCCCCCACCCTTGAATGCCAGTCTCAAGTGGACCAAGCTTAACCAATGTGACAGCAAAGACCAGGGCACCAAAATCAGTATAGAGAGCCTGAATAGAGAATGAGGATGACATGGGAGGCAGGAGATAAATGATCAGCAGCGCCTGAATATATAGGACAGAAGACACTTGAAACTGTCCCGACGTCACAAGCGCTGAACAGTCAGTCCTGAACATCTTCATTTGGTTACGTTTGTTCTATAATATAATTCTCATATCATCGTATTCTCTCCCTGCCTTGTCTCTCTCTTTCTCTCTTAAATTTTGGTGGCTCTGAGAATCAGCCCACTTCCCACACACAATTCATTTTATGAAGCAGAAGAAGGGGTGTGCGGGGAAAATGGGGGATGGGGGAAGGAATATGTAAACTCTCTAACCCTTCCAGAATATGTTTCGAAACCTCACCAGCCATCTGGCCTTCCAGAAGGCCTGCTGTTCTTTTCATGTTTAGAAGGATAGTTTGATAACAAACTTGTCTAATAAATACAGAGCTGAGAGACAACAGAAAAGTGCTGCTTGCTGTCTTCTGACATTTTTGATGTTTCCCTAATTTATAACATTAAAAATGGTTCAAACAGATGGGCTTTAATATCTTCTCCCATACAAACATGTGGCTTAACTTGTGTACAATATCGGCTCTCTTCGGAGACGAGGGCTCCAAGTGAAGTAATTTGGTTCATTTCATCTAAGCCCTGGTGGGAACAGTTTTAACCATTTGCAAGTATGTGAGCTGGCTGGACGGCACAAGAGCGCTGGGTACCTGGCAGCATAACCATCAGTCAGAAGTCTGATTCCCCACTATGTCTCCCGGCAGAAGAGCCAGCCTGGGTAGCCTTGGGCAAGCTGCAGAGTCCCAGAAGAAGGGGATGGGGAACCACTTCTGAGTACTGAAAAAACCTTGGAAAGAGTAGCCATAAACTGGATTGACTTCCTAGGGCTGAGATATTATTTTATTATTGGTATGCACTCGTGGGAGTGTGGTGGTGCTGCGGGTTAAACTGCAGAAGCCTCTGTGCTGCAAGGTCAGAAGACCAAGCAGTCGTAAGATCGAATCTATGCGGTGGAGTGAGCTGCTGCTGCTTGTCCCAGCTCCTGCCGACCTAGCAGTTCGAAAGCATGTAAATGCGAGTAGATAAATAGGTACCACCTCGGTGGGAAGGCAATGGTGTTCCGTGTCTAGTCATGCTGGCCATGTGACCATGGAAACTGTCTTCAGACAAAACGCTTGCTCTATGGCTTGGAAATGGAGATGAGCACTGCACCCTAGAGTCAGACACGACTGGACTAAATGTCAAGGGCAACCTTTACCTTTACCTATGCACTCATGTAGATTCTTCTCCTTCCATCTACGAGAGGACAGGCAACATCCATGTCCTTGATTAATATGTCTGGCCCCTGCTGAGGATTTCAAAGTTCCCCTGCCTCTACTGCCAGAATTCAGTGGCATGAACCTCGTGGTGCAGTGGTTAAACAGCTGTATTGCAGTCGAAACTGTGCTCACGACCTGGGGTTCTATCCCAGGTAGGCGGGATAGAGGTTGAATCAGTCTTCTCTCCTTCCAAGGTCGGTAAAATGAGTACCCAGCTTGTTGGGGGTTGGGGGCAATGTGTAGCCTACATAATTAACTTGTAAACCACCCAGAGAGTGCTTTAAGTGCTATGGGGTGGTATATCAGCAGCACGCCTTGTTTTTGCTTTGCATCACTACAAAAATTGGTGCTTTCTCTATGGATGTTGCCTGTCCTCCCATAGATTTCCCCTTTGATGCAGCTTTCAAGAAGACCATGCTTATAAACAAGGTGGCCACACCTGGCCTGGTGGAAAATGAAACCAGAACTATACAGCCAACAAAGGACTTAAAACGATGGCAGATGGGAAGACTGGGATGGGCGGTCCACACAAACACCATCCACACAAATACCATCCCATTGACATTGCATATGTTACAATGGTGTCATTGTCATCAATGGTGGCTGCAGTGGTTCCCAACCTTAGGTAACCCAAGTCTTCTTGTACTGCAACTCCCAGAAACTCTGGCTAGCACAGCTCATGGTGAAGGCCTCTGGGAATTGCAGTCCAAGAACACCTGGGCTACCCAAGGTTGGCAGCCCCTGTTTTAGGAAGAGGGGGGCTACCACTTTTGGCAAGACACGTTTCCTTGAGATCATGGTAAGGAGAGAAATGTGAAACTATTCTGCTCCTCACACGCCACCATCTCAACCCTGATCCCTGGATGCAAGTTAGTCACACTTACGTGTTAAAGATGTGAAAATAGAAATGTATCAGTTTCACCGAATTTCTCAGACATCCATCCTATCAGCATCCTGTCTCATCCAGGTTTCTCATCAGGTTATGGAATGTCCTCCTTTTCAATATTTGAGCATAGAGACGAGCACGAATCAAATAACGAACCTGAAACAATCACGAACTGGGGTGGTTTATGGTTCAGTTCGTGCAATCCATTTTTGCCAAAATGAAACAAAGCACCAAACTTTTTTTCTGCTCAGCACCCCATTTGTTTGGGCAAAATGGATGCCTGCTTGCCCCTTTCCTGCTGCCTCCATCATCTTTTTACCTGGTCCTGCCAACTGGTGGTGGTGGCAGCAGGTAAGCCTATTCCCTACTGGGCACAAAACGAAAAACGAATTGCAAACTGGTTTGGTTTTCCATTTGGTTTGTGGTGGTTTGTGATTTGCAGCTAACGACAATTTTTCAGGTTCATGCCCACCTCTATTTGAACATATTTTGGTATATATTTTTCAAATGTGTTTTGCTTTAAACGTGATTTTCCGAATGTAGATATTTGTACACATTTTTCCAATTGAAATGTATTTGGGCACATTTTTCAAACCTGTGTATTGTTGGTCACACATTTTTCTGTATGCATAAATTGAAAAAGTAAAAGGGGAAAATGAATTTTGTTTTAGTTGCCTCTCAATGAGAAACTGAAAAACGCAAATGTCTTTTTCCCAACAAACTCAAAAATCAAGAACTGGATAAATTAATTTTAAAGAACACCTTTGTTAATGCAATTCCCTCCATATCTACTTGTAGAAAACCATTGAAATCAATGTAACCTATATTTGTCATGAGTAAATTATGTTCTATTGATTACAACAAGTCCACTTTAAATATTACTAAATTTCCACCCATAAGAATTATGGCTTTTAATGACAAGAAGGAAGTATATTTTGGCTCCCCTGTCCTCAGATCAAAAGGTTAGAAACCCATGATCCTCCAGGTTCGTTGCACTTCAAAAATGAGATGTTCAAACAAGCTGATCTCTTACTGCTGATATTTTTTAAAATTCCATTGTGTGCTAACTGAAAGAAACACGCAAACGAGTTGTTTTGTTTTGCTTTCTAGAAAAACGTCTCAGTGCAAATCCTGGCGTCTCAAGGGTGTTGCTTCTATTTTCTCTAATTAGATGTTACCTCTGAAATTTACTTCAATTGAAATGGTAGGATTATGCTCCTGCTGGTGTGCAGTCATTTCCCCCTCACTCACCCCCTCCTCTGTCTTCATCTAAACATTGATTTGCTTATTTATGTTATAGTCAGGATGAAATCCTATAGTCTGTTTGATGGGGGGGAACACTTTTCTTCTTTTCATGCCTTTTTTTCCCCTGCTCTTCTGGAGTTGTTGAGATGTTTACACCCAACTCTGATGAGCAGACACACACATTTTTAAATGAAAATTGTTTAGCTAAACTCGTGTAGCAGTTGTGTGGATTTTTTAAAAATTAGAAGCATTGAATGGGTTTCTTGCATCCTTTTCATCAACCACAATCTTCAATGCTTTCTCTGTGTCTTTTGATCCACAAAGGAAAAGACAAGTTTGGAAACCTCAGTCCCCAAAATATACTTGTTTGTTTGTGCCTTTGGGAGAAAGGCAGAGCAATGGGGAGGCAGAGTCGCTATACCCCCCCCCCCGACAGAGACTGTACTCAATGATCAACAGGATTTCACCTCCTGCTGGAGACATTAGTCCTGAGTGTCTCCCTCACAAGTACAATTGCGAAAGTAGTCAGCACATACAGTGGTGCCTCGCTAGACAGTTACCCCTCATGACAGTTTTTTCGCTAAACATTGACTTTTTGCGATCGCTATAGCGATTCGCAAAACAGTGATTCCTATGGGGGAATTTCGCTGGACAATGTTTGGTCCCTGCTTCGCAAACCGATTTTTGCTAGACGACGATTTTGACAGCTCCCTCCGCGCTCGCAAAACAAGTGGTTTCGGGACCTAAGCTTCGCAAGACAGCTATTTAAATAGCTGAATGGCGGTTCGCAAAGCGGCTTTCCTATGGCCGATCTTCGCCAGACAACGACGATTCTTCCCCATTGGAACGCATTAAACAAGTTTCAATGCATTCCAATGGGGAAATGCTTTCACTAGACAATGATTTCCCTAAACAGCGATTTCAGTGGAATGGATTATCATCCTCTAGTGAGGCACCACTGTATTTTGGATGTATGCATGCCTCTACTCACACAGAAGCACTATTTAGATCAATATTAAATATGGGAATAAACCGAACACGCAAAGACAGGTAGCAGACTTACCCCTACCTTCTCCATCATTGACCTGTTCACATGAAGAGGGACAATTTAAAGACGACAACATCATCTCCAACGCAACCTCTCCACATGACCATAAACCTTGATTTTTGGTGGTCATATGGAAGCATACCTTCAAGCATAGGAAAACTTCTCAATCACTGTCCACCCAAAGACAAAGACAAAAGAGGGTGAACACGGACAACCTTCTCCACAGATCTTCAAGTAACTCTACCCCAAAGCCACATTAAGGTTAAAGTGTTTCATAAACCCAAGTTTTGTGGGTTTCCCCCTATTTTCTTTTAATTTTAGAAGCCAGCATTGGTAGATAAACCGTTGACTACAGTTTGTGTCACCCAGCAATATGAAAGAGTGTGCTTGACAGAACATGTGATTCCTGTTTCCTTGGCAAAGGTGTCCAATTCCATTAAAGATCTTTTAATATTGCTTCAATATTACGAATAGTGAAACAAAACCCGTAAACACCTTTTTAATGCATTGATGGTGCGCTTTAATAGCAAGGTCTACCACCTTTATATTAATAACTGTATAGGTGGGGAGGGGACCAAAAGGCCTTTGATGGCTTTTTAAAGTCTCTTAAAACCTAAGAAAGCCCCTTTTGTTTTTAGCGATCCAGAACACCGATTGTTCTGCATCAACGTGGTTCACAGTAAAGTTATGATGTTGGAATCTTTTATTCAGCATTAAAACTAATGCTCGTGTTTCTCAACGACGACCAAAAAAAAACTGTCATTGAATTTTATGACAGTTGCATTTAATCTAGGTTACGTTGGGTGTGATTTTATGGGCTCATAAATGTTTGCTTCTCTTCTTCCCCCCCCCCCATGGAAAAATTGTTAAAGATCCATGCAGTAGGGTAGCAGCCCACCTGTCTTAGTCAAAGAACTTAATCAAAGAACTTAAGAACTTTGACTAACTTAACTTAGTCAAATAACTTAATCGTATATCTCATACAAAAAAAAAAAGTGAATGTGAAAATTCCCAATAGCCTTACCAACACCTATTAATCATCGCTTTCTCCACACAAGCAGGTATATGTCCTGCTCCCGTGCAAGCTCTACATCCAAGCAAAAACCCACGTTTTTTTTCCAGCCAATAATATCTGTCATTCCACACAATAACAGCTGAATCTGGCTGTTGAAGCCGATGGAAAAGCACGCGTTCAAGTCCCTAACGCCAGCATTTCTGAGCCGAAGTCCCCAGATGCAATTTTTCTGATGATGCATATGAGCCGCCTTAAGGTTCTTTTTATAAACAAACAAACAAACATTAATTCCATTTAGGTTGGAATATTCTCGGAGCCCCTGCAGCACGATAGATAGTTTTGACACTGAGGGGAGGGGACATCACATTCGTCAAGGCAGGATCACCCAACTTGTTTGCTAAGAGAAGGAAGACGGAGATGAGTTCAAAACAGCTGATCTTTTAAACTTAACAAAAGCTTCCTTTAAGAGGAAAATGGCCAAGGAGTCCCAGAGGCAGACATAAATCTGATCGGACGCGGTGGTTTTTGAGAAGGTCTTATTTATTGATGGCTTTACTTAATGGTAAATATTTTATGTCGCTTTTAACATTCAAGGTGGTGGGTTTGCTTCTTCAAATGTTTTCCCAACAGTCCTATTGGGGGGCCTTATTAAGAACATTTGTTACACTGAAAATGGGATCAAACGGTCTCTCACCCTTTGGAAGTGAGAGTTCAAATGTCTCCTTCAGGTTCTAACTAAAACAAGCCTTAAAAACTCCTGCTACAGCCCTGATGAAGGATATTTATATTTGCCCCGAGAAGTCAATAATTCTTTCTCAACTTCTCTCTTTCTCTCTTTCTTCTCTCTCTCTCTCTCTCTCCCCGCATCCTCCTTTCTTGGTGTATTAGACACAATACAACCTACCAAAAATAAACCAATTAATAACCATAACAATTTTGAATATTTGGCTCGGCGTGAGACGGAAACGGATGCACGCCTTGGGGGGAAGTTATGTTTCTTTTTAGAGTTTCGCCCAGTTAAAGAAATTACATGAATTAGAAGTCCACACAATTGTGCAAGTTTTTTTTTAAAAAAAATACCGAATCCAAGATGGCAGCTCTAGCAGATGTTTTAGCAATGGTACATGAGCAACTGTTTCTGATTTTAAAGAAAAAGGTGAAATTTAAAGAAACGAAACAAACAAAACAAAAAAGACACAAAACCACGGGGCAGCTTAAATACTAAGTATTGTATTTTAACGTGAGCTTTTGTGGATGAGTCCATTTCGTCAGACATGGGGGGGGGGAGAAAATAAAAGGCTTCTATTTGTTTTTTTGTTTTGTTTTTTGACCATTTGTGGACATATTTCACTCTTGAAGAACCGCTCCTTTGTTAGAAGGAACTAATCCGACAAGATAGGCAGGATATTAAATAAATAAATAAATAAATAAATAAATAAATAAATAAATAAATAAATAAATAAATAAATAAATAAATAAATGTCTGCCTTTCCAATCATTGACAGATTATTGGTCTGACTAGCCATTTTTTGCACGGGAGCATTCCAAGGTTGAGGTTTTAAACTTCAGCTTCCGTGTTCCCTCATACTAGATGTATTAGTCGGAGCTAATGGACGTTGTAGTGTAAAATAGCTGGAGGATGGCACGTAGAGAAACATTCCTTTAATCATTTGGAACTCAGGACCTTCAACATGTTTTCAGCAACAGGATGAACATGTTTACTTTGGGGCTTATTACGCTTTTTTCTTTTTAATCATTCGGAATGCGTGCGCCAGTAACACAGAGGAAGAACTATGATCATGGCTGTACATGAGAGCTTAGTGTTTTAGGTCTCTGGCTCTGGAGCCAGAGGCTGGGAGCCCATCACTGTTTCTCCTACATGTAGAGCCAGCCTGGGGGGCCTTGGGCAAGCTGCACAGTCCCCAGGGTGCCCCCTAGAGGAAGAGTATAGGAAACCACTTCTGAGTAGCTACTGGATAGGTCAATAATTTATGTATCTGGCTGCGGTGCCAGAGGTTGGGAGTTTGATTCCCCGCTGGGCCTCCTGGGAAGAAGAGCCAGCCTATGTAGCCTTGGGCAAGCTGCACAGTCCCAGGGTGCCCCCTAGAGGAAGGGAACAGTAAGCCACTTCTATGTATTCTTTAGCTGGAAAACCCTGAAAGGGGTTGCTGTAAATCAGAATTGACTTGACAGCACACAATGATGATGATGATGATGATGATGATGATGATGATGATGATGATGATAGCCTGCCTACTGTGTCAGACTTTGCCTGCACAATTCTGAAACTAACTGTATAAATTCTCCTAAGTAGGATAGAGTGTAAGAGGAGAATCTTCAACCACCCGTTGAACTTGGAGAACAACCAAGAGATGAGATGGGACAGAACTCAAAGAACTCTGCAAGGAAGTGTGATTTCATTAGCATTGCTGATGCCTTGATGTGAAAGGCAATCCAGACTTCGCAGCTTCTGTCCTAGGCAAATGGGAATGTGGAAGCGCAGAAAAGGTATGTCACTGGAAAAGAAAATGGAAGCTTGGCTATTGGCAGGAAAGCTCCAGCATCGCAGCTAATCTTGACTAGGGCAACAGCCAAAAGAGGGACCACTGCTCTCTGGGTGAACTACCTTCCAAACCTGATGTCAAAATTCATGCACCTCCAAAGAAGTTCAGCAAAATCTCTTCCCCCAAACCAAATTTGGCCTTAATTTCAATGGGCCATCCCATCCCAATATACACAAAGCATATCATTCAGGGTAATTCTGCTACTTTGATGGATTGATTGATTGATTGATTGATTGATTGATTGATTGATTGATTGATTGATTGATTGATTGATTGATTGATTGATTGATTGATTGATTGATTGATTGATTGATTGATTGATTGATTTACAAGATTTTTAGCCATGCCATTATCAATGGTCTCTGAGCGGTGTACAGTAATAGGAAAACTTTAGAACCACATTAAAAACCATTAAAAATAATACCCAATATTATAATAATATCCAATATTAATTATCCTCTTCCAAGTTCTGAACTTGGACTAAACAGTGGTCACCACCATCCTCTGATTCTCACAGTAATCTCAGTCCCTGAGGGTTTTTTTCCCCCTTCTAATTCCATGGAATACATAGATAGTTAGTCTATTCCCTCTGCATCATCTCTACCTCTTGTGCTCCATATGTTTAGGCCATAAGATAGTGGCTGATGGTGGCTATTCCTAAACTTTAAAAAGTCCATTATGCATTGCAAACACACAAACATGCACACACATCTTTAAGTCATGTTTCCTTGGATCAAATATCCTCTATTTATGATTGTGTTGCCTTATACATTTATTACACACAAAAACCTATTATGTATATAATTTCTGATCTGGCTAGTAAAACGTCCTGGAGGTCTCATGTAACTCTTTAATTATGAACTGCAGGGGACACCACAGAACAAATATTTAAAATGTCTAGACAGCCAGTCATCAGAGAGTAACCATTTAATTGGGTCAAGCTAATGCTGTTAGATCCTGTGCATTCCGGGGAGAAAGAAGAGGTTTTGCATGGCTTTAATTGCTCAAGACTTTGAAGGCTGTGATTGCATGTGTGTGTGTGTGTGTGTGTGTGTGTGTGTTGTCTGCTAGAGATGGAATTTATTTCTGGAATTCAGGAAGCTAAATATCTGGACCTTGGAGAAGAAGGGTATGGAATATTGATCTTCTAAGGTGCAACATCTCCACTCTGTTCTCACTAGAGTGAAAACACTTAAACCGATTCTCAATATAGAACATCGCCGCAAATGTCAGTTGGGTTATTGGAAATTACACATTTCAGGACGCGTGGAGAAAAAAAAAAGAACATGCTTGTCTATAGAAACACTTGCCAGTTCCAAAGGCAACCAGTTCTGGCATTTTCGGCACCAGATTTCAAAGAGATTGGGCCGTACACTCAAAATGCTGACATTTTGTAAGTCCATAACTCTAATGAATGACTTTATATGAGACCTGCAGGATTCTATCACCCCATTCAAGCCATTTTGGCTCTTGCAATCTGCTAGAGAGGCACTGCCCAAGAAGTCAAGGTGCCTACAGGGATAAAAATAAAAGTAAGTAAGTAAGTAAGTAAGTAAGTAAGTAAGTAAGTAAGTAAGTAAGTAAGTAAGTAAGTAAGTAAGTAAGTAAGTAAGTAAGTAAGTAAGTAAGTAAGTAAGTAAGTAAGTAAGTAAGTCTACTTTAAAATGGTATCTTCATCTCGTGGTTAATTTCAGATGGTCTGAGGACCGAAAACACAGTTATGTCTTTGTAGTGCACATGAAACGATGAAGACACATCCAGTCTGGCTCATTCAAAGCTACAGCTTAGATTTTAGGTCAAGCTAGCCTTCCAAAGCAACGGATTGCTTCTTTATTAAATATATATATATTCACCCAAACGAATAATGGATGAAATTACGCACTCAGCCTGTTGGCTGAAATCCAGGCGCTATCCTAAGCAAGTCACAACTAGAGTAAGCCTACTGAACCCATGGGGTTTGGGTGAGTCCATTCCTCCATTCATTCCATTGATTCAATGGGCCTACTCTGGGTACAGCTTGCGTAGCATAGCGACAAGATTTCAGCTGCTATGTTAGGTGAAATTGCACAGATGAAGAAAAGTCCATACTAGGATTTACACCGTATAGATTTTTCTGGCGAGCAAATTTTCAGGTGAGCTTTTTCATGTGATTTTTTAAAAAATTAAGTTAAAGTAAACTTGGAGCTGATGAGAAAGATGGCGGAAGCAAACCTGGTCAATTCACTTATGCCGACATTGTTGTCCTTGATACTTGTGTAACTGTCTTTATATCTCCGGACAATGCACGCACCACCACGTGTCTCTACCCCCATCTGAAGGACACTGTGCCATGCTTTATCTCTTATTCCAAAGGAAAATGCAACGATTCCTATAAATCATATTGTTTGATTCAGATGTTATTTAATTACAGCTGAAAAAAGGCTGTCATATCACTCTCCTGTTCGATGAATATTTCATAATATACCATCTATAATGGCCATGTTTAATTGCTCTGAATTCAAAAGGCAATATCTGATTGTATGTGCTCATATTGTGTGTGTGTGTGCGTGCATGCATGTGTGTGTGTGTTTAAAAAAGAACGCCATAATTGTCTTGTGTGAGCTATTGAACAGACAGGAATCTTCAATAACAAAATTACATTAATTGCATATGCTATTAAATATGATTGATGGCAAAATTGGGGAGCCTAGTGGTTCTTTGCTATACAAAAGCACACACTGCTTTTGAAGATGGTGTTCAGAATGTCATTGATGCCATGAAAAAGAAAAGCAGAATGGCGGGCCTGCAAGTCCTCACAAAAAAGAGATGAGTTCATGATATTTTTTTGGGGGGGGCAGAATTACAAAGTTCACCTCAAAAATGGTACCTTCTTTGTTTGTGTGTGTAAGGGAGAGTCGCCGTTCCTTCCCCATTGTCATGCCACACCCAAGATTTCTGTAGGACTCTTGCTCTGAGAGAGCTTCGTATAATAGCCTGTATGATACTAGACTAGGAAAGACCTGGGTTCAAATAAGAACCAAATTCTGAATACCTCCCGTATTGTCTCTTTGGTGACAGTTTCAGTGCCTCAAGCTTGACAGGGAGAGGGTTTCTGTTCACAGGTAGTTTTGACACATCGGCAGAACTCTTACAAACCCTATGTTCTAGCAGAACAATCTCCTACCTCTTAGCAGATCATAAGAAGGAAGAAACAATAGAATGCCAGTGTGTCTTCCTCCGCATCTTACTGGTTCAATCTTTTCAAAAAAGTTCCTCTTGTACTGCTTTTGCTTGGGTCAAAGATCAATTGCTATTGTCAAAGGAAAATAAGTCACTTAAGGAGGTGCACCATACTATCTAACAAAGCAGAATAATATCTACGCATAGGAAAAATAAAGGGCCAATTATGCAGTCAGCAATTTACAGTAAATAACACAGTATCTGCAGAATCAGTCTGATTTATTCCTTCGCTGTCTGGAAATATTAAAAATATTAAAAGAACAAACATATATATTTCTAGCCATGAAGTTGCCAAAACCGGCCCCTAGAAGAAGTTGGAAGCCATGTATAACATTCACTGTTATAATAGTGTTCACTATTATCCACATTTTTCAGCATCTGCGGGTCCTACTGTACTAACATGTTTGGCCTTGATTTTGAAGCCCTGTTTATAGACATTACAGGCCTCTACACAATTTTGAGGGGTTGGCCCATCTATATTGAAAGTAGAAATCACAATGGTCTAGAAGATATGTCACAATGGGGTGGACCATTTTGCTTCCATCCCCTTGATAAAATGGCAGTGGAACACATATGATGGTGTTTTGGTTTCACCCACCCCAGAAGGCCAGAGTCCATAAGAGATGTGGACTTCTCTGTATCCAGATTTTGGCTGAACTCAGATGCATTCCATTAAACCTAACCAGTGTAAAAGCTACATAATACTTCGAGATGGTTAGCTGTTGTTGTTTTAAGTAGGTAGCATTTTACATGTTATTATGGGAATTAAACAGGAATCCAAGGAGAACAGATAACATCTTCTTGTGCCAGTGGATTTAATCTCACTATGATTGTGTCTCTAACAATTCAAATTAGTGTTTATTAGCAAAATTTCAAGTAATTATTAGTTTAGCTGTATCTTATCCAGCAGAAAGAAAACTATGAAATCAAGGGAAAGCTTAATTGTTTTTTTTCCTCTTGTCTCTTTATCTCGTTCTTTTTAAGCCTAATTTAGTGGTGATTTTTTTCACTGATCAGAACTGTCATGTCTCAGTATGGTGAAGGAGCACAGATTTTCAAGACATCAGCTGTGAAGCCTTTGTGAAAACACAGAATGGACGTAATCCATGATTTGAAGACAGGGAATTCTCATGAGTAGCATGAACCTACACAGATGAAGATTCAGAAACACAGATATTTGGGAGCAATTTGTTTCATTCTTGTTTTAAATTTGAATGCAAACTTCACTAATTCACCCTTCCTGAAACAAAGCACAGATTTAGTTATATTTCTATAAGTTGGCTAGATAGCTCCATGACTTAGGTGTCCCTGAAGACCGAGCTTCCATGGCCTTACTCTAGTTGCACAGTCCTAAAGCTGCCCCCAGAAGAAGGGAATGAGAGAGCCCTCTCTACCTAGACAAGACTGAAAAGGATCACCATAGGTCAGAATCGACTTGATGGCCAATGGTTATTATTGTTCTATATTTACACTGTTTAAAACATAGAGATGCAGGTCTTCAGTCAAGATTTGCATTGAAAATGGCCAGCATCTTATCAGTCTTTTGGTAAGGCTTATGCAACTTGCTGATGCTAATTGCAGCTAATTGATAAAGTCCTGGGGGCACTGGCACCTCACCAATTAGCGGCAGTTAGCCACAGTAAAAACTTCCATATTCTATCCAATATCGATTTTAGGTGTATGCAAAGTGTGCATATTAGTGAACATGGCATACAAGAACATATTATGCTCAGGAGATTAGCTTGAAAAACTAGAAATATTGCAGAGTGCATAAATTGTTTGTATCAGAAGATAAATGCTGAGAATGCATGCATTTTTTGTGTAGAGGTTTGCTGGGAAAATTTAAAGCTGAAGGGGAAAAGACAGATAATAGCGTCTAAAGGACAATTTTATGAATATATAACGTTCAACCTTTTAGTGGGATCTGAGTACAAATTATGCCAGAGGCCTTCCGGTTTCAGTTTACACTACTGAATTTTAGGAATCAGGCTTTTAAGAGTTGCCCGTAAATCTCCAGATACAAAGCAGTCGTAATGATTTAAAGCCCAGTGTTTTAAGGTAAAGAATGTGATACCTGTTTATATAATAACCATTAGGCTGATTGTATCTAGTCATCTGTGAATACTCATGGATGGTTTAATTAATGTTTTCTGTCCAAAGTATGTTATTCTCTGAGGACTTTTCAAGAGTTCCCACTGTGTTTTAAGTCACTTCATGCCAGAAAAATTGTTCATGTGAATCCATCCATTTTAATAGTGCTTGCTGAATTCAATGAGCCTTGCTTCGCTGCTGCTATCAGCCTTAAATGCAACATACTCCTTGGGATATGAATTTCCACTTCCGTGGGGCATCTATATTTCGTTGTGTAAAGGCTTCAAAGGAAGTCTGTGTCAATTTGGATGTACAATTTTTTTTGCAAATTTTATGCCTCTTTTGTAGTCTTTTTTTGGGCGGGGACCAATTGAATGCTGTATTAATTACATAGCTAAATTACAAGAGTGGCTGCCTTGTTGCATAGACTTTTAGAAGCATCCGATGGGTTGCTTGCTTCTTTTCGAGCCATCATATAGTCCTTCTGCAGGTGCCATGTTCATTGGGCTTTCTTTCGCAATGGGAAAGGACGCTTATTTTGTGCAAATTGTGGAAATCTTGATGGAAGGAAAAGGACGGTGTGCGGTCTTGTTCTCCATGCTAAATGGACACCAAGACCTAGTGATGTAACACGGTTTCATCACAGCACTGTCTGGGGGTGTTCCTCTCCCATTTCCAAAAGGACAAGCAGTGAAAAAAGAAACACAAAGGAATGGCAAACGCCATTTGCCATGCCCTCTCTCCCCTGGCAATGATGTCAGTGACAGGAAATGGCTAGTGATGGCAACAAGCAAGAAAACGGTGCCTCTTAGTTTCAGAAGAGCCTCATCCTCTTGACCTATCTCTTCAAATCTGGAGCCAACAGCACCATGCTGAACAATGGGTAAGGAAATGAACCCAAATGCTAACCATCAAAAATTTTATTTGTTTGTTTGTTTAAACTTGTACCCTGCCCATTTAGTGGACACACCACTACTCTGTGTGACTTCCAAAAAAATTACAAAAACAAACTATACAACATTTTTATATATGATGGTGCAGTTACCAGAACGGGCCACTAAAGGGAGCCAGAGACCAAGCTATGTATAGTATTTGCTAGAGAAATGTATTTCCATGGTGTCATTACCAGAACTGGCCACTAGAGGGAGCCAGAGGCCATGCTACGCATAGGGTTTACTGTGAAAATAATGTTTGCTACAATCCACATTTTTTCTGCATCCATGGATGTGTGTGAAACTGATCCCCCACAGATAAGGAGGTCCTGCCACATACTAAATCTATAAATAAATTCCTGATCTCATACCAATCCGCCCACCCCCGCTTAACTGAGTCTCACTGTGGAAGGCTGTCTTGCCTTTGTACAGTTCAGAGTTTAATAAATCCAACCGTGCATGAAATATTGTTAGGGCTGTCAGATTAATTCATTCTGTCTTAACAGCCTTTGTTTCTTTCCCGTCTCTTTCACGACATGATATGAACTGTACTTTAAATAAGGGGGGTGAGATGAAAACATTTTTCAGCGACTTTCTGATGCCTCTCATTAACATCATAACACTGTGAAATATGACTAGTATAGGTCTATGACAGGGTCCCCAGTAGCATCACAGGGAAAGCAAAGCCATTTGCAAGCATTCTGTCTTCGTCTCAATTCAACTTTGCTATGGTGTCTTTCCGAAGCTGGGGAAAATTCTTGCAACTTCTCTCTGGATTGTTTTAGAGATGGGGTGAAGAGATCAAGCTATTTCTGGCCCTTATCAGACATTAAATCCAATTCTTCCATCAGTTTGTGATTCCCCCCCAAAAAATAAAATACATGAAAATTCTGTGCATGTCTTTATCCAGCACTTGTCCTACTAGATGCACAATTTTCTTTGAGCCACAATGTGCTGTGCAACATACACGACAGGGTGCAGTTCAACAGAAAATTATGTCATCTGCAGATTTCACAGAGGGAAATGAAACAGGCTGAGTTGCTTGAAAATGTGGACTGAATGGCAGATTCTCCCATCTCTGCTTCGGAGAAACCGTCCATATCCCCCTTCCCATGTTGGAAATACAGATTTACTAACAGTGGTGCCTCGCTAGACGATGATAATCCGTTCCACTGAAATCACTGTCTAGCAAAATCATTGTCTAGCGAAAAGCAAATCGTCGTCTAGCGAAAATCGGTTTGCGAAGCAGGGACCAAACATTGTCCAGCGAAATTCCCCCATAGGAATCACTGTTTTGCAAATCGCTATAGCGGTCGCAAAAAGTCAATGTCTAGCAAAAAAAACTTGTCATGCGGGGTAATTGTCTAGTGAGGCACCACTGTATTTTGTTCCTTCCTGGCAGGTGGAGTGACACTGCCTGCTGGACTCATTTTACCAGCATGAAACCGGTCTCATAAATGTTTATTGAAATGAGCTCATTAGTTTTAATTTTTACCAGCTCTTGACAGATCCACTGGCTTTTCAAAGTCTGAAAATGTCCCACACTGTTTACTTAACACAAAAATATATAGGGCTACAGGTAAACAAAGCAACAGTCACAGGTCTGATCGGCTGTTGATTCTCCTGGACTAATACAATATAATATCTCAATTATAAAATATATGAATTTTTAATTTATGAATAAATGGCCATTCATGTATCAGGATGACTGATGGGTGACAGTCCATATGAGATATTTTACACCAGTTGGGTCAGTCTTGACAGGAGAAAAGAGTGCTCCTTGTTTGATAATGTTTAAGCTCTTGAGCTATCAAGACCATATATATTTGCAAACACTATTCAGATTTTTGCTCAGGGACGTGGTGGCACTGTGGGCTAAACCGCAGAAGCCTGTGCTACAGGGTCAGAAGACCAAGCAGTCGTAAGATCGAATCCACGCGACGGAGTGAGCTCCCGTCGCTTGTCCCAGCTCCTGCCAACCTAGCTGTTCGAAAGCATGCAAATGCGAGTAGATTAATAGGGACCACCTCGGTGGGAAGGTAACAGCGTTCCATGTCTAAGTCGCACTGGCCATGTGACCATGGAAGATTCTCTTCGGACAAAACGCTGGCTCTATGGCTTGGACACGGGGAGGAGCACCGCCCCCTAGAGTCGAACATGACTGGACAAAAAAAAATTGTCAAGGGGAACCTTTACCTTTTTATTCAGATTTTTAGAACTGAGTAGAATGTATTCACATATGGGGTAACACTGTCACTCCACACACTCCTTCAACACAGTCATCATCTCTATATATATGGAGGGAGCAGACTCCAATGGGGAAGAACTCTCATATCTGTGCAGGCTCTCCATGTGAGTGAGGACCCCAGAAAATCAATGTCCTGTCTTGAATACAGATATCTCCACGGATAATGAGCCCTCAATATCCATCTTCATCTCATTGATAGTGGTCCATGAGATTCCAGACCCACAGCTCAGTGATTTAGGCATCTGGTTGGGAGTTTGATTCCTTGTTTTGCCTCCTTGAAAGGGCTGGATTGGATGACCTATAGGACCCTTTCCAGCTCTGAAGTTCTAAAATTATTATTATTATTTCCATGACTTCCTATCTCCATTGGTTCCAAAAATACAACCTTAAACACATCATCTGTAGACTTAATGTAAGCCATTCTGTTATCAGTTTCAAGGAAATTTATCTTTATGTGGTCGAGTTCATTAAATGTGTCAAAGCTGCACTGTATAAGACCTTTTTTTTAACAGTGAGCTGGTGTGAAAAGTGCTTTTATAATAGTAACTCGCTGACAACATTTGATGTGAAAACCGCCAAGCCGCTTGCATCTTTACACATTTCCGCGTCTGATCATCGTTTCCTCCAAATTCCAGAGCTTAGTGTGAATCATGCCTACAGGGCACATATGTTAAAAATTAACAAGAACACATCTCAGAAATCCAGTGGAAGATAAGCCAATGACTACAGTAACGCTGCTGTTATTCTGAAACAAACACGAAAATATTTGAACAAATGAGAGGAAGAAATCACATTGTTCTGATGTCAATTCTTAGGTAAAGGAAGGACATGTTTTTCCTGTCTCTTGAACCTGAATCACAAAGGACAGAGCGATAATGCTTCTTCTTCTTCTTCTGTGCATATGTGCAATATATGTTGAAAACAATCCAGCCAAAGTTAAATTCTACTGAATTAAAATTATAGTACAACCGCCGATGTAACTCAGCCTCAATCAAATACCGTAAAACAGTCATGGATGCCCAGTTTTTCACTGACCATGGCTATATTGTCGGTCACCCTCATGTGTTGGTTGTCATGTTAAAATGACATGGACCAAGCTCAGTGGTTTAGCTATCTGGCTATGGAGCCAGGGGTTGGATTCCTCACTGTGACAAGGGCTGGATTCAATGAGTCATAGATCTCTTCTGGCTCTGTCATTCTATGAAATTCTATGAAACCTTGCACAGGGGATTTTTACCTTTTCAGAATGAACTTTTCAGCATTCTTCTCTGTTTTATGACACTGCTCTCCACCGATTATGTATGTAATATATTATTTTTAACTTTTCACAAAGCCAGCTTGATGCAAGCATTTAGCCTCTTTTGATTAAACTCTTCCTTCCTTCCTTCCTTCCTTCCTTCCTTCCTTCCTTCCTTCCTTCCTTCCTTCCTTCCTTCCTTCCTTCCTTCCTTCCTTCCTTCCTTCCTTCCTTCCTTCCATTTTTCTATCCCTCCCTCCCTCCCTCCCTCCCTCCCTCCCTCCCTCCCTCCCTTCCTTCCTTCCTTCCTTCCTTCCTTCCTTCCTTCCTTCCTTCCTTCCTTCCTTCCTTCCTTCCTTCCTTCCTTCCTTCCTTCCTTCCTTCCTTCCTTCCTTCCTTCCTTCCATTTTTCTATCTCTTCCTTCCTTCCTTCCTTCCTTCCTTCCTTCCTTCCTTCCTTCCTTCCTTCCTTCCTTCCTTCCTTCCATTTTTCTATCTCTTCCTTCCTTCCTTCCTTCCTTCCTTCCTTCCTTCCTTCCTTCCTTCCTTCCTTCCTTCCTTCCTTCCTTCCTTCCTTCCATTTTTCTATCTCTTCCTTCCTTCCTTCCTTCCTTCCTTCCTTCCTTCCTTCCTTCCTTCCTTCCTTCCTTCCTTCCTTCCTTCCTTCCTTCCTTCCTTCCTTCCTTCCTTCCTTCCTTCCATCTTTCTATACCTTCCTTCCTTCCTTCCTATTATTTCCTTTATGCTCAACTCGTCCTTCTGGTAAATCTGCTCTCTTTCAATACATTATTTTACAAGGGGCCAAATCCTTCTGAGTCATGTTGCATTATTCATCTGACAGAAATTCAACAACGCTATTAGAAGCAAAACCTGCCCACTGACCAAGAGATCCACACCCTGAAAGAAACCATGCCCTTCCCTTCAACATCCCTGGCCCTCTTGAAAATCCTTCACGGCAAAGAAAGGAACGAGGAAAATCCCACCCACCCCCCATCTCAACAAAAAGGTCATTTCGTTATTTGTTTTCTCCAAGCCAGGAACTAATCTGAGGAGTCAGATTAAAAAAAAAAAATTGAAAATGGTCTATGAAACTTTATGGAAAGATCTGAACATGGCCATCTGTAATCCGAGGCAATATAGCATTAACTATGTACAGTAAAATTAATTTTATACAAGGATTGTGTTGCCAGACGCTCCTGTAATGCAGTGTTTATGTAAGAAATAACAGCGTTTCCCGCAAGGAACTATAAAGACTTACAGTGCACCCTTGTTGGCCATTGACAGCCCCTCGGTTTGGGTCCTTCAGCTCACTAGACACTTGAGGCACATGTATGCATCTTTACAGCAGCACATACCCTGTCACACTTTTGAAAAAATTAAAGAAATAAAGAAAAAAAACTTAAATAAATACTACCTTACAGCTTCTGCTGGCAGCCCTACTGCTGCTCAGGACGAATCCCAGTCACGTTTCGATCATAAAACCCATTTTTAGAGGGTGTTTAACAAAACTGTTTTTATTTACATTAGCCCCTACATTGCTGAATAATATGCACCAAGCAATTTCTTTATATTTGTAATGATACACACACAAACAGCCCATCCAGCTGAATAGGAACTCAGTGGTTACCTACCCCTACCCAAAAGGGGAAATAAAGGATAGTGGAAATACATTTTTGAGCAAACGCCTTCAAAGGTTGGGTTTCGGGGCTCTGTTGCACCTAAGGAGAGTCAGCCATTTTGCTGAATATTTCTCTCTGTGCGGTGGACACAGTGAAGGGCACAATGAAGAATAAAATGGCTCATTTAGGCTACAAGGCTCTGTGTTTCCCCCTATGAAAGCTTTTAGAAAAAGCAACCTGGTCTCCAGTAGAATGGAGCCATGCATTATCTTAGAAGACAACTGGGTTGTTGTCATTGTTTGGCAAAAGTAACTGTTGGAGAATGTTTGGCCAAAGGCCCCACAGTCCAGTTATTGCCCTATCATCTTCCTGATTAAGGATAAAAGGTGAGTCATAGCCACTGCCAAGAGCCAGCCCCCAACCCTGGATTGTTAAAGGGGCAATAAAAACTAAGGAAAAGTGTCATCAAAGAGGAAAGTGTAATGGATCACAACAAAGAAGTTGTCTCCATGTATACATTACTGAAACAGCAACGTCTACATTGGCTTGGGCATGTCGTGTGAATGGCTGATGATCAGATTCCAAAAGGTCTCCTGTATGGAGAATTAGTGCAGGGAAATTGTCCCGGAGGGAGACCACAGCTGCGATACAAGGACATCTGCGAGTGGGATCTGAAGGCCTTAGGAATGGACCTCAACAGATGGGAAACCCTGACATCTGAGTGTTCAGCCTGGAGGCAGGCGGTGCATCATGGCCTCTCCCAATTTGAAGAGAACCTTGTCCAGCAGGCCAAGGCAAAGAAGCAGTCCTGAAACCAGCAAAATCAGGGAGCTGGACAGGGGACAGACTGTATTTGTCTTCAGTGTGGAAGGGATGGTCACTCTCAAATTGGCCTTCTCAGCCATACTAGATGCTGTTCCATGTCCTCCATACAGAGCACAATACCATAGTCTCTCGAGACTAAAAGGATGCCTAATTAAAGACTTTAGGAAAACATGGAACAGAAGCTCAGATAATGAGTAAAAAGACCTGCCCATTATTCTTTTACCCCTGGGCAGAAATAAACTAGCTCATGGCTACAGAACAAAATCCCCTGATTTTGGAAAGCATTCAGGTGCACAGAAGACTGCTTGAAGCATGTCTTTCCAACACTAATGTGTCCCTAGGACTGACCACAAGGTGGCTATGAGGTCCATTTCTTTCCTTTCTTAATGCTGATTGGGAATTATACCTGAAACTATGGAAAGGCAGAATGAATGAGTGAAGAAGTGTGGGCAACCCTAAGCCATCCCAGAATCACTGAGACCTTCATGTGATTTTCATGAAAACTCTGAAGCTGAATGAGTTCAAACCAATCATGTAAAAGCTCGAGTGTCTCGTGACTTGTGGGGTGGGATAGGTATGTGGGGAAGCACAGCATACGTGAACCCACCAAATGTCCTATTTAGGTTTCATTTACCCTCTTCTTAACCATCACCATTTTCTCTGTGTCAGATGCAACTCAAGCAGAGGTTCCTGCTGACCTATAAGCTCTCCAGCCAAGAAGAACCTCAATTTTTTAGCGTTCTTGTCCATGTGTAGACCCAAGTCACGTCAGACCTAAGACGCACCAGTGTATGTTTCCCAATGACTCTGACTCAATTTACAACTTGGAACCCATCGTCCCCTCATGTTTTTTTTTGGGGGGGTGTTTTTATAGGGACTTGAGACTTGGGACTTGGGACATGGTGCCAAAGACTTTGAACTTGGACCCAAAGCCTTGTCAACCACCCTGTTATTAGTTAACCAAGCAAATCCTCTCCCCCGTCTTTCTCCTTCCTTATTCTGGAGATGTAGCTTCTGCTAATGCAGACCCAAGGGAAAGTTGAACCCAACTTTCTTACCACCGCAGGCTATATAATTCTACAAATTACCTAAATATAGAAAGACCCTAACAAATTGGGGAAACTTGGCATGTAGGTTGGTTGTACATCTGTCTTTTTGGCACTGGTGTAAGATCCTGTTTAAATCCCAATCCTTTCAGTTCTCTGCTCGCTTTAATTGTGCAGCACATGGTAGCTCTTGTTTCACTTAATTTTCTCACAGCGGTTTCCAGTTTGGGGTGACAGAATAATAAGAACCTTTTGAACTTCAGAACTGGAAAGGACCCTATGGATCATCGAGTCCATGAGAATATAACATGCAAAAGCCTGGGAAGTGCAGATCAGAGCGTTCCCCTACACCCTAAGAGCAGCAAATATGAGCATAGACCTCACATATTCCTTTCGCCGTTAAAGATGCACACTCACTTCACCCTAGTATTAATGTTGATGGAATACATATGTGAAACTGTGCCTACATTTATCGTGGCATCTACCCTGCCTTCCTTTCCATCCAATACGTCAGATTTGTACCATTCCCTAGTTTGTTTGTTTATTTATTTATTTATTCGATTTATACCCCACACATCTAGACCGAAGTCTACTCTGGGCGGCTGCCCTGGATCATAGACTATGTGTCCTCTGCCAAAACATAGTGTTTGTTTTGCACTGTCGAGTCTCCTCCAAATTATGGTGATCCTAATAGGTGGGGCTACCTACCGGGTAGGTGGGGCTCGTCAGCTTTGGAAGGCGGCCCATTTAGGAGAAAGAAAACTCTGATTTCAAATCTCCACTGCCTTGTGGCTATATCCATTGATGGAAAAGGCTTCAGGAGTAAACCTCGAGGCAAAATCCGGAGCCGGAGTCCCGGAGGCAGTTTGTGTCATTCTGGCAACTCCTGCGACATTGCTGGAACCGGTTGTATTGGCTCTTGCCTTTCCATTGGACTTTTTCAGTGATGTGGAGAGGGGGGATTTGCTGGTTGGGTAACAGCCTATCCTCCATATTATTCTACCCAGGCTTCGTGCTCTGGAGAGGACACTCATATAAAGCGCCTTACCATGGTCTTTCGAGACTGAAGGATGCCTAAGAAGAAGAAGAGGTAGGGTTTTCAAGGTACGTGAAATACTTCATTTTACCCTTACCATCCCACCCTTGTACATCTCCATGGCCAAGTGGAGATCTAAACTTAAGTTTCCTGAGCCTTATTTGCTCACGGGAGCATACTGGGTCTCTATAAAACCAGCCTATAATGATGTTTCATGCTAATCCTGGATTGCTGATTTTGATTGACAGTGTCAGCCCATGATCTCTAGGAGAGGTGATTCCCATCACCTGATGCCCAAGCACTTTGAAAGCAAAATACCAGGTTTAAATCTAGGAAACATCAACCGGCAACATGTACAGTGTACTACTGGATTCAACCCGCTTCCCTGTTGTAATAACACATCTGTATTTATCACAGTGCGATTACCCTGGCCCAGAAAATATGACTGGTGAGATGCTATAGAAGCGTACTGAAATTGATTAATTTCCCTACGTTCCTCCGCCCCTGCCTCAAAGCCTCGGAGAGAATGAGCATAAAACATGCTCAATAACTGCATAATTATGACATCTGCTACTCTTCAGCACCTCTTAGTAGGAAATTAAGTGGAGGAATAGCAAGTTCAAATACGTGTTAACACTCCGATAGCATATTTAATTGAAATATGAAGGGGGAAGCATAATGGAGATTAAATTAAGTTCCCAGATAATCATCCGACGTGCAGTTAATTGAGACATTCTCGGCAAATCTCATCGTACAAGCCATCCTAAAGGAGAGGGAATCATTAGACAGCGAGAAGGAGTGTCTCTGTTCTGGAAGTCCAGAGAAATGATATCTCCTTTCCATTATCATCCTCCATGATCATAGGAAGCAGTACTTGGGGAAAAGAAAAGAGGGTGTGAAATTTGAGAGGGCAAGGCTAGGTTTTTTTTTTGAAAAAATAATATGAAGCTTTCTTCCAGAGTGGTAACTTAAACCTGGTTTTGTGACTGTCCATTAAGATGATGGTGTTTGGTGAAATTGTCTGACTGCAACCTCTCATACCTCAGGCAGATGGATGGAGATGGGTGCCCAAGCTTTAAAGCCACCTCCCACACAGAAAGGTGAGAGCTTCTTCTCCAAAGCTACTTCTCTGAGACTTGTCTCCTTGCCGGAAAACAGTGATGGAGAAGGACCATCTTCTGAAACTTCAGCCAACATCCAGAGACCTACCAAGCCTCAGCATGATAAACTCCAACCTATGGCTGTTGATCAAATGTGTCCTTCTTTCCAATTTCCATCTTTGGCCAGATGGAGAGGAAATGGCACACTTGGTTGAACTCCATTTGGAGAAGCCTCTGATCAAGGCCAACAGGAGGGCTGGCTTCCACCAGTAACATGGGAGCAAGCTCATACATCCATGATCATCTCCAGGCATGTACGAGCCAGCTTTCCGTCTCAGAGCGGATGACATATTTCACATATATATGAATCTCTGAAGCTGGTCCCTGTTTTCCCCAAAGCTGGAAGGCCACAGCAGAAAGGAGAAGTAGAAACAACAGAGGGGAGAAAAGACTTCAAACATTCCCTGTTGAATTTCTGACCAGAAATTCTCCTGTGTAGCTTTTTCTTACTGATAGGATTGCTGGGTTATCAGGGTATCAGCTGAAGTCACAAGGAAGCACGATGCTTCTGCCGATCCCCAGGAACAGAAACAAATCTGATGGCTGGGACTGTGTTTGTTGGGTTTAGTTTGTTGCTGTTGTTGTTGTTGTTGTTGTTGTCGTCGTTGTTGTTTAAATGCCTGGAAATCCATTTCCTCCAACTTTTCCATGGACGCCAGAGCTTCTGGGTGCACTGCAAAGCTGTTTATCTGTCATCTGTGCACAAGGTATTTGTTTAGCAAGGGATGCAAGAAATCACAAGTCTCTCTCTCTCTCTGTGTGTGTGTGTAATATCATGTTGCGATTCGGACACAAGGCCCTCTGTAGCAACACATGGATCTGCACCCTAGGCTTAGGATTTAGCCCTAAGCTGCTGACCAGGCAAACCTACTCACCAAAAATGCCCTTTTATAATTAGACATCTTTCGTTACTAGAAGGAACACTGTTTCTAGATATGGGATCAGTATCTTGTCTAGTATGGCTTTGAAAAGGTAACTTGGATGGACTTAGAGGGAAAAGCTGGAGTTCCCAAAATAAAAAGCAGAACTAAAAAGACCACAGTTCAGATTGGAATCATATCTCAATTGGGAAAGAAAATGCGATTAAGATCATTACCAGCTTCCGCCACTCTGAGAAATCTCCCAAGAAGACCTAATTAAGTGGTGAGACCTCATCTTAATGGCCAAGATACAAACAAAGAAGCAGACAGGAAACACAAACTCACAAAATGACCCCAAATTACAAAACAAGTGCCACCTCCTACAAAAATTATGAAAATGCCATCAAAAAGTTTATTGCACCTATGATTTCCATACATCATTTCCCATTGATTAGAGATTAAACCCCAACCTTTGTGGACCTCAAATTTGGATTTTCTTTTTTTAAATTAAGATGTCATTGTTATGCAGAGATACCAAATGTTAAATTGATTTTTGAGACCTTTTGAAATAATAGCACAGCTTCTTCAAAATGAAAATCATAATAGATTATTGACTTATGTGCGGAGTTTGGACCAAGGGCATTTCCCGAATGACACCATTTTCAATATCTGTAGTTTTATGCAAAGAGACACTCATAATTAGACTTATATTAAAAGTTTCTGCCTATTGACTCCCTTTTATTAATGACAATAACATCACATTGATTGTCCTTGAATTATAACTGCAAGCAACAGTGACTATTGCTGACATATTTAAACACAAAATAACTCTAATATAATGTTGGGAATTAATATATGCAAGCTGTTATGATTCATCCCAGGGTAAATAAGATGCTAAACACAACCTTGTACAGCCGAACTGTCATGTTATAAGATACTGAAGTTACTTAGTGCAGAAAAGATGTATGGGAAAAGTGCTCTTACCACTTTATATTGAAATCATTTTGAAACAAGAGAAACCTCTTTTGTGGTAGAAAATTATGTTCAGGGATGAGAGGAGCATGGAAATCAATGTTGGATGGGACAAAGGGGTCCCAAATCAGTATATAACTTAAAATGAGTAGAGATTGGGCTTTTACAGTTGTTGCTGTCATATGCAGGTCGCATCATTATTATCCTCTAGGACATACAGCTTGACGACATTAATGCATTCCAGCGAAATCACTGTAGAGCGAAAACGTCGTCAAACGAAATAAAAAATCCATTGAAACGCCTTGAAAACCATTCAGTGCGTTCCAATGGGCTGAATACCTGCTTGTCCAGTGAAGATCCTCCATACGGCGGCCATTTTCGGTGCCTATAAAGCGAGGAATCCATCCTAGAAAACAGAGGGGGGCCATTTTCTTCAGCCGGCGGCCATTTTAAACCCCAACAATCAGCTGTTTGCTGATCGTCATAAAGCAAAAATCGATTCCAGAAGCAGTTAACCGATCATCGCACAGCGGAAAAAACCAATTTAAAACATTGTTTTGTGATCGCGAAAACGTCAACGTATAGCAGATTCATCGTAGAGCGGGGTAATCGTCCAGCGGGGCATGACTGTATTCATAAAGCAACATGGGCTATCTTTCACTTTTCATTGTTTAGCAATAGCTGTGAGGTACCCAGTGTATTGGATAGACTGACAGATGAGGACTCAGGAGACCCAAGTACAAATCCATCATCGCCAGTCACAAAAACATACACAGGTGGTGTGGAACTGGCAAAGCCATTCCTTCAAACATCTCCCTTACTTCAAAAGCCCTAGTAGAGTCACTATAAGTTGTTTCCGACTGGACGGCACATGATAAACTCAGATACATGCACGCGCATGTGGCTTTGGCTTGTGATCATGCTTCGAATTAGGCCACGAAGGATGGAAACGTGATAGGTCCAACCTCAAACGAATAGAGATCGGGGCCTTAGTTTTGTCATAGTTGATGCAGATTGATGACATCATTTTCAACCTCCAAGGCATATATTCAAACAACGGCTAGGGCGATCTCTCACTTTTCACCTCAGCCAATCCTCTGAAGGTTAACACAGCCATGAAGTTCTATTTTCAGCAAGGAGTCCCAACCCCATTTAAGCTTAATTTTGTGTGAAACCATTGCTTAGGGACATTTGGCCGCTCCTCACTCCACTAACTGCACCAGGGAGAAAAACCTTCACCCTTTGGCATTAGGGTGTTTGAATGCTCCACTATGGCATACTCCATGTTTTCCTTTTGTTAATATCACTCTGCCCTTAGTTTCCTATGTTATATGAAATCACAGTTTGTTTCCTGACTCCAGTCTGGCAAAACTCTTTTTTTAAATGTTTATTCCAGACTGGGACGTGGACCAACGGCCATCACTTGGAGCAACTGTTTGCAAGTCTTCGTTTACAGGACTCATTATAATCAAAATAAGACTGAGGGAAAGTCATAAAATGGCTCAGAGTCTCCCCATTCAGAGGGCAAATATGGGTCCAGAGGGAGTTCCGCAAAAGTAATTTCATACATTTGCTATGACTCAAGGAAGGGGGGGAAGAAATCTAATGTTTGTTTGGTTTTAGACACGGCAAGGCCTGGACATAGTATGGTACTAAAATATAAGCCTCTTTCTAGCCAGGGCAGTTTTCTCATGGAATCCAGAGATCATATACATTTCTTTCTTTATTCAAGCATTTATATCCCAGCTCAGGAGAAGGGAAACAAAAGTTAGTCCATACTACCAGGAAAATTGTTAGGAGCCAATGTGATGGAGTGGATGAAGTGACGGAACTAGGACTCAGGAGATCTGGGTTCAAACCTCCCCCCTCTCCCCATTTGATCACAGAAACTCATTGGGGGGTCGACACTGGCAAAAGCACTCCTTAAATATCTAATAGAAAGCATCTTGAAAATCGTATCAAAGTCACCATGAGTCAAATAGGACTTGATGGTGCACAACACAGAGAAAGATTGGACATCTTGATTTCTATTGCCTTTGTGTACTGTATTTCTCCATGTATAAGACACCCCCATGTATAAAATGCCCCCCACTTTTTAAATCCAAAATTAAGAAATCTAAGTGGGGCTTAGCAAGTGCAGGGGGAAAGGGATCAAAGCATTGCATGATTGCTTTGATCCCTGCTTTCCCCTCCACTTGTTTTTGTTCTCTCCCCAGCTTACTTCCGTGTATAAGATGACCCTCAATTTTTAGTCTAAAGATTTTAGACCAAAGTATAGTCTTATACACAGAAAAATATGGTAAATAGCCACTTGTGGATTGTTACCATTAATTCCACTCCTCTGCAGATCCTATCTCACTTCTTCAAGGAAACAGCTGAGTTTCTTTCCTCTCCTTCTTCAGGAAGGCTACCCATGAGATGCCTCCATCATGGCCTTCGGGACACTTGCCCATCAAGAAGCCACTTTCGAGGGCCTCTGTTCATAACTCTAAGTTTCAGCTGGTTTTATCAGGAACAGATTCTTTGGACCAATAAATACTTTGATTTTCCTTCCCCCCCATACCAAGAACATCTTGAGTGACTACTCCCAATTCAAAGCTTTCTTTCTGTGTTCATGTCAGAAGCACCACAGTATGATTAATAAATATATCAAATAATTTTTGGCAAGCATCAAGCTCATCTGGAGCAACAAAACATCAGATCTTCCGTGGTGCATGTTGAGGGGCATAGAATACATCAATATAGTGTCTTTTAGCCCTGTGTTTTTAGGTCTCTGGCTGTAGGGCCAGAGGTTGGGAGTTTGATTCCTCACTGGGCCACCTTGACAGGGGCTAGACATGATGATCCATAGGGTCCCTTCCAGTTCTGCAGTTCTAAGATAAGGATAATGATGATTAACCAACCATCTTATCTATATCTATGCCCCTATGAGGAAAGACTGAAAGAACTGGGTATGTTTAGCCTTGAGAAAAGAAGAGTGAGGTGAGATACGATAGGACTTTTCAAATAACTGCTAGGCTGTCCTATAGATGAGGGGGAGGATCAGTTCTCGATCATCCCAGAGTGCAGGACACGTCATAATGGGCTCAACTTACAAGAAGCCAGATTTAGGCTGAAGATCAGCAGTATGACAATGGAACTCATGACCTCCAGAGGTGGTGACAGTGCTCCAACACTGGAGGCCTTCAAGAGAAACTTAGACAACCCCCTGGCAGATCTCGTTTCATTTTTATTTCTGCATCGAGCAGATGAGTTGGAGTCCATGACCTTATAGGCCCCTTCCAACTTTATTATTCTATGAATTCTATATCTATGACAACGTTCAATGAAATATGTTCATAAAATTCAGAATGGCTTTGAAAAGAGCTTTCATTGAGTGCTATCACAAACCTTTATATACCTAGATCTTTATAGACATCCGATTGAGAGATTTTAGAATGGCAGAGCTGGAAGCGACGGTATGATGGAGGCACAGTAGGGCATTGAATGCCCAATATGTGACCCACAACTAGTCCAACCAGCATTGCAACAAAAACTTTGCTGGACTTCACAGTTCTTTCAAATTGTGGAAACATTTCCTCAGTCTGAATGAGGAAATAATTTCTCAACCCCCCCATCCATAATTGTGTTTTTTTTCATTAACTCTGAGGTATTCCCTGACAATTGCCTCCATTCAGTGCACAATGACAGGAATTAATAATTCGTCACTTTTTGTTGCAGAGAATTTAAAAAAAAATGCAGGGGGAGAGAATAGATTTGTTCCATCGAGCCAACTTTGAAAGATGCACCATGTTTATCAGAGAGGGCTGCCTGAAAATCAAAGAGTGGAGACAGCCGGTCTGCCCTCTGGGAAGTGCCACTGTATACAATGCTTTGTGTATTCAGCTGTAAAGCATACCAGATAGCGATGCATAGCCCATCTTGATTCATCCTCAAAATAAGACGACTTGAGTGGGTGGGAGACCTCCTTACCAGCAGCTGTGGTGAGATAGTTGGCTTTGGTGGGAAATAGCCAGAAACCTAGCGGTTAGCTACACTGACATAAGTGCAGTGCCGTAAATCCCTGGCTGTGAGTTAAGAAGGCATCTCTGGTATCCCTTGGCAGGTGTGTGAGCTGGTGGGCAATAAGAGCAGCAAGCCATTAACGTACGACCAGTTGCCAACGCAGTGTCTGCTGCACATTGGCGTAAATAGCCAAGAATATTATGACCACCTTGTTCAGGAATTGGTGACTTGGAATGCATTTCTATTTTGCAATCATTAAGGCCTCCCAAAGTTGCATTGTAAAAGTAACCATGCCATCCATTTTGCAGGGCAGCATCTATTTTTGATTTACTTCTTTAGTTGCAAGGATGAAGTGGCCGCTGCGAATGTTGTATTCTTGTTCCGTTAAACATACTGGCACATGTTGCCATCTTGTGACACAGCTATGGTGGTCCCGAATTGGCTTGATGAGGAGTGACAAATGCACTAAGTTTTCTATTCTTGCTGACCTACAGTGTCTCAACAAAACAAAGCACCTTGAAAGCGAATCTAAAACCTCTACAAGACTCCCTGACTCCAGAAAAGAGTGAGGTGAGGAGCTGTTCTCCAGTCTACTGGGTTTCTGTGATTTGTACAAAATGACCTTGCTGTGTTTTCCCTTAGGGAAGCAACAGACGCCTGCACACAGACACTATGCACCCAAGGATGGCCTGATTGTCAAAAAGGATAGAAACAACCCATTCAGGGCTTCAAATTCATAAACAAAGCAGCAGCTCTCCTAGTTATAGGCAACTGATCCAATTGTCCTCTGATAGTGGGGGAAGGAGGTTGGCGTTCCTCATTTCTATGTGGAAGAATGAGACAAATTTGTGGAATAGGTTCCACATTCCTGATGTTCAAGCAAGCAACAAATATGGGAACAGCCTGTGTTTTGTACCCCAGGAGAGTGGCATCCAGCATTCAGATTATTTTTTCAAGTAACAGTTAAGAAGTGTCTGTTTTAGATGTTGTTGAAAAATGTGATAATAAGCAGTTAATTTCACAACTATGGTGTCGTTAGTTGACCATTTTAGGCCTTGCAACTGGAAATGAAAGTAATTACTTTTTTTAAGTAACTTTCTAAACATGGGTCTTTGCATACTTTTTCTGGGAAAAACTCTGTTGACTTCACAAAATTTGCTTTAATTTGCTTTACCCAACATGAACACGCCTATCCCACACAAGTTCAGGTTGAATGGTTCTTTTGCTAAGCAAATAAAGTTGCAACCCAGCTGAACATAAACCTTCTCAAGTTCCATACACTTCAACAAAAGACATCTGAAGACATCAAACTCAGACACACTAGCTGAAATGAAAAAGACTTACGAGTATTTAACATTTGCTAGATCATACCCACAGATTCAAGATCCCTTTTTTTTAATATTGTGAAGAATTCATGTCTATCAACAAATATAGTCGCACACAATCACACACATTCAGACAAATAAGCAAGCAAGAGGAAAATTCTGAATACAATTGTTGAAGGAAAATAATTGTTCAGGAAGCTGGGTTTTTGCAAAAAACTAACTTTAAGTACTTAGAAACAGGAAACCATTTTAGTATGGATGTTAGATCTTCCTAATGACTGGCTAACTAGAAACAGGCCGTCCTAATGTTCAGCCTCAAGCAATTATGAAAGGCTTTCTTTCCAGACTTCATTAGAATATTTACTGCCATATGGATGGAAGACGTTTGACACTGTGGTCATAAAGTTTACAGGGGACCCCTTTTCTTCCTGTCTTCGACAGGAGACAGAAAGCTCAGAAGGCCAACCTTCCTTGGCTTTGTTCATTAGAAGCCTTGGTCACCAAAGACCCCCTTCATTCTGAAACGGATGGTGGTCCACTCATTTTCTGTCAGATATTCCCAACATCATGAAGAAATGAGTGTCATTGAGTTCCCATTAGAAGTAAACATTAAGCAAAAGTTAAAGTAGATCTCGGGATTCCTCCTTGTGGGAATTATCTGAGCAGTGCTGAAGAAAGCCCAGCGAATTCCAATCCAGCGACAAAGCCCAGCGAATTCCAATCCAGCGACAAAGTGCAGCTAAGATGAAGACCCTTGATTCTCGCTAGATTTTTCATGAAGCAAAATGTGGTGGAAATAGGGAGATAGCACAATTAGACATGGCACAGCTGGATTCAGGATGTGTCATGTGATCTGGTTGATCCTTGGACATCAAAAAAAGGAAGAGTTCATTGCTCAGCTTTTGATTTACTAGGAAACAATCAGAACATAGACAGAGTTCAGACTCCTGTCCTCTGAAGATGCCAGCCACAGAGACTCACGAAACGTTAGGAGGAAAAACCTTCAGAACATAGCCAAGCAGGCCAAAAAACCTCCAACAACCAAACAACTTGTTTATTTGTCTTTGAAATCTTTTCTCTCTTTTTTTTTTGGTCACAACTCGATGATCATGTAACCTGTAATGAAAACTGGAGGGTCATTTAAAACACTGACTGTAGATGTGATGATGCATGAAGTTATAAAATACAGGAGGACTGGATGGGTTATTCTCATCCTTGAGAAAAATCACCCTGACCCTTCCTGAGCACGCTTAGCTCCAGGAAAGAAAAAGATGCTAGACACATTTTGGACGAATGGCAAATAATATCATATTTTTCCATGCATAAGACTATACTTTTGTCTAAAATCTTTAGACTAAAAATTGAGGGTCATCTTATACACGGAAGTAAGCTGAGGAGAGAACAAACACAAGTGGAGGGGAAAGCAGGTATCAAAGTGATCCTGCAGTGCTTTGATCCCTCCCCCCCCATACTTGGTAAGCCCCACTTAGATTTCTTAATTTGGGGCTAGAAAAGTGGGGGCGTCTTATACACGAAAAAATATGGTACAATGATTTTTGCTGGCAATAGCAAAAACATTGACTTAATGGCCCACTTTCACATAGAAGTTGAGAATTCTCTGAGTCCAGTTTTGAAGGGGGGGTTATATTGTTTGAGATAGAAGACCAAACTTTTCTAGCTTCCCCAGTGAAATATAGCATCTTAGGATACAAATGCTACATGGCCTCATTATTTCTCCTTTCCCTCACCTTCTCTCATTGGCTAGCTTACTTTTATAATATCTTTTTTGAAAAAGTGTCAGAACAGTTTATAAGGCAGATTTGAATCATGATTACATGCCGTATGCATGGTTGATTTAATTATCCAGGGGGCTGTCCTTGAAGTCATTGGTTTCTTTTCCTCAATATAACATAAATAATTATTTTTTTTGAAACACCACATAATAATGAGGCACTGACCAAGCATTTTCTCATAAGCATAAGCAGTTTTAACAAGCTTGATATCTTGCTCGCAAGGGAGACTTGGATCCCTTCCAGAACCTTGAAACACCCACAAGGTAGAAGCAGATTAGAGTTGATTTTTTTTAAAAAAATGTATGATGAAAAAATTCTTATCCAGGCAGAAACTCAAACTTCAAACATCATGATATTTTTTCTGTTTTCAGAGTAGTGGATTCTCCTATACAGAGATAATGGCCATCTGCCAAAAAAAGAAAAAAAAAGAAATTGGATACAGATCAAAGCCTGGCCTGTGTTTCTCCCACAAAATATACTTTTTCCCTCTCCCCTCTCTCCAGAAGTTTAGCTAAATATACATATTTCAAGGTTGAAGTGAAATCAGCAAAGATTGGTGCAGGAGGCAATTATTCCTGAGGCAGCCACAGAAATGGATCTGGAAAAATTGCTCAGCACCAGACCAACTTTACTTCCAATGCTGAGTCAATGTTGAATTTTGAGTGATGGTGTTTATTATTATTATAACTGGCTGATTGCACAAAATATCACAGGCAAGGGGCATCTTGAGTCCTCTTGAAAAGACATGACTTCTGGATCTCCCAGCTGATTCTGACCTACTCCTCTGACCAATTTTGTCTGGATAACAGTGGGTCTTTCTAGAGTGGACCTGCATGATCCCATGAACACACACCAGGTCATTAACTTTGCACACTACATTAAATATATGTATACACTGGTTTAGATATCAGATTGTTATTGTGACTTGCACGTTTTATCTCTGTGTGTGTTTGTGCGCATGCAAACACACATGGCAGTGGCTATGGATGTGTCTGTTGCTATGTACCATCAAAATGTCTCTGATTTATGGTGTCCCTAATAGGATTTACAAGATATGAGAGATATTCGAGGGGTGGTCTACCACAGAAGTGTGACAGTCTCTCCACCATATCATACTGGCTCATGTTGTGTAGCCATTTGCAGTGCTACTAACAATACGGCCATATTTGTTTTATACTCATACACAGAGAGGGAAATGTATATATGTATGCATGTACACACATAAACACATGCTCTCTCTCTCTCTCTCTCTCTCTCTCTCTCTCTCTCTCTCTCTCTCTCTCTCTCTGTGTGTGTGTGTGTGTGTGTGTGTGTGTGTGTGTGTGTGAAAGAGAGAATGCATATATCTTGGCTTTATAGGAGCACCTGCGCTTCTGACCTTTTTGTTAAATAAAACAAGGAAATATGTAGTTGGATTTTTGAGGGGAAAAGTCTGCACAGAACAGATGACAAAACATGGGTTTATCTTGCTGTATGGTTTTGTTTGCTAATGGTGGAGAAAAAAAATGAATACGCCGTATTGATTGCACTTAAGCTGACTTCGGAATGATATCACAACTGCATATTCAGCTTCAGATCTTTTTCACCTTTTTCTAAACAGCCTGGGAAAGAAAGGTAAGTGCAGGTGATCGGCTGATTGGATTTCATCAATTCATGGGAGGTGCTGGAGGAGCGGACCTTGTAGAAAATAGATTTCTGTCATGAGAACTTGATATGAAATATGAACATCTAATTTTATTGGTGGTGGAGAACAGCCACCAATCTGCGACTCCTTTCAAAGCTGCACAATCTCCAGATCTTAGTCACCTTTACTCCAAGAAGTTGTCATTGGAGAACATATTGTGATAGCTGCAGGTGCTTAATTTTATTTTATTGAGGTGTGTTCTGTTTATTACATATTTGCCCAAATCCTATTCACGGGCAGACTGTATTTTGCATTATTCAATGGACAACTGGTTCCATATGCAGGCTTCCAACCCATGTATGACCTTTTGAAAGAACAGAACGTGTTAGAAGAGGAGAAAACACTCATGCAATTCTACATCCTCAATCATATAGGTGAACAGGATTCTGGACATTCTTTTCTTACTTTTAATGCTGTGCAGGAAGTTCAAACAGAACCAGAGTTTGTACAATCCAGTTGTACAAGAGAAGAAGATGCTGAAGGCATTCAAGAGAAAACTGGACAATGATCTGGCATACCTGCTTTGATTTGGATTCCTGCAGTGGGCAGTGGTTTGGACTCAATGGCTTTATACAGTAGGTCCCTTCCAACCCAGTTATTCTGTGATTCTAAGAGTGCAGCTGAAGAAGGGTGAAACTTACTAGATACAGAAATTTCACCTGGAAGTCTTGCATGGAATGGACAAAAAGGGGATGATGGGGAGTCGCTGGCCTTAGGATAGTTCTGTCCTGATCCAAGTGTACACTTGGTCATTTGTAGAGCAGATTTTCATCAGCAAAACTCATCTTGAGTATTTATCCCTTTTTAAGGCAATTTGAGGTTTAGGGTGTCTTGCATAAGGAGTAACAAAAATTGTGAAATGTCATTCTTTCTTTATTAAAATGTAGTGTTTTAAGTTACTTTGTAATTGTATAGCCAGTAATGTTTGTTTAATACATTGCCTCACATTTTTCAATATCTCAGAAAAGTACTTACACTGAATCTTTATAACATGTAAACGTACTTACACTGAGTTTTCATAACATGTAAATGGATTTAAATGGAATCAAGAAATTGACAGGTTTAAAAGGCAACTTTTCAGCTTATTTTATAACCAACTACAAGGTCATGATTAGTAGGCCTAGAGAAACAGAGGATGGGCAGAAATTAAGAATATATTGTAAACACATGGAGATAACTGGGGAATTTGTGTTGGGTGTTGATAAATATTTCCAAACTAACACCCCTCCTCAGAGCGTTTATTGTCCAGAAGAACCCAATGGGATTTCCTCCCCCTTCTGTTTTACTCTGCTACTCGGTCTTGAGACAATACCTGTAATTATGCCAATCCGAAGTGTCATTTTTTTGATGTGATCGTTATGGTCTGTAGCACTACAGAAACCCATACATAGTGATTGTGTTCTGTGGTTCCCCCCACCCACCCATTTTTTTCCTCCTCCAAAACCTCAGCCTTCATTTCCAGTGGCATTTTTAATGGTATGATTTACAGTTCAACAAGACCCTTGTCAAGGCCAGAAAAATGACAAACAATAAATATATGGAGCATAATGTTAACAGCCCAGCACACAATGGTGCATCAGTTATGGCTTTGATGGCAGTACGTTTTAATTTCGTCTTTCATAAAAAAAAATCTTGCCATGTACGCCTTGCTTGAACACATGCTTGGAAGTCAAGTGTCTCATCCAAGCATGGAGTTTATCACCTTCTATATTTTTTGTCCTTTTCGACTAATGTCATCTCTATGGTAACCCGTACCGCTCTGGAAATCATTTCCAAAACAGCTTATTTTCTGACATCCAGATTAGGAGGGTGAAGTGGTCAGTGCGGAAGAGGAATGGAATGAAATTAAAATATGTTTCACTCCCTGGGAAGTCTCTATACAAATTTGGTAGTCAATATATTGACAACAAAAGCAGAAATGACAATAATTTGCCTTTAAGTGGATTGCAACTTTCAAAGGTTTCCTAGGTACTGAGTACTCAGAAGAGGTTTACCATTCATTTTTTTTTTTCAGGGTGATCTGGGGCTTTGCAGCTAGCCCCCAGCTACACAAGCTGGCTCTTCTCCCCCAAGGTACAGTGGGAAATCAAACCACCAGCCGCTGGTACACCATCTCACTGAGCTATTCAGCTAGTGCCACATATTAAGGGTGAGAGATCAGAGCCCATAGATGCCAAACTTTGGAAAAGAAATTTAGGAAAGTTTATCTATGCGGGAGTACAATTAATAGTCACTAGCAACTTTCAGGATTTGACCGGATCTTGTAGCAGTTAATGCCCTGCCTTTCTGACCCCTTCTGGTCAACCAAGATGAAAGGAAACACACCAGGAATCTACATCAGTTTGGTACCCCTTTACTATGGCTCCATTCCATGGGATCTTGGGAGTTGTAGTTTGCTAAGATGCTTAAAATTCTAGCATGCCCTTCCAAACTTCCACAAAGACATCAATCTCACCAAACTAAAAAAAGCACCAAGATTCCTTAGTTTGTGCAGTGGAGATGCATCTTAGATCTGTAATTAAAATGCTTCAGATTCTCCAAGCCATATAAATCCAGCAAGGTCTTCTCCCAGCCCCTGCCCCCCCACAACAAGCTTTTGACATTAAAACTGGCCAAATGGGTTTCAAAGACCATCTTGAATATTTGACATGGTCCCCAACAGTCAACAATGGAAGAAACAGATGTCGAGTAAAAAATTTACTATAAATACATCTGAATGAATCGGAGGTTTTTACAAGAGCTCAGCACACCTGCTTCGTTGGTAACCATAAAAACATAATCGATCATTTCTCTGGCCCAGAGACAGTTTTCCCATGGCTATATTTGGTTTAGGACATTAAGGCTGCACATTCACCTGGATTTATTTCCATCTAAACAAAAAAGTAGCATGATGTGGTGTCAACGCTCATTGAGCCATGCCATACTTCAGCTTAAAAGCCACTTAGGAAATGCCACGGGGAGTGTGCTCCCCATGGTGTCGGCAACGTGGACAGTGCAGAAGAGCAGTTTGCGTGAAGCAAGGTTCTCAACTAGTCTCTTCCAAAACAGTCACTTACTCCTGCCTTAATTTCAGCAGCAACTACAGTATTCCATATTCTCCTCTAATCCCAAGCCATTTGAACCTTCAAAGATGATTACTAGCATGAACCTTCAAAGATGATCTGATTGGGTCTCAAACCCACCAGGACAACCAGGATTGGTACAGAAGTTTTTGCTTTATTTTCACAAGCCACTGGTTGTATGGTTGTTGTGGGTTTTTCGGGCTCTTTGGCCATGTTCTGGAGATTGTTCTTCCTAATATTTCGCCAGTCTCTGTGGCCGGCATCTTCAGAGGACAGCACTCTGTGGTCTGGTGTAGTTGGCTTGGGAGTTGTGTCCTTCACCAGTTGAAACTTCCAGACTGATCAATAATCGAACTTTGATGTTACTACTCTCTCCTGGTAGGGGTACAGCTGGATAATGATGGTCACTGTCGGCAAGCTATGGCACAAGCTAATGGCACAAACTAACCAAAAAAATTGAAATCATACCAGTTTCCCACCTCATTTGAGTTTATTATTGTCATGATTGCTAGGCCTGTCTTCACAGAAAACATAAGAGGCTTACGGGCTTATGGTCCCCCTAGGTCCCGCAATTTAGTCAACAGACAACCACGAAGAGATACTGCCCTAGATTTCTTGAGAGTTGGATAAAAACGCAGCACAGAAGAATGACTGAGGAGGTAGAGGAGGGTGAAGTTTCCAGTGGAAAAATAGGAACGGCCGTTTGCTGGAGAATAATTCAGAGCATATGGTCAAAAATATTCTTTGCAATGGCTTGTGGGCTTATGGTGTTTAACTGAAAATAGAATTTCCCTAAATACAGCACAAAAATGGGAGCTTTATGGCGTACAAGCTACTAAAGTGTTACCATTCTTTTTCTCGGCATTGTTAAATGGTAACAGTGTTTAAATCTTTTTATGCCACCTTGGTTTCCTGGCTGATTTTCATCAGAAAAGAGGTGGGGGCGACTATGGTTGACATATTTCTGCCTAATGACTTACAACTTTAGGTTTCTTGTTGGTATTTTTGTTGTTGTTATCACGGGGGGGGGGGAGTGTTTTGTCTGTCTCTTTCATCATCCTCATCTGCCTCGTTTTAGATGGGCCGCTCATTTGGCCGCGCAATGACGACTCTGCCAAACTAATTTAACCCTCAGGAAAAGCTTTAAAATTAAAAATAAAAGCAGGCAGAGAGCAGCTAGTTGTGAAATGATGGCAAGAGGGCCTTTTTTTGATGATGATGATGTCACCCCTTGTTAAAATTGAACAGATTGTTTCCACAGCTAGCATCTAACAAACAGATGTCCAGGTGCTTTCTCATTTTCCATACCCTCTTTTGTTTGGGCCTACATATCTCCCCCACCCGGTTTACACACACACACACACACACACACACACACACACACACACACACACACACACACACACACACACACACACACACACACACCCCTCTCTCCCTTCTGTGTTAGAACTTCTGGATACTCACTAAATTACTTCAAATGAAATCTCATTTCTCCGAGATGATTCCCATTCTATAGAAACATCAAGTCAAGAGTTGGCTCCAGGTTCCGTATGAGTACTGCTCAAAGAAGGGGAATTGTCAAGCACCTACTGATGTCCAGGTAGGTTTTCAAGTTCTGTGGCATGGACCACAGGCAAGAGTTCTGACTCCTGTCGTCTGAAGATGCCGGCCACAGAGACCGGGGAAACATTAAGAAGAACAACAGAACACAGCCAAACAGCCTGAAAAACCCACAACAACCATCAGATCCCGGCCGTGAAAGCCTTCGAGAATACAGATGATCAGTATATTCTATACATTCAGTTTTTCCAGCATTTACACACCACATTTCAGATTCTCAGAAAAGCTGTGAACTCTCGGCCAGCTTTGGAACAGGGAGGCAGGACAGAACGGAGTGGTTTCTTGCCTACAGTTCAGTGTCAACAGACTTAACCTTCTTTCCGGTAAGTGTGTCATTAACAGTTGCTCTTTGCCCTGGAGGTATTAAAAAGAGGGAAAAGTTTGTAACCCAACTCCGAGAGTTCCACTTAAGTGGTTACCTGAATGTCTAGTTATCTTTCAAGAGAGATCAAGTGGAGGAAATGAAAACACTTCCTTCTGCGGACCCTGACAAAATGGCCCCCTTTCAGCAATTTCCAAAGGAAGGTCACCCTGGAAGTCACCAGTGAAATGTACACTGATTTGGACCAAACAGGATCAGTAACCCCAAGACAGTAACCTGTCCTCATGCATGTATCATTCCATTGGAAAAGACGGACAAAGACCGAAAGGGCATAGCAAGGACTGGAAACTCTTGGGTCAAACTGTTAAGAATGTGCACAAGCAACAGTCATTATCATGTCCATCTCTTTGTGTGTGTGTGTCTATATGTACTGTACAGTGACGCATCACTAGACATTTACTCCGCATGACAGTTTTTTCACTAGACATTGACTTTTTGCGATCGCTATAGCGATTCGCAAAACAGTGATTCCTGTGGGGGAATTTCGCTGGACAATGTTTGGTCCCTGCTTTGCAAACCGATTTCTGCAAGACGATGATTTTGACAGCTCCCTCTGCGCTCACAAAACAGGTGTTTTCGGGACCTAGGCTTCGCAAGACAGTGATTTAAACAGCTGATCGGTGGTTCGCAAAGCGGCTTTCCTATGGCCGGTCTTTGCTAGACAACGATGATTCTTCCCCACTGGAACAGGTTTCAATGCATTCCAATGGGGAAATGCTTTTCGCTAGACAATGATTTCGCTAAACAGCAGTTTCAGTGGAACAGATTATCATCGTCTAGCGAGGCACCACTGTATATGTATTCACACACAGTGTATATGCCCTGCAAAGGATGTGTTAAATGAAAGGCCAAAAGACAATGGGATGCCTTAGGGCAAAGGTTAATTGGTTTGTCTACAAAGGGTTTACGTCCGTATCTTACCCGTCTGTCTATTCTCTTCCTGATATTACTAATGTTGTCTTGCTCTGGGGCAAATCCGTATTTGGTTTTGGCTTGGTGATGCTAGTTGTAGTCATAGTGTGTATGCGAGAAAGATGGCTTGTGAATAAAACAAACAAATAAAATCTGTGTTGTGTGTTTTCTTTCTCTCTCTTCCGGCCTGACAGTGATAGCCTTGAAGCTGGACTTTTCAGCTGCTGGACTATTGAGGCTGTATAATTCGTATTGAATTTCTTGAAAGACTTCCACTTTAGCTGTTCCGCACTTCATCAGCTGTCGTCTTTTTCTGTCTTCTCTGGAAGTGTGTTTCTCTTGAGTGCATGATTGTTATTGTTGTCTTCTTCTGATACGCAGCTTAACAAATCTGAAAGCAGTGAACGATCGTTGCCAGAAAAGTGAGGCTCTTGATAACTTTTGACCAGGGCTGTTGAAATCCTCGGAGCTGTAGACAAAGCTTGGAAGCAACTAGTTGCTGGTCATTCGTTATTTCAAAAGAATTCTTTCTTCTAATCACAGAGGTGGTACTACATTATGGTTGGCATTGAACAATGCTGATGATCCCATCGGTTTTTTGGAGACTGACAAGTTATATTTCTTGCATAATGACCAGCGCACTAATTTTGCCACTCTCTCATGTCTAATTTTGTAATCTGATTGTGCAATCTTTGGACATTCTCAGATAAGGTGTGACACAGTCTCACCTTCTTCTTGGCAGAGTCGACATTGGCTGTTAGCACAAATTCCTTGGACCTCAGCTTTCATCACAGTGGTTTGTGTGATGATAATGATGATGATAAGCTTCGATTGTTGGTTTCTATATGTGAAATGGTAGAAGCAGAGTTTCTATCCATGAATGGTAGAGGGATATGGAAAACACCATTTCTGAATCAGATGATGATGATGATGCATCCTAGTGATGAGGGACCATAATCCTTCAAATATTGCTGGACTATATTTGTCTGCAGAAGGCGGCAATGTTTCATGAAATCATACATTAGTATATAGTAGTTAGTCTTTAAAGTTTCTCTCTCTCTCTCTCTCTCTCTCTCTCTCTCTCTCTCTCTCTCGCTTTTGTTTTGTGTTTCTTGTTGAAATTAGAGATGAGCATGAACCAGAAAAAAAAAATGAATCAGGAATTGCATGGAAAACTGTTGGTTCAGGTCAGTTCAGATTTGTTCCCCACCCCCACGCAGCCTACCCCCCGTCCACTTCCCACTGTCCCCTTTGCTGCCACCACCTCCACCACCGCTATTATTGCCATCTTGAGAAGCAGCCTGGGGCGGGAGCCAGCCGGGCTACCTCTCAAGATGGCAGCCACAGTAGCAGCAAAAAGATAGGGAGGTGACGGGGGCATTGGGAAGGGGGTAAGGAGGTTTAGTTTGATTTTTTTTTTAAAAAAAAAGCATGGACGTTTTTAAAAGATAAATCAATTCATGGTTTGTTTTTTTTAAAAAGTTTGGATGGTCCGTGGGTTCGTGTCCATCTCTAGTTGAAATGCTTGCAGAGACAAACATTGCTCCAACTCCAGAAAAAATCTGACATATCTGATCATTTCCCTGGAGTCTACCAACATCCTGGTGGAGTCTACCAACACCTAGAAGACCCCAGATCCTCCTTGATTTGAATGTCCTGTAACCTAGTGATGATAAAACCATCAATTTTAGGGTTTCCCAGTGGGCATTTATGAACTTTGGAATATGCCCGAAGCTTCTCAGCTTCATCATTCTTCACAGCAAACGTATTCTGAAGATCAGAGGAGAATGGCCAGGTTCTCCTCTCTTGTCAACAAGGCCATAGAGCATCTTCCCATTTGTGCTACCAAAGGGGCCTCTTGGCTCTGTTTATTTTTCACCGTTGACCTCCGAGGATGGCTGTTTGTGTCTGTTTATTAACGGGCAAGCTCAGCTGTGACAATGTTTGGACGGGGCTGCCTTTTATGAGGGCCCCAGTGGAATCGGCATCAGGGCATCTGCCTGATAAATATTTCTTCTCACTCCTTTATGGCCAATCTGCTTTGTTGGAGGACCCCCCCTCCCCGAAACAACAGAGAGCCCAGCCCGTTTGTTTACCAGCCAGGATTCATTCATTGCTCTGGTGAAGAGCTGTGAAGTGTAAACCCTACATTCTTCCAGATGACAGCAGTGACAGCTTGTGCTTATTTAAAGATGCCTGTCCCCAGTCAAAGGCAGCTGTTAATTTTATGGGCCAAATTTCAGCACACAGGCAACACGGATATTCCACAGAGGGCTTCTCACACGGAGTTCCTAAAAAGAGGATGTGAAAGCCAATCCCATTGATCTCAATAGCCTTTGGAGAGGGGGAAAGGGAGAGAAATATGTCCAACTTCCTGTGTTTCGGAAGAGGGGGGTTGAGCTGCAGGGACAGAAAGAAGATTGAGCGAAATTCAGACTCCTATTTGGACCTTCTTATTTAATAATAGTAACTGCATGCTGTCAAGCCAATTCTGATTTGCAGGGAAGCTTTTCAGGGTGTTCCCTAGGTAGGGAAGGGGTGTAGTATTCCCTTCTTTTGGGGTTTGTCCTGGGACTGGAGAGTTATGGCTACATGGTCTCCTTCTATTTCCAAGAATGAAATTCCGAACCTCTGGTTCTGCAGCCAGATACCTAACTTACTAAGCTATCCAGACAGCTATTTCATATTGATTGATTGATTGATTGATTGATTGATTGATTGATTGATTGATTGATTGATTGATTGATTGATTGATTGATTGATTCATTCATTCATTCATTCATTCATTCATTCATTCATTCATTCATTCAAAATATTTTTACCTCGTCTTTTCATCTTAAAAGGATGCAGGGTATTTTTGTCTTTTCAGCCTGAGTTATCAGCATGGTACAAAAGAGAGTCAATGGGCTGAAATCATGCAGTAAAGCCTTTTAAAAAAACTGCAACAATATCAAAGAAAGGGGAGTTTAGGGAAGTTAATTTGGGAGACTAAAGCATCTAGAATCTCCCAGCCACCTTGCAATCCTCAAAAGCGCCACAGCCCCGAGAACATAATCGTAGGATCGAATCATAAGTTAAAAAAAATCTGTGCAGTTTCAAGGGACTATGTTTCTCTGGACTTTGAGGCAGGGAGACACATTGAAGCATTGGAGAAGATGGCTTGATTTATATGTGTGAGATAGCATTCAAGCCTTCCAACTGGTGTCAGGCCTTTCTGAAATGAAAGCATCTCAGCATGCATTGCTCTGAATTGCACCATGCCCCCAACTGCATGCACCCATGTTCTTTTCACCCAGTCCCTTCTCTTTGCTTCTGGCTTTTTGGTGAAATGACACCGGGCGCATTCGGCCATGTGGTACAAAGACAAGAACGGAGCCCCAGGGCTACAACTCATGAGCCTTCTTGATGGGACTGTATTTATCGAGTTACATCCACTAGAGCTGTCAATCCAGATGCATTTAATGTACTGTTTATGATCCACTAGTCCAGATGATAAATCTGATAATTCCTGGCTTTACTGCCTACCTGGAACAACAGAAACAGGGGCTTTGTGCACCTTGTGGTGTCCCACCATACATGAGTAATAAGCCATGTTTAATTTATTGGTGGCGCACCGTATTTAGATAATGGCTTATGTTTAATTCAGTGGAACATGTGGAAGTCTGCTTCAGGCCTACAGGAAGGTGTTTTAGGATCTCATGTACAAAAAAAGTCAGTCAGGCTTATGAAACATCATGCCTTGCTTTCTGTCTGATGAGTCCAGATCACAATAAAACCCAGGGCAAAGAGAAAGAGCTTTTGGAGGGGGGTGGGATTTACACACAGCCTCTGGGCTTGCCAAATATGACTGGAAGTTTATCTAAGACTTCCACACAAAGCTAACCTTGAACTGTTTCAGATAAAACCGTGGGTGAGAAAGAAAACATTGGATATCCAGGCAGAGGAGGTATTTCATAATGATCGGGTTTCTCCATATCTGACCAATGTTCCAATATAAGATGGTTCCTTTCATCCCTAGAGTTTTCAGAAAGAATATATGGGTTATGTTTATAAGCTGCTGAAAAATGTACCATATTTTTCGCACCATAAGACACACTTTTTTCCCAAAAAACATTGGGGAAAAAGTGTATGCGTCTTATGGAGCGAAATTCCCAGATTATTTTTTCCTGTTTTCTTCGCCTAAAAATTTGATGCGTCTTATGGAAAGGTGCGTCTTATGGAGCGAAAAATACAGTATGTAGCCAAAATGTTAAGGGACTGGGTGATAGGATGGAGAGACCCACGGCCATCTTGTGATAAAGAATGCATACCCTGTTCTCCAGAAGAAAAAGAAAGAAAAAAAGTTGTGAAGACTTTTTATTGTTGGAAGGAAACTGTGAGGAGCATCTGGGTTGCCCGCCAGCCGTCCAGAGGCCTCTGGGTAAATGGACCACAGATGCTTCTTTTGTTATTGTGGCGATCTTGTAAATAGTTAAAATATTTACCAAGGCACCTCTGAGCCCAAGACGTACCGTTTTATTTTTTTATACCTTTTCAGAAGGACAAAAATGGAGTTGTCCACTAAATGTGATGGATTAGGCTTATAAACAGCCATTACTGCTGTCAAGCCATACATGTCACTTGCGCCTTTTGTGTCCATGCATTTCTAAGCTAACCAATGATCCATACATAAGGTAGAAGGTTAAGAATGTCAGGATGGGGAGTTGCAGGGGGGGGAGAGAGAGAGAAGGCCTGGGATTCCTTCCATGCAAAATGTATTCGGCAGATTAGAAGTACAGCTGTGGAAAAGGAGGGCGAGGTGGGCAAGAGGGAAGCCATGTTAACCCCCCCCAGTTTACCTGACATAGAGAGAGAGGGAGGGAGGGAGAGAGAGAGAGAGAGAGAGAGAGAGAGAGAGAGAGAGAGATTGGGGGAAGAAGTCTCTGATCCTGATTCTTTCCCCTCTTGATGCAACTTCACAACAGCTGCGGGCTTTGTTTTCCCAAGATAAAAATCGGGAAATGCAAATGTTCTGTGTGAGAACAGCTACCCTCAGCAGAAGAAGGATGGCAACAGAGAAGACTTTAAGCGGAAAAGACTTTGCAGTGGTGTTGACAGAATGAAGAGTGGTTGGAATATAACGCGGCAGATGCTGCAAACCAAACTTGCATGGCCTGGGGTTTGGATTTAGCTCATCTTTGCTCTTCCCGAAGTCTTCCATGCTGGGAACATCTTCTTAGAATCATAGAATAGTGAAGTTGGAAGGGGTCTATAAAGCCATCAAGTCCAACCCCCTGCTCAAGGCAGGAATACTTAAGGAAGAAAAGTCACCCGCATGACAAGGAAGGTGCATGACAAGGAGGCAAGACTTGCTGGACACAGTGGACATTCCTCTGTTTGGAAAGTGTATAAATAGAATGGTGTTGTCAAAGTTCCTGGTTTCTTCCAAGCACACTCACACACCATTAGATCATTGACCATTGGTTTGGCACAGAACTGGTACAGATGTTCTGTGGGTGCACATCCCTGTCCTGCCTCCTCTGGGTGATTGCCCACTCAGATGAAGAGGGGGGTCAGGGAAGCCCATGCCGCTGGTGGTGACTGGGTGATCACCTGAGGAGGCGGAGGAGGGAAGCACACGCCTACTGATGAGTGGATGGTTGCCTGAGGAGGCAGTGGAAGGAAGTGCATCGCATCCACAGAACATCTTCGTGGGCACTGGACCAAACTAGGCTGAATCGTCAAAGTGTGGTCTGTGCCCCTCTCTAATCCGGAAAATTCCAGAAATCGGGATGTGTCCCAGCAAAAAAAAAAAAGAGAGAGAGAGAGAGAGACGAAAAACAGAACATCTCCAAGAAATATGCCAAAATGAGGCATGCATAGAAAATGTGCACAAATGAACTTCAGCTTCTGCGGAATGCCTCCAGAAATGGGCACAGTGGAAAAACACATGCTAAAAAAATGCACACATGAGTTTCGATGCAAGAAGGGGAACAGTATTGCAGCCAAATACAGAAATGAGAAAGGATGAGAATGCCACAGATCTGGGAAATGCCACCAAAACAGGGCTGACCAGTTTCCACATCCTTGTGCAACCAGCCTGTTAACTGACTCTTTCTGTGCTCACATCTTCATGCTTCAAGCTGGGTGTCAGGAGGAAATTGCCCAGAGGCCAGCACAGTTAAAACTTTGATTTCGGTAGGAGAAGCTCAATGAAGCCTCAGCATTTCTATTACTGCTGCTGCCTGTAACTTTGGTTGCAGAGTTATAATTGTGGTTTGCCTCCTGTTAATTCTGAAAGCCTGCCTTGCTTTGCTATGGGTCTCTTTAATGCATTAGCAGGGTAGACCACTGCCTTTCTCGTTTCTATATTGAGCAACCTCGTGTGGCACAGATCCAGAACTTAGCTGCTACTCTTATGGGGAAAGGAAAACCAAGGTGGAGGGGCAGGGAGATTGAGGAAAAAGACTTGTATTCTGAAGGGCAGTTCAAAGAGATGGGTACTATGTCCAGTCTTATTTTATTTATTTAATTAAAACATTTTAACCCTGTCTTTCTCAAGAAGGGCCCAAGATGGCTTGCATCATTAAAAGACAATATCGACAGCTAAAAACAAATTTATACAAAGACTAAACAAAGATCAAACCAACACGAATCCAAGAAATGGTAGACAAAAGCAATACTAAAAGCACGTTCAAACAGTAAGGTATTGAGTTTAAAAACCCTACTCGGGCAGCTAGTTGCTGAGGGAAGGCTTGAAGAGAAAGGTCTTCACCTGCTTGCAGAAGGACAGCAAAGATGGGGCCAACCTGGCCTCCAGTGGGAGGGAGTTCCAGAGTCTGGGAGCAGCCACAGAGAAGGCCCTCTCCTGTGTCCCCACCAAACACAATTGTGAAGGTGGTGGAACTCATAGAAAGGTCTTGCCTAAATGATGATCTTAATACCCAAGCGGGCTCACGTGGACCCAAGCTGTTCAGGGCTTTCTAGGTTAGAACCAGCACTTAAACCTTTCATAACATTATTACCTTTTCCATCCAATCCTGCCTTCTCATGATGTCTCCAAAGTATGACAGCTTCAACGTTTTTGCTTCTAGAGATAGATCAGTCTTGATTTCCCACTTGTTCATCTTTCTAGAGGACCACGTTAATAACTAAGCTCTCCTCCAGCCGTACAGCCTCACAACCATACACAGCTCTGTCTCCAGAAGTATTCGTCCTAGGACATCTTTCCTCTTCAATAAATAAAAACATTTGCTCCTGCAATGGATGATCCCGCTACTCTTATTATTGCCCACATGTTTTCTACATTAACCTTTTTTCCCTCTTCCCCTTTGCAACTTACCCATTTGCCTGCAAGTCTCAGGCACAGCGTGCTTTTGCAGATCAACTTTCCTTTGAACTGGGAAAAATAAGGTTAAGTCAAATCTTTGCCCATTGTTTCTGGAAGGCCTACAGCCCAAGCGGCCACTTATTCAGCTTTTTCAGACCTCCCTGCACGCTTCCCGGAATTCTCGGTTATGATTCAGTGATCATACAATGGATTTCTCAAAGAAAGTGGGCATTTTATAAGGTTTTTCACCCCTCCTCACTTTGATTCTGTTCCATGTGCACCCCTGAATGCATGAAAAGGAAACGAGGAGGGGCGGGCGGGGAGGAAGAGACCCCAATCTGTAGGCTCCTTGTCATCTTGGAGGGACTAGTGACTAATATCTAAACGGAGACAAAAGATAGGTTTTTTTTAAAAAAAAATCTGGCTGAAGATAAGCGTTCTCCTTCAGTGACTCACCTCCCCTAACAATAACAGAAATGTAACTCCTCTGTATGAGAAGGCTGATGAACAAATAATGGTGCCCAAGAAAAGGAGGTTAATTACAGGAAGGGCATTCATGTTGATGGCTAATAAACAAGGCTTGTCTTCTTGGGAGATTTTTTTGTCATCCAACCATCTAAACAGGACTCCGCTCTTTGGCACAGAAGGTCAGGGAAAAGAGAAGAAAGCAGGACTGGAGAGAGGGGCAAAAGCAAATATTTAGAGTGAGAAAAACACAGAAGTAACCACCAGGGGACAATTCAATTCAATTGTATTTTATTTTACCCTGACAGCCTGGGGGCAGCGTTACTCAGCCTTGGCCTCTCATTGAGAGGTTATCATCTGATTCAGAAATTGTGTTTTCCATATTCCTCTACTGTTCACGGCTAGAATCGCTGCTTCTACCATTTCATATACAGAGACGAGCAATCAAAGCTTTCCCTTCCCTGCTTAATATCGGCAAACAAGAGCCATCGGCCAGCTCCGGAGAAGTCCCTAATTCCGAACCGGTTCTCATTCAGATGAATTTATCCACAGTCCAAACTTAATGGGTAGTTTCAGTTCTGGGTTGAAACAAATGTATAATTCAGTTTGGATCCAGGGGTCGAATCAAATCCGATGGAGCACAAATTTGCTTCATTATTAAGTAGCTTTTTTTTAAAAAAAAAGCAAAGATTCCACCGTGCATCTTTCTGGGTTCGGTAATCAAGAGAACCATGGACAGAGATTGCAATTCTAGCAAAACTTTTCTTACATGTCCAGAAACAAGAAACAAGATCTCCCGCTGCAGATGCTGGAAAGGCTGCTAACTTCTATTTATTTTTCTGCCACCACACCCTGCAGTCACCCTGACAATGCCACATAAGTATCTTCTCCCCCCTCCCTTGTCTTTGTTTGTTAAACTCAATTAAAGAGCCAGATGGGAGTTAATCCACTTCTGACTTGCTTTTCCAGAGTGACCCACTAATGAATAACTAGGATTCCAGGCTGGAAAAATAGCTTTCAGCCAAGTGAGTTCTTAGAAAGCACAGATTTCTAGAAGAGAAGGAGAACTGATGACCATCATATTTTTATTCTATTAATGTATGCAGCATATTAAGTAGAACAATGTGGTCTGTCCTTCATTTTTGATTGTGGAGGCATGATTTAGTGGCTGAACACACACTGGAAATTCTAGGTTAAACATTTTCTATTTCAAATGTCACTTCTTCTCTTCTTTTCTCCAATCATAGACCTAAAGTAGATATAGTATTAGCTGGCTGGATAGCTCAGTGAGTTGGTTCTCTTGCTGTGGAGCCAAAGGTTGAGAGCTTGATCCCCCCCCCCTCCATATGTCACAAGAGAGGAGGCTGCCTGTATATCCTTGAGCAAGCTGCACAGATCCAGAGCACACACACACCCCAAAGAAAATGGCTAATTGCTTCGGAGTGCTCTATATGTAGAAAACCCTGGAAGAGGTCACTACAAGTGGGAATTGACTGGACAGCACGCAATTATTATTAGACCTAGCATTTCATCTTGAAGCACCAACTGTGTGGACAATTAGGAGCACCAGGTGTACATAAAGGTACATTTGGCCATCTCATGAGAAGAGAAGGCTCCCTGGAAAAGACCCTGATGTTGGGGAAAGTGTGAAGGCAAAAGGAGAAGGGGACGATCGAGGACAAGATGGTTGGACAGTGTCATTGAAGTGACCGACATGAATTTGACCCAACCCTGGGAGGCTGTGGAAGACAGGAGGGCCTGGCGTGCTCTGGTCCATGGGGTTACAAAGAGTTAGACACGACTAAACAACTAAACAACAACAACAAAGTGGTCAACACGTGATAGGTCTAGATAGAGGTGAGCAATTTAGATATGACCAGGAGTTCAGGGCCCCAGGGCCCTCCACGGACCGCATAGACTGCAGCAAAACTGCCAATGCCCACAACGAAACTTGAAGTAGCTCTTTGTTCCCTTCCGGTTTTGAAATACTGGTAGTTTATGGTGCTGAAGAGTGCACAGGGGGACTGTGATCTGGTGACAGGTCAAAGGTCATCCTGGAAGCTTTTGGGGCGGCCATTCAACCCTGAGGCCCAAAAAGGAGGACCTTGGAGAGTGACCGGGCCACTTCAAATTGGCCTTGGAGATCCAATTGCAAAACCAAGGCTACCCTATGCCTCCGCCCAATTTAAGTGGATGAATTCGGCACCGTTTTTCACAAACTGGGAGGCTAAGGGTCCTCAGAAGGCCCTCAAAAACCTGAAGGTGGCACTGTTGTTTGGCTTCTGTTTTGTTTTGTTTTTTTTTGGTTGCTGAGGGTTTCGGTTTCCAAGGGCTCCCTCAGAAAATCTGGGACAACTCAAGCCCTTTTCAGGCGACACATATGAGCCTATGAATGCATGGAAGCAGGACCAAGCCCATGTGTTCCTGTTTCATCAGCTGGCAGTAGTACTGTGCCAGTCAAAACACTGCTGCCGCTCCTCGTAGTGTTCACAGCCCATAATCCTATTTGGAACCTGGGCTGATACTGGTGCGTACCTTGTCTGCTGCGTAAACCTCTGCTAATCGACTTAACACTGATGCTGCTTTAACCTTCCAACAGCCCCCACTTTTTTGTTCGTTTGTTTCTGTAATCCACCCCTTAGGACATGTGTCCCATCACTTTCTTCTATTTTGCAATTTACAATTCCACAAAATTGCAAATTTCGTTCTGGAAGGGCATTTCGAATATGCAACACTCTTAAACCCCAAATCGGTGCAATCCCTAAGAGCTGATTTTCTCTGGCTTAACTCTTCTATTGCTGTTGGGTTTTTTTTATGATAGTCAACTTAAACATCCTGAAAAAATCTCTGTGATGATTAGAAGGGACACTGATTCCGCATCTATAAGCAGTGCACCTTTAAGAGAAAAAACTGATCTCTTTATTTCAACAAATATTTGTCTCAACTTGTACCTGGCAAATTACTGGCTTTCATTTTGTAATCAGATGGGGAACAGCATAGCGTTCTCACATCTCAGAGATGTAGTACTAAAAGATTTATGTTGTCTGGAGGGCGGGGGAATACATTTCTGTCCTACCATGTGATCTGGCCCTTACTCTCCATTCCCTTGTATCTTTTATCCCTTTTATATATTTTTGGCCTTTTAGCCAGTATTTTTAATTACTGATTCAAGTGCCTGGCCTGGAATGCAAGAGACAAATAAGCAGACAACGATATTTCTCCCATATTGAGAAAATCACCCCACAGCTTGTGCTTGAAATAGCAGCTCGGGTTTCAGGTGCAACGAACGTTTGCTGATGCTATTCCCTCTCCCTCCCCCCCCCCCCGCTTTCTAAGGGACAACTGGCTTGTTTTATTTATCGGACAGGATTTCTTCATATTGTTCCAGGTTATCAGCACTGTCTTGCTGATCATATTACGGCTTGTGCTGGGATGTGACCCTCACGAGGGTTCATTTTAAATCAGATCCTTATCCTCACCAGAGTGATAAATAGAGATGCTTGGGAAGCCCTATCCAGATAATTTATTTAGTGCCTGTCTGTATCATGTTTTATACAACCCGGGATCAATGTCAGCCCTTTATGGATATAGCTTAGGTTGCATTCAGTAACTACAACCTAAAGCCCTTTAAATAATGTTAACTTAATAGCCGACATTTTTATGAAATAAGGCTATGAGGGGTGATGACAGAGAAGCTGGAGGGGAGAGTGATGTGCCGCACTCCATGGAAGCATCTCCTCCTTCTCCTCTTGGCTATCCTTCTTCTTTTAGAACAAGAGATTTTATTCCAGATCTATATGGATAACTTCACTACTACTTGCTTCTGATATCTCTAATCAAAGAAAGATGCTTTTCCTTCTCAGAGGTGGGCACTTGTGGGACCTCTCGGTGATGGAACCACACAAAGTCAGCCCTGGGATGCCTGAGTTCAAACATTTGCGAGATTTAAAGTATGTTGAAGAAGCTCCTCACTTAAATCAAAGTAGGATGCTTCTCCAGCCTTGCAAATCCACTGGGGTAAACTCTTTTTTTAAGAATAAAAAAGCAATTTTAAGAGAAGAACTCAAGCTAGCAACATTTGAGTTTCTTTACTGGCAGACAAGTTATGGTTCTACTAAGAGATCAAATATGGTGTATTTCCTTCCTTCCTTCCTTCCTTCCTTCCTTCCTTCCTTCCTTCCTTCCTTCCTTCCTTCCTTCCTTCCTTCCTTCCTTCCTTCCTTCCTTCCTTCCTTCCTTCCTTCCTTCCTTCCTTCCTTCCTTCCATCCATCCATCCATCCATCCATCCATCCATCATAAGCTCCTCCCTCCCTCTCATAAATCCTGCAAAAGCATTCAAAATATTAATTGGTGTAAAATTGTGCCTTACACTCTACTTGCTCATCTTCTAGTGTGAGATAAGCCACCCTCTTTTAACAGTGCCCCTTGGTGTTCCATAAGGGACACACATCTGACTGAAGAACCACCAACAAGGAGAAGGCAACATCAGAACTACAGGTGAGGATGAACCACTAGTTTGGAGATTTGTGCTGGTTCTGCAGATGGCCCAACAGGTGTTCAGCATCCCACTCCCTCTGGCAGGTGCCCACTCAGAGGCAGTGCCCAAAGGAGGCAAGGCAGGGAAGCCAGGATGCTGCCTCTGAGTGGGTGCACACCAGAGGGGGCAAGGTACCGAACCACAGATCACCTGTTTGACTGCCTGCCCAACTGGTGGTTTGTGTCCATCTCTGGTCAGAACATTTCAGCTGTTGTGGGGAAGAAAAGAATCACGAAAGGAGCATTTGAGAGGGAAGCAGTTGCAGTGCCATTCACTAATTCCAGTGTGCATCTAGAGGATAAAATATAGACTAGGGCTTTTTACTACAAGATGACTGAATTCCAGTAATAAGTAACAACAGAATATGCCCATTGAACCAGTGGGGATTTAGTGAGTAAACCTGTCCATACATTCTACTGAGTTAGTAGGTCTACTCATGTAGTGATTTAATACAAGATTTCAGCCTATAGATTAATAAAGTGCCATTTTTCTTTTCTTTTCTACTGTTTTGATATAACTAAACACTACTTTTCAGCAAAACACTGAGCTAATCAGAATCTGTTCTAAAAAATTTGACACCAGAAGGAGCCCCAGAAAGCTACCTGAACTCCCATGGCTTTGCTTCGAAAGTAGGACAGGCGATAGCTTGAAATGGCGATCAGTTCCAAAAAGGTTGAGGACAGAAGTGCTGGTCCCTGAGTGACAGTTACAGATATTCCCAGGGCTGGGTGAGAGATTGCTTTATTCACACATACCCTTGTGAGAACATTAATATCGCTCTGTCAGCATGGAGCTGAAATGTCCAATAAATCTCTATTTAAAAGCAAATTTGTAAACAATAAACTTCAGCTGCTGTAACTGTTTGATTCCTATTGAACTCACTGCATCAAATGTTATTTGCAGGAGGGCACTAAGATATCAAAATGTTTTTGAAAAGTCATGTTGTTTGGGATTTGGATGAATTTGGGAACTCGGGAGCATCAGATTCTAAAAATGATCTTCCACGCTCAGGAAAGTGAAGAAAAGCCCAGTTCAGCTGATTTCCAAGTCTCTTTCTTTGGTACAGTGGTGCCCCGCTTGACGACGATAATCTGTTCCAGCAAAATCGCTGTAGAGTGAAATCATTGGCAAGCAAAATAAAAAAAAAAACAATTGAAATGCATTGAAAACCGGTCAATGCATTCCAATGGGGGAAATACCTCACCGTCCAGCAAAGATCCTCCATAGGGTGGCCATTTTCCGGTGTCTGTATAGTGAAGAATCCGTCCTGAACACAGCGGGGAGCCATTTTGCACAGTGGGGAGCCATTTTGAAAACCCGTCAATCAGCTGTTTTTGATCGTCGTTAAGCAAAAAATTGGTTCCCGAAGAAGGGAAGCGATTGTTGTCAAACGAAAATCACTCATAGAATCATCGTTTTGCGACTGCATAAATATCGTCATCAAGCGATTTCATCGTATAACGAGGTAATTGTCAAGCGAGGCACCACTGTATTCTGCAATTAGCCTATTAAAATCTATACCCTTTCTTTTTCCAGAGGGAGAGGAAAGGGACAGGATGAACAGCAAAAGCATATGAACAAATAATGCTGCTGAGAATCAGTGGTGTGTCTTGGTTAGAGTATTGGAATCTGAGTGGAGACGTGTTCACCTTCACTCGTCTGTGATGCCTTGTGGGTAGCCTTAGACCAATCAACATCTCTTCCAATCTCACAGCCTGAAACGTTGAAATGGGAAGGGTAATTCAGACTTCTTCTGAGCAGAGCGACATTTCAGTTCCAGAGACTTGAATCATCTTTTCGTAGCCTGGGAGCTTAACACTACCCACCGACCCCAGGTCACCCTGGTCAAGAGCAGGAATAGTCAACTCATCATGAGCTGGAATCATGAAGTCTCCACCTCACAAATGTTCTTGATTCCTCCATTTTCTTCTGCTTTCTTCTGTGATCTCCCTGAATATGAAAAAATGTGGTTGGTTGGTTGGTTGGTTGGTTGGTTGGTTGGTTGGTTGGTTGGTTGGTTGGTTGGTTGGTTGGTTGGTTGGTTGGTTGGCTGGCTGGCTGGCTGGCTGGTTGGCTGGTTGGCTGGTTGGCTGGTTGGCTGGTTGGCTGGTTGCCTGGCTCATTGATTTGATTTGATTGATTTGATGACTGATATTGGTTTTAATGGCCTTACCCACTTTGTCCCAGGTGGAATTTGTGGACAGAACAACAGACATTTTTGAGATTCTACCAAAGGAAATGCACTTCAGGTTTTGTACATATTAGGAAAATGGTCAGAAAAGGGGACATACGATTCTAAAATTTGCACAAATGTGAGTACATGCATTTAAAGCATACACATTTGAAAAACTAACATAAGATCTGTACAGCTTTCCTACTGGTGGGAATTTATGAGAAACCACATCAGAATGAGTTCCAAGATGGAAATCAGAAATGGAATTCAAGGTTTATGGATCAGTCCCTCCTGGCTCCTGATCTGTCATATAGTGGTAAATTTGCAAATGTGATCGTCTTTACAAAGCATAAAAAGAGTCCAGATGTAGAGATCACTAGACAGGTTCATAGGAATGAACTGGAGGTGGGATTTTTGTAAAGTTAACACCTCTAAATTGCCCATTTAAGACCAAACCATGCTCAAGTATTTTGTATTACAAAAGGGAAAACTTGTAGCAATAGCTTATTCCTGGGAAAATTCATGACTCCTCAGCTGCTGAGAGGAGAACAGCTAAGCCCAGCAAGAACAGGGTGGTTTGATGAGTGGTAGTAGTAGATGTTGTGAAGGCAGGAGGAGAAGGGGACGACAGAGGATGAGATGGTTGGACAGTGTCATCGAAGCAACCAACGTGAATTTGACCCAGCTCCGGGAGGCAGTGGAAGACAGGAGGGCCTGGCGTGCTCTGGTCCATGGGGTCACGAGGAGTCGGACACGACTAAACGACTAAACAAAAGTAGTAGATGTTGTCATGGTTGGGCTTCAGCCCTAGAACCCTGGTTCTACCACATCAGGACCAGTATTCATATTCCAAGAGGTTTCTTGATTACAGATTAGGCTGATGTAGCAACAGTGTGACCTGATACAGCAGAAGAGACACACAAAGAAAAATCATGAGCTGAGTCCAACTATGAGCAATTTCCACTCAGTCCAAATTCAGACCACATGTTAAAAGCCAACTAGATGTCGATAAAATTAAATTAATTTGTTCTTTGGGTGCACATGCAAATTGTGTGCTAACTGTGCCAGCCATGTTTCACCGCTAAAAATTAAAGTCATGATTAGGCAGCAACGGAGAGTCAGACAGCAAAAAGCAAGGACCGATGCATTGCGAAAGAAATCCACTTGCTTTATTGGGCTTTCCTTTGGAGTAATGGAGTCAGACCTCTGCATATAAGGTTAAATGTGCATATAATCAAAGATACATAATTTTAAGGCCTTGTGGTCATGCCATTGACAGCTGGGGGTGTAAATTCTCATTGAAGTGCCCAATTCCTTGATTGCATATTGAAAGACCTTTTTTGCCTTTAATTAACATCAGACAAAGAATGCAGAATATATTAAAAAGACATGATAAGTCGATAGAAACTTGTTCTGTGTAATTGTTGATACCAGTCTCCTAGTAGAGATAAGAGATGATATTTGGGATAAACATTTTCTCTACATATGTCACACATAGGATTTTAATGCTTTTCCTAGTATATGCCATAGAGTCATTATCAAGAGATAGAAACCTGCATACTGGTGTTCCAGATACAGGGCTCAGTATATGCAAAAGTAGAATAAGGACTAATTTTTCACTGATGTAATTATAGAATCATGAACTGGAAGGAGCCTTTAAAGCCATCAACTCCCTGCTCAATGCAGGAATACAAAGCAAAGGATATTTGCCATCTGGTCATCTACATTTCTCTTGAATGACTCCAATGCTGGAGCACTCACCACAACTATAGCGAGGTTAATCCGTTACGGATTAACCTTCGCTATAGCGAAACATCACTGAACGGGACAGGGAAAGCCATTGGAACGCATTAAACATTGTTTAATGCGTTCCAAAAGGCTCCTTTACTCACCATTCAGCGAGGTTTCCTATGGCCGGCAGCCATTTTCGTGCCCTTGTTAAGCGAGGGGAGGGCGCGAAAACGCTGAATGCGGCCATTACAGAGCTTCCGGCGGCCATTTGGTCCGCTGAACAGCTGATCGTCGGGGCTTCGTTTTGCAAAGATTGGTAAGCGAAACGCTTACCGATCTTCATAAAGCGATTTTCGCCCTATCTAAACGACGTTGAGCGATCGCATTAGCGATCCAAAAAAACAGATCGCTATGCGATTTCGTTGTTATACGGTGCGCTCGTTAAGCGAGGCACCACTGTAATTACTTCCATTGTCATACTACTCTAACAGTTAAGACGTTAGAGAACAGGGGACGATCAAGAACAGATAACAGCCTTTCAAGGAAGAAGGTAATTGGTTCCATTGCATACTCATCTAACAGTTAGGAAGTGACAATTTGGTGCCCCACTGTAAAAAGGCAGAATTCTGGAGTGTTTTAACCATTAGTTGAGCCGGATTTTTTTAAGCTGTATTTTTCTTAAGCAATTTAGAGTTCCAGAGTCAGAGAAGAGCAATCAGCCTTCTAACAGGCTAAACAACAAAAAGGGGAAAGACTTTTTCCTAGAAAACTAACGTTTTACTAAAGTTATCTGAAATATCCAGAAGGAAATCGAGCTCCCAACCTCTGGCTCCATGACCAGAGACCTAAACCACTGAGCTATGTTGAGGAAGTACTCTGCTCATGTCACAAACAGACCCATTTCTGTGGTCTTTTTTGTAGGACTATCATGAGCGTTCCCATAATGGATCTTAAAATTTGGTTTTAAAGAGTGAACAAGATGCTTTTGGCAGGTCAGTGCCGGCTAGGCTTCTCTCTTCCGCCAGCCATTTGCTGGCACCTTGTTTCGGTCTGGCGTCCCCATAAAACCCCTGCAGCAAGAATCAAAGTTGTATACCAAAAAAAAGAGGGGAGGCAGAGTGATTACACCATGATAGTTTTGAACTTACACTTAACCATATACTTTATTTATTGCAGCCATAACAGTATCCTTCTCCGAAGCATATAGAACTATAAATTCTTTGCTCTAATTGATTTTATTTCTTGAAAGAGGATCTGAGCTTAAATAAATCATAATTATTATTTATTTCTTGCCGTCATCCTCAACCTGGCAGAAGGACTATGTCTTACATATGCAAAGGTAAGTGAGCAGCCCTATAATGCATAAAACCTGATGTGCAAGGGCATCTCGGAAAAGCAAATAGGAATATGAAAGTTTTTTTTCCACTTCATGCCAGGTGAGTGTCCCTCGTTGGCACACCATGTGGACATCAATAAGCTTGGCGAGATAGATAGCAATGAGATCGGACTAGGAGAGCAATAGTAAGTAGCCTAGAGTAGCCAAGAGGTCTATGGATGAGTTAAATCTGAACTGAACCCAAGTTTTAGTTGATGAGCTCAGGACAGAGAAGGAAGCAATTAAGCACCATGTAATTAAATAATTGAACAGTGGGATGCAGATGGTACTGCAGGTTAAACCTCTGAGCCACTGGGCTTGCCGATCAGAAGGTCAGCAGTTTGAATCAGCTCAATGGGGTGACCTCCTGTTGCTTGTCCCAGCTCCTGGCAACCTACCCGTCTGAAAGCATGCAAATGCGAGTAGATGAATAGTTACCACCTCGGCGGGAAGGTAACAGTGTTCCGTGTCTAGTCACGCTGGCCATGTGACCACGGAAAGCGTCTATGGACAAATGCTGGCTCTTTGGCTTTAAATGGGGATGAGCACTACTAGCTCCTAGAGTCAGACACAACTGGACTTAATTGTCAAGTGGAACCTTGACCTTTTTAATTAAATAATATTGTTTCCTGTAGCAAGTTTGTACTTGTTTGTCTGTGTCCTTTTCTATACAATGAGTGCATAACAGAAGTACATTTCAAAAGTAAAGAAATGTGCATAAGAGCATTGGCTGCTTAAGCGTAACAAGTAGCTATTTTTTCAGTTATTATTAAAAGTTGCTTTTCAGGCATTTGCTGAAGTCTGTTTAGAAACTTTAGAGGCAAGACATTTTTTTTTGTATGTTAATGTCACCCAAACAGGCACAGAGTAGACCAGCTCCAATTGGTGTGTGTGTGTTACTTGAGCCCAGTACAGATCAGGAGGACTTATGTCCCCCCCCCCCCCCCCGTTAGATGTTATGGCTTCAGGAACGCAACTCCCAACTTGGCACTTAAAGATGTGTTAAATCACACATCCTACCATATCTAGGCAACAGATTGTGCGGCTTCGTGCTTTTGGAAGGTACCAGGTTAGAGACCATAACGTTAAGTTCCAGAAGAGCATTTTCAAAGGAGCCAACAACAGAAAGTACCATTTGGGAACAACAGTGTAGAATAGACGTAAATATAGTAAAGACCTAAATATTGTATAGTAGTCCTTTAGTTTCAAATCTTAGCTCCAACTCAACCGGTTCAGCTCAACGGGTTCACTTTTCTCTCTGCCCAACGCTAACATAAACAGATTCCATTTCCAGCTCAAGCATGGTTTAAAAAATTAAAATGCTAGTCCTTTTCAACTAATGTTCCAGTCTCTGGCACCAAATTCCTTCATTTGCAGAAAAAGGCCCCTTTTTTGCCACATTGCTTTAGACCTTTTGTGCAAGCTTTTTGCATCCAGCTGGTCAATCTTAGAAATCTAATAAAAAGACAAAGTAGATCCTTTCAGCTGGAAATCTCTTTGTCCCTACTTAGCACAACAATATGAACAGGTCAGCAAAAATGGCGTCTGCAACGGAGTTGCCCTTATTTTACCTCTTGAATGCAAGGATACAATCAAGCTTTATAAAACTGCACCCAAAGGAGAGCGAAACTCTTCTAATGTGTTTTCTGTCAGCATCAGATAATAGGTTTGAAGTCTCCCATTCTTCTTAGTCCATTTTGTTACTTTATTTGTTGAGTTTCAGATATCTATCTGACTTCCCAATCACCTGTGGGGACTGGATAAGCCAAAGTGTCTTCCTTCAAGCCAGCCAACCCCATCCATATCAAGTGTGTTTGTAAGAAAACCAGATTATCCTGCAGGAAGCAACCTTTCCCGCCAGAGTTCAGAATTGAACTAGATGACCAAAATCCTCTAGCAAAAACCAGTATGTGTAAGGACAATCACACTATATGTTTTTGCATATTTCTAGCTCTGTCAAAAACAGATACATGTGTCCGGATGTGTCACTGATTGCACAACCTTCCCGTTTCATTCTGTGCAGATTGAACAGGATTCTGGCCCATGAGGGCTAGCGATGTCCCTTGGTTGTGTACTTCAGCCAAACTCACAAAGAGTCTTCAGGCGTCTCAGAGACTACCCAGTATTATCTGGCTTATGCCTTTGTGGACTGTAGCCCACTTCTTCAGATGAAGAAAGAAGAACACAGAAGTTCTCTCCCATTTCAGAGAACAAATGGGCCTTGTTAAGCATTATTTCATTTCATATTATAACATGTATCAAAAATAAACACAACAAGCGTTATATTGGTTAGCTTCACAACCCAACTATCATCATCATCATCATGATCATCAAACTGCAGAGCTAGAAGTCCAGCCCTTGTCAATGAAACCTTTGGATCAAACTTTTGGCTGTTACAAAGTTTCTGTTATGAATAAGTTAGAAGACACTCCGATCTAGTCAACTTGAGAAAGAAACCAGTGTTAACTCAAAATGTTACCCATTGCATTTTGAACAAAAGCTAATCCTGATGTTTTGCTTTCAGATATTTTTTTTTTAAGGTACCGTTTCACTTTTTCTACATTCCCATATATTTATCTGGCATCTTCTCCCCCTGACTCCCATTTCTTATTATCTTTTTGCCAATGATCGGAAAGGAGAAGGAAATCCATTTTGCATGAAAACATGCTTTAACTGTATTTGTAACACTCAATAAATAAATTACAGGTTTTATATCCTTCCCAAAGAACTGCGGTTATTAACTTCGCACGCTTGGAAGAATGAATTAAATGCTAGTCCTTGCACAAAGATTCTTGAATCCCACTTGCAAGAAAGCGCCATATTAACTCTCTCTCTCTCTCTCTCTCTCTCTCTCTCTCTCTCTCTCTCTCTCTCTCTCTCTCTCTCTCTCTGTGTGTGTGTGTGTGTGTGTGTGTATCTATGTGTATTAAAAGTTTTGTCTGCTTTGTCATTCTCATAAAGGGTAAAGAGATGTAGTAACTAAAGCTGATGGATTTCCATCCCTGGAGGTTTACAGCATCTTATAAATTCCATAAAATAAAAATGAATTATGTATTATGGGGTTTTACATAAGGTCACCAGCTGACCCCTGACCTATCTCTTTTTTTCTCTCATTTGGCTCAATTATTAGAGGAAATGACAGATTTGATCTCTTTTCAAATTGTATTAGAAAGGGCTTCTTTATTTTGCCCCCTAGCAGGCTGGGCTCTGACAGGAGTCGCCCGAGTGCATTAATTATGATTGATTTAGTGGGTCCATAAGGTGATTATTTCTAGAATTCTACTGCTGTGCCAAAACCTTTTGACCCTCTTCTCAGGCCACACAGCAGAATGGAAAACGTAAGAAGATTTAAGAGTAGAATGGTGCGGCTGCTTCCCTTCGGTGTTTGCATTCAAAACACTTTAAGGCACTTGGGCAAATCCAGAAGATTGGATTACCAGAATTTCTACCGCTAAAACATTTAACAATCTGACATCTTGGGGGTTTTGTTGTTGTTGTTGTTTCAAAAAAAAAAAAACAGCTAGGTATGACGCATCGAAGGGCCTAGAAAGTTACCAGTTGCAAATAATGAGTTGCTCATAATTAATTCTGTCATTCTCTTCCTTTCTTTTTGGCAATGATTGAAGTATAACTAAGTTGTACCATGATCACAACTGAATAATGAGTCCCATCGCTCTCTGCGGCATGGCTGTAGTGGTTATAGCTACTTTTATTGTTACAGGATCTGTGCGGCCTTTGGTCTGATATTAATTGTTAACCCCGGCGAGAATCAATAGAATTTACAAAAAATATTTACTTCGTTCCCACTGAAGTTTGCCAAGTTGATTTGATGGCTGAAATCGTGTAGCTCAGTGTAAAGCAAAGCAAAGCAAAGTAAGATGCTTATGTACCACTCCATAGCACCTAAGCACTCTCTGGGCAGTTTGACAAGTTCATTATGCAGGCTACACATTGGGGCTCCTCCCCCACGAGCTGTCCACTCATTTGACCAACCTTGGAAGGATGGAAGGCAGAGTGAACCTTGATCCGGCTACCTGGGATTGAACCCAGGTTGTGAGCAGAGTTTTGGCTGCAGTACTGCAGTTTAACCACTACACCACAAGGCTCAGTGTAGTAAGTTCCAACTGGAGTAGGTCCATTGAACCAATGGAGATTTGGTGAGTCACCTTCTCCATACGTTCCTTTGATTCAGCAGCCCTGCTCTAGTTACAAATTGCTTTGCTAAGCAACAAGATTTGAGCCACTGGGTCTACTCTGCTTAAGCAAATAACTGGATTTAAGCCTGAATATTTTGCCATGTTTGATAAGACAGGTCAGGGGTCTTCCCTATTCTGAAGTTGATAAAGAAGTTAACGGTAAAGCTAATTATTTTTTCGCCCTCAAAACAATCAAGCCAACACTTTGAAAAAACGGGAGATGGTAGTAAGGACATGGTGGGGGTGTTCCTGGAACTCATTACTTTCTGAAAGTAATTTCCCAGGCTCTGTTCACCACTGGGTCACCAAAATCACAACAGCGTGTGCCTTCCCAAACCAAAACCACCCTCTCAACTTTGCAGGTGAGTCATGCTAAAAATGTCCAAGCTAGAATACCTGCTATCAAGAAGAGCAGAAATGAGTGGTGGGAAGACAGCTGCGAGGGGAGGAGGCGCAACACAGAGAGTCCTGCGCTTTTCCTTCTCAACATATTAAAAATGACAGTACTAATTAAAGAAAGGGAGGAAAAAGAGACCACTGTCAGCTCTGCTGTAGAGACCTGAATTCTAATGAGCTTATTGAAAGCAGTGAACTCAACTTTCTTTTAAAAATAATCTCCCCCCCCCCGTTATTTGTGAAGGGGAGGAAAACTTCTCGTTGGGCAAACTGATGCATCCCTAGCCTTTGGGTTGCAAGAGAGATCTTGGCCGAAGCGTGTTGGGATCAGGGTGTAAAGAACGCTCGGTAAATTTCTCGTTCTCATTGATTTAGACCAGTGGTCCCCAACCTTGGGCCTCCAGATGTTCGTGGAGATCAATTTCCAGAAATCCTGGCCAGCAGAGGTGGTAGTGAAGGCTTCTGGGAGTTGTAGTCCAAGGACATCTGGAGGCCCAAGGTTGGGGACCACTGATTTAGACTATCTTGACGTGACACATCAAAAACACAGCCACCTCCCTAACTTTACCCCTTCTCTTTGATGTCGCCGCTACCTCTTGGCCTGCTTCATCCTCAAAGGCAAATGAGGAGGATGGCCTGCCATCAAATTGATCCCAAACTTTTCCAGGGATAGAGTAGACCAAAGTGAGTTCCCATTTCCTTCTTCTATGGTGCTCTGGGGCTCTGCAGCTTGCCCAAGGCCACCCAGGCTGGGCCTACTCGCAGGAGGCACAGCTGAGAATTGAATGACAAACCTCTGGCTCTGCACGCAGGTTCCCAATCCACTGAGCTATCCAGCCAATAAACCTGAGAGGAACTAGAAAGAATGATGTACTGATCTATGGCACAGACTTGAAAATCAGGATTCGTCCTCATACGTAGGGCTATTCAGAGTACGTAACATGCACATGTACATGTACACATAATGCACATGGACTTACCCATGCAGAGTTATGTTTTTGCACTTAGTTGCACTGTTTGCTCTCACTCTTCTGTAGTTCTTCATATAACAGGCATTTCCCTCTACATTGGGGTCACATGACCTGTAGGCTGTATTTGCCCCCATAAGCCATGTTCTCAAGACACCTCTCCTGATCCTCCCCAAAGCTGTCAGCCAGATGAGAGGGATTGCCAATCCTGGTACCCTCCAGAAGCATCAACATCCCTGTAAAATAAGATATAGGACCTATTTTACTATGGGAGGGGCATGATTGGGAAGTTCTTGGGCCAGTCTTCTCTCCTACAACTCTTTGGAATGAACCCAATCCTGACAATGGGTGGGAAGAGGAAACATCTCAACAGAAAGGGGATGGACGTCTTTCTCAAATATGGTGACCTTAGAAATATAGAATAGTGAAGTTGGAAGGAGCCTATGAGGCCATCAGGTCCAACCCCCTGCTCGATGCAGGAATACAAACCAAAAGATGTCTGCCAGGTGGTTCTCTAAGTTTCTCTTGAAGGCCTCCAGTGTTGGAGCACTCACCACCTCTCAAGGTCATTGGTTCTTCTGTCTTACTGCCCTAACAGTTAAGAAGTTTCTCCTGATGTTCAACCAAAATCTGGCTTCCTGTAGCTTGAGCCCATGGTTGTGTGTCCTGCACTCCGGGATGACCGAGAGCAGATCCTCCTCTGTATGACAGCCTTCGAGTTCCTTCTCTTACTGCACATATGAAAGACATTTTTGGGAGGGTTTTGGGGGCTGTGCTATATTCTTTGAGATGAATTGGATCCCATTTCTCACCAGCCCATGACCAGAAGACTGAATGGCAGTACTTCATTGGTGAAAGAAGAAGAACATAAAGAGATGCAATTGAGGGCAGCGTGCTTTTTGGCTATGGGAGTCCAGTCATTCACATTTGACCCATCTCATCTGCATAGTTCCCCTCCTTTCATTTGAACAGCCCGCTCTTGGCTTCTAATTCTCAGTCTTATGATTTTCTGGTTCAATGTCAGGAACTGGCAGTTCTGCAGGTAGATAGATTGCATCAGTCAACAGCCTTTCTGCTTCCATCTTTACGGTGACACTGGAATTTGATTTTCGAGACCTTTTGAAATGATGGCATTGTTCTCAGCTGTCAGTTTAGTGTGAAAGGTGATGATTTTGGTTTTTTTGTTGTTGATACATGTGTGTGTCAAAAGGAATCTGCGATGATCCAAGCATATCAGCGAGGCAGTGTTTGTGTTTGTCATAGCTCGCATTTTGATCGGAGGTAGTGTATGTTGCAGAATTAATTTTGTGTTAAAAATTAAAGCCTTCGCTAATACTTGGAGGCTGAAAAAGTGCTTGAACTTCTCTGTATCTTGGAAACAGGATCCAGAATCCAGTTCATCATGGCAAGATGTAAAGTTGTGCCTGTGTAACTTTGCCAAGCATTATGCCCCGGGCAAAAGAGGTTGTGTAATTTGATTGTGCAAGAAGTCACATGGTTCCTATTGTGACCAACTGTGCAAGGTAACCATGAAGGTGCTTTGGGGACAACACTTCCATCTTGGCCCTATTAAAGCTACCACAGTCATATCGTCAGGCCATACTCGCGTAGCTATGCGACAGGATAGTATGTATTGGAGATTTCTTTCATTCTGGAACTGTCCAGTGCTCAGATTGTTGATTAATCTTAATCTATATTTCCTCTTTTTTTCAACACCAAAGGGATAGATTCCAAACAGAGGCAAATCATTCTTAGAAACTGTTGCAAAGATTATTCAAAGACCATTCAGAGCTATATTGAACTTGTGCACTCATGTAATCTCTGGGAATCAAAAAGGAGATGATCCCCATGAAAGATGTAAGCTAACTAGTCATTTCTGCCTTCTAGAAAGCAAGGTAGAATTGTAGTTGAAACCAGGGATTCTAGAATAATTTGGGGAAAGCCATGCCAATTAGAATCCACACAAAATTGAGAGGCATTTGTATTACAGATGTTGCTTTGGTCTTCACCTAGTAAGCTCTTTCCAGATGTGGACAAAAATCTCCATGATCTCCAGTCTATATATTCAACAGCTATTGACAACGTTGTTGTGTAATATGAGGGATGTTGGGGGCTATCCTTAGGAGCTTGGTTGGGCTCCTTTAGAGAAATCAAAGATTGCTTAGGGTCGAATTTGTTCTGCCTTGAGTCATTTATTAGATATAATATTGAAATAATCATCAGTCAATAGTTACTTCATGGATTCCACCATGGCTACCTTAATGAGCCCTGCACCCTAGTTGCCTTACAAGGATGCTCTGTTGAAGCCAATAGGTTGAATGTCCATGAACATGTTTAGGACTGGAGTGTAGGAATGAAAATAAAGTATATTGCGTTCTAACAATGACATTCTCAAATGAGTTGATTTTAGCTTCTGTCATCTCCAAATCCCCATGTTTATAATGCCACAAATATATTAATGGGTAGATTTAATGGTTTGTATATTACTTTGGCAGTTTCTTTTAAATTACTTTTGTTCCTACGAAACCCCAAATGATGATATATTTCAGCAAACAAAAGAAGGTGTGTTACACCTCAAGAGACCATAAATTCTTTGTTCTAAAAACATCAAGGCGGTTGATATGGTACACTGCTTTCAAGGAGATGGGGTAATAAAATTTTTAACCAAAAGACCGGGAAGGTGGAGTCGGGTCTGTGTGTGAGAGAAATCTGCTTTTCTCTCAGGGTGCATATCATATTTCCTTTCCCAGATGTCCTGAAAGGACATTACTCCACACTATTTCCTGTGCTTTAATTAAGAAATTAGTCCCCGTTCCACCCCCACAAAATGTTGAGAAATGTTGGAAACGATTGAAAATTGTCTATATTTCAAACTAGAAAGAGCCGCTACTGCTCACTTCTCACTTTCCTCTTCAGATGGATAATTTATCTTGGGAGGTGTTTCTCCCTTCCCTCGGATAGTGACCAGTTTTCACGTTATATCATCCCAATTCCGAACTAGCATCAGAAATTTTTGTTACTCATGTCGTATCCTGAAGACACCTATACGTCAGGGACAGGGGGCTCAACAGGGGAACAAGCCGGAAGAAGGGCAAAGAAGATGGCTCAGATACCAAGCCGGCCTCCCATATAGGGCAGGAAAGTGATGCCGGGAGCAACTTCAGGAGCTGACACAGTTTCTTTGAGCCCGAAACAATGGGCCAGTATGAAGATGGATAAACAATGCATAGACTCTTGGAAATTTGCTCACCCGTGAACCTAGGATGTTCCTTATACAGATATGGTACCTGGGTTCATGAGACTCCTGAAAAGAATAGAGAACTGTTTCCATAGGTTTGGGTCCTACCATGTTGTCCACCAATGAAGAACCATCTTGTGGTTAGCAACTGGGGACAACGGTAAAGAATCTAATCAGAATGCAGGAAACGTTAGGAGGAGGTCAATGGAACAAAAAGCCACTGAATCCTGAGAGAAGAGGCTTTTCCTTCCCTCAGTTTCCCCCCAAAAATGTGGTTCCTGATCCCCTTCTCTTTGAAAGAGAGAAGGACTTTCCCTCTCATAAACTCATCTTCTGAGCCTTTGACTGAGAATTTTGCTTTTGCAACCACAACTTTGAGAGAACCTCAGATTCTCCTCAGGTAACCATCCCTGAAACCTTCTTGTCCATAGATGTCCATTTTATGGTCAACGCATCCCTTGGGAAATGTTCTAGGCTTTGTCACATTTTCGTTAAGACTCCCTGTAATTCCAACACATAGAGAGACACCATACGTATTTGCTCATCAGACAAGATTTGATTAAAATGCCATGTGCTAAATAACCATAATTGCACATAGTAGGGTTGCCAGATTCACTTTGCTAGGTCTCCAGGAGCTAAGAATATGGGACGAGTAATGCTGGAGGAGAAGTAAAATTGATTTATTATGTGTGGTGGTTTTAACATCTGAGTGCCCATCTCTTCTCCACATCTTAGTGGAACCAAGGCCACCCAGAAAAAAAAATATTTAAATAAATAATAAAATAAATAAATGCTGGCTTAGCACTAACGTTTCACAAAGGCCTGCTCTCAGTCTCCCATATTGTGCCTGGCTTCGCAGGTCATGTGACACTGATGAGTAGACAAAGCAAAATTTGCTTTGGGTGGGGAAAAAAAGCAGAGTCATCTTGGTGGTAGCCCCAGAGTTATAAATAGCCTTCCTGAAGCAGGGGAGTCTGGGGACACACACTGGAATTTCAGGAAGGGCTGATGTTTCTATTCTATTCTATTCTATTCTATTCTATTCTATTCTATTCTATTCTATTCTATTCTATTCTATTCTATTCTAGCTTCCGTCAGCAGACGTTGGATCATGTAAAGGGAGCATCAACAGCAGGGTCCTCACTATGTTGAAGAACAGAGTGTCTGCACCATCCTGAACACTTATCAGATTTTTAGAAGCTCAGCAGGGTCCAGTTTAGTTAGCGCTTGGATGGGAGACCTCCAAGAAAATACAGTAATAAAGATCTCCATGCTGCGTTAGGAAAATACTCTGCCTGAAACCACAGGGGGTGGGTCTTAAATGGTTAAATGGTTGGCTCTCGTTCGAGACCAGTGGCTTTCAACCTTTGGTCCCTTAATCCTCCAGCTGTTTTAGACTTCATTTCCCGGAATTCCCAGCCAAGAACCATGTTGCCTAGGGCTGACAGGAACTTAAGGCAAACACTTGAGGACCCAAGTTTGACAGCTATCTTTCGGGAAACCTTGAAAATAGCAACCAATACCAAATAAATTAGATGACAAGAGTTGGTTGTTTAAAACAGTTCCTTCAAAGAAAGAAAGAAAGAAAGAAATGTTTTGAGAAATATACAAATTTCAGTTCTTATTAATTAGAACAATGTAAATTTTAAGCCCCATGAACACTATATTATCTGGCCAACTACATGTTGGCTTAAATCCTGTTGCTTGATGTAATGCGTTGCACTAGAGTAGGTCAATTGGATCCATGGGGATTTGGTGATATACCTCTTCTGTAAATGCCATTGATTTAAGTGAGCTTACTTTTAGTTGTGACTTAACTGCACTAAGTGTAGTATTGTGAACATTAACATAAGAATTCTTGGTCGCCCATGAATGCAAGAACAGACAATTGTAGAAAGAATAGGACAATAAAGAGTTTTTTGCTACTGGTACAATCAACAGATTTATTTAATTTTGATAATCTGCAGATTATAATCCATTTCCTCAGATGCAGGGTGAGTTTCATTAGGAGAAATGGATTTCCACTCCACCTTGATGAATACCTTCCCCTACAGTAATTTTCAACAAAATGGGAGTCGTGTCAATTTTGTCCCCAGATAACAACAAAGAGTTTGGTTGTTTTCTTTGGGTTTATTTTGTTGCTGGAAAGTGCCCGGAGTAGTGGCAAGGTCACAATATGGTGCGTTTAAAAAATATAATAAATAAAATAAGTAAACAACAATAGCTGGCACCTTGTTGTTGCACAGATTTTCAAAACCTGAAGTCATGAATGGGTTGTTGGTATCCTTTTCGACAATCAGCTGATTCTCCTGGGCTTCTCGCGGTGTGTGTGTGTGTGTGTGTGTTTGTGTGTGTGTGTGTGTGTGTGTGTGTGCGTGCACATACACACATGTGTGAATGTACACAATATGCTTCAGAAAGAGGGAAGAAATGCACTAGTTTTCCATGGAGACTTCATGCACAAATTTGGGGTATCTCATTGACGCCAAGCTTCAGCGGTCTCATTCTCATTCACAAGGGTTGGCCAACTCTCAAAACTGTTGAGTTATGTCAACGTAAATATGAAGCAGGATTCTAGCCTTGGACATCTTGCTTGAGACACTCCCGGACTCCTGCTTTGAAAATGGGGACAATCATGGAGGTCTCGTTGAAACCCAACTAGATCTGATAAGCCAGAAGTCAGATCATGCCAGAAATAAAAGATATGGATGACATCTTTACATTTGACAAAAGAATATCAATGTTTTCTCAAAGCTAGAGGAAGCTGAGTGAGAGAGAAAGAAGGGGGGCTTCTCCCTCTGACAATCAGATATATTCAAGTCTTCATTACTGAAATCTTTGAAATGTGTGATTGAATAGAATTACCTACAAAGAGAATGTGGCATTTTAACATTACACAATGAAGTTACTTGTGGCAGGTGACATATATCTCCTTGATGGAGACTGTATCTCAAAACTACATTCATGGAGCTCTCTATAAATTCAAATAAACCCTGCAATTTAATTTTCAACATATCCATATGTTTGAGAATTGAGCCTTCAAGCAGCCGAGCCTAGTTTGTGTTGATAGAACTGTACGGAGCGAATTTATTTATTTATTTTTCCAAAGGAACAATGAGGTGGCCAGGGAGTTATAGCCCGGTTTGGCAGTGGGGGTATTGGAGAGAAAGAATGACTGTGGGTTTAATTCAAACTCTTGTGAATAGAATTTCCCAGAAGTTCATCCTTTCTTGTTTGATCAAACACACCATTTTTCATGGTTTAGAGGAACTCTGCCATTACTTAGTTAGAAACACAAAAGAGCAAATGTGTCATTATGTGTCTTGGAAATGCAGCCAAGAATCCTCCAACAAAATGAAATAAAATAAAGGCATTCATTCTTATTTTTTTTCCTTCTAAATAAAGAGTTGAATATGGCGGCCATTTATGAATGTACTTGGTCGACCATCTGATCCGTTATTACGTTGCGCAAGGAAAAGACCACCTGAGACAGCTGCTATAACAAAAAACAGGAAATAGATAGTTTGTTGTGAACAACATTGCCTCAGAATAAACTTTCTGTCTTTGTCCATAGCTTGATTTGCATTGTTGGGAAAGAAAAGGGATTGCTTTATTCACAATGGCTCACAAGAACTAGAAAGGAAAGTTCTCAACGTGGAAGACAGAAATATTTTTATATTAACTAAAGTGTGATTCTCTCCCCCTCCCCTTTTCAAGGCTAGTTCTTTTTTAAGCAGTTGAAGAATGTCAGCTCCAGATAAGCCATCAAGAAGTGAGATTATTTTTATATTTTTTTCCCTGAAGCAGAGCTAAAACGTCCTTATGAACATTTCCAATCTGTCTATCAATTTTTGAATCAATAATAATGAAGCTGCCATCCTTTTGATGTGTCATAATAACGAAATCTTTGATTCTAGGGTTGTTTAAATTGGGCAGTGCCTAAAATAGTTGGTGCCTGTATTAACATGATATTCTGGTTCTTCCTTAGCTTTATTTCTAAGGATGTGAGTGGATCCTCTTTTTGTCTGTTATTTACCCATCACTGTTCTAACTACAAAGGTTGGAACAGACTAACTTCAAATGGAGTTTCGAGAAAGCACACACCTTTAAGTTTTCTATCAGATACATTTAAACTTATTAATAGATTGTCTTGAAATAGGTCTGTTATATTTTATCGTGGATTATCATGCCATTGTAGAGGGACGTGGTGGCGCTGTGGGCTAAACCGCAGAAGCCTGTGCTGCAGGGTCAGAAGACCAAGCAGTCGTAAGATCGAATCCACGTGATGGAGTGAGCGCCCGTCGCTTGTCCCAGCTCCCACCAACCTAGCGGTTCGAAAGCATGCAAATGCAAGTAGATAAATAGGCACCACCTCGGTGGGAAGGTAACAGCGTTCCGTGTCTAAGTCACACTGGCCATGTGACCACGGAAAGATTGTCTTCGGACAAACGCTGGCTCTATGGCTTGGAAGCGGGGATGAGCACCGTCCCCTAGAGTTGAACACAACTGGACAAAAATTGTCAAGGGGAACCTTTATCATGCCACTGTAGTTTACTCTAATGTTATTGTAAGACCTGTGGGGCAGGAATGGGTTTCATACAGATTTCCAGCTATAGTTCCTGTCCTTTCTCACCATTCACACTGCCAGCTGTTGCAGAGGAAAACTAGAGCCGATGAACATCTAGAGTGCCATAGCTTCTTGGATGGGCCTTGCCTTTGGGGTATTAAGAGGAATCAAGGTCTTTCTCCAGGATGTTCAGAAGATAATGCTGGTGGCATTTGAAGGAACTCTCTCACCTAGTTCTTGACTAATCCTTTATGTCATCACAAGGACCTGTTTGCCCCCAGTTCTCAGATATTGGCTGTGAAACCTCAAAGAATGGGCTGCTGTTGGTCTGCCAACCCTATTCAAGCAGGTGTCCATCATTCTCATCATCCACCATCTAGTACTCCTCTGGCTTTATCAGCTTGGAAGGACAAGAATGGAATGCCCGTGTAGTCAGCCTCATTCCCCCAGGTATTCCATCCACACCTTCAGATGCCATGAATGGAACAATGTCCAATAAACAGACAAGGGATAAGGACCTCTGACGGCCCTTCTGCACCTTTAGCATCTAAGTCAGAATGGACTTTATGCAGCTGACCTTGCAAAGTGTCTAGTATTTTGGGTCCCCAGATGTTCTTGGACTGAAATCCCCAGAAGCCTTCACCCCTCACTGTGCTGGCCAGGATTTCTGGGAGCTGTAGTCTAAGAACATCTGGAGACCCAAGGTTGGGAACCACTGGACTGAGATCAAAACTAAGTGGCAGAACCCATGTTTTACATCTGGAAGGTGCCACATTCAATCCCCAGTATCTTCAGATAAGACTGAAGAAAATCCGAGCCCCTCTGAAACCGTGGACACCTGTGGCCCATCACTGTTGACAACGCAGGTCTAGATACAAGAAGGGCCTCTACTCAATAAAAGACAGCTTCTTGTGTTCCCAAGTCATCTGCTTCTCAGTCTTTGCAAGACTGGAAAAAGCCAGGGGGATTAAACAGCTAACTCAGGATGAAGCAGCTTCCTCTGTTTCTCTGCAAATTGACTCAAGGGCACCACCACCAAGCAGGCCTCCCCTTTCTGGGCGAAGCTGTAAAACCCTCTGAATGCCCATCAAATCTCCTTTAGACAACACTCAACAGATACCCTGGTGCCAGAAAAATGAAATGAATTTTTAAAGGAGGATTAGCAAATGCTTTTTTGTAACTGCTGTTATAGAGGTGGCAGGAAACTCTCATAATCTAGCAGAGGTGGGCATTGTGGTGCCCCACCAGTATCTCATTTGGGGCTGGAATAAATGTGTCTGTTGGTGCATCGTTATGACCATCTTAAATGTTGGTGCACATGTGTTTCGTTTCCTTTTGAAAAATGCCTTGCCGTTCAAAGAGAAGAGAGCAAATGTTAAAAAATAAATATGCCGTTGTGTGGCGGAGAAAAATGTATCACACAGCTGGGGACATTTAAAGGACTTAATTAACAAGCACCAACCTTACTGAGCCCTCTTTTAAAAAAAAAATAAAATAAATCAAATAAGGTTTCTCCAATTAAATTTTAGGAAAGGAGAGAAAGAGAAAGGTCCTGATTGGTGGGATTTACAGTTTAAAAAGAGACGCTCCTGCATAATGAAATCTTCCAGGCTGATTAATTCAGTGAAAAGCGGCTCTAAGCAAAGTTTCCATGAAGTCATAAGCACTTGAGCATTTTTTGTTTTTAAAAAAAAAGCCCAAATTTAATTATAGCCTTTTGATAATAGGCTTTGCTCCAAAGAAATCCCTCAACTTCCCATAATACTTGGTGATGTCATTCTCTATTATAACTCACAAACAACCCCCCCCCAAAAAAAAACCCTTCAAGCTTTCTCCATATCAATGAAGGACAGAAGGAAAGCAAAATAAAACTCAGAGCTTGCCATGAGTTTTGCTTTTCGTGTTTGGAAATCTGAAATACGGCTCTTCTAAAAAGTGTAATGTTGGAGGCAGGAGGGTGACTGTTAAGGAACAGGGTTCTGTTTCCCTTTTTGGAGCCGTCTAAATGAGGCACACATTACCTCATAAAAATGTATTTTGACTCCCAAAAAAAGGTACAGTTTCTTTCCCCTGACGTAGCTCCGTGTTAACCACTCCGAGGGTGTTTTTTCCCCGTTTCCCTCAAAACGACAAATTTTCGGAGGAGCTGTTTGCACAAAATGAAAGGGTGTGTGTGTGTGTGTCTGCCTGTGTGTGGAAAATGTATCAGAGAATTTAGAAGAAAGAGGAAAAAAATAACACAGGGAGGGGGGAAAAATTCATTTGTATAAGCTGCCCCCCCCCACCGCTGTGGAATTTTCAATTATATATATCTAATTATGGCTGTCACTTGATGAATTGAGAAAAAAGACATTTGGGGGTGCCCCCCTCCCTTTTTTTGTCTCTTCGTCATCTCTTCTGTTGGAATGATTATAGCACACTTACACAACTAATTGCCTCGCTGCTTATTAGTGATACAATTATGCAGGCCCTAAGCTCCTTGTGTGTGAACAACCATCTGCAGGAGAAGACGGGCGGAGGGTGTAGAAGGGGGAGAGAATGACACCATTCAGAACTATCCATAATTTAACCAATGTTATTCCAAGGCACTGAACTCAAACAATTGTTTGGTCTTCATATTTCATACCCCTCTGGCATCAGGAGGGTTGGGTGGTTTTCTCTACTTTCTTCTCATCCCTCCCTCCCTCCCTTTCTTTGCTCCTTTCCATTTCTTTCTTCATTACTTCTTTTCCGTGCGTGGGTTCCTCTCTTTAGACTTATTAAGAATTTGAAAGAAAGGAACGGTGGGAAAAAAAGTCATTCAAATCTCAACACACACACACACACACACACACACATAAAGGGAGGAAGCCAAGCATTGCTAATGCCCGTTCTTCATCTGGGTAATTTTTATCCCCCCCCCCTTTCAAAATTTAAACCAATCAATCTGGAAAACTGCAGAGCGCCTGGTTAGATGGTCGGTGTCTCCCTATTCCTGCACTTGTTCATCGTGGTTTAGAATTCTCTTTAAGAATATAGAACTGGACAAAAGTGTCGGTGAATTCTTAAATACAGAAGAACCCATGTACATTCTTAAATTAGGAGGTTGAATCCAGGGCAGATAGTCTGGAAAGAGAAAGGAGCAGAAAGACAAGAAGAGAGAGAGAGATTTCAGCATTCATCACCCCCAAGACTTACTAGTAGTTTTCGCTTAATCAAAAATAGAAAATGTTTCACCTCGGGAGATGCTGTGGGCTGAAACAGGCCCCCAAATAGTAAAAAGCACCCCCCAAATAGGGACAAGAGGCTGTGTCTGGACCCACTTGGGTTTTTTCTCAGGGTTTGGGGGGGGCTGACCCACTCAACCACCCCAAAGCAAAACCATTCCACCAGGAGTGGAAAAACTACATTGAGGACAATACGTGTATATCACAGTTCTTAAATGGGGGACCCTGGGGTGGTCTGGGTGTGCACTATCGGTAGTAGCCAAAAGTTTGCAGGAATGTGCGGTACCTATCTTACCAGAGTTTGTGGCAGTGGATTACGAGTAGTCAGTTGGGATGTTCATGATAAAAACAAAAATGCATGTTCATTTTCCCCAAGGCAGCCATTCAAGATAAGAATCTAGACTTCATTTCAGAAATTTCTGGAGCTGGCTTCCATGGTTTCCAGTACGCTGGTGGCTATCATGGCGAGAGCTTCACAGTCATCCCTCCACTGTTGCCAAAAGAAGACAGAAGAATCAAAACTCTATCCTTGGAGAAGGGGTTTGGAAGGAAGGAGATTTGAGAATGCCAACTGAACGGTCAGTTCTTCCCTTATTGGTTAAACAAGTTGAAAAGTGGCAACAGGCTAGCTTCTTCTGCATGAAAAAGACAAAATAGTGGTTGCACATATCTCAGCTTCTACGAGGGGTAATGACTTTGTTGATGAGGATGTTGCTTAGCGAACACTTAGCAATCCAAGCCAGCTAATGTTGTAATTGGGCATTGGGTAACGTTTCTAGAACCCCAATAAACCCAGCACGCCAAGAAACATGGGCATCCTAGCTCCTTGATCATGGACGGAGAAGAGGAGGTGATACCTTTCCATCTTTGTTATCCCTTTCTCTCATTATTAGAACTTGAAATCATCAAATAAGTCAAGGAATAGGAACCAGTGATGAAAATGGTAGGACTGGAGTCTGTGGACTTTTGAACTTGATCAGATTTTGAAACAGGTTGTCAGAAGTCCCTGAAGTTCTTATCTGAGTAAGGTGGACATAATCTGGCACATTATTCAGATGTCATCTAGAAAAGTGGACATTGATTGGATGAGGCTATAGGTACTAATTATACAGAGAGCTGCAAAATTATTATTTTTAAAAATTGAACAGAATGTCAATGCTTCTCACCCCTATCAGGGGAGAAGACAGTGACCAGGTGGCTTGCATACCTGGTTTTGAGGGTGCATCAGACAGTGGGAAAGGTGATCGACTGATCGCACATAGAGGTGGGCAGAAATGGAACTACGAACCATAAAAACCAATGAATCAAGCTAGTTCATAGTTGGGTTGGGTTGGGTTGGGTTGGGTTGGGTTGGGTTGGGTTGGGTTGGGTTTGGCTTGGTATGGTTTGGGGATCCCATTTTGCCTAAGCAGAATGAAGAATCAAACTTTGTTGCCCTTGGCACTTAGTTTTGCTTTGGCAAAATGAGATGCCCATCCATCCCCTTCCCACTGCCCCTCTTTGCTTTCCTACCAGGTCAAGTTGATAACGACAATGCCTCCTCCACTGCTGCCATCATCAGAGACAGCAGGCCCAGTTCTTGGATGGGAAGCTGGCCTGCCATCTTTGATGATGGTGGTGTCAGCATCAGGACCATGTAGGGAGGCAACAGGGACAGTGGGATGTGGCAAATGGGCTATCCTGAAAAACAAATAGTGAAGCAGTTCATTTTTCAGGGGGTTCGTGATAGTTTGTGGTTTGGGTTTCATGGGTATCCATGAACCATGAACCATCACAAACCATCGGTTTTCTGGTTCATGCCCATCTCTAATCACACATCTGTCAGGGAATCACTCCAATCAGACACCCAACAATAAGGACTCTGCTCCATATAAGCCAACATATAGCTTCCCCTTGCATCTCATCCTAGCTCAGAAGAACTTAGCTACTGTCTCCATAATTTCTAAAGTAAGTTTGGGAAGAAGCCCTATAAGCCTACAGTGCTACAGTGTCTTGAAAAAAACAAGGAAGGAAGGAAGGAAGGAAGGAAGGAAGGAAGGAAGGAAGGAAGGAAGGAAGGAAGGAAGGAAGGAAGGGAGGAAGGAAGGAAGGAAGGGAGGAAGGGAGGGAGGAAGGGAGGAAGGGAGGGAGGAAGGGAGGAAGGGAGGAAAGAGCTGATGATGGGTGGAAGGAAGGAAGGAAGGAAGGAAGGAAGGAAGGAAGGAAGGAAGGAAGGAAGGAAGGAAGGAAGGAAGGAAGGAAGGAAGGAAGGAAGGAAGGAAGGAAGGAAGGAAGGAAGGAAGGAAGGAAGGAAGGAAGGAAGGAAGGAAGGAAGGAAGGAAAGAGCTGATGATGGGTGGAAGGAAGGAAGGAAGGAAGGAAGGAAGGAAGGAAGGAAGGAAGGAAGGAAGGAAGGAAGGAAGGAAGGAAGGAAGGAAGGAAGGAAGGAAGGAAGGAAGGAAGGAAGGAAGGAAGGAAGGAAGGAAGGAGCTGATGATGGGTGGAAGGAAGGAAGGAAGGAAGGAAGGAAGGAAGGAAGGAAGGAAGGAAGGAAGGAAGGAAGGAAGGAAGGAAGGAAGGAGCTGATGATGGGTGGAAGGAAGGAAGGAAGGATAGTTCTACAACTTTCTTTCCTCTAACATTATTTTATGCAAGCAAAATACAGTTCCAGCACAATCTGCCACTTTTCAGGATTGGATAAAATCCATTACTTATGCAGCATTTTTTAATGTCACAAAGAGAGGGAATAAAGAAGGCCTTACAGCAGTTTTATTAAAAACAAATTCCCACAGTAAATACATATAGACTCTGATTCCACAGCAAAGCAGCCCAAGACATCGCTGTTAAGTGCTATGGGAAGTACTTATAAATTAGTTGAAATAAAAAACATTGTTGCCTGGACATCGGGGTTGAAATGCTTGCAGTTTGTCATAAATTAACCGAGAACTTCACTTCCCCTCACCGAACAAAGCGGCCATTTGTCTGAACAAGCCACATTCAGCCGGTGAGTTATATTTTCACAACTGCAATGGCATTCATTTGCAAATCGCTCCACAGTTTTAATGCTAGCATTTTAAATACCTTAAGAACTAATAAATAAAGCAAAATAGAGCAAACAGTAAGCTTTTTGCCTTAAAAAAAAATCCAACCTAATCTGTAAAGGCTTTTTTCTTTCTTTTTTCTTTTGCTCTTTTTTTTCCACCCTTTCTGTCCTCTCACTTTCTCAAAGGAATTTTCTACACATTTGAAAGTTTCTCCCAAGCCTGCATTGTGCTTCTCAGCTAAATGTTCCCTTCCAGCCTTCTAGTCCTGCCAGGGCATTTCATATGTTTCTCTCCCTGCCGTCCCTCAAATGCTAAGAAGATTTGAGAAAGTTTGTATTTCGAGGCAAGACATTTACCTCCCTGATGCTACAAGATCCAACTAACAATAGTTCCCAAGACATTCCTTCTCTGTCTCCCCCATCCCCACCCCCACCCCGTCTGCTGTTGCCAGAATGTCATAAAGGGTCATGAGTCTCTTTTTCAAAATTTTCTTTACCAAAAAAAATCAAAGATGTTACCTAAACAACAAAAAAATCATTCGTTGTTTAGTATAAACAGTTTCAGGAGCCAACATCATTGTTCATGGAGAAATCAACAGCATCTGATGTGCCAATGGTACAGTATTACCAGCTCACAGCTTGGATGGTTGGCCAAGGTGACTCAGTGAAATCAGTGAAGTAAATAATGTACAGAGCTTAGAAATGAATGTTTGGACAGTGATTCCAGCTGATCATTAAAAGTTAAATAAATAGGAGAAGGGCTGTAAACAGGGGAAGCTATTGGTTAACATGGCTGGTCCGATCTGGATGCAACAGAGCATCACTATTGACGGTTGACCCATTGAATGTCAAGAAGATCCTGATGACGCTTCAACCTCCGTTTTTTCTTCTGTCAAACACACATGCGTGTTAGTGCATGCGCGTGAGCAGTAAGGTACACGGCAGCAGTACTGTCCCATTTTGCAGTTCCTAAGATGTCTGTTCAACTGCTGTTCAACTACTCCGTGCATAGCGCAGATCCATATATATATATCGATCTCTTTAAACCAAAGTACATAAACCCTCTTGGCCTTTCAATCAATGGAGAACAGGCTATCACAAGGTAAATAATATCCAGCAAACAGAGTGAAGTCTTTCGAGACCCAGATAGGAGGCTTAACTAGAGATGCGTGCTTGTTTTTTTTTTTTAAAAAAAGGGGGTGTATTTTGATTTTACATTCACATATAGGGGATACCCTATTTCAAGTGTCATAAACCCTTAGGAAAATCTGGTGCAAGGCAAGCCAAATCGGGTTGGAAGGAAGATTATGAAGTAATGATGTGGTGTGGGTTCTGTAGCGACAAAAAAGACAGACTTCCAGTTTGTGGACTAATTTCATCCACTTTTCAGCCATTTTTCTTTCCCCTCCAGATTGCAAAGTGATTAGTTTGTGTGGTGCTATTTGATTCATTGTCCAGCCATATCTGATTAAGATTCTTTGCTTAGCCTGTTATTACTTTGTGACCAGCTTCCCCATATGGTGTTAGTGTTGAGCCCGTGCAAATCCCCCAAGCTTAGCGTTGTATATTCTATTAAAGAAGACGATGTGAGAGCGCTGACATTAGCATATGTTCACCTCAATGTTCCATTGACCTTTATCCACAGCTTCATATGAACGCCGGATCTTTGGAAATGATCCAGAAGGAAATTGGGTTGGACCGTTAGGCATTTGGTGATGAAATGATTTACTGCCGAGGTCGCCTACGGCATGAAACCAGACACAGAGCTTTAGCGATCTGCTCGTCGGCACTGAGATTTCTGGCCTGAATCTGGTTGGCGGTCCCAACTAGAGTAGACCACAGAGTCCTCAGGATTGACATATTAACGCCACAGGTTAACAAGTCGCGAGGATTCTGGGACCTGTGAGCCAAGGAGCCATTTGGATAGATGTTGTTCTTTGGCTGCCTTGCAACAACAGCCCAGCAGAGTAGATCTACAATCGCAGGTCCAGCATCAGAGTCAGCTCCGTGACCTGTAGCATGTTACTGTAATGGGTAGGTAACTTTTAGTTACAAAAGTTACTTTTTAGGTGCAACAAACAACACCTCTGTTACTTATAACTAATGAATACTGTCTAATTATTAATAAGCATTAGTTCTAGAGAGCTTTTAAAGGTATTTTAAGGACCTCCCAACTGGGATTCTTAGATCCAAGTCAAGGAACCACATCTTCAGACCAAATAAGGTCAGTGGTAAACAGGACTAGCTTTTCATAGCGTTGCCATTAAGTGTTTAAATCTCTCATATGTGCCTTTCTTTAACTAAGCATCTGCCTTTAGGTGCTCTCTTCGGCTGTTTCAGTCAAATTGCCAAAGAGCCCTGTGTTACCTTGTATAATTACCTATTCTACGTGAGATAAACCCCCATGGACCCTAGATGCATCTGCAGATGTGAAGTGCAGTCCATGCAGGCTTGATCTGCCTAAGATTCAGTGAGCCCCAAAGCACAACCAGCTGTTTGTTTGTTATTTATTTATTTAAAGTATTTTCACCCCACTTTTCTCCTTGAAAGGACCCAAGCACCCATCCGTGTTCAACAACAACCCTGCAATGTAGAAATTAGAGATGGGCAGGAATTGCTGGTTCGGCCGTTCAACCAGCTGGAGGAGGTGGGGCGCCGAACCCTGGAACACCTCTGGAGCTGGTGGATAGACTGGACTGGACTCCCAAACCAGTGGTTTGCATTCATCTCTAGTAGGAATCTCCTCATACCTCCAGTATCAGAAGCAACAGCTTCAGATAATGAATTATGGTTCATTTTCAAGGCCGGCAGTGATATTTCTAGCCGAATGTTTAACTGGAAAGAAGGAACAGGGGATTGCACCCCCCCTTTCCTCCCACCCACCCCATCCACCATGCTGTGCAAATTGTTTTAACTCTGTGGTTGTTTTGCTATATCGAATTGCTGTTTAACACTGCAGCTATCTCTCTTTTCTAATAATGTATGATCATGTCAACATTTAAATAGTTTATCTTTTTAATCATGAAATCCCTCTGCATGGGGAGAAAGTTCATAATGAATAAACAAGGAAACAAATAATTGGGATTCAGGCTATTTCCTAGATTGCACCCTTCACTGCTCTGCTTTCCCCTTGGGGGCTAAAACGAACCTGGGGTGAAATTTGGCGCATCCTGACCTCAAAGAATAAGTAAAGACCAGAAGCAGAGAAGATGCTGTTGAAAACACACACGCCCTTTTATTTACTCACTTCATTTAGTAAACGCATTAAATTAAACTGCAGATGTTCCACTGTTGACGCATCCACTGAGCCTTAGTGAGTGGCTTTCCTGATGGAAACATTTTATGCACTCTAAATAAACAAACACAATCTTGTTAATTAGTTAATGAATTTTTTTAAAATGCTCCATTAGCCTCTTTATATCCCAAGCTACTTTAGTTCCTATTTTTAATAAATAGAGACCCTGTTGTTGCATGCAGAATGTCGGAGCACGAGTCTAATGAAGGACTAATTATCACTACTACACTGGAGTTTAATATGATTAGATGTTGCCTGGAGTATTTCTGTCTCTGACAATGAAAATACGAGGAACATATAAGGGTAGGCAAAGCAAAGTGTGCTGCTTATAGACCACCCCATAATGCTTAAAGCACCCTCGGGGGGGGAGGGTATAATTTAATTATACAGGCCACACATTGTTTCCCCCCCCCCCCCGTGAGCTGGGTACTCCGTTTATTGACTTTGGAAGGATGGAAGACTGAGTCAACCTCAATATGGTTACCTGAACCTTTGGGGATCAAATACAGGGCATAAGCAGACTCTTGGCTACAATACTGCTGTTTAACTATTGCACCATGGACAAGGGAGTGGAGTGACATCAGTGAAGATTTTATATATGGAACCTGCAGTGAAATGTTGTAGCATGAGGTGTTTCCATTCAAGGTTGCAGTCAAATTATACTCAGTCCTGTAATGGGCACTAGTGGTTCTGATTTTGTGGGTGTGGGTGACGAATCCGATCCGGATTTTAGCCTTAAATTTAAAGGAGTTATCCATGGTGCTGAACCTATTTTAAGAGAGTTAATGCACACCCCTAAGCTTCCACTGTCCCTTCACAACGTTCTCCTCCCAGTCAACACTGTGTTTTGTGGTCTTCAGGCATGGCTGTTTGGAATTGGGATGATTCTTGCTTTTTATTTTCTGAAAACATGTTGCATTTCAACAAACCTCATATTAGACAAGAGACCAGGGACAGCCAACAACCCATACCCACTGCCTCCAACCAAACTCCAAAGCATAGCAAGGAAGACTTTTCCACCAACACTGGAAAATGAGGATGTTGCTGTTGTTTCAGTCTGTTTTCCTCTACCCTCCTTTTCCTTCTGAGTCATGTTCATTTGTTTGTGAACCTTTCGGTATGTGCTAAATAATAGTGATGGTGATGGTGGTGATGAAGCACTGCAAGGACCTGAGGATCTTGGATGGAACCCCTGATGGCATGTCACTCAGAAGTAGTGAATAGCAGACCCCTCCATAAACCATTCAGAAGCCAAGCGTACCCTAGGGGGGTATTAGCGATCACTATCGCTAGTGATTGGCTGAATGTCACAGAAGATCAAGAATGATGCCTGGTCTCTATGAAACTGGAGTCTGTATTCACAACTCCTATTTTTTTCCCCTGGAATATTTTGCTTCTTATTTCAATTTATTTTACATTAATGTGACTTTTAGTTAGCTTACCTTAAGGGGTATGCAATAAAACCATTTGTTTAATTTCCAAAAGAACAGCAAGTCATTGAAGTATGTCGGAGGACTTTAGACTACATGTATGAGCCTTTAGACTACATTCAAGACCACTAATATAACTCTCCATCTTGTAGGCAACACTTCCAACCATTGAGAAAGGGAAGGAGAAGGACATATATGATATGGTTGGTCTACAACTTCCATGCTTGGCTCCAGATACCCTAGTAAAGGAGAAGGGATGCTGAGAAGACCATCAAGATCTGGAAGGCCACAATTGGCTGATCTCTTCAGTAGAGACAAGCTCAAACCACTAAGCCTTGCAAATGTGCAAATTTTCAAAGCAAGGTGAGTTCCACCTGCCTGATTTCAGTCTGCTTTTGTCAGGCTGAAATCTGACAAAATCTTCTTCAGTCCATCCTCCCCATATCACCCTGATCAGGCTCTGAACTTGGAGGTCACAGGGCATTCAGCAAGCCCAAAATACCGCCCTCAGTTGCATCTCATTAAATGTGTTGCTTCAATTTTTGTAATTTTTAACAAGAAAAAGAACACGTTGCCCAAATTTGCTGAAGCCATTAAAATAATATTAACTTTTTTAAAAAAAGGAAATAAGTTTTGCCATCCATTATCCTTCTACGCGGAAAAGGCTGCAATCCACCCGCTTCAGCTGGCACCCATCAAACATTCCTAGGTAACTCATGCTATACGTTGGGTGTGCGTTACACATTGACATCAATTAAGATGAACAATTTTAAGTGTTTGAAGGCTAGGAGAGATTTTCCCTTTCTGCTTCAGTCCCTTGTATACACCCCTTCCCACCAACTGTCAAAATCCAACACAAATCATTACAGTAGCTGTCAGAAATGACATGAAAAACCAAAGCTGAATTTTCTTTGGTCCTTCTAAACTGGCTGAATATTTCTTCCCATGATTTCTTGTCTATGTTTTTTCTTGATAATGGAGGGAGGAAGCTATGCTGCTGTGGAAGCTCAGGGCCAGGAATAAGATTGTCCCAGCTAATGTAGATGGTGCAGCACCCTTACCCCTTCACAGTTGGAAAAATATGGTAATAACTGGACCATGACATCATCAAAGTTTCATTGTAAGGCAAAAGTTGGCACCTCAAAGACAAAGGTGGTGGTCATCAACAGACATGGTTCTCTACAAATACCGTATTTTTCGCTCCATAAGATGCACCTTTCCATAAGACGCACCAATTTTTAGGAGAAGAAAACAGAAAAATATAATCTGTTTTCTTCGCTCCATAAGACGCACAGACTTTCCACCCCCTTGTTTTGTGGGAAAAAAATTCGTCTTATGGTGCGAAAAATACGGTATGTCAATAAGAAGACTTAGACCACCATCTTTGACCTTGAGATGCAACTTTCTACTTGCAAATTTACAGAGCTTCCTTCCATATCTGTGCATTTCTACAGCCAAAGGGTTGTACAGAGTTTGACCACTGGTGTTCCATCTTTTGCTCAGCTATGAAGGCTGGACTGGTTGGCCTTAGATTAAAGGCTCAGAATACCTCACAAATATGTTTCAAGAAGAAGGAATTGAGGATAAAATTGTTTTTGGAACTCTTGAGACTGTTGGGATGAAAATAAGATTGTGAAGTGAATAAAATAAGTGAATGTGAGGACGTGACCAAGATGTATTCTTTTCATTCCCTGGGAAAGCTACTATTTTCTGCTGACTTGGTGATTCTTGGAGGCACGTTCTAAAATGGTCCTTTTCTAAGTTCTGCTACCTTCCAAGCATGGCTGTAAAACTAAAAGTGTGTGGCTTTGAGGTCCATACAAGACCGTTTCTATTAGTTTGCTTTGCAACTAGAAATGTGTTGCATGGAACTGGACTGTGCTTTGCAGTCTGGGGAGCAGATACACTACAGCTTACTTCTGAGTAGACACACAGAGATCTGAGCAGATGCTTGAGGGGAAAATGTCCAGATTTCCAAGAATGGCATCTGCTCCTGTCACTTTGCTTTGGCTGCAGCCAGTTTTCTTAAGTGGTAAAATGTAACTCCTAAAACTCTTCTATTGAGAAGCATTCCTTACTCCTAGAACAGATGATTTTGGGTTCAATGGAGGAATATCTTGTCAAGACATTATTTTTTTAAAACTCTCTTCCTACAAGATGCAGCCTTGCCTATGTGTTTTTGGGCTGTGCCCCTCTCTCACCGATAACTAGATGTTCTCCAGACACTTTTCAGCAGATGGATCCACCGTGTCCTAAGGACTCAGCAGGAAAGCTTTAGTGACAAGCTTTTGGAATGCATTTTCAAAACAGGTATTTTTAGGAGTCTTTTGGAGACCTGGCAACTTCCATGCTTCTCTCTCTCTCTGCTTCTTTGTCTGGAGTTGCTGTTTCAGAGATGTCACCAAAATGGGGTATAATTGTGGCCTCCTCCTCCCAGGATCCACCCACCGATCTCTCCTACACCGAGAAAAAGGCACCCCTGCTGTGCTTTGTAGAGAGAAGGGGAGGGAGAGTATACAAAGGGGAACATTTTGAACTTTGCCTGGAGAGTGGAGAAGTTGTGAAAATTCACATTATAATGTAATGACACCCTGCATTGCAAGAAGGAAGATTCAACATTTCTGAAAAGGCGGTGGTGTCCATATTTAGCATCTATACGCCTTATGATAGACCCAATCCTGGTAACCTTACAAATTCTGTACCCACAGAATTTCTTACCTTCTTGCAGCATTACTCCTAGTAGTGCTGGAAAGTAGTGTTATAGCTGCCAGTGCAGTGTTTTGACATTGATGCCTGGTGTGGAATGAAACCAGTTCTGTAACTATTGTAAGAAACATTACTGTAATAGAGTTAAGGGGAGAAACCATAACCCTGTGGTAGAACTTCTTGCATGGAGATCTTTCCAGGTGTTGCCACAGCATCTGGATGCAGGTTACAGGAAGTCCCAGTTTGGTCAGCTGGCACTAGCCAGGGATTATGGGATTTATAGTACAACATATGGAGGACACTGGGCGAGCAATGTTGGGTGTAGACCATGAAGAGATGGGTTGAGCATATATATGATTTCAGAAAAAGCTCCTTCCTTCCTTCCTTCCTTCCTTCCTTCCTTCCTTCCTTCCTTCCTTCCTTCCTTCCTTCCTTCCTTCCTTCCAAAAGCCTAGACTTAGAGAGGCCGTGGCTATGATGTCATATCCAGTGTTGAGGTCATTTGCTAATATGGCATCAGGACAGCCTTGCTTTGCTATGATCTTCAGACCTTCCCTTGAGAGACCTTACCCTCTGATCCAGGGGAACAGCATCCTAGCCAGAACTAGTACTGATGTCTTTAGAATATCAGAATTAAAAATAGTGTCATTAATGGAGCTAGTACCAATACATACAATTAATAGTCTTGGATCAAGAGAGGGAAAGAGAGAGAGACCCTCAATTCCTAGTGCTTCTATGTAATGCAAGGTGAGCGTCCAGGTCTCTAAACAGAAACAAAAGGGAGAAATTCTGCATTACTGATTATCTCTTTGTATTGTGAGCTTCTCTCTCTTTTTTGGCTCCTTTTTAAAACCTTCATTTTCAAATAAAATAGAAAACCTATGGAAAACTCTGCAGACAATCCCACTGGGCTTTGGCAACCATATCTCATTGTCTAGTGCAAGCACCCCCCATGAATCATGGATGGTAGTGAAGTTTTCCCACCGTGACAAAATGGTTCTTCTGCCTCCCTAATATCTTCCTCCTTCCGAAAAGGGTGATAAGTAGCGATGGGCATGAACTGGTTTGTAAAGATGGCAGCACAGAAGCTGCTGTTCCCCTCCTCTGACTTAATCAGCCACTCACCAGGCCCAGCTTGCTTGCTTTTCCCACCTCCTTGGCGAATCTCCCAGTCACAAGCAAGAGCCCAAACTTCTTCTCTGCCCTACCCTTGTGTCTAAGTGGGAGATCAGCCAAGAGGGCAGGACGGAGATGCCTGGCCTGCTTCCAAGACTGGAAGATCAGTTGAGGAGGTGCAGGAAGCTAGCAGCACCTGTGCTGCTGCCATTTACAAACTGGGATGAACTGGGATGAATTGGTTCATGCCCATCTCTAGTGATAAGCCACTCTTTCAACAAGAACAGATCCAATCATGATCGATGCTCAGTGAGCACGTCGCCGGATGAGCGATGTTAGACTATTGATGGCTGAGGACTATAATTAAAAAGCTGATGATACCTAAATATCTGATTATTTCACTCATCCCTTTTGCTCCTCTAAACGTGTGTTTGTTTGGTATTTTAATTGAAAATAAACAAAATCAGGTGCAGCATTCCGTTTGCGAAGACGGAGACGCATGAAATGTAATGATAACGGGTGACTTCTAAACAGCGGAGGAAATTATAGTCATCGTCTGTGTGGGACAGGAACAAACACCTCTTAATTGTACTTCATTATAACGTACCTTGTGTGGCACAGTTGTATATATTAATTATTTTTAAAAATCATGTTGGAGAGAGAAGGAGCTTTACAATGCTTTCCCCTCCCCCCCTCCTCACCACTGTCTTGAGCAGGATGAGAGAACAATATCAACTGTCATCTCCTGAAGGAGGTTTCAAAGGCAAAATCATAAAGAATGAAAGGCTATTATGAAAGAATAGGGAGGGAGAATGCTTTGATTTGAACAGATTTCTTCCTATTAATGTTTGAGGTTCTCTTTTCTTTTCTTTTCTCTCTTTTTTTTGGGGAAAAAAGTATATATCCCTCTGGATTGTTTTGCATGGATTCTGTGGAGATAACATTGCTCTTTGATTATTGTATCATATAGCACACAGATTAGGTAGCTAATTATTATTGGCGGGGTTCGAGGGGGTTGGTTTATTGTGGCAGGGGGGAAAAACATACATTTCAGCAGCCCTCTGGAGCTTGGAGGTAACATTTGAGTGAGGTGGAGAAAATGCGCACCAGGTAGAAGGTAAAGAACCTGATGCAGAGCAAATATACTGTAGCAGAGAGAGAGAGATATTGAGGACATTTTGTCTGCACTAACATGGATAAAAGATTTGCCCAGTGGAACCATACTCTTTCGTCCATCATAACAGCTTCCTTATCTTCTGTCCTTCATAATGTGGCAGCTGAGTAGCAAGGCAGGTAAGAAAGGTATTTCAGCACCAGGGAGAGCTCCCAGAGAGAGAGACACAACCTTATTCCAGCAAGACATGAAACTCATCTGAGATCTGTTGGGGCAGAACCTCATCTCAGGGCTTCCACAAAGCAGGGACTCTTAAAGGACCTGCCCTTTAGCCTTCCAGCAGGAGTGGAGAAGTTGCAAGAGTCCATTGAGGAAATTTCCTGCTCTCGGAGGCACCCTGCCGCCACCCCACCAGGAGAAACAACAACAACAAAAATGGCGAGAAGCCCACATCTCACTTGATATTTTGTTCTCAAAATGGGAGTTGTAACTTATTTATAAGCTGAATTCCCACTCCGCAGCCTTTATCTTTTTTTCCACCCATTTTTCTAAAGAAAGGGGCTCTTTAGGACTACTTAAATGTCAACCATGGGCTTCATGACTCCCCTTACACTCCTCCATTTTTCCCAGAGCTCATTCTAGATATGATGTCAGTGTTAGTTGCTTGCTCCACAAGTTGTGGAGTGCTTGGAGTTGTGCTGTTCCAGTGCTTCAGCTAGACTCAGGACCCATGACTCTTGGTCTCAGCCCACAAGTCTTGAGCACCTTGGTGGCACTTGGGTCTGGTGTCTTCTCTGTAGACACATTTATTTCCTCAGCTTCTGGGTCCATTTCAGAGTGTCATGTGGAATTCTGGGTCATGGCGCAGTGTCTCCCAGCAAAGAACTAAGAGGTGGATGATGATCAGCTTACTTCCAAGTTCATTTTTGGGGCTAATCTTTCTTTTGATCACCTGAGGGACTCAGCTGAACTTCCCTCACATGGTGTTTTGGCAGTAGGATTCTGCCAGGCAGATATTCATCCTCCTGTTTAGGATCCCCTGCACAGAGAGGGATTTCAGCTCAACTTACGTTGGAGTGAGGCCTTTCAAACTGGAAGAATTTTCTAACTTGTATTCCCAGCCAGTAAATGGGGCAATATCTGATTTGCTGCTCTGTTAAACAGAAGATAAATTAAAGAGTTAAACAAATCAAACTGTGTCTCCAAAGATAAATAGAAGCATTGATGTAAGCATGGAGACTGTGCTCAGGATGACATGTTGATCCTCCTGAAATTATCTCCTGTAACTGTATTGTACGTGTGGAAAAATCCTACTGAAATCTTGAAATTCTCAGAAATCAAACAGAAACATAATACAGTTAATATTACATTTCAAGAGATTGTGCAACTCTTTGACTTTTTACATGCTGTACTGTGGCATTCTCAATGCCAGACATGTTTTGCTTATGATTAATGAATGACTCACCTTTTAAGCAATGTTTGATTCAATTCATGCTCCTCTATGAATTTGAAGAGATCACAGTTTGGGGCCTTTGAGGGAAAATTCCTGTACGTGTGTCAAAAAGTTAATAAGTCAATAAGACTGAGTTTATAATGCAAATAGCGATAACCTAGAAGTGAGGACCAAAAACACCCGGAAAAGTACTTTAGCAAGAGTTAACAAGATCTCACATGTTTGAAAAGCCATCACCCTTAGGTTTTCTGGCAAAATCCAAACTCAGTGCTGTATTTTCCAGGAACTTTTACCCAGTGGTCAACTTTGCTTGCTTCTGGTACCTGTAGTGGAAACTTGTCTTATCTGGAAAGATAAGCAGAGCCAGGACTGGTTTAGTGCTTGAACAGAAGACCGCCAGGAAATAGCTGACACTTCAAGTAGAGGTAGGATGGATTCTTGCTTGAAAACCTGGAAAGGTACAGTGGTGCCTCACTTAACGACGATAATCTGTTCCAGGAAAATCACTGTTAAGCAAAAACATCGTAAAGCGAAAAAAAGCCAAATGAAACGCATTGAAAACCCCTCAATGCGTTCCAATGGGCTAAAAACTCACCATCCAGCAAAGATCCTCCATACGGCAGCCATTTTCGGTGCCTATATAGTGAGGAATCTGTCCCTAAGCACAGTGGGGAGCCATTTTAAACACCCGGCGGCCATTTTGAAAACCCGACGATCAGCTGTTTTTGATCATTGTAAAGCGAAAATGGGTTCCCGAAGCAGGGAACCGATAATCGCTAAGTGAAATTCCCCCATTTAGACCATCGTTTTGCGATCACAATTGCGATCACAAAAACATTGTTGTAAAGCAGATTTGTTGTAATGTGGGGCAATCGTTAAGCAGGGCACAACTGTACAGTCAATTGATGGTACAATATTGCCCCTCTTAATACTGCCCCATTTAGCACTCTCCCACCATAACATGATCTTCTCCACCCTTGCAAGAGCCATTCATTCTTTCTTTTTTGGATCTGCTCTTTGGGGCTTATCTTGTTTGCATGAGTAGGGTTGCCAAGTCAATAACATTTTATTTCTTGAGTCTGAGGGCCAAAATCTCAAACTGATGGGCCATGAGATGTCGTGGTATGGGCCTCTGTAAGGCCAGGCAAAATTTGTAAAGGGGTAGGAACTGATTTCAGCTGGCTGTTTGTGGCACTGAGCTCACAACCCTATCGAGAATCAAGGATTCTTACCATAGTGAAAAGGGAGCGCTCTAACTCCCTCTTTCTGTTTCCACTCTCCCAAAGGAAGTGATGAGTCCCTAAACTGGAACTGCTGGGTAGCTCTGTGGCTTAGGTATCTGACTATGGTGCCAGAGGTTGGGGGTTCGATTCCCCACTGGGGCTCCTTGTCAGGAGCTGGACTTGCTGATCCATAGGGGCTGTTCCAGCTCTGCAGTTCTATGATGATGATGATGATGATGATGATGATGATGATGATGATGATGATGATGATGATGATGATGATGATGAAAAAGCACAATCTGCATTTTCTGGGAGTCTCTCTATTGTGATCCGGGACCCCTGAAATATGGGTTGGTTTCCAATTCACATGGCGGGTACTTCACTAAGAATATGCATGTTCCCATCTCTCTGCATATTCTTGCAACATAAGCATTACTCTGGCAGTGGGGAAAAGTTGCTTTTTTTCTAGACTAAAACTTTCAGAACAAAACTTTCTAGCCACAGACAAGCTGATGGGAGGTTGTATTCCACTGATATTTCTATAGGTATGTTCTAAGCATGTATATACATCCCTCCATCTATAAACAGAGTTCACTCTTGGGGTCGGAAGGTTAGATGCTGCTGGTATTATGGAACAAACCTAAACCTTTTTTCCTCAACAGATATAATAAACCCCTTCCTGCTTTGTATTTTTGTTTTAGGCTGATTTTTTTTAACAGTCACAAAGTAAAGAAACCAGGCGCCACCCTGGGGGGGGCGGAAATGTCCTTTTTTTTGTACTGATACCAGAGTATCACATCCAGTTTCTTGTTGATCAAACACATGCAATTTGCTCACCTCTTAATTGTTTGGGAACCTCATGTTCCATCGCTGAGTTTACAGTTCATTATTCTTCGCAGCCTGTATGATTCAGGGTAATTTACCTTGATATTTGTGTTGCAAAGTTCAGTGGTTTATGGAGAATACTTTGTGTCATCAGTTTAACATTGGGGGGGGCACCGGGGAAAGAGAGGTAGATGCAACTTCAAGAATGATTACTAAATCCGGCCTGGCCTTTGCTCTTCAGTTTGCTTCATATTGTGGTTTTATGTTTTTCCACAATTTCCTCAGAACTATTTGTCCTCTAGTTATTAATCTATAACTAAACATTGTCCTCAACATTCATTGAAGAGAAAAAGTTTGGAATAAACCCAGAGCTATTATCTCGCCTTACAAAAGGTGCGTCAAATTATTCTGACCCTGTATTCAAAGTCGCATTTTCCCCGAGGTTTCCCTGAAGGACGCTTGTTGTTGTTTTTTGGAGAAACTAGTTGCTAATTCAGGAAGAACTGTTCGCCTGTTATTAATTTATTCATTTTTATTTATTTATGTGCTGCCATTCTTCCCACGGAGGACGTGAGGCAGCTCATAATCAATTAAACTGTATACCAATCACTGCTAAAACACCATAAGAAACTATATTAAATTAACTAAGCATCTAACAATATCAAAACCACCATTAAAAACAATTCAAAACATTTAAAGATCTGTAAATTCAATAAATACAGCATCTCCCAAATCCTCACTTTTTGCTTATGAGCAGAGATGGGCACTCCAGTTCGGCGGTTCGTGTTGGTTCGTTGCTTGGATGAACAGCTGTTTGGCGGCTTGCAGCCCCGCCTCCAGCGCCCTGGATTCCCTGCCCCGCCTCCTCTGGGCACTGCCTCTGAGGGTGTGTCTGACAGAGGAGGCGGGGCTGGGAAGAGCCAAGCACCTATTCATCCAAAGGATTTAAATTTAGGATGTTTAATCACAGATATTAAAATGACTGGACTATGCACCATATCTTGGGGCAGGTGTGTGTGTGTGTGTGTGTGTTTTGCCTCAGGTGGCAAAATATTGTGGTCCACCCCAGCTACAAACCCTACCTGAAATATCCCAAGAAAACACTTTCCTCTAAATACAGTCCCAGCACCCAATCACCACTGGCTTTGTGACTTTAGGATAAGGAAAATCAGAGTCATTTGTTGAGTTGACCTGTAATACCCAGTTACGTTCTTTGACTTGTTGACATCTTCCAGGTTAAGTTTCTTGAGAAGTAGTTGAGTTACTGTCTCTTTTTTTAAACTGAAGACATATGAGATGACTCTGCCTTTACAACCTTTCGGATCTAACTGGTGTTGCTGCTTAGTTCAATAACCTATGATAAGTAAGGGTTGAAGGTATGGTTCACCAGGCACCATTACCCAGAATTCAAGCCAACAAAATTGTTGTTCTAGACACCTCAGTCCATGACATTCTAGCAACAGTGTGATCCCACTTGTGACAAAAGCATGTCAAAAGGTTGCATCCTCACAGTTTCTTGCAAACATAGACAGCCAGCATGATGTTAAAGGGTTCCACTGGCCTTCAGGAGATCTGAGTTCAAATCTCCATTCAGCCATGGACTTATGTGGGTGATCTTAGGCCATTCACATTTTCTGAGCCTGACCTGCATCAAAGGGTTATTGAGAAGATCAATTGAGTGTAGACTCCTTGAGCTTACCAAAGGACTGTTGGGATATAACTTCATACAACAGCAACAGCAATAATATAACACATCACAGTAAGCTGCAGCTTCCACCAGATTTTCACCAGATCCCCAAAGGTCTTAAATGAAATATTAATTTCCTATGTAAAGATTTTTTCCCCACCCCCAAAAGGTTCTAATATAAATGAAAAGAGCAAAATCACAGACCACTGGTCTTTACTGAAAGGCAGGTGGGTATAAAGTTATGTGAATACTTACAAACCTAGCGCTTGACTTAAAATATATAAAAAAGTGAGTTTTATCCCCATGTTAACACAACCAATTTTCAGCTGGTTAATTTGTAGTGGGACAATCCAGCGCAAAATGGAAGCCCCATCACTTAATGAAGCGTGTATGCATAAGTTACCATTTAAGTTTTTGCTGAAGTTTCTGGGCACAAAACCTAGAAGAAGCAATAATTACATCTCTCTCCTCCCCTTCTCCTGCAAATTCCCACACATCTGAGTTCCAGAGGCTTCTCCCTCCCTCGGTTTCTCCCTCTCTCCCAACTTCTGTTAACTCCACCTGTTTCTAAGACATGTCTGTCTCCGATGCTTGTTAAGTAAATGATTATTGTAAGGCTAGAGAGACACGGTCAATCAAATTAACCCCTTTTGTCTGAAGCCTCCAATGGTCCCCTTCATTTGCCTAAATTCTGCTCCTTTGGAGATTATATATGTATACACATATTTTTTTCCCCCTCTCTCTCCCCAAAGGCTCAAGATTCATCACATTAGCCAAGTGTAACCTGAGAGGGAGGAAGCTTTAGAAACAGCAGGGGGTCCTGAGGGACCCCATTGTTTTGCTAATCAAGATTATTGCAGCCATTCAGACATGGAAGCAGGGGCCTAGCTGACAAATTTTGTCAGCTTCCCATGAAATAGTTCTGTCAGCTTCATGTGAGGGGGCTAATATTAACATATAAATGAAGCTTCTTCCACTGCCCGCTACCCCACCCTCCATGCTCACCCTTTAATGGATGCAGAGAAAATATAAACACACACACACATACAATTCTGGTGTTCAGCCAAGTTTTTTTCCCACCTTAGTCTAGGTTTCTTTTAAAAAAAGGCCTATAAGTAAGGGAAAGAGTCTTTTTTAAAAATCCCACATCTCTCTCTCTCTGTCCCCCTCCCTTTAAACCCCCAAAGTAGCCAAGCTGCAGTCTCCTGCTGATAGCAACAGGGCCTCTGATTGCAACTGCAAAATGTACAAATGGCCCCTGATGAATACAAGCGTTAGACCTCCGGTGATGACTGGGTGCTGTTGGCTTGAATGTTTTTATAGTTCGGGTCGTGGAGTCGAAGGGGGGGGGGAGCTGCCCTGCCTTCCCTTGGGGGGGGGTCAACAGCATGAAACTTTTTTTTTCCAGGAACGAGCATGAATATCTGGAAAGGGAGGCTTCGACTTTCCTTCCTTGAACTTTGCTTTGATGTGGGGGATTACTGCCCCACGCACAACGCCTCCCTCTTCCCAACCCCCTAACCTAACCCCCCCACCGACCCTACTTGTTTTCCTCACCCTCCAAGTATATACTGGGGGAGCTGCTTAACATCTCTAGGGGGCTTTCCCTCCTCCCAACTGATTTCTGGAAGTGGCTCCATGGCAGTATCCGCGCAACAGCTCAGCGAATGACCCTATCGAATAATCGTGACGCGCACTGTTCCCTGGAGCAATAAATATGAACTCTAAAATCTCCTGACTGTGCCATCAAATTCCAGAAAAATAGAGAAATGCAACCCCACAGTCTGTGTAAAATCAAAAGACGCTGCTAGGTAATATGAAGAAATGAAACACAAGGCTTCAGGTCCTTGGGAAGTCTTTATTAGGCTGGGCATTAGAAAATCATAGAATCATAGGATCAAAGGATCATATAATCTATCATAGAATAATAGAATACTGAAGTTGGAAGGGACCTATAAGGCCATCAAGTCCAACCCCCTGCTAGATGCAGGAATACAAATCAAAGCAAAAGCAGGGAGACGTCCAGAAGCCATTCTGCCAATTTATAGCTTGTGTCAGGGGAGATGTAGCTACTTAAGTTCCAAAGCATCATCATGACCATGTGCTATCAAGTCAGTTGTGACTTGGGCTGACCCTTTCCAGCCAGCTAGTTCCAAAACATAGATTGCCATTTTTAAGAGACAGTTTGGCTGTTATCAACTTGCAGTGACCAGGATACAGAACCCACAGTCTATCTCCTGCCCTACAAAACAAAGGTTTTTTAAAAACTTCTTCTCCCTCCTCCTTCCACAAACAATAAAACCACTTCTCGGTTTTGTAACATCCAACTTGTTAGGACGTGTTCAGAAAGATTCCAGCTTGTCTCCCCTCCTCCCCCAATTTTGATTCCATCTGATATTTTTGTAGCCCAATAAACACATTTCGGCGCTTCAGGTTTATAGAGTTTTTAATCTATCGAAAACAATGTCATCTTTTTGGCTTTTCCTTCCTTTTCATCTTAGCCACTGCAAGAAAGGATGACTCCCCCCCCCCACTACAAAAGGCAAGCCAGATTTTACTTTTAAAATTATAAAGGCCCAATTCTGATTCATACCCTCTTTTCATCTCACACGGCTCTCCGGAGAGAGAGCACAGTCTCTTTATCTTAATCTTTTTCCCCCCACTTCCCCTCCCTTTTCTCTTTCTGTTTCTCTCTCTCTCTCTCTCAAGTTGGGCGAACTTGTGATTTTTGTAATCTGCAAGTCAGCAATATTGGCTGTTTGATACTAAATTAGCTCCTGAATAGCAACGCTGGGGCCGCTTTTGTGTGGAGGGTGTACGCATCAGAGGTGACTCTGGTGGGAAGTTCAATAGGCTTTCCAAAGCCCCCCGGTTTAAATAGAAGGCATCCTTCAATCACGATCCGTTCTTGCTGTTTGAGGGACAATCAGATTACTCCTTTGTGCCCCAGCTGTGACAATGCTCAGAAACATGAATGAAAACTTGGGCAATGGGTTCTCCCTTTGGATTACATCAGTCTTTGTGTTTGTTAGCCTAACATGAAAAATACACTTACGGGGGAGAGTCTCGGCCACCAATGAGATTATGACAAAAACAAGGCTTTGGAAACTGTCGGACTCAATGCACGGATCTTGCCAGCAAATTTCCTTGGAATCCATTTGCAGCAGTGCTCAATGCTCGGGATATAATGTAGTCAGAATATTTATTCTACGCTAAAATAACATGCGTAGGATTGCCCGACCATGCAATCTGATGTGTGTGTTCACTCAGAGTAAATTCCTAATTTGCTCTACTCCCAGGTAGGAGTGGACAAATGTTAAGCCCGATTTGATTCCTCTTCTTCTTTTTTCTTAGTACTGTATATTATTCTTTGCATATTATCTGAGATTTATGTCATGTTTAATTTACTCTGGATGTAAACCTCCCACAGTAGTAGCACTAATTGGGAGGTATACAAGTTGATGAAACTGACTGACTAACTAACTAACTAACTAACTAACTAACTAACTAACTAACTAACTAACTAACTAACTAACTAACTAACTAACTAACTAACTAACTAACTAACTAATTTTTTCTGCCTGCTATTAATTTGTTCCGTTCTTGGTTTAGTATTAGATTAAGACGATCTTGTTTTGTTTCATTTTCAGTGGCATAAAAATTTGAACAATTTTTATGCTCATTCTTCAAATAACACAAATTTCCACAACCTTCTTTTTTATTATTATTATTATGGGCATTTTGCCGAGAAAAATGCAGATCTGTGAACCTTTGTAAAATCTCTGCCCCCTGCCTGAATAAGATGGTTTGGTGTGCATTGTTTTATCCCCCCCCAAAAAAAACAGACCTGTTTTTACACTGGCTTTTAAAGTACGTATTATTTTAATGTAACGAACTGTGAAAAGGTTCGTACAAATGTACGAAATGTACAAAAAGTTCAGATTTCAGAGTCTAACAGTGTTTGGGATCCTGCTTCATCAACTAACTGACTCTTTGTTTGTTTGTAGTCTACCCTCCATGCCTCTCATGTGGATCCAACCGTTTGTACTTTGACCTCAGATTTGCTTTATATTTCCAGTTAGACTAGGACCATACAGGCAGGATTCCTGAAAATTGTGAGGCCATGTGGAAACTGCAAATAATGATACATTTGTTTAGTGTGGTTTACAAAAAACAACAGATTACAGTGATGGACAAGAAGCAGCAGACGTTCTTCAATGTATGCTGCAGCAACACACTATTTTTTAATATAACTAAAAGTTAAACAGAGGACGCACATCTGTTTTTGAAATGCTGCAAGATCAATATTTTTGCCCCAACACATGCACAAAAGAAGATCTAGACAATGGCCAAGATAACACTATGGAAGTAGCCAATTTCTGATCAGAAATAGTCTGGTTATCTTAACATTTTCATTTGTTTTTAATTTTACCTGTATTTCATATATGCCATGTATATTTCATACATAAGTCATGCAATGCTCCAATAAAACAAAGAAACAATAAAACAGATTGCAACTGAGACACACAATGTCTGAAATCCAGTTGTTTAATATAGTAAGTTGTAACTCAAGTAGGCCTACTGCATCAATGGAAGTTACATAGGAGTTGACTTTTCAAATCACTGATTCAATGGGTCTAGTTGAGACTTACTACGCTAAGCAACAGGATTTCAGTCAAAGTGTCTGTGTGTGTTTCTATGCATGACATAAAACTTTTGACAAGACTGACATCATCATAATAATATTACCATTATCCTCATCTTAGAACTGGAGAGCTGGAAGGGACCCTGTAGATCATCAAGTCCATCTCCTCTCAAGGAGGCACTGTGGGGAAACTGAACTCCCAACCAGATGCCTAAAACACTGGACTATCTTTGATGCAATTCCTTGCAACTCATGGACTATCTAATGAAGTAGTTTGCTTATTTATTTAGCACATGTGTCTGCTAAACAAATCCTCTGGGTCTTTAGGATGCCGTGAAGACGGCAGTTTCAGTCCAATAAAACAACTTCTGGTGGTTGTTGTAGGTGTTTCAGACTCTTTGGCCATGTTCTGAAGGTTTTTCTTCCTAACGTTTCGCTAGCCTCTGTGGCCGGCATCTTCAGAGGACAGGAGTTAGAACTCCGTCTGTGTTCTAGTGTAGTGTGTGGGATAGTTGAGGACCAGAGCACAGACAGAGTTCTAACTCCTGTCCTCTGAAGATGCCGGCCACAGAGACTGGCGAAACGTTAGGAAGGAAAACTTTCAGAACATGGCCAAAGAGCCCAAAAAACCTACACCAACCATCAGATCCCGGCCATGAAAGCCTTCGAGAATACAAAACAACTTCTCCAGGCTGTTTCTGAGAACGAAAGTTCCTCCCACAACACACATGCACAAAGATTAAATAAGGTTGCTTTCAAAAGAGTCTGTTTCTTCCCAGATCTCACCTGAAACTCCTCCCTCAATGCTCACATAGAATCCATGTGCAATACATCTAGATGGGAGCCAGAGTATTTAAAGCTATCTCCTGTGCCAGACAACAGTTAGAACAGCGAATGGGATATGTATTCGTACGCAAAATCCACAGCGCTGCTCATTGGACCCACTTTGCCTTCAAAAGGCTGGACCAAGCCTTAGCCTCGGCGCAGGGAATGACCGCTTACGTGAGCGATGCCTTATTAATATGATGATTCAGCCACTTCCCGATAAGGAGAACAATGAAGGGTCAACGCTTCGGCATCCCTTACAGGAATTAATGAGAAGACGTTGCTGGTAATTTGGGCCACTGCAAATGTTTACACTGAAGCTGAACAGCTCTTGTGGGAGGCATCCTCCATCCGCCGTTGTATGTCCTCAAGTAGAGCCGGCTCTAACATCAGACAAGGTGAGGCATTTGTGACAAGCATCTGACCTTGGGTGCAAGGGATTAAATCTTTGATTTTTGGAGTGGGGAAGGGATGCAAATCTGAACTTACATGATGGGTCATGACTGGAGCAGACAGCTGCTGCTCCAAAATTGGGGGCCAAGGCTCCCACCCAAAAATTTCAGCCCACAAGCCACTCATGCTTGTTTGTCTCTCTTACATACAATAATGAGAGATACACACACACCCTTGTAAGGTCCCTTCCAGCTCTGTGGTTCTAAGATTTGTTCTTATTCTTGTGGAAGTGGCTGACATTACATCAGCTGGGGAAACAAGGCAAAATGTCAGGAAGGGTTGAGTTCAAATCCTACTACTCCCACACATACCACAATATATTGGCTTCAGAATGTGGCTTGACTCTGAGATCCTTCCCACTTCTGCCACCTGCAGAAGATATAACCACCACTGGCCTCCTCTACTGGGTCATTGTACAGGGTTGTTGTAAGGTAAGTTGAGTCCACTGTATTCAGGGCCTTTCACATCTTATTACTAAAGGCCCATCAGTATTCACATGTTACATGCTTCCCTGAAATTGGATATAGATGAATTTCATTTCTCCTCACCCTGCTTTCCACCAACTTTTTCTATAAAGCTGTTTGCACAGTGTCCCAAATTCTGAATAGTAATTTCTAGGGGGAGGATTTCTGTGACATGTCATATTTTTTCCTGCAACCTATGCTTGAGCTTATTTATATGTGAGTTTGAACATGTTTATGAGTAATCTGGTGAGAAAGGTCAGATTGCTCATCAATATGTTTGAACTTGTTTAGGGATTCAAATGTAGGTTGCAGAGAAAATGTGAAATGTCACAGAAATCCTTCCTCTAGTTCAATAACTTCTGTCTTAATCTTTCTTCTCTTTCACTCCATCCCTTCCCCCTCCCCTTTTTTTTCTTTCTGGTGTGTCTTCACTGTAAGCCTATCTCAGCTTTCTCTTTGCTGCTGTTCTTTCGGGATGAAACGAAGAACGAATGTCCAAGCTGCTAAGTTGTTATGCTACACCCACAAAGAGAATAACTCCTTAAATTTTAAGAAGGAGGTTAGAGAAGGGATGCAAAGATGATGTGAATACACAGAAGTGAATTTTCATTTATTACCGGAAACCCACATGTCCGTCGTGAGACTCTGAGTTCATCTGTCTGCATTAAGGGTGGCAGTAAATGAATGAATGAATGAATGAATGAATGAATGAATGAATGAATGAATGAATGAATGAATGAATGAATAAATAAATAAATAAATAAAGGGGAGGTGAGTTTTCTAGCTGACAAAATGCTTTTGAGAGTTTTGTTTTTTCATCTACTCTTATGCAAATGTTAGGGAGATGAAATGGATTTGCAATAGCTAAGAGTCCTATCAGAATGCTGAATGAATGGAAAACTGAATGGACCACAGTGTGCCTGTCTGTGCTCGGAATCTCAGCCTCAGTGTGTGGCCATTTCCTCATGGCGGCAAACCTTCACTCGGTGCGATGTCTGAACTGCGTTGTAGATTTTCTTTGGTGGGTTTCCTTGCAAGAGATCTTATTTCCATCAGACCAACAGAATCAGTTTGGAAAGCCTTTGCAGACATGGTGTACAGGGCGTGTGCATGTTTTGTTGGTGTGTGTGTGTATGTGGTTGTGTGTGTGCGTGCACATGTGTGTGTGTGCGTACACGTGTATTTAAAAAAGATAATTGTCTGAATGTTACCTGTGGTCTGCAAAGAAAAAAAAAGAATTTTTTTGTTAAAAAAGGAAGCTTTTCAGGATTCAGGTTTCTGGTTTTTGGTCCGCTGATCACTTACATTCTGTTTTATTCAGATGTTCATGTAAAGAGGAAAATAACAAAGGGGGAAAATATTGTAATTAACATGGAATGCCTGCACTTGGTCAAAGCTAGAAGCAAATGATTTCCAGTGTATGTTTATAATTACATAATGTATTTCAGATGGCGACTCAGCAATAGTACGTCTTGCCTCCAAAGCTGGGCGCAGTTCTTAGCCTAATGTGCTCTTTTATGGTTTTTCCCTCACTTTTGCGCTTTTAAATTTTTAATTAAATTGCCTTTTCCTTTCCTATTGATTAGAAAAATCTTTGCAGAGGGACAGGACCGGCGGCCGCTTTATACGGCTTTTGAGGCATTAAAGGCCGGCTAAAAATGTACGGACATTTTAACAGCTCTTTGCGCTCTTCCTCTGCTTTTTATTTCAGTGGGACATAAACCTCGGGAAGCTAAAGAACTGGAAAGGGGTAGAGTAAAAACAAAAGGTAGTTTGGGAAACGACATATCCCAGGAGATCTGGCGGAGAACACATCAGAAGCTGTGGCATAATTACCACTCCTTCTTGAGGTACCAACCAATGAAAGAACATCATGGATATTGGCAAAGTTTTTCATCCTGAATATTTATTTATTTAAAATATTTTTACCCTACCTTAAAAAGGACCCAAGGCAGCTGGAGAGCTTGGGTGGTTGGGTGTCTGGCTGTGGAGTCAGAGGTTGGGGGTTCGATTCCTCACCGGACCTCACAGGAGATGAGCCAGCCTATGTAGCCTTGGGCAAGCTGCACATTCCCAGAGCACTCCCAGCAGAAATAGCATTGCTATGACTGTTGCTATTGCTGTCAGGGTTCATATTGCATTCTGCCTATATCCAAAGATCTCAAGGCAAGGGTCTAACAACAAAGTGCTGTTAGACAACTCGCGGCATAAGGCTGCAATCTGGAATAGTTAAACAATTTAAAGCAGTTGAATATAAAACCCTCTGCCCTATAGAGAGCAAAACAGATCACTAGCCAGATCAAGCTGTGTTTTTATCTATGGCTATCACTGGGCCCCTGAACGATTTGGTGAAAGCAATGACAGTGCCAATTAGTGGTGGGCACGAACTGCCAGTTATATGCCAGGGTAGCATTCCACTACCAAGGTCAAGACACCATGGGCCACCAAGAAATCACCACCATTGGTTAAGAAGAGATTATACAGGAGTCTCAGACTCATTGGGACAGAAGTCAGAAATGTTTAATCATTTTTTAAAAAATCTTAGCCTTAAGTGGTGTAAGTTACATCAACAGGATTCCTAACGTTGTGTGCAGCTACTCTGTTTTCTTCTTCTCTTTGTGGGATCAGAGGGGGAGAAGTCAGCAAAACCACAAAGAGGGGGGGGGAGAAAAGAAACAGGAGGGCCCCTTTGATTTTGCACAGGTGGCAGTTCAGAAAGACAGCCTATACAGAAAAAATCAGCCAAGACAATCGTTACGATATAATCAGCTTGAGTGCAGTTAGGGGAACCCAGACAGGTAAAGCCACCAGAATCAGCACACAGTATGGAGATGCTCATTAAGTGAAATCGACAGGCTGAAACAGTAGAATCAATGGATGGCTGATCCTGCAAAGACACATCCATGTCGTCTCACAGAATAACAAAGGAGGCAGAACCAGCAGCCAAACCTTCCTTAATGTAGAACAATTGTTCCTTCAGGAATAGCAAATAAGGAGCTGGGTACCCTCGAAGCCTACGTAAATTTTCGCATCGGACACTGTCGGAAGCATTTCATCTACATCCCCTATTTCTCTTTGCTACAGCTCTATATCAGAAAGAAAACATTCCAAAAAAACGGTGAACTTTGGAAAGGATAATAAATAGTTGTCTGTTTCTCACCAAGGTGAATGGAAAGACGCCATTTGCTGTGCATAAAATTCTCAGGTTTTTTTTAAGGTTTGTAGGATCTGTAGTCCAAGCTGTAGAGAGAAGGAGAAGGTGTGAGATTACTGTTGTTGGAGTTTTTACAACCTCGCATGCTGCCTATGTGGCTGGGAACGACTTTCATAGGCTGGGATGACTGTCAATCTATCTAGCAATAATCAATTGTTCCTTCCAGCCTCTGAATTCAGAGTGCTTCACCTCTCTGCTGAGTGTTTCCTTTTCTCTCTCTTTCGTCTCTTGAAAACAGTCTTTGTTTTTGCTGTTGATCTTTCACAATTGGAAGTAATCAAACCTTTTTACTCTTTCTCCTGCAAATGTCTCAGAGTGAGTTGTTTAGGCTTTAAGTGCCAGTAAATAAGAAAGGGGTGGACTATTTGGAGAACGTGAAGCTATTATCCTCTTTGACTCTACTTCTGCTAATTAAAAGGAATTTTAATTTAAATCCAAAATTCTGTTTAAAACTTTTTCAGAAGGGGATGGTGTATCCATTACAACAATTTAAAGAAGTTACCCTTCTTTGGACTACAGCTCCCAGAATGCTTCAAGAATTTTTGGGAATTGCAATCGAGGCTAGGGTTGGCTATAATCTTTATTCCAATTGACCAGAGGATATTCCATTATGGAGGATGAAAGAAGTTTTATTTGTCTTGTCAAATTTCTGCTGGAGGTCAAATTGATTCTATCCATCTATGACTAAAATCCTGTTTGCACAGGTATGCCTATGTAAGATTGGTAATGTCATGAACCAGGACGATGATTTCAGAAATTAAACATTTCCTCCTTCTGACCTGCCGCTGCATTCTAACAATGAAAAGGATTATCCAGGTGCCATGGGAGTTGTGGAACAAAAGGAGGAAACATTTATTTTCGGGGTAAATCTCCTGTTCTGATGACGTCACCCGTCTTATACAGACACAGCTGGAAAAAACGATTTCAGCTTGGCTCTCAAACCGAATAACCATCTCTCTAAACGACTCCAAATGTCTCAAAATCCATCTTTATCTCTCTGTCTTGCAATCTCTATATCCAAATGTGGGTGGGCATGTTCGTGAGTACATATGCGCCTGCGCACTTTGGGAGCCCCGGAACACCCTGAAGGTCACTTCCATTCAACAGCCGAAGCATTTTGCTCTTCCATTGATACCGATATTTCAGACGCCGCCGGTTTCCCTCTGATAACTTTAAACATCTTATTCATAACGACAAAAGCCCCAACAACTGAAGGGCGAGGATTCCAGGACAGCCTTCAGCTGGTCCCATTGTGTCTGGACATGGTGGGGGTAGGGGGTCAAAGCAGTTGGTGGTCTTACATATCTCGTCCACCCTCCAACAATGCAAGAAATTATGAATGGGGGCTTAAGCCTCCACTCCAAATTCTTCTTTTGTGGGTTTGTCTTTGAGCCTGCCGAGAGGCTGGTTTTACAAGCCGGACCGTTCCTCTTGACCGTTTTTATCAACACGCATACAAAGAATGGAATAACTGGTGGGGAAATTCTCCATATCAGAAATGGCTTTCTCTAATGTGGAAACAGAATTTGGTTTGTAAGCTGCATTTCAGTACTGTGGCCCTATTCATGCAGACCTCGTGAAACCGGTGAAATTTAGCGCAGGAGCTAAATTGCAAAAGGAGTGCAATAACAGAAGAAATTTGGAGAATCTTTATTTTGTCCTCATGTCCTGACAAACGGCCCTGTTGTCATCCAAAGGACACACAGAAAATGCCCCAAACCTCAGTTCTCACTTTAAACAAAAGGAATCAAGTTTCTAGATCTCAGGGATGTAAAAATATTCTCTCTCTTTTTTTTAAAAAAAGTTATAAACAAAAGACACACACAAGTATACATCGAACAATACTTGATAACAAAAACATACATGGCAAATAGAATCATAACTCTAATATACACACTACCTTCAGGTATATATCTTTATATAGATATAGAAGTATATCATCAATGTGTTTCATCTCAGTTTATATCATGTGCCCTGTCTCTTTCCAAAACGTATAATGAATCTTGTGTCGGGTATAGCCTTTATGTTTGGTAAATACCCTGAGTGCTCCCTGGAAGGACAGATCCTGAAGCTGAGGCTCCAATAATTTTGGCCATCTCATGAGAAGAGAAGACTCCGTGGAAAAGCCCCTGATGTTGGGGAAGAGTGAAGGCAAGAGGAGAAGGGGACGACAGAGGACGAGATGGTTGGACAGGGTCATGGAAGTGACCAACATGAACTTGACACAACTCTGGGAGGCAGTGGAAGACAGGAGGGCCTGGCGTGCTCTGGTCCATGGGGTCACGAAGAGTCAGACACGGCTAAACGACTAAACGGACGAACGAACGAAATACATGTGTGCATAACAGCATCTTGAAAACCAAGCTGAGTGGGTTGCTTTAGCTCTTCCATTGGTCTTGGATCTTAACGAGAGGTGGGCATGAACAGTTTGGCAGTTCATGCTGGTTCATTTTTTTGTCCGAGGAGGTGGGGCAAGGAAGCCGGGATGCTGCCTCCGATTGGCTGCCCACTGGAGGAGGTGGGGCTTTGGAGTTTCTTTTCAGATTCTCCCACCCCCCTGGAAAAAAAAAGGAACAGGGGTTGTTGTATTAAGAACCACAACATGCTAGAGTTGTACCTTTATCACTGGAGAAAAAGGTACTGGTGCAAAGCAGAAACTGAGAAGTTACTTTTGGGTATCAAAAGTGCCAGAATCCCCCAAAAGCATCTCTAGACCTGTTGGGAATTGTAAGATCTCTTTCCCCCCTAAAAATTTTTTTAATTTTACAGATTTCAGAACAAATAAATCCTTTTTTAAAAAAGAAAAACATCCTTCCAAACTCTGTTCTGTGGCCTCTCTCTGCACATGTACTTCTAGCTCATCACAATGAGTTTCATCATCATAGTGTCGTGGGACGGTGCTGATTTACGCAGCTTTTGTCCATCCATAGCATTGTTGCCTACATTAAAAAATGTAGAAATTAAGTTTGTTTTGGAGCAGGGGGTGGGTCTGGGGGGGGGATGCTCCTCCTGAAAACAAGAGAGGGAGGTACCCAACCCCAGCACAGTCACAATATATTTTAGACTAAAAGGTCCCCAAGTGAATGGACACTTCTAGCCCAAAAAGTAAGTTTCTCTTATCCCATTCACTCTGCTTAGTACTGATTTCAAGGTACCTCTGTACTCCTTGCTTGCTTGCTTGCTTGCTTGCTTGCTTGCTTGCTTGCTTGCTTGCTTGCTTGCTTGCTTGCTTGCTTCCAAGTCAGATTAGCTTCAGCTTTCCTGTACATGAACCATGTGTTCTTTCAATGCTCTAAATCAGTGGTTCCCAACCTTGGATGTTCTTCGACTACAACTCCCAGAAAACCACAAAGTCCGGGAGTTTTAGTCCAAGAAAATGTGGGGATTCAAGGCTGGGAACCACTGTTTTGATGCCTTTCTGAAGCACCACAATTAATGTTTCCTGTACTGCAACATTACTGAAGCTTCTGATTCTTGAGGTCTGAGGTGGTGGTGGAGGAGGACACCCATAAAGCCACCTTTTTGCATTCCATGGAGGCCCCTTTCCACATGCCAACCATGCGTTCTTGAGTCTACCTCATGTGTAACACATTTACCCCCCCCCTTCTCCTTCCCCTGTTCTGGAAGCCTATAATTCATAGGCAAACAAAGACAAGAGGTGGTTACAGGATGGGGGGGAGGGGAGAAAACCTCCAATGATTTCATAATAAAATGTTGGAACACTTTGATCAGAAGCTCGAAGGAGGTGTGAACCAGCGCTTTAGCAACAGACAGATATTTGTGTAATTGGCCTTTATGTATTGCCAGTTCAGAATAATCACATATAAAAAAGCCCCAACTTACCTCATCTGCCTGGTACAGCCAAGGCATAAATAAAGAGAGAACAATGGCTTTACTATTACTCACTGACTGACTCCCAGCTACATCACTGTATTCTTTATAATTGCTGGCAAGAAGATTAATGTTTTGTAAAATATCAGGGTAAGGTCACAAGCGGGCTGGCGAGGCTGTCTAAACACCAAGAGTTCCCAGCTCCCTCCCTCCCTCCTTCTCATTTTATGGAAATGAACTTAAGAGCATTGTTGCTAATTATTGTGATTTTCAGATGGAGAAAAAGTCTTCTCCATCTTTATAAAAATTCAGCATTTTTGGTGTGATGCTCTGCCCTCTGAGATCCTCACAGGAAGGTTTGCATACACATCCGTTTTCACTGAGATTCAGGACAGGGCTTTATGCGGTGTTTCCTGCTCCTCCCTGGAGCTCGGGGAAAAAATTCTTTTTCTGAGGATCTCAACCCTCAGGATCCTACTTTGGAACAAAAGCTAGAGGCTGGGGAATTCTTAGAGCAGTGGAATTAGAAAAAGCATGATTGTAGACTCTGCCCACTGCTGCTCATGGACCTCACCTACTGCAGAGTTTTAAATTTATGGTTAAACTCCTCTAGCTGTGCAGTGAAAGGGCAGGGATCCACAGAGCAGAACAGCTCAAAATTCTCCGGAGTAGTCCACCACTTTTTCTCATTAACCGGCACTTAAAGTCTACATAACTCACTCTGAGACACTGGTAGGAGAAAGAATACTGTATTTTCCCATGTATAAGACTATACTTTTGTCTAAAATCTTTAGACTAAAAATTGAGGGTCATCTTATACATGGAAGTAAGCTGAGGCGAGAACAAAAATAAGTGGAGGGGAAAGCAGGGATCAAAGCAATCCTGCAGCGCTTTGATCCCTTTTCCCCTACACTTGCTAAGCCCCACTTAGATTTCTTAATTTTGGATTAGAAAAGTCTTATACATGGGGCATCTTATACACGGAAAAATACGGTTAAAGGTTTCATCACTTATGGTTGAACAGATCAGACAGCAAACATGACTTCCTTCCAACAACAGTATTGGATAGGCTGCAGAAAGGGGAAAAGACACAGAGCACAGAGTCCACTCAGAGGCAGGAGGGAATATTGGGTTAGCGCTGGAAAGCTTGAAAGTCATCTCAATCTAGAACGGTCCCTCCCAACCAAACCTACTAAAGTAGCATGCAAGACTGCAAAAACGCCAACATCCATTTCTTGAGCCTTCCACTTAAGAGCCCACCTAGTTGATTATTTTGACCGTTTCAGTCTTCACTGAAGTCAGATAAACTGCTTTTGATGCTAGCACTGTGTTCCTTGCACAAATCTTGCCTTATTTTTGGCTTTGAAGCCAAATTTATAAAAGTCTAATGCATGGAAGAAGAAGAAACTTGGAAGAATTGATAGCCTTCTGCCCTACCACAAAACAAATCAAATCGCACATATACACACACCACAAAACTTCATGCTCAGGCTTCTGTAGAGACCATCTGTCTATCTAACCTCTGCACTGGAACGATGATTTTCAATGTTGAGCTGAAAGAAACTTCTGAACCTCTGTAGCGCTAAATATAATAATTGCATGTCATCAAGACAATTCTGAATTACAGGTAGTGAATAGAAGTGGTTTCCCCTTCCCTTCCTCTAGGGGGCGACCTGGGACTGTGAAGCTTGCCCAAAGCCACACAGGCTGGCTCTACTCCCAGAAGGCTCAGTGAGGAATTGAACTCAACCAACTTGATGCAGTAACCTTGTCCAAGGGTTCTTAAGTATAAAGTATTCAGAAGGGGGTTATCATTCCCCACTTATGGGGGTGTTCTCGGACAAGACAGCTTGCCCAAGACTGCAGAGGCTGGCAATTCTTGTGGAAGGGACAGTGGGGATCCAAACTGCCTACCTCTGGCTCCTCGGCTATCTAGTTCACTGAGCTATCCAGTACTGTATTAACTAAAATGCACAGCTGGACGATGCTGCCACCCTACTTGAGAGCAGGTTGCTACTAGCCTATGCATCAATTCCGGCTAATGCCCTAATTCTTAATTGAATCAACTTGATATAGACCAGATTCTAGAGCATAAAAACTCTAAGGGAATTTGGGCATCAATAAGGCAGATTCCAGTAGATAAAGGACAACAGAAACCAACACTGATTTAGAGCAGTAAGAGATGCTTTCATCTCCTCCATGACCGGCCATACACCTTAGGAGATGTGTCACTGGAAGCTTTCAAGTTCAACTAAGGGCATCTCTAGTAATTTTGAGACCCTCCCGCCCCCTCTCCCCAGCCAACATGCTCTCAGGATTTAATGTCAGCATCGTCCAGCTGTTATCACCCAGTGTCTCGGGGGTCGTAAAACACTCTCACATCCAAAGGAGCAGAAGATGCTGTAATGAGTGATGGCTAAATAATAAATAACAAGACCTTGTAATGTTATTTATTGGAATGCATCCTGCCCAGCCTCTCCCACTAAAGGGCACCAATTTTCGGCTTTTATTGCTGACTCATACACATCTGCACTGAGCTAGCATTCAAGACACGGTACGGAGCACGGAGAGGGTAAGCATCCGTATGTCTGCTGACTGCAATTCTGCAATTCTTTCTGCGAGTTGATCAAGCAGAGCATCCCTGTAGAAGCAAGGAGGCACGAGGACATATTTGATGCCCCTCCATCCTCCAGAAGTGGGACGTGGTGGCGCTGCAGGTTAAACCGCAGAAGCCTCTGTGCTGCAAGGTCAGAAGACCAAGCCGTCGTAAGATCAAATCCACGCGATGGAGTGAGCTCCCGTCGCTTGTCCCAGCTCCTCACCAGCCTAGTAGTTCGAAAGCATGTAAAAATGCAAGTAGATAAATAGGTACCACCTTGGTGGGAAGGTAATGGCGTTCCATGTCTAGTTGTGCTGGCCACGTGACCACGGAAACTGTCTTTGGACAAATGCTGGCTCTACGGCTTGGAAACAAAGATGAACACCATGCCCTAGGGTCGGACACGACTGGACTGAATGTCAAGGGCAACCTTTACCTTTACCATCCTTCAGAATCTCTCAAGCAACCACCCACACCCCAGAAGACCACTAAATCTTCAGAAGTAAGTTATGGGGAGAGATGTAGGAAACTTCACCACCACCTCCGGGGAAAAAGCAGCCCCCCACAAAAAAAGTGTTTAATCGGAATGAGTTTATACATAATTCTGTGGGGGAGCCCAAAACTGGCAAAGCAAACTGGAATCATCCCCTACAGAAGGAAACGCAGCCATATTTTTTTGCCGCACTTCAGTTGTTGTTAAGCCATAAGTGTCCTTTGACTCAGTTCCTGTGGGTAGATGAGAAGAAATAAACTTTTATTTTCGTCTCAAGATAAGTTGGGCTCCTTTTATATCTTGGATGGGAATTTGCAACGGCAGAAAGGCAGCCCAGAAATATCACAGGCCTCAGGTTCCCAGTGGCCGATGCGTTGCCGGATTCATAAGGTCAAACTTTACAACCCAGTTACTACCCTAGACAATAATTCGTTCGCAGATATTTTATCTATATCATCTTTCCCATATCTGAACGATATAAAAACTGTTTGCTGAGCATGGCTAAAAAGAAACAAAGATGATAGACAGGAGTTATGGAATCTCACCATGCTGATTTTCAAGAAAAGAAATAGGTTCTTAATTTTTCAAAATGAGCTAAGCATGACCATTTTTTTTTTAAAAAAAGAAAACCCTCTGGTTTATTGCCATTTCTGTATTTATCAAATCTCTCATTCCTGTTTCACTGTAAATTGGCCCCTGAGTCCCTTTTCAGTAACAAAACACAATAAAATCAAACAAGAACTCCTTTGATAAAATCCTGCCAATAAATGCAACAAATCATGGCTAATTAGTCATTTACAGTTTAAATCCATCTGTGTATTGCCCAAACTTAAATATAGGTCTCTTTTCCAAGATCCTGAAAGGCAAGGTGCTTCCTAGGTAAATTTTAAAAAGTGACAGCTGTCATTCCTTAGTAGGGAAGCCCAACATCACCTTGGCAATTCTTGGCAGAAACTCTACGTCATGGCACCAGAACACAAGAGCCAAAATGGTTCCTGGAAAATGAACGAGGAACCCAACGAGCAATGGGGAAGATCCATATTTAATAGTGGGATAGACTTGAACTTTTTTCCAGTGGGCATTGTGTTGGTCAAAATGAAGGCTTTCCTCTCAGTCTTGCTACCTTCACAGGTGCATTTGGTGAGAACACAGGAGATGGCCTTCTCTGTTGCTGCTCCTAGACCCTGGAACTCCCTCCCACATGAGACTTCACTGGCCCCATCTTTGCTGTCCTTCTACAAGCAGGAGAATACTTTTCTCTTCAGGCAAGCTTTCCCTGAGTGCCTGGAAGCCTAGATAAGAGTGTTTGATAGATTGTTGTACCTTACTGCTTTAAACATGCCTTGATGTTGCTTATGTTTTTAGCATGGTATTCGTTTGATCCTGTCTAGCATTCGTATACTCAGTGTTGTTAGCTTTAAATACTGTCGTTCGATGATGTCAGCTGCCTGGGGTCCTTTTGAAGGACAAGAAGTGTGGTAAAAATATTTTAAATAAATAAATAATCCATAGTGGGTGGACCTAAGGGCAAAAGTGGATGTGGATACACACGTGTTGAGATGTTCACTTATATGAACAGGCAGACAGGCAAGGGGGTCATATATAAATACATAGAAAGAGGCAGGGACGACCTGACTGGCTGTAATTTGAATCTGGGGATGGGAGAGATCTCCATTTTCCTGAATGGACCATCTTTACTCATTTACAGTCTGAAAAATGTATTTCCTCTTATTATTGAATCAACCTGTAGGAAAAACCTTTTCACCTCCACCATTGGTACAAAGTAGAAGGCGGAAGCTCCATCAGGATAGCATGTATTTGAGGGGCTGATAGTTAACTATATGCCATGAGATTTTGCTGTCTCCAGAATGAGATAGATAGATAGATAGATAGATAGATAGATAGATAGACAGACAGACAGACAGACAGACAGACAGATAGATAGATAGATAGATAGATAGATAGATAGATAGATAGATAGATAGATAGATAGATAGATAGATAGATAGATAGATAGATAGATAGATAGATAGATAGATAGATAGATAGATAGACAGACAGAGAGAGAGAGAGAGAGACAGAGAGAGAGACAGAGAGACAGAGAGACAGAGAGAGTCTTTTTTCCTCATTAAAATCTCTTTGAAAAACTCGTGTCTGTCCCATTCCAGAGGGGAAAAGAAAGAACAAACGCACCCTTACATGCAGCAAGCTTAGAAGGATCGTTGGAGGGGTCAAAAAGACACAGACAATCCATCCAATAAAGGTAAAGGTAAAGGTTCTCCTTGACAATTTGTCCAGTTGTGTCTGACTCTAGGCCACTGGTTCTTAACCTTGGGTTACTCAGGAGTTTTGGACTGCAACTCCCAGAAGCCTTCACCACCAGCTGTCCTGACTGGGGTTTCTGGGAGTTGCAGTTCAAAAGCATCCAAGTAACAAAGGTTAAGAACCACTGCTCTAGGCTGCGGTTCTCATCTCCGTTTCCAACCCATAGAGCCAACGTTTGTCCGCAGATAATCCTCCGTGGTCACATGGCCAGTGCGACTAGACACGGAACACCATTACCTTCTCACCGCGGTGGTACCTATTTATCTACTCGCATTTTTGCATTTTGCATGCTTTCGAACCGCTAGGTTGGCAGGAGCTGGGACAAGCGACAGGGGCTCACGCATGGATTTAATCTCACGACTGCAGGTCTTCTGACCTTGCAGCATAGAGGATTCGGTGGTTTAACCCGCAGCGCCACCACGTTCAATACATGGCTTTAAATACTCTAGGCAGCAAGACAGCAGCTTCTCTGTAGCTGGACGATTCTCAAACTTCCATGGGGAAGTACGCAGTGATATTTCCATGAGCAAGCTGAGAGATTGTCCAACAGACAGCTCATGGAACTGCTGTGTGAGGGGAAGGAACAAACAGGATACTCCCACACAGGTCTTCTCTAAGCACAATTAACTCCGAATTCACCCCTGTGACCGGGCGGCCATTCAATGTCAAATCTTCTGCACGTCTTTCCAGGAACCATACTTTTTTTTTCTTCTTTGAGTGTCTTCAGAGAGGTTTTTACACCAAGCATTCGCTAGAGGCCCAAGCACCCAGGATCCTGGCTTTAATTTCTTTTCCCTAATAGGGTATTTGTCCTTGTTTATTCACATTTTCCTCTGACTATTAAGGATGCCATTACAGAGTTAAGGAAGACATACGGCAGTGGCTAAATAAATGCCATAAAAGGTAATACAACATATTTCTTCCACGTCAGGGGGGTATTCATTTTGTCTTGCATAAGAAAATGCACAAATCAAATTGCGAACAAGGGGTCCTTTGGAATGGCTTTAAGCACAAGTAAATTGTGCAAAAAGTCCCATCTCAAATATAAACATCAACAATCGATAATAATCTTATTATATGCAGCCATCACTCTTTGCATTTCTTTTTCCAGGTGGTGGCACCGGTAATGCAGAATAAATTAAAAACCAGAAGCTTGAGTTTAAAAAAAAATTAAAAAGAATAGGCGCAGGTTTTGTTATGCATTTATTTTTGCATTTATTTAGCATTTTAAAGTGTATGAAGTACTCGAATGCGTTATTTTTATTAAATGTATTCCCTATTCCCTGCCTTTCAGGACAGGTTGCAATAATTAAAGCTTGACAACCTTGCAATGGATTACACTTACTATCAATATAAAATAACCACAACACTAAAAACCTGCTATTAGTACCAAAAGAGAGTCTAAATTTTTCCCTAGGGGCTGAAAGGGAAAAACCCTTGTTAGATTTAACATAGGTCCCCTTACCAATAGGCAAGTAGGTTTTCATATGTATGTAAGGAAGTGAAATTAAATGCATCTATTTTGGGTATCCTTGAAATGAGAGGGCTTACACACACACACACACACACACACACACACACACACACACACACACACACACACACACACACACACACACACACACACACACACACACACACACACACACACACACACACACACACACACACACACACACACACACACACACACACACACAAAAGATTTGCAGGCATTGGCAAGAATGGACAAGTTCTGGATAACTCAACGGCTTAGGTATCTCTCATCAGATGGCCAAAGTCTTGGAGCTTCAGGATCTGTCCTTCCAGGGAGCACTCAGGGTTGATTTCCTTCAGAACGGATAGGTTTGTTCTCTTTGCAGTCAAGAGTCCCCTCCAGCACCACAGTTCAAAAGCATCAATTCAAGCATCAAAATGAAGTAGTGTAGCTTGGGCATTTGGGGGCAAGAGCAAAATTGACAGACATTGACTCCTAGCATTCATTTTCAGCTTCCTGTTTCTGATTCCTGGTTGCTTTTTCTTAATCAACAGATGGCTAGAGTCTAGAGACAGTTCTGGCCATCCAATCTGATAGATGGATCATCTCCAGAACATTATACAAAGAGGAGACTGTTGCATCACTGATGCATATTTTGATTTCTCACTTGCTGCCTAAGCAGAGTCATATCCTGAAAGGTCAACCTCTCTTAACTCTTTTTTGACTCTCCCGGTGTGGGGCCAGGCAGCCTTCACCAGATGTAACTGTCAACACCCAAACTATAATAGTTTTTCTTTGGATCTGTGGAATTCTGAAAGAGATGGAATGTCACCAGCTTGCAAGCTACGGTTGGGAACTACATGGGAAAAAAAAAGAAAATAAGTGAAAATAAACATCAAAAACATCCAGGAAAATAAGCTCTAGAAGTTTAGGCATGAATCAACATAAAATAAGGCCCCTACAGAGTCAATCTGCTGTTTTGAGGCTTGGCGTCTATTAACCAATTTGAGGAGGCAGACGGGAAACAAGAGGACAGTGTAATACGGTCTAAGTATCCCTGTTTGAATAGCAAAATCTTAAACCTAGTTGCTAATCATTAGCACAAACATCCTTCATCAGAGGAATTAGAGAAGATAAGTGGCAGTTTTCTGGGCACATTCAAAAGAGGTACAGAAAAATTCTGGAGTAAAAAATAAGCAAATAAATGAAATTATGTGCCAATTTATTTGTGTAGTTGCCCACAACGTCTTACACGCAGTGGTGTTGAAAGAAAGCACAGTGAATCTTTCACTCTAGTCACACAGTAATCAGCAGTTGAATAATGAGGACCTGCTGCCTTGAAAATCATTGTGTAGATCACGAAATTCGCAAAGAGAAATGAGACTCAGACTCTGTGGAGCCGGTGACATCTAATGATATTTGCATCCTATAATATCCCTTCAAATATGACCTTCCAAAGGAAGCTTCCATATCAGAGGCAGCAGGTTGTAGCAGTTAGAGCCTTGGGCAAGGACACAGGAGACGAGGGTTCAATTCCCCGGTTAGCCTTGAAACTCATTGGTTGATTTGGGGTGCTCTCTTAAGTTGACTTACCTCGCAGAGTTGAGACAGAGAGCTTTTGGAAGGCAGGGAAGAATATAAATGTGTAAACAAAATGTGTCATCCATCTCAGATGCTCTGCTTTTCTAAGGATTTAATTCCCAGACAAAAGATAATTTTTGAATTTGAGCCTGTTCCTAGCCAGCAAATATGAAGTCCTTTCCATGATTCTCAGAAATGTGCATGCACACACTATGCCAGTATGTGTGTTTCCCCCCAGGAATCAGTTGGAGTTCTTTGCAACTTCACATATTACCTGTAGTTCATTTGGCGGCGGGGGGGGGGAGGGGACGTTTCTGGACAAGGGTGACTGTCAGTCCCACACTAACAAATCATTCTCCCCCCCCCTCTGAATTCAAAGAGAGTCCTTCCTCTCTGCTGAATGTTATTTTCCTCTCTCATCTGTTGAAATTGGTTGGCCAAGTTTTGTTGGGGGTCACAATATTTTCAATTATTAGATAGATAGATAGATAGATAGATAGATAGATAGATAGATAGATAGATAGATAGATAGATAGATAGATAGATAGATAGATAGATAGATAGATAGATAGATAGATAGATAGATAGATAGATAGATGGATGGATGGATGGATGGATGGATGGATGGATGGATGGATGGATGGATGGATGGATGGATGGATTGTGTGTGTGTGTGTGTTCAAGAAGGAAAAGAATGAAACACGGCAGAATTCAGAATTAAACATATGTAGAGAGAGAGAGAGAGAGAGAGAGAGACAAAAATAAAAATCTGATGGATTTTTTTCAGACTCCCCCCCTCCTTTTCAGAAAAAAAAATCTAGTGGAATTCTAGTCCATCCTCAAAATACCAAGATTCTTTTTTTTTTCTTTTTCTTTTTTCCATGTTCTTTCTCTCTCTCCCCCCCTTTTTTTTACAGGGTCGTTTCCTTTCCAGAGAAGCTAATTACTAGCTCCAGCCACCTCCCGTTTGCCTAGCTTGATCTGTTTACTCAAAAAATAATTATGACATTCCATCCATAAATCTCCGATAATGTCCGCATTGTACTGATGGAATTATGACGTTCCCGGGACAAATTGTCTGACCTGCTTTCTGTTTCCCACCACATAATTAAGGTAGTCGTGTGTTAAAGGAAGTAATTTGGTTCAAAGCCTTACGATCTGCTGGGTCTTTCGCCTCTATTGCTAACAGCTCTTAGACCCCCACACCATGTTCCACCGCCCCCAACAGAAGGGGGCCCACATGTCACTGCAAGTAAAAAAAAAAAGAAATTAGCATTGTTGTTTGGAAGCTTAGTCAGGAATCCAGACAAAACAAGGCCTTATTCTCGGGAGGCTTGGAGCAAATAAGTTAATAAACGATGACAAGGCGCATTTAAAAGCACCAGAGAGCTTGATGTGTTTGGCCCTCTCAGTCCCATGAGTTTGATTCTGGCTAGCCAGGTGTGTTTCTTTCTTGCACGCAAAACATTTGGGTAGGTAGCCAAATGCTTCTACTTCCTCTGTGGGCTTTCTTTGTGGTGGAGAATCCAACGGAGAAAGAATTTAGAGAAGCCCATTGACTTACTGTGGCACTGACTCCATTGATGCATTGGCCACTGTCATTAAACCACCGATGTGCAAAGTGTTCGTCCCCTTCTAAGTTCCTGTGGCTCTTGGATGTTTCCCCAGCCAGGTTAAAAAATAATAATTACATGCTCTCAAGTTGCTTCAACTCATGGCAACCCTTCCCAGGGTTTTCCAAGTAGACAATACTCAGAAGTATTTTCAAATTTCCTTCTTCTGGGGGATCCCTGGGATGGTGCAGTTTGCCCAAGGCTACACAGGTTGGCTTTTGCCCTAGAAAGTACAGTGCAGAATTGAACTTCCAACCTCTGATTCTACAGCCAGAGACCTAAACCACTGAGCACTCCTAAAAGCCTCCAAGGCAGCCATGTTTTTTTTTCACAAAAATGGGATGGAGATCCTCTGTAAGTACCCTTTGAGGTTCCATATGGCATAAAGGTGTCACCAAGCCCCACCTAAGCAAACCTTCAGAAGGCTGAAAGAGATAGGAAAGCGTGTGGGCAGAAAGTTTCCACTGCAGAATGAGTCCCCAAAAATTGTGGAGAAATTTGCTCAGTCCCCACCTCATTACCTCTTGCATCTTGCTGCCACTCCTTGCTACCTCCTTCTGATGGTAGGATCCAACCGAGTAGACTACATCAACCCATACATAGGTTGCATTTGAATATTATGGCCCCGCATGGCCCTCCGAGGGTGCAGAAAGCAGATATGGGGATAGAACAGAGTCTGGCTCCCCTCCTCATCAAGGCCATATGGTTAAAAGCTATTCTTTCCTCTCTCTAGTTGATGGTTATCTTAATGGATGCCATTTGGCTCTCATTTTCCTGACACCTGGTCAAATCGGAATCTATTGTGATGAGAAACCGTAGCCTCCAGATAGAAGTAGTTCAAGGGGCAACGATGAGTTGTTCAGGGCTCCCCCGCTTGCATTCAAGGACTTCAGGACACTCCTTGGCCTCAACCTTAGGTTCCAACACAGGTAGGTCCATTCACACATAACACGCTCACATGCACACCAGTAGATTGAAAGCTGCAGGAAGACGGTGTCAGTTCTGCACAACCACTGGTGCCGTTCTGGAGCACACAACCTCCTGGCCTGGAGGTGGGAAGCCTCCCTGGTGGATTTCCCTGACAAGTGAACACTGCTACAGCCGTTTTCTGTCCAGTGGATATAATGGCTTGCAGGAACACAGCTTGTCGGGAGAGCTTGCTGAGATTCTAAGCATGTGCCAATTTACGAGTGTCAGCAGAGGAGTTCCCTCCTCCTAAACACACACACACACACACACACACACACACACACACACACACACACACACACACACACACACACACACACACCCCTTGTGTGGTAGAACAGGCTGTGCATTATGGCTGGAACTCCCCCTAAGGTTGGAGTCTAAGGCTTTACCACTGTGGCTGTCCACAAAGACTGTGTCGGGGATATCTCTGTTTTCCTGCCCCTTCCTGCCATGTTCACGCTCTCCACTCCAAACCGTCTTGCCAACAGACATTTCAGAAGGTAAACCAGAAACACCCAATGGCACTTTTTCATTGTGCGAAATTGAATCCATGGAGAGAAAACTCAATTGTCACCCTCTTCCCACCCACCCCCCATCTCCGTTGGTCCTCCCTTCCAACTTTTCCTGGGCATACAAACCGGTAGCCTAACTGTTCTGTTCCGCATGTACGAGAAAGAGGATTGTTACCCAGAAAAGCTTGAAGTGGAGTAAATCTGTCAATCTTTAAAACCCTATGATAATTTGGGGGGGGGGGGTTGTGGTCAAAATCCTACTCCTTACGTAAACCGCCATCAAGTCCATCTGAGTAATACTTAGCAATAACTTCCAAATACTTAAAAAGTTGGTGCTCGCATTCCTTGCTGCGCAGCAGGTCACACGACCAGTGTGGAGCAAGGAATACAGGCATCAACTTCTTAACAAGAAGTAATTTACTACTGAGATTTCTGTCAATTGATTCATGCCGGAGCACGTAAGGAATAGGGTTCTGCCCATTCCGTGTTTGTTGTGATGGCTCAGTGGCTTAGGTCTCTGGCTGTGGGGCCAGAGGTTGGAGGTTCAATTCCCCGCTGGGCCTCTCTGACAGGGGCTGGACTCAATGATACATAGGGTCCCTTCCAGCAGTACTGTGTTCTTCATGATTATGTTTCATTTCTTATTATCTCTATTTAACTCATGTCTTACACTTACCTTCAGGGTTAACCAGGACCTGGTAGAATATACTATACAAACATTTAAAAAGTTTAGCTTTGGGCTTTTCTGAATTTTGAAACCTGATAGCACGTGTGACACCAATGTTTCTTCTCAAGCACCTTTTCCTTCTAAATGGAGGGATCATTAAAACCCACTTTTTTTACATTGCGACCTCATCAAGGTAAATCAAAGGCCATGAGCGAGCTACTTGATGGAGCCTCTTTATTTGCCTGGGTGGCTTAATAAACTGCAGAAGCTGAGGTCATGTTTGCCTCTCAGTCATTCAGCAAACTTGGTGCTGACAGATGTAGCAGAAAAGGATGATGTTAAACATGCCAAACATGGCAAGCTCCAGTTCCTAAGAACCACGTCAAGGGAAATCCCTCACCCGCTCTGTCTCCTGCTTTTTGTAAACTAGTCTAGAACCCGCTTCCTGAAGTGGAATACAACTCTGTCTGTCTGTCTGTCTGTCTGTCTGTCTGTCTGTCTGTCTGTCTCTCCTATCTTTTTCTTTCTTTCTTTCTTTCTTTCTTTCTTTCTTTCTTTCTTTCTTTCTTTCTTTCTTTTCTGTCTGTCTGTCTGTCTCTCTGTCCATCCATGCATCCATGCATCCATGCATCCATGCATCTATCTATCTATCTATCTATCTATCTATCTATCTATCTATCTATCTATCTATCTATCTATCTATCTATCTATCTATCTATCTATCTATCTATCTATCTATCTATCTATCTATCTATCTATCTATCTATCTATCCATCCATCCATCCATCCATCCATCCATCCATCCATCCATCCATCCATCCATCCATCCATCCATCTATCTATCTATCTATCTATCTATCTATCTATCTATCTATCTATCTATCTATCTATCTATCTATCTATCTATCTATCTATCTATCTATCAGTCCGTCCGCCCGCCCGCCCGCCCACCCGCCCACCCGTCCCTCCCTCCCTCCCTTTCACTTTAATATATGTCTCCCAGTGTCACAGGAACCTCTCAGGGTGGTTCACAATAAAATACACAATCAAAATAGTAAGTGTAATAAAAACCACATTACAGTCAACCACATAAAAACAGAGGGTGCCAGAGCATTAATATAACTAAGTAAAACAAAAAATATATATAAGCATAAATACAAGTGGTAATAGCTGGACGGAGATGTAAGATCAACTCAACTCAACTAGAGTCAGAGTGGACAACCTTCCTGAAGAACCAGGTCTTCAGTTACCTCTTGAATGTCGCCAGGGAGGGGGACAGGCGAAGCTTCTCTGGGAGGTGGTTCCACAAGGATGGAGCCACAGTGAAGAAGACCCTACCTGTTCTTGAAAGCCTTAAATTTATAGCATGAAAGTGTGCCTTTCACATTTCACTGAGAACTTTTTGTTTCAACTTCATCTCCTTCAATCTTGGCTTGCTTGACATCACCAAAGGTGAAAAGATCGCGCTGTCCCTCTCTACCGTATCTCCACGTATTGTTCTGCAAGCTATTTGCATGCCTAAAGGAAAATGGGCTCTTTAATTCCTCCCCCCCATCCCTAATCATCTGAGGCCTATTAAGAAGTGCTCTGTATCCTGTAATCAGACAATTTATACAGTGTGCACCCTCGGGCTAGTGCCATTGTAAACAACCTGGAAAAACTCCTTTACAATAAATGATTAACATGGGAAGACACCGTTCATAATTAATTCCACCCACCCCCCCTTTCACCATTTCAGTTAGCAGATGGTTCGAGGATTCCAGCCATGGCTTATTGCCTATCCCGTTTATGTTAGTAGAGCGAGGAGGGGGGGCTTGGTAAAGATGGAAAGAGAAACGGTCTTGGAGGCTGGCTGAATAAACATAGCAAAGCACTCCCTGTTTGCTATGGTGTCAGACATTGTAGTGTGTTCAGAAACGGACCCTAATGTCCGAGAATGGTCTACAGTGCCTGGAATTGTTCTTCTGAGAACAGCGGGGCAGAGAGAAGACATTGAGTGTGATGCCAAGGATCACTAGATGACAATTTGGACCTCTTGTGAAGCCATCTAGTGGGACCTTTTTCCCAGCGATCACACAATGTAGGGGGAAATGTGACCTTGGTCTACGCCAAAGCTGGACATTTTTGGTCGAGTTGTAGGGCTTCTTATTTTGGGAGCGGGGGCAGACTGGAACAATTCCCTGGGAGATGAGAGGCTGACTTTAAGGGTGATGACATCCTTTTCCATTTCTATCAGGCACGTGCCTGATCCCACCCTTTCAGGCTTGTAAGCTCGTTTTCTTTCTTATCATCACTATCATTGAAACCTCTACAAGGTTCCTACTGGGCGGCCTCATTTGCGGATTACCAAAGGCCGGGTCAACAGAAAGCAGAGGGAGGAGAGCATGAAGACAGAACCAGTCACCTTCAAGCGTAACAAATATCTTGAAGATAGCACTATTAGATAGATAGATAGATAGATAGATAGATAGATAGATAGATAGATAGATAGATAGATAGATAGATAGATAGATAGATAGATAGATAGATAGATAGATAGATAGATAGATAGATAGATAGATAGATAGATAGATAGATAGATGGATGGATGGAAGGACGGACGGACGGACGGACGGACGGACGGACGGACGGACGGACGGACGGATGGATGGATGGATGGATGGAAACTGTCTTCTACAGAGTTAAAATATAGGTCTCTCTCAGTTAGTATTGCCTACTCTGACTGGCAGCAACACCATGGGTTCAGGCAGAAGTCTTACCTGGGTACCCCTGGTGTTTCCTAGTGGTCTCCCACACTGATGCTAACCCGATCTGACCCTACTTAGCTTCCAGAATCAGAGGAGATCAACCTGTTCAGGGTGGTATGGCTATAACAAGGGGTGGCCTTACCATGAACCCACATGAGGTGGGCACCATCTGGAGTCAGATTTGGAAGGGCAGGAGAAAAGGAAGCAGACAGTTCTAACCCAGTAAGCACAATCCATGGGTTTTTCACCTCAGGAAGATCACTGCAGTGAATGGAAGCCACCTGTAAAGAAGGCATGAGCTGCTCTGTGGAGTATCAGCCTGTATAGAAGATGGGTGTTAGGGTCATCAGCAAAAGACGTGCCCAAGGAACATCGTCAGTGTAGAGAAATAAATTCATTAGAGAACTATGTGTTAGAGATAGGCTGTGAGCGCAAGTTGTGTGACTAAGATGGGAAGAAGAGAGGTGTGGGAGGAAATGAGATCAAATCGAAGAGTATAAGACTAAATACGGGGGAGCCACAGACCATAGAAAGGAAAAACATACCAGCTAACATTATCTATGCTTCTTTCTCTACTGCCTGCTGTAGGCACATGTCTGGACAGCCGTCCCTGCCTCCTCTGTTGGACCTCCCCATCCCAAAGCCAAAGGGCATGACTGACTGCTTCTATTAGAGGTAGCAATGGCAGTCAGAGGTCCAGTGGAGGGAAGGAGGCTAAGCGGAGACTCACCACCATGCTTGACCATCACAAGCTAATTGAGAAATGGACGACTGGTACCACAGAGGCCCTGATCCGGTCCCGAGTGCAAAAGGCATCCATTTATTGAGACCATTCCTCATGCGATTGGGGTCAGTGAGAAGTGGGAGCAGTTGGAGGGGAAAGAAGAGAAGGAAAAAGCAGAAGAGCTTCCCAAATTAAATCTACCATAATGGGAAAAGTGAGGCATCTTTCAAGAAGGTAGAGAGTTGAGGGGAGGAGGAAGATAATTTTACGACACAACCCTTTTGGGCTCAAAAGAGCCATAAATTGGGATTTTGTGGGATATCGCCCTTCGTTCGTTTATGTCACCGAGGAACAAGGGAAACAACACTTTGAATGTAATACTAATGAATAAATAATACAGCCGTTTGAAAGCTGCTTGTTGAGATGGAGAAATATATCCAGTATATGTTTTTTTTTTAATGACCCTGGAGTTCTGTTAACATTTCAGGGGCTGGACGCAATTCAAGGTGTGGGCAGAGATGAAGGGCTGCTTTTTGTTGCTTAAATGTGTTTATTCGTACTGTGTTCTAGGTGCAAGCAAATGGCAATGCAGCCTTTCTGGTGTATGGCTTGAATCAATCTGACCCTGAGTTTTCACGAGGGGCCTTGAACTTGTGGCATTTGCCTGACAGATCTCTCCTTGTTATGAAGAGCACTGTTTTGGTGTGGAACGTGGCAGGCAATCCTGTGGCCTGAGGCGATAGGGCTCCTTCCAGACACTACAGTGGTGCCTCGCTTAACGATTGTCCCGCATTACGACGAATCCGCTTAATGACGATCTTTTTGCAATCGCAATTGCAATCGCAAAACGATGGTCTAAATGGGGGAATTTCGCTTGGCGATGATTGGTTCCCTGCTTCGGGAACTGATTTTCACTTTACGGCGATCAAAAACAGCTGATTGTCAGGTTTTCAAAATGGCCACTGGGTGCTTAAAATGGCTCCCCGCTGTGTTTAGGGACGGATTCCTTGCTATACAGGCAGCGAAAATGGCTGCCATATGGAGGATCTTTGCTGGACGGTGCGTTTTTACCCCATTGGAACGCATTGAACCGGTTTCAATGTGTTTCAATGGGGTTTTAAATTTCGCTTTACGATGTTTTCGCTTAACTGCGATTTTCCTGGAACGGATTATCATTGTTAAGTGAGGCACCACTGTATTAGGTAAGAATGAAAGAATGTGGGGGCGTCAACAGCATCCATGAAAGCCACCCAAGACATGTTGCTGCCTGAGGCACAAGGTGGGATCCTTCTTGTTCTAGGAACGGATGGTCTGGCAATGGCACACTCCTTCAACACTGTATTGTTCTCCTCACAACAGAAGACATAGATTAGGGTTAAAAACCAGCCATGAATGCTGGTGATAAGCATCAAGCTAGAATTAGTGTGATATAGTGGTTAGCGTATTTCATTAGAGTCAAGAGATTTGGGTTCATCCCAGACATCCTGGTTTTAATCTCCACTGGAACTCTGTGGGTGACTTTGGCGGACAGTCATCAGCTTCTGCCATACAGAATGCTTCTTCAAGGTGATAATATAGGAAATCAGCACTTTTTTGTCTTATTGTCTCATCTAAACACGTGGTGTTTTGCAATTGTGTTTGTGACAGCACAAAGGCACAGTTCCACAATACCCATGGTCTCCAATTTGCAGTATCCTATGAGGGGCATGGTGGCGCTGCAGGTTAAACCGCTGAAGCCTCTGTGCTGCAAGTTCGGAAGACCTGCAGTCGTAAGATCGAATCCACGCGACGGAGGGAGCTCCCGTCGCTTGTCCCAGCTCCCACCAACCTAGCGGTTCGAAAGCATGCAAAAATGCAAAAATGTGAGTAGATAAATAGGTACCATGTCAGTGGGAAGGTAAACAGTGTTCCATTTCTAGTCGCGCTGGCCACGTGACCATGGAGGATTGTCTGAACACAAATGCTAGCTCTACGGCTTGGAAACTGAGATGAGCATCGCCCCCTTAATGTCAAGGGGAACCTTTACCTTTTACCATGAGTTCTTATGTAGTGCTAGTAGATCTATACTGATTTTGAGAGGATGCTTCAAAACTTTTCTACCGGGGCATTTCCTGGAGTAAACTTTGTTCTCCCCATCTATTCCTTTCCCTCATGTTCTACCTAAAACACCTCCAAAATGTCTTATCTTCAAACGCAAGAGAGCAATGAATAAAATAAGCAAGTGCACAAAGCAACTCCGAAGCCAAAATAGGTAGTTTGCATGGTGTTCCATTTGCAAATCTTTATTTTGAAAATAATGAAAATTTATATTTTTCCCCAGAAGATGATCTACAAATGGAAACTTTTACTCAATTTTCTGCCAAGCAAACACAGGAATCTTTCTTTTTGTCCATCCTCTCTCTCTCTCTCTCTCTCTCTCTCTCTCTTTTAAAAAAATATCTTTAAAGGGAGAGAAAGGGGATCAGAAAGGATGTAATATATTAATTTTGTTCTCATTTTTTTTTTCTGAAGTCATCTTGTGTTTTACAAGTTCCAGCAAAGTTGAACAAGTGCCTGCAGCTACTCAGCAATAGTTTTGTGTGGCTTAATCAGAAAAACATGGTGCACTGATGAAAGCCGGACAAATCAACAGTGGAAAAGAACTGTCAAAAGCTGGCAGATCTCTCCAAAACTTTTTACTTTCAAGCAGCCATCTGAAAATCACTCAGAAGTTTGCAGTCAGCCATGGTCGTATTTGGCGATTCTCTTCTTCTTGAAAAGGGGATGAGCCTAGCCTATAGATAGCTACTGTGTCTCTGAATGGCTACACGATTGTCTCATCGTGCTTTGTCATTCATTCTCTGTAAATTCCACTGAGAAACAGACATTATAGATAGCCTGTGATTAGAACTTTGCTGCGGGAGGCAACTGAGTGTAAGGCAGGAGCTATTCTTGACACCTAACATTTGCAGATGAAGTGAAACTGTGAAGCACCGAACATCTGTTCGGCCAGTAAATGAACTGGCACAAATCGCCAAACTGATGGTTCATGTCTGTCTCTAATTTTAGGCCATGAAGCTTTCCAATATGGCCTTTCTCCTTGTGGGCACAATTTAGATGTGGGTCTCACAGGTGTGGGTCTGGTAGGTGGAAGCCCCCAGGATTTAAAGTTGTTTTTTTAAAAAAAAAAAAAAATGAACAGTGCATTCCTGTTTTCTAGTCTCTCCAACTTTGCTTTTTTTAATAGAGAGAGAGAGGAGAGCAAGCGAGCACATAACCTTCCCTATACCAGATTGTGAAGTTTCCAATGGAATGCTGCTCACCAAACCTTAGAACATCAAAACAAACAAAGGATAGAGTCAGATAATATGGTTAGCATCTGGCTGAGAAAGGAGATAAGAGATGTGTTCTTATCCTACTGTGAGCTTGCCTTATTATGCATATCACAAAATTTGCAATTTTGGGGCGGCTGAAAGATAAACATGAGCTTCATTTGCAAGTCCTATTGCTCAGTCGTGCTGGTCTGAAGGAATTGCATGCCTAGAGGGAAAACACCAGAAAATACAGGTCTCCTGTCCTTCGACCCTAACTGTCCATCTAGTGTGACAGAACTGACACCAATCGCCAAGATCATCGAGAATTAAGGACCTTTGGGGTGTGATTTCACATAAGTGCTCTCTAAAGCACATTTGCTCCTGGAGAGTTAAGCGCCGAGGCTTGCAAGAGCCATGGGTCTCTGAAAACGGTAGCTGTCAGAGGCCGGACAGGAGGAACTAAAAGAAGCTTGTGGGCCAGAGAAAGCCATATAATTGGGTGAAAAGTCATTTTGTGTCAGCCTCTGAACCCCACCCCTACCCAGTCTGTTTACAGTTTGATAAAGCAAGCCCGTAGCCGTCCAACGATGGGGAAGTCGCATTCTCTGGTCTTTGAAGGAGGGCTAGTGATTGATAGCCAGCCTCCCCTCTTGCTTTTATCAACAAATGTCAAATAAGGCCTGGAAGAGCCATGACATTTCGCCCAAACGGCCCAGAGTGTTTCATTTTCTTTGCACTTCTGTTTCCTCTGCGCCTTTAATCAGGGCCGGGGGATGTAATTGCAGTGTCTGGATCCCAGCTTTGGGCATGCTGTGCAACTAACAATTAGTTTAGAGGCTGTGATCTATAAATTTTGAGAAGAAGAAGAGGAGGGGGAAGGGGAGAAGAATAAGAGGATTTGGTGGGTTTCGGCCATTCTTCCTAATGAAGAAAAATATCACACCGGAAGGGACCCAGAGTGTTATCAAAGCAACTTAATATCATCTGGTAGTGATTTGTAGCTCCTGATAATATGTCGTGATCATTTTCTGAGGAGGGGGGGTAGAAAAGGGAGGGGACAGGGAGCAGGGACAGGACCACAGTGGCGGTTCAAGTCTCCAATGTGTGTTCCCGAAAAGAAAAAAACGACAGCCATCATCTGTGGAAGCGGCCTTAATCAGAGCCACCATCACTATCTGTCTGGCAAATGGCCAGCCCGAGCGGTGGCCCAAACGAGGGAGGAGAGCAGAGCCGGGATGTTTTTCTGTTTGTAAAAATAAACCAACTGGACTAAGATATATGCGAGGAATTTATATCAAACAGCTGCACAAGCAAGTCACAGGGTAGGGTGGGAAAGGGAGGGGGTTGGTCGTGAGGCAACCGGACCACAGGGAAAGCCATTTGTATTAATCTTGGGAAGCTTGACAAGCCAACGCAGGAGCCCACGGCCATTAGCCCAGCCCGTTCCCCCCCTCACACAATTTGGTCTAGGTTGGCTCAGTGGTGTTTCTGCCTCTCGTTCTTTACTAACAACATAAAGAGTTGATTTTTTATTTCTTGGGAGCCGGAGCTCAAACTTGGAATGAGTGTCGAGAAATTCTGGCTGGAAATGGCGTTGCAGAGTTTTGAATTCCAGATTCAGCTCCTCTCCCGCTGTGTTGCAGACAAGCAGGGATTCACAAGGCAGAACAGAATCAGGTTTCCAGATAGACCACCTCTTTCTCATTAACTGGCACTTACAGTCTCAATGACTCTCTCTGAGCCATCAGCAGTAGAAAGAATAAAACCCATTTTATGTACTTAACAGTTGTAAACAGGTCAAACAGCAAACTGAGAAACATGACTCCCTCCCAACAATACACTTCAACAGATTCTAGAGAGGGAAAGAGGCACAGAACAGAGAGGCGGGATACTCTTTGAATTCTGAGGCAGGGAAGGGATGATTGGTTAGTGATGGATAGATTGACAGTCACCCCAGCCCAGAAGGGTTCCTCTTTGGCAAACCTTCTAAAAGCAGTATGCGAGGTTGCTTATATATACTATATACTATTCCAACAGTACACTCCTGACTGTCTTACTGCTTCCAGTATATATAGGAGTGGACTGCTGGAATAGTTGTTGGAATTTGTTGTTCTTGACTTGGGTTTAATTGGAAGCAGTAAGACAGGAGTGTACTGTTGGAATAGTTTCTGAACTCATATACAGTATATGATGGATATAGATTTGAGTTCAGAAACTATTCCTGACTGTCTTACTGCTTGCAGTCAAACCCAAGTCAAGAACAACAAATCAGTAGCCATGAGGGAGAATTTCTTAACTGATTTGTGGAAAGGGCAAGCAATCTTCAATTTGACAAGTGTCATTCCACTTTGGTGAAACCCCTAAATAACGTACGGACCATCACTTAGATGCTTTGGACCGGAACACAAGAAGGCTGAAGTGCTGGGCCGGGGGGGGGGGGGGAGAGACAAAATGCAGTTAATCCTATTAAGGCAGTGCCTTATTAAAACAGCCCCTCCGCAAATTGATTATGGCTGCAATCCCTCAGAAAGAGGATTATTTTAAAATCCCAGTTAGAAAGACCATTGCGATAGATAGATAGATAGATAGATAGATAGATAGATAGATAGATAGATAGATAGATAGATAGATAGATAGATAGATAGATAGATAGATAGATAGATAGATAGATAGAGAGAGAGAGAGAGAGAGAGAGAGAGAGAGAGAGAGGGGGGGGGGGGACGGACGGACGGGCGGACGGGTGGGTGGGTGGGTGGGTGGATGGATGGATAGGTGGGTAGGTAGGTAGGTAGGTAGGTAGGTAGGTAGGTAGGTAGGTAGGTAGGTAGGTAGGTAGGTAGGTAGGTAGGTAGGTAGGTAGGTAGGTAGGTAGGTAGGTAGGTAGGTAGGTAGGTAGGTAGGTAGGTAAAATCATTCCAGGGGAGCATTTCCCAGAATGTCCCAGGCAATGTGCTTGTCATCATGAGAGTATCCTGTAAATTTTAGCCTAAAATTTCAAATTCTGTAAGAAGTTGCCTAAGGGTACAACTTACTGACACCACGCCAAAGCAAAGGTTTGAGGTAAAGAAGATACTACTGCCAAAGGCCAGTAGAACAGCATCTCGAAGATAGAATCTGTAACACAACTTATTGTGTTGCTTCTTGTATTCTGAACCTGGGGCCAAATTTATTCAGAATCTCTCAAAGACATGACCCAAATCCTGTTGGATTCATACGCATGAATGTTCCACCCAGTTTTAAATCCCTAAAGAAGGTATTCTGGTCTACAGGTCTACAGGTATTCTGAATCTATGCTTTTAACAGCATTTAGATTCACCTGATTCTAGAATGAAGACCATCACCTCAAAGCCACACATTTCGACCGTCGGGTTTGGCTGGAGGTTTATTGCTTCCTTGGTTCATTTATCAAATTAGTGAGCAGAGCAATTTGCTTTATAGCCTCACTATCTCTTATCCGGGGAAAAGAATTTCTCTGGGAGTTTTGATCCTCTCAATAAATATGGCAGAACCACATTTCAACCTTCAGGACTGCCTGGATGTATTTACTGCTTATTTATTCATTGTGTTGGAGAGCCGAGCCATTTCCCTTATAATCCTGCTATCTTCTATCTAGGAAGAGAAAAGAATTTCACTGGAAGCAAGATTCTCTATCTATTTCACATCTCCTCAGCCTCATTGTCCTCACCTCAGAAATTCGTACATTTGCAGGGCCTGGGGTATATTGTGGAGAACATAGCAGGGGGAGCAGGTAAGTATGTGTGAATTTGAAAGATATGGACAGCTCAAAGCGCTTGCAGTTGTTAAAAACCACACACACACACAATCTCTTCAAGGTGTACAAAATAACAGGAGCAATAACACTCCAGGAGCAATTTTTTTTTCTTTTTAAAAAAAGAGTATAGAAAATGCAAGTGAATGCTGGAGTTGAAATAAAACATGAAGACGTGTAGAGTGTGTGCCACTGGAGACCAAGACTTGTCCAAGATTGGGTTGGTCTCTAGTGTAGAGAAATCATAGAAAAGTGAAGTTGGAAGGGACCTATAAGGCCATCAAGTCCAACCCTCTGCTCAGTGCAGGAATACGAATCAAAGCAGATCTGCCAGATGATTATGTAAGGTTTTCTTGAATGCCTCCAGTGTTGGAGCACTCACCAACTCCTGAGTCATACTGCTCTAAAAATAAGGAGGTCTTTCCTGATACTCAACTGAAATCTGGCCTCTTGTAACTTGAGCCCATTGTTGCATGTCCTGCACTAGAGAGCAGATCCTGCCCCTCCTCTATATGACAGCCTTTCAAGTATTTGAAAAGTGTTATCTCCCCTCACTCTTATTTTCTCAAGGCTTAACCTGAGGCTGCCCTACTTCGGGCACATCTTGAGAAGGCAAGATTCACTGTGAAAACATAAATAAGCAAATACATAATGATGGAAAATGTTGAAGGCAGCAAGAAAAGAGGAACATCAAATATGAGATGGATTGACTTCCATGGACTTCAATTTGCAAGATCCGAGCAGAGCATCTGAAGACAGGACATTTTGGAGAGCATTCATTCACAGCATTGGCATGAGTTGAGGGTGACCTGACAGCCCATGATAACAACACAGCAGAAGAAATTTTAAAAGTGAGAATGTGGAGTGCAGTGAAATGGAGGCTGAGTGTTTTTTCACCTTTATAGTCTTATCTTTTTCTTCTTCGCAGATTTTCCTACCCTCCTACAATGATTTCGCTATCATCCTCAACACCTCCCACCAAAAATTTCCAAACATCTTCTTTTCTTACACGTTGCTGAGCTTCAGGAGTAGCCAGCAGTATAATCCTTCATGGTTTCAGATGTGGTTTGCTCTCGGAAAGTCATGGGGCGGGGGGCGGGGAAGGCGGGAGGGTTGTAATTCCATGGTGGCGAGGACGAAAAAAGCCTGGAGCTGTGGGGAAACAGGAAACAAATTATCTCGGTCCCTGAATGTAAACCGCCATTGACAGAGATGCATGAAAGAATCATAACAGGGGAACATGTCACCGTTTTTCATCTAGTTACTGACTGTACCGTTGCCTTTAGGACGAGAAAGGGAGAAGGGGTAAGCTGGCGGTCCCAGGACTGACAGATGAGGAGTGGACTTGTTTGGCCCTACTGTGGTCACAAAACAGCCACACAGGTTGACAACTCTCCCCCCCTTTCTCTTACAATCGCAGATGCTTAAATATCAGGGCATGCCTCAAGCTTGCAATTAGGTGGCCCCCAGTGGAGCTGGGTGTGTGTGAAGTGGAGCAGGAGGGCAGGGATAAGGAGGAAAAGGACCACATGAAAGTTCATAATTCCAGCTTCTTTCCTAAGGAAAGTCAGCGGTTTGAAGAACAGTGCCTTTGGCTGGCTGTGTGGATGTGTTCCTGGTTTGGCTCCTATGTCACAAAACATAGTGGAGCTGTTTTTGTCTGTGAAGAGTAGGGGGGAAAATGAGCATGGGTAACCCCCATCTTGTGATGACCTATGCTACCACTCAGTACACCATCCGCCCCAGGATCTGCCCGGGATAGGGACTCAAATGTGAGGCAGAAGGGATTAAAATTTGTTTCTTCATAGACTAAAGCAGACAACTGTGCCCAAAATTTAGCCTGCCAATGGCCCTAAAGCATCCCAGTCAGCTAGATAAAATGGCTCATACTGACTCATTTGGTGATGGATGAGAAGCTCTCTCCATCAAGATGTTTCAACAGACTCACATATCCTGAACCGCATGCAGAATCGGAAGTGATTTGCATAGTGAAGTCCCAACTTCCTGGGACTTGCATTTTGTGAAAAGCAGAAAAAAGGGTGTTCAATAACATGGATGCATTTGGAAAACACTCAGCCTGCAATGTGTATCATTGTGAAAAGAAAAACCCACATGGTTGAATTACTGAGGGCATATGTGAATTCAATCATAGATTAAAATGTGTAAATCTGTACAGTATAGTTTCCCCATAAGAAAGGGAGGGGAGAGAAAAATGATGCAGAAGAAGAACAGAATAACCAGCCTTAGCCACTGATTGACCATCATTGTTTTAGACAAAAACAATATTTTAAGGCAATATGAAATCTCTCTCTCTCTCTCTCTCTCTCTCTCTCTTTCTGTGTGTGTGTGTGTGTGTGTGTGTGTGTGTGTGTGTGTGTGTGATTTACTTCTACTTTTGAGGGAGTATTGTGTAACTGTGCAGAATTCCCTCCGTTGTGTTTGGAGTAAATTGCACAGTTCTTATCTGCGGCTTTATTGTTCTGCAAGGATGTCTTCTTTTGTCATAAAACAATAACTTCTGGAATAAGTAGTACTTTTTCGGTTTACTCTTCAGACAGACTAATTGTATCTTTTAATCTGGGTCAAACTGCTCTTGCTTCTTAGGAATTGGCTCCAAATCTTTTTCGCTCTCCCTGCCTCCACCTTCACCCCAACCCACTTAAGAAAAAGCAAGCTTGAAAATGATTTAATGCGAGAATCACATACACACACACACACAAAAATATACAAGCTTCAGAGGGAAAGAATGGGTGGGGAGCTTTTTAAAGTAATAATATTCAGAATCTTAATTCCCAAATGGTTTAAACTTTTCTGACTGGGAATGGGGTTTCCTTGGAAAAGGGGAATATTCTAGGGTTAATCATCCCAGACTGGTCTACAGAAGAGTCAATTTCATTATTCCTACAGCAACTTCTTCACATCCTTCCCGTCAGTCTTAAAAAGTAGGGTGCAGTTGGCAGAGAAGGTTGAGTGCTTTCTGTTGGAAGTAATTTGGTGCAACTCAAAAGAGGCAGGTGTTTGAATGGAGAGGAGAAGAAAATGAAAAGGACCGCCTTAGGTTTCCTAGACTGTTCTTTACCTGCTGTGATCTATGCTGAACTTCCTTCAACCTAGGCAGCTACTCAGAGGGTTGCTGATGTTACTTCTTTCTCCTCCTCATGGATTCTGTGTTGACCCACTTGGAAAGAAGACAAGCTGGAGAAAAAGCCTTCATCCTGACCTGTTCACCTGTTCTTTGAGGCAAACATTGTAAGCAGCCAAAGAATAATGCTAACCATTGGCAGGCAGCTTTTCTTTAGGGTGGGGCCTCAAATTCAAAGAAGCAGGTCTACCTCGCATTATTGTCCCTTGCCATCTGGGTGTGTGGTGCCAATTCAATGGGGAAGTGCATTCACGCTAGGTTTCAGTTTGAACTTTACAGCAGCTGAACCTATTCTGGGGAGAAGGTTCAGCACCTTGGAGAGCAACCTGCAATGTTCATGGAATGGTTGAAAAACAGACTGCTAGGGATGGGATTTTTTGATTTCTTGGAGTACAGATCCCATGATTCACTGGGGGTTCTACCTGTCAAACAGACAAGTTGCAGAAACCCAAATGTGGTTTAGTTGGGGGTAAAGGCTTCAACTGGAATGCTTTGAGGCTTAACTAGGCCTATCTCTACTTAGACTCCTGTTCAGAAAGAAAGCTCACAGTTAGCACTGAGGCAGAAACAGGAAGCTTGGATGAAACTAGGCCTAGTTCAGCCTCAAAGCTTCCCAGCTGAGGCCTTTCTCCCTGGTGAGCCTCATTTAGGTGCCTGCAACATGTCTTGTCTCTGGCTAGAACTTCCGGAAAGGAGAACTATAGGATTTATAGTCCCAGACATCCAAAATCCCACCCCTGTCAGCAGACTTAGAAACATCTCATGTGCCAAATTTTTTTAAGTGTCTGTAAAGGTAAAAGGTAAAGGTTCCCCTTGACATTTTTAGTCCAGTCATGTCCGACTCTAGGGTGTAGTGCTCATCCCCGTTTTTAAGCCGTAGAGCCAGCGCTTGTCTGAAGGCAGTTTCCGTGGTCACGTGGCCAGCGCCACTAGACACGGAATGCTGTTCTACCTTCCCACCAAGGTGGTACCTATTTATCTACTCGCATTTGCATACTTTTGAACTGCTAGGTTGGCGAGGACCTGGGACAAAAGCGATGGGAGCTCACTCCGTTGTGTGGATTCGATCTTACGACTGCTGGTCTTCTGACCCTGCAGCACAGAGGCTTCTGTGGTTTAGCCCGCAGTGCCACCACATCCCTTACAGTGTCTGTATATATTGCTAAATGTAACACATCTAAAAGACATTTTTCCCCTTCCTGATATGATTATTTGAGCTCTAGAATCTGAATTCGGAGGGAAAAGAGAAAAGGTTTCGGAAGCAAATGGACGATTGAGCTGTTTCACTGTTGCTTGTGCCACAGCTGTTTCCAGAAATGGGGGGGGGGGGGAGGCAAAACAAGGATTGTGAAACTTTATGACGGATGGCTCAGCTGTATTGGAAATAACCGTCACCGCTCAGAGGGGAGTCATTTTTCCCCTCCTTGTTGAGGGATGGCATCGCTCTGTCTCTGTCACTTACATGAAGACATTGTAGAGATAGAGATTAGATCATATATTATCAAGTAGCCAAAAGATAGACAGGGAAGACACCTGCAGTTTAACAGATGTCCTTTCAAGGAGACAGGGACCTATTAATGATGGATTCCGACATCACTCACAGAGGGGAGTTTTTGATAAAAGAGCATACACCTGGAAAATATTTCTCCTTATTATAATTATTATGATTATTTTCTGGGGTGGGGAATATGTGGTGTCTCAGATGTTGAGGGCTGCAGCTTCCACCAGCCCTAGCCTGTCTAGGTGAGAGTGCTGAAGGATGGGGTTTGTAGTCCACCAGAATCTGGGGGGAACACAACCTTTTCTATTGCAGTCACTAGGTGATATAAATAGAGAATGATGTCCAACCCCCCCCCAAAACTCTCAAGCTTATAATCCAAAGTTAGACACGCATGTTATATTGTGACCTTCTGTTCTTCAACTGCATTGCTACCTCTGTTATAAAAAAATTTGGAGCACAGTATAGATGTACATTCATGTGCATTTTGATGCATTTGATGCATGGCACATACCATGTAAACCAGGGTGATTGTTTTTGAGAAGCGGAGCCTCTTGGCCTACCTTGACTTATCAACAAATTTCTGTTTAGTTGTGGTACATCCTGGGTCCAGATTATCTGGGTCTCTTAATGGAGAGGCTGGTGGCCTCAGCTTCCATGGGATGGTGCAACCATTCCAGGTTTTACTCCAAACATTTGCAGCCCCTTTTCATGGTATTCAAACCCTATACCCTCAAGCAGTTTCAGGACCTTGGAGAGCTCACGTTGCCCTGCCCTGCCCAAACTGGAGACACCAGCTCCTGTTCTCCCTTGCATCTCAATCTGGCCACGATGCTGTTTGACCAACAGAGTGCTCCCTTTGGGACAGATTCCTAGACTGTGCGACGCAAAGTTTGCCCTTCTGCAATCTACAGTCTATCTCAACTGATATTCTTTTGTGACTATTTTAAGCAAGGCCAACAATGTTATTACAAAGAGCTAGAAGTACACCTTTCTGGAGACAGGGGGACGGAGACACAAAGACACCAGGATAGTGAATGGAACTCTATGTCATTCTGTTCCTTAGGAGTATAAAGTGATGCACCGACATAGCACAAAGGATGCATCTGAGCTTAGAAGGAACAAACTACAAATAATGAGTTGCTCATTTAGGTCCCATTCATTCCTTTTGCCTCATCGCGCAGTGGTTAAACTGCTGTACTGCAGCCAAAACTGTGCTCACGACCTGGGGTTCAATCCCAGGTAGCCGGCTCAAGGTTGACTCAGCCTTCTATCCTTCCGAGGTCGGTAAAATGAGTACCCAGCTTGCGGGGGGGTGGCAATGTGTAGCCTGCATAATTAACTTGTAAACCGTCCAGAGAGTGCTTGAAGTCCTATGGGGCGGTATATAAGCGGCACGCTTTGCTTTAGAACTGTAACTTTTTAGTTCCTTTTAGTTACTGGGTGCAGCCTCACTAAATTGGTGATATGGAATATCTATGTTTCAAAGCCTGGCTTGTGCCATTTGATCCCCAGGGTCAGGGAGTTGTATTTAAAGGTTAAATAAGACTGAGGGTGATGGGATCTGTGGTCCAAAAATGTCCAGAGGGTGCCAAATTGGCGAAGGCTAGTGAGTGCCGATGGAGGAGAGTACAGAGGAAATCTGAAGACAGTTGGGGAAGTTCTCATTTTTCTCCCAGTGTCTGCCACAGGCTCACTGCTCTGTTTAAAACACTTGTTGGGCCCCGTAACAATGTGTGTCAATTATACCTGCAATTTCCATCTGGGGAGGAGGTAGGTTGGTGGTGAGGAAGAGAAGAGGCATTGTCTATTAACAGCAGATCTATTAGGCAATGTGTGAAGAATGCACAATCCTGGCATCTCCTCTCCTTTCAAGTGAATTCCCTGACGGAAGGAGGTTCGCTCCCTGCTTGACAGCACGGAGGGCTTTTGTTAGCTAACATCCATCGTGAGAAGAAAACAACTGACTGAGATGGATAAACCTGAGGTTGTTCTTTTAAACATCCACCAAGCCTGGGGAGGGAGCGGGAAGGAAGCCAGCCTGCCCTGCGGACGTTCCTTTAAAGCAAGCAGAGGTTTTGCACCCATCGGTCATCTCAATGGGCTCTGGACACCAGTGGGAGTTCAGGTAGGAAGGCTATGACCTGGTGCCTTCCAGGAATTCAGTCCCAGGTTCAAGACCGGATGCACACACTCTGGACAATCTGTGGGTTGTGATCACTTTGTCCCGGATGCAATTTGCAGCTCAAAAATGTATCAACATGCATTTTTAAATGAGCTTTAATGACCACCAAAGAATACCTGTTTTGCACACTGGCTTTGTGCTCTGTGCTGTGTCAAAGGTGCTGTGTCAAAGATCCAGATCCCTTTGCTTCATCAGCAGCATCGTTACCATAATAATCAGCAGCATCATAGAACTGCAGAGATGGATCACCAAGTCCAGTGCCTGCCGAGGAGCCACAATGGAGAATCAAACTCCCAACCTCTTGTTTAAACCACTGAGCACAATCCAGCAGTTCAGGGAGATACGACGTTATATCCTGTCTCTGAAGCTGACCTGTATTAAGCATTCTGGAGCGTCAATTTGGGTGGATTGTCATGATGACTAAGCCACGATACTTGCCAATGAAGACTGTGGTTATCTCCTGATGGCGTCCTGAAACAGCTCAATTTGCAACTATGGGAGGTGTGAAAAACTTTTATCTTTTGACAATCTGATGCTTTCAGCGTTTAAGGAATTCCCTCTTCGAATAACAGGCTGTCTGTAACACCTATTTTGACCCTCAAAGAAAACAAAATTATTTCAAAACCAAAAAAAAATCCAGCTTTATCAAGGAAAGAGATGGAATGAAATAGAATTTCTTTCTCATCTAAAGTTCGGTGTCCTTTTTTACACTTCAAATGTCAGAGCAAGCCCCGGCGGCCTCTGTTTATCAGCTGCCCGAATGCAAGAAATGCAGAAGAGCGCATTTGTTTCTTTAACACCAAAGCCGAGCGACCTTGTGGTTTTGCCCCTATGTTTTTATCTCGGCCATCCCATCTGTTTGGTAACTTAGGAAGGCATGAAAACGGAGCAAAAGCAAATTAAGAAAGAGGGAGTGAGCAGCTCCTTGAAGGTCCGATCAGCCGCTTTAAAACAGCTGTGTGCATATTATTAAAAGGACGAGATGGGGGAGTCGCTGGACTGGACTGGCTCTTTCAAAGCAGCTTGGCCGAAGCAACAATAAAACGGGGGATGCTGCGTGATGCGTGCCAAGCGTTTGAAGTGCGTGGCCGCAACACAAGCCAGCGAAACGGACGAGATTGCTCGCATGCTGCAGCCGGGCCTGGATGAATTCAATAACAGATGTTTGGTCTCTCTGGGAAGATAATTGTCCCACTGTAAGGTTGGTTTGACCTATGTGTGAACAGCACTGTGCGTTGCACGGAGAGCAGCTAACAAATGAGCGTGGCCTTCTCTCTCTCTCTCTCTTCCTCGGGTTTTTTCCGCCAGTGGAATGCTAAGCCACGCTTCCTTTTAAGCACATAATTACTCCTCGGCAACTCAAGCCCATACATCCTCATGCCCTAATGGCTCCGGAGCCATTTGGCCCTAATTTATGAGGACAGGGTTCAAAGTTTTAATAATATTTGGATAATATCATTGCCAAAACGTCTTTGAGCTGTGATGTATGGAGGGTAAAGTGGGTACATTTGGATTCCGTGCGTGACAAGCTTGAGCGTTCGCAGCGCCGGGGCTCGGCTCAAAACTTTATGGAAGATGTTCGCCCCGGAACCCGGTGCGCCTCATGAATTATGGATCGATGAGTGTGAGGGATTATATGTGGTGACGGAAAACATGCCGGAGCTGCTTGTTCCTAAAGAACGGGCTGGCGTGTGGCTCGGCCGTATGCAGATAAATGAATTGCGCAGAAGACTAAGATGGTTGACAGAACACTTAGGGGATAATGTATTGGCGCATCAGCATAAAATATACATACGCACTGTGGTGCACATGGGTATTTATGCTGAAACTCTCCTCTCAAGTGGCTCACTGCATATGTTGGCTCCCCATCACTCATCTGATGATACTGGCATCTAACAGGCCCTACGGTAGCAGTAATAACTATGTGCTAAGTCATTTCTATCTTATGATGACCCAAAAGTATACTCAGCAGTGGTAAACTATTTTCTGGAGGCACCCTGGAACTGCAAAGTTAGCCCAAGGCTGCAGAGGTTGACTCTTTTCCCAAGAGACACAGTGAAGAATTGAGCTCCTGACCTCTGGTTCCACAGCCAAGAAACCCAACTCACTGAGCTACCCAGTAAACACAGGCTAGTTGCTTCAGAGGTACCAGAAAGACAAATAAATGGATTCCAGGTCAAATCAACTCTTAACTCTGCCTGAAAATGATGACAAAACCAAAAGTGTTGCACTTTGGGCATGTCAGGAGAAGATTCACTGAAAAAGACAATAATGCTTGAAAAAAAGGCAGCAAGGAAAGAGGATGAGCAAACATAAAGATGGATTGACTCCATAAAGAACGCCTTGAGCTGATAAGAGCCAAGCAAGGTTAATAATTATAGGGCATTCCAGAGGCTACCAGTTCAATTGATGGGCATAAGTTGCACATAACAGTTCAGAAATGGGAAACATATGGGCCTCCCGATGTTAGACTGCAGTTTTCAAAATCCCTCCTAGATGATGGTAAGTGCTCATTAGAGCTGTGCTTCAACGGTATTTGAAGATGTTTTCTGTCCTGCTGGATAGCTCAGTGGTTCAGAGCCAGAGGTTGGGAGTGTTCTGAGTATTGTCTACCTGGAAAACCCTGGAAAGGGTCTCCATCGGTCGGAATCGACTTGATGGCACACACTTGTGCATAGCACACGTATCTACCCAACTCCTTGATAATGCAGCTTGTTTTTTCTTTGGCTCCTCTCGAATTCAGAAACGCTGCATCTATTAAATCGATTGCGAATCCCATTGAACTTAATGGGCCTTAATTCTGAGTTGAAACGGGTAGGACTGTACTGCCAATATCTTGTCAATATCCTACTCCATCTCTAAATGCCAGATGTAGTGATAGGGAAGAATTAAAGATTTAGCAGCCACTTTTGATTAAGAGGCTGTCTACACAAGCTATCTAGCCAACTGTTTGGAGCATTTCGGGGACAAGCTGGTGTGCTCTTAAAGACGGCTATCACATTATGTCTTTGCTAACATGCCTCAGCCCATTCCTACCTGAATTTTTCTGGACCCTGTCAAGGGGCTTCTATTTTTCTGGTGTCGGTAGGTTCCGTCTGGTTTGGATCAGTTTCAGTGTATGTGATTTGGAACCATTCCAAAGCAGGTCCTCATCTTTCAGTTTGTCAAGCCACTTCAGGATATTGGCACATTAATCTCTTCTCCTGCTCAGCAGAGGGCTACGTAGACTTGTGTGGCCTTGCACAAGCTGATGTGCTACATCAGTTGCAAAAATGAATAAATAAAACCCCCTTTTGCCTCAGTTTAAACCATGGGTTGAGAAACTGTCCACAGTCAAATCCATAGTGGTGGCTTTGGCTGCTGGCAGTTTCTTGACCAGCCATATAAAAGAAGACAATATATATATTTATAACTGATGTAGTGATAATCTATGTAGAGTAAAAAAAATTTTTTTCACTTCCCCTGCAGCTTCTGAGCAGGGGAAGTGATTAATTTGTCAATATCCTGAAGTGGCTCACTTATTAAGCCACTTCACAATATCGGCAGGGTCCATTTCCATGTGAACGATCAGGCTTGATTAGAACATTATGATCATGCCTAGCCATTCCCAGCCAGCCCACATTAGCTCACTTGTGCTGCTAGTGTAGCCATACTCTCAATCAAAGCAACGAGGCCAGTAAGAGTTGGTTTTGAATCATTTCCCACCCACCAGCACCTTCACTCTTTGCTTTACCAAAAGTTATCACACTAGCTAGATCAGTTATGCCTTTTCTAGCCATTGAGCTTTGTTTGGGTATATTGTAAGATGCCTTTTGAAGATTAGACACTGAGTGAAATTTGCCAATGTTGGTGTGAAGGAAAGTGGATGACACTGAACGCTATATTTGAGTGACTGGATCAGTTTCAATGAAATGTAACAAGGAAGGAAGGAATGAATGAATGAATGAATGAAGGAAGGAATGAAGGAAGGAAGGAAGGAAGGAAGGAAGGAAGGAAGGAAGGAAGGAAGGAAGGAAGGAAGGAAGGAAGGAAGGAAGGAAGGAAGGAAGGAAGGAAGGAAGGAAGGAAGGAAGGAAGGAAGGAAGGAAGACAGAGTTGCCTAAAATGAGACCTCTTTCAATTTCAGATGGGGTCTGTAAATCATGGTATGGCCAAATGGCTATTTACAGTTTCTGACACATCTGTATATGCAAAGCACTGGTATAATGAAGTGATATGGAAATGGTGAATAATAATACATTAAAAATACTTCTAGGAATCATCTCTGATCCGTGCTTTTGACATGTGAATAGAAAATCTCACAATAGCGTTTGGCAGGATATTTCTTCCCCTCCTAGGTTTTAAAATATATTTCAGCTACCTTTTAATATTCTTCCTGCTGCTGCTGTTGCTTTTTTCTTAGTTCTCCTCAACATCCTCTCCCTCAGCTCTACTTTTCTTCCTTCTCTGTCTTCCCTTTTCCAGCCATATGGGCATTCCAACCAGCCACTTGCCGTCGTTGTTTGTTTAGTCACGGCAGATGTTTCACAGTTGGTCAGATTACAAAATAATTTTTCCTTAACCCCAGTTAATTGTGAGTTGGCCTTTTTGCCCGCCTCTAATGGCGTGTCTCTTGGTATGCTCCTAATTCCTGCTTATGGCTCGCTAATGCAGCGGTATTTCGCGTGACCTCTTTATGTCAGATCAACGGGAGGTGTTGAGGATCATCATCAGCACTGGGCCCTTAATTGGGCTCTCCGAACTAGAACAATGGGTGATTATCCAAAGTCTAAGCAAAAAACACCACAACAAACTCAACCCACCAAGAGAGGCTTCAGTCCACGGTTTGCCCACCATGGCCGAGAGGACTGCCAATTTTCTCAACAATCTTATTCCAACAAAGAAATACATGGAAGTAGCCGTTCTTCAAAACAGTTGACCACCAATCACTTTGACAAGCATGGTGGAACATATATCCAAAGGATGGGAGTGTCCCGCCTAACTGTATGAGCCATAGCACATTGGTGGCCATCAACACCGTCCATGTTGCCCTTACACTCCACCACTCTCCATCTGTCCCTCCTCTTTAATTCCCTGATTCCTCCTCCAGGATGTCCAACTGAGATGAAATCCCAATGGGGACCTTGAAAATATCCATATATTTTCTCTTCAAACCAAAATCAGACAGGGCTTCCAAAGTCAGACATCTGGTTAGTGGCAACCCTCTTCAGTTACCCTATATTTTGGGATAAGATGGCCCATTGCATAGCTTTGGTGATGGTGGAGAGGAGTCACTAAGGGTCCAGGAAGTCCATATTAGTCAACCGGCCTCAAAGATGTGAGCTCAAGTCGACAGAAGGAGGAGGAAGCTTTCAAAAGGAGAAGCACAGAACTTGACCTACGATTTGGCTAAACTATCCATGGAGAGATGGTGCCCAGCCAGAGAAAGTGGGATTTTACCCATGAAAGCTTGCAATTTGTGAGATACTTTTAGTGGTTCAATAAAGGCATCACCTTACTCTTGCACTGGAGAAAGCCTGAATCACATGGCCTTTTCCTGCCTATTGAAATGACTTCTCTATCTACAATTTTACAACGGTTGGGTTAAAAGAAATTAAACTATATTTGGTGGGGGAAAGATGAGAACTCAAAAGCCAACTGAAATCAATTCCAAGTAACCATTTTTGTCTTGTGAAAGGGAAACTGGGTCCATGTTTGCATAATAATCTCTATTTGAATAAACTCTGAAGTTCTTGCCAGATGTTTTTAAAAAAGTGTGTTACACCAGGCAAAACCCAAGAAGGGCTTCTGTTTGGCTAGTAACTATATTTTAAGAGAGATGCTTGAGGAAGCAAAATTCTTCAGGAAGGGGTGTTTTGCATACATTTTGAAGCCGGGAAGTGGGGGGAGGTGAAACCATTAGGGGATCAGCACCTCCGATTTATGAAAATGTGGTGATGATAAAGAAACAATAGGGGTGACAGCTTTGTGCAAATGACATTGATTCATTTCAGAACAGGGCTGTTAGCGGCGGGAAATGAAGAAATAAATGGAACAATGAATAGATGCTTTTACCAGCTTGTCATTAATTAGGAGAAAGTACAATTCTTTTATTGTCCCCTTTCAGGAGAAATACAAAATCTGGAGGCAAATACAAGCCCTTAGCAAAATAGATTGCTCCATGTCACTGAGTTGACATCTATATTTCCCACCTACCCACCAGCCCCAGCCGGAGTGCTGATATATTTTCGTGCTTTCTAAACAAGATTAAACTTCCCGGCTGGCAGCTGAATTTCATCTCGGTGTCGGTCTCCCAAAAGACGGATCTGCAGCTCTCAGATCTTATTGTTGAGAAATAGCGGGAGAAGAATTACTAGTAAGTTCCTTTAATGTGACATGGGAAGGGTGAGAGCACAACATCACTGACCCCCCTATAATTTCAATAGCCGGATGGATCTCACAGTGGTTTAGGTATCTAGCTGCTAAGCCAGAGGTTCGGAGTTTGATTTCCCACTGTGCGGCCTCGGGCAAACCTTAGACTGCAGAGCTGGAAGGGACCCTATGGATCATCGAATCCAGCCCGTCAAGGAGGCCCAGGGGGTAATTGATCACCCGCTTCCAATGATAGGCTAACTGTAACTTCTCGTTCCACCTTGAGATAGTTTGGCTTCATTTTACTTGATATGCTTTAACTGGAATTCCAGGGCTTGGGGGGGGGGATGCATCCTGCATCTGAAACATCAGTTCTGCAATTGAGCTATGGATCTCTGTCAGGTGACTATGCATCTATTCTGTGGGGCCAGCAGCTTAAAATTGAAGGTTAAGTCTTGTCATCAGTGTCTTCACTTCCTTCCAATCAGAAGCTAAAGTAGGGGTGGGCAGGTGGAAATGTAAATGTTTAAAAAGATAACAGAGCCAACTCTTCCCCTTACACTTCATTATCATGCATGCATGAATTATATATTTGGTGTCTTACATACATGAGTAATATGAGATAGAAGGATCTTCACTGCTTCAGGTTTCCTGGAGCTGCATAACAAGATGTCATTAATACCACCATATGCTCGCTTGATTCCTTCTTTAAATACATAATTGACAAATGAATGTAAGGTAACAATGAGGAAGACAATAAGTATAGTTAGATGTCCCACTCCCTCTCTTTGGGGAAGGAACATAAATCTTTCTTCTTGAAAAAAAAATTGTTCTACTCATGGTAAGCAACTGTATTGATCATCCAACATACCCCAATATTGATTATCCAAAGTTGGGGTGCCTGACATGATCAGTATTTTCTAGTTTCTAATTTTATGAAGATTCTTCTTTCCATGTATTATCTTAATTCACTCCGAAGGGAACAAACATTGAAATTGTATGCACAATTTTCTGGGTATACGTCTCCACTAAATGCAATTATGACTTACTTTCAGTAATACATATATAACACTGCAGGACATGTCATGAAACAGGACCAGCTATTGGTAGAGGATCATTCCATGCACAACACTAAGTTTATCCACATAGTCTGCTAAGCCAGTAGGGTGCAGTGTTTACGGCACTGAACATGAACAGAGAAAACATCAGTCCATGTTCCTATTCACCCACAGAACTCAATGAGTGGTCTGGAGAGCCACGTCTTCCCAGCTTAACCTACATACAGGTTGCTATGTGGGGAAAATGGGATGAAAGAACCATACGCATGAGCCTGAACCTGTGGTGAAAGAGCAAGGTCTGAGTGCAACACATAGATAAGAACTATTCATTCATTCATTCATTCATTCATTCATTCATTCATTCATTCATTCATTCATTCATTCATTCATTCATTCATTCTCATGGTTGGTGGTCCTCAGAGAGGCATCCATGCAACATGGTCTGAGACAATGGCAGGTGGAACAGATCCACCCATTGGGAAGCCATCTCCTCTATACTGGAATGAAGTGAATGGATTATAGCAATAGTGGGATGGAGGGGAATGAGGGTCTATGGCAGCACCAATAGTATTGGAGGGAGCCGTACTGGAAATCATACTCACATTAGTGAATGGACAGCATTTCTACCCCACCTGACCCTCCTATGGGGCTACACTTTAACAAACTGAAAAGAAAAACCTTTTTAGCTGACCCAGTTCTGTTCTTACTTTCTTGCCAACTCATTTAGCATTGGGTGATTACGGGATAGGGATTAAAGTAGGAACACATCCAAACCAACTTTGAATGGTCCAGCATCTATAGAACAGAACAAATAATGCACAAGACGACATTAATCTACAGTGCTAATCTGCAGTGCATTGCTTCTTAATTAATAGTGTACAAATATTAACAATTTTTGGTTAATAGCATTATGTACCTATTGATACACTGGTGTGTTAATTATTGATCCGTGTCTGCATAAATACAACTTGCATTGCTTGTATTTAATATACAGTACATTAAAACATAGAGAGGAGTCTGGAAAAGGGCTTTTTCAAACATGGTTAAATCTTTGCCCTCCTAGTTCTCCTAGTGCCCTCATAAATAAATTATCTTTAACAGCAACAGAAGAGGCGGAGGGGGGGAGGGGAAAAGGCTGCCGTACAGTTTAGTACCACTTTATGGTTGACATTGATTTAAAACACTCCATAAGGGGTACATAGCTGCAGGATCAATTAAAAGTAAATGCAGTCATGAAACTTGCATGAGGAACAGTCTGACAAAGCCGAGCAGGAGACATTCTTCATAGAGCGTTTGCCATGGAACTTCTCGGGAGAAGGAAGGGAGGAAATGGGGAGGGGGAGAGAGAGAGAGAGAGAGAGAGAGAGAGTTAGAAGGCTATACATTTCCTTTATTTGATACTAATGAAAGGGGAGCTAAACTCCCCCAATGTATCATGTGGCTTCTGGGCAAAGAGAAATGTTCTCTGATAAAAAGCTGAGTCACTTGAAAGATTCCATCCGGAGGACCTCCTTCTTGTGATGTTGGGGGATCTAGTTGGGATCTTCGTGACCCCCAAACTGGTTGGCTGCCTTGCCACTTTCTTGGAGATTATTCTGCAATTATTTCACTTGCCCAGAAAGAGCTAGATTTAGACTTAGTTGGGAAGCCAGCCTAGACTCTTCACCGTATCTCTGGCTAGTGGAGACCAGACAAGCTGAATTAGCACACAAATTGTTCCCAACAGATGCATCTCGGCAGGATTCTGGATCCTGGAGCAAACTTTAGGAGCAACCAACCAGATCTTTATCTCGCCTATTAAATAGGCAATCAACACATTTATGTGGCCTGCAGGGGCTACCACAAATAGACAGGAGCAACCAGTTTTAAGCCATAATGTGGAAGCCATAGCAAGGGCGGCTAGTTCTGTTACGCTCCAGAACAGTGGAGTAAATACATGGTTAATTCTGTCCTCCAGACCAGATGGTACTGTAGGTTACATAGTAATTACTGTATATATGTACTTACTTGGTTTAATTACCAGATAATCAGGAAGAATATGCAAATCCTTGGGCTGGTGTAAGAGGATGCAATATGTGCTCAATTAATCCAGTGTACTTGGATTTCTTTATAGGTAACAAAAGGAGTTGGGTGAAATATGAGCACAGACTGGTGTAACGGTGAAAATGACTCTTTTGAGGAACATCTCTCTTCCTCCGCCATGCTTGTGTGCCAGGTTCGTGGACCCCATGAACTCCACCCATGGACACATTGACTCCCAGCATCTGTATCTTATTATGTCAAGGGAGCCTAAATCAATGACAAGCTTAATGAGCATTTTGAACAACCATGCACCAATATGCAAAGACTGTTGTGTCCAGTTCACAGAATCCACCAGTCTCATTCTTGGACACATACTGTACACCCAGATCCAGGAACCATAAGTTTAAAAACCGGATGCTGAGGTTACAAGCCCGTGCTTGTTGCTGTTTCTGTGTGCCATGAAGTCAGAAACAACTTGCTATAACCCCAGAACTGCTGGATAGCTTAGTGGTTTAGGTCTCTGGCTGTAGAGCCAGAGGTTGGGAGTTCGATTCCCCACTATGACCCCTTGACAGGGGCTGGAATCAATATACATGAAAATCAACTGATTAATTGAGTTATTGAGTCAGTAATATAATCTGTAACTGGTTTTCATGCAGGACTAGGAACCATGACATCTTGCAATATAATTTTTTAAGTGCACATAAAAATACAGTAGGTTGTAAATATTAAAACATAATTAAAATAGGGATAAAATTTATATGTGGTTGGGTCACAAACCATTTTGAGTGAAATTAAAATGAATATAATTGCCATTCTTTCTCCTTTTTTAAAGTTCAACAGGTTTTAATTCTGCTGGAAGGAAAGAGGGAAAAATGCTTCTGACAGAAGCCATTGCATCAGCAGGATGATTTAGCTAGATATTCATCTAGTTTTGATGGTCACTCCCATGGACAGATTGAGTGATCATTCAAAAATATGGGCACAGCTATCTTTGGGAACTATTTGTGGTAGTTATAGATTACCTCCATTAACAAATGAGTTCTTGTAGTTGTTGAGTCATTTAGTTATGTCCGACTCTTCGTGACCCCATGGAAGAGAGCACGCCAGGCCCTCCTGTCTTCCACTGCCTCCTGGAGTTGGGTCAAATTCATGTTGGTCGCTTCGATGACCCTGTCCAACCATCTCCTCTTCTGTCGTCCCCTTCTCCTCTTGCCTTCACACTTTCCCAACATCAGGGGCATTTCCAGGGAGTCTTCTCATGAGGTGGCCAAAGTATTGGAGCCTCAGCTTCAGAATCTGGCCTTCCAGTGAGCACTCAGGGTTGATTTCCTTTAGAATGGATACCCTCAAATATCAACTGCTGGGTTTCCTGGAAAAATGCAACTGACCTAATTCTCTGTTCATGCACTCCCTATTGTGGCTATTCACAAATGGGGTTTCCAAATCATCCTGATTGTTAACAGAGAAGCAAGACAGAGCACTTGACAAATTTCTCCACTTAGCAAGTCGGCAGCTGCTGGCTACCTTTCTGAATCAGAAGATCTTTGCTGACCAGCAAGAGATAGCAAGGAGGGGACAACTTCGCTGCCTTCGGAACAGGGTTCCATGCATTCAGTGAGAAAGATTTAGCTCACAGCCTCACCAGAACCTCCAAGACCAGTGGAACCATGAGATCAGTCTCTCCAGAAGATCTGAAAGCCTGTGCAACTTGCATGTGAGAATATGGTCTTTCAGATATCCTGGAAAATAAGGGGAGGGGAATCGACTGCCTTATTATCTGAGGCTTCTGCTTAGTCAATCATGTGTTTGTCAATTCAATGGATCTAATCAATTAACCCATAAACAGGGCCATCCTACACATGTCTGCTCAGCAATGGGCCTCACTGAGAGTCAAAGCTTTTTGATCTTTACAAAGATTTGCTTGCAGATGGTTAAGCTGCACATTGAATAATATGACAAGTTCAAAAGGAGAGAATTGGCAAATGATTCTAGGCACACCTCATCTCTCCTCTGCCTCTGGATGTCTAAACATACACTAGATTCTCTGTGTAAGTTCAGACATGATGGCATTTAAGGAAAAGCAGCCATTGCTCAGTGGTTTAGGTCTCTAGCTAAGACAGAGCCAGAGGTTGGGAGTTTGATTCCCCACTGGGCCTCCAGGGAGAAGACTCAGCCCGTGTAGCCTTGGGCCAGCTGCACAGTTCCAAGGAAGGAAGGAGGGAAGGAAGGAAGAGATAGAAATATGGAAGGAAGGATGGAAGGACGGAAGGACGGAAGGAAGGAAGGAAGGAAGGAAGGAAGGAAGGAAGGAAGGAAGGAAGGAAGGAAGGAAGGAAGGAAGGAAGGAAGGAAGGAAGGAAGGAAGGCAGAGATAGAAATATGGAAGGAAGGAAGGAAGGAAGGAAGGAAGGAAGGAAGGAAGGAAGGAAGGAAGGAAGGAAGGAAGGAAGGAAGGAAGGAAGGAAGGAAGGAAGGAAGGAAGGAAGGAAGGAAGGAAGGAAGGAAGGAAGGAATGTGCCAGTGGAAACCAAAGCCAAACCAATGGGTATCGGTAACTGAAGCGAGGTGTTGAACTGCATCTTATCTTGGGCTTTTGGCTATTATTTTTCACTCTATTTTTATTTGTTTGTTTTCAGCTTTGCATAATTAATTAGAAACTTGAGTTAATTAATGCAAAAGCCAAAGCATGTCCAACTGTTTCTCACAGATGTCACTTGAAACGAGCTATCAAATTAACACCATATGACAATGACAGTTTTGTAAATCATCCAGTGACCTGCGTAGCTGCCGAAGGCATTCCTGCCAAAATAAAAATTTTAATAAGAAAAGAGGTGTTTATTCGAACCCAAGGAAGACCACCAGCTCATTTCAGTCTATAACCAGAGGTGACAGAGACAGGAATTGCAATAGAAGGGAAAGAATCCTAATTATGTTATCTACAAATGTACGAAGAATGTGATTTTTCATGTTAGGATCTTGTTATCATTGTATAGACAGTTCTCTGGCTCTGTAAATGGTTACCCTACAATTCCCTGTAGTGTCACCTATCATGAACAATGGTAGAAATTCTGGGCATCTAAATTTCTATTGGGGTGACCGGAGCGAATTGTATGCTATCTGAAGTGAGCCAAAGAAATAGAATTCAGCAGCAACAGGCAGTTGTGCTTGAACACATGGAAAAACATAGCAAGAACAAGGCATGATCCAAGACAAACAGGAAGTGTCTTAGAGTTTTTCTTCCTCTCCACCACACAACACTGAAAACACTTGTCTTGTATGATTTCAGCAGCTAAGCAGGGATGGACTGGGTCACCACTTGGATGGGAGGTCACTACTGAACCCTGGAAATCTCCAGGTAGGGCTAGGAACGAATCCTGGTTCAAACACTAGTAGATCTTCTCATTAGAGTTTACCATGTTGGGCTAAATCAGTGTTTCCCAACTTTGGATCCCCAGAGGTTTTTGGACTAAAACTCCCAGAAGCCTCCACCATTAGCTGTGCTGGCGAGGATTTCTGGGAGTTGTAGCCCAAGAACATCTGGGGACCTAAAGATGGGAACCACCAGGCTCAATGAATCAGAGGTCCATCTTGGTATAAGGCAACTTCTCAGATGCCTATATAGAAGAGCTGAATGACTATTTTGTAGGCTCAATCCAAAGCGGGAGACATCTTCACTTCTAAGGAGATGAGCCATGCTATGATCCTGGCTCCCTCTATAAGTAGAGTGTCTACACGAAAAGGAAGGAAGAGCACCTCTATAACTATATCTCATCTAGGATCTCATTTTTGGAAGAACAAAAACCTATATATACACTTCATGACCAGTAGCCATTACTAACCCAATCCTAATTTATCCACACCCGGGTCTTTAAGATCTGGAGCATGTGCCCCAGAGACAACATAGCTGCTTTCCCAGACAATTTAGCAGCGAATGTAGAAAACAAATGAGACGAAGCCTTTTTATTCCAGTCTCTGACAGCACACTTTGTTTTGCTTGGCAGAAAAGAAAACTGGGATGTGTGAGTGATATCCTTCTGACACGTCAGTCTTTCTGACTGACTCAAGACGTTTCAGAGATGTGAGTAACTGACAGTAGAATGTCGCCCCTCTCTGCCTTCGTTCCTTCTCCCTCCTTTGCCGTTAAGGGAATGTGCTCTATAAAATCTGAAGACAGGGAGAGTATCTCTGATGCCAGAGCTTCTTTCTGCTGTGGCTCCTGGAAATGGGAGAACTTTTGGCAAGTGCTCATTCCCTCTTGCCATCAAGATCCATGGGAATTATCAGCCAGGGTTCATGTATAGCTACAATATGCCCTGTCTTCCTCAACCCTCTCTCCTGAAGAATCCTGGTTGCAATTACAGCTTTTAACAACATTTCAGGAAAGCTAAGAGGGAAAAAACCTGCTCTCCTCTCCTACCAACAGCAATCTTAGAACTGCACTGCTGGAACGGACTCTGTGGATCATCCAGTCCAGCCCCGGTCAAGAAGGCACCGTGAGGAATCGAACTCATGACCACTGGCTCTGATGTCTTACCTACTGAACTACCCTACCCTGCCATACCCTCTCCCTTCCTATCCTATTTATTTATTGGAAATGCAGTGGAACAACACACATATGAAGAAAATTGCAATCCAAGTGGCCAAATGTTATCCCTGCCCATTCTTCTTTACTACAATTCCCAGAATACTCCATAGCATGCAATGTTGCCTAAGGATTCTTGGAGCAGTTGTTCTCAAGATAAGTTTCTCAAGCTCTGAGAATGAAGAACATGCCACCTTCCAGATGTAGGTGATGCTTATAAGGCTCCACCTCCGCATGCATGGAAGAACATGGACTTTAGAGGAAGGGCTATAACGTGGTGTTTGGGCATATGCTTTGCAGATGTGTTGCCAAATTTCAAATTTTGGGCTAAATTCCTCTAGCCGTGAAGCTGAAGTGCAGAGATTTGTAGAGCAGAATAACTTCAGGTTACCCAGAGCAGACCATTTATTGGAACTTGCTTTCTTAATCATTCATTCAGAGACATTAGTGGTAGAGAGAACCAAAAGGTCCTACTACTTACAGTTGAACAGCTAACTGACAGACCATGACTGCTTTCAGCAGCCTTCAAGAGACTCGCTGACTTCCAGCTGCAAAAAGAGGAGACAAGACACAGAACAAAAAGTTGGGGGCTCTCTGAATTCAGAAGCAGAAATAGCCAGTTAGTACTGGGTAGATTGGCAGTCACCCAAGCCCAGAAAGGCCCCTCTCAGCCAAATCTGCTAAAGGTAGCATGCGAGGTTGCAAAAAATCAAAGAAGATACTGGGTGAGATGGACCAAGACAGAGTGTGTCTTATAACTTCTTATGCTCCTGATATCTGGAGGATGACATGCTTCATATCTTGACCACAAGGAACCAAGGCTCATTAGCCTTGTCCTCCCCTTGTTATTGTATTCTCACAACAGTACTGTGAGCTAAGTTATCATGGCTATCAACGATTCAGATCTCTGGGTTTAAAACAATCAATCATTCAGTCCTTTTATTTGCATCTTGCCCTCAACATGCTCTGAGCGATTAACAACACGAGATACAAGCAATACCAGTCAAAAATTGAACAAACTTCAGAACCATTTCATAAAAAGCAAATAAAGCATCTACAAGACTATAATCTAACAATAGCAAGACAAGCATCAATAAGGTAACGGGCAAATCAAGCAGCAATAAGAAAGTAATCAATTGATCATTTCATGACCAGCTTCAAATGGAGAGATGCTCCACCCCCCCTGTCAACACCCATCAGGTTTCACCCACAGATTTCTTCTGAAATAAAAAGTTGGCAAATGAAACAGACAGAACCGTTTCTGTTCCACAAACCCCTGCTTCTAATTATGTGCTTCACCTTGGATTTGGGCGAGAACTGATATGCTAAGGAATATTAATATGTGCCCAATTTAGCATTCGATCAACACAGCGCTAACTTGGATCAAGTTAGTACCTGGAACCGTCCGCCCAAAGAAAACAGTGGCTTCTTTTGATTGGGTCTTCGTTTAAAAACATATCTTTGCCCTCAAAACTTTGTTCATGTCTAGCCCTGGCGAAGGAATGTATCTTCTGTTTTTTTGTGGGTTTTTTCTCTTTCCGAACAGCAAGTAAGACTGAAATTTGCACACACGTTTTCCCGCTAACCGCTGTAGCTCCATGGGGCTGCCTTAAAGGGAGCAATTAAAAAGGTGAATTGTATGTTTTTGTTTCTTCTTCTTCTTACGGCACAGAAATAAGCATACTGGGGCCATAAATGCAGGCGATACTTCTTACAGCTGGGTTTGCATGTACGTATGTGTCTTCTTTCTGCCGACTGCTACTGCTTCCTTCTACAGACTACCCAGCAAATGCCTTCATTCTCCACAGAAATTTCCATAGGGAGATCCGTCGTCTGTTTCAACAAACCCAACAAAGTGTCTCGTAACACCTTAAAAAATTAATAAGTTTTATTTGGCATAAGCGGTTGTGGGCAGGCACATATTTTTCAGAACTGCCTTGCTTCTGAAGAATACAGTCTCGGCTCTGAAGAATACACCCTGCCTCTGAAGACGTGGGCTGTGGGCCTCAGAAACGTATGTCAAATAAAATGGCACAATTTTAAAGGTGTCATAAGACTCTTCCCTCCAGAGCTATCCTTCCTTTCAACAGAGTTTTGATAGGACTTTGTCTGGGGCTGTTTCTGGAGGAAACAGGGCACACCTTTGAAATATTATTTTTAGGGGTTACAACTTTAGACCATGGCTGGCTGGGAGCATCTGGGAGTTAGAATCCAAAAAGAATAAGAAACCAAAGAAGAAGATGAAAAAGGAAATTTTTTTCTGACTCTGGACAGAAAAGGGAAAAGTATTTTATAACATTTACTTCTGGAATCCACAAGATTCCCTGGAATATGTCCATTCTTTTTTTGTTGTACTATGGAACTTCAAGTCAAAACCAATTTATAGTGAGTCTAATAGGGTGGAATTTTGAGGAATGGTTTTACGAGTTTCACATTTAAAAAACAGTTTCCATGGCCAAAAAGGAATCCAAAGACAGTTCTCCTGAGTCCTACTCCTTGACTCTACCCACTGCACCACACTGCAGATCTACTCTTTTTAATGAGCACAAGTGTAATGACATCTGTGACAGCAGTGGTTCCCAACCTTGGGTCCCCAGATGTTCTTGGACTGCAACTCCCAGAAGCCTTCATTACCCACTGGGCTGGCAAGGACTTCTGGGAGTTGTGGCCCAAGAACATCTGGGGGCGCAAGGTTGGGAAGCACTGCTTTAGAGCCGCTATTCTCAATGGGGGTGGCTATATGACCCCCTACGGGACCCTGGCCAATTTGAAGAGGGCCACAGACTGGAAACAATTTTCCACACACCACCTTATAAGGTTTGTTCTGTGTCTTATACAATCCTGATTTGGCCTATATTTCTTTTATATTGTTTTTATGACCATGACCCCCCCCCAAAAAAAGTTGAGACGGGCTGCTTTAGAACAAGCAGGGGGCAGCCATACACTCCTGCCTACACACTTATGGAATCAAAGACCCTTGTGAGTGTCTATGGATCTATCCTGCTTGCCTGCCTCTCTTTGTGTATGTGAGAGAAAATGTTGTCTTTTCTTTCCCTCTGCCCTCTCCAGTCTATATCTTCCCCTTCCTTTTCTAGATTCTTAAATTCCCCGTCCTTACCGCAAAGCAGCAAACTCGCCTGAATGCTTCCACTCAACAAGGGTACATAAATTCGGCATTGTGCTGTTGAAAAAAGAAAACTCCCTTCCTTCTAAAACCTACTTCTCGGCTGATTTGGCGTCACCCGTATGGCCCGTTTTTCCTGTCTGTCTGGCATAAATGTGTGTGCCATGTGTTCCTCAAAAATGCCCCATGCTCAGTGGTGGGATTCAGCAGGCCAACAAACGGTTCTGCAGAACCAATAATACATTAGCTACTGGTTCTGTAGAACTGGTGCGAACCTGCTGAATCCCACCACTGGCCAGGAATGATCCACACTGCCCATTTTAGTGAGACGGCACATTAAAACGAAGAAGGGGGGGAAAGAAACAGCTGATCTATCAAGCATGCTAGAGCGGTTCGGTATTGTTCAACTCCCCAGACAAACTCTTTAGAGGATTACACCTCCTTCCTTGCTCTGCTCTTCATGAGGGCATTAATATTCTCTGAAAAGCATTCTCCTCCTCAGGAGCTCCGTTAAGACCGGGGGCCGCTTTGATGTTTGCCTCCGAAACAGAATGACGAGGGATAAGAGTTCAAAGTCTACGAAGAAACTCAATATACAAAGGATGTACCACATCTTAATAAGTAATGAGAATGCTTTCCTTTTATTGCTGTTGCAGAGGGAAAGAGGGACGAAAAAGTTGATTATCTTTATGAGATTAAGGTTCCGTGGTCCTTTGTTAATAAACAGCCAAAGTTGTTCACATTTTTTCCAATGTCTGCTGATCGTAAACACTATCAATAAACAATGGTTGCGCTTAAGATGGTCTTTTAACATCTTTTTGATCCGGGTGGCATTTGATTAATCTGTTGAACAAATTGTGTTATTAGCGGTTGTTTTGTCATGGTCTTGTGTGGTGAACAAACAAGGAGCAGCAAAAACATCATCATCATCATCATCATCATCATCATCATCATCATCATCGTGTGCCATCAATTTTGACTTATGGCAAACTTTTCCAGGGTTTTCCAGGTACATAACCCTCAGAAGTGGTTAACCCTCCCTTTGATCTGGAGGTGCCCTGGATTCGTGTCGCTGGCCCAAGGCTACACAGGCTGGCTTTTCTCCTGAAAGTCCCAGTGGGGTATTGAACTCCCAACCTCAGTCTGATATCTAAGCCACTGAGCCAGCAAAGCCATACAGCCTATCAAATTTGTTTACATCCCTATTTTAAGCAATTTGAAGATTTTTTAAAAAAATATATAAAATATTCTCAGTTAACGTTTTTTAAAAATTAACTTTTTCTCGCACTGGTTGAAAGGGATGTTTTGAACGTGGTTATAAAGAACATCCAAGCAGCTGGAGCCAGTGTCCCAGATAATTGGTCCTTCAAGGTAAAAAAAATGTGTAAATTGAATGAACACATTATTTCATTGTCAATGGAAAGATGGTGCCAGCCTTCCCAATCCTGAGACTGCTACACATGTTGACCTAGAACTTTCATCATCTTCAATGACCATACTGTTTGGAATGAGAGAGAGAGATGTCTTGGAACACATCTTGCACAGGGCCAGGTTGTGGGATGCTGATGCATGGTGTGTGTGTGTGTGTGTGTGTGTGTGCGTGCGTGCGTGCGTGTGTGCGTGTGTATGTATGTGTGTGTGTGTGTGTGTGTGTGTGCGGGCATTTATTTATTTATTTTACTAGCTACTAAAATACTTACACCTCACTTGGTAACCGGAGTCCACAGATTCCAGAAATTCCAGGATTCCATAAGATAAGTCCATGCCCTTTAAAGTGGTATTAAATAGCTACAGCTGTGTAGGGAAAATATATTCTTTATCACATCTTTGATTGATTTTTATTAATACTTAGCAAATGGTTTTGTCATACTTGTTGCTTGTTTATTATTGTGCCAGTCTAGAAATTATTTTTAATGGATGACATTTTCCCAGTTGCCTTTTTCATTGGCTGAAACTCAGCATCCATCCATCCATCCATCCATCCATCCATCCATCCATCCATCCATCCATCCGTCCATCCATCCATCCATCCATCCATCCATCCATCCATCCATCCATCCATCCATCCATCCATCCATCCATCCAACTCAGTGGTAAACACTACTCTGGGCAGTTTACATCCAAAATAAAAGGAACAAAACATAACATAAATCTTAAGTAATATACTCAACATTAAGTATAAATACTAGCATCCCATACAGACAGACAAGGTAGCCCACAGCTAAAATCTGAAAATCATTCAACAGGAGACATTATGGTGGTCAATCAATGAAACATTAAGAAAGGATGCCCTCAAAGGCTTCACTAAACAGTCTTGTTTTGAGCATCTTCTTAAATTAGCAGAGAGAATGGCCCATTGAATCAGTGGGGGGTTGGTAAGTCAACTCCTCTACAAGGTCTGTTGATTCAATGGGCCTACTCTAGTTACAACTTGAGTTCAGCCCCTGTACTACAAACCTCCTAAAGGCCATTAGACAATCAAAGACACACACACACATATATATAACTTTATTTATAACTTTATTTAATAACTTTATTTAATATTTTTACCCCACCTTTCTCCTTTAAAAAAAGACCCCAGGCTGCTTACATCATTAAAAGACAATGCTTAAAAGCCAAAAACAGTAAGTCTACAAATATTAAAAAGGATCAAACAAATAACACAATTAAAATGGTAAACAAACTCAACAAAATTTGAATACCAGCAGCCCTGCCATAGCTTCCTAGTTTGATTACTGGGCAAAAGTTCCAGCACAAAAATCTGTCTGGCAGCAAATGAGGATTTATTTACACGATTGGCTTATGCTGCTTTTGAAAAAAAAATGCAATGTCAACCTGAAACTGGCAGGGTCTGGAAAAAGCTTAATTATACTGTCATTTGTGCAACATGGCTTGATTTTACTTATTAATTTTATTTTTAAAAGTTTTCCTGGAGACATGACTTAGATTAAACAAACCACTCGTTCCTGGCAGCCTCTGAGAAACGCAACCCTTGTTAAAACTCAGGATTTAGCGCTAGGAAGCTGGCCATTGTTTTCATTAGTTTCACAGGGCTCATTGTTCTTATTCTGGAACTTTTATAGCTCCAGTCACCTGTGGCCAGAATCTAAGCTTTAGCAAGGTGCTAGAATAATTGCACTAAGTACCGTACTTTTTATTTGTCACTGACAAACAGTAAAGCTTAAATGGCATACATACTTATCAAATGATGCTGTTACAATGCTCATAGAAGAGAGAGAGAGAGAGAAAAGAGAACAGTCAGCTGTGTTCCATTTTGAAAATTCATCACAAATGCTCCCCTCTTCAACCAGCAGATGTTCAGCTTGGGAGAAGTGAGCCTAGGGCTTCAAATAGTCTAAAGCTCAAATATCCTCAAATGTGCCGAAAGTGGAAATCAGACCATTTCTATACCACGTTATTGATTCTGGGCTGGCAGTGATGTGGAAGCAGGGAACCATGATCCTCCACAACACCTCCAACTGAGAACCCAGGTTAGCATCAGTAGGTTTATTAGAACACATGGAATCTTATTGGCCACTTTCTGTCACCTGATCCTAGTTAAATTGGTAGCTGCAGTACTACCTCCTGACCACCTGCAGCACTGTTGCTGCTATGCACCAGAAACCCAGTTACTGCTTCTCTTAACAAGAATCAAGGATGGTGCAAGGCAGAAAGTACTTACTTCTTACTGTCCAAGGTCCCAATCCAAGCATTCCATAAAAGCAAGGGGGGAAAGAAACTATGAACTATGATTCAAACAACTCCAGTATGAGTGAGAACTAAGAACACAGCTCAACAACACATCTATACCTTTATTTACATACACCCTTGTTTTGTTCCCATGGAATTCAAAGCACCACCCACAGGATGGCCAGAAGTTCTATGTCCATCTAGGTAGGACTTCATCTTAGCTTCAGTAAGATGGCTCAAATTGTAGCCGGTATCCCACTGAGCTTCTACTCTTAAGCTGGAAAGGAAACAAACAAGTAGAAGAATGAAAAAACGTACAATTTCTCTTCCTCTTTCACCCCACATATGGGACCTGCTACATCAATGACTCCTTATTTCCCTCTGAGACTGTAGGCAAAGAAGAGGCACCGAAGTAATGGCTCATAAATAGTCGAGTCAACCAGAGCGAAACAATTCCCAATTAATAGTTACACAACGCAAGGCATCTGTCATTCTGGATGTCTAAGAGACAGGCAGGTTCATTTTGGATTTTAGATGCACATGCTCTGGTACAGAGATGGGTGCGAAACAGGAAAATGGTGATTTGTTTTGATTTGTGATTCACCATGTTGACAAATCATGAATTATGAATTTAATTTTTTTCCTGATGAATCGATTTATCAATTCATTTTTTAAACTTTAAACTCTATAAAATGGCCCTCCAAGCACTGAGAGACACTGAATTTGCAGGGAAGTGTCCTCTGATTCCCCTCTACAGGCCCTGCAAGATTAGTGACATTTGGATTTCGAATGTCTGAGATATGCAACCACAAGTAGGACCTCCCAGGAAGGTGTCCCCCCCCAAGAACCTAGAGACACAAAAATTACAGAGAAGCATCTACTGATGCTCCTCTACAATCCTGCCAAGCTTGGTAAAGATTGGGTTTCAGAGATCCAAGTTATTCACCCCCAAAGTGTGTCCCCCTCCAGGAAAGTGCCCTTCAGTAGCTGGCTTGGGGAAACCCAATCTTTCATCAGACTTGGAGAGATTGCAGAGGAGAGTCAAATGAATTGATGAATCAAAAATCACTAAAAATTTATTGATTCGTCTTCATTGGGGGCATTGATTTGTATGAACACGAATCAACAAATTAGCAATTTTTGAATCAACAAATTAGCAATTTTTGAATCAACAAATTAGCAATTTTTGAACAAGTTTGGTGATTCATTTCTTTAAATTTGTGCCCATCTCTACTCCTAAAATCTAAGCTTCTGCACCCAGGGCTGAATGTATCTGAGGTTGGCAGAGATACCCAATATATTCTCCCCATCTCTACTTTCACCTCAAGTCTGTTAGCTATAAACATGGAGGAAGCAAAATTTTATCAATCACATTCCCTGCTTCAGTAGTAACGTCAACACCCTCACATCCAGAATCAATGTTATGTCTCTAGGGAGGTGACATGAGACTACAAGATGCCTGAAAATGGGTTTTTGGTCACTTATTGGAAGTTCTTCAATGGATTTTTAACCTGTTGTTGGAAGTATTGGTAGATTGTGCAGGCTCTGGACCACTTCAGGACATGGTTCACAGGTCAGCCATTTAATGAAATATTAAAATTATCACCAGGTCTTAGGTTGTGCTAGTACTGTGTACTTACAGATAAGATTGCTGCTTGTAATGTGTTTTTTTCCAACTTCTGCAAAGACCATCTGTTACCAAAACTAAAGGGGGCTCAACAGCCCAACCACATCTTTCCTTTTTTCCCTCTTTCTGCTAAGAAATAGACGTTGAACCCACTTGAGTTTGGCTGGTGCTTTGGAAATATTTTATTATTATAAATTAGACCTCCGGGCACCAGCCCAAATATAACGAAAAACATAACTCGCTGGAGTTAAATTGGCTAATAAATATTACTTTGAGGAATGCCAAAATATTAGCCCTTTCCTGGCATCTTTTCTCTCTGAAGTAGAGCCTCTGGCATTCTTGTCCAACATCCTTAACCACCTCAATATCTACTACAGTTTGAAAATATGATTTTCTTGGACTACACCTCCCAGAATCCCCAGCTACCATGGACCAAGAGGGCTGGAAGGTTTTGGAGCTGTACCCTGAAGGAGAAACAATTGTTCAAAACTCAAGTATTTGCTCTAACATCATAGAATCATAGAATAATTCAGTTGAGAATGGCCTATAGGGCAATGGAATCCAAGTCAAATTATATCCGACAGTTTTCTAATTTTCTCCTGAATGCCTCCAGCGTTGGAGCACTCGCCACCCTCTGAGGTCATTGATTCCATTGTCATACTGCTCTAAGAGTTAAGAAAAATTTTCTGATGTTCAGACTAAATCTAGCTTGAGCCCATGATCACAAGTCCTGTACTCTGGGATGATTGAGAACAGATCCTGCCCCTCCTCTGTATGACAGCCTTTCAAATATTTGAAGAATGATATCCAAACTTCCCTCAGTCTTCTTTTCTCAAGGCTAAATATGCCCAACCCTTTCAGTCTTTCCTCATTGGGCTCGGTTCCCATTCCCCTGATCATCCTTGTTGCCCTCCTCTCAATTTGCTCCAGTTTGTTGGCATCCTTCTTAAAATGCAGTGTCCAAAACTGGACACAGTACTCTCGATAAGACTTAACCAGTGCCAAATATAGGGGGACTAGTACCTCATGGATCATTGGTCCTTACCTAGAAAAGTTCATGGCATTCCAGCTCTATGGAAATATTTTGGCAAGAGCCGCTTGCAGCTAATTGTCAATTTTGGTGACACCCAATATCTAACTTTTTCTGGACGAGGGTTTACGGTCCTGCAAATGCAATCTGTGAAGGCCAATTCTGGTGTTGCAGTACCACCCTTGGAACCGAGATGGTGGCAACCCATCTCATCCTTCACGTCCCGTTTTAGGCTGGAGACATGTCAGCCCCCCTGGGATCAGATTTGCTAGGCCTCTTCCTTTCCTGTCTCTCTTTTCTCCCTGCAAAAAGTCAGTGTTTATTTCATAGCCAAATGGGACATTGTATGCTCTTAGTGGAAGAGAAAGAAAATGATCGGGGGGAGGGAGGGGGAGTGCCATGATCAATGCAAGGCCCAATCGGAGCTTAACAGATAGGCAGGCTGTTGTTGCCAGTTTGATATCAAAGGTGTTTTATTTCTCATCTCTTTTCCATGTCACTGAAAGAATGCTTCCTCCGTGTGGATTAATTAAAGTGTAAACATTAAATATTGATTGATGCATTATCAGCATGGAGCAGTCGCCTCCACTCGGATTGATTTCCGGAGTGATTTATTGTCATATTTGTGGAGTCATTTCCCTGGATAACAAAGAGAATCTGGCTAGTATCGCTGTCGGTGTCTCACTTTCATAGATTCGTTGCCTTGGCTTTTCCCCCCTTCGCCTCCCTTCTTCTCCTTCTCAACAAGAAAAGATATTTCTTGAGAGGAAGGAGGTATTTTGCAGTGAATTCAGGTCTGGTGAGCCAGTCTGGACTGGAGCATGATACAGGCTCCAGCAAAACTATCAAAGAAAACAACTGATCTATCACCTTACCTGGAGGTAACCCCCACTGAATCCAATGAGACCTACCTCAGAGCAGACATGTACAAGCAAAACATGGAAGTCCCACCTGGACCCAGGATTGCACTCAGACATCATTGATCGTCATGCAACCAGAGGAACCTGCTTTAGGGAAGGGCTTTCTCAGTTTACTTATGAGGAACCCTGTCTCCAGAGGGGCCTTCCTTCCTTCCTTCCTTTTTTTCTTTCATTTGTTCATTCATTGATTTATTCATTTATTCGGTCAGTTGTTCATTCGGTCGTTTGGTCGTTCGGTTGTTTGTTTATTCATTAATTGATTTATTCATTTATTTGTTTATTTAAAATATTTCTATCTGTCTCCTTTAAAAGACCCTTCAAAAACTTCCTAACTGTTAGTGCAGTATGCCAGTGGAAATTGTTCAAGAAAAACTTAGATAATCACCTGGCAGATATGTTTTGATTGTACTCCTGCACTGAATAGGGGTTGGACTTGATGGCCTTGTAGACCCCTTCCAACTTCACTTTTCTATGATTTTATGATTTTATGATTCTATGACCCAGGGTGGCTCACATAAGTTTTTTAAAAATAGCATGTAAATGCTAAAAAGAGTAAGTATACAAATATTAACATGGAATTACAAAAATATTATATTAAAATGGTAAATAAAATTGACATTAAAACACATTTTATGATGAGTTGGCCAACATATTATCAAATCATATACATTTCACTGTTCAAATGCATGTCCTCACACCTTCCATCTGCTGCTGAAACAATTCCAAATACACATTTGCCGTCCAGAAAGCTTCAACAACAACAACAAAAAAACTGTGTACTAAGGACAGTAACAAACAAAAATGTATGGACCAGAGGAAATTTGCATACAACCATATTGTAGGCAAATTCAGGCAAAGTTTGGTAGGAAAAAAATGTGAATCTTGGGGACAGTTCAAAGCAGAAATGTCTAGATCAGGGAAAATTGTTTTCGAACTGAAAAACCATGTTCCTCTTGTTGTTGTCCTTTGAACGGGGATCTTTTTACTGCCGAGCCATCTGGAAATTGGATGGAATGCACACATTATTGATTAACTGTGAAACTGACACTGACCAGAAATATACTGATTTTTCTCCCTGCTCTGTAAGCATATTTTATTGGCACAGAGGGTTGGGGAGATGGAGAAGATTTACCTGTATTTTTCTACCTACAAGACTCTGTTTCCACCACGTCCCCTTGCCCAGCTTGTAAAATCTGAAGCTTTTTAGTGTCAAATTAGCCTTGAATGCCCAGCCGGCTCCACAGAGCCCATTCTGTGCAAGCGAGGTGTAATCCTTGAATCGCTGATTCCAAAGCGTGTGATCGGTATTTCCTTGGGAAAGATGCTTACCACCAAGTGGTGGATGGTTGTCCAGAAAGTGAGCTCCTGACCCCAGCAGTGACAAGAGAAATTTATTCATAAAATCACTTTGTTATACATTAACCAGCCTCTCTGTGTGTGTTACCTGCATTTGCCACAAATTTTCTTCTTCTTCTTGTAGACCTGGTTTAACATTGGGAAAATGAATGCTGGCCTAAACCCACAGGAATCAATCATAAGCAAAAAGCAGAAAGAAAGAAAAGATCTGTAATAAGAAACTGGTGTTCTGGCTTCAGCTAAGCAGTAAAACATTAACCTTAAACCAGCACAGCAACAACAACACAGCAAGCTGGGGGGGAAGAGGAGGGGGGAGAGTTGCAGGAGGCAATTCCACTTCTCTGCCAGATGGGGATTTTAATCGAGAGCTTCGCAGAGCAGAATCAAGAGACCTTTCTAAGAATAAAGCCGCAGGATTTCTGCAGAGCTGCAGAGTCTCAAAACATGTACAAATAGAGCCATTTAAGCATTCTGCTTCTGGACAACTGCTTGAAGCCTGTTACTCTGGAAATGAAGTTTTGGGAGGGGAAAAAAAAACCTGTAATAATGTTGATCCACTGGAACGAAACGGAGTCCCAAGCTGAAATGCATTTGTTCGAATCAATGAGTGCATGCATTTGTTTTATTGGTTTTGGAGTCCCCCTTTCTCCCAGCGGATGGACCCAAGGCATCTCACAAGATTAAAACAAGGAAAACCAAAAACACAGCAATTTATAGATTGTGATACATGCAGAACATGCGCCAGCTTTCAGATTCTTCAGAACTCCTCCTCGGGTGAGATGGTTAAAATAAAATGGGAAGAAGGTTCCTAAAATTGTTTCCGAGGTGCAATTGGCCCCATCACTCCTCGGCAGATGATCCGGCCATTTTTACCAGCCTCTGACAGCCTTGCCCCACATTAATTAATTAATTAAAATTAATTAATTTTATGTTCTGATTAATTCTGTTTTGTATCCATCCACTTCTCTCCGCCAGCCGCCTATTGTTCTTGTAATGTTATTTTGTTTTGAAAGTTATTATCATTGTGTCGGACACCTTATTAGTCTTTCCATTGGTGTTTTCAATTATTATATTACGTTATTTCATTTTGTTTTGTTTGTTGCCCACCATAGTGGCTCTGCCAAAGTTGGGCAGGATTAATTAATTAATTAATTACCACTATTGGGGAACACAAGTTTTGAAATGCATTGATAAAACTTGGGAACATGCGCACATTGGGTCAAAACAGCATGCACAAATACAGGCGCCAGGAATATATGCACAAATAGACAGACAAGTCATTCATGCAAATTTCAGCACACGAATTTTGAACTGAAGAAATAAGTGGGAAATGGAAATTAAGAGACTTGTCTCTCTCTAATGCTGCAGGCATGTATAATAACAATAGGCACAGTTTTCTCAGCGCCTCAGTGCCTCCGTGCAAAGCTGCATAGGCAGCATGGTCACTGGTCTCAATACGCAAAAAAAGTGGTCATAGGGAGAACAGTTACAAGGTCAATATTAATGTCAATATAATTCCAAATCCTGAAAAAATTGACCACTATCTGCAAGGGTGCAGATATTCCTCCTGGAATAGCAAAGAGATTAGGATCTACATTGTTGTTAGCACACGTGTGTGGATTTCAGCAGGTCCAAAAGTCGATCTCGGGCATCTCCAGGTAAATAAATGAATTAATAAATAAAATGCAGGAGACTGTTCTATCCAGTAGTTTTAACTGCTGGATAGCACAGGGTTTTAGGTCTCTAGCTGCAGAACCAGAGGTGGGGAGTTTGATTCCCCGCTGGGCCTCCTACATAAGGGCTAGACTTGATGATCCATAGAGTCCTTTATACCTCTGCAGTTCTAAGATGATGATGATGATGATGATTTTATGTTGCTATACTTGAGTGGTTCCCAAGGTAGCTTTTCCCCTCATCGTGATCTTCTCTAGAAGAAAAGTGAATGTCCATGCATGCTAAACCCACCTTAATGCTCTACCAACAACAATTTTCACCATTTTTCAGCAATTAATTAGCTAATCTTTAAGAGTGGGCAGAAGCAAACTAAAAGTCAGAACACCTCCCCATGTTCCTCCTTGAGTGAGGACTTTTAGTGGTATTTTGTTTGTTTGGTTGTTTTTTGGTTGTTTTTTGTGGTGCTGAAATTTTAAAAAACTTGTTTTTGCCCCGGAATCGGATCCAAATTTAAGGCTCATATGAACAATTCTCTTGTTTCTAATGGCCTCCTGCTTTCGTGTATTTTTATAACACTCTCCAAATGAATACCTTTCATTGAAAAATCACGATATTTTCCTTCCAAAAATGACTTTAGTTTTTCTTTTCTTTTTTTTCTCTCTCTCTTTTAACTGACAATTACAAGTCGCCTGAACGTCTTCGGTGTGTTATTTCCTGAAATTGTATGTAATTGGTTTTGAAAAGACTGGAACACAGTTTTGAAGTTAGCTAAAAGCATCCTTTTCTGATCACAGCTTACATCATGTTATTTTGTGCTTCCTGAAAATGGATTATCTTTGATAATAAATGCAAATTAGGAAGCAATAAATTACAAGCCAACCAATGTCTGATTATATAGAATATAATTAGCTCCAGACTCTTTTACATCGTATTTGTCTTAATAATCATCTCCTGTACAGTAAGAAAGAGCTTAAAGTTGCTGGTTCTTTCTTCTACTTTTCCCCTTTATGGTTATTATATGTCAACTTTTAATAAATAACATCCAGACCATAGCCTCAATGGGTAAAATGAAATCGGTTTTCTGAAAGAAAAGATTTGAAACAAAAGGAAATTTGAGATTCGCCCCCCCAAGTAACAAATCTTTGATCTTCTAAATTATTTCTAAAAGGCCTTCCTATGAGTGCGATGCAGGTCTATTATCTGTATTTGTGATTATTTTAGAAAATGTACATTCTACTAAGAATTTAGATGAAGTACAGACAGGGTTTGTATTCTAGGCTTGCAGTCAATTCAGGCTGAGCTGATTGTTAACTAGCACGAGTCGAGAAATATATGCACACAAGAGATGGTCACAAAGCACCAAACTGGAAGTTCATGGTGGTTAATTTTTTGTCCCTCCAGTGGCCACCCACTCATAGGCACCCAGAGGAAGCTGGGCAGGAAAACTAGGATTTTGCGTCTGTTCTGAAATTGATCATTTAATTGCTCTCCACACACGCGTTCTTCTTTCTTCTTCCTCAATCCGACGGCATCAGTTATAAAATATACTCATGACTAGAGTTTATTTATTTGGCTTTTATATGGCTTATCGAGATGGATCTGCTCTTGGCAGTTTACAGTCCAAAAAAGGCAATAAAATTAAAATCATCAATAAAAAGACTAAAACAAGCCAAAAAAAAAAAAAAAAACAGAGGAAAAATTAAGTAGTGGCAGGAGGGAAGGCCTGCCTAAAGAGCTCTTCAGTTTATTCTTAAAAATGGCCAGCAAGGGAGCCAGACGGATCTCAGGGGGAAGGATATTCCGAAGGCAAGGGGCCACCACCAAGAAGGCCCGGTTTCTAGCTTTTTCCTTCCAGGCCTCACTCAGAGTTAAGCCCCTCAGCTGCCCAGTCTGACTAGAACAAGTGACATGGGTAGAACTAGGTGGAAGTAGGCGCTCTGACAGGTATCGAGGTCCTAAACTGTTTAGGGCTTTATATGTAATCATTAGAACTTTGAAATCAATGCGGAATCTAACTGGTAACCATTGTAAGGTGGCCGGGGGAATCTCATCAGTGCAAGCATGTGAGGTTTATTGAAGGCAGATACCATAAAGGGCTGTGACTTCCTATTGCAAGGGGAAGTCCGTCTGGGCCCCAGAATGATAGTCAACCCTCACCTTAAAGATGAAAACAGAGGGAGGTCTCCATGCTTAAAGCTCATGCTTTTCCTTCGGATGTCGAAACTTCTTCTTCTCCTTTTGGTTTCTTGCTGACACTTCATCCAGACAGCGGACAGGGAAACAGAAGGTTCCAATGGGTCTAGAATTCAGCTTTTTCTCATGGTTGGGAGTCTGTGGTTCATTTCCCAAGTTAACCTTGTTTCTGTGAGGTTTCCGGGTGGATGAAGATGCTACATGTCCTTCCAGCAGAAGGTGGCTCGAGTCAGGCAGCTCTGAGAGTTATAGAGGAAAATGCCAGTATAATGGTTTAGTTTTCTCTAAAAGCTAAAGAAATAGAACAGTTTCCTATGGTTGGGGTACCTGGAGCATTTTCCCTCCAGCTCCACATTTCCTTCAAAACTCTGCGCCTGAGCCATCCGAATTGCATAGGAAATTTGTGTTTGCCTCCTGATGACCAGTCACAAAGGAAAACTAGCTAAGCTGCAACAACTTACATTTATGCTAGAATACACAGGCTTTTAGAAAGCTTCTGAACAGAGGGGGACTTGAGTCACATGACTGTCAAGTCAGACTTAAGTCACACTGGCGACTTGCCCCAGGCTCAGTTTGTTTTTTTAAATGACTGGGATTCGAATCACAACTCAAAACTTACCCACCTACTCCTTTCTTTTCCAGGGAAAAACTTGTTTTTTTAATAGAGACTCAGACTTGGGGTGTGAGACTCGGGACTTGGTGCCAAAGACTCGAACTCAGGACTTGGTATCAAGGACTCAAACTCGGAGTCACGTAGTCATTACAAAATACAAAGGCAAAAGTAGGCAATACCCTTATAGACCACTTTTAAAAAGTCATCGTACAGTTAACGAGCATTCGGAGATCAGCACCGTTCACTCTGTCACGCATGTGGCTATGTGAAGAACGTAAAGTTCGTGGCAAAATGGATTTTGCTTCACGCGAAGTGCTAGTTGTCCTGTCCGGTTTGGACCAATGCTCACACTGAACACTCTACCATGGAGGAGGACAGTGTTTCTAACTGACTAGAGTAAGTCTCTTACATGCCAACAGTAAGAGAACTGAATCTTTCTCCAGTTTTGACCGTGATACAACGTTCTCTGCGGCGCCCAAAAGCAACAGCGCAGGAGGTCCAAAGCAGGCCACTTAGCACACATCTTTCTCCGGCCACCTCTGAAAACCTGCTGCCTGAGCCAACTAACCCACCTGCTCTTCTTAATGTTAGGATTGTCCCTCCATTTCCCCCCCAAAAAATTAAAGAGAGAGAGAGAGAGAGGATTTGTAAATGTTCCTTTTTGACTGGATCATGCCAAGGGTTAAAACATAAGCAATAATATTAGCCGGCTCTTCACGAGAGAAACCTCTGTATTTGTATGCTGTTTCTTGCCTAAGGCTGTATACAAGATGTACAGAAATAGCAATAACATCCTACTAGACATGTAAATAGGATTATGAAGAGGATTTCAATGTCTCTCATGCCAGTTTCGCAACTGCTCTCGTCCCATTCTTGCACTCATTTCCCTTTTTTATGAAAACTAAAAGTGGCCTCAGATTTATACATTTTTTTTTAGAAAAACCACCATTATTACTCACCCAACCGCCTATACAGCTTTTCTGAGCTGTAAACAGGAAAGCATTTTTCCCCCTCATTTGAAAGTCGCTTTTGTAAATATTTTAGGAAATGCGGCCAAAATGGTTCAAGTTTACAGTGTTTTCACTCAAGCTGAGGCTGTGCCCCTACTTCTGAGGAAGCCCAAGTGAACACATTGTGTGATTTCAAAAGTGGGTGATTTCTTTGAGGTGAGAGTCTAAGAAAATTTTTTAACATCAGGATGAATTGAATTACAATACCCATCAATGATTGACAGCCCTTCCATCTGGTGAGGATGGGTGATGTAGGACAATAGGCTTGGGGGGTACGGGGCGACCCAAGGAAACTCTGTTGCTGGAACAGCTGTTAAAAGACAACAGCAATTAATTTTTTAAAAATGCAAACTTAATTTATGTATGGTGTTTTTCAGTATGTTCATCTTAGGACAGAGAAATCAAAGAGTGAATAGGTTTGTTAAAAGACAGACAACTTAGCCAGCTTGTCATGTCTGATTTTATAGGGAGAGATCTTGTTGAGCTACCCAGTCACCTTTAGACAAGCATGAAACAGGGAATGGTTGAAGAAATAACCCAATTGGGGAGCCCTGTTTCCCATATCAAAATAGAGGTATCTTCCTTTCTTGCTACTATTGTTCACTGCTACCCTTTCTGGTTTGGTTAAGCAGGCTTGTTCTTCAAGTAGATGGTGAGCAAAACAGAGGTTGTCGAGTTTTGCTTTTGATGCCACACCGTTTTGGGCACCTTGGACATCTCACGGTGGTCCCTCTGGAAGTGCTAAGAAGTTCTAGTTTCTCCCACTGCAGCTAGCCCTTCGAATGACCAAGCACAACTTGGTGATGAGTTCCTTTCCTAAATGCACCCTGCCATGTAAGGTCCACCAGCAGGTTTCAGAGGGCTGGCTGAAGGCCAATGGGAGTGGTCCCTTGACCCACACATCTGGGTGGGTGGGGGAATCTTAGGACAGATAATCTAGGAGAAGAAGGAAGATTAATTGGCCTTGCTCCAGTTGAGTGAAATGTGGCTCTCTAGAGCTATCTGTAGGTATGGGTCTATGTGCTGGAATTTCCCAAATTCTGCCTGGGGAATTCTTGGACAATTCTTGGAGGTGGGTTTCAAAAACCCCAAAGGACACATCCTTAGTGGACAGGTGATCCTTGTGTCCACTGAGTCTCTCATCCAGAGGCAGCTCGCTCTGGACAAGGAAGCTCAAGGTTTATGGTCTTCCTCCTTAGATTTAAATCAGATGGGACATATGTCCACATGGAGGACACCTTGAAAATCTGTTTATCTTCTGGTATAGGGAAGTCCTCCTGAAGAAGACACATAGAGAATGAGTAAACAACTATAATGATGATGCAAAAAGGGGTATCTAAGGGCATTTCCCTTCTCTCTCTTCTTCACCCCCCAAAAACTTTGGGGGAAGCACCATGAGATGTTACATAGATGAGGGACATCTACATTACCCTAACACTCCAGAGTAATTAGTCATAGCTGTGCTAATGTAATTTAATTGGCAAGGAACTGAAATATGGGATGGAAAGGATGCTAAAGAAAATAACCACTGAATTTTTGCCTCTGGGAATTACACATGGTGTCAGGAGCAGTGGCTCCTTGATGAAACGGTGTGTGGGTTGGCTTCATCTTGAGCCTGATCTTTGCGTATCCCAACAACACGAGAGGCCTTTTTAATTTACTTAAGGCAAAGATACGTGGAGGCACAACCCTTTGTGGTTACCGCAGATATATTGGAAGTGAATAATGAAAATCAGGGCGAGAAGGGGTCCCCCGTGGAGAAGAAATTCAGTTCTGCCATCCGAGTAGGAAATGTTTTATGTCTGAGTAATAATGCGGTTTATGGTTTTTCTTGTAATGCATTGTCCAAACTTTAATCTCAAATCATTTATCAAAGCTTCCCATTGTCCTGTACTAATGGATCTCTTTAGCAAAGCAGGGGAAAAGTCTGCACCTCGAGCGAAAGCAGCGAAAGTGCCATTTATCTTTCTGTTGCCCCTCGGGCAGATTGAAGAAAAGAAGAAGTATCTTACCAGGAATGGTGACCCTTTAAAGATCAAGAAGTATGAGTGAATCAGACCCAAATATATTTCATTCAGGGATCTATGGCAGCCCCCCCCCTTTCTTTTTTTTCATTTTGGTTTCTCTGAAATATATGAAAAGTTTTACCTGAGTGTTAGGAAGTGTCCTTATACTAAGGTGGATCCATTGTTCTGTCTATCTCAGTGCTTCCCAAGCTTGACTCCCCAGATGTTCCTAGACTACAACTCCCAGAAGCCTTCACCCTGAGCTGTGCTGATTAGGAATTTCTGGAAGTTGTAGTCCAAGAACATTTGGGGATCCAAGGTTGGGAACTGCTGCGTTAGCGTATTGAAAGCCTGGATGCTTTCCACATGGGGATTATGCAACTCTGTAGCACAGTGGTCCCCAACCTTGGGCCTCCAGATGTTCTTGGACTACAACTCCCAGAAGCCTTCACCACCACCTCTGCTGGCCAGGACTTCTGGGAGTTGAAGTCCAAGAACATCTGGAGACCCAAGGTTGGGGACCACTGCTGTAGCAGGTCTGGCATTAAAGGTCAGCATGGTTTGGCACCTGCCAAGGTCATCTGTCCTATCCCTGAACTCACTTTCATGTGCTGTCAGGACCTACATCTCCCCTTCATTAGTGAAGCCAACATCTTCTTCCATCTCCCAGCCTGTCCCAGACAAAAGCAATGTTATGAGGACAAAGCAATAGATGCTGCTGTCTTCCAGTATGAAGAAGAGGATGATGAAGAACTCTATGAGGACCTGCAAGAGAGACAGCAGCTGTTGGTGAAGATGCTCATGAAAAGGTAGATTCTTTGAAGGAGATATCTCCTTCAGATATCTCTGAAGCAGATATCAAGATATTTCCCCAATGATGTAATCTGCTCGACCTACCAGATCATCGCAGGTCAGGCTTCTCTGGGTAGGCATCCTGAGAGAAGCCCAAAGGTCATCTACTAGAGGTAGGGTCTTCTCAATGGTGGCACCAAAACTATCTAACCAGTGACTGCAGAAGCTATGCCTGGCCCCCTCCATGCATTCTTTTAGGAGACAGTTGGAAACACCTTTTTTTTCAATCTGATCCCAACTGAGAATTTCTCCTCCTGCTATTTGTGTTATATTTTAGTGTTTTGTCATGAAGTTTTGTTTTAATCCTTTGTAAACCACTCAGAGCAGTGCTTCGGCACTAACAGGGTGGTATATAAATTGAAGTAATAAATAAATAATAAATAAATAAGCAATGATCCTCCAAAATCTGGATCAGCACCGCTCTGCAGAGTACCTATTGGCTAGTTTCTGTGCCATTGTTGACAACATGCATGAAACCTTTCCGTCTGTCTGTGACTATACTAATTGGTGGTACCCTGGAACAGATCCAACTATCCCTCAAGGAGTTTCCAGTCTAATGTAACACAACAATGAATATATGCATGAAATTTGTAAGATTTCATGGATGGTGGAGAAGAGGGATGAAGACCAAACATTTATCAGAACAAAGCATTGTACAGAAACAAATAGAACAACATGATCATCCTCTGCCAATGGGAAAAAAACTGAATTTTTTAAAAAATAATCCAGATTTGAGACAAAAGAATCATTCTGGATGTAGGTCATAGATTTTTCTCTTTAGCTTTCCTTGAGTTAGGCAACGGAAAACCTCACAAGTAATTTTTACCTGCCGGGATTTGCATATACATATGATATCTGTTATACTAATTACATCTATTTTCACAGGTATAGACAGACGTGCCCTGGAGTTGTGGCACCTATTAACTGATCAGGCAAGCCTGCGTGCAGCTGTGTTTTGATCAGTGGGAAAGGCTTCCTGGCATCCGAGAACTAAAATCACCTTGCGGGAGATGACAAGCGCATCTTAGCAGATCACAAGCGAAAATCAAGGGTTTCAGCCGCGAAGGAAGCTAAGCAACAACCACAAAGAATTAAAAAGGAAAATAGCCTCTACTCGCAATGACGGTGTGAACTCAAGCATGGGCATAGTGAAATATTTTGCATGTCTGCTCAGAAGGAAGCCCTGCTGAGTTATATCATGCAATGTTTTGAGGCGGGAATTCAAGACTGGGGTGTCTATTAGTAGTTAGCTACTCCTGGGAACTGCTAGGCTACAAAGTCTTCCAGCCCTGCCTTTCCCCAGGTAAGCATAATTTAGGGGAATGACTGACAGTGAGACTCTTAAAATAGAGAATTCTGGGGTTTGGGGTCAAAACAAAATGCATATTTTTGAGCATCTCAGCAGTTCTTCCCATTGATCCTGCTGGTATTCTGGCCAACTTTCATAAAGCTTACTAATGTTCTTGTTTTCATGCTTCCAAATCTCACACTGCAATGTCAACCAGTTGTAGGTTGACCTTACGCCGTTCCACCTCTAAGCTACCCATTGGATGTTGGCTAGGAAGCATTATCAAAGCTTTACCAGTTTGACTGGGATTTTATCTAATCAACAGCTGTCTTCCTGAGTTTCTGGTTACTTGCTTCTGTCTTCCTCACACAATGCATTACCAATGTAGACAACTAGGTTGGTCTACACCTACAAAACAGCACTTTATTCTACTCTGAACACACCCAATCTCACCTGGTTTTAGAAGTGAAACAGGATCTAGGGTTGCCAGGTCTTATGATCCCAGTTCAAGTCTAAAGGGATTGATACCCTTCTGTTTCTTCAGGTGAGGAGAAAAGAAAGATCAAGATGAATAGTGCTAGAGGCATTGGCTGAAATCCTGTGGCTCAGTTACACAAACAGTGTACCTTCTTGATGTACGTTGGTGTAAGTTAAGAAAACTCCATAGACATTGTCCATTGCATACTGAGTTGCGTAACTCAGCATGCAATAGACAACATCTACCAGGATTTCTTAATTGATGGCAAATTGGATTTAAAAGTGGTGCCATTTGCATAACACCACAACAGGATTTCAGTCAATGTGTAACTAATTCACATGTGAAGGGTATCTTTAAAGCCTAGATATCCACCCCCACCTGCTTCCAGATGTTGCCAAAGCTTGCTGGCTTGTGTAGAGGTGTTTGTATGGGTATTGCATATCTTCCACCAATGAAAGCTCATGATGCCAGTTTTGCAGGAGCAGAGAATGCCAAATGTTTTCATCACAGTTTTCAAGGAGCTCTCCAAGGTGCTGATGCTATTTGGGATCAGGATTCAGCACTTTGGACTAAAACCCACTGCGAATCCGCCACCTCTACAAAATTCATCACCAGCCTTCCCTGTGTCTTACCCTTGCCTACACCATGTCTGTGACATCTCAGGGATCAAACTCCTTTGATCTTGTTTCTCATCCTGAAATGGGATCTTTGTTGCTCCTTCAAGACCTCACCATCCCCAAATTATTCCAAGAGGAATAACTTGGGTGGGGGGGATCACGTATTTGTTAACTCCTTAGAATGAACCCAGGTCATATTTCCTCAGCATCCTCTTTTCTTCATTTTATTGCTGACTCAGCTGCCATTTCCACACTGCCTTCAGGAAGGCAATGATGTCCCCTATTTTAGAGGCTGTTGTTGTGCATTTTGTCTTACTTGGTAGCCTCTGTTTCCTTGCCTCTGCTTGGTTATAAACGCTGATGGTATCGTAAAGACTTCAATCCAAAAGAGGAAGGGAAGGCAAACAACCTGATTAATTGATTCGAGCAATGCATCGTCATTTTAAAAAAATTGTCACATGAAAGAGTTCCTGATTTCATTTCTTTCTTCCTTTTCCTTCTTCGGTTTATTTTGGTTGTGAGGAAATGTTCTGGGGTTTGTTTCCCTGTCTGTTAAAATCTTTGTCAAAGGAGGGAAAGAGAAACAACCTGAAATATGCATTATTTTATGATTGGCATCATTTTCCTGTAATGCTGCAGCTAGATTGTGTCAGGGGGGCAAGAAGAGAAAGGCGAGGTGTCATGAAAGGTGGAGAGAGAGCGAAAAACCCAAAGGAAAAAAAGAGAAAAAGTTTCCCACAAGGGCAAGAGAGCACCAGAATTGGAGCAATATACCTTTTATAGACAGAACATGACCAACACATTGAAATGTAGCTTGACAGCAGCTATCAGCATGATTTACAGCTGTCCCCAGTGCAGAATATCAGAAATATCCATGCACCAACACATCTCTGTCTGAATAATGGGGATATGTGGCCTGCCTGTCATCTCTCCTGACACAACATTTCTTCCCCAATTGCCACCAACATATTTCTTTCATTCCTCTTTTCTCCTCCCATCCCCCAACTTGCAGTCCAATCTCTTTCTCTTCTCTCTCTCTCTCTCTCTCTATCTCTCTCAATCTCTCTCTCGTTTCCCTCTTTTGCTTCAGGCAGCTACAAGAAGTGGTCGATCAACAGGGTGTCTTGAGTGGAGACGCCTGCAGCCCTTTCATTTCTCAAGACGGACAGCAGCGCAGGCCATCAATAGCACTGAGGGGGCTGTCTCTGGCAGAAATTAAGACTCTTCCTTCTACATGGATGTCTGGTGGTGCCCGATAAATATCTCCCAGTCCCACCTCTGATAGCAGCAAATAAACCAGCTGGCGTGCGACTCCCACTGCCTTCCTCAACTTTTTCCCTGGAGATAGATATATATATATATATAAATGATCATCAAACAATCAGTGTGACCTCTTATGGTTCAAATCCACTTCTTCAGGCCATGCACCAATATCTTGTAGACAGCACAGAAAAATTGGAAATGAATGTTCCAAAAATTCATGGCAGAATTTCTGACACCGTCATCTGTTTTGACAGCATTCACACTGCATTTTAAGTATAACTTTGTAAGAAAAGGCTACTTTTTTAAAAAAAAGAGTGTGTTGCAGGAAGCTACACTGTCTGTAACCTTAAATTACATCTAAACTCTCTGGATTCATAATGGCACTTACCTTGCAGGGTTGTTGTTAGGGGATGCAAGACCACTATTATCTCTCAGTAATCTGAGGAAATTAGCAAAGATGGTAGCTTCATTTGCCTGTTTCAGCAAAAGCAAAAAAAGAAAAAAAGAAAAAAGAAAAAAGAAAAAAAGAAAAGGTATTCCAAACCTTTAAAATATTGATTTCAGAGTGAATGATTTCACTCTGAACTACTATGTCATTTGATGGAGGGAGGGACAGATGGATGTAGGAAGGAAGGAAGGAAGGAAGGAAGGAAGGAAGGAAGGAAGGAAGGAAGGAAGGAAGGGAGGGAGGGAGGGAGGAAGGAAGGAAGGAAGGAAGGAAGGAAGGAAGGAAGGAAGGAAGGAAGGAAGGAAGGAAGGAAGGAAGGAAGGAAGGAAGGAAGGAAGGAAGGAAGGGTGGATGGACGGATGGACGGATGGACGGACGGACGGACGGACGGACGGACGGACGGACGGACGGACGGACGGACGGACGGACGGACGGACGGACGGACGGATGGATGGATGGATGGATGGATGGATGGATGGATGTTCTGTCTTTTTTCCAAGAAAACTAAAAGTAACAATTAAAAGTTGTGGTGATTATAGAACAAAGGAAAAGCTAATTGCCTTGGAGAGAGAGAGAACAAAGGAGTCAACAGTGGATGTCCGAGCCAGAGGAGCCTCCCGGCAATGCCCTGAGGGCTCTTTTTATTGACTTAGCATGGTTATATAGTATGTTATGAGAGAAACAAATAGGATACTAGTTACCTAATTGTAACTAGGATTGGCTAAAATAACCCTTTGATCTTATGCTCTACTGTACCTCTAAGCGAAAGGACAGAAGAAGGGTTTACCCTGCTTCCTGCCAGGAGTGTATGCATGTCACTGGAATGCAGCTACAACCTTTAGGAAGAAGTTTCCCACAAAAAGTGACTTGCTTCACACACACCAGATTTGGGAATACCCCCATGAGAGCTCTTTTTGATGGTGAAATGATTTCCCCTTTTTCATTACAAACTGGGCATGATTTATATTTTGCAAAGGAACTGAAGTTTTGCTAATGTCGTCAGATATGTTGATCAATGCCTCCTGGATTATGTGTAAAATAAATTTTCCAACCTAAGGAACAGTAGGATCATGTCCTGGAGGAAGTGACTATTTTAAGGAGAAAAAGCAACAAGCCTATGCGATTCTGGTGTTTTTTTTTTAAGGCATATGGCAATAATAAATAGTTCTTAAAAGAAGGGGCATCTGGCAGGCTCAGATTTATAGAAATCTACTAATACTTCAACCAGATCATATCCAAGCAAACAGAGGTAATCTCTTCACATATATGTTGCATTAAATTTCTTGAGACGAGAATTGACCAAAATAGTTCATGAGTCTGTAAATGATTCAAAGCTACAGAAATGTATTGGATTGCATATTTTTTTCAACACCAAACCACCAGCAATTAATTTGAATTATTGCTCTAAGTCGAAATAAGCACAGCCTTCGGCAACTTTTCAAGTTTAAATAGATGTTCCATAAGGCACACGTCCGAGGCACCCACGTTTTGAGATTACGAAAGCACAAGGATCCCAACCATTTTATAGACCAAAAATAGCTCCCAAAACTTTAGCATCAAACTGAAGAAAGAAAGAAAGAAAGATGATCAGGATGGTGGTTTTGGATGGGAGAAATGTATTTATAAATCACATACGGTTTTATCTTTAATAGCTGTGGCTCAACAGAAACCTGTAGTATTTGCATTGCTGTCACTAAGTGATCAAAGACAGAACCAGATGCTTCTCTTATTAAAATCATACTCATGTGTCGTCAAGTTGATTTTAATTTGTGGCAACACTTCTCAGGTTTTCTAGGGATTAAATGATCAGAAATGGTTTACCATTCTCTCCTTCGAGGGTCGTCCTGGACTGTGAAGCTTGCCAAAGGCTATACAAACTGACTCTTCTACTGAGAGGCAGAGCGGGGAATCAAACTCTTGACCTCTAGGTACCCCAACTCACTGAACTATCTAGACCAGCAGCGAATTTTATTAATAATAGGCAAAATTGAATGATTAGCCCTAACTAAGGATGAAGTGAATATCTGCACATTTTCTTGTCCTCAACCCAAAAAAAGGTCCCTCGGTCAGGCATCCTGTTGTAAAAATGGTCAATTACAGGTATTTTTCACTTCTGTCTAAGAATGCACAGACGGTAACAATATTAACTTTTTAAAAAATCAAATATTGTCCAAAAAACCTTATATTATGATCAGAATATAATGTTTCCTGCACATCATTCATGGTTTACTTTGCAATTTTTGGGGGGCAAAAAAATACAAGATCTTGCCTATTGTTGAGAAACATTTTGGATTTCCCCCCCTTACCATAGAGAAGGAAGGAAGTACAGGGGCTTGACACTTCTCAGCCCTGCCTCCTCCAGTGGACACCCACTCAGGAGGAAATGGGAAGAGAAACGTGGGGCACCACCTTGGAATGAGTGCTTGCTGGAGAAGGTCAACTGGGAAGCACTAAACGCCTGTTCGCCCAAAGAACGAATTGACACAAACTGCATTTTGAATTGTAAACACAAGAGGATTACCTCACATTCATAAACTGAAGGTTCTTTGAAGGACGGAAAGGTTCTTACATCTAAACATGGGACCACTAGCATTCGAAACAAATGACACATTTCAGAAAAGATGACTTTCTCACTTGGCTGTACATGGAGAACCCATCTCCTCAAAATGGCGCCATCTTAAGTGGGAAACAAATGAACCCAAACAAACTCGTTTGGGCTCCATTGTTCCAGTGTGGATTGATGTGGGACAGTTCTAGCCAACGAGTGCCTCAAATGCCTGGGTCTCAACTGGAACAGCCTGTCTTCCAGTCTTCCCTCAACCATGCAGTTGGCTGAGAAGATATTTTCACTTAAGAAAATAGTAGAAAATTGTCATATTCAGCCGAAAGAATTCCACTTCAGCTTCTCAGAAGGATGAGTTAAAAGCAATTGCATCCCAAGGTATGACACGTAAAGTGTTGGTCGTGTTTTGTTGAACGTGTGGGAGTGTTTTCAAATACACCACTTTCTCTTTTCTCCCAGCGTATTTATACACTCCGGCATCTGAAAAGGGAATATTTGCTGATATCTGGAATGCACAGCATGTCGTGCTGCTAAATTGCCACCTTAAAGTCTTCTCCCCACCCTCCCTTTACCTCTACAGAAAATGCATATTCCGTCAAAGTGACAGACACATGCAAAGAGAAACGTCGATCAGCAGTGAAGGTTTTCCTCGGGAAGTTTGTAAAGAGTAAGGCACTTAAAATGACTTCTTTGCTGGGTGGCGCCAGGAAGAGGAGCCAGAATTTTCAGCCCTGCCAATATCATCCACCCCTTTGACAGATGAGTAGAAATCGTGTCACTTCAACACTGAAGGGCACGCATTGGTGAGAGGTGATGAAGGGAAGGAGAAGAGGTGGAGAAAAGTCCCACAATGTTGTCATCTCATGGGGTAATAAAAAAAAGATCTACACAAGGGATACAGAAAAGCAGAAGAGCTCTTAAATTCTGTTCTTTTGGACTATCACTCTCAATAAATAATGATGTGCCATCAAATCAATTCTGACCTATGGGGATCCTTTCCAGAGTTTTCAAGGTAGAGAACACTCAGAAGTGGTTGATCATTCCCTTCTTCTGGGGGAGCCCTGGGACTGTCCAGCTCACCTAAGGCTACACAGGTTTGTTCTCCTCACCAGAGACACAGTGGGGAATTGGACGCCCAACTACTGGCTCTGCAGCCAGATGCCTAAACCACCGAGCTAAGATCCCCTTAAGTGGCATTGCCAATGGCCATGCTGATTGGGGAGAATACATGGAGTTGTTCTCCCTAAAAGGTATGTGGTGGTTCTGTGGGTTAAACCGCAGAAGCCTCTGTGCTGCAAGATCAGAAGACTAGACATTGTAAGATCGAATCCACGCAACAGAGTGAGCTCCCATTGCTTGTCCCAGCTCCTGCCAACCGAGCCATTTGAAAGCATGTAAACAATGCAAGTAGATAAATAGGTACCGCCATGGTGGGAAGGTCATGGCGTTCCGTGTATAGTTGTGCTGACCATGGAAACTGTCTTCAGACAAACGCTGGCTCTACGGCTTGGAGATGGGGATGAGCACCATGCCCTATAGTCAGACACAACTGGACTCAATGTCAAGGGGAACCTTTACCTTTACCTAAAAGGCAGCTTTTCTGCACTGTAACTACAAACCTCTGTCATGTTCTTCTGTGTGGGTCTGTGTAAAGGTAAACCTCATGGAACCTAATGTGTCTGTAGCATTGCAAGATCAATTCGTCTGAGTTGCCAGTTGATTAGAAAAATCCTGCTGTGCTCTGTTGTTCAGCTTGCTTGATCAGCTGCCACTTGCTTAGGTCATCAATTTGAAATAACGTCCGGCTCTGAAAGGCACAGATGTGAGCGTAGGGTCAGAAAGGAATGCGACGGCAACCTCATTAAGAGAGGATGCTCTCAAAGGCTTCAGTAAACAGCCTTGTTTTGAGCATCCTCTTTAAAACCTGTGAGGAAAGAGTCCAGATGCAGCTCTACCACTTTGGGATGGGTCCATGACTTAGAATAGTGGTCCCCAACCTTGGGCCTCCAGATGTTCTTGGACTACAACTCCCAGAAGCCTTCACCACCACCTCTGCTGGCCAGGATTTCTGGGTAGTTGAAGTCCAAGAACATCTGGAGGCCCAAGGTTGGGGGCCATTGACTTAGAAAGCCCTGCTTTGAGCTATTTCTTCTTGGCCTCCCTCAGTGTAGCAACCCAAAGGAGAATAGTCTGAATGGATAGGATGGTGTAGATGGATGGTCTTTGGGAAAGACTCTCTAACAAGCTTTTATGTTGGTGAATCAATGAAGATGGTCTGAACTTATCTTGAATTTGCACTGATATAATTTAAAGCCCTATTCAGCTAATGGAGAATGGCTTCAGCCCAGTATCATGGTCAAATGTGTTGATGCCTCAACTGTAGGGATGATGGTGATAGTGTTTCTAGGGATGATAGTGATCTGATTCTTTTCCCCTGTGCTCAAATTTCTTATACTCTCAAATTATTTCCATTCCAGGTAGATTGATAGTACATTTGGATTAGCTGTTCTAAAAAGAACAGAAATGAAGTTCTCTATTTGGACTAGTTATGTGCAAGAAATACAGCTAGTTTCGGCATTGAGAGGTCAATGCTGTACAAATGGCCAAATATGGATGTTAAAGATGAAGAGCCTGTTGGATGAAAAAAAGATGATAACCCTAACTCAGAACTGATGTAGGCAAATACACACGGATTAGAGAGTTGTAAAAGCTTAAGGCCTGGACCCAGATGGACCAACCTGTCAGCTTTTAGACTCTCTGAGGTTCAAATTATTTAAATCTCAGGCTCACTCCATCCTGACGGTCCAACTGTTTGCAAATTTGGATGGGTTCTGATCAGGAACAAATGGCACAGAATTTCTCACATCTCCTTATTCGGCAGCACTGGTGTCCCTCTTCCTGCAACCCTGAAGGCAAATACATCAGCTGAAGACCACTGTGCTGGTTTCCGGCGGTACCCAACACTAACCAAGTCATTTTCTACACCCCATGGGGACCTGAACAGAGAGTGTTTTCCTTTCCTTTTAATTTTTATGTTAGGCTTCACAAGTGACTCAGCCGTTTAGTTAATGGTAGGGCACGATTTTTTTTTAAGTCCCCAAAATTTTGAGTAATCTCCCTACCCCGAGAGAGAAAATTAAAAGGAGACAGAAGGAAGGAGTGTGTAAGACCTCCACTGTTGTTAATAAGGCCTTTCAGAAGCTTAATTCTTTCCAGATACAAATTGCGCAATTATTTAGAATGTTTAAAGAAGCTAAACCCTCTACAAATGATATGCCGTCGTTTACAATCATGTTAATGCAAAATGATTTATACGTTTCCAGCAACAGAGAACAACTGGAGGGACCACATCATTCCCTACATATGAAGGATTTATCGGGGTGCCTCTGTGCCAATGAAGGATCTCTTAGCCAAGTAAACAGACGGATTTTAACTGATTCATCCTCTCTCTCTCTCTCTCTCTCTCTCTCTCTCTCTCTCTCTCTCTCTCTCTGTGTTGTGAATATATCCGTGTAGAGGTAATGCCACTGAATCCAATGAGAATTATTTCCTACACAGAAATATACATAGGAGTCCAGATTTAATTTCTAAGGCCAGTCTTCTCATTGGAAAAACTGAAGTGGCCATTTCAAGCTGCAGCAACCAGGGGTGGCAGGAAGTCACAGCCACCCACATCAGCTTCCTCACTTTTGGGAGAAAGAGTTGTGTATGCTACAAGCCATTCCTCTCTCACTCACACACACACACACACAAAACCCAAGTAGCCTGCTGGTTTGGTGTCAGCACTGAACTGGCGGATAGCTCAATGGTTTAGAAGCCAGAGTTGGGAGTTTCGATTCCTCACTGGGGCTCCTTCACAATGGCTGGACTTGATGATCCATAGGGTCTCTTTGAACTCTACCAATCTAAGATCTAAGATCTATCTTGCTATCAGCATTGCATTAATCTTTAGCTGCCAGTTCCATCAACTTCTGTACCTAGAGTGAGGGGGGGCATCATCTGCCCTTTGCCTCAGGCAGCAAAATATCATGGAATAGCCCATTTTATGTGTCTAAGGAGCCTTAAGAAACCTGGGAAGCTGGGATTCTGAAAGACAATGTCAAGTTGTTGCGTTCCCTCTCCCACAATAATAAAAACACCGAAACAAATATATCTAATTCTGACCCCCTTGGTTTTGGAGATTTCAGCTTCTTGAACAGAACAATGATGGGGTTGTGTTCTCTGAAGGAGCTGTGATTTTCTTTACAATAGGTTGGTTATGTTGGGTGAGTTGGAAGTTAAAACTTGAAAACCACGGCCATGTGTTGAGGGAAACATCTCCTGTGTAAAATGTCATCATCATCATCATTCACTCTCCACCCAAGAAAAACTGGAGTTATGTACATTTCCCTCCAACTTGGTGCATAGCCCATTTCAGGGATTTGGAACAGATCCTGATTCAGTCCAGAGTGATTTATGCCTTACCTGATTTAGTCTAAATCCTGCATCCAAAGTGGTTCGTAAATTGGCAAGGCCAATGTAAAAGAAAACCCAAAGGTAGCATACACCCTTCCGACCATCCAATCACAAGCTAGAACCACCTCCCTCCACAAAGAATCATCATAGAATTCCAGAGCAGGAAGGGATCCTGTAGATCATCAAGTCTAGCCTGTGTCAAAGAGGCACATGTTTGATGTGTGGGTTGTCCTCAGAGTTATGGTTCCCACAGTGACTAAAATGGTACACTTCCATCAAAGTTGTTCCATGTGAGATTTCAAATCACTGCTCACCTCTCCTCCTGCATCCTGAAGTTTCCATCGACAGAAATTCCCAGTTTCCTTGAATATTATTTAAAGATCCAAAGATCACACAGTCACAGCCCGCAGTGATGGTCAGTTTTAATGAGCATGGGTGAATTATAATGAGTGACTTTGACAAGGAAAGGCTCATTAGGCGGTGTGCTGATGCATCGAGTGCACATCTGTGTGGGCTTATTTTGGATCTGGTGTGTTATTATCATGGATAATGAAATATTCTCAGTGGCTCTTCCCTTCTAACAAGGGGCTGGGTAAACTCTGTTGCTCAAATAGGAACTTATGTCAGACGATCTGTCTTAGCATAGAGAGACCTCTTCAACATGATTTGAGTAACATGTACGTAGATTTGAAGATCTCCTGTGATGGCCTCCCTTAACTGATTGAAAGGCTGATGGTTCATCCATCTTCATCAATGGACAACAGAGCAAAATTAGTATTTTATACCATCTGATAAACCTTCCAGGTCTTGCTATTGGGGACTACAACTCCCATTATCCACCAGCCAACCATGGAATCATGACTAAGTTTGCTGGGGGCGATGGGATTTTAGTCCCCACCTCGAAAAAAAGATCCACAGTCTGCTGCCAGGGACTGAATGGCATGGGGCATCATTAGAAAGGACCTGTAACAGCCAGGTTGCTGAAAATGAGCATCACTGCAAACATCTGGAAAGGTACATGCCTGTTTGCACTAGAAAAGGTTGCTTTAGTGGGAATCATCTCCCTTAATGGTCTCCATCTGCCAGGGAATCGCTCCAGTCTGGCCCTCAAAAAGGAGAAGCCATACAGCTGGAGCAAAAACGTTCAACTTGGATCTGGGTCAAGCTGGATGGCATTTCCCCATCCATTTGTGTGAATGTCAGGAAATTGATTACATCAGACCTCACATCCCAAGTTAGTATCTGTTTTGAGCAGTGAGGAAGGAATTTAAGATGCAGACAAAGGCTTTGATGTCAATGCCCACGTTGTCTGCACACCATCTTAAAAGTTGAAGAAATGGCAGGATCCAAAGCAGTGTTAGGTTCCACCCACGATGGCCCCAACCTTTTGGAAACGAGGAAGGCTATGAAAATACAAGAACCCTGCATGAGCCACATGGCTGTCACCCAGACTCCTGCTTACAGCAGGGGCCAGCCCTGTTATTCTTGGAAGCCTGCGATCAAGCCCTGCTTTCACTGCTTGTTTAATCCTCAGGAAGTGCAGGGGTTGGCATCGTTCTTTGGTTTGGACCGCAGCATCCAGAATTCCCTAGACAGCATGACCACTGCTCTAGTTGGCATTCAAAGGCAAAGCCTTCAAGGGGAACCCAACCATGTAGGCATCTTTTGTAAACCCAATGGATCTTCATGACCCACCTGAGACCAACCGACCCCCCACCCACCCAATACTCAGCATGATAACAGAGATATTTTCAACAGAATGTAGCATTGCTCAGAAAATCCATCCCCACCCCACATCCCTACAGTAAGGGCAGCAGCTCAGAGCAGAGGCGACACAGCGTGATCTGAAGTCCATGGCTGATTATGTCATTTTAAAAAAAAGGTCCAGGAGCTTTGCCCTGGCAGATTGTGGATCCATGATATAATTCTGCCCTGAAGTCATGGCTGCCGTTATAAATGTAGTGCAAGTTTGTTTTTATATGCAAGAGCAAGGAAGCGGGGAGGGAGAAAGAGAAGGAGATGAAAGCACAAGCAAACATTCATTCCGGTTAGGGACATTTTTTGGTTTGGAAGTAAATGTAGGCGAACTGTGTGCGAACGGCTTTTGCCAAATCGAAATGCAGGCAAGAGATGAAGGGGGGGAATCAAAATCTCTGCTCCTAAGCATATTTAATAATAATGGTGTGCTGTTGGGTCAGTTCAGACTTATGGCCACCCTTTTCAAGGTTTTCTAGGTAGAGAACGTTCAGAAGAGGTTGACCATTCCCTTCTTCTGGGGGTGCCCTGGGACGACGGTGCAGCTTGCCCAAGGACACACAGGCTGGCTTTTCTTCCGGGAGGCACAATGAGGAATCTAACTCCCAACTTCTGGCTGCGCAGCCCGATAACTGAAACCACTGAGCTATCCAGCCAGCTCTTAAGCGTATTTGCTGGGATGTAAGTCCTCTTCAACTTAGAAGGGGATGTTTCTGTGTATAAACGTACTCAGAAAAGTCTTTAGCAAATGACAGTGGGATTTCAGAAACCACATCATACTTCAGCCCATTTTCCCCCCCAGGAGAAAGTCTCATTGAATTCGACAAGACCTCCTTTCAAGTAAATCATCCAACCTGGGGGAAGTGGAATACCCCTACGATTGGCTTGTCTGGAGTCATACCGTGTCATCTGGAGGCCTGCCAATATTTTGGACAATGACTCTCAGACTCCCTCACTGAGTAGAGGGGATTCTGGGTCCTGTGGTCCAAAGCTCCCATTTTGCTACCTGTGCTAAGGACACCCGCTCTCTGGAAAAGCTGGATGTCTTCCTAACAGGGCTAGCACCCCAGCACTCTGTAATGTGACCGTTGTCTCATAAACTGGCATGAAGATTATTCATCATCTCCATTTTCTTCAGGGTTGTTTACCTGTCTCACATAGATAGCTTGGTGGTTTAGGTCTCCAGCTGGGAGTTTGATTCCCCCCAGTGCCTCCCTGACAGGGGCTGGACTTGATTATCCATGGGGTTCCCTTCCTGCTCGGCAGTTCTGAGATATTATTATATTATTATAACAGAATCAAAACAACAACAGGAACAAAACACACAAGTAAGTGATGCTTTGTTATCCTTTGACGACCCCTGAAATCTGCTGGTTGAGTTGAGCCAACCACCTCTCTCTCCTAAAAGGGAGCATCATCTTTGATTCTAAATGTTGTCTCTCAAGTCAACAGAAACTCAACACACAGGAAGAATATGCTACATGAGGAGTTCAATTTAGCCATAATTTAGTGCACAATTATATGTGTTTAATCCCTTTGACCCTCATCTTAATGCGCTCATTTGATTAATTAACACACATCTTCATCGTTTTTTTCATCACAGAAGTCTCAGCGGCAAATGTTAGGTTCACGGGTTCATCTCCTCCACTTGGTTTATTAAATGCAGATTTTAAAGCATGGATTTTCAAATCATACAATTAACCTGCAGCTGTTCTCTAAATAAAACACACAACACCAGTCCTGTTATAAATAATCAATGTCCTTCTATGAATCCAGACAATGCCTGAAAGTTAGTTACCGCCCCACCCAAGCTGAAAATGAATGATTTTTCTGTGTTCTTTAGTGAAGAGAAACTTATCTTTATTAAATATCCACACTCAGCTGTCCTCTCCTGCAGACTGCCGAGCCAATTCTGATAGATGAACGGATTGATCCATTGGCTAAAAGCATGATAATCAATTGATGGGTGAGGGTCCTTAATTAGTGGATGGGCTGGTCTACGAGGAATATGCCCCGAATCAATACTACACATAATCAATGCTACAAAGTAATAATCATGCTGGTCAAATTAATGAAGGGAGGGGTTGGCTTAAAAAGAAAAAGACTTTTTTTTTTTTTGCATTTGCAGGCTTGATTACAAAACACACACAGAATGAAGTCTGTAATCTACACAGACTGAGGCTGCCTTGGAATTTGCAAGGGCCGATTGATTGAAATGTGAGATATAAACGCGTACTATCTAGCAAGAGCTACATGTAAGATAGAAAAACATTTTAAAAATAAAGAAAAAAATGACATCTCATAGAAATTCACAGCAAGCATTTTTTTTAAAAAAATTAACTTTTCCAAACTTTTCTTTTAGTGATTATTTGCAAAAAGACCTCTTAGGTCTTTATGATTTATTGACCTTCGATGGTTTAATGAGAATGAGGCAAGTGGGGGGAGGGGGAAGGCTGATGACTGCTGCCGTTCTGCTAAGAGAGAGAGCCCTTAATTGTGCTGCTAGGAGCTACAGCGTTCCTCCTCCATCTCATCCTCATCTTAGAGCTGCAGAGCTGGAAGGGACCCTATAGATCATCAAGTCCAGCTCCTGTAATCTGTAAAGCAGAAATACTCCTGGGTTGCTTTGGACCAGGTCAAAGTTCCGTTGTGTCGGCTGGTTTCAAAGGAAGGTCACAGAAGAAATGAGCAGTTAAGTTGAAGATAGGTTTCTATATATCTGAGCATATGGTTCAAATGCAATAACTGATCGTCCATAATTGACTCCACCCAAAGCCACCACCTGGTGTCTGCCTGTGCGTGGTAGACCTTAACCGTGCTAGGTAGCTCGGTGGTTTGAGTCTCTGGCCGTGAAGCCAGTGGTCGGGAGTTCGATTCCTCCACTGGGCCTCCTGGACGAGGGGCTGGACTGGATGATCTAGAGGGTCCCTTCCAGCTTTGCAGTTCAAAGGCTATCATCATCATTTAGTAAAATAACAGAACAGAACAAATCTGCCCACTCATGTCCTGTAGTGAAGTATTTATAAGCTATCTCAAAACCATCCCCTCCTGGCAAGAATAAAGATGCATTTCATTCAGTTTTCAGACTGTTTCCACCAGCCACTCACCAGATCCCCTTCCAAAATGAAATCGTGGTGTCCACAACTGGTTCCTTTACCTCTGGCATTCAAAGAAAAGGAATATCATAAAGCAAATTTTTAAAAAAATAAAAGCTGATTGGAAATTTGGACTAACTCTTCCAAAGTAAAACATCCACCAGGTCTGTCTGGCCACAAGGATCTTTGAAAATTGAGTAAACTGCTCAGGATCAATCTTATAAAGTAATAATCAGGCAAACAGGTCTCGTTTTTGGACTTCTGCAGCTGGCAGGGAAATTTTTTGCCCAAAGTTCTCAGAACCCGTTTCAAGACAAAGCCAAGAGCAAAGAGGTGTTTTGTGGGGTTTTTTTTCCCCCTTATCTCTCTGGATTATAGCGAGAAGAACCATATAATACGGAGCACAATTGAGGCTCTTAGCATGGCTTGTCCAAGATGAATACAAAAGAGTTTTTAAAGGAGACAACACAGTTGAAAATGATGGATGCATACCTAAAATATGGTGTGGCTCAATTCCAAGAAAGAAGTTTCAGATTCTTTGTGTTATTTCTCACATGCACACACATCTCTTTCCAACACGCCCCATGCCATGGAACAAATTATTTTTGAAATTGTGAGAAATTTCCAGAATAGTTACAGCACAGAGGCTTAGCTGATGCAAGAAATTTGGGAAAACTTTATTTATTTACTGCCTTGTTATGACACCTTTTTCCTGGTAGCCCGGACTCAAGGTACCCGAAATGTGTGGGTGTGTACAGACGTGATTAGAACAAACCTAGTGTGCATTTATGTGGGGAACAGCCCAGCTGAACACAGCAGGACCTACTTGTTAGGAAGCATATGTAGGAACAGGCATAGGTTATGGCTATGCCAGCCATAACCAGGTAGACCCTAGGCAACATTGCCATGCGTCTCATGGGTTATGGTTAATTTTTACTAGATTACATCCCATTACTGTAATTCAAGCAGCCTAATCATGGACAGGATTACACCCTGGAGTCTAGTTTTTTAGGGGCTGCACAAGCCCTTGATGGTTTCTTGTGTGTTGGTCTGATCTGTCTCTTTTCACACATGCACACACAGGGCGGTATAAAACAATATATGGATCCTGGCTAAATTTACTCTACTATAAAAATATCTCCTAACAGAACCCTGTCTTCTCATCTTAATCTGTCTTCTATATACCTTCTGAGTTTGGAAGGGGAGTTGCACAAATCTTACAGACCCCTCTGAAACAAAACTTGGGTTCATACCAGAGATGCAATTTATTTATTGGAAAAAAACTCAGGTAAAAGAGCAAATTAGGAACCACATGGAAGGGAAACTAGTGGATTGAGGTGGATTTCATGGTTTATTTGCTTGCTTTTTTTTTTTTTTTTTGCCTCCCTTGGCAGTGAACCAGTGAACTGTGTGATCCTCCAGAATGATCTGTTGGCCTCAAGGTGGACACAACGGCAGGCATAGAAAACAAATAAATATCTCCTAGGGGTCCGGAGGAGGAAGACAAGGAAGAGACAGAGAGAGAGAAAGAGAGAAAGAGAGAGAGAAGGAGAAGAAGAGGAAGGAAGGAAGGAAGGAAGGAAGGAAGGAAGGAAGGAAGGAAGGAAGGAAGGAAGGAAGGAAGGAAGGAAGGAAGGAAGGAAGGTGTGAGAGAGAATTCTCTTAGGACATCACTAAATTTCACTTTTTTCTGAAGGGGGGGAGGAGAGGATTTCTGTGCTTCCTCAGGAAACTTCTCCTCTGCTTCCTCCCTCCCCACCTCCACCTCCCCCCGAAAAAAAGCACCCTGGGCTTTTACTTCTGATTCACTGGTGAAGGTTACAGCTGACCTCAATGGCCACGATGATGACTTGTCAGTAACAAGGGTTCCAAGATCCAAAGAAGGCGATGAAGGGAAGGAGATGAGGCTGGACCACCTAAGAGAGGGCGGGCGCCCCTCTCCTTCGCCTTTGCGCCTTCCTCTCTAACCCCCCCCTCTTTCCTATTCCATGGATCGGGAGGAACCGCTGCCGGCCGCTGGCTGCCTCTTGGCCAGGAAGCGGAGGGGTTAAGGGAGAGCCTCGGAGGGGGGCTCGGAGGTGGGAACCTCTCCGGCACTTGGAGGCGCATCTCTGGGGAGCCAAGGCGCTGACACTTGTTGGCCGGCCGGTCTGTCCGTCCCTCCGTCCATCTGTCGTTCCGGAAAGCCTCTTAGGGAGTCCAAGCGCTGGAGGCTGAAACAAGCCAGGAAGGGGCCAAACTCGGCTCGTCCCGTCCTAACCCTCATTTGGAAGAGTTTAGAAGGAGAGTTTGAAAGGATGATACACGATCCTCCTGACCTGGGAGTGCGGACGTAGGTACAGATCCGTAGACCGAGATCCTATAAATCCGCATTTAATTTAAAAATTTTCCCCCAAGCGTCTACAACGCGGAGAGGAAATACTGACCATTACCAAATACATATTTTTCTTACCCCCTCCTACCTCATTTTAGACTTTTTAAAATAACCCGCGGATGCCACCACGGAACATGACTTGAGATCGCCTTCAAACAGATCTCGATTTTAAAAGAACCGGGTTATTTCTTTCTGGGCCCGACCTCCCCTCGCCCCGGTTCTTGGAATTGCGCGTTAACCCAGTCATATGTGGAGCGGGTTTTGCGGGGTATCTTAGAAGGCCGTGGGTGGAAATGAGGAGTTAAAACTATACCGGCTCTGCAGAGTGGAGAGTTAGAAACTATGGGTGGGAAAAAAAAATAAATCGCTTTTTTTCGCCATTTGGAAGGTGTGATTTGTGCGCGCGCTTGTGTATACACGTTTGGCACTCTGAATGTGCAAAAATGTTACCTCTCTCTCTCTCTCTCTCTCTCACACACACACACACACACACACACACACTACACACATCCCTTAAAAAACTCGCCTCCGCAAATCAATGAACTTTCCTCTGAGTAGGAAGATAATACCTTTATTATCAGACGGTCTGGGTGGCTTTTAACCCCTGAGCGGGAAAGGTTGTTCCGTCTGACCCGGAATCACCGACTCGATCTCCCCACCTTCGCACACCACCTTGCTGAAAATCTGCCCCCCCCTTCAAGTTTCCCTCGCGTGATCGATCCACCAAGAGAGCACGGAAAACGGACCGACTTTCCCCTCGCAGATGCTATAATAATAATAATAATAATAATAATAATAATAATAATAATAATAATAATAATAATAATAATAATAATAATAATAATAATAATAATAATAATAATAATAAAGGAAAGAGGTGGGGAGAGGAAGCCCTTTAAACAGGAATCTATAATGAAGAATCAGACAGTTTTTTTCTGGCGGGGGTGGGTTTTGGCATGGCGTTGTAAGTGTGCGGGCACCAGATCGCGGGAGAGTTTTTTAAAATTTCATATATATTTTTTTTACGTGCGTGAAAACTTCAAACTCCTGCTCCAGGCAAAGGCGTCTAATTGAACGATTGCTAACTGCGCAGGAGAAAGACGGATTCTTCTTTTCGCTATCAACACAGCGCTGTTTCTCCCACCCCGCAGGAGCGCGCGGGCGCGCGCACCCCGCACCCCCCCACCTCCGGCTCCCCTCCGTCCCTCCCTCCCCAACCCAACACAAAGAGGAAGAGAAACCCAAAAAAATAATTAAACACTGATGTAGCCTGATCTCAGGCTTGCTCTTTACTCAGAAGTAAGTGGCAGGGACTCTCCCCCCCCTCCCACTTTATTATACATTAAATTCTGGGACACGAAAGCAAGAAAAGTCGAGACTTTCTGCAGACCCGTATTTTCTCCTCGGAATTGCTCTATGCGCCCTACTGATTTTTTAAAAACAGTTTCTGTAAGATCAACAGGATTTTAAGCATCCTAAAAAAAATTGATTCATAGCGTATGCTGTGGGAAAGAAGTATTGAGAGGGAGGCGACGTTAGTACGTTTACACACAAACAGAAATTACACTTTTGATAAGAATGAATTTCGAGCGCCCCACGAAGATGAACGGGGAGGGGGGGGGAGAGAAATTCTTCTAATTTGGCAAAGTTTTGTAATTCAACTAAATGCAATGGTAAAAATGGCATTTTACTCCCGAATAGGTGCGTCCAGTACGAAGGCGAGGGGCTTTGATCAAAGAGAGTTTTAAAATAAAAATATTTTTTAAAAAATGTATAACTAGGAAAGGTCCATCGGGCTTCGAGCTAAAGAGGTTACGCGTGGATTTACTGGTCTCCGCCTACCAGGTTGTACCGGGAGCGACGCGTGTCAGTTTCAGTGAGGAAGGGTGAAATTGACAAGAGGGAAAAACACAGCCAGCGAGCGGCGAGAAGCGAGCCGATCAACCAGGAGATTCATGGAGGTCTTTAAATATTCAGTGCAAAATAATGACATCGGAAGCTCCGCGTTATTATGTCCATTTTTCAACCTCTTCTCCGACTGATCGCTTCGTTTGTCTTATAATCAAACTCTAGTTTACGGGATCAAAGACTGGAAGGAGAGAGAGAGAGAGAGAGGAAGGGAGAGAGGGAGAAAAAAAAAGAATGAATATCTGAAGAGTAAAAGGAACACCAGCTTCGGCCAATTCTGGTTCAATGTCCAGCATGCCTGCCTGGAGCTCCCCGCACCCTCCACTTTGGTAAACGCGCTCAAAGGCAGGTTCTTTGAATCCTACAAGAAGAGTAGCAAGAAACGGGCCAGCCTTTTACAGCGGAGGAAGGGAATCTTCCTTCCCACCCCCTCCCCTTCTCTCTCTCTCTCTCTCTCTCTTTCTCTTAACCGGCTCATTTGAAATGGAAATGAGTTGTATCTGATCAGCCCGCTGGCTTTTCCTGGGAGTTTGTTAATATTGATACTATCCAAGGGGAGGGGGAAAAAAAAGCTATTTCCATCCCAGGGTAAATAAAGTGGGTGGAAGAGGAAGAGGAGGACGGGAAGGGAAGAACAAGGAACGTGAGATTGTAGGGACACGCTCGGTCACCGGTCGTGAGGACGGAGCGCGTGTTCGGAGCGCGTTGCTTCGGGCGTTTTTAAAATATGGAGGAGAAGAGGAGCGAGGCCAACGCGTGCACTTTGAGGGTTTGGAGGGGTGGAAGAGAAAGCCATTCCCCACTTAGGAGCGCTGGTTTGGTCGACCTTCCATCCTTCGTGTTCTACACCGTTTCCAGACCGGAGTCACGAGCGGCGTCTGAAGGCGAAAAGCGGAGAGGCAGGTTCTGACTTTAGAGTCAGTCCTGGAGGCACCAAGAAGTCCTCGGTGCATCTTGTCCTGCTCGTTCGAGCGGTATGATGATGACTCCGCGAAGCCAAGGGCACGGAATTAACTGCCCCCATTAAATACGTGTCTATCTGAGACAGGAGCCCGGAGAGGCGCTCTACACCGGGACCCCAATCCGCCTCCTCAGAGGAGACAGGTTGGATCGGACCCGTAAAACTAAGACCTGTTTTTTTTTTCATGGTTCCAGAATCAGAACTGGGATCTAGAAAGCAGGACACGCGTTCTGAGACGCTGTGTGAACCGCTCTCTTCCCAGAAAAATCAGAAATAAATTAATACGCGACATCTCCACGCCCAGATTCTATTACGTCTCCCTTTATTTGGCACGTCTGAATACCCGTGCAATAAAATAAAATAAAATAAAATAAGCTGCCTTCTCAGGAAGGTCGTGGGAGGACCCGGGGTAGGGTGGGGGGGAAGGAGGAGGAGAGGTGGAGGAAAAGTCTGTGTAGGCTTAAGGGCTTTGAGGATCGCGGCACTCGAACGTCTTTAATCTTCAGGGCGCAATCCGGAGGCGCCGAAACGCGACGGCGCGGTTGCTTGTTCGGAAGACGCAAACCGAAGTTTTAGGGGAAACGCATAAAATAAAATAAAATAAAATCCGCGCTGCTCTGGAGGGACAAGGAACGGTGTCGACAAGCCGGTCAAAGGAGCACGAAGACCCAAAATATTCTACCCAGGAAGGAAGGATTGGCGGTGCCCTGCCGGACCCCCCAGAAACAAGGACCCGCCGGCGGGGATTTGATTTAACTTTGCCAATTAAAAAAATCAGCTTAAGAAGGAAGATCGGAGATAGTGAAGGGGAAGATGATCGGGAAGTCAAGGAAAAAGGGGCAGATGGAGGAGAAGACGGGAAGGACAGATTAGAAGGAAGGAAGGAAGGACTTGGTTAACAGAGAAGGAAAGAAGGAAGCAAGGAAAAAGTTCAGTTCAGAGGCGACGAAAGAAAGAGGGATCAACTTAGTTCTCAAGACAAGGGAGTAAAGATTAATAAACCAGAAGACGGCGAAATAAAAGAGAAAAACGTACTTAATATGAAAGGATGGAAAAGTTAATTAATGGAACAAAGAACAAAACAAGAAACTTCGTTGAACAGGCAGGGAAGAAAAAAAAAGAGGAAACAAGGGAGGAAAAAAGTTTAGTTAACATGCAACGGGGGGGGGAGAAAAACTTCAGTAAATCGGGAAAGAAAGAAATTTGGTTAACCGGTTAGGAGAAGAAAAAATAGGAAAGAAGGAAAGAGAAACTTATTTAACAGGCAACAGACAGAAACTTAGCAAATAAGCAAAATAAAAAGGAAAAGAGAGAGAACGGCAGATGGAAAGGGGGGATAAAAAAGGAAACCTCTTTCTTCCGCCCCCCCTCCCGCGGAAAGTGCCGGGAGATGAAGCGGCCGCCTTTCCCACCTCAGGCTCCGCCCCCGCCCTCCCCTAGCCCCGCCTCCCTTGGCCCCCGCCTCCGGCCCGGCCGCGGCGCTCGGGTCGCTTTCCCCCCCCCACCCCCGCCTTCTCCTCCTCCCGAGGAGACGGACGCGGCCCTCAGCCAATCGGAGCCGAGGCCCGCCCTGATCGGGGGAGCTGCTTGGTGGTGGGGATGGAGCTGCGGGGGGGGGGGGGGGAAGAGATGTCCCGAAAGAAAGTTTGGTGGCCATTGTCCTGGAAATGTGTGAGGTTTAAAAAAAAGAAAAAAGACGGACTGGGGGCTGGAGGGAGGGAGGGAGGGCGAGGGGGGGGAGCTTCTTATTTTCAACACCTTTGTGGCTCCATGATGGATGATGGATGGAGAGGAAGGAGGGACAAGAAGGGAGCGAACAGTGGACACATATACATGATGTCTGGATGTCCCTATGTATATATGTATACGCACACTGTGTATATATATATGTGTGTGCGCGTGCGCGTGTGTATATATATATATATATATATATATATATATATATATATATATATATATATATATATATATATATATATATATATATATATATATATATGTGTGTGTGTGTGTGTGTGTGTGTGTGTGTGTGTGTGTGTGTGTGTGTGTGTGTATGTATATGTGTATATATGTATATGTATAAATGTATATATGTATATATGTATATACACACACACACACACACACGCGTATGTATATGTCTGTGTGTATGGATAGATACTCGTGAGTAAAGTATATGTATTTGTGTGTTTACACACACACACGTATGTATGTACTGTATACGTCTGTGTGGATAGATAGATAGATAGATAGATAGATAGATAGATAGATACTCGTGAGTAAAATATATACAGTATGTATGTGTGTTTACACACACACACACATTTCTGCTCTATTCTATTCTCCCGATGTGCTTTGGTGGTGAAGATGCCCCGGGGGGGTCCGGCCCCATCATCGTCCCCGCTTTGAGGTCGTGAAGCTGTCAGGCACTTTCGTCGGAAACGCGCACCAAGTTTGTGGATGTTTCGTGTGCGTGTTTTTCTTTTTCTTTTCTTTTTTCCCCCAACGCCGGCCCGAGTGCGGAGAACTCCCGCACCCCCTCCGTCCCTGGGAAGAAAGCGCTCCCTGGGACTCCTCGGCGGAGTCTTCCCGGCCGGGTCCGAGCCCCGTGAACGCGGCACACAGGCGGCCGCTCAAAGCACTGGCGAGTAAACACTTACTCGCGAGTAAACACGCAGGAGCGGGCGGCAGCGGGGACGCGGTGGGGAGGGGGGAGAGAAGAGGGAGCAAGAGGGAACGATCCTGCCTCTTTCCCCCGACCGACCCCCCCCCGAAAAAAAAAGGTTTCGATTCTGTGCACTCCTTACCTGGAAGGAACGCCCCCCCCCATTGAAAGCAACAGGGCGTCCTGCCGAGGAAAACACGCGCGAGAGGGACCGATCCCCCGGCAGGATCGGAAACTTTGAACGTGCGGATGGGCCGGAGAGAGAGAGAGAGATCGAGAAGAGGAGAAAAGAGGGTCTGACTTAAAAAAAAAACTTATTTTAAAAATGCCAGGAATTAACATAAAAGTGGAGATCCGTGGAAGAAGTCGCAGCAGAAGAAAGAGGAGGGGGGCGATTTTTTGGGGGGGGGAAGGAAGGGGATCGCATTCCTTTCGTCCCCGGATCCGCGCCCTGGCGTCCCTATCAGGGGCTCAAGAAAGAAAAGGGATCCCAAGAACAGCTTTGCCGGTCAAAGCTGTTGGGCGGGGGAGAGGGAGAGAGAGAAGCGCCGGGCGGTGGAAGAAAGGGGTGGCCGGGTGGGTGGGACTGGGTGGCTATTCGGGGCGGGGCGGGTGGAACTCACTGCCACGCGGGCCGGCTCATTGGGCGCCGGCGGCGGAGGGACAAGGGTCGCCAGCAAATCAGCGGCTCATTGATTAGAGGCGAGCGGGGTTGGGGAGGGGGGGGGGAGAAAGCTCTGGCCCTCGGCCAATCGCCTCTCCGGGGGCGCGCACGGGAGCGCGAGCGCGCGCGTGGGGGGAGCGGGGAGGGAGAAGGCCCTCCCCCTCCTTGCATGATTAATCGCAATGCATTATTGATCATCACAATTATAGGAAGACACATGCGCCGTGCGCGGAGGATCGGGCACGCCAGAAGAGGAGGAGGAGGAGGAGGAGGAGGAGGGAGGGGAAGAGCCGGGAGGAGGAGGAGGAGGAGGAGGAAGAGAAGGAGGAGGAAAGGGAGGGGGGAGAGCCAGGCTCGATTTCCGTAATTTTGAGAAGATTTTTTTTTCGTAATTTTTTATTCTGCCCCAGCTGATGTGCGAGCCAGCATGTCGCGCAGGAAACAAGCGAAGCCGCAGCATTTCCAGACGGACCCGGTGCTCGCCTCCAGAGCTCCGCGCAATGGTGAGGGTTTTTGTTGATTTTATTTTTGGGGGGGGGGAGGGGGGTTGGGTAGGATCCGGCTTGCTGCTGGGGGGTGGGTTTTTTTTTGGGGGGGGGAAGAGAAGAAGAGGGTCTTTTTATTTAAAAACTCTCTCTCTCTCTCTCTCTCTCTCTCCAGATACACAACATTCCCCCCCTCTTTTTTTTTTTTAAATGAAACGGATTTCTCCCACCCCAAAAGAAATGGAACAAACTTACCTTCAGGGCGAGAGATGAATGGAAGTAGAGGGAGGAAGAGAGAGAGAGAGAGAGAGAGAGAATAGGGAGGGGGAGGGGGAGAGAGGGGGGGGAGGGAGGGAGAGAATGTGGCTTTTAAAAAAAAGAGTGAAGTTGATCAGCTGAAGTTTTTTGGCTTCTTGTTGTGATGGTTCGATTCCTGGGTGGTTCTTAGGAGTTCTTTCCTTCTCGCTTTCTCTCTCTCCCCCCCCCCCGTCGCTTTCCTCCCTCCCCCATCCCGGTGCTAACTTTGTTTCCCTTCTGGGGGATCTCTTCCCTGGCCGGATCGTTTTCGATCTGGCGAGCTGGGGCCGGATCTCGCTCCCTTAACCGCGCTCCCCCCCCCGCTCTCTCCCTGAACGCATCCACACACGCGCGCGCGTAAAAAGCAGTCCTGGCACCGACGCTCGAGGTGGGTTTTGTGGGCGCCTGGGGGTCCTAGAAGTTTCTCTCTCCCCTCCCGCCCCCACCCCACCCCCAGCCTTCGGGCCCCTTTCTCTCTTTCAGGGATGCAGGTAGCTGGGCCTGTTGCTTAAAAAAAGAAAAAAAGAGAGAGATTTAATGCCAGATCCGGTTCTTCTCACTTTCCTTGGCTGGGAGTCGCGTCTCCCTCTCCAGAAACCCCTGGCTACGCGGGGTTGCGCTGGGGCGCACCAACTTTTCCTCCACTTTCCTTCCACTTCATCTTTAAATTTTGAAGAGAGTGAAAAAGAAAGAAAGGCGAGGGAGGGGGGCGAGGGAAAAAAGAGAGAAGAACCACCACGTTTGGGAAGAAAGAGCCTCCTCGCTCCCGGCTGAGCTTTGATGGGTGAGTCCCTGAGATCGCCTGCGGGTACCCGGCGTGGCCACGCGTTTTCCCGGCTTGGCGCTGGATTTTTCACCCCCCTTGGCTTGGCATCGCCGCGCCGCTCCGTCCAGCCCGATCGGGCTCCTCGGCTTTTCCTTCGGCCTTTCTCTTTACCAGGACGGCGTTGATTTTTCTGCCGCGGCTGTGGCTATCGGTCTCCGGGTCCCTTGTGTGGGTAAAGGAGGGGGGGGTGTCTTTCTGGATCGAGGGGATCGGGCGCTGGGAAAGCGATCTTGGGGAAAGCGCAGCCTTGGAGAAGAAGAGGGAAGCGGGTGGTTAGTTCACGGAGCTTTGCAGGGGTGGAGAGATAAACATTGGAGAGAGAAATAATTCGGGTGCGCTTACGCTTGAGCCTCTTAAACCGGATCGTGGAAATGGGAGCAGCGAAGAGAGGGCCGGGGAAATAAAGGGGCCTGCTTCGGAGTGAGCGTGGATGTGTGGATGAGCAGAAAGGGGTGATGATGGCACAGAAGGGGAGAACAGAACAGGTAACCCGTCCGATCCGTCTCTGCGTCGGCCTTGTCAATTTCACCCGGCCATGAGAGCGAAATTGACCAGACCGGGTCTTTCCCGGAGAGAGAAGCAGGGGAGTCAAAACACTCTGGTTCCAGAGTTGGTGAGAGTGAAGGGGATCTCGGTTACCTGTGAGGAAGGGAAGGATCCTTCCTTATTCCTGTTTCCCTTTGAAGAGTATTGCAGGACAGGATTTCGGAGGAAGACAGAGAGGGCCATCATAGAAGCTCAGCGGCCTTTTCAACCCTGTAAAGGTTTCTGATCCGCAAGCTGAAGGACAGGAGGACGGGAAGGAAAGGATGAGGAGGGGAAAGGTAGGGTGGTTGTGATCCAGGGCAGTTGGGATGGTTGTGATCCTGGACCAGTTCTCCAAAAAACGACTTCTCTGGCCAGAAAGAGATCCCGCACTTCTGGAAGTGTGCGTAAAAATACGGAGTTAACTTTCTCGCTTCTTCGGACATCTTTGATATTTTCCCCTCCTTCCCCCCCCCCCTTTCCACTTTCTTTACCCGTGTATAAATGCGTGCGCGTTCTCCTGTGCTTTTTGCCTCGGGCTGGGCTTCCCAAATAAACCGTGCACGTGCGGGCGAGGCTGGAAATCAGCCGCGCAGGCGAAGCGGGGGGGGGGGGGTTTGACTCTGTGATCAAAAGTTCCGGGCAAAAGGGAGAAAGCTTGGGGAAGAGGCCGGATGAGAATAAATTGGGAGGTGTGTGTGCGTGTGTGTTTTCGCTTCTCAGCCTTTCTCTTGTTCCGATTATGTAAAGGAGGGGGGTTCTTCCCACCCACCCACCCACCCCAGGCCGGTGTGCGACAGCGGTTCTAAAATTCTCTTCTCAGGAAAGGCAATTCTCCTGCAAGACAGGTTTCTCTCTGAACCCAGCACCTCCGAAAACAGACCGCAGGGTTGGCATGTGTATAAGCGACGTCTCCTTATCTTCCTTTGGACCTTGAAGCAGCCTGGATGCTCTCCCCGACTCCTCGAAACCCTTCCTCCTCCATAACCCACCATCCTGTACATGCATAACCAAAGCGACCCCATTTTTTGACTCCAGCGATTTGGCCCGGTGGTTGAGATTACGTGCCAATGAGTCACCAAATGGTAGCTCCACTCCCCCCCACCAGCTTAGTCATTAAAGTCACAGCCAACAAACACCCCCCCCCTTTTAGCCTCTGAACATTTCCCCCTCCTCTACAGATCCAGGGGAACTAACCGAAGAAGTGTGTGTTTTTTGGGAGTTGGATGACACACAGAAACTGCTTTAGTTTGGCCTTTTCATGCCAGCTTTAGGCCAAACATCCCCCCCCTTTTTTATTTAAAGGATTTCCTCCCCTATTTCATAGGTGCCCACCTCTCTCCCCCATCTTGCCACAAAGAGGAGGAAGCTGTGAAAAATTTGCGGCCACCTCTGGGTTTCCAGTCATAATTAGAAAGCGTCTCATCATTTTAATTTTTTTTCAAAAAAATATATATTAGTATTTATTTTGCAAAGGGGCTCAAATTCTTGGCAGAAACTCCGGAATTATTGTCAAAAAAAAGAGAGGAGAAACTTCTTTAGAGGATGGCTATGCGGAACTCCCTGGAATCTGTGCTCTAAAATCAGAAATGCGTCCTCCATGTATACCTATAACATTCCTGCATTTGTTATTCTTTTTTTCTCCTGCCACACCAAGCTGAAATTCCAGTCCCCGGCTTGTGAGAGTTTTCGTTTTGTTTTTCTTCTTCTTTTTTTTCTCCACGAGGATTCAAACAAAAAGAACTTTATGGCCTTCAGAAGGGTGGAGGAGAAAGGAATACTGCTTTACCCCCTCTCGTTTATTAAAGTGTTTTGTCTTTTTCGGCTTCTTTCTGATCGGTTAACAAATTAAAGATGGCTTGACCTAAGACCCAGCTCCGTCCCTCAACCCACCCACAGTAATTTAGCCATTTGGAGGGGGGGTACATTTTTGCCTCCTGAAAACAGCATGAAAATCTAGTTTTATCTATAAGGAGTTTACATCCCTGCCTGTCTCCTGCTGAGATGTACTTAAAATGAGCACAGACTTTCTAGATTCTCAAGGCAAGGCTCAATTCAATTGTGTTGAATCGACCTTCCTTCGTTGAATTAACTAAATACTGAAAGGGTCCCCCCCCCTCCACCCCGATCCTTTGGCGAATTCATTATTATATGAGGCAAGTGAGGGGAAGCAGCTTTTAAAATGTGGTTGGAACTTTTCTTCATCTTCTCTTTGTGGGCAGTAATATATTTAGTTATTACTTTTTTTTTATACTTGGACAATAAGTTTGACCCAATAGCCTGGAGGCTACAGTCTGTAACAGTGTTAACAGGGTGGAATATGTTGTAACAATAATGGCATAGGGTGAACCTGCTAAAGCTTTCAATCAAGAGGGCTTCCTTTTTTTTTTCTTTGATCTATATTTCAGTGACTTTTATATGCTCTAAGATGATATGCAGCTTGTGTGTGCCTGCGTGCATGTGCCCACATGACAGTGTCAAGCTGCAATTAGTTAAGACAATTAAATCCCCAAGAAACCTCCATGTTTCTAATCACGGTTAATCTAGCAACAATAGCTGTGAAAATGTAAAATATAATTTCTTACAAATTACAGTCCGGAAGAATTTCCCCTTGGGAATTAGTTATTTGTTTGTCTTCCTAGTAATCTGTTTTTGGTATTATTATTCTTTTTAAAAATCTACAATGTGTAGTTCCTGGACCGGCAGCTGAAAGTAACCAACCTCTCTATCTTTCGAGAGGTGATAACAGTATCTCTTCCCCCCCCCCCCAGTGATTCTGTAGTGTTAACTGATGTTTTCACTCTGCTCTAAAGAAAATGTGGTTTTTGTCCTATGCTGCTGACCCATGCCACCAGATTTATTTATATTTTTTAAAAGACTGGCTTTAATGAAAAGGATACAGCACGGTTTTGCAAAATGTATTCAACAAGTTAATGTTTGCTTGTGGAGTTGTCTATAGCAGTCTAAAAAGCTGCTTCTTAGAAATGGCATCGTGCTCCTGTACCACTCATGAGCGAGTTAGCTGCCTTCCACTAAACAGGATAAACTAAACGAGATAGTTTTAGGGTTTGTGTTATGAATCTGCCATTTTTCAGAATTCTGGTTATGGGTTGAGCTGGGCGTGCTCTTTTTGCTTTTTCGCAGTTTGTTTGAGGTTAATGGTCTAATCTTAGCACAGGGACATATTTCTGGGGCAGAGTTATGCGATGCAGCGAGAAGCCTGTTAGCAGAACACACAACGCTCCAAACAGGCTAAGATAAAAATCATCGCATTTTAAATACAGGAGCAACAAACTGGGAGGTTGTTTTGTTTTTTTTGCTATTGAGCTAAGATTTAATGTTAATCCTGAAATACTGCTTCAGCCTACGTTTGACATATAGTGTCTGAATTAGGACTAATGATATTTTTAGTTTGTGCCTGGAAATTGGGTTGTTTTAATAAGGCCTGGTTTTTCACTTGTTACAGGAGCAGTGTAACAAGTGAACTGATCTACAGAATTATGTGGGCTGATCTATAGAATTATGTGGAGGTTGCGTGTGCTTGAGGCCAAGAGATTTCCGAGTGCAATTTAGGAGTCAGGAGTAAGTCTGCGGAGAGTCTTCAACACATTTACCTGGGAGTAAACCCCATTTAAATGGATGGGATTGGCCTGCTTATCAATGGGTTTTAAGTCTGGTTTCTCCCGGAGATGGAGCTGTATGCTGAGGGTGAAATAATGTGAGAGGATCAGTAGATATTCAACCCACTTTTTTGGAAGCTGCAAAGTTTTTTAAGCTTCACACAGTCATTTTTAAATGACTGTTTCAACCCCTTTATTTTTCTCCTTGTTTGCACTTCTGGTTCAATTTGTTAAAAGAAATATATGTTCAATTCGTTAAAAGAAATTTGTTAAAAGAAATATATGTTCAATTCGTCAGAAGAAATATATGTGCAAACAAAGAGAAGAATAGAGGAGTTGAAAATATTTTTTTAAAATGGAATTTGTGCAGTTTATGGAATTTGTTCAGCTCATGGAAGTACCCTTCCTGCCTACCCCTCCTGAGAGGTGGAGAAGGGAAAAAATTATTTGGGAATAAAGGGGGTGATGAGGGAGAACTGCTAGGAAGAGCAACTTCCAGAGGGCTGAGCTTTCCGATGCCTTTTGCAACTTTCCCAAGGCAGATGATGAGATGTACACAAAACCCTCTGAAAAGTCAGATGCTGCCGGCGGAAGGGGTTGCTTGCTCGCACCCGGGGTCAACCCGGCGAGGCCTCTTGGCCAACTGGTGCAAAGGAAAAACCCAATGTGTTTGAGCTGTTTTAACCTTTGCCAGCCTCCCCCGCTGCCCGAGGTGACAAAGTTCAGATTGCACTCCGCTGTTCAGTATCTCGCCCGGGTGACCCCCCAAATGGAGTCTTAGCAGGAAGCTGGTAGTTTATTTTAGCCCCACCTTATCAGCTGGGCTTCTTTGGCTAACCCCTATTCCCTCGCCACCCTCTTGGCTGCCAGACCCCCCAAAGTGGAGATTGACAGCCAGTTGCCACAGTTCCTTCCCTCCTACTCTCTCTCTCCCCCCCCCCAAACACATACTCCAAACAACAGGGATTTGGTGTCTTGTTCTTTTGCCAATGTTTACACAATCCAAGTTTAGGTATTGCTTCCCTCTCCGCCACTGACGCCCCTTTTCGGGCTTGTCACAATGAAACCTCTCTCAACTTTTCAGGAGGAACTGTTGCCACCGAGACCCCACCTAGCGTCCATTTTCATTTATCCGTGGGAATGAGTTTGCTCCTCGTTTTGAACAGTTTGAGGCAAAGTCCAAAGGAACAAAGCAAAGCAAAAGACAAAAAAAACGTGTGGCACTTTAAAGACTGGCTATTCTATTTTAATGTAAGCTTTTGTGGGCACGTCCACTTCGTCGGATATAAAGAAATACATTTTAAACTCTCTGCTTTGTAGGTTTGTCCCAAAGCAGGATATGTTCCTATGAGTGCCATAAACAAGATGTATCATGAGGGTGTTTCATCACTAAAATCTTTTTTTTTCCCCAAGAGTTTTCAAAACAATATTTGGTAGTACATAAATCTCTTTTAATTCCCCCCTTGCTTCCAAGCACTGTTTGGACTGGAGAAAAATAAAACTTGATAAGAGAAATGATTTAGATTCTCAACTCATCTCCCCCCCCCCTTTAAACTTGTCTCACCCTTTGTATAAATCGGAAAACCGTTGGCAAATTTCAAAGCATATTTTAAACCATTGTGTGCGTTGTTTGCTTGGCCTAGGCTTGTAAAGTTAACTGTGGATCTTGCATTGAAATGGAAAATGAGTTCTCTGAGTAGTCAGGAATGAAACTTGGAGGTTATTAGTGAGAAAGTTTGGGGCTGGCAGAGCCTCATCTTTTAGCTGTGCCAGCAGATGGAGGAAAGATGAATCGGATGCTCTCTCTAAACTGCAGATTAGTCAATAGTTAAAAACCTTCTGTAATAGGTTGAATTTCCTTTCTGTGGGACAAATCATCCCGCTGGGTCAAAGAGTTTTTGATTTAGCCCCGAAATTCTCATGAGTTTGGAAGAACCATTTGGTCACAGATTGGCCACCGGTAGATTTTCTAATACTGTATGAGTTTGCTGGAGAAACATTTTTACAAGTGATTGCTAATTATTCCTTTTGGCAAAAGTACAGCTTTTCTCTCTGTGTTTGTGCTAATTATTCCTTTTGGCAAAAGTACAGCTTTTCTCTCTGTGTTTGGTGATCAATAAGGATCTTTGGCTCTTCTGTTTCAAAAGCACTGATTGCAGATAACGGTTTGCACTTTTGTGAAAAACAATGCACCGAATGACAAAGTCTTGCTCTCAGGTGATATACGCGATTGCTTTGGTTTATCAGGTTGCCAATTAATATGATTAAAAATACCATGTGGGTTTTTTTTGCCTGAAAGCAGGACATAAGGGTAATGGAGGGTTACTTTATATTGTACTCTTTTTGTACCGTTTTTTAGCTACCACACTTGTTTCAACCACACTTCACAACAGCATATAGGACTTTAGGCTGTGGCTGAACAGTGTTGTATATTTGGTTTTTACTCTTTGTACCACATAGTAGTAGTAGTAGAATATCATTTTAAAATTACGTTAGAATTGTTCACATATCAAACTTGATTTGGAAAAAAAAATGAGGTCAGCCTGGTTAACACTGGGAAAAGAAGTTCTTTTATATTGCACCTTTGAATAAAGGTTTTGCAAGGTCTAAGGTGGGTGTGTTTGTGTGTCCCCGCATGTCCCCCTTTTTATTAGTTCGTTACAGATCCAACATTCTGTCTTTTTGGGAGAACCTGACACATTGGAAAGATATATCTTGATTTCTGCAAGTCGAATGCATTGCGCCGCCTGTTTCTCATGGAAAGGCTGGAGGACTTAGTAACTTGACAAAGATAATGTGATGAGTTATGATGATTGTTTTGTCAACCTTTTGCTAGAGGAAAGTTGTAGGTAGATAAATTAAAAAAAAAGAACAGGGGCTTTTTGTAAACCAGAGTGGTCATGATCTATTAGAAGGGCAAGAAGAAAGAATTAGACCAGGTTTCAAAAAAAATTTTTTTTTAGAACAAGCATGCTAAATATTTGAAGTAAATCCATTGTAATGTGTACAATTCATCAGTCAGTTTTCTGATCTCCCCTCCCTTGCTAGTTATTTAGTTTTGAATCTGTCATTATTTGTCTAAGCGCAGCTGACCAAGCAAAACTATGTTTTAAAGTGGGCTTTATGTTTTGATAAAATGCGATCTGGTTGAAAAGTATTTTCAACTGAATGCGGAGCTTAATAGAACATGCTGACATAATAGTTTTAATGCATTTTGTGGCAAATGTGTGAACAAACAGAATAGCTTTTGTTCCTTCATAATTGGCTGTAAAAGTAGATGGAAACATCGCCATTATATATGGAAATGTGAAGAGAGGAAAGGAGAGCATGTCTCTCAGCTATATTCAGAATTAGATTCTCATCCCCCCCTCCCCGTTTTAAAATAAGCATCTAAAATGGATGCGCCATTTGAAATTAGTTGTCAAAATACAATGCTCTGAATTCAATGTTTGTCACAATGTGTGGATGAAATAACTAGTGCCATGTATGCAAATGGATTCCATTTAATCTTTCGCTCTACCTTTTTTTTTAGATCTATAGGCACCACTACTACATTTCCAATGTTATTTATTGGGTTGTGTCAGACAAGAGTGACCAAAAAAGCTTGATTCACTGTGGGCTTTTGGCTTCCCCCTCTCTTATTTGCAGAGTAAGTTAGCATTTTCTTCTCCCAGCTAAGATTCTGAAGAGGAAAACCGAGGGAGCCTTAAGCAGAGTTCAGCCTCCATTCTGTCTGAACGGTGGGCTGTTTTTAAAAAGTGTTCCTTTTAAGAAAACTCAGGGACATCTGCTTTCCTTTCCTTACATTCAATGACTGTTTATAAGTCTGGATCAGTTTTAACTTGTAAAAGCAAATTATATTTCTCTCTCTCTCTCTCTCTGCTTCCCCTACCCTCCTTTGTTATTATTATTTTTTTCCTAGGAACTTTTTAATGTTCATTTTCTTCTTTTTCTTCTGAGATTTAATTTGGAAGTCATGGAAACTACCTATTATCTGATTTTAGCGTTGCAGCCAACCAGGCAGGGAAGTAATCCGTAAATTAAATGGGCTTCCCCCACCCAACAAACCCCCTTTCTAGGCTTTCCAAGTTGACCACACACAATCTGTACAAGAGAATTCAGTGTCCCCACGCTGAGAAAACAATAGGGAGCCATATTTCTCTGAGTAAGATCAGCTAGTTTGAAGTCAGAAGAGAGGGTGGTGATGGTTTTTTTTTTTTTTTTTTTTTTTTGCAACGTTTAATTTACAAATGGATCTCAGCGATAAGAAAAGGGAGCAACTGGTGATAATAAACATGAAATGAAAGGGTTTTTTCCCCCCTAATGAAAGGTTCTGAGCTATCTGTTAAACAATTGATGAGAGTTAAAAGCAAATAGTTTTGATACACACTCAGGCAGGGAAGATTGCAATGGGGTTATCAACCTTAACAACCCAGATTGATTTCTTATTGTATAGAAACATTTTCTCTTAACAGCTCATCTCTGTCCCTTCTTCTCTCTCCCAGCCCTCTTTTTGATGGTGTGTTTTCTTTTCTGTTTCCCAGAAATCTAGTTTTTAATGCTGCTTTTATGGATTATGAGGTCATACTCTGATCTAATCTTCGTGGTTGTAAAAATACAATGACTACATGGAGCTGGGAGATCTTATATATTTGCAATGGCGCTACCCAGAGAATTACCCTAGTATGGCTGGGCTTAGCACTGGTATAATAAAAAGAAAGCAATCTGATACCCCCCAATCCTAAACACATTTGTGTTTGTGTGTGTCTGCCAAGAGGCAGTGGAGGACAGGAGGGCCTGGCGTGCTCTGGTCCATGGGATCACGAAGAGTCGGACATGACTTAACGACTAAACAACAACAAAAATGTGTTGTGGTGTCAAGTCGGAACCGACTTATGGAGACCCTAAAAGGGCTTTCCAGGTAACACACACACACACACACACACACACACACACACACACACACACACACAATTAAGTCCTGTTGATTAGGGGACTTAATGTCCCAACGGATGTGAAACCCTTAAAAACAGGCAGTTTTGCAAGGTAAAGTCAGGAGCTCTCTGGCTAGTAACATTGGCGTGGACTGAAATATTCTTAACTAGAAAAAAAATTTCATAACGCACGGAGGGCCACGTAAGGTTGAAGCAACAGCCGAGCTCAGCGATCCCTCGGGCCTTTGACTAAGCATCATAAGCGGGATTAGGCAACAAATGTGTTATTGTGAAAATATGAATATTATTCTTTGACAGGGGATTTCTCCCTTTTCCATTTTCTCTTCCGCAAAGCCGCTACATGTGCTGGAATGTTTTGTAAAAGGATCAGGGTTGGCTCAGGCATTCTGCAGGAATGTGAAATCTGGCTTGTTTGTTTATTTGTTTGTTTGTTTATTCGCTGGTGTCACCCTGAAGCTTGGGTGGCCCATGCTTTCTTCTTCAGTTTAGCCCTCCACCCGTTCCTTCCTGTCAACCACTGATTGGGATCTTGAATGACTACAAATTAGTTTAGTGAGGGGGTGACTGTCAAAGACACCCTCGAATCTCTTGAAGACGAACAAGGTTGACAGCGAACTTGGGACTCTAATGAGTGTTTCAAATGCTTGAGTTGCCAGCCAGAAGCTGTACTGAGCACTGGAAATCAATATGGAATTGCATTCTGCCCCAGTCCCTTTGGTTCATGCTGCATGGATTATCTGAAGGAAATGATCCTCAAAGCTGAGGGTAACCATAAAAACTTCATCTCGTACTGTCTTAAAAATCAAGCACAATATCGATGAATCCCCAAATCAGTTGCTTTCTTTTTCCCCCATGTATCATCTATTTTGATACAATATTCGGGACTAAGAAGCATTCCCCCCTCCCCAAAATGCCCTGGAGTGAGAAAAAGATACCATGTGGGATGAAATGTTGTAAGATCTACCAGTTTCTTCTCCAACTCACGAAACCCTATTGTGTTGCTTAGTGATGACACCTGCAGGCGATGGAAAGGGGAGAGAACACAAGGAAAGTTTCAGCTGCCTGTATATTCGCAAAACCCCTTTTCTGAGATCACGACTGTCACACTCTTTCCTCCTTCCCAAATTTCCCCACCCGTGTTTGCTCTGAGATGAAAATGCACAAGGAATCTTACCTTTGAGAATGTACTGTAGTTGTAAACTTCACTGTTCTCCACCTCTAGAACTGGCGTGCACCTCAGATGATAATGACACCCCAGATTCGGCACTTCTGCACATTTTTGCAATGTCCTCTGCTCATCACACAGCCGACGTTTTGGACAGAGCTTTTATGTGACCCATCGGACTTGCACTTTTAAATTAGTTTTCCGTATGTGCATTTATATAAAAAAATGTGCTTTAGAATAAAGCAAGTTTTGACCGAGGTGGGAGACCCATGTGGTCTAAGCAGGTTATGCGTAAGAGAAGAACCTGAGAAGTGCGTATTTAAATGTGATTTTTATACAGATTATTTTTAAACGGCACATTACTGTAAAAATGGGATGCGACGGGCTTGTAAGTGAGCATGTCAAACTGACGTGGCTCAAAACCAGACGTAGCCACGGGTGCATAGCTGCACTCTGCCTGCAAGACGTTCTCCATTTATTGTGCTCTACATTCCCTCACTCTCCAAACCCTATTCTGTCTTCTAAAATGAATGCAGGAGGCCAGGAGATGATAGCTCATATCCAATGATATGTCGTGGTGATGTGTAGTAGAAACTTTACCAGCTGCAGCATATTAAAAGGTACTTCACAGAACATGGTGCATCTTAGTATGCCCCATGAACTTTCCTTCTTGAGATTGGAGGTGTAACATCTATAGGTTGTCCTGAAAGGACACCAAACTTTGGCACAATTAGATGTAAATTAACACAGGTTTTCTTTTAAGTTTGTAATGCAACACAAGTCATGATTTCCCTGGAAAAAAAGTAACAGAAAACTGAGGGCCACTCATGATTAAAAGATGAGAGAGTGAAGCCGAGTCAAGGAAACGGTCTTCTCAGTGGAGAAGCATTTATGATATTGATATTCCTCTAAGGCTTAAGTTGCCCACCACTCTTCTGGAAGCCACTTTGTTTCAGCTCATTGGCTAATCTTGCTCTTTTCTTTCCCTTCTCCCCTTCCCTTGATCTTTTCAGGAGACACACAGAAGGGTCAAACAAATCGAACCGCCAAGCCGAAGGACGCCCACGTTTGCAGCCGATGCTGTGCCGAATTCTTTGAACTATCAGATCTCCTGCAACACAAGAAGAACTGTACTAAAAATCAATTAGTTTTAATTGTGAATGAAAATCCCATCTCTCCTTCTGAAGCCTTCCCTCCAAGCTCCCCCGCCGATAATCCGGACGGACCGAGGAATGACACAGCTAATAACATGGATCAAGTAGACTGTGACGACCTCTCCGAGCAGAACAACAAACTTGACAAGGAAGACGCCATGGTTGCGGCAGCTTCTAGCGTTAGCCAGAGCCCGCGCGGTAGTTCCCAGAACGTCACCACCAGTATTGCAAGCAGCAACTGCTCCACAGTGGGTACCTCAGCGATCACAACCTCTCTACCTCAACTAGGGGAACTGACAGCTCTGGGCGGCTTCTCTGTGATCAACAGCAACGTCATCATCGAAAACCTTCAGAGCACGAAAGTGGCGGTGGCTCAGTTCTCCCAGGAAGCGCGGTGCAACGGGGCCACTGCCAGCAAGCTCGCTGTCCCTGCACTCATGGAGCAGCTTTTGGCTCTGCAGCAACAGCAGATCCACCAGTTGCAACTGATCGAACAGATTCGTCACCAAATATTATTGCTGGCTTCCCAGAACGCGGACCCGCCGTCAGCCTCGGCCCCCTCTCCGAGCACGTTGCGGACATCAGCCAACCCCTTGTCCACATTAAGTTCCCATCTATCCCAACAGCTGGCGGCGGCCGCCGGGTTGGCGCAGAGCCTCGCTAGCCAGTCTGCCAGCATCAGTGGTGTGAAGCAACTACCCCCTCTCCAGCTACCTCAGAGCAATCCTGGCAACCCAATAATTCCATCCAGTAGTGGCTCGTCTCCAAATATTAACCTCCCTGCTGTAGCAGTCACAACACCGTCCTCTGACAAAGTGGCTACGAATGCTGGTGGCCCGCAGCTCGGCAACCCGCCGGCGACCGTGTCAACCTCGCCAGCTTTTGCAATAAGCAGCCTGTTAAGCCCTGTCTCGAACCCTCTTCTACCTCAACCCGCCCCTAGCAATTCTGTATTCCCCAACCCACTGTCCAGTCTTGCAACGCCTGCTGAGGACTTAAACTCATTGGCTGCTTTGTCCCAGCAGAGAAAAAACAAACCACCCCATCTAGCCCCCTTTGAGGCAAAAAGTACTTCTGACGAGGCGTTCTTCAAGCATAAATGCCGGTTCTGCGCGAAAGTGTTTGGGAGTGACAGTGCCTTGCAAATCCATTTGCGCTCTCACACGGGAGAGAGGCCCTTCAAATGCAACATCTGTGGGAACCGGTTTTCCACCAAAGGGAACTTAAAAGTCCACTTCCAACGGCATAAAGAAAAATACCCGCACATTCAGATGAACCCCTACCCGGTCCCGGAGCATTTGGACAACGTTCCCACGAGTACAGGGATCCCCTACGGAATGTCGATTCCGCCCGAGAAACCTGTAACAAGCTGGCTGGACAGCAAGCCGGTGTTATCGACGTTGACCACCTCGGTGGGCCTTCCGCTTCCCCCCACCATTCCCGCTTTGACCCCTTTCATCAAAACGGAAGAGCCTCAGCCGATTCCCATCACCCATCCCTCGTCCAGTCCTGCCTGCTCTGTCAAAAGTGACTCGGGCTCTGTCCATCCTGCTGGGAGGAACATAAATGGGCATCTGGCTGAAGGGGAGGTGGCCACTTTCCAAACTATGAACAACAAACCCGACAACAAGCTAGAAGATAACACTCAGGTGCCCAGTGCCTCTGCGAATGTGAACAGTTCCATCCCCTCGCCTGCGGTGGATTCCAGCTCTAACAGCAATCCCCTCATGCCTCTCATGTCTGAGCAGTTTAAGGCAAAGTTTCCATTTGGAGGCCTGCTGGATGCGACGCCCTCCTCCGAGACATCGAAACTGCAGCAGCTCGTGGAAAATATTGATAAAAAGGCAATCGATCCCAACGAGTGTCTCATTTGCCATCGCGTTCTCAGTTGCCAGAGTGCTTTGAAAATGCACTACCGGACCCACACTGGCGAAAGGCCGTTTAAGTGCAAGATCTGCGGACGGGCCTTCACGACGAAAGGGAATCTGAAGACGCACTACAGTGTCCACCGTGCCATGCCCCCACTGAGAGTCCAGCACTCCTGCCCCATTTGCCAGAAGAAGTTTACCAACGCCGTTGTGCTACAGCAGCACATCCGGATGCACATGGGAGGCCAGATCCCCAACACTCCTGTGACTGAAAACTATCCTGAGTCCATGGAATCCGACACAGGATCTTTTGATGAGAAGAATTTCGATGACCTGGATAATTTCTCTGATGAGAACATGGATGAATGTCCTGATAGTAGTGTACCAGACACACCCAAATCCATTGATGCATCTCAAGATAGTTTATCTTCTTCCCCACTTCCCCCAGAAATGTCGAGTATTGCTGCTTTGGAAAACCAGATGAAGATGATCAACGCAGGCCTTGCCGAACAGCTTCAGGCGAGTTTGAAGTCCGTGGAGAATGGTTCAGTGGAAGGGGACGTCATGACGAACGATTCATCGTCGGTCGGTGGCGATATGGAAAGCCAAAGCGCCGGGAGTCCTGCTATCTCAGAGTCTACCTCTTCCATGCAGGCCTTGTCCCCATCCAACAGCATGAACGATTACCACAAATCGCCAAGCACCGAGGAGAAACCAGCCCGGACGGTGTTGAGCGACTTTGCCAATGGTTGGCCCTTGGCCCTCGCCAATGGTGGCGCTTTGGACTTGACCTCAAGCAACCCAGAAAAGATGATCAAGGAAGAATCCCTGAGCATGCTGTTTCCTTTCCGAGACAGAGGCAAGCTTAAAAACACAGCGTGTGACATTTGTGGCAAAACATTTGCGTGTCAGAGTGCCTTGGACATTCATTACAGAAGTCATACCAAAGAGAGACCGTTTATTTGCACAGTCTGCAATCGTGGCTTTTCCACAAAGGGTAATTTGAAGCAGCATATGTTGACCCATCAAATGCGGGATCTACCATCACAGCTTTTTGAACCCAGTTCCAACCTCGGCCCTTGTCCAAACTCCTCATCGGCAATACCTGTGAATCCCCTCTCGTCTCTTATAAAGACTGAGGTCAATGGCTTCGTCCACGGCTCTCCCCAGGACAGCAAAGAAGCATCGCCCACCATACTCCCTTCGGGGCCTTTGACACCTTCCGCTACGTCCCCGGTCTTGCTTCCCATTCTTCCTCGACGAACGCCGAAGCAACACTACTGCAACACGTGTGGGAAGACTTTTTCGTCCTCCAGCGCTCTGCAGATCCACGAAAGAACCCACACAGGAGAGAAGCCTTTTGCCTGCACTATATGTGGGAGAGCGTTTACGACAAAAGGCAACCTTAAGGTACACACAGCTGCTTCTTCTTGGGCTGTATTTTGCTTGGATGTCAAATTGTGAGAGGCCAAAAAGAAGAGGAGAAGCTTTTCTTGATATGTGCTTCTGTATCCTGTATATCACTTTCAGTGTCAGGGCAACTGTACACTTTTTTACATGGCCAGTATGATTCCCACATTTATGCTGCTGTTCCTGTCTTAGATGGGAATGGTGTACACACACATGTCCACTAAGCTTGCTCTACATGGTGCACAAGGACACATGTTTACAGCTGTACATGTTTCATGGTTCTCTGGGATAGAACATGGGCTTATGCCCAACAATTAAGTTTAGCGCACAATTGTAGAGATTCAATTGTGTGCTAATCTCTACAATGGTGTGCTAAACACAATTTAGCTTTTGTGAGATCGCCTCTTATATGAAGTCTGTGGGCAAGAGAATAAGAAGTTCTTTGGGAGAGCCATTTTCATCTCATGTATTAAATCTTTTGACTGGGTAAAAAATGAGTGACTTGCTTTCCCCCAGAACTTACATATAACTCAAGACATTTTTAAAGAAGGAAAAAAAACATAATCTAGGTTTCACCACTCAGAAAGTGAAAACTTTAGCCCTATGGGCAGTAAACTCTTATGTCCTCTTATGCAGTGGTCCCCAACCTTGGGCCTCCAGATGTTCTTGGACTTCAACTCCCAGAAATCCTGGCCAGCAGAGGTGGTGGTGAAGGCTTCTGGGAGTTGTAACCCAAAAACATCTGGAGCGCCAAGGTTGGGGACCACTGCTCTTATGGCTTGCCCAAGTTGGAGGGGGGGGAAATGGTGCAGAGGCTGGCGGCTGTCATTTACTTAAAAGGTAAATTAGAACTCCTGAAAGTGTCTGGGATTCAAAGTTCACCAGTAGAGAAAGAAGTGGTTACAACAATGGCTCCCAACCTTGGGTCCCCAGATGTTTTTGGACTTAAATTCCCAGAAGTTGTAGTCCAAGAACATCTGGGTCCCAGAGTTGGGATTTGAAGCGTCTGGTTTTCTGTGCTCTCTCTCTCTCTCTCTCTCTCTCTCTCACACACACACACACACACACACACACACACACACACACACACACACACGTTCTAGATTTTTAAGCAGCTAGAACATACCAAATAGAAGCTTGGGTGTGTAAAATTGCATAGGGAACTCACAAGTCGAAACTGAACGTTACGTTTTGTGCAAATATCGGTATTGGTAGATTTCCCAGTCAAAGCTTCCTGTGGAGTATGTTACTGATATAACTTAATAAAGCCTCTTCTCATTTTGGCTCATTTTTCTTACTGACCCCCACTCTCCCTGATTCTATCCCTCACACCACCCGCTCAGTTTCCTTTCTCTCCCTGTGTCCCTCTGTTTCCTCACTCTCTCTCCTTATTGTTATTTCTTTCTATCTTCATCTTTTTCCCATCACCATTTTCTCCCCCAATTTTCCTCCCTATCTATTGGGCTTCCAAAAGTCATGCCAAAGTCTAAACATACCCGTTGCTGGCCTTTTGGAAATTATGGTGAAAGGCACAAGTGATTAGGCTAAAGGCTGTATGCCGCCTGGAGGCCCTAAGTTGGCCACCTTTTATTGTACAAAATTATATTCAAGTCCTTGTCTGTTCCTACCACAGATAATGAGACTAGAGATGCAGATCCTTGTGTGATGAGTAACAATAAAGAATGCCACTGCTAACCCATGTTTCTTTTCAGGTTCACATGGGGACGCATATGTGGAACAACACACCTGCTCGGCGAGGCAGACGGCTTTCGGTGGACGGCCCCATGACTTTTCTCGGGAGCAATCCTGTAAAATTTCCAGATGTGTTTCCAAAAGATTTGGCTGCGAGGTCAGGGAACGGAGACCCTTCTAGCTTCTGGAATCAGTACGCAGCCGCGCTCTCCAATGGTTTGGCCATGAAGGCGAACGAGATTTCGGTCATCCAGAACGGTGGGATCCCTCCCATTCCGGGGGGCTTCGGCAACGGCAGCAGCTCCCCGATTAGCGGCCTGACCGGCAGCCTGGAGAAGCTCCAGAATTCGGAACCTAACGCGCCTCTAGCTGGTCTGGAGAAAATGGCGAGCAGCGAGAACGGGACGAATTTCCGTTTCGCACGTTTCGTGGAGGACGGCAAAGAGATTGTAACCAATTAGGACCCATGTTATGGACGATCCTGCCGTTATTGCAACCTAAGGTTGTGTGGGAGGTTGTTTGTTGTTGTTGTTGTTGTTGTTCTTGTTCTCGTTTCTGGCAAATCGACAAAACAGCAACATTAAAAAGACGTTATTTTGTACCCTGTTCGACATCTAGAGTTTTAAAATGGCTTATTTATTAGTGATATACCCCCCTTCCTCCCCCCCGTTTTGGCTGTGCAAGCGTTAACTTCCATCTTCTGTATTTTAATAATAATGATGATGATAATCATGATCCTGTGCCGTCAAACTACTAATTGACTAAAGTGGTGCTGTTACATTTATAGCAACAAAAGTCTGTTCCGCTCCCCGGTCTCATTCTGGAATTTAACTTATTTTCTATACCCAGCTTCCCAGAAACTTTCGGAGGTGATACCATGCCTCCGGAATTCATTTATTCCTCTCTCTCCATCCCCTGATGAAAGTCTATCTGTGTGTATCTTCCGATCCTGATGACAATTTTTGTCAGCAAATCTGTTTCGATTCTCGGGAAAAAAAACCCACAACCCACTAATGTGTGTGGAGGAATGAAAACGGACCATATAAAACTGAACCGTGTGCATCTTTCATGACGGGCTCAGTCGTGTGTGTGCGTGTTTTGTTTTGTTCTCAATTTCTGTTCTGAAATTTAAAACGGCTTTACTTTGAGTGGGGTAGATTTTAAGTTCTTTTTTCCCCCCTCTCCTCCTTTTGGAACTGTCCTTTGTACTGTGCTTTTTACTGGCGTCCTCTTAGATGTTAATAAGTTTCTGTACAGTAAATAAGCACGCCGATGATTAGAGGAAATCCAAAAGTCTTGTTCCAGTAGTTTGAAAACCTTTTGCCTTGTAAATATATTCACTATAGAGAGGGGGGAAAATTGCTGGACTCCGTGCTGCTAAAAGGCATCTTGAACAACCTTATACAGACAAATTTAGATGCTCTTGTACATACAATGAGAAATATTGAGTTCATTAAAATGTACATATTTTCCCAATGAGCTCAAACCAACTCCTTGACTCAGATCAAGTATAGTGTTTGTTTATTTTGTATTAGGTATTGGAGGGGGGAGGGGGGGAAATCCTTTGGACTGTTATATGCACTTTCTTGGAAAGCCGAAAGGAAATAGGTTGAGTTTCTTTTAACATTTAATATTTACTAACAGCAGAGATACTGTAATTTTACGCGAGTAATCAAATACATTTTTTTTCAACAGATGAACTTGGACTTGTGTGTATGTGTTTAAAGAAGCGGGTCGGGGGAATTCGGGGAGATGGCTTGGACTGAGTACCAGCTTTTGTGTTGCGTCAGCCCCTTCCTTGATCCCCTTGTTGATCTGGGGAGCTACCTTGCAAACGTGGTGAGCCTACCACGGGAGAGGCGATCCAACTGGTGGATCTCAGGCTGAGAAAGAGAATAACAGATCTGGATTTCACACTGTCAGCTCCTTCTCCTTTGCTGGTGGATCTTAGCCAGAGTCAAGGAGCTGGTGGATAAAAACCAACAAGGTGTATTTATTCTGGAACATCTTTGAAGGCAACATTTTGCATGGTATGGTCCAGTTAAGAAAGTGCAGATGCAATATACAGTGGTGCCTTGCTAGATGATTGCCTCACGGGACGAAAAACCCGCAAGACGATTGTTTTTTGCGATCACTATGGTGCCTCACAAGACTTTTTTTCTATGACCGTGCTTCACAAGACTTTTTTTCGAGACCAATGCTTCGCAAGACTTTTTTTTTTTTAGACTGATGCTTCACAAGACTTTTTTTTTAAGACCGATGCATAGGGAACCTCACAAGATGATTTTTTCACAAGACAACGATTTTTGCGGAACGAGTTAAAATCGTCTTGCGAGGCACCACTGTATAGGCGTGCCTACAAGCATACACTACAGCTGCCTTCCTGAACCTGGTGGTTTTTAGACTACAGCACCCATCAAACCTAGACACCCTGCCTGGTGGTTGTGGATGATAGGAGCTGTAATTAGAAAGGTCTGAAGAAGAGGAGCAGGCTGGTGGAAGGCTGCTGCAGATCTCTGATATGTTATGATCCACCAGGAAATTGCATCATGACCTTTGCTGGGTTGCATCACTGTGACCACTGTGATGTATTTCTTTAACTGTTTTTCTTTTCAAGGAGATGCCGAAAATTACTAAATCCAAAAGAGGAGAGGGTTTCCATCCGACATGTAGACAATGTGTGTGTGCATAAGTACAAACCAAGCCCATAAAAATCCTTCCTAGCCCTAACCTAAAGAAAGCTGTTTCCTTCATGGTAGATTCATCCAGGATCTTAATTTTGTGCATGAGGGAGGATGCGGTTCCTTGTCCTCTGTCACGATCCTTCATTTGCTTGCTGGTTGGGAACGAGGGAAGGTGTAATCAGGGTGGTTTTGCCTTCATGTCATGGAAGATAAGTCTGCAAATGTCCACTGTACATGATAGTTCTTCATGGTTTTCTGGATCAGGAGTTATATGGCTTGGTTCAGCTGCATGATGAATATGGGCAGGCGGGAACCGGTTGCTCTACTTGCTCTTTAGTGATAAAGTCTTATGGAATCTAGTGGGATCAACCATGTACCGTATTTTTCGCACCATAAGACGCACTTTTCCCCCACAAAACAAGGGGTTGGAAAGTCTGTGCGTCTTATGGAGCGAAGAAAACAGATTATATTTTCCTGTTTTCTTCTACTAAAAATTTGGTGCGTCTTATGGAAAGGTGCGTCTTATGGAGCAAAAAATACGGTTATATGGTTGCATTTTTAAGGCAACAGGTCCTGTAGACACCTTACTTTGGGAGGGAAATAAGGTAAAAAGGTATCTTCCTTCCCATGTCTTCTGACCTACAAATGATCAACCAGATCAATTGTCCCATAAGGTTGTGTCAATGTACAGTACCTTGGAAGTCCATGCAAGCAGAATCATCCCCTTTTTTGGTTCCATCTCGGGAAAAGGGCCTTTGCTCACTTTAAACAGTCCCCTCCCTCAGCAATTTCCATGTGCAGACACGTTTGGTGCCCAAATTGAAGTCGTTTTGAAAAAAAATACTTCCAACAGTTTTTTGCTATAACTGTTTTAAGAGGTGGGCTTTGGAGAGAGTCACTGGAAATGCAGAATATCAGCTGCAAGGGAGATGATGTTGTTGATTATTGTTATGTTTTTATCTGTAATTACTAGAATTCCTTTCTTAAATAGGCTTTAAAACTGCTCTTCTTCTCTTTTTTCCCCCCTCGGGTTGTTTCTGACCAGAACAGAGAAGGAGATTCTTATCCTCCCAGATACATTCTTCTCATCCATCCCTGCTTTCTTGACTTTGGATGGGACTGCTCTGAACAACAAGATTGTCTGCATCTAAACCAGCATCTCAAGTTCTTCAGCCCAAAATGCCTCGTCTGTCCTGCACTTTCTTTCCCATGTGTATTTTTGAATGATCAGCTGTAACAGTCTGTATTTTTCATGTCTCATGATTTGGTCAATGTATACTATCTGGCTGTCTGCATCAGGTGTGTTTGGGGACCTCTTGGTCTTCAAGGCTAACTGTTTTGGGTTTGCTTTGCTTTGTTTGGTAAAGTTTATCCTGCTGCAACTCTTCCATGTGAGCAGAAGTCCAAAGAAACCAAAGGAAGCAGGCTGGTTGGTTAGTGAAATGATATGAGGATTTATGGGGAATAGGCTTCAACACAGCTCAGTGGTTTTGGCATTTGGCTGTGGAGCCAGAGGTTGGAAGTTCGAATCCCCACTCTGTTTCCTTGATGGGCTGGACTTAATGAACCATAGGGTCCCTTCCAGCTCTGCAATTCTCAGATGATGACAATAATGGTAATGATATGACTGCCATGCAAAGTAGGAGGTTGGTGTTGGGTTGTCCATAACCAGCAGAACACAGCCTGATGTGGTCATTAGACCAACATCTGGTCCTCATTATGAGTTGGAAAGGGTGGTGGTGGTCCGTGTTCTGTGATGTCAAAATTCCTCATTGAGTAGAGCCTTGATCCAGTGGAGCCTTAAGATCCCTTACAGTTCTAGGATTCCTGATGAATATTCTTCACAATACGTTCCAATCGTTTGATTCATTGGGCATACCCCCCCCCATGCCAAAAAGGGACAAAAATCCTCTTGATTTTTCATTTTGCTTGAGACTTGTCCTTGCTGTTGAGCAAATTGACATTTCTGGCAGCTTAATCCCAATGTTTAAGATGATAATTATAGGTGTATAGATGGATGTCTATAGGATGTGTCAATGTAAATTCAGAAATGACTGCTTACAGGTCTAAAGTCAGTAAGGTTTGCTAATGGAATTGCTACCGTTTCATTCTCTCTTCCCCACTTGAGATTCCCTCATGTCTAAAGCCCCCCCCCCAAAGAGTTAAGAACCCTTTACCCTTGAGCCAGTTTATGAGTAGCGCTGAAACCCGATAGAAAGAGGGGGATCCCTCTGTTGTGATGATGTTTCTTGCACCAAGAAGAAGCTGGGTTGCAAAGAAGAACTTGTTCTCTGTAAAGTTAGACACATGACAATCCTCTGTTAGAGAAGGAGAATCGACTGGAGGAAATGAAACATTTCCTACTTCTGTCCTCAGGATCCCACGGCTTCTGTGTAATCCCTTTCTTTCATTGCCTGGACTCCTCGAATAGGCCATGGACGGGCAAGAGGAAGTCTTTAACTACCAGAAATGCCACTACTGAGATGACGCTACTGACAGCAGGGATTGCCAGCAATTAAAGAATTCCCCCTACTGTCCCACAGACCCCACCGGTTCCAAAAGACAAAGGGATTTACACAGGAACCCTAGGAACCTGAGGACAGAAGGGGGGAATCTTTGATTTTTTTAAAAAAAAATTATCCCAGCTGGTGACATTAGCCATAAATAGTGCAACTTACACGATCAGGGTATCAGTTGCAATTGGGTATCATGTTTACACTGTTACACAGGGACTTGAACAATTTCGATTCTAAAACTCACTGAGCCACAAAATTTGGTATGTGAAATTGGGCCATTTTTCTGTGTTCAGTAACTATTACTGAGTTTTGTGGGTTTTATTGCTATGTAGACCACCCATGGGATGATAGCATGGAGGGATGGAGGGTTTGATTCAGGTCATTTCATGCAGAACCTGTGGCATGCCCAGAGGTGTAACTAGCAGCTCAGGAAAGAGAAGAAACCGCCTGTCCCTTAAGTATGGATTTTTCTCTAGCAAGGTTGTTGTGTTTTATCTGTTTTATGCTTTTGTGGTCTTTACTCATTCACCTTAGCACTTCTGCAGTGATCCCCCTCTCAGTTCAAGAAATTCTTAGCATCCTGCAGTCAATCCACATGTCAGAGCGCTAAAGCCCTTACCATTCCTTGTCATCTAATAGACATGAGAATATGGATAGGATATTAGTAAAATGTGCATTCTCAAAGCCAATGTTGAGGCTTGGTTGTATTTTACATTCCTCTTCTTCTGCCAACCTCTGAGATTGGGAATTCACCTTTTAGATACCTTTTAAATCTTTAAAATAACAAAGATTTTTTGCAACTGGCAACTGTCTTTGCCACCCATTTCTGTTTTTGTTGTTCAACGTTAATTTGGCTTGGTGCTGCCTCGAGGGGGTCTTCGGAAGGCTGTGGTCACCCTGCTTAGTGTTTTACAATACCTTCGTGGTGCAGAGTGTGAAGTTGAGTCATCATAACGGGTGTTAATGATGCTGAAGAGTTTCTGGCCCTCAGGTTTTCAAACCTGGCTGTTAAAGGAGGGCCACAAGCCAACTGAGACGAACACTTGTCATGGAAGTGTGTGTGTTTTATTTTTCTTAAAAACCCGAAACATTGAGGTAAACTCTCCCAACTGCCTGGATTTGGCAACCGTGTCAGCGTTTGGGATCGCTTTCACTGTTACGGTGTGTATGGGTTTAGTTTTAAAGCGTTCTGTATGGAAGCAATTACCAAAGACTTAAAATAGGAATGGAAAACAGAACATTTCCCACCCCTCTTGGAAATCTGGATTGCATTGTCTTTTCCACAATTACGAATCAGGCTACCCTCCGACAGGGATCAAAATGGATTTAAAAAAAAAAATATCGGAGCAAAAATTGGCCTCAACTGCCAGGTCGCAATAGGGCGCACCTGATAAACCGGCCTCGGCGCCCTACTTTTTCAACCTGGGTTTCAGGAGCAGTTGGTTTAATGTAGCTTTGCTGCATCTGGAATGCCCCCTCCAGGAGTGTAAGACTACAGTGCCCATTTCCCCAGCAAATGTGGCCATTAAGGAATATCGGAGTTGTGGTACATTGCATGTGGAGGCTACCTGATGAGATAGTGGTCTTCCATCCATGTACTATCAAGGCCAAATTGTTCTTAATGGATGAAGTTACTACTAGCGTCAAACTATTGGTCCATCTAACCCTGTGCGATCTACACCAGGGGTGAGGAATTTTTGAGTGACAGAAGACCCAGCCTCTCACCATTCAGAACACCTAGAAGGCCAATTGTCCCCATTCCTGGTATACTTTGACCAGCGTTAGCTGCTCAGTGCTGCTGACAAGGATGTCCTCTGTCTCATGTCTGGTCATTTCAGTTCCTTAAGCATGGATGCACTGAGATGTACCCCTTCTGTCTCCTAAGCTCTATGCTTTTATCACGGAGCTCTGCTCCCTCCTGAAGGATCAGGGAAGGCTTGTCGCCAACTGGACAGCTTCTGTTTTACATGCAGAAGATCCCAAGTTCAATTCTTGGTACCTTCAGAGAAGGCTGGGAAAGAATCTCAAAGGAAGCTCCCTTCTACTGAGAGAGGTCTTTGGTCCACCATCCCAGTGTTGTCAACTCTGACTGGCAGCCACCGTGCTCCAAAGTTGCAGGCTGGATTCTTCCCAAGCCTTATGTGGACATCCCTAGTCTTCTAGGGTATTACCAAGGCCCCACTCTGCTTAGTTCCCGGAAACAGATGAGTTTAGAAGATTCAGACCAGATTCATGGAGTCTGATCATTGACCCCCTACGAACCGAGTTTGCAGCTTTGGACCTTTTGCTACAATTGTGCATTGGACAGAACAATTAGCAAAGACAGGCAAACTTTAGGTGTGAAGGAAGTGAGGTTTTCTGCTTAACCGGCTTCTGCCTGCTTGTGCTTAGCAAATGTGGAGGGTTTGGCCTCCTCTTGTACAAAACAAAACAAAAACTAGCTGCAAGTGGTTTTCTGACTCTTTTGGAAAGGGGCAAGCTGATACTAGCTTCCCCTATCTGTTATTGAATTCTTTGTCCATCATGTCTAAAGGAAGATGGCCATTAACCCAAGGCTTTGTGGTTTTCTTGTGGTTTCTTTCCTTTACCATGTGGTTTGGCTCACTTCTTCTGAGTCATCTGAAATTCCTTGGTATGAAGATCCTTCATAGTTTTATGCCTTGTTCATTCATTCTCTCTCTGTGTGTGTATTTTCCTCCTCCCTTTTTTTCAACCATCGTGAAAAAGGTTGCCTTCAGCTAATAACTGAGATACCAAGCATTTTCCCATCATGCGCCACCATCATATTTTGTGCATTTTCCCCCATCCCCGTTGTGCAAATCCCCCCCCCCCAGTTTTGAACGAAGGGTGCACTTCCATCCACACACAGAGAGAACAGGCACAAAAGGACATACTGATTGATCGCAAAGATTAGAGAAACCCATACAGTGTTATTCTGTTCAGTCCACCCGGTAAGGCAACATGTATTCCTTTTTTTCAATGTTGCACATAAAATACAGAACAAACAAGTTTGAAAATGCACAAATATGCCAGTCACTATTTTGCTCACTATTTTGCATAAAGTTATTGTCTTTTTTAAAAATCTCATCTACTGCACAAAGGGAATCCAAATAAATTCTAATTATACGACAGTGGTAGAAAAATTCCACACTTCCACAGTAAATGGTTTGTTTTGTTACTGGTATCCTAAAGATTCTCCCTCCAACCCCCACACCATGTTGTATTGTTGACGGATGCAAAAGACTGGTGATCAGAACTCAACTGCAGAATCATGTCACGAAGAAATCTATTCTGACCATCCATTTCTATAACAAATCAGGTAGAAAGAGCTGGCAATGTTTTCCCCTCTCTGGACCACTTCTTGTAAGGTTGCCAACTTTTCAACAGGCTGCAGTAGCTCTCTCTCTCTCTCTCTCTCTCTCTCTCTCTCTCTCTCTCTCTCTCTCTCTCTCTCTCTCTCTGTGTGTGTGTGTGTGTGTGTGTGTGTGTGTGTGTGTGTGTGTGTGTGTGTGTTAGCAGCATTATGATGTGCAGCCATTAGAAGCTTTAAGCATTTTTTTCCCACATTGGTTCTGCAGCACGATCTGTGGTCAACCATGTCCCTCTCTTTCTTATCATCCCTTCCTCCATTTAGCCCATACCTTGGCAGTAGGCCTCACGGTTTTGTCGGAGAGAGGAGGAACTCAATTGCTGACCCTGGATTAAGAGGAGGATTGATTTACCTGAAATAAATACACGCCCTGCCCACTGAGGCTAGGAAAGTCTCCATGATTCAAGGGCTCTCTGAGTCTTCATTTAACCAAAGCTGGAGCAATAGAAAGGGAAAGACCATGAATAGGGTTCAAATCAGAAGGAATTCATCTTGCGCTAGACTTGATGCTGGAACACAAGAAGCAACCTTTTAGTGAGTTAAACACCTTGGGTTCTTTTTAAGGAGAAAGGCAGGACAGACAGATAGACAGAGAGAGAGAGACAGAGAGAGAGACAGAGAGACAGATGGATGGATGGATGGATGGATGGATGGATGGATGGATGGATGGATGGATGGATGGATGGATGGATGGATAGATAGATAGATAGATAGATAGATAGATAGATAGATAGATAGATAGATAGATAGATAGATAGATAGATAGATAGATAGATAGATAGATAGATAGATAGATAGATTGTCCAGCATTTTGTACACAAGCTGGCAGTTATGGCTCTCCCAGGTTTTCAGCTAAAGCTATTCATTCTTACAATCATCATCATCATCATCATGGAACCGCAGAGCTGGAAGGGACCCTATGGGTCATTGAGTCCAGCTCCTGTCAAGGAAGCACAGTGGGGAATCAAACTCCATACCTCTGGCTCTGCCCAAGACAGAGGAATGGACAGACGCTGAAATGGCTGTCCAATCCCTCTAATTACCTCCCTTATCTCTCTCTCTTTCTCCTATTCCATGCCCCATTCTTATTCAAAGCTTCCAATAACCAGTTACAAGTGACATAAGTGTATGTAACTAGTTCTTTTCTGGTAATAAAGAACTAGAAGCTTCAAAACTACTTTGATGTAATAAATACATCAAAGCTACTTTCCAAAGTTATCCAACATTGACAAGATTTTAACTTTTTTTATGGCATCCACTTATCAATTCTAAGTAATATTCATTTGGCCTGTTGTATTTTTACTAATATTTCCAAGGTGCAATATCAGATGTAGTTGCTAGAGGGCACTAAAGAGTACATCACTGTATTTTTGTGGCCTGTTGTTGTGACAACCCAAGACATTACTAGATGCACAATGCTATTTGGACAATTGGAGCAACGATGATAACCGAAACAAGGCTGGCAAGATTTAAGGAGGAACACAATACGTTATTTTGCAAATGTGATAGAAGAGCTCCAATCTCTTGCTTTCTTTCCCACTTACATTTCAGCCAATAAGATGGCCTGCTTCTGCTCTGAGGTTTCATGGTGGCAACCTAGTCTTGCATTTCTGCTTACCCAGAGATAGCACAGGTTAAAGCTGTCCTCCCCCCTTGTATGCCAAGCAGTCGATCATTTTGCTGTTGTGTACAATCTAGTCACATTCTATGAATGAGTAACTGTTCTCAACAGCCCTGCTGAGTTCCTGTAAGGTCAAGCCTGTGGCTTCCTTTAGGAAGCAAATCCATCTCTTATGAGGCCTTCCTCTTTTCCTCCTGCCCCCATATCTTTCTAGAAGCAGCTGATCTACCACTATGCTAGTAAGAAATGTAGGAATAAAAAGGACCCATCTTGAGAGGAGTCTGTTCCCCACTGATCCAGGGATGAACATCCTGAATGAAGGGTAGACCACTCAAGGTTTAGCTCTAGCTGTAGATAAGCTCATCACACCTTCTGAAGAAGGAGGCTGTAGTCCATGACAGCCGCGCCCAAGTAAAGCCTCTTAGTCTCGAAGTGCAGTGCGTGTGTTTTGTTCTGCAACAGACCTAACACAGCTGCAAAATAAACTGGGAATAGGCAGAAACCTCGCTTGAGAGGGCAGAGACCCAGTGGGGTCCTCTGATCACTAGGAACAACTTTGCGATCATACTGCAGAGATAAGCAAGTAGGCGTTGAGTTGGAAGAGGATGGAAGCTTAGTGTTGGCCGCAAAGTTAGCCCTACCATTAGACACAGGGTTGCCTCCAAGTGGCAGATGCTCAGAGGCCACTGCAGGGGTGTCGCCAAGACCGAGCTGGATGTAATACAGCTTGTTTCCTCCCGTCACTTCTTTGAGAGAGCTTTCTGCCTGGAGATACAATATAGAGTAGTTGCCAGCCACTAATATGGAGGAACAACTCAGGTGAACATGCATGGAGAGGTGTGCCATCTTATTCTTCACTTCAGGCAGCAAAATATTATGGGTCAACCCCATGTTCGAGTTGGACACTGATCCGACACTCGTTCAGTTTTCTTCCTTTCCCTTTTGCTTTTCACACTGACCCTGTGAGGTGGGCTGAGCCAGCGCATGGGGGCAACGGGACCACCCAGGCAGACAGACAGCGCTTCTGTTTCTTCCACCGCCCCCACGTCCCTAGATAAAATGAAGGGAACGAGGTTTTGCGTCGGCTCCGTGCAGCTGATACGCTTGAGAAGCTTTTTACAGAAACAAAACTCTTGCTTTATTAAAATTCTTGGAAGGGCAGTGTAGGGATGCCAGCTGGGTTTGAACAAAGAGCCCGAAGCTTCTTTGTTTAGGGTATGTGTGTGTGTGTGTATGTTGAGATCAGGTGCTGCCTGCTTCTGCTGTTGAGAAGCATCTGTGCAAAGGGCATCAACATAAACCACACCAACCAAGAAGAACATGGAAAGCTGTGAAATCACTTCGGGCTCTGTTGGGGGTTGGCTGATGTGTCCCTACCTGCAAGAAGCAAGCAGCAGCCAGATTTTTCTAGATTATTTTTGGTGCATTGGATGGCTTAAAAGGACCCATTAGAATAAAAGAAGGCCGCCCCATGAACTGTGGACTTGATACACTTTAGTATGAGATCCAAGAGGGCTCACGGACAGAGCTGGAGAAATTGGGGGATGAGGATCCTCTTAATTACAGTCTACCGGTTGCAACAGGTAAATGCTCAACAAGATCTGGTTCATTTCTGCTTGGATCAGGAACCTGGTTTGTGGTAGATGAGTAAATCCTTCCTTGCATCCCTGAAGGTGGACACCCAACAGCTTTCAGCTTGCCCACAAGGATGGTGGAGAATATCCTGCTACCACCCTCAATGGAGTTTTCACGTGGACGAGAGAGTTTGGGGCAAAATCTCCCATTTGTTAACAAATGCACCAATTATCCAAGTGGTCCCAAACTAGGATGATCGCTGCGGTGCTTCAGAAGCTAAAGCACTGGATGGGTTTTTCACAGTTTTGTTAACCATTAGCTGGTCCTTCTGGGCTTCCGGTGTGCCCGTCTGTGCTTTGCTTTCAAAGAAAAGAACACCGCAGCTATTTTGCATGGAGTGCAGAGGCCTCAGGAGCAGGAAAATTCTTTGTTCCGCTCTTGACCTTAACTTTTTTTTGTTGAAATATCTTGTTGAGACAAGATGGCCCAAATCAACTCAAGCAAGGAATTCAAGAAGGATTCTTCCAATCCCTAATTTGCTGAGGGCTCTTTCTTTGGGACAGGATACCACTTTTGAGCGTGAAGTTCTTACAGGGTCTTTGTTCACGTGCAGGTTCACCAATATGTCCCCTTTGCATAATATTTACTGGGCCAGGATTTTGGATTTCTTGATCTACAAATTCCACAATCCTCCATTTTTGAGAGTTCTACCTGACAGGCACCTTACAGAGTTGGCTCATCTGGGAGAAGGGCCTCAAGCTGTCAGGTTTTGAGGCTGAACTAGGCCCAGCTCCACCCAAGCTTCCTGTTCCTGCCCTGGTGCTAGCTGGAACTTTTGTTTCTGAAGAGGAAGCTAGGTGTGACTAGGCCTAGCTCAGCCTCAAAGCCTTATAGTTGAGGCCTTTCTTCCAGGCGAGCCAGGTCTGTCTGTCAGACAGAACTTCCAAAATGCAAAATTATGAGATGAGTACTCCAAGAAATCAAAAAAAAATCCCATCTCTAGACCTCATTATCGTTCAGCCTGTCCTACCTCACAGGCCTGTTGCCGGCGAAATAAAGTCGAAGAGTACAAGAACCTATTAAGCTTCTCTATACTTCTTGGGAAGTTGGTAGCTTTGATGGTAGCTTTGATGACACTGTCCAACCATCTCATCCTCTATACTTCTTGGGAAGTATAGAGGATGAGATGGATGGACAGCGTCACCGAAGCGACCAACATGAATTAGACCCAACATCCGGGAGGCAGTGGAAGACAGGAGGGCTAGGCGTGCTCTGGTCCATGGGGTCACGAAGAGTCAGACACGACTAAAGGACTAAACAACAACAACAATACTTCTTGGGAAGCAGATGGGTTAGAAAAAATAAACAAGCAGTGGCAGATCAAACAGTGAAGGAGACCCTAAGATTCTCATCCCTATGGCTCTGGGACGGTGTTCTCTAATTTGTTCTCAGCGGCTGATGTTTCTGTTTTGTGGGTTGTTGTTTTGTGTGTTTCTTAATTAAGGCATGGGTGCCATTCTTCCAGTGTCGGGGAAGGAGTTTTTCCCCCTTTTAAAAAAAATAGCCTGTGCCAAAATTTCACACTCCACGTAGGACTGCTCACGATTCCTGGGTGACCTACGCACAACAATGGGCTCAGCTCTTTCTGTTGGTTTTGTCAAAAGCAGTAATTAACCAACCTCCCTTCCCCTGGAGCTGTGCGTATTCGTGCTGGCACCATCAATAAAAGCCAGAGCGCAAAAGAAGAAAGCAAACAAAACAGTCATGGAGCCTTCGAAGGCATTTAAACAGAGGAATAAATCAATCAGCATTTGTCAAATGGATAACATAAAGGCAGAATGCACTGGTGGGAGCAAGGGAGGGTCCTCTTACCTGAAAGCTTTTAAAAGCATTTGGGCTGCAGAGTAAAAAACAGTCGCAGGCATCGGGAGAAATCATTTGGGTCTGGCAGGCTTGTTTTTGCTAATTTTGTTATTTTGTTGGCGAGGCACCGAATCTTGAGTACTGCTTTCCTGCCTTAACCAGCTCTTTCAGGAACAGAGGACTATAGGTTCCTCCTTCTCATCAGTGAAAGCTGTTTGCACATAAAGAGACACCAGGGTGTGAAATTCGCGCGATTCCTCACCTGGAGACAGTAGAGGGACACAGGGCTCTTTTCTTTCCTATCTAGATCGCTGCAGTTTGTGCCAAAATGTTTTTGCACAAAAGCTATACACATTTCTTTTAAGAGGCAAATCATACACACAGAGCCACCCACACCCACATATACATTGAGGAAGCACAGAAGGACTAGACGATTGTTCGAAGAAGATGCAAGTAACCCATCCGGGGCTTCTGTTTCTTAAACACCTTAGAAATCAGGGAAGTAAATCAGCAGTTCTCCCTGTTTTACATGGTTCACATTATTTATGTCAAATTCATTTTCTGAAATACAAACGCCTACCTTGAAAACCACCTCTGTGGAATCAAAAAAGGGCCTGCTTCATGCAACATTCAGAGTCCCTCCCTATGGTCTTGGGTTCTGGTCCTGACATCCCAAGGATTGGAATGCTGTTGTTCTGGCAAATAGAAGGCCCCCTATCTAAGAGGGTAGGGTTAGGAGCCCCAAATGCAATATGGGACCCCTTTATCTTGCAATGCCAGTATGGCAGAGATCAAGAGACGAACAAAAGCAGAGATGTTCCCATTCCAAAAGCCACAACGGGAGAATAACTTTATTAACCCAACCAAAAAGGGAAGGAGCAAAGTATGCAAGCTCTTGAGATCACTGATCTCCTTCATCAAGACAGAGGTTACACAAGTAAGTGTAGAGGAGAGATAATGACTTCCTCTTATATCTTCATAGTCTTCCCAGTGTCTTGAGATGTGATCAAGGAGAAGGATTATGCAGACAGTTCTATGGGGATATTCAAGTGGGAAAAACGTGGTGGCTTCCACTGGTAGACTTGCAGGCAAATAGAAAAAACAGAAATATTTGACCTTCTATCTTTGATTATGCAAGTGGAAATGAAGCACAGATGAAAGCTTGATCAGGTTGAGTATATTTAGCTTGGGGATGAGAAGATGAAGGAACTGATGGGGTAGCCCTGTTCTGATATCTGAATGGCTGTTCCACAGAAGATGGGGCAAGTTTGCCTACTGCTTCTCCAGAAGTCCAAACCCAGATCAGTGGACTCAAATTGGGGTTGCAGAAAAGGAAATTCTGGCCATATTTTTTTGAAGAAGATACAAACAACCCATCCGGGTCTTCTGATTCTTAAATACCCAAAAAATCAAGGAAGTAAGTCAGCAATGATCACTGTTTTACATGATTTACATTATTGATGCCAGATTTGTTTTCTCCGTGGTAGGAAACGTTCACCCGTGGAACAGACTGCCTTGTAAGATGTTGGCAGCTTCTTTACGGGAGGTTTCTCAATAGAGATTGAGGACTCAGGAATGCTTTAGGTGTGGTTTTCCTGCTTTGCTGCTGGTGGCGTTTGAATCCCTGAGGTTAGTTTCAGCCCTACACCTTTCCAGGTAAAATCCTACTGCTTAAATGCGGATCAGAAGGCAGGTTGCTTAGGTGTCCCCCCTGATTCTGGACGCCTTCCCATCATAAGTTTGTTCTCATACTAGTCCCAAGATTGGTTCCATGACTGGTCACACAAGAGGGATCCTGCCAGAAGCGTGCCATGGCTCCTTATTTAAGCCATGGGAAACAAGGCTGTGATTCTCCAAACCTCCTCCTGGCTGTAAACGCAGAGCCCGCTTCTAAGCAATTAAAAAAAAAAGTGGAAAGACATGAGTGTTTTGTCCAAAGTAAAGGAAGGAGAAAAAGCAACTGGCTGAACATAGCCTGCATGGCCTGTTTCCAGTATTAATCTTTATTCCAAATTAGAAAGGATGGCATGCTTTTAGGCCAGTAATAAACCCACAGCGAGCCATCGCACGCTGTTGTCGCTTTCCACTGGGCTCTTATGGGCCGGCATATTGATTGGACTTTGAAGTAACACAGCAGCTAAATCTTGGGTAGCAAATATGTGTTGAATTGATCTCCTTTGACAGGGCGCTCTGTCGGCTTTCTCTTCTCTCTCTCTCTCTCTCTCTTCTCCCCTCCTCCATCAACTCTGCCTGATGTTATTTATAGAGGGAAGTGCAGTGTTGGGTGCAGATGGGTTTCCCGGCTTCGGCCCCTCACACAGCACCTGTTTCAGCCTCTGCAAAGTGGGTTCACTTCTAAGTATTCGGAAGAGATGGGTGTCTTAGTCCTGGGGTTCCGACAACCTGCCCATCTGACCCGGTGATTCCGATGCACTTCCAGCCCGTCCGGTATCTTTCATTGCCTGCTTTTCCCAGCCGATGCATCGATTTTTTTTTTTTTTGCAGTTTTATAACGCAATTTCAAGGGTGTTGTTGTTTAATGAGCCGTGCGCTTATGATGTTTAAAGCGATCCGGAGCGGTTGTGGAAATAAATAGTATGGATCGCCCTCATGCATTTTTGCAGCCCTCTCCATCCGTCTCATCTCCCTCTCTCTCTCTTTTGGGAGGGAAAATGAAATACACAAAAGAGACCCCCAGGAAATAAAAGCTGTGGGTGGGTGGGATGGACATCTGGCTAGGCCCTCTGTGTGTGTGTGTGTGTGTGTGTGTGTGTGTGTGTGTGTGTGTGAGAGAGAGAGAGAGAGAGAGAGAGAGAGAGATCCAAGATCAAAGTATTTTAGAAATGCAAAAGAGGGTCCATTTTACACCCCCACCCCCGCCCACTCAGGACAGCCCTCCCTCCCAAAGCAATAAAATGCCACCGGGTGAGCAGAGAGGAAGCAAGGTGGAGATGATGGCAGGCAACCCTAATAACGCTTGATGGGAATTGATGGGGAAGGAAGGAGGGCCGGAACATGGAGGGGGGGTTGGGAGGAGATGCCCTGGCTTTCCAAGCTTCCAGGACCCCAAACGGTCCACCTGTGGACTCTTGTCGCATCCTCGGTGATGGCAGCTGACAGGTTTTATTAGCTTAAGGAAGGGCTTTTTAAGAATCAGAGGCTTGTATTTTATTTGGCGACTTTGAACAGAGGAAGCAGAAGTGTGGGAGGGGGACTGTTAAATCATTGCGGCTCATCTGGGCTTCACACCAGTCCCCCCCCCCCCCGTCTAGACTGCCTCTCCTTGAGTTTTCTCTTCTGATAAAATTGTTGTCGGTTTTTGTTTTGTTTTGTTTTTGAAGTTGCTACTGGGCCAGGGGAGGGTGTGATAGACTATAATAATACTACTACCAGGGGATGCCAGAGTTGAAGATAAAGAATTAAAAAAAAAACTAACGAAGTACAAAGAGCTGGCAATCAAAGCATCATGCTTGTGGATGAAACACAGTTCAGTGGTCCCTGTACAGTACATAGTCATTGGGGCTTTGGGAATGATATCGCGAGATTTCACACAGTATTATAAGCAGTTCTGTATCTCAGAAATAACACCATTAGAGCTACCAAAAAAGTCAGTATTAGGAATAGCATACATGCGCTGATATTTAACAGATACTCTTTTTTTTGGTTAAAACTTGTATCTGTTATATAATACCAGTCAATGTTTTATAATTTCGATTGACTGTGCCTGGTATTTTTTAATAATAATAAAGATATTGATGATGATATTGATGATGATGATGATGATGATAATGATGATGATGATGATCCATGCCACCTTTAGGGGAGCTGGGATGCACAAAAGCAGGAATGGTACGTTCTGATTGGCAGTAGCTCTGGGATATATACAGCTTACAGACACCTAAATGCGGCTCGCCTTGAGACAAGGCCTAGCTTCGCCACCTAGCTCTGTTCTGGTTTCCTGTGCAGACAGGAAGCTGCCTCATTGCTAGCTGGGATCTTCCTTTCTGCACAGGAAGCTAGGCCCATGCTAGCCCACAAAGCCTTCCCAGCAAGGCCTAATCTCTAGGTGAGCCACAGTGTGGTTCTGTAGCTGTGGGTCTGTGACATGGAACTCTCAGAATGATGGGATCTGTAGTCCAGGAACTCAAAAAATCCCATACCTAGTAGCAGATTGGTCAAAGTGTTGATTCTTCTTTTTTTAAGTACTACAACTCCAAAAATCTCCCTTACAGCATAGCCATGCTGGCTGCGAATTCTGGGATTTGTAGTTCAAAAAGTGCTGGTTCTAAGCTCTGAGAAGGTGGGTTCACGTCAAATGCAACGCTTTGCAAACTTAACGGGGACAGGTAAATGCCCTGGGACTTCCTGGGAATGCATCCAAGCGTGCCTAAGTTCCTGTTTTCCTTTAGCTAAACTTCAGCAATGTGGGGCTTGTTTGTTTGTTTTTAATTCCCCTCCACCGTTCCCCCCCAAGAGCGAAATTTTGCTTTTCGGGGGCACAGAGATAAGTGTTGTAAGGAAAGGCTTTCCTCTACCACCACCACCTCACCCCTCTGTAAACAATCAAGGCTTTTAACTTAAAAACATCTTTCTCCGAGACTTTTCAATAGGAAATGTTTCAGCTTCTCTGCGCCAGCCGAACACATGATACCGGGAAACCTGAGTCTCAACAATCTGCCTCAGATCCGTTCAGGAACCAGTGTGTTTTAATGTCACTGTGAAGATTGCATTACTTGATCGCTCAAAAAAATCTTTCTTCCCTCCTGCCTGCCCCTCCCTGCTTCCTCTTCACCCGGGAAGCCCCTTTGCGGCTTCCCACCAAACCTCATTTGTTATGTAGAACGGGCAGTAGCAATCAAAGTGATCTTTTGACCTTTCTAGAAAGTTCCTTTTTCTCTCTCAACAGGTGCTGGAAAGGATTTGACTGCAGGTGGCCTCAATATAGATTTCCTTCTACAGACAGGGACAAGGAGGATGACCGCCAAGAAGTGGAATGGGAGAAGACTTTAATTTATTCTTTATCAATAATATATAATATTCTGCCGTTCTTTCAACCACCCCAAGGGGGAAATGTATTGCTCTCACCACCCCTCACAGCCACCACCACACCGTGGGATGTAAGACAGAGTGACAGGTTCAGTGTCCTGAGTTTCAGGACTCAATGGGGACTAGAACCTTAATCTCTCCAGCAGCGGCAGAAATGGTGACCATCATCATGTAGAAAGTGAGACATGGAATCACCTGTCACAATGTACAATGCCATTACTTGCCGTTTTAGTTAAGACTACAGGTTTTAGACTACAGACCCCATAATTCTCCATTCCACCTGACACACTGTCATCTTACAGAGCTGAAAGAGATCCTATGGATTACCGAGTCCAGCCCTTGCCAAGGAGGCACAACGGGGAATTGAACTCTCAACCTTTGGTTCCACAGCCAGAGACCTGACCCACTGAACTATCCAGCAGTTCAGAAGACCATCTACAGTTACAGACCCCTAAATGTGGCTTGTCTGGATGTAAGGCTTAGCTGGGAAGACTTAGTCCCATCCTAGTTTCAGGTTTCGTTTCTGTTCATGGGGTTTTCTTGGCAAAGATACTGGAGTGGCATTGCCAGTTCCTACTCCAGGTGGATTGCGTTTAGTCAGAACTCTCCACTATGGCCTGTCCGTCTTGAGTGGCCCTGCACGGCATAGCCCATAGCTTCCCTGAGTCGCTCAAGCCCCTTCGCCACGACAAGGCAGCATTCCGTGAAGAAGTCCGCGTAGTCAAAGCTATGGTTTTTCCTGTCGTGATGTATGGAAGTGAGAGCTGGACGATAAAGAAAGCTGACCGCCGAAGAATGGATGCTTTTGAATTGTGGTGCTGGAGGAGGCTCTTAAGAGTCCCCTGGACTGCAAGGGGAACCAATCTATCAGTTTTGAAGGAAATCAACCCCGAGTGCTCACTGGAAGGACAGATCCTGAAGCTGAGGCTCCAGTCCTTGGGCCATCTCATGAGAAGAGAAGACTCCTTGGAAAAGACCTTGATGTTAGGAAAGTGTGAGGGCAAGAGAAGGGGACGAAAGAGGATAAGATGGCTGGACAGTGTCTGCGAAGCAACCAACATGAAATTGACACAACTCCAGGAGGCAGTGGAAAACAGGCGTGCTCTGGTCCATGGGGTCACGAAGAGTCGGACACGACTAAACAACTAAACGACGATGACGAATTTCAGGTTTAGGTTACCCCACCCATCCATTCTGGTTCTCTAGAAATCAGGTCTTAGAATCAAAGAGAGACATCCTTGTGCTACCACATGGATGTTTAAATACGTGCAGGTAAACACATGTGCTCCGTCTCCTACTCCCCTACAATCAGGTAGGTCAATTGGATGGTTGCATCCATTTTCACATAGCATTCGAAGCCCTCTGATATGGCATAACCTATTTTACTAATCCCTGCCTCTGGAGCTATTCTACAAACTGCTATGCTTTTAACAGAAACAATTTGTGTTTTCGTTGATAACAGAGGCTTTAAAAAAAAGAGAGGAGTTACGTAATTGAAGTAAACTGAAACAGCCCCAGACTTTTGCAAACACACAGAGAAAGACTTGTGAAGACACAGAAGATCAAGTAAGAAGAGAATTATTCCACCCTTGAATTTATGAACATCAGCTCCTCGTTAATGTGGATAAATATTTTCCAAAGAATAATATTTCATAATTAAATGTGATAATCTCAAGGAAGCACTCTTTCCTGAATGAGAATTACAGTTTATTAATTCACGCTTAATTTGCATTGACAGCAACATGCTGGGTGTGAATTAATATATCATACTTCCTGCTCTGTCAGTTTGTATCACGTTAGCATAAAAGAGGCAAGGAAGAGATTATTCTGCATATAATTGTACCAAGTGCCGTATCACAGGCATTTCTTGAATCCAGTGAGCTTGCAGTTTTTCCAGATCGTAAGAACCTTAGAAAACCCCACAGAATCGTGCAAAAAATCTAGAAGTTCCAGATGGCTGAGTGGAAATGACTGGATAGGTTGGTGGTTTAGGTATCTGACTGCGGAGCCAGAGGCTGGCGGTTCGATTCCCCACAGTGCCCCCCAGGGAGAAACAGCCAGCCTGTGTAGCCTTGGGCAAGCTGCAGAGATCCAGATCTGCCCCCAGGAATAAGGGAGTGAGGAAACCACACACAATCTTCAGCCCACCAAGGAAAGGGTAGATCTGCCCATTTTATGTTCTCCCACCTTCAACTTTCCAAAAAATTTTAAAATTTCAGTAAGTTCTCTCTAAAGGAGAAGGAGAAAATAGCAACACAGCTGAATGAAATTCTTAACCTTCCTGCTGATCAAATCCATTTGGCCCGTCTGTTCCCAGATGGTCATGTTAGGTGGCACTCCATATAGTTTTCAAAAATGAAGTGACATTCCAGATGGAGACCAGGTGGATAAACATTCCAAAATCCAGAAGCATCATTGAGGCATTTCAAGCTGGGTTAACTTGATTGTGTGAAGAGGGATACACTGCTAGTTATGCCCCTTCCCATGTTCCTTTCCCTGTGAGGGACATCCTGGAAGCAGATTATCTTGGATTTCCACATGTGATTGGGGACCTTGATTTATCAGGTTTCCAACTGGACTGACGGCATCCACCTGCAACTAATGCTCTTCTCATCAGGCTGACACTGATGAGGGAGGAGGCAGAGAGAACAGTCTTTTCCCTCTTTGACCATTCAGATTGACCCCCTTTTGAATGTCTCTACTGGACTGGGAAGAGGGTTTATTGTGGAGAACAACGGGAGTATTCTAGCTCTCATTCCTTTAAGGCCCCTTCTGGAAATAAAACCTGCAATGGTACACCTCCAAGCATGAACCCTATCAATGAACTAGGATCTTCCTCTAGAACAGCAGCTCCCAAACTTGGGTTCCCAGATGTTCTTGGACTACAACTCCCAGAAATCCTGACCAGCACAGCTAGCGGTGAAGGCTTCTGGGAGTTTTAGTCCAAAAACATCTGGGGAACCAAGGTTGAGGACCACTGCTCTAGACATTTCCGTTCTAGAAAAGAGTCCACTGCCAATCTGTGAATTCCCTAGCAACGTTCTCAATTGTTCCCCTCGTCTCCCCATCCTCCCTGACTCAGATGTAGGTGAACTGAAGATGTCACCACTTCCCTCTCAAAGTCCACCTTGAACATTTCACTCTTTAAAGAGATTTCGTCATTCCAGCTGCGGCAAATAGCCCTTTGCGTGAGGAGATGTCAAGAAACAGTCCAGCAAACATATTCCACTTTGACAGTATTTTTCTTGAGACTTCAGCTTTCAAAGGTCCCCCCAGTCATTCGGCTCATCTGTCAGACAGATGAGCAGGAACAAGAGGGGGGCTACCTGAAACCAAGGTAGCTTTCCAAAGAAACCAAGAATGCTCTCACTAGGAACCGCTGAGTCTTTGGAGAAGCGGATATTCAGGAACATTTTAAAAAAATGTGAAACCACATTTGGCACGTGCCGTACATGTTAAATGTGTGTAAAGAGGGACTGGCGAGCCTCCAGTGACTACAACAAAACACAGCTCCTGCCACTGAAATTCAGATCTTTCCGTCTTAAGTTGGAAGAGTCTTTCGGAAGTTGTGAATGTATTCGGATCATTTCTATTTCTCTAGCCTACATGCTTAACATGTAGCTATCTTGCCGTCTTACTGCCAGCGTCTAGAACGGCTTGCAATGCTAAAAAGCAAGAGTCAAAATGTTGGAACAAACTATTTTTAAACAGCAACTAATAATCAAGGAGTGTGACTGGATAGCTCAATAATTTAGGTCTCTAGAGCCAGAGGGTGGGAGCTTGATTCCCCGCTGGGCCTCCTTGGGAGAAAAGCCAGCCTGTATGTCCTTTGGCACACCATACAGTTCCAGGGTGCCTCCAGTGGTAAAACCAGTTGTGAATAATCACTACCTTAAAAACCCTGAAAAAGACTGCTATACGCCAAAACTGACTTGACGGCACACAATTAAATATTATAATAATCATCAAAGAATGTACCACAAAGATAAACAGACTGATAAAATTAGACGAGGCTGGGAATATGTACACTGCACACCTATAGCTCTTTCATTGCTGTGACTCTGTTCTACAAAAAAATCTAGTATTTGTTGTTTACTGTCATTATCTAGATATTTTTTTCTATATTTCATGGGAGGGCACTTAAACTGCCCTCCAGAGAGCTCTAAGAACTGTCTCTAGCATCTCCATCCTTCCTCTAACTGAACAAGCGCACCATACTGGCAGGCAGAGTGATTGCTCACAAAGACACAAATAACCCATTCAGTGCTTCTACTTTCTAACAGCCCATGCAAAATGAGGTAGCCGTGATTGTCATTTTAACAGTTGGGCATTTTACAGGGATGTGCAAAAGTTGGTTTCCCAAATGCACAAATCCTGCCTGAGACTGATTCCTCCTGTTTCACTGTCTCAAAACGAATGGGGGGGGGAGCTCTGTGATGTTCGCTTCGACGCGTGAGGATGCACAAGGGCAAAAATGTGCAAGTGTGACCTAATATGCACCCTAACGTTCTCTGCATTTCACAAGGGTTCTCCTGCTGAATAAACAAGTCGAAACACCAACCCCCGAGTCTGAAAGCTACTTATTTAAGCCCCCCCTTGAAGCGAAAAGAAAGAAACAAACCGAAGCACAGACTCCTCTCCCAAAGAGTTACAGAAGGCGAGCCATTAATTGTCCCTGTGCTGTGTTATTTTTGCTAAACTAATCAATCCATATAAAAAGAGCAGATTAAATTGACTGACCCTCATATATTTAATGATTGCTGCTATTTGACCAAGAAACATTTCTCAGGAAGCTGCTTGTCACGGGCTATCAATATTCCTTTAATCCCATGTTCGTTATTGGCGCACTTTGTTACTCTCCAAGATGGCCTGTCTCGAGCGGCTCCTCTGCTTGCACAGCAAGAAAATCAGATGGTAAATGACTACACAAACAATCTGATTATAGCATTTAATTCCTGTCCTATAGATTTCTAAGTCTGCTGAGCTTCTCTTTTTCCTTTGCTTATTATTGTCAAGCCCCCTCCCTTTTTAATGATCTTCCGTGCCACCGGGAGTATTTAATTTCATCGCCTTGGTTCATGTTTTCAAAGATATGATGAAGAAGAAAGCTTTTCCCTTCCTCGTCTTTCTCTCCTCCGCAGGCTTGCTCTCTTTGCTTGGTTGGACACTTGAAGTGTTTTTTTAAAAGCATTTGTGTGCTTGCTCTTAATTGTTTCATGTTGGTCCCTGAAAATGCCTTAATTTCTGTATCTTTCAGGCATATGGAGCTTCGTGCTCAAAAGGTAAGCTCCCAGATAGCACTGGGGCAGGAACAGGAAGTTTGAGCCGAGCTAGGCCTAGCTAAGTCTTCTAATTTAGGCCTTTCTCCCAGGTGAGCCACATTCAGATCCATGCATTATAGGCGATAACAAAATTAAAAGTTAAAAGACCAAAAAATGTGGTGACACTTTAAAGAGTGGCTTTTATATATTTTAATGTGAACTTTCATAGGCAAGATCACTTCATTGGACGGGTGCATGCAAAGTACAGTGGTACCTCGACTTACAAACTTAATCCGTATTGGAATGGTGTTCGTACATCGAAAAGTTTGTAAGTCGAGGCAAACTTTTCATAGGAATGCATTGAAAACCATTTAATCCATACCGGCTGTTTTTCATTCTTATATTGAGGTGCTGTTCGCAAGTAGAGGCATTAGTTCCCATAGGAACTAATGCGAAGCCAGTTAATCCGTACTCTATCACTAGGGAGAGAATCGTTTTTATTTTTTCTTCTTTTGACCTAAGGTGAGCTTAGGTTAAAAAAAAAAGGGCAGGAAAGTTTTTTTTTCGTTCGCAAGTCGAAGCAACATTTTGCGAACGAAGCCATTCGTAACTCGAAATGTTCGTAAGTGGAGATGTTCGTAAGTCGAGGTACCACTGTACGTGCAAGGTCGGTGCATGCAAGACACTTGTAAGGTAAGCAGAACTCTCAGAATGGAGAATTATGGGTTTTGTGGTTCAGAAAATCCAAAATTCCCATCCCTAACAAACATAATAGTGGAATGCCTGCAAAACATATACTTCTCTTTCTCTGGAAAGGATGAAGACCTCTTGGCTTTCCAGATGTTTTAACCTAGGTTTCCCACAATCCTTTGCCATTGCTGAAGTTCATATGAGTGGTAGGCTAAACCCTTTGAGCACCCTATATCCCCTGACCTCTTCATTACTATGGGGCCACTATAGAGGCCCAGAGGCACACACTTGGTGTAAACTCCCTGCGAGCCTCCACTATCCCAGAACTCCTCATGCTGCGCAGGATATGGGGAAAGGCTCAAAAGGGCCCTTCTACCAGCAAGCTGTTGTGAAAAGGGTTCTCGGAAGGGAAAATGTCGAAACCACGGCTTCAGCAGAAACAGGGTGGTGGTGTGGAGTTATGTATCAGAGGACAGAAGGCAGGGGAACAGTAAGCCACATTTAAGGTGGGGAATAACTTTTTTTAAATAATAATAATAATAATAATTTAAGCTCTCTTTTTTTTGCTGCTACCTCCTTGGTTTTTGCGGAACCTTCTGGTCTTCAGTTTGGCAGTAGCTGCTCATATTTTTAGTCGGAACAGGCTTTCATTTGTAAAAATATAAGGTTGATGTGGGAGCCAAAGTAAAGGTAAGAAGCCATTTCGGTATTTATTATTTCATGGTTTCACGTAACCCTAGTGTACGATGCCTCCTTTCCGCTCTTGTCCTCAAGAGCATTCACATTATGAAAGGTTAACGTTTTCTTCAACAGGGAACGGATAGAGAGAGGCCAGATTTCGTAAAGAAGTATGGAGGGGGCGGGAATATCATATTGGCTTGAATTTCCATATCATGCAATGGCACAGACTAACAAGGAAACCCCACTGCAATCTTCCAAGGATATAAAAATGCTTTTCAAAGACTCCACTAAAGACGCTTGACTCTTAAGTCAAAATCCTTTTCATTTCTAACTTCTGGCCATTCATCAGAATCTTTTTTTTTAATGGGCTTATTCCCTTTTCTCCTTTCAAAGAAATCTAGAAATACGTTCATAGGGGATGAAAACTTTTAAATGAAGGCACGGACGTTTTATGAGAGAAAAACTAACACAGAGAGCCATATATATGGCATACTACCGCACGGTTGACAAATGAAAACAGTGAGATCTTTATTTCTAGCAATATTTCAACTTGAAGAAATATTGGCCAGCTGGAATGGACTCAGAGAAGGGCCACCGGACTGGTGAGGGTCTTGGAAGTCAAATCCTTTAAGGAACCATCACAGGGTTGGGTCTCCTTAGTCTGAAGAAGAGAGAATTGTGGACTTAAAGTAGCTGAGAAGCTACCACGTAGAAGAAAGTGGAGTGAGCGAATTGCTTATTTGTGTTTCAGCCATGGTGTCCTCTTCCAGTGTGATGCCTTAGGGAATCACAACACAAGCTCAATGGAGGTTTAAGAACCAATCAGAAAACAAAGCAAGTTAATTCGCAAGTTGCAGGAGATCTGGAAAATTTGCAGGATTCTCATCAGACCATTTCAAATTAGGTTGACAGTGAGGCCACACCACTAATTGGAAAACGAAACCCGAATTTTATTGCATCTCTCAGACAAGAACAGAACTCCACCCAGCAGCAAGAAAGTCCAGCGCCATCTAGTGTCTCAGCTGTATAACAACACTCTAACCCTCCACCAGCAAAAAATTCATTCCTACTTCAAACTTGGTTAATGATCCTGAAAAATGTATGGCAGGTGGTCTGAAAATTAAAATTCTGCTTCCCCTCCTGAAGTAAACTAGGTCAGAGTGTTCCTTAAATATACATTTCTACTAACCCCTCCAATAATAACACATTGTGCTAATGGCGTGCCCTGCCTATTCAAGGAAAGTCAATCTCTTCCGTTGCTTTGTTAATGAAAAGCTCCTTCATTCAGAAAAGGCCACACATTGGGAGCAAGATCTTCTGCCTGGTTTTGCCTTTTCCCATTAGCTTTATAAATGCCCTGGGATAAGACAGCAAGGTTTCAGATTCTAGCTGTCTAAGTAGTTTCCTTTCAGAAGGTGGAAAAAAGAATAATTAGATATGTATCTGCAAGGATGATAGTGGATGTGTGTTCTTGTGTCACAGATCTGTTCCCTCTACCCATAAAGCAAGACAGAGCCTGTAAGTTAGCAAGTACAAGTAGCCACTTCACAAATATTTATTTCCTTTCACCAGTAACTAAACCATGGCTAAGTTTCATTGAAGCTGTAATCTAACAGTGGGTAAACTCACTACTCTTGCTTCACTATAATGCCGAAAGGAATCTTTATTGTTGCATACCTGTGGCTTCACTCAGTGGTGGAGGAGGAAGATGACATGGGTCAAGTGCCGGCTCATACGCTGTTGTGGATGTTGAGCCCACAGTAAGATCGGCATAAGCAGGAAGTGTTTTGAATCGCAAGCTACTAGTTTGCAGGAGTTGATTTAAAGCAGGAAAGAATAAGCTACTTTTTTCATAATTGTAATTATGACAGTAATTAACTCATTTGGGGGAATTGTTACAACTTAAAATATAACTGATTACCTTTCAAGTGTAGCGATGTAAAGCTTGACCTGGTTCATTCTTACATATTAAAGGAGAAAGTTCAAGAATTTCATGCTGTAAGATGGTATGACTGGGAGGCTGGGAATCGGTCTCGTAGGTTATTCACATATTTTCAAGATTGATCTTTGGTGCACTACTATAAGGAGTTCCTGGTGTCATTACCAGTGTGGTGTGGTGTAGTGTAGTGGTCCCCAACCTTGGGCCTCCAGATGTTCTTGGACTACAACTCCCAGAAGCCTTCACCACCACCTCTGCTGGCCAGGATTTCTGGGAGTTGAAGTCCAAGAACATCTGGAGGCCCAAGGATGGGGACCATTGGTGTCTTGGATAGCGTGATGCACTAGGTCTCTGAAGACCAGGGTTCTAATCTCCACTCAGACCTGGATGGAAACTGACTAGGGGTCTGAAATTGGTAGAACCACTCCTTAAATATCTCACTTACCCTGAAAACCCTATTAGGGTCTCTATAAGTCCACCCTGACTTGACAGTAGATGACTAACTAGTGTCATTCCGCACAGCTTGAGTGCATATTTGATTTACAACTCACCTGTCTGCTTATCCAGAAAATGATATGAAGCCCAGAACCATTTACTTTAGAGCAGTCCTACTAACATTAATACAGCTGGCCATGAAGGAACGTGCTTGGCTTATAGGGTAAATGACTTATTGATCAAAGACATATGAAACACTGAAAACCTGGGGACATAATTACCTAACTTGCTTAATCACTCTCTCTTCAAACATTGGTTGCTCCTCAGTGCTCCCCTTTTTCTTTCTTTCTTTCTTTCTTTCTTTCTTTCTTTCTTTCTCTTTCTTTTCTTTTTTTTGCAAAACTCTATAAAGTTTTTGGAGATGAATGAATCTTCCAACTTTTGATATAAACCACTCACATTTTGCTTACCCGTCCCTTCTGGGGTTTATTAGTCTCTGCACTGGCTACTGACTGGGTAATTTCTCCTCTCTGTCCTTATTAGGCAAAATCAATGAACTGTTGGCAAAGCAATGCATTGGGAACCATATAATCCCATTAACATTTGCTGGTACCCTTAATGAATGATGTCCACCAAGTGGCAGGGATGTTACAGCTCCTTTAAAAAAAAGCTGCAGAAATTCCAAAGAATTTCCAGTGATTGCTGCTAAAAGGGAATTTTTCATGGAGCCATGCATGCGTGGATTGTTCTAGGTTGAATTGTTCTAGATTCAGTGTTTTCCCCCCAAATTAGGTGGGATGTGGGCCTTCAGAGGCTGTTGGACAGAGGCGCCGCCCTTGCCTCTGGAGTCCAACACCACGGGCTGAGCTACATGTTCTTCTCCCTGGTGGTCATAATCCATCCTTCCCAAACAATCAGTCTCCGAAGGAAGTTGGTAGGATAGGTGAGCCTGGCCTGTTTGTACAAGAGGCAAACCCTGATGGTCTCCTGAGCGGTTCAGGGGACAGCCCTACCCATCTTTGGCATAAGGTCAAAGGACCACATCTCCCTGTGAAACATCTCAAGCAGCTTGCTAGCTAGCCTGGGTTCCCTGCTTTCTCTTGCCTAAAACGGGGCAACGAGCAAGTCCCTAATATATACTGTAGCCCTGAATCGTATCACCCTTCTTCCTTGACTTGCATGGGTCCGAGCTAACGACACCCATCAATCACAGTGACAGATCATCTCTCCCCCTTATCACAACAATACATCCACAACAAAAACACGCTGATCACCATAATCACCCAATCTCCTGAAAAGGACAAAAGCTGCTCCCACAGCTATAAATACTCAACTATCCAACAAACTGCAGTGGAGCACAGACAGCGTTCTGACTCCTGTCCTCTGAAGATGCCGGCCACAGAGACCGGCGAATTGTCGGAAGAACAACCTTCAGAATACGGCCAAAGAAAAACCCACAGCAACCAACACAGTTTTGGTTATACACAGACTTTTCCCCCAAACAAATATACAAATAAATATTTCAATAAATAAATGCATACATATTCAATAAATGTTGTGCTGCTATTTGTCTCCAGGAAGTGGTCTGAGAGGGGAGGTCTCAGAGCTACTGAGGCCCCTGTTGCTGGTGGTACGATGGTCTGATGGTGGCAGCTACATGTAATAGCCAGGGAGGATGCTGGGGGATGCTGGAAGGCCACACATACTACATATTCAGGTTTCATGCCTGAGATGAATCCTTTTCATAGAGCAGAGCCAACGGTTCCTCTTTCGAAGGTCAACGAAATCCAGATATTCAGAAAGATTTATGCAGCAAGACAAACAACGTAGGGTCTACTGGTGTCCACAGATCTATAAATCTTCTAAGTGGCTAGCCTAGCTTGAATCAAAACAGAAATGAACCCAAGTTTAAGCATGCAACAAATTTAAGCTGTATGCTTGCCCATTTCGTGTGCCCCATATAGTCATAAAGTTTTCCTCTTCCGTTGCTATTTAAAATATGACTCCCTTGCTGTCCGAATAATTTAGCCTGGCTCCAGGTTTCAGACAGCCACCTCTCTGATGACTTCTGGACGGACCGGCAAGTTGTAATGCTTCATCAGAGGGTCATAGATATTATGATTTATGGCCCATTCAAGTCCCAGGCGGTAGATTATATGAACTGATTACTTGGTAAAAAATGTCCCGTGATTTCAAATATGGGGGCACAACAAATGCTAGTAGGGAGAGGACAGGAATCCTTCCAAATATCAAAAGGCTAAGTAGAACTTAGCAGAACTTTTCTAGGTGTTTTTCCTTTCTCTCTCTCTCTCTCTCTCTCTCTCTTTTCCTTTTTTAAAGGAAAACCCAGTAAGGGCCAAGGATGTTGGCAAGTCTTTGGTCTGAGTCAGTCTTTGGTACCAATTCCCGAGTTCAAGTCTTTGGTACCACGTCTGATGCCCCAAGTCTGACTCCCTGTTAAAAAGAAGCTTTCCCCCCAACCTGAAAAAATGGGAGGGGGTGGGTAGGTCCATGAGTTGAGTCCTAGTCTTTGGGAAAAACAAAGAAGCCAAGTTGAGTCACAGGTGTGACTTAAGTCCCAGTTGACTGTGAGTCCCACAACTGAAGTCCCATAAGGGCTGAATTACACATTACAGACGAACAAATTTCAAATGAATAGATTTGAAATCACTGGAAGACAGAACTCCTCCAGTGCTACTTGTGTGGGATGGTCACAGCTGGGTCTTTGCTCCTACCCTTTAATTTGCAAATGGAAATGGCTTTCTTTGCAACCAAGGGCAGGGGCTGAAAATGTGTGAACGGCCACTGTTAGAAGTTAATATCATCCCATTAAACTTTTTGTATGAAAATGTTTCCCCCTAGCCCCTTCAAGGGATCTCCTTAAATTCTGTGAAAATCCATGCTGATCTTCCTCTGCATATACTCTTTGATATAGATAGCACAATTCCAACAGTTTGGTGCAGATCCAAACTTCAGGGAATTCTACTCCTCCATTCTATGTTTTGGGCATTGTTTATGTAGATTTTTTTGCATTAAAATAAAATTAAATCAATCAATAAAATTCAAAACATTGTCGCCTGTCACTCTCAAAGCCCCCAAACCTGACTCTTCAGCTTTACTCTCATGTTATGTCTCTTAGAACTGCAAAGCTGGAAGGGACCCTATGGATCATCCAGTCCAGCCCGTATCAAGGAGGCCTAGTGGGGAATCAAACTCTCAGCCTCTGGTTTTGCATCCAGAGAACTAAACCACTGAGCTATCCAGTGGTGGTTGTTGTTGATGATGACGGTGATAAGTGCAGGAAAATGGATTTTGTTATACACAGAGACCTAAACTACTGAGCTATCAAGCAGCTCAGTAATCTGAGAACTGCAGAGTTGGAAGGGACCCTATGGATCATGGAGACCCATAGGGGAATTGAACTCCCAACCTCTGGCTCCATAGCCGGAGACCTAAACCACTGAGCTATCCGGCAGTTTGTAAAGCTGCCTTGGATCCAGGAGTTAAACTTAAGCCCAGGACATGGGACCCACTTCCCAAGCTCCTACCAGGTCAAGACACCAGCAAGTTGGACGTTCTCCAAAGAGACTCTGGAACGCTGGGTCACTTCACCTGAGAGTCTGAAGTGCAGGAGAGTTTTGTTTCAGATTTGCAATGTCATGTTGGCCTCGGCCCCTCGATCAACACCCCCCACTAGCAATTGCCGCTGCGTCCCTTGAGCGGCGCTCAGGTAGGCATCCGATTAGCGGTACACACAACTCCTGGTTTTGCTCCAACAAGACAGTTTAATTTTTATAAGTCAGCAAGCTGAAGACCCATCAGATTCCCCCTTTTTAAAGGTACGAACTCTTTTTTCCCCCAGCAGACAGTTCCGTTGTCTTAATGCCGAGCAGAATAGCAATCATCTGTATTTAAAACTAATGGATTCGAAATAACCTACAGGCTCCCACTTTAATGAGAGTTAGATTAATGAAAAAAGACCTTTTACCTCCGATCGCATGACAACATTTTCAAATTACATTCCTGAAACAGAGAATTCACTTATTCGGAGTAATTGGATGCGGGCTAGGGTTAATACGTACAATGTCCTTAAATGAAAATGTGCTATTGTGAGTGGGCCGTATGATACCTGAAGCATTCTCAATAGAATTTGGTGGGGCTCGGAGTTAATTATACCGCTTTCTATTTTTTGAATGAATTCAAGCATGAATTCTACACAGTAAAGATTGGGATAATTATATTCAATTCTGCTCGGTGCCCCACTGAATGAATTGACCTTTTAGATAACGCGAGGCTCTCGGAACAAGAAATCTGAAGACGAAGGGCTTTACAAAAGCAACCAGATGCAAAGGGGGGTGGGCGGGATGCACTGAGAACAGAGGTGGGAGAGAACAAGCTTTACAGTAAGAAATAGCTTAAGTAACAGTAGCGCCAGCACGATTGATTTTTTTTTTTAATGTCATGGGGAGGAAAGGAAAGAAAGCTTTCGCTTTTAATGGGAGTTTCGTATAGTCGGTACATAAAGTGAATAATTTCAAGCGATTGATTTTCCTGAGCTGCGTTCACCTCAGTAGCAGGGCTCAACAGCAACCAGGGTGGGGGCTCAAAAAGTTCATGGCATGCAGGTGTCCCCCGTTTCAATGCAGCGCCACGAAAACAAGCTGTGACCCACTCCTGTGATGGCCATATTGCTGGGAGAGTAGATTTGCAACGGAAACGGGGAGGGAAAACGAAAACTAGCAATGTCATTGTTAGGAGAACAGGCTTGAAAAGAAGATAGATGTTAAAAGAATCTTCACCAAGTCAAGTACTTTCCTTCAAAGGCAATTGAAGGCACTCATTGACCATTCAGAAGAGTTGTGTTGACAAATTTAGTACTTCCACAACTGCGGTTGGGGTCCCATGGGTACGGAGAAGGGAATAAGACCCATGGATCCCAATGGGACCTCCATTAAAGTACAGATGGATAAGGTTGCACTGTGCTTCCATCTTGCTCATATAGGCCTATTCACAATGGTTTAATAGTCATCTCCAGGTACATCAAGCAATTAAGCTCACCATGGTGAAACCTCTACAGGTAAATTTACTTGGGGATGTCTGCTGGGGGGAAGTAAAAAATAAAGTGATAGGGATGTGGTGGCACTGTGGGTTAAACAGCAGAAGTCTCTGTGCTGCAGGGTCGGAAGACCAGCCGTCTTAAGATCAAATCCATGCGACGGAGTGAGCTCCCATCGCTTGTCCCAGCTCCTGCCAACCTAGCAGTTTGAAAGCATGTAAAAATGTGAGTAGATAAATAGGTAACCCCACGGTGGGAAGATCACGGTGTTGGCCATGTGACCATGGAAACGGTCTTCGGACAAAACGCTGGCTCTATGGCTTGGAGACGGGGATGAGCACCGCGCCCTAGAGTTGGACACGACTGGACTAAATGTCAAGGGGAACCTTTACCTTTACTTTAAAAAATAAAGTTAAAGGGATTGGGCAGTGTAATCTGAACACTTCAGGAGGTTAGGATTAGAAATATCATTCTGCCAACAGGGAGCATGATCAGCCAGCGGGAAAGGCACATAACTAATCACACTGGAAATGATTGCTTTGCTGGGAGCGGTCTCCTCCAGCCCAACCCCCAAAAGCAGTAGCTCTGCAGATGGACCAAAAAAGTCTAGATTGGGCATAGGTCAGTGTCAGGCTAGTGCGTTAAGTCCCCATGCGTCATGTGATCTCCAGGAAATAGATTGCACCAAATCACTGCACAAAGTGGTCCAAAACGCAATCTAGTTCTCCAGGTGATCACAGCCCAAATGTGGCACCATTAGCTGATCCTTGACATTTGCCAACAGAATGATCTCTTCCGCTTTGCCTCTTAGCCAAAATCTGCCAGCAGAAGAGAGCATGGGAGGGGACTAGGTGACTGAGTTATGCTGAAATCAAACCACCTTCAGTTCTTGTACACACCCCCAGTTTTTCCCCAGTGTAAGGCCAGGGTGAGAGAAGTCCTTGGTTATTTCTAGCATCCATAGGCAGGGAAGGCTTCGGATTCAAGAGCACTTCTGTGGGATGCTGCGTGGATCTCTTGATGAGGATGAGGATCCAGAAATATTAAGTTTTTGCAATTAACATTGCTTCTAAAGTCTTAATAGTGTTATGATTCAATCCATGGATCTAAATAAAATGAGGGAGAGATGAGGAAACAATTGCTATTCTGGATTAATAACGAGGCCGAATTTTGAACAGTTATTTTCAACAATAATAGAGTTAGGGTTGACATTTCTCAGAAGTTGCTCAAAAGTTACGTTTTTCCAGGCTCTCCAAAAATGATTTGTCTTCCCAGTTGAAAATATTTGGCAGAGCCCTTACCTGTTTGCCTGGAAATACAATTGAGAACTCATCCAGTTTAATATTTTCACATTGTTCAAGAAAGTTATGGCCTTGAACCAAAGCACATGCTTCCTCCCACTTAAGCCATGGCTTCTCTCGTCTTCCATTGTAAACCAACAGTGGGGTTTGGTTTCGTATTGAATGAATCAAGCCAAATTTTTTGAAAAGAGTATTTTTTTTTATTCTAGGGGTTGGTTTTCACTTAGCGACACTCAGTTCTGGCACTCCACTTATATTTCAGGTTGGGAAACATCTGGCCGTCCAGAACCAGCCAGACCACAACTCAGCTCCTTTTTCACCAGTAGCAATGTTAGCCAGAACCGATGGGATCTGTAGTCTAATGATATCTGGATCAGAATTTGAAATGAAGTCAATAAGTTAACACATTCGCAATTGAAAACGGCTATTGTTGCATTAAAGTGGGTGGAGACTTTAGTGGCTGGGGAGTATTTGGGGATTTTTTAATGTCTGTGTGTGTGGGTCTGGTCTCTGGGTGTCTGTGTGGATTTCGTTGTATGGGTATAGTATGTATTTACTTGCAATGACAATAAAATTTATTTGAAATTTGAATTTTGAAATTTGAAACAGACAGCAAGGCCCACTGTGACATTTGAAGAAAACGTTTTGAAAGTTCACATTCTGAACATTTAACATTGCTTCTAAAATCTAATTCTCTCCCCCCCCCGAAGATTGGATGTGTTCTTTCTCTTCAACGCAGGATTAAAAAATTTAATATTAGCACGCTAAAGATCTAAGTTGTGATGTTGACAGGCCACCTTTCCCCAGTCTTTGATGTACTGCATATCCTGAAAACACAAGTTACCTGAAATTAAGTAGAAGAGAAAATCCAGAAACTACTTTGAGGTCTTCATGCCTTTTTAACAAAGTGTCCCTTTAATTATTATATTAACAACCTGTGATTGTTTTGTGTTTATTTAAAAATTTGGGATAAATCATAGCCCCCTTCACTGATCTGAATCCTTTTTGTGTCTTTTGGACTCTGATAATGAATCTCTGCACCACAGCCATAAACAGGGGAAAGGGGGAAGAAATTCCTTTAGGGTAACCATCATCAATTAAAAAGTGGCATATTAAACTTCTTAAAACCTTTGTAATCTGCAGTATAAAAGCACATTTTATGTTAGGGGATAATTTAACATCCATAACATCATTAAACGAAGTGAGTGACAACTGTATTCTTGGCAAAATATATATATATCTCTGTGAGTTGGTAATGTACACAGTTTCGTGACGGAAACCTTATTGAAAAAGTTGTTATAGAGGCTTGCCCTTGATCGTAAATCCCACTAACATTATGAGCTAAATTCTGTTCATAATATACACATGTGTAGCTCACATAGCATAAATTTTTCCTCTCCTGATTTCAGTGGAAAAAACCCACTGGCTTTATTTGGGCTACAATTTCATCCATGGAAGTTATTTCTACCAGGATTTATAGCTAGGGTAAGTGACTGGCCTGCTTTTATGTTTCCAGTTTCCTACTTTGTGATGAACAGGTTATTTATATATATATAATATTTAAAGAAAAGTATTCGGGAGTTTGTCAGGAAATGGTCGATGAAATGAAGATTACTGTTGCCGATAGCCAAGACCAGCCCGAAACCTCAATATCAACAGCATCTGTCTGAAGTGCAGGAATGTTTTGTTGCCGAAGGTGAAAGAGTTTTCCCTCTCTCGTTTTTGCCACAGTGTTCAGAAGTCTTGGCTCAGTACAGAAGGCAGGACAATGGATGTAATGTTTGAATTTCTTGGACTACAAATCCCAACATCCTCCATTCTGGGAGTTCTAATGGACAAGGTATCTTGCAGAGACCTAAATGTGACTCGCCTTGGAGGAAGGCCTCCACTGGAAAGCTGTGATGCCTAGCTAGGCCTAGCTCCACCCAAGCTTCCTGTTCCTGCCCCAGTGCACTCTGGGAGCTTTCTTTCTGAACAGGAAGTTTGGGCAGAGCTAGGCCTAGCTTAACCCTTTGTCTCTGGCTCTCTTATCTGTGACAGCTCCATTCTCACATGCGAGTAACGGCACAGACATAAAATAACAAGGATGCATGTGTAAACAGGTCTTTACATAAGATACATAAGGGAAAATCACTTTACCAATTAGGGTAATTGATATTTGTGATGAGGATCCACTCCACACTCCCAGGGTTTTGACCCTAAAATCTAGAGGAATGTAAAACAACCAACATCTCCCTCAGTATCCAAATCCAGCAGTAAGAGATGTCATTTAAAAGGCAACGATTTGTTGAAAATGCCCAGCAAAACTCAGAGAGCAGCTGAGAAAGGATGAACAGCATAGATCCTTGGTTTTTACTAGCAGTAAAGATGAAGGTTCAGCTTGAAATAATTGCATTATCTCAGAGTAAAATGGCTTCATTTCATCTATAACAGAGACATCGACCAACTTAATTAAATACCATGTATTTTATATCTTGTGTGGATAGCAATAATTAAATCTGAGCCGAACTGTACAGCAGGGAAGCGTGCAAGACCATCAACCCAGAAGTGAGATAGGTGTCTCGGTGTCCCCCATGGTTGAGAGTTCAAGTTCTGGGTCATGTTAGTAAATACAGTGGGCTTTGCCAACTCCATGTAAAGGCAATCAGGCAGGCTTATGCAAGGCGAGCTCTGGATTTAAGGGATTTGCAGCCCCTTCTTGCCAGCCTATTTTTGAGATGCCTTCCAATCGAGTAATATTAAAAGCATATCGATGAACCAAACATAAATGTTATTAAAGTATCGATACAGTTGATTAAAATGTAATTGAATAATTTAAAAAAACAGGGAAAACATGAAAAGCTACGTTAGCTTAGAAATGGCATCCAGGGACTCAGTGATGGTTGTTAAAAGCCCGCCTGAAAAGATGGCTCTTCAGCTGTTTGTGGAAGCAGAAAAGAGAAGGAGGCCAGGCTGATGTGCCGAGGGAGAGCGTTCCATAATCTGGGAGCTGCCACAGAGAAGGCCATGCCCCTTCTCCCCATCAACCATGCTAGCACTGGCAATGGGACTGACAAGAGGACCTCCTTGGATGATCTTAAACACTCAGAAGGTTCACAGGATTTTAATGTACAGTGGTGCCTCGCAAGATGATTGCCTCGCAGGACGATTAATCCGCAAGACGATTGTTTTTTGTGATCACTGTTGCACTTTGCAAGACGATTTTTCCTATGGATGATTTTCGCAAGACAATCTTTGGGTCTGTGCTTCGCAAGACGGTTTTTTTTTTTTTAACCAATGCTTCACAAAATGGTTTTTTCCCCCATTGGAATGCACTAAATAGATTTCAATGCATTCCAAAGGGGAACTGCATTTCACAAGACAATATTTTCTATGGACGATTTTTGCAAGACAATGATTCCCCCCCTCATTGGAACACATTAATAGATTTCAATGCATTCCAATGGGAAACCGTGTTTCGCAAGACGATGTTTTCGCAAGACAGCGATTTTTGCGGAATGAATTAACATCGTCTTGCGAGGCACCACTGTATTTTAAATTAGGGAAGTTTGCCAACCTCTTGTATTGTTCAAAGTGTCTCAATATTTGAAATATAAAACAATTTAATATTTCAGTTCCCTTACATAGTTTTAAGGGGATCTTGTGGATTGATGGAGATCAGCTGATATACATAAGGCGAGAAATAGTTTGATAAATGGGGGGGAACACACCATAAAATGCCAGTGTCAGTTCACCATTTCACTTCCTCACACACATCAAGGAATCAAACCACCGCCATCTTGAGGACTAGATCCCTGCACATATATTTTGGTGCACCCTGAGACTAATTTTACAAGCCTTGTTTTTTTCTCATGGCCTAGATCTTTTGTCCTCAGTGGAAAAGGAAAAAAACTGGGGAACTTGCAACCGCCCTTGGAAAATGGGAAGAAAAGCAGGAGGAGAAATGAGGTTGATTTACAATGAGCCGGGAGAGAAAGCATTGTGTTTACGTGGAGGGAGCGCATTCTCTCCTCTGGATTATTTAAAAATGTAAAGAACACGAGTGCATTCATGCGGACATAGGCTGAATAATTTTATATGGCTATTAAACATTCTGAAACAATGAGAAAAAAGTTTAACTAAGCACTTGAGAGAAGTGTGGAACTAGCAGGGAATCGATTTCACGACCAAATAAAAGGGCTGCCTGGAAATTGCACTATATATTGTGCGAGAGAGAGAGATTAGGATATTATAATATATTAGAACTTGATTTGGGTTTGGTTTTAAGTTACTGCATCTGTACGTTTAGTGTTGATGGTTTGCTTTTCTATTCCTCGCAAGGCACATTCTCCCATATTTGTTCCAATTCCCAGTTCCAGAATTCCATTGTCATGTCAGCAGGGTCTCTAGCCCTGCGGTTTGAGGAAATATGGGGGGGGGGGGGGGTGAAGTCCAAAGAATACCGTATTTTTCGCACCATAAGACACACTTTTCTCCCACAAAACAGGGGGGTGGAAAGTCTGTGCGTCTTATGTTTTCTTCTCCTAAAAAATTGGTGCGTCTTATGGAAAAGTGCATCTTATGGAGCGAAAAATACGGGTACCTTTTCCAAGCTGCCTTCTCTCCAATTTTCCGTGTAAACCAAAGCATAATCCCCTGTTTTCTGATATCCGTTCGCCTGCAACTAGAGCATGAATCCATGCAACTTATGGAGGAGCTGATGCGCCATATCCTCACTGATTCCATGGGCCTGCCGTAGGCGGTATTCCAGGTGTGATCAAACAGCTGCATGCAGAATCACAAAGACACCAGATTACCCCGAATTTAATGGGAACAATCTCTCCTAAAGCCACCTTTCCATTTGCCACGGAATCACTCCAGTGCAGCCCTCGAAAGTAGGAGCCCTACCACTGGAGCAAAAAAAACTGAGCTCTGGCACAGATCAAGCGTGATCGCGTGGTCACTAGGATATATGTTGATCACATTGCACCCCTCCACAGATGGTCCAAATCGTGATCCATATCCCTGCGTGATCACACCCTTATTGATTTTATTTACTTATTTTATTTTTATACCACCCACCTGACCGATGGTCACTCTGGGTGGCTCACAAGGATGACAACAACATAGAAACAAATAACGTAATCAAAATGCGATTAAATTTAAGCCGAATTAAACTGTACTTTTTTAGTGATGGGATTGCAGCTGCAGTTTACTCCCTTCCATTCATTGCCATGAAAACAAACCTGTGAGATATGTCAGGCTAAGCTTTTAATTTAAAGCAAGCCAAAGATGCTGAATTTATCACCTAAATTGACTTCTGGTCTATAGCAGGAATGAGAAACTATGGCTTATAACTTCTGTTATCCCTAGTTAGCATAACCGTGAAGGAGAGATCACAAGAGTGGTAGCAGTCCAACAACATCTGGAGAGTCATAGTTCATCATCATCTGGGACCTGCAGAGCCAGAAGGGACCCTATGAATCATCAAGTCCAGCTCCCGTTAAGGAGGCCCAGTGGAGAATTGAACTCCCAACTGCTGGATCCACAGCCAGATGCCTTAAACCACTGAGCTATCAAGTAGTTCTTATCGTTACCCACCTCTGATCTATAATGATGCTGCATCCCGCCAACACTCTCAGGAAGACCATTGTGGACAGGAGTTGTCCAACCAGTCCCTGTTTGATAGCAAATGAAAGAGCAAGAAGAACGAACAAGCAGAGAAAAGCAACGTTCATTTTCCTCTTCCCTGCTTGTTCATTCTTCCTTTTATGCTGTCTCTGTTTAGACTGCGAAGCCCCAGGCAGGCTCTGTTTTAATGTTCAGAATCTGTACACAGCTTTGGAAGTTGTGCCTGCTTGTTAAGTCCATACTAATTATAACCATGTTGCTGAGCTGGGTAGCATTACATTTTGCACTACAAGTCCCAAAATCCCCCGACCAGTACAGCCATGGCGGGTAACAAAAGCAACTTATTTTTAAGCACTGTTATAATAGCATCAACTCAAAGCACAGTTCAGGGACCTATTCACATAAGGTCTATTTTTTTCTTTGGTATGGTTAATTCTTCCTACAGCATGTGAATGCAAATAATAAAAAGCGTGATAACGAAAAGAGCAAATCAAAGATCCTGCATTTATTTTCCTGTCCCCTAGAAGTAAATTTGCTTGCTTGTTTGTTTTAAAAAGGCAAAATTTTGCTATGAATAATCTGAACAAAATTTGGTCAGTTTAGCCGAACAAAAGTCATATGCTAAAACTGCAGCCGAAATGTGCGCCAGTTGTTAATTTGAGAGGACCTTTTTTCACATGTTGACACTTAATTCAATTTCAGTTCACTTTGGGAGGTGAGGCGTGAATTATTCGGTGCATGTAAAATAAATCAAAAGGGCTACAAGAATGGGAGGGGATTCTTTTTAAACTTTTCCAACGGTAAACTCATCTTTCTGATTCCCGGTAAGTCAACCCAAACTAAAAGATCTTGATGGCAATGGAGGACAGTTTAGAAAAGCAATTCTCAAATTGCATCGCAGGAGAAAATAAACTCTCAAAGGCTCCTGAAAACCTGTATTACTCATCCACGCACATTAGGATTGCCACTTCTTCTCTATAAAATGTCTGGGCTCTGTTTCGTTGACCTGCTTGGAACCAATTCCAGTGCCTGGAATTCTGGCAGTGATTGTATTAGTGCATTATATATATACCCGGGAGTTTGCATAATCATACAGAGAAGCAGGGGCCATACTGGTGTTTATGGATGTGAGCTGAATGTTTTCAAGCTGTCCAGTGAGAAGGTGTGATTTTTTTCCTCCCTGATGCTACTGGTGAAAATTCTGAGTATTGTGTTCGAACAAATTGTGCCATGCAGAAAATCACAATGTCCGCTGCATTATTGTATGGCCTGTTTGCGAATTAGAAGCCTTAGATGGGTTGCTCCCATCTTTCGGACTATCAACCAGTCTTTTTTGCCTCCAGAGATAGTTCAGGCTTGATTTGATCTAGGACCTACTTCTTTGTCTTTCTGGCAGTCCAAGGCATCCATAAAGCTTTTCTGCAGCACTACATTTCAAATGAATCAAGATTAGAGGGAGAGGAAGAGAGGTGTATTTTTTTTTAATCCACATTCGGGAACTATTAAGGTGATGACTATTAGAGGCCATGAAGACTGAAGGCAAGTATTGGCCATTTAAAATGAACACGCAAACTTAGGAACCTCAGCACTAGTATTTAAGTGTGCAAAAATTTCTTTTCTTTTAAATGGAGGAAATCTGGCAGTATGATCCTATGATATAAAGTTATGGAAAGTTGCAACCTTAACAAGACTTTTTGAATGAGCTTACAGTTCTTTGAAACACACACAACCGTAATAAAGTGGTGTCTTTCTGGATGGGTAAGAAGCATAAAATAAAATGCAAAGCCATCAATCCCAGTGTGTCATTGCTAAGAAACCCCCCTAAATAACTTCATTGTCAGCTGTATAAATCCTCTGGAAGACATTATGCCCTTATGATAATATTTTCCCAACCCTTTGGTTCATCTATATAAGGGTGTTATTTTTGGAGTAATTGCATGAATCGAGAGAATCATTCCAATGTTATCCTATATATGTGTGTGTATTTATCCACGCACGGAGGGAGAGAGGCTGAAATCAAAGCAGTTTGGGAATTGAGATATTGGCCATAAAGTGTTTGGCTCCGATCTCGACCACTAAAGGTTTGGGTTAATGCTTCATTAGACAATTATGAATAACGAGTCGTTTCCCTCACCCTGCCCCCACGCCGAAACTATGCATTACATTCCCAGCCGTGGGTCGCTCTAAAGAAAGTTGGTCCCATTGTTCATAGCTAAAAAGCAAGGAGGATTAAGTAATGACATTCTTATTAAAAAAGAGAGAGAGAGAGAGAGGTTTGATGAATGAAATGCCATAATTAAGTTGCTTTGGTCCTTTCCTATGGCATTTAAAATTGTTAATCTATAACTGGCTGTGGATAGATCCATAGACATCCATCATTTTTAAAGCAAAACAGAAAAACACACAGAGAGATTAAAACAAACAAATCACGCAACTGTCTTTTGTGCTAGAATTGACCATCGATGCTAAATGTTTTGGTTTCTTGGACTCCTTGTGAGCAACGGGTTAACTATGTATCTAGCCCGGGTCCGAGGGGGTGGAATTTGCCAAACATGACTTCATAAAGCATGATATGCTCCAACTAGGGAACTGTGTTCCATGGGAAAAGTCAAGTCCATGGACCTTTTGAGTTCTTGTTGGTATTTCAACAGAGAAAGATGATGTTGAAGGCAGCGGTTGTTTCAAAGGAATGGAGAAGAACCTCGTGGTGGAGGCAGTGCTTCCCAACTTTGGGTCCCCAGATGTCCTTGGACTACAACTCCCAGAAGCCTTCGCCACTAGCTGTGCTGGCCTGGATTTCTGGGAGTTGCAGTCCAAGAACATTTGGGGACCTAAGTTTGAGAACTACTGTCAATCTTTCTCCTGCGTTCTCCTGGAATGCACTCTCTCTCCACTTCTCTCTTTCTACCTAACATTTTTCTTCCTCTCCTGCAGATTCCAGATCTCTCTCATAACAAGAAGTGGAAAACCAGTGGGAAGCTGCAAAGGGAAGGTTTAAATACCCTCACCTCCACTGAAGTAGGTTTTTTGCAGCCTCGCATGCTGCCTTTAGGAGGTTTGGCTAGGAGGGAGCTTTCTGGGCTGGGGTGGCTGTCAGTCTATCTAGCACTAACCAATCATTATCCTTCCCTGCCTCTGAATTCAAAGAGAGTCCCGCCTCTCTGCTTTTCTACTTTTGTCCCCTCTCTTATCCGTTGGAGTCAGTCAGTCTGTTGAAGTCTGCGGGCTGTCTTGTTTGTCAGTTTGCTGTTTAATCAGTTCACAACTGTAGAGAAAGATGATGTTTTTTCTTCTTTCTCCTGCTGTTGTCTCAGAGTGAGTTATGGAGACTGTAAGCGCCAGTTGATCAGAAAGGGGATGGGCTGCTTAAGGGGACATCTCCTTTGTTTATCCCTGCACTTCTGCTGCACAGCTAGAGGAGTTTAACCAAAAAAATTCCAAACCATATCTACCACACGGGTGCAAAATTTCCTCTCCTGATACCACTCGGAAGCAGAGGAAATTAAGCAGGTGGCAGGTTTCCATTTCCTGCAGACATATACTGCAGTGGGTTGCTGAATCCTAGCCAGAGGCTGTACTGGGTGGTAATGTTGAGTGTTGTAATCCAGCAAAGCATGAACGCCACACTCTGATCCTGATGGCGTTGAAAAGTTTCTGACAGCCTCTGTTGTAAAAATTAGGAACCTCCTGTAGCCTTCACGTCAGATCTTCAAATGAGAACTATTGTTTAGTTATTTCTTACTTTCCTAAGTTGGTGGGGAGGGGATTTTTCTGGGGGGCAAGGAAAAATCCGACTGGTTCCGATTACAAAGCAGCAAAAACCTGCATTGTTTGTGCAAAACTTCCAGTGTCCTCAAAGCTGGCATCGCCCTGTGGCGTTCGCTCAGCTGAAGCCGCCAGCTGGAGAAACAGCTTTTCAGAGTTCAATGGGCCAGTTTTTAAAGGGGAAGCGCCAGGAAGCTGGGGAAGGTGAGCTTTTAATAAAGGCCGCATGTGCCGAATGGCAGCTTGGAAAGAGTGCAGAGGGACAGCTGATTTTTCACTTAAAGGCATCAAGATTTACAAGGGTTTTCCTGAACTTCTCCTTTCTTTTTTTAAAATAAACTTTCGTCAAAATTTGCAATGAGTTGTGACTAGTCGAAGATTCGGGATTTTGTTTTGTTTTTTATTTGACCGGCGGCGCTTGTGGGGGAGTTAGTGACACATGAAAGTCAGCAAACAAAAGCTCCTCTTTCCTTGGTCATCAGACATTTTTGACTGCTTTTTCACAGGGGATATAATGACCCCCTTTGGTCCACCGACCGTCTATACAGGCTCCGGGGGACCGTGTGGAGCCCTATCCTACGTGTTTCTGGTAGCCAGCGAGCGTAAGGCCAGGAGCTCTCTGGAGAGCGCAGACAGATAGGCATGGTTGAGGACCGTGTTTTTCTTAGCAAAGTGTTTGAGAGCTATTGGCAGGGGAACACAAAGCAGAGTGGAAGTGTGTGCTGGCATCCAAGCAGCGCACACCACGTCCCGCTCTTATCTGATAGGCGAACCTTCAGTAGCTTTTATAAACAAGCCGCCACCACCACCGCCACCCCCTTTTTTTAAAATTCAGAGCAGCCAGCCCCCAAAATTAAGGCCTTCTGTTGGGTGAGGCGGGGAAAACTGGAGTGAAAATAGCAACTCTAGGGAAAGGCAGCGGCTGGGCATTCAAAGTTGCAGCTTCTGACTTCTGCAGTAGGGCTGCTGCCAGAAAGCAGGACGAGTTCATGCCCAGATTCTGGTTTCAGCACCTCCCTGGGTTCCTATATAAAACAACCCTTCATAGAGAGCCATGAGGACTGAAGTCTGTTCGGAAGAGAAAGGCTGTAACTCGGTGATAGTGCCTTCTGAAAAGCCCCAGGCTCCTTCCATGGCATCTTCAGGGAAAAAAAGTCCCTGGACTCTCCAATGCCCAGGAAAGATCTGTGTTCAAAACCCAGGAGAACAAGTGGCAGTGAGTATAAATCAGAAAAGGCTAAACAATGGGCAGCAGTCCACATGGAGCTCCCCAGGGGTCTTAGAGGCAGCCTTGTCCTAGATCAAATGAAGCCTGAACTCTCTCTGGAGGCAAAAATGCGTAAACTGAGGCTGTCGGACTTTGGACACATCATGAGAAGGCAGGATTCTCTGGACAAGACAATAATGCTTGGAAAGGCTGAAGGCAGCAGGGAAAGAGGAAGAACAAATACGAGATGGGCCGACTGCCTAAAGGAAGTCATGAGCTTGAGATTACAACAGCTGACCGGGGCAGTTGAGGACAGGGCATTTTGGAGAGCACTCATCATAGGGTCATCATCAGAAGTTACTTGTTGACTTGACGACATGCAACAACAACAGCAACAGCAGCAATACCAACATTCCTTTAGATTCCTCCTCTCTCCTTCCCTTCCTGGATTTTGGAAAAAAGGTTTGGGCCCATATTGGATAGGGGATCTGGGGAGCTGTAGTCCAAGAAAGTAGCTTCCCTGGGCTCTGTCATTGCCCCATAAAATTGCCCTACTCATCCGGGAAGTGCTCCAAAATAAGGACAGTCACTCTACACTACTTAGAGTTCAGTGCGTACAGTATAATCGCAGGCTACGAAATAGATGGGAAGGGTTAAGATGAAGTCAAACCATTATACTTTATGCTATGTGCAGCTCGGGGTATATTTTTAGCAAACCCCAGCCTATAATTACGCATGCTTGACAGTCATTCCGAAGGCCCATTTCTTGAAGGAAGAGGTTATGATTATATAATGCCAGTTATTTTTGATTGGGTAAAATGCATTTTTAGTGCCTGGCTCCATCTCGCTGCTCAGCTAGAAGGGGAGCCGACTCATTTGAGATTCATTGAGGATAATGTGCTGTGAAATTATTTGATAAGCATTAATTTGGCAAGCCCTTTATCTTATGAAGCTGGGGGAAGCGCTGCGGAAGCGAAGAATTCCAAATTGGCGCATAGGGAAAACAACAAGAGTTTTTTTTTTCCCTGAAAAACTCTCCTGGATGCGAAGCAGATGCAGCCACGATGGTCTGTCAATCAGTGTGTCACTCACTGGTTTATTTAAGTGGCGCTCCCAGTTTGCATGTTGTGGAAAGTGCAGGAAGACAAGTCCCTTACCCTACAGATCCCAGAAAGGGAATGTCCAAACAGAGGTTTGAGCAATTTGGTCCACACTTAAAAGAACTGCTATGTAGCTGAGTAGTTTAGATCAGAACCAGAGGTTGGGAGTTCAACTCCCCCACGGGGCCTCCTTGTCAGGGGCTGGACTTCATGCTACTTAGGGGTTGTTCCAGGTCTGCAGTTCTGAGGTTATTATTATTCTCAGGTTCTTATCTTTAGTGCAATCTATTTTATCTCTCATTTGAGCAATCCTTCCGTTCACACTGATCAACATTTTTTTCTCCCGTAAGAAGGTCCCGGACAGGTCTTTCAGTCACTCCAATCTGTCTACCTTTCGATTAACAAGACTCCCCTCCTTGTCCCCTTCCTTGCCTTTTCCCACAGCCCTCCTTCAGCAGGCCATTCTGATTTTCCTTTTCTGTTGTTGTTAAACAAAGGAAGTGACATAGCGAAACAGCAATGCATGGTACACATAATACCACCAATGTATCTAGAATAGCGCTACATCAATTGGAATGCATATATTAAAAAACTAAAGCAGCAGGGTAGATGAAATAAAAGGAACTTGTTCATCCAACTGAAGATGGAACGGACTCTGATTAACTTTCAGATCCTCACAAAGCTCTGTTAAAAGTGAGATGTTTGAATCCCGACAGGGGCATAATGGTGCAGTTTGGAGATTTTTTTGCGGGGAAGGGTAAAATATATCCTGATCAAGGATCCACTAGAAATCTTCAAGGATCATTGTGTGCACCTCATGCCAGCACAGGCACTGTTGTCTTTCCCACTAAATTGCGTTGTTCAGGCTGTTTTATTATTTTAAAAAGAGGTCGTTGCCAGGTTTGTGTGGCTAGGAAAAGCATGTATCCTAAGTTTGTTGATACAGGCTTCAGTCTTACACAGTACCCATTTACCTGGGAGTCAGGGATGCATGGGAATGCCAATGACAGGATCCGAATGTGGGTTTGAGCACACAAATTAGCTGTACCTGAATTCCCGATGGCCAATGGATGCAAAATGGAAAGGCAACAGGTAGCTGTGTCAATCGTGGGAGCAAAACTAAAAGTTATTCACCTTTTTGCTTTTAGTGGAACTCAGTCCAGATTGAAAGCAAAACAAGGCATGGAGCCAAGCCTTGGCAGTCCCCTCTTCCCTCTGTCCCTCTCTCCCTCCCTCTTTGTGGCTTATTTGTGTAGATTGTGAGCAGGTGAAGGGAAGGTGGGGGAATGGCTGGAAGGCGCAAAAGAGGGGCAGACGTTTGCCACTGACTTTCATTAACACACACGGCTGCTGTAATCCCCTTTCTCTGAAAAAAGGACTGCTCTAAAAAGGGGTGGGTTGGAGGGATCTAAGTCAAAACATGGGTGGATGCTGTAATTTGCTTCAAACCAAACAGCACCAAAAGCAAGATATATACCTGTCTGGATGTGCCCTATGGTGATATTTTCACTTCAACATCCCATTCCGGAGAGTTCAGGGTCAAAAAGTGAGCAGAAAGGGTGGTCCTTGTGATGTCACAGAGATGGGGCAGGCAAGAGTGTGTCTAGAATTCTTGAAGGATCAGCTCATTATAGAAATACGTAGGTGACAGGGAAATAGGCCTATAATCTGGGTAAAATCCGGTGAACGCAGTAGTATAAGACAGAGAAAAGGAAAGACAGTCCAACACACCCAACCGTCAATGTGGTCTTTGCTGCCCTTTTTTAAGGCTGGCATCCTGGGCCACTTTATCCAAACCACACATGGCATGTGGCTAATTTTTCCAGGTGCTCAGACGTCTATAAACAGAAGCTTCTGGGTTGGGTGTCGGAAGTTCACTCAGGTAGAGCATTTGAAGAGAATAGGAGACATTTTCTGTGAATTGGGGAGTAGCTGCTTATGCACTAGAATCCAAATTCGTTTCTGAAAAGGTTAAGAAGTGTTCCGCCAGAGCATCTTTAAAGAGAAGATGACCCCCCCCCCCGATTCTGTTCTGTAGCAAGTACATAGCTGTGTCTCACCAGCCGAGTCAAGTTTTTCATTATGTGACAATATTGACTGAAGAAAACAGCAAACAGCTCCAGTGAAAATCAATGAGCATTCTGCGAAGCCTTTGCAAAATAAAATACCAACCAGCTGTTAGATCTAAAAGTAAAATAATCAATTCCATTAAACCCAAGTGTGTTAAGACGGCAGAATTTCAGCTGCTGGGGAGTCACGGCAAACAGAGCTCCTGATGTGGAACAAGAACGCAACATTTCAACTTAAAGAACATGGGCTGAAATCCAGTGGTGTATCATAACTGGAGTAGGCCCATTGAATCAATGGAACTTGTATAGGTGTTGATTCACCAAATCTCCACTGATTTAATGGGCTTACTCTAGTTGTGGCTTACTGTCAGATTTCGTCTATTGTGGAATAGTACCAAAGTATGGGGCATCTTGTGTTGTCTTCTCTAAGGGTTCAGATGCCAGGTTTGTGTCAAGAGTACCAGCTAGCTCACCCCTTAAATTTAGGCACTGACTCACCCTTGTAACATAGCACCAACATTTTGTTTTATTTTGTCATTTAGGTGTCTCCCCTTCCTTTCTGCACTAATATGTCAGGTGAGAGGCATGATTTGAATCCATTTGCTAACCTCAGCTAGAGTAGACTCATTAAATCATTGCAATTTAAATACATGTTGACTCATCATAGCACAACAGATTCAATGAAACAGCTCTAGCTGTGATTAGCAATTGGATTTCGATTTATAAATTTATATATAATATATTATATAAACATATATAAACAAATATGTTTGCTTTTTGACAAGAATGCACCAAAATCCACTTCATAAACAGGGAAGGAATATTAAACTATTTGAATGTGGGACAAAATAAAACTGATATACAGCAGCCCCCCATATCTATGGGTGGTATGTTCCAAGACTGGCTGTGGATGCCTGAAACTGTGGATAGTAGCAAACACCATATATGACATACAAGGAGGTGGGACAAAGGCCACATGTTCCACGCTCTTGGATGATTTTGGGCCATAGTAAACCATGGATAACTGAAACTGCAGATACTGAATCCATGGATACAGGGTCGCTCCTGCATTCACCCATGCTTACAGAAATGTGTCTATGCACCTTTGCCTTGGGTTCAATTTCTGGATCTCATTCTGGAGTCACAACTCCTGAGGAAGTCTACCTTGGGAGGTGATGGAATCTCCTTCATTGGAGGTGGTTGAACAGAAGGCCAGATGGACACCTGTCCGGGATGGCGTGGCTGTCGCTTCCCTGATTTGACAAGAGGTTGGCCTTCATGGAGAGGAGGTTGGGGGTTTCTTCCAGCTCTCCATTTCTATGATTCTTTGATTCTGTGACAAACAAAGAAAGGTAATTGGGAGGTGTGGCGGAGGAGTTGAATGAAAGAAAAATACAACTGGTTCATCTCCTGCTGCGATCCAGAAGATGATTTTATAGCTCAGATGATGACCTGAAGAAATGAAAGATGACTCATACCCAATTAAGAACCCATACTTCTCAAAGGCTTTCATCTGTCCAGCAGAAAGACTGTGAAGCTGCAGATCATCATATTCTTTTCAGTCCTACAGCCATTGATAGATTATCATGTCAGCTTCATCCTCCAAAAATTATGGGAACCAAATGTGAATCATGATCGGGACCTAACTGCATCACTCTGGCCCGACGGTTAGTTTAAGAGTTATCGACACGTCACTCATACGCTGTCTAACCTGAGGGATGTACATCGGCTTCATGTCTGGATACATTAAGCAGGTGGTGGGTTGAAAGAAAGATGGCTGAACTTCGATAATTCTAAAGTTTAATTTTTTAATGGAAGGAAGGATGGATGGATGGATGGATGGATGGATGGATGGATGGATGGATGGATGGATGGATGGATGGATAGATGGAGGGAGGGAGGGAGGGAGGGACAGACGGACGGACAGACGGACGGACGGATGGATGGATGGATGGATGAACAAATTAATGAATTAACAAATTAATGAATTAATGAATTAACAAAACTTGTTGCAGTAATGAACAAGGTACCTTCTCAGATGAGGAGGCAGGCCAGGGAAGCCTGGGGCACTGCTTCTGAGTGGGTGATCACCTAAGGAGGCAGGAGAGAGAAGTGCACCTACAGAATACTTGTGTTGGCACCACACCAAACTGCGATTCATGCCTATGTCTACACACAATTACTAATAATATACTTTTTCTGCTGAAGGTTTCCTTGCATATTTCTACAATCCACTAGCTGATTTCTCCTCTACTAGAAGATGCTGCTCATGAAGAAGAGACGTGTGTTCAAGGAGAACATGGACAGAAGGTCGTTTCCCATGTCAAAAGTGTGATCCGATACCGAAGCAACTGATTCTGCCCACGACTCATCAAAAGAATAGAGGATCTTCACAGGTTTTGAATGAAATCAGTATGTGCCGCAGAAGGTTGATGTTCTGTTACCACATCAGTTTGCTTTCAATCCGGAGGGTTGCCTGCCCTTATTCCTCAAAATGGATTTAATGGAAATGAAATTTCTTTTTGGAAAGATAGCCTGGCTGCATTTCAGATGAGTTTAACCGGTTGGCTTTTGCGTATTAACTTCACGTTGCCGTTTGAGCCAAAAGCTTTCTTTCCTCCCCAGCTCCCCCCCCCATCTCTTTTTGTCTTTATTATGAAAAGAGAATGCATTTGCTGGGTGTCCGACACCACACAGAAAGCCTCTCCACTTTTATGATCGCTTTGTTTACAAGTGTATTCTGCACAAAGGCCCGGCTTTTAAGTTTATGGCACGGCCAAACAGCTAATCTGTTTTGACATGCTATCTAAAAAGGCACTCTAACAAGTATAGCGACTAACTCATCCATAAGTCATTTCTTTTATACATGTACTGGTGTGTCCAGAAAAAAGAGAGAGAGAGAGAGAGAGTTATATTGGCAGGGAGAGTTTGAATAATAATGGTCATTAATATGGCGAATTGAGGGTTAAGATATTCACCCCACATATCAAATCCCTTTTTCAATGAGAACAGTCCCATCAGCTGTCAGATTCCATTAAATATATCCCCCAGACCTAGTGACCAGCTGACAGTAGAAAAACTGCAGACCATACACCCACTATTAGCATTAGAAAATGTGAAATCAGCTGGAAGGAATGATAGCGGAGCTGAAAACAGAGGGAGGAAAAATAATCAGTAATGCCCCTTGTGTCTTTTGAAACAGAGACCCAAACAGTTAAAATACACTCCCCCAAAATAAAATGCTGGGAAGAAAAACACCCCAGTACAAAGGTTGCTACTGTGTTTTCTTCATGTCCCCTTCCCAAACTCTCTCTCTTACCTTCTGTTAATGTGAGATTTGTATCCATGTTTCACGAGGTTAATGCAATGCATAAACCAAACAGTTTATTAAGCAACATCTGTGCTGTTTTGTATCAGATCGTGCAGCGTTGTGTCGGAGACACTGAAATATAACCCTCGCATCAGGGCTGGGGTTGTTGAAACGCGGGTTTTTGCCAAGGTGGTGATCACATCCAACGTTTTCTTTTCTAGCAGATGCTACCGTTCAAGAAAGCGATGGATTGCTCCATGCAACTGGTAGGCCTTCCCACCTAAGTAGAAAGAAAGAGTCAGAGGTTTTCACGTAATTCCTGTCGCCCTCCGCTAAATACTTATCTTCCTGCAATATGCAGGCACTTATGCAGCAGCTGTTAGAGTTTCATGCAATATTGCCCTGTCATTTCATTTACCACGGTCTTTGCTGTCACAAGCTGTCACCTTTAAAAACAAAACAAAAAAGGGTTTTAATTTTTATATATATATATATATATAAAGAAGGAGCAACAGCTATTTATAATATAGTATAAAGTAGACTTTGATGAGGAGGTAGAATCTCCACCCTGTTACAATTCCACCCTGATCGTGCCTCCATATGGGACTATTTTAAAGAGTTTTAAAAAAAAGGACCAAAACATTATGAGACCCATAATTTTTAATGAAACTTGGCTTTGGTCTTCCAGCAGGTCAGGCAGATAAAAAGTCGGCCGTTCTGCCACAAGTTTTTCTTCCATATGTACTCTTTTATTATTATTTTTTTCCTGGCAAGGATTAAAGAGAACGTAATTCCAATTAAATCAGGGCTTAATGGAGATATGTTTTGTATTATTGACTCGGCAAAGCAATGAAGTGATGGGAAGCATTTTCTTGCTCGACATCTGGGTGTCAGGCTGCACCCCGGACTGGAAGCAGGTCTTGTGAAACACATCTCTTAAGCTCCTCGGAAAAGATTCAGCATGCGAAGCATTTCGATGCGCAGAACGAGCGTCAATTGTCCTAATTTTTTTTTTCAGAAACATGAGCTCACATCTGTGAGTCAGCCTCGATTTTTATTTGTTGGATTGTAGTCCATGGGACCATTTCAGCAACGTGGAGAGGGGGGATTTGCTGCTTGGGTAACAGCCTATCCTCCATATTACTTTACCCAGGCTTCATGCTCTGGAGAGGACACTTCTCGATACAGAGCATGTTACCATAATCTCTCGAAGGATGCCTATGATGATGAGTCAATACTTAAAACTGGCTGGATAGCTCAGTGGTTTAAATCTCTGGCTGCAGAGCCAGAAATTGGGAAATTGGGTGCCTCTGGGGAGAAGAGCCAGCCTGTGTGGCCTTGGGCAAGCTGCACAGTCCCAGAAGAAGGGAATGGTACATCACTTCTGAATCTTCTCTACCTGAAAAAACCTGGAAAAAAGCCACCATAAGTCAGAATTGACTTGGTGGCATATGATGATGAGGATTAAGAATTACAGTATATTTTAAAAAGGATGGTGCAGGGGTACCAAAGGGGAGCTTCTGATCCCTCTAGGGGGTTGCATGCAACCCAAAAGTAGTTGTTCTTCCCTGACACAAAGGAGCAGGTCCAAATGGTTACTGTAGGAACAAATACTGGAATGGGTTCATTGGGACTTAGGTTCTGATCAGACAGCTGGCCATACTGGAAAAAGATCGTTTTGTAGAGAACAATCTCCCTTAATGTGGACCTTCCATGTGCTGGGGAATCACTTCAGCCTGGCCTCAAAAACTAGGAGCCCTACAGCTGGATCAAAAACGTCTGGCTTGGCAGAGATCAGAATCGGGCTGGAACGCCATTCCCCGTACATCGTGTGATCACCAGGAAATAGATCACACCAGAGCATTCCACAAGCCATTCAAAATGCATGACCCCATGGGGTCACACACCCTTTTTCTTGGATCAAGGGAAACAGAGAACCAGTAGGGTGTCGTAGAGTCTTAGACAAAGACTCATAGACCCAGGTTAAAATCCCTGCCTGGCCATGAAAACTCGCAAGAGGTGCCAGTGGTAAACCTTTCCTTGGATGTCTCACACAGCTTGAAAAACCTTCTTTGTTTTAGACAAAGAAGGGCTACAACAGCTAATGATTGAGTCCCACCTCTGACAGATCTTTGGAAATCTCCTGGAAAACATTGTGTGATTGTCCTTTTCGAATTGCTCTGCCCACAAATAGGGTGGAACATGTCAAATGGGGCATGTGAAGCATTTGGTTCACGTTGCAACCAACAACCTCCTTATATTCTGTTTTTCCTTTCTGGCTGTAGGACGAAGGAAAGAAGCATTTGATTCATTGCTTCAGTGTTGGCCGAGTCAACCCCCTTGACCGCCATGAACTCAACGGCTTTACATGCCCATCCTGTTAAACAACAGAACTATACCAAAGGCTGCGAAAGATACAATTTGTGACATGGCTTGTGTCAAGATGAAAAGCAAGAATGAAACCTGTCTGTGAATGACTTTTTTGAGCCACTGACTTGCATTAAACTCCATGCTCTTGAATTTTGAAGTTAAGCTCTGCAACGTAATAATTATATCTCTTCTGTCTATTTTGTGATATGCAAATGGTAAATCATGGTTTGGAAGACATGCGCTCAATCAAGGAACAAAAAGACTCGTAATTATGTTGTTTATCATAAATTCTGTAAGAAACAAAGACTTTTAAGATAGAAAACTTGGGGTGTGGAAGGAAGGAAGGAAGGAAGGAAGGAAGGAAGGAAGGAAGGAAGGAAGGAAGGAAAGAAGGAAAGAAGGAAAGAAGGAAAGAAGGAGAGTTTGTGTAATATATCAATTGACGGTGTAGAATTAAAGATCTTGATTCAAATCACCACTTCATCATAAAACCCATTGGACAAGCTTGGTCCTGTCACACACTCAGAAGGTAAGGCCTAGTACTGAGAAGAAAGGAAATCCTTGAAGTCATGGGAGGTAAGAAACTGAAGAAAAAAGCAGAAATGCAACAAGTAACTAAATAACCATCCAAGCAAAGAATTGTTAGGTTGCTGTTCTAGATAGGCAATGAATCTCATTGAAGTCAGTGGGGTTCAGTTCCAAGTAAAAGATGGCTAGGTTCCTGTGTTAGTTGTAGAGCTGATGAGACATGTAGATGTAGAAAATGGAATTTAAACCTGTAGAGTCCTCAAGGAAATTGCCACAACTCCTAAAGAGGTTCACAAAGAAGAGCTAACTTTATAAGGTTAAAAATATTCACCCTTTAATTCTTTGTACACCATCAAAAACATTACATCTTTTTTAAAAAACTGGATTCAAGCTTGGTGGGTTTATATCAAATTTCAGTTTTTGAAATGTCTAAAGATTAAAGTCATGTGTCAACAACCATGACCACTGACGTTAAAATGGAAATTGTCTTTCTACCTATCTTTCTTGATCAATTAAGGAAGGAAGGAAGGAAGGAAGGAAGGAACACATATATCTTGAGTATCTTGCATTAAGGCTGCTTGTGTTTTGTGCAAAACATAAAGTTGTTGGGTTTTTCCCCCTCAAAATACAAGTTTCTTGTTTAAAAATATTCAACAGGTTTTTCACAAAGTATCTCAAAAGGCAAATAAGGCTGGTCACGGAGAAGGCATTTGAATGTTTTTGTTATCATATATGAGAATGAAGCGAGTCAAGGTTTAGAATCTATAAACCTCATACAATCACACCCCAAATTGATTCTCTAAATCCCAGTCCCCAGCTTGGGGCTTCTGACTAACATTGGAACTTATGGTTTTAAGATCTAGAATGGACCATTTTTAGACTTTTCAGAATCTCTGTGAGTCTCAAATTAAACCTGACGAACAGCTCAAGAGAACACAAACCTTATGCCTGTGTTGTTGTTATGCACTAGAGATGGGGATATTCGTATACGGGTGGGTGATATTCATATCACAGGTGGAGATAACAAGGGTCCAGCCCCCTGGACACAGATGGTCAACTCACAATTGCACTGCTGTTGCTACCACCATTGTTGTTGTTTAGTCATTAAGTCATGTCCGACACTTCGTGACCCCATGGACCAGAGCACGCCAGGCCATCCTGTCTTCCACTGCCTCCCGGAGTTGGGTCAAAGTCATGTTGGTGGCTTCGATGACCCTGTCCAACCATCTCGTCCTCTGTCTCTCCCCTTCTCCTCTTGCCTTCACACTTTCCCAACATCAGGGTCTTTTCCAGGGAGTCTTCTCTTCTCATGAGATGGCCAAAGGATTGGAGCCTCAGCTTCAAGATCTGCCTCTCCAGTGCGACCACCATAGAACCTTCCAATGGCTCCAGAGATTGCGTTCAGCTCGCCATTTCTGGCAGGAGATGGGCCAACAAGCTTCTCTGCTAGGCTGAAGAGCGGCTCACTGAACGCAATCTCCGGAGCCATTGGAAGGCTCCCTATTGCCCCATGGGGCTGGACCCTCATTATCTCCACATTTGGGGGGATAGTTATATACACATACCCCCATCTCTAATCAGCACTTCTGGCATCTAGGGCCTCTAGAGATTAATGCTGCCTATAGGAGGAATGAAACCAGAGTTGGAAAACGCCTTGACAGAACCACCAGTTTCAATGGTTCAGCAAAGGTATTAAAAGCAACCCTGATTTTTGTTCTTCCTGTATAAGAACTGGTTACAAATTCCGTCAAGCAGGGTCTGATAAACTGCAGAAGACCGCAGAGCTGCATATTAAATACAGACAGAGCCAAGATATAAAGTGCCTTGGTTCTGTATTGGAATTTCTGTCCACTGTTGAGATTTATTGGCCGGCGTGTTGCTCTCACCACAGGCGTTCTCACCCTCACGGAGTATACAAATTGATCTTCAACCTCCTTAGCTGAAAAAAGAATACCTCGATGGAAAGAAAGGACTGCATTTCTTTGCTTCTATCAATTTTGCTTTCTCCGCTCACTAAGGCTAACAAAAGGAAGCACACAATTTTGACTGGTCCGAGATGGCCGAAGGCCAGCTGAGATTGTACTCTAAGCCAGCAGATGCGGTGTGGAATCCAACCACTTCTCAACCTTTTAGGTCAGTGGTTCACAACCTTGTCCCCCCAGAAACTCCCAGAAATCCTGGCCAGCGCAGCTAGGGGTGAAAGCTTCTGAGTGTGATCACAACGGGAAAGAGATCACACTCTGGAACACGTGTGGAGTCATTCTGTGCAGCCTTTGGACGTTCAGGGAATGGGGCTCCAGACTTACCTTGATCCCTTTTACTTTTCAGGGGCTGGCCCAGAGTGAAACCCAAGCAGATGGAAGATCTTTGAGGGAGATCACTCCTATGAAAGCGACCCTTTTGAGGCGCAATCCGGCGTAAGCCCTAGCAGCTGGCGGACTGTACCCAAAGTCGCACTCTTTCCTTTCCTTTCATAGCCTCTTGGAGTGTGAAGTTCTAGAAGAGTTGGCGTTGTCAGTCTCATGTGTGCACCAAGACAGCTGCCGAGCTGCTTCAAACCTTCATCAACCACAAAAACATGGTAGGGATTCCAAAACGTAGGAAGGAAACACAGGCGGACCGAGACAACGCAGGAGCTGGCTGACTCTTGAGCAGAGCAAGGCCAAAAGATGATGCTTTTCTCTTTCTATGAAAAGAACCATCCAGCAGGAGCAGAGGGGGGGGTTCCCCAGACATCTGGCTATGGGCTGAAAAGTAACAGCTTTTAGAGAGCTTCAGTGCGGCGACATACAGCTGTGCGCAGCGTTGGTCAGCGCTCAAGTATCCACAATGCATGCCAAATGTTAGAGAAAGAGGAACGTTGCCTTTATGGAATCTATTAAGGGAGCAAATCCAGGGAGATGTTCAATGAAACTTGAATGCGTTTTGGACGGTGGCCGGTAATGGGCTTTCATGGCTGTGAAGAGGGAGCGCATGCCCTGTTTCTCCCGGGAGTGTAACATAGACAGGATCTCACCCCCAGTGTGAAATACTGTCCCGCCAATATCTAAGCCTGAATGACTTTTAGGAAATTGTCCAGTTAAAAGGGCAATCCCCTGCATATATATTTGTTCACCCCAAACTCCCAGAAGTCTACATTCAATTGTTGGTCTGCACTCAAGTGGATCCATTGACTCAAGCTCTAAATCAGTGCTTCCAAGCCTTGAGTCCCCACATGTTCTTGGACTACGGCTCCCAGAAATCCTGGCCAGCATAGTTAGTGGTGAAGGCTTCTGGGTGTTTTAGGCCAGGGACATCTGGAGACTCAAGGTTGGGTACCACTGCTCTAAATTGGCCCATCAACTCTAATTCTCATTGGTTGAGGCCCTGCTGCTTAGCATAGTAAGTTGCAACTGGAGTAGCCCACTGAATCAGTAGAATGTATGGAGGAGCTGACTCCTCAAACCCCTACTGATTCAATAGGCCTGTTCCAGTTGTGACTTATTACAGTAAGCTAGAGGATTTCAGCCATTGATTCGGTGTGTGATCAGATGAGCGTACAATTCTCATTTCAGACCTCTTTTGCAACAGTGAGCTATTTTTCAGCAGTCAGATGACTTCCATGAGATCGTGAATCAACCTGACCTTGTTTCATTCCCAAGCCGAACTTTTTCAGTCTAGTGTCAAGGCTACCCTTCTTTTTCAACTGGGCTGGAGCAATACTGTTATATATGGAAGGGTTGCTTTAAGAGAGATTAGACCCATCAAAGTGGCTCTTACTGATGTGAGCCAATGGAATCCTTGATTGCTCTTAATGGGTCTACTCTGGTTGAGAACAGCAGTCAGCTTAGGGCCACTGACTTCAACATTAAAGGACCAATTCTTTGTTTCTGCCTTCTGGAGGAGTCCATGTAGAGTTCTTTTTGTGATGCTATGAGGCAGGTGGATGTGGATCCGTATGTAGTTCCTCTTCCTGTTGTGAAGAGTGGAGCACAGCTTGCCTGTTGTCCTTCTGGCTGTTGTCTCAAATTCTTTTGGGTTTTCAACAGGATTTCTTCCAAACATGTATTGATTGCAGCCTACAACTTTGAACTGGCTTGCAATTTCATTCATTCATTCATTCATTCATTCATTCATTCATTCATTCATTCATTCATTCATTCATTCATTCATTCATTCATTCATTCAATTTAATGGCCTTACCACTACCTCCAGGCCATTTCCAACAGTGAAATAAACATCAAGAACATAACCACACCATACCCAACTCACAGATACAGAAAACTAAAAAATATAAAAAGAATTACACAGATGGTAGCAGCAAGCAGAATACAAACATTTTTAATTTAAGACACGATATATAAAGAACCAGGGAAGGGAAAAGGTGGGGGGAGGAACTTACTCATTTAGAAATACCATTATTAGTTTTTCACAAATAATTGAAGGATAGGAAGTATTAAGATGGAATTCTTGGACAGCAAAAGATCAGACTTTCATTGTTGCTATTGCTTGAGAATGGGAAAAAAATTGCATTTTTTTGCCTCTCTTTCTTTCTTTCTTCCACCCTGTCCCATTTTTCCTTCTTAGCCCAAACAACCATGGTATTTTTCTGGAATGCAATGTCTGATGTGACCTTTTCACTTTTTTTAAAAAAAGCCAACTGTCATTGAATTAATTCATGCAAAACCTAGTGGCAGGATAGGATGCCGAGCCGATTGAGAAAAAAAGAAGAAAATAATGCATTGATTATTTTCACGAAGATACCCCTTCCAGGCAGCTGTGGAAGTTCTTCCTCTTAGCAGAGCTTGGAGATGGGCATTTTGGGGCACACCCTGCTCTCCTTCCCAAACCCAGAATCCCTGTGGCCGTGCTGCTTGGGGATTCTGGGATTTGTAATCCAAAAAGTCACATCTCCATGGTCTGCATTTCAGGTGAAGCAAAAGGTGGCAGGTGGAAAGATATGGCTTGCCTCTGGGGGCCCCATGTCAACATTAGCACAACATCACTAGCAAACTAATGTGCTACCCCCAAACATGATATATTTCACTTTTGTACTGCTGACTTCAGCTTACTAATTGCCTGAAAGCGTTTCCTTTGTTCGGCTTTTAACTGTGATCATCACACTTTTTGTTGTCCTGACAGCAGAAATATTCAGTAACAGACGACCTAAATACATCATAAGCATCAGGGTACTGATCTTTCGGAATGAAAGGAGAGCTTTGGGCATTTCAGGAAACATACGCATGGAGTCATTGTCAGGAATGAGGGGCATTCAATCCGAACCACCACCACCACCACCACCCCTTCGAAAGATAGGCGGAAAAGCATTTTTCTGACAAATGCTGACTGTGCACGGGTGGCAGAGGCTATAATATAAAAGATTTTATTTGATTCTCTTTTGCGGCCGACGGTTGGGTTTTCAAAGCTAAGCCGATAGAATGGGTACGTGTCGCGCCAGCTACGTATCACAAACAGGAATAATCATTGCCTACTTATCTAGTCATGTTTCCAATCAAAAATAAAACAATCATCTGCCGTTGAGTCAATTTGGACTTACAGCTACGTATCACAAACAAGAATAATCATTGCCTACATATCTAGTCATGTTTCCGATCAAAAATAAAACAATCATCTGCCATTGACTCAATCTGGACTTACAGCAGGAGCTCTAGATAGAAAACCCTCAGAAGTGTTTTGCCATTCTCTTCTTTCGGGGGCACCTTGAGATCATGCAGCTTGTCCAAGGCTGACTCTTTTGGCATGCACAGTGGGGAATCAAACTCCCAATCTCTGGGTCTGCAGGCAGAGACCTAAACCACAGAACTATCCCACTAGCTCTATAAAAATCATGTCCCATCAGATCAATTCTGACTTATGGGGACCCTTTTCACGCTTTTCCAGGTAGAGAATCCCCATAAGTGGTTTGCCATTCCCTTCCTCTAGGGGGCACCCTGGGACTGTACAGGTGGCCCAAGGCCATCCAGGCTGGCTCTACTCCCAGGAGGCACAGTGGGGAATCAAACCCCCAACCACTGGCTCCACAACCGCAGACCTAAACCCGTGAGTGGATCTAGCAGCTAGTTATATTTCTAGTTGTACAAAATCCGGGTCTGTGAATTGTACACAAATGACTAAGTCATTGAACACTCCATAGCTGTATTTAGCGCCTCAGCTAGAGACAAAGACAGCCAGCCCAATGGCTGAATATTCATCCGGTTGCGCGATTTTAGAAAGTGTGTGTTCATGTAACGCTCCAATCCATCTGTCTACCCAAAAGGTTTCCGAATCTTGCAAAGCAAATTGAGATCTTTCATTTCCAAAGCTCACGGATTCTTGTAATGAGCCCGGCCTTCTTTACAGTCTCTTTTAATAAACTTCGGCTCACTAAATAGAGAGAGGCTATAAAGCGTTGCCTGCTTCAGCCGTAATCTGTTTCGCGGCCTCGCTCGACAAAAGTGGAAATGCTTGCATGTTTCCGATTATGATCCATTTAGAAGAGGAAGGGAGGGAGCGTGATGGAGGAGGCTCTGGCGTTATGAGGCCTGACATTGTTAAGCCTTCGGAGGAGACATACTTCAAAGTCACCCAGATTGAAACATGCCCCGTGAACTTGGCAAGAAGAGCTGCATCTTAACAATGCCGCTTGGATCTAAAGTTGCCAAAAAGCTCCATTGTGATTCTGCACCATCACTTCCTGATAAAGTTGTAAGTTGTAACTTTGTTCTCTCTAGAAGCCTAGGTGAACACAACCAACCACTGCTTTTTAAAATCCACATAATTAAGTGAACGATGCTGGCCAGGGCTTAATCTGAGTTTGGGTTCGGAGTCTAGTTTTTCCCTTCTGCAACAAGAGTGTTAACTGGGGCTGGTTACAGAGATCTTCGTCCACCTTCATGTTGGACTTTCTGAAAGTTGAGTCCCCAAACAACGTTTTCTCTCATGGCATCTTTTACACATTTCTTCTTCTTCTTCTTCTTCTTCTTCTTCTTCTTCTTCTTCTTCTTCTTCTTCTTCTTCTTCTTCTTCTTCTTCTTCTTCTTCTTCTTCCTCCTCCTCCTCCTCCTCTCTCTCTCTCTCTCTCTCTCTCTCTTATGAACTTTAGGAGCCACGCTGGTAAGGGGGAGAGATGGGACCCTTAGACCCTCTTCCCATTACAGATTGCGTCTTTTCCTTGCTGTCTTTTCCTTGCTGTTACGTTCGGTGTTTCAATGTCATCCATCTCCGTGATTCAGGTTCAAGTCTTCGTTCAGCCATGAACACGCACACGACCCGTGTGTTTTAGGGCCAATCAAGTTGGCAGGAGGAAAACGTCTACTGGCCTCAGGTCATCGTAGGATGGGTGAGACATAAAAGTAGCCAAGGGGCTGAATACAAAATAAAAGGAAGCAGCGTTGAAAAAGTTGAGAGGATTTGGTGCAGAAGTGGTTGTGTTTTTTTTAAGTAGCTCTTCAGCTTGGCTTGTGGAATGGCCCTGCTTCCTGTCTCATTTCCCTCTGGAAATGGCTGCAAGTGCTGGCAGTTGAGAGAGAAACGTGATAGATGGATAGCTGTTGCACTCTAGGTAAGCAAAGTAGATTCACCTGGCATCCATTGTCAAGTCCAACCAGCACTGATATTCCTGCCCTGGGTTCTCAATCCACGGGTAGCTACCCAGTTCATCTGACACTCAAGATCTTCAAAAGAATGTCCTTCCAACGCCTTGTGGTGACTTTAAAAGGCATTGGAAGAACATTCTTTTGAAGATCTTGAGTGTCAGGTGAAGCTGTTTTACACTGAGTCAGACTGTTGGTCCATTCAGCCCAATATGATCTCCACCCAGGATTTTCTCCTTGCCTGGTGGCTACCCTTCCGCAAAGATGAAATCCCAGGAATGGAAGGTAGAAAGGTTGTGTGTGTGTGTGTGTGTGTGTGTGTGTGTGTGTGTGTGTGAACTGCCAGTGAAATATATTGCCCCTCTGCAAAAAACGTATCTCTTCCAATATACACAAAAGACTGACAACCAACCAAGGGGTGTTTTAAAGTGAGTACACTCAAGGTGAGTCTCCAATTTTGCACAGGTTGTGGATCTCAGTTAATGTTATGGGAGCTCTCCAAGGTTCTGACCCCCTATTGCACCTTCAAGATATCTAGTAAAGATCTGACTGAAAACAAGAGCGGACTCATCACCTTTTGAGTCACCAGCCTCTACAAGGTTAGTATTTGGTTCTCTTTCCACATCTTGTGAACCCTGTTGCTCAAAAAAAGCATTCTTATTCTTATTACTCACTCTCTCTCTGTCTCTCTCTCTCTCTCTCTCAATCTGCCTTCCAACCCCATTGTCCTCTTGCCCATCACAACACATTGATTTTGTCTCTTCAAACATTAGTTCTCAGCTTCAGATGCTAAACTTCAATTCCCAGAAGTCTTAGCCAGCATGGCCAATGGTCAAGGAGTGTGGGAGTTGTAGTTCAACAAGTAGACCACTTTGATGCCTTCAGTGTTGAACTCATGGGCTTCCAGGTGGCTAGGAGCACAATACTTATTGAATATTTACTAATTTTATTTAAAGAAATATTGATTGATCTGTTTAGTTGTGGGAGGAGGAATCCCTATATAACCAAAACCATGATGCTCGGACTTGTTCATTTCAAAGGAAATGTGTACTCTCTTTTCCTTATTACCAATTTTTATATATAATCTACATATTTGAGGTTTTGTACCTATGCTTTGGTGGCATGCTGGAGAGACTGGCCATTGGAGGGGTCTTAATGGCCACCACCAGTCATAAGATGACCTTACCCATGGCTTCTTGGGCGTAAGTAATGTTCTGAAATTGCCTGAAGCCGAAACTGCCAATTCCAAACTGATTGTAATAAATTAGGTTCTTCTATAAGAAATAATGTGATCAATTTCTCATTTCGCTGAATAAATAAGCTGGAAGATAGGGAACTGCCTTTGACCCTCGGTTAACCTCTCGCCTCATTATTCATATCAAATCTATGACACGCATGTAGGAAACCTCTGGTTCAATTTTGGCTAATTATTCGTTAGGACTGAGGGCTCTCTGAAGTGTTACTGATTGTACAACTCCCCGGGGACTGCATGTCATCCTGAAAACAGTCCCAAGAAGTCTCGGCAGTCTGTGAGGTTTTGACACAAAAGATGTGGATAGACAATGCCCCCCGAAACAAAACACTTGGTGGGGAACAGCTGGAGGTCTTCTCTCTTTATTTGTCAAGAGTAGCTCTGGGTTGCTACCAGCCCTTGCTCAAGGCTTTGAGGGATCCTGAGGCAAAATGTCCTTATTTATTTCTTATCCATTATTTGCTTCATTCACATCCTACCTTTACTTCAGTGAGTTTAAGATTGTGTGCAAGGCTGTCTCCCTACCAACAACCCAACAAGGTGAGTTAAACTCACATGTATTCCAGGCCATGTGGAGGATTTATCTTAATCTTAGAACTGCAGAGCTGGATGGGATCCTATAGATCATCAAGTCCAGCCCTGGTGAAGGATGCCCAGTAGGGAATCAAACTCCCAACATTTGACTCTGCAGCCAGAGATCTAAACTACGGAGCTATCCAGCAGTTGCTTCAGCCCAGATTTCCTGAATCTTGGTCTAATCTTCTATTCACCATGACTGCCTTTCTGGGAAGAACAAGCCTCTGTTCATTGATGTTTTTCCCACCTTCTGCAAAATGAGTTAAGCCACAGGCGCAACATCTTCATTTACCTTTCATCCCACAAACTCCTTGATCAGCAGCACATCAGTAGGATGGCTTCAAATATGTGAAGCCTAGATTCTCTTAATCTGTCACAGACCATCCTAGCATCTACACCAGGCCTTCTCAACCTTTTTCAAGGCCATGGCCATAAATCTGAAATATAGGATGACTTGTATAATATAGGATTGTATTAGTCGCATATCGAACCTTATAAAGTTGTGCGTGAAGAACGGCTCCCAGTGTGTGGCCCCCTTCAAATATGCCAGAGCCCCCCCCCCAGGGACCATATGGCCCCTGTTGAGAATGGCTGCCTTATACAACATTGCTGTGAGTCAGGGTTTACACATCTGTCTTGCAATCAGAAAACCATGGGTTCGATCCCCAGCATCAGCAAATAGAGCTGAAAAAGAAGCCTGCCTGAAATTCCAGAACGTTGCTCCCATGGTAGACCATCTGCTCCCAATGTCGTCACCTCTAGATGGTTAGTGACGCCATGGTCACTAACCATTGACTGTGTTCACTGGGGCTGATGAGAGTTATGGTCTGAAACCTCTGGGAGAGGCAAATCTGGCAGAAGCTGGTGTAAACAATAATGCTATCAGTAGGTTGATTTGCCATGAGATAGTTCTCTAAATTTCCCTCCTCGGGTGTCCCTCTGAATTTCTGTACACATTGACTGGCACACCTGCGAAGCAAACCAAGGAGTTCAACAGTCCTTGATCTAAAGCTTCTGGTCCTCATTGCTTATGGACTGAATCCAATCTCTGCTGGAGATGTTAAACAGCGGATGCCAGCCTGCATAGCCAATGCTGAAGAATGATTCGTTTCAATGGAAGGAAGCATCAAACAGAACCCTTGCAGGCTGCTTCGTACAGAGTTCCATCTCTCTACATTCTGGCGCTCCCCAGGCTAAGGAGCACACTTCCTTGATTGGCTGCCCCACTTCCCACGCTCCCTGTGTGCCTTGACCCTGTCAGCCATTTCCTCCTCTGTCCCAAGAAACAGAGCAGACCTCCAAAGTATTGCCCTCCTGCACCCCAGCTTCCCTTCACTGGACTCTCTTGGGTGAAACATGGGCTTCGCAGCAAGAACATGATTTCTGATTTCACACAACCGACAATGGTGATGGTCTTCGCATGGCTGGAACCTGCTGTGCAAGATGGCCTTGCATTTAAGGAAAGGAGAGCTGCTCAACTTGACCTGAGCTGATCATGGCTGTCTGGTCCTCAGAGGGACACTGCCAGAGGCTTGCCCAGCTTATGGGCCTCTGCCCATTTACTACCTGAACAGGTCAAACAGAGTGATTTGAAAGGACAGATCCAACTTCATCTACATTTCCAAAAGACACAAAGAGAGGAAGAAAAAGAAAGGAATAGTCAAAGGAGGGGAAAATTGGTGTGAATCAAAATTGCCTTTGATTCTGACCAATAGGTATGAGCCATACAGATTTCTCTTTTGGACTCCAGCTCCCAGAATCCTCCATTCCGGGAGGGCCACCAGACAGACTCACACTGACAGGCACCTAAATTTCACTCACCTGGAGAAAGGCCTAGCTGGAAGGCTTCACAGCCTTGCTCAGGCCTTGCTTTCGCCTAGCTACCTGTTAAAAAAAACGCTGCACAATGTTAGTTGGAGGTCTCCCAGCTAGCATTGGGACAGTTTCCTCTTTAACAGGAAGTTAGGCCCAAGCTAGGCCCTTCTCTAGGTAAGTGAAATTTAGGTGTTTCTAAGGGTGAGTCTGTCAGGTGGAATTTCCGGAATGAAGAAATTTCAGAGAATTGGAGTTCAAAAAAAATCTGAATAGCACATCCCCATGTCCACCATTACACGTGTCCTCCCTAATTTGAGGAAAGGACAAGATAGAACATCTGTTTTGCATGCGGAAGGTTCAAAGTTCAATCCCCCTGTTGGATTAGGACAAATCTGTGCCTGAAATCCTGGAGAGAGGTTGCTGCAAGTCAAGGGTGACAGTACTAGACAAGATGGCCCACAGACCTCACTAAGTATAAAGAAGCTTCCCACGTCCCAACTCATTCTTCCTCTGGGTAAATGGCCTGCCACTCATGCTTTAAAATGGCATTTTTCAAACAGCATTTCCTGGCTGATGTGCTGCTTTTGGGGTTCATGATCACTGATTATCTGGGTGTCATTTTCTTCAGAGAACAACATTTGCATTGGCACAAATCTATATGGGGATACCCAGTGTAGTGTAGAGGATAGAGTGATGGACTAGAATCTGGGAGGCCTGGGTTCAAGTCCCTACTCAGCCATGGATGCTCTCTGGGTATGTGGCACTGGTAAAACCATTCCTTAAATATCTCACTTACCTTGAAAGCCCTATTAGGGCCACTCTATGTCAATTCCAACTTGACAGAACATAGCGACAAATCCACATTAGCAATGACTAGTCCCAACTAGAGGTATTCCATTGACTCAATGGGATTTACATAAGTGTTGACCTACCATACTGTAACATCCAATGGTTTTACTCAGCAAGCAATTGGAGTCAGGCCTAAAGATTGATCCCACCCTTCTTGCAGTGCATGCCCCTTCTCGCAGTGCATGCCCCTTCTCTTTCCTATGCCCAATCCTGTCCAAACAACAGCCTTTCAAAGCAGGTTAAATTGGGTGACCGAAGCTGGGCCAAGATCAGCCCAAACATCATGGCTGGAAAAGGATTTGTACACCAGGATCCTCAGTCTAATTTGATACTCTAATCACTTCACCACACGGCCTCTAATTACTACGGTGTCTATACTCATTAATGAACTTCCATTCAATAGAATCAGTTTGAAGAAAGCTCCATCCACAGGGAATATCAGCTGATGGACAGGAAACTTCCCCATGACTGGGTTGTTTCTTTGGGGGAAAAACCTTCTGGCTCCTCGTATTATCAATTTCTGATAAGAACCCTTGCAGACCGATTGACTCGCCAACAGAAATATTGGAGGAAAAGCATAACCTCTGACATTTCCTTCGACCGAACACAAATACAATGGAGGAGTCATATTTTCCCCCTTGTGTCATGAGGAATGGCTGCAGTGTTCCCCTGCATTGTCCGCTGAAGCTAGTATGAAACAGGAAGCTACATAGGAGTTATGGCCAGATAGCAATACATGGGAAAAGCTATCCTTTGCCTCTGGCAGACAATAATCCCCAACATGTCAAAAACTGGACTGGAAACCAGTTTCTAGAAGCAACTGCTACCGGTTGTGATGCTGGAGGTCTTCTACTACTGTGAATTCAAAATGAGGTACAACATGAATGTGTAAAACAGGTTTCATGCTCCTCTCAGTGCTGGTACACTGGCTTAAAAGACAAATAACAAAATGTGGATTAATATTCAGACCAGTATCCTATTTAATATTTGTGCAGTGGTGGGGCTCCAACTGTAGAAGGCACTGCCATGATCCAATGAGGTGTAAGTCATGAATGCCACTTCCGGACCCCTATATATCAACCAGGAGGAGGGCTTTAGTATTTTGACATAAGTATTCTTAGGAGTGTATGTTTAAAGCGGAAAATGAGTTTGAAGTATGACTGTAAAACGAATGTCCAGCAGCATGAAGAAGTGCCAAGACTATACTACAATTTCTTCTCCCACTCGTCCATCCCTGAAAGAAGGCTGAATAAGTATCTGTGTATGTGTGTCTTGACGGGGAGGAACAAACAGCACAACTGGGCAACGCGATGTGCGTCTGCTTGATCAGAGAGCAAAAGGCACAGGAAAAAGCACCAGGAGCCATTGATCGCCAAGTGAAAGACTTCACTCAGAAAACAGCCGTCTAGACATGAAGCCATCCACCGGCTGGAGTTAAAGTTGAGATATCAGCCTACAAAGATATCTTTAAAAAAAAAAAACAGGCTGGAAGGAGCATTCAAAAGAGAACTGAAGGAAACTCTCAAAGTTGGATGTTGGCTTCCAAGCATGAGCTGGGAAGCATTTATAGCCAGGCGTAAATCGTATTTGAGCCAAAAAGATCTATTGGTCGGATAGTGCTTTAATCAATATGGGTCTATTCTAATGCATCCCAGTGAGATTATCCATGGGATCAGTATCCACTGACTCAGTATTCACAGTCTGAAGACATTAAAAGAAAAATCCTAGAAAATATATTTCCAAGGATGAATTAACAAGAACGGGCCACTAAAAGGAGGAAGAGATCATATTATGTTTAGTACTGAAATAGCGTTTGCTGTGATCCACATTTTTCAGCATATGTGGCGTGGCTTGGAACAGATCCCCTGTGGATACGGGGGTGTGTGTGTGCTTAGCACTTAGCACTTACTGCGGTGGTTAGCACTCTGCACCATACTTCCAAGCCCACCCTGGATCCCCCTTTCCATATGCAGTACACGGAGACCATCATCAGAGCCCAGGAGGATTCCAGCGTATTCTTCCAATGGCCGTGATGACTGGGGTGTTCTACAGGTTGCCGTTTCCCCCAAAGTACCTTCCTTACATGTGGTCATTGTAGGGGTGGGGACTTCAGTTGTGAGACTCACTGTCAAGTCAGCATTACCATATTTTTCTGTGTATAAGACTATACTTTTGTCTAAAATCTTTAGACTAAAAATTGGGGGTCGTCTTATACACATAAGTAAGCTGAGGAGAGAACAAAAACAAGTGGAGGGGAAAGCAGGGATCAAAGCGATCCTGCAGCACTTTGATCCCTTTCCCCTACACTTGCTAAGCCCCACTTAGATTTCTTAATTTTGGATTAGAAAAGTGGGGGACATCTTATACATGGGGGTGTCTTATACATGGAAAAATACGGTAAACTGCACAGGTGACTCGACTCAGCCTGGACTAGCAACTTGGAACCCACCCATCCCTCCCTTTTTTCTAGGGGAAGAAAGCTTGTTTTTAATAGAGACTCAGACTTAAGATTCGTGACTTGGTATCAAAGACTTGAATCGAGACTCGGACTCAAACTTGGGACTTGTACTTGAGAACATCCCTGGGTCATGGCTCACAGAACTTAGCTACGGGACAAGAGTGTCACAAAAGACATCCATAATATTCATTCATGAAAGGGGCCGGTACTGTTTTCTCTGACGCATTCACTTGGTGCCTGATAAATTGTAATCTCCCAGCAGCCGCGGCGGTGAGGATATTGTTAGAGGCAAACACTGAGCCATCTCTTAAACATGCCAGTTTCCTCAATGGTTGCTTGATATAGCCAGAAAATAAATGCAACCTAAATAATGTTTAATCGACAGAACAGATTGTTTATTCTCAAATAATAGCACTAAATTGCAGTGCTTAAAAAGTAGTTAGTTGCTCTCAGCCCATTACTGCAGCTGGAGTCTTTCTCCTTCCTCAAGACTAGGCAGATGTAAAAAAAAAGAGAAACCATCGCCTGGTAGCCTGAAACTACTTGGGTTTTAATATCATATGTTCTCCCTCTCCAGATGTTTTCTTGCGTGATATCGCTTCTACAGCTGTCAGTCTCCTCCAGGCGTTTTGGTGAAAATTGTGCTCATCGCTGAATCCATATAGGGGGCAAGGTTCCTGGCATCCACTAGGCAGAGTTTCCCAACCTTGGGTCCCTAAATGTTCTTGGACTGCTACTGCCAGATATCCTGGCCAGCACAGCTAGTCGTGAAAGATGACCTTGTCCTGGTATAGATGATTTTTCTGAAGAGCTCCCCCAAAATGCCTTGCTTTGAGAAGTCTGCAGAGCCCAGTGGCTAGAGAAGAGCAGGGACCTTGGACAACCGTCCTCTTGGTTGCTTCCCACAGAAATGTCTCCAGGGAGGTCAGGGGAGGGGACAACGGCAACAATAATGGAAGAAGAAGCATTGATGAAGTTGCTTTTCGACTGTTCCTTCTTAGGTTGAAACAAGGAAGAAGCTGAGGTGGAGGGTCACAGAGTGGGAGGAAATCATGAGAAGATAGAGGTGCCAGGGAGAAAGTACACAGTCATAACAGGAGAAATGGAAAAACAATGGAGTGGGAGTTTTCATGACTTAGGCATCAGAAGAGAAACAGCACTGCTCATGAGGAGCAGAAATTGGTACCCCCAAATGGTAGCATATTTGGGAGGGGGCCAATGTTTTCGAAATGGTTGCCATCAAGTCAACACTGGCTTGTGGTAACCCTAAAAGGGATTTCGAGGTGACTAAAAGTGTGTTGAGGCAAGGAGGTCGCTCACATTTGGGATCCCTTGTGGCGAGGACCGAAGCAAGCCGTTTCCGAAGCGCACTACGTAAATTTGATTGCGAACCAGCCCGACTCTGATCTGTGCCCAAGGTGGACCTTTCTGGTTCAGCAGCAGGACTGGAATGATTCTTTCATGAATGGAAGGGCTGCTTTCAGGTTTGCTCTAAGCAAATCAACCTTGTCCAGTGTGGCCAGACCCAATGTTTTCCACCTTAGGGTGGCAAAGCTGGAAGGGACCCTATGGATCATCAAGTCCAACCCCTGACCAGGAGCCACAGTGATTCAGACTCTGGTGTCCTGAACCCCTCTCAATTGCTTTACACTGAGTATGCTTTATAAAAGGTATTCCTCCATGTTGACTCTGCCTTAATTCTCCCAGCAGTACACCACAGCTTTTCAACTTTTCCTTCTTAAGCTGAAGAGCATTAAAAAGTGCTCCGAATTGTCCAGAGACACCGAATTGTCCAGGAACTAAGTTACTTTAATTTGTTGGGCTGAAGGAGAGTGGGGAGCCATTTCGGATTTAGGAGGGAGGGGAAATACGGACTCCAAGGAAATAAAACCACATGTTGACTAGGTGCTCTCGACGATGTGTGTTACCTGAGTTTCCACTCAAAGCCAAACTGCGAGGGAAACGGCCGAGTTTTAAATATATAGCAATTTGTGGGAAATTACTGGCAAAGAGCAGTTCACCCGTTTGGTTGCGCTTAAAAAACAGCCGAGTCCCACAGTGTAAACAGAAAGCAGCTGTTCGCCTTCAGCTCTTGCTCTTCGTTGCAATATCTGCCTTTTGCGTCTTCTCCCACCCCGTCTCTGTTTCTAAAGTAAAGCTTTAGAAAGCCTTGGTGTAGCCAACTCCCAATATACACAATCACTACGAGACCATTTAGCCTTGTTTATTAATAGCAATTGCGACGCATTCGGACTGAGATTCCCCCTCCCTTCTTTTTTTAACAACTCACGGCCCTTTTGTATTCTTCCGGCGCGTGAGTTTTTTTGTTTTTTAAATCAATGCTAGGAAAGGCTTCTCGTGGTTTCAGTCCTATTAACATGCCTGGCGCATAGGCAGGACAAACCAGAAATTCGTTTGTCTTCGTGGAGAGATACAAATGGATAAATCCATTGATTTATCAATTGAAAAATCAATCAATTAATCAGTCAGTCAGTCAATCAATCAATCAATCAATCAATCAATCAATCAATCAAAGAGAGAGAGCTACTCACATGTTCCCAATGTTGTCCCTCTCTTCCCAAGGGAGATGAAAAGTCCGAAGAGTGTCACCTTCACCATCGGTGGAGACTCTCTACAAGTGTGAACATGTAGTGACATCAAGGCCTCAGCTCCCAGAGAGAGGCCTCGCTGATAGAGAAGGTGGTGCTTTTTAGTCTTGTCCCTCTTCAGGCAACCCAGAGTTGTCAAAACTGGAGGGGATGGCATGTTCTCATCTACCTGGGGTTCAAAATGGAGTGATGATGCCTGAAGATGACTAGAGGGGATGGGCAGGAGAGAGAGGGAGGGAGAGAGAAAGAAGAGCAAGAGATAAACAAGTGTGGCATTAGTGTGTGCGACAGGAGTATAAACATGTTTTTGTGTCCATGTCTCTTTTATCCCATTGACTTTGAGCTTTGGACCATTTTCTTCCTGATGGAGACATGGAGTCTGGAAGACTGAAAAGGTTGGGCTTTGGCCCCAAAGAATCACTGGCATGTCTTCCGCCACCCCTGAGGGACGTCGTTGCTTCTGTGGTTTCCTCTCTCTTCCGTATGACGACACAGAACGCCCGAGGTATCCTCATTCCTTGGCTCTGTTGCTCCATCATTCTCCAATCCATCCACACTCACTTTCTGCCTGGCCCCCTGCCAAAAGAGAGGGGGGGCGGGAAATTGCCTTAAAAAAAAAACCACACACACAAACCTAACAGCACTCTTTCAATTATAAGTCCTTCCCTTCCCATTGGAAGAAGCTGAACGCTTTCCAGTAGCTGAGGTTTTCTGCCTTTCCATGTGGGTGGCGAGTCAGAAGCAGAAGTGGTTTTGGGATGGTGCGGTGGGCTTCAAATCTGAGCAGTGTCACGGAAGCTAAAGGAAATGAATGTGAGTGTGTGTGAGTGTGTGTGTGTGTTTAAGAGAGAGAGAGAGGATTGTGCAATGCAGACCTAGTGCCGAAATGACCGTTACTGGTGTAGCTCAGGTTTCGAACATCCTGCAGAGTCATTTAGGGTCTGTGTGGTTAAAAAAGAAAACCAGCAATAGAACAAGATTCGAGCAATGAACTCAACCACTTTGTGAGAGGTCATTAAAGCCACCTTGCCCTCTCTCGCAGTTTTATCTTTTTCCTCACGTAAGCAGCACTTTGAGGAAACAGTGAGACATTGCAATGCAGGCTTAAGAAGACGCCATTTAAACTTTCCATATTGCCACGGGCCGTAACTATACTGGGAGTGATGGGGACCTACTGGGTGTGATGCTGTAAGTCTTCAACTTGCCCTCCCATGTGTTGAATGCCAACCACTCTCCTCCTCCAGCAGCATGGCATCTGGAATGGGATGATGGACAGGATAGTCTAAACACCTCTGGAAGGCACCAGGTAAGGGAAAAAATGAATTTAACTAATCGCAGCATCTGGATACAGCTGCTACCAGGGGAATCACATTCCACACTTGCAAGAGACTATATTACAAAGAAGAAGTTACTTATAGCTGTGGGGGTTAGTATACTAGCAAGCCTTCAATTTTGCATTGAAATGATTTGTGCCTCGATCCGAGCTGTTTCATGAATGTAAACCCATTTGTAAGTTGGCACTGCAGAACTGAATCTGAGTTTGACCGGGAACTCGGACAAATCTGTCCAAACCGGGCCAATTTGGTTAGTCTTTCAGGATTGGCCCCTGTCTACTGCACAGCCCTATCTTGATCCATGAGAGGTGGGAATTAAAATTAGGCTTTCAAAAAATGTTACGGTAATGGTAGCTAAGTACTTGGAAGAATAATGGCAACTAATTAAAGGTTAGCTGTAGCTAGGTTATTTCTCAAAGTGATATTCAAAGTGCTGGGCATGCTGATAATAAAGGTAGAGGTTGCCCTTGACATTTAGTCCAGTCTTGTCTGACTCTAGGGTGCAGTGCTCATCCCCGTTTCCAAGCCATAGAGCCAGCGTTTTTGTCCGAAGACACTTTCCGTGGTCACATGGCCAGCACGACTAGACACGGAACACCATTTACCTTCCCACCGAGGTGATACCTATTTATCTACTCACCTTTTTACATACTTTCGAACTGCTAGCTTGGCAGGAGCTGGGACAAGCGACGGGAGCTCACTCCGTCGCGTGGATTCGATCTTACGACTGCTGGTCTTCTGACCCTGCAGCACAGAGGCTTCTGCGGATTAACCCGTAGCCCCACCACATCTTCAAATAATCATCTTAGAACTGCGGATCTGGAAGGGGCACTCTGGATCATCGAGTCCAACCCCTGTCAGAAGAATTAAACTCCCAACTACTGGTTCTGCAGCCCAGTACCTAAACCCAGCTGGAGGCTAATTTTCTGAAGACCCTCTCAAGCCTAATTCCTTCCTCTTTTTTTTAAAAAAAGAAAACCTACATAGAAATGATGTCTCTGTTTATGTTTGGTGTGTGTCTATGGCCAGGGAGGAAGCCGACAGACCCTGTCGGGTGGATAACCGAGCGTTTGAAAATGATGGTTAAAAAAAGGACATCCATTTTACAAATGACCTCTCACTTTTGAACAGTAAATTATCTTTATTATTAGCAGGCCATGGTGCTGCAATTATTAGTTGCCCTGTGTCAAAAGGTTTTTTGCAATTAGAAGTCTGTGGTGGCAGAACTATGATATAGAGAGATAATATATGTCCAGACTGAGACAAAAGGAAAGCTATGATGCGTGTTTTCGGTATGTATCCCAGAAAGTCAGGGGGGGGAGAAAAGAGTGGCTTGCTCTTAAACATTTCAATTAGCCCTGACATGGCCTCTGTGAGCCCACAGATTATTTCTGCTTTGCTGTTAAGTTTTTATGAGGCTTTTCTCGTAGATTAGCCCTTCCTACGATGATCTATAAATCTTGCTTAGCATTCTATGATTAATCCTTCCTGCAAGGGCCACTGTTAAATTAATAAAAGAGGTGCATTTGTAAGGATGATGGTCTTTCAGCCGTTCTTTTCTAAATGATATGGTTTCTGTCGGAAATCATTTTACAGGGTTAAAAAAAAGAAAAGATACAAACTGCCATTTCTAGGAAGGAAAGAAGCAAGCAAGCTCACATAACTTGTTTTTAAAATCAGGCTGGCCAGGATAATACTTGTAATTCCAGCATTTTTCCAAGGAATTCAAGATGGCAGGCATATTTGAGATTTCCTTAAAAGTTGGAGAGATGAAGGCAGGCATCACCAGAGGTACTGAGGACGGATCCTGACTCAGGCTAATGAGGTTATGAGTTGGAATCAATTTGTTGTTTCCATGGAACAGATGTAATGATTTGAGAGTTTGGTTGGAAATACCGGTCATCCCGTCTTTTGTCACTTGAACGCCTGTACAACGACTTCTGGAATTTTAAAATATTGGGCAAATAAATCACGAGAGTGATCGTTGCTCTACTCCACGTAGTCTCTGTTTCTGCTCTTTTTATACGGCCCAAGAAGAGCAATGCGTGAAGCTGATTTATAGTTAGGTGATAAAAAATGGCTCTGAAAAAGTGTTTTGAAGAAAATACGTGACTCCTGGGCCAACCGTTTCTGTTCCCCTGTCAAATAATATTATGGGTCTGTTTCACCCTTTTCCCTGCATGTTCCCTGGGATTTACTCCCGCATTTGGCCTGTCAGCTGCTCTGTGCTGGTTTCCGGGAGTTGCTCTGCCTCCCACCGTGTTTAAGATCAGGAGAGACAAACTGGACGTGGGATCAATGGAACAGCTGGAATAGGCAGCTGGAAGAGAAAGAGAGCTGTGAGTCAGCATGAGAGTGCGGGATAAGGAAAATTATCACCATCACAGCTTTTTGTGGTAGCAGTTCTACTGCCTAGGTAAGGCTACCGTGGCCTTCACAAACCCATGAGGGATACCTTTATAGGAACAAGCCCAAGGGACTCTGGGGTTTGCAGTTCATTCTCTGGGTCATCCATCCTGAAATCTGAGGGAATGGGACTATGTTGATCTGGCACCCTCATCTGGTTTGATGTGTCCTCTGAACAAACTGCGGATCATCAACAGACATTTATTCCTGTTCCGCTTTTGGTTCAGAAAAACAACATTCCTTCTCTCACTGGCGTCCCATTTGGCTCTCAGCCCTGGCATTTGGTGCCTTCAGAGGCCTCAGGGACAGCTGAGCCGTCACAAGTTTCCCAAACACAGTCTGTCACCTTACGTTCCCTGTCAGATTTCTGGTGGTACCTTTCCCGCTCAGTTTGAGAGGAACCACAAAGATACCAGAGGCCAAGCTAGAGGTTGAGACCGCGTCGTTAGGAGAAAGAATTCCTTCAGTCATGAAAGCAGCTGATAGTCACACAAGGAACTTCCTTCTCTCGTGTAGTTTGAAAGAGCTCGCTTTGTTTTGTGATGTCATCTTCAGGAAGGAAACACAGGCTTCGTTCCAAGTCTGAGTTCTCAAGGAAGAAGATCTGTAGGAATAGGAACCTTAAGGCGATTCCATCATTTAATGATGGTGTATCGTTTGGTCCTCAGTCATGGAGACATGGAAGAGTAGGACACTGGATATTCTGCACTAAGCAGGTCTCAATGAGTTTCTTGCACTTTGTTGGCCGAAGTTGGATGCTGCAGGTAAAGTGTTTGACTGTACACTCTCTCACTGTCATTTTGACAGCTCTTGACAACCCATGACTGAATTTCTTTTTTACATTTTGATTTTAATGTAAAGTGCCACGGCAGACACGCCAACAGTGAATCTTAGTTTAATATAAGCAGCTGCAATGTATGCCCCAGAGGTCTGGCAAAGAGTGGTAACAGAAAAAAAAGGAGCTGGCATTTATATCATGGTGAGGCTGTATTGGAAGGAAGGAAGGAAGGAAGGAAGGAAGGAAGGAAGGAAGGAAGGAAGGAAGGAAGGAAGGAACCAACCAACCAACCAACCAACCAACCAACCAACCAACCAACCAACCAACCAACCAACCAACCAACCAACCAACCAACCAGCCAGCCAGCCAGCCAGCCAGCCAGCCAGCCAGCCAGCCAGCCAGCCAGCCAGCCAGCCAGCCAGCCAGCCAGCCAGCCAACCAACCAACCAAACAATAAACAAATAGACAAACAAACAAACAAACAAACAAACAAAAGAACTAATGGTTGTTGTGGGTTTTTCAGGCTCTTTGGCTGCATTCTGAGACCCCAAAAAACCCACAACAACCATTAGATCCAGGCCGTGAAAGCCTTCATGAATACAAACAAAGGAACTGATGATGGATAGATTGAAGGGAGGAAGGAAAAGAAAAGAAAATGACCTTATCCAAAAATGCACCTCATCCTTTTCATTTTTAATGTGAATTTACCATAAGAGTTGACCTGTTGAAGCAGACTACAACCTTATCTAGTTCAGCATCACACTATGGCTAACTGGAAATAGTAAGAATTTTAGAACTGCTGAGCTGGAAAGGACTGGATGATGATTTTTATCTGTGTCCCTTTCCCAAACAGTCCATGGTGGGTCCATACTGGGCTTTTCCAATCACAGTATCCATCATGGGTCCCCTTTCTACAGTCTTATATAAAACTGCAGAGTTTGGAAACATGCATTTGTTGAACTATCAGAATCCCCATGATGACGGTTCTGTTGTGGGTTCTGGGAACCCTAGTCCAAAGAAAGAAAGAAAGAAAGAAAGAAAGAAAGAAAGAAAGAAAGAAAGAAAGAAAGAAAGAAAGAAAGAAAGAAAGAAAGAAAGAAAGAAAGAAAGAAAGAAAGAAAGAAAGAAAGAAAGAAAGAAAGAAAGAAAGAAAGAAAAGAAAAGAAAAGAAAAGAAAAGAAAAGAAAAGAAAAGAAAAGAGGAGGAACTTTTCCAAGCTCTGGCTCAAACTTCTCTGTCTCCACCCAGAACTGAAGGTTGGTTTGGGTTACATCTCTTGAAAGAAGACCTCCCATATGGGATTCTTGGGAGCTGCAATCATCATAAGTAACTTTTCCAAGCAGTGGAAAAGTCATCTTCCAGGTCCTCATCCATGGAACCCCAACTCCTGTGCCTAGATATTTGCTCCTTCAGAGGTTCCCTCCCTTATCCATTTGTGAAGCTTCAGTCCTCCTCAGCAGTATTTCAAGTCTTCCACCCTTCCTTATGTCATCTGTTAGCCAACTGTGGCCACGAGGGAGACTCCCCAGTCAACGCGGCCAGGCCAATAAGCCAAAGTGACAATTTCATATGATGTGTCCCGACAGGAGGGGTTTCGCTGCTGTCCTCCAGAGACTGAGCTTGTCATATTCTCCTTCTGGGCCGAGGTGGGAGGGGAAAAGCGATCGAAGTTCGCCTTCGCAGGAAGCTCTGGGCCATCCAGAGCGATCGCGTGCCCGAGCCGGTTTCTAATTACATTTAAGAAATAACATATCATACATATATAAACTGACATCAATATCGGCGTGGCGTGGCGCGCTGTCAAAAGGGATCAGGGCAATTCCCTCCGCGGTCCTTGACAGCTTCACCACCAGGTACGGAGGTGCTACGAGCAACATTATACGGCTGATTGAGTTATGACAGCTCTAACCCAACAGGGAAGCCGGGCAACAAGGAATAACCAGGCCGGCATACAAATGATGATAAAGTGTTCCCTTTAAAGAACAATCTCCATAATATTTCATGCTCGCTGCACGGTGTAAAGGCGGCCCTGTCGGCGGGGCTAACTGCTCTATCAATTGATTTGATTCACTGCCGCAGCTACTCCCAGTCATAATATTTCAAATAAATGGCACCTCGGATGGAAATAATATCTACATCAATATTAACCCTGAAAGGACTAATGGACATACACTATAATTTCCTGGACACCCTAATAATGCATTTTGACTACACTTGGAACGGGAAGATATCTCTCTCTCTTTCTCCCTTTCATTTTTATTCATTCATTTATTTACAACATCTCGTTTGCATAAAAATCTTCCTTCTCGGAAGATTGCACAGACGAGTTCTTATGTAGAACATCTGGGAGTCATGAAGGCCGATAGACGTCCATCGTGGAGGCGTCAGCAAGATTTAGTAAAAACTAAGCGCCCACTTGTCAGTACCGACGACGTTAAGAGGGACATTATATTTAGACCAATGGGAGTCAGTGGAATATTAATATTGGAAGGAGGGGTTTAGTGTTACAGAGTTTAGAATTTCTAGTTTTGAAAAGTGTAGAGGCTTACAGAGCAGAATCAGCTTCAAATTTCCCCAGAGCAGACTATCCGTTTGTTCTCCTCAACTGGCACTTGCAGTCTCAATAGCTCATTCTGAGACATTGGGAAGAGAACCAAAGCGACCAAGAAACCTTCCACTGGCACACAGGTCTGGTTAAAATGTATCCCAACCAATTAGGGACCTTGCAAAGGTCCCTATCAAATGTTGTGTTTTCTCCTCACCCTACCATCTCTTGTTGTTTCTGAGATTATAGCAAACCCACAAACCCATCTTTCTCTTGTATTTGTTTGTCCCTGTTCACATTTTTATCCCACCTTTCTACTGAAACAATTGTGCTGAAGGCAACTGCCAGACAACTTGAAGCAGTTTAATTGGTGGATCTCACCAGTTGGAATCAAAACAATGGAGAAGGTTCGCTTTCTAATGGGTGGGTGTCTTCACATCCATTTCAAAGGCAGCAAAAGGGCCAGGTTGGAAATTCAGGGGTGAGGAGTGCGTTCTAGAATCCAAGAGCAACGTGGGAGAACATGTTTTCTTCCATGCCAAACAAATAGGTTTGTGCAGAAGGACATGCTCACGAGGGCTTGCTCTGAAGAACCTTGCACCTGGACATCTTCATGACATGAGGGCTGGTGCATCAGATAGCTGAGTCAAAGCTGTTTAGGGCTTTAAAGATGGGGGGGGACTTCTTGTATTGGGTTTGGAAAGCAACTGGCAATGAGTCTACATCTCTCAGCGTTGGGGTAGGAAGATTAGATGTCACAATTATGCATCAACTAGCAACCTGGATGCTATTTTTTTTTTTGGAACAAACTGTACCTTCTGTATGCCCTTCAAGGGTTGCCCCAGGTAAAGCTCATTGCAGTAGCCTACATCTGATGTAACTAAGACATGGGCAACTTTTTGAAAATTTAGGAGTAACTAGAACCAAAGGGTCACCACCAGTATGCTATGTGTTTAACATAATGAGTTGTTGAAACTTTAGATAGCTTTGAAGGGAAATTAGAGAGATTTCTGGGAGATAGAGCAATCAACTGTCCTTAACCGTGATAAGCCAACTGGAACATTATGTGCTATCTGGTGCTAGTGGGCTATCTAGAAGATTCATATTCAAAGGCAGGTGTACTCTGAATGCCACCTGGTAGAAAGCAACAGTGGGGGACAGTGCAATGGCAGATGACCTGAGAGGCATCTAGCTGGCCACAGAAGAAACAAAATGCTGGACTTGATAGGTCAATGTATTGGTTGGGGTTTTTATTTCATAACAGAAATGTGAATATTAAACAAACAAATAAACGTGACAAGGAATAATTTGCAAAGAAGGAGCACTGTTATTTGGGATGCTGTGGTGAATTTCCCGCATCCATGCGGCTGAGTGGGGGCCCACATTCCCTTTGAAGAATCAGCTGGGCGATTTTAACCTTGGTTTGGTTGCGTAACTCAGAGGTTTAGATCTCAGAGGTGGGGAGTTCGATTCTCCACTGTCTCTCCAGGGAGAAAAGGGCAGCCTATGTGGCCTTGGGTGAGCTGCACAGTCCCAGGGCACCCCCAGTGGAAGGAAAGGGTATAGCACTTCTGTGTATTCTTTATCTGGAAAAACTTGAAAAGGATGACTGTAAGTTGGAATTGACTTGGTGGCCCATTTTTTTTAAAGTAATGTACGACCATATCAGGCCCTGCTAATTTTTCAGCTTAAATATGGAGCCAAAAAGGAAAGGAATGAAAGAACAAGCAGCAGGAGGAGGACAGAGAAGAAGAAGAAGAAGAAGAAGAAGAAGAAGAAGAAGAAGAAGAAGAAGAAGAAGAAGAAGAAGAAGAAGAAGAAGAAGAAGAAGAAGAAGAAGAAGAAGAGGAAGAGGAAGAAGAAGAAGAAGAAGAAGAAGAAGAAGAAGAAGAAGAAGAAGAAGAAGAAGAAGAAGAAGAAGAAGAAGAAGAAGAGCAGGAGAAGGAGGAGGAAGAAGACAATGATGGGCAACCATTTAAGTGGAGCTCCTCCTTCAGCCAATGCCCTATTTTGCTCAAGGCAGAGTGGAAAGGGATGGAGGTCTTCCATGCCCAGAGAATGACAGCCAATGAGGGCCATCTCCAGAGATTAATCCTCTTGCATCTCCTTTTAAAACAAGATTAAATTAGCTTGTGTTAGTGGCTGTTAGCAGATGCGCTCTTACATTATGCATGATCCTTGACTGCTCACAGCATGGACACGACACCCTGTAGGTTCCATTAGTGATTCTAACCCCCACCCACCCACCCAATGCTGTGCTCCGCTTTTAAGTCACCAAGACAAGGCACCGTGTTGGGTTTACTTTGTGGGTGTGTTCTCCTGGCAATTCCACAACCTACCTGATCATAGCTATCGATTCCCCCGGCCTGTAACAGATAAAAGAATTATCCCCTGCAAGGATGACATGGTAGAATGGGGTCAGGAACCTCTTTGTTTAGGAAAATCGACAGAATCTTCCCTTTACCTTAAAACACACACGCACAAATCAGGACAATCTTTATGTAGGCTCTGTTGCTGTTTTAAAACATTTATAAAATTTGCAGCCCAGAATCCTGCTGGATTTATGCCGCATAAGTGGGCATTCATGCCAACGAAACCAGCCAGGTTGCTGGCTCACTGTCCCACCCCTCTGCTTCTTTTGTTCAGAGGAGAATCCGAGCAATCAATTGCACCTTAAGTTGTAGGATGGACGGCAAGCCAGGAGGGAAAAACCATTGAAGGACTGATCGTCTGCATACGTTGTTTTTTTCCCTCAATCGGATTTTGGCCATAAAGTTTTACATAACTTTAGCTTCTTTCCGGACATAAACGTCAAATGCAATGGACAAGTAAGAGATGTCCAAAGCAATACAGACATCCTGATATTATCCCACCTCAACCCTGGAATAAATAAACATGGTGTTCTGAATCCACCTTGCTGCAGGATTGTGGCTAAATGCACGGATCAAAGCCACACCAGCCACTTATAGTCTTCAGGGTTGTATAAGGGTAAGGAAGTCCACCCAGCCATATTAAGGGAGAACCCTTAATATTCTGATGTTGTGGGAAAGAATTTTCAACATCATTGGATTAACACAGAGAGAGCTCCATCTTTTTGGAGGCCATCCTGATCAGGCCTTCCATGTACCATGTCATATATTTCCCAATAAAGGCATAGAACTCCTTTTCATTCTGCTTCTATTCTAAACAAAACCACCTTGGGAAGGAATGGGAGCCATGAAAAAGTTGGTAGGGCTTGCCCATTTTTGTCCATACAACCCTACTAGCGCACTCTTCTAGCGCATGGGGAAGCAGCCATGTCTACTTTCCTCTGGCGGGCCACTCTGGGAAGCAAGATGATGGGTTAGACAGCCCTTGGGCAGATCCAATAGGATCTTTCTTCTTGTGCCATGAAATCATTTCCAGGATAGCTTGTGGGATAAAGGGAATCTCATTGCCTATTGACATCTATTGAACATTGCCAATGAACTGGCATGTCAACCCCCCGGGACAAAGTCAAGTCTTTCTGATGCACAATAGAAAGGCATGGCTCACAATAAGAGGCACATAGCCCAAGATTCATGCGTATGAATCTTTCATCATTTTTCTTGTGGACACACAAGACATCACAGACAAATGAGCACCTATCCCTCATGGACACAATCCAGGGGAGGTAAGCCACTCTGAAGTCCCTCTGGACCCTCATTAACCTTGAATCACCCTGACCGTTCCATCATTGCTGACAAGACTTTTCTGACAAGACGACAGACCAGGAAATAACATATCATCAGTTTATCCTCCCTCCAATTGTCACATGTTTGGTTTGACCTGTGGCCTCTTCTTCACCCATCATTTTCCTCCTTCCCTGTTGTTTTTCCAAACACTTATTGTATATTTTGTGCCTTTCCCCCACCTTCCAATTTATCATTTTAGCTTGATTGGCACAGAGTAATCCATTTCATTCCTCCGACCTTCTGTGGTCAATTTCTCAATAGCTGCAAAATCACGTGTATGGAAAGAAGCAAACAATGGTTTTACCGAGGACCACAGGAAAGTGCATCTGTTTATTACCTCAGTTCTGGTCAACCAGCGGTGGTGACATCTAGCGGTTCTTGTCAATGATTAGGGCAACATCTAAAAACATCCCATCCCCTAAACTTCCAGGGCCAAATTGAGACCAGGAAGTAGTGAGATCACAGAGTAAGCCCTTCTGAGGTCATAAGGTAGACAGACAATGGTTGGGCGTTGGAGAGAAATGCTCATGGGCCAAATGAATGAGGAAATGGACAAGCAAATTTGATAAATGGGCCAAAGATCTAGGTCAAAGAAGCAGCCTAAGCTCCTTTGTTTTGGGCTAATATGGAAGAATTCCATATTATTCCATTATCTCCTTAGAGCAAAGGTACGTTCAGATCCAACTTGTATTCTTCTAACATGGTTTAGATACCCAGGGTAGTGTCATGGATAGTGTGATGCGCCAGGATCCTGGAGAACAGGGTTCAAATCCCCACTCAGCCATGGAAACTTACTGGGGGAGTGGGACTGGTAAAACCACTCCTAAAATATGTCACTTCCCTTGAAAGCTCAATTAATATGTGGGTTCCTACTTGATGGCACATATCAACAGCAACATAGTTTCATTTGAGCAGTCAATCCCACAGTTCGTTCAAAATGAAAGGTTGTGTCTTCAAAGCCCTAGATGGGAAAGCAACACAAAAGCCCCATCACTTCTCCTACTCACCTGTTCTTTCAGCATCGGAACTCCTGTTTCATGTCACACAGGTGCAGATGGTTCTCCTTCTCCTCCTTCTTCTTAGACTATGCCTCCCAGAACGCCACAGCCAGTACAGCAGTAGCCATACAAGTTATAGGACTTGGGGTGATGCCGTTCAAAAAGAGAAAGAGAGGGAACCATTTCCCATCTTTGTGTTTGTATCTAAAACATGGCAAGTAGACAAGGATTATGAATCATTGTGCTGGTGCCGGCTCATCTATTAGCGTAACTGGGGCGTCACCCCATCCCCCCTTCAGACTCAGGCTAGCCCCAGGGAGACTTTGTAAGTATGTGTGAAGGCCTGCCCATCTTCCTGTCTCCATGTTTTTGCACAAGTATGCCTGAGTCCATGTGTCAGATCATCCCCCTTTACACTGTTTCTACCCACCACTGATGGCCATCTTTTTGGCCCTACCTATCGCAATAGGCACTAGCCACCGCTCCACCTCTGCTACAGAAGTTACACCTTTGGCCCCCGAAAAGTTACGACACGGCCCTCAAGTTCTCCACCTCCCCTGACCAGTATGATTATGGTTCAACCCACAGGGCATTCTGGGATTGGTCAATGGTAAAGCTTTTCCACGACGCTGCCCTGCCTAATCATGAATCATCACATTTTTAATTGGCTATGAATGAATGTATTGATTCTTCCGACTGTTTCACCTGATGGGTGCCCATTAGGGGGTCTTTCCTTTTAGGGGAACATGTCATGGTCTGATTCTCTCCAGTGCCGTGTACCAACACAACAAGACTCAAAACACACCCACACACACACACACAATCCCTTTTGCTGTTCGGTATGAATCGAACTGTCTTGCCACAGCATGATCAACCTGGGTGGCGCGGTCAAAGAGACAAGAGATGTGGTTGAACAGATCATTCTGTCAGTGACACAGCCGTTCACAGCTGAAACCCAAGCTCCACCAAACTCAGCAGGATGGCAAGAACGCGGCAGGAGAATAACAGCAAGGCGAGGGAGCGTTTTGCTCCTCTTTGATTTTCCAAACGGAGGAGACACGTCGCCGTCTCGACAAAGCGAGCCGAGGCACCCTTCACATCCTCACAGAAAGCAAAGCTGTGGGCAGTCAAAGGCCACATCTCAGCATGTTTGGAAAGAAAAGTGTTTTGGGAACTGCAGACTGAATGAAGGAGGAAAGACAGCCATGGGGGGGGGGGGTTGTCGCTAAAGGAGAGAGGCAGTGTCTGGATATTCTTTTTCCCAAATCGCTAAATCCTGGGGGACTGGCATTGTTACCAGCTGACACGAGGGTGAGTCAGCAAAGCCGGTTGCATTATCAGTTAGTAAATTTGAGAGTGCCGAATTATTTATTGGTAAATTAAAGAATAATTGGTTGGAAAGGGAAGGACGTCAGCAATTGGTTAGCAAATTAGAGATGCCTTTGTTTGTCTGGGAATAAATCAAGGGTGGTCACCTGTTATTGGAGGCCAAATTAGAGCTGGGAATGTTATTTATAGTTACAGCAGAGGGTAGAAAATGTTGCTGTCCAAGTGGGAAGGTCCAGAAGCTTCTTTTCTCCCTTTGGGTCTGGTCAATGCACTGCCCCGTTGTTGTTGTTTGGCCATCTCAGTGAGTCCATGATGGCAGCATGTCTTAGTGGTTAGAATAATGAACTAGAAAAGCTGCGTTCAAATCATCCTTGAGCAACTCAGCTCCCTGAATGTGGGTTTCTCTCTCTCTCTCTCTCTCTCTCTCTGTGTGTGTGTGTGTGTAACCTACCACACAGGACTGTGTCGAGAATGAAACTAACGGAAAAATCATGTACACTATCTTAGAGTCCTTGGACGCAGTTGGCGCTAAATAATGACATCAGCAAATGTTCCGTTTCCTGAGAATCTTGCAAACAGAAAGCAAAATTTACCTGGTGTTGTTGTAGAATGGAGTTTACAACTTATTCATTTTGTGCGGGGCTTTGAGACAATACTTGATGGGACTCAAGGGACACCTCCTGTCTAGGCACTGGACCAAATCAAGATCTGCTTGCCAGCACTAAGGCGAGTACCACGAGGGTCTCTGTAATGATCTTTGAAATACTCTGCACCCAGATGGACGATGGTGCTATCCAGCCTGCAGGACTACAGTTAAGGTAAAGGTTGCCCTTGACAATTTTTGTCCAGTCGTGTTCGATTCTAGGGGGCGGTGCTCATCCCCGTTTCCAAGCCATAGAGCCAGTGTTTTGTCTGAAGACAATCTTCCGTTGTCACATGGCCAGTGCAACTTAGACACGGAACGCTGTTACCTTCCCACCGAGGTGGTCCCTATTTATCTACTTGCATTTGCATACTTTCGAACCGCTAGGTTGGCGGGAGCTGGGACAAGCGGCGGGCGCTCACTCCGTCGCGTGGATTCGATCTTACGACTGCTGGGTCTTCTGATCCTGCAGCACAGGCTTCTGCAGTTTAGCCCGCAGCGCCACCACGTCCCTCCAGGACTACATTTAGGACAGAAATAAATGTGGTGTTGCCCTAAGACGGAATTGACAACCCATCTCTAGAAGGGTCACACGTCAGACTCAGGATTTAAAGGTTTCTACCATTCCTGGAATACGTTTTTCTTCGTTCGTCTTGGAAGTAATCCACAGGTGCTTCCGGAATGGAAGGATGACCCAACAACGAACCGGAACTGTCGCTGCCCAGGGGATACCTGAATGGATCCAAAGTCCTCTTATTTCATGGGGGAGAGGACACTCCATCCACCTCCCTGTGAAATATGTTACACACAATGCAATGTAATTTGTATCTGGATCCTTTTATAAGCCACCCTAGGCTTTCTCGAAAAAAGCCAGGCGGCAGGCTATGAACCTCTTCTGTACATAAAATAAACATCTCTTTACGTTGTTATTCGAAGATAAAGTTCCGCCCTCCTCCAAAATTAGGATCACTCCTTTTTCGCTCTACATCACCTCCCATTTTTACACAGTTCCTTTCTGAGTCTTAAAATTGTCCAAGGTAGTTTACTGTTTCTTAACAAGGATACGAACAGAATTTTTTGGCGGGATTAGTAGATGGGGTAAGCAAGACCCTTCTCGTTCCAGGTTTGCCCTGTGCAAAATTTTAATGTGTCAGAACTTAAAGACCTGCCTCCTGTTCTGAAATATGACAAAACATTGTTTTAAATCCAAAAAAGTGAGCATTATATATATATATAAGGGACGTGGTGGCGCTGCGGGCTAAACCACAGAAGCCTGTGCTACAGGTTCAGAAGACCAAGCAGTCGTAAGATCGAATCCACACAACGGAGGGAGCGCCTGTCGCTTGTCCCAGCTCCCGCCAACCTAGCGGTTCGAAAGCATGCAAATGCAAGTAGATAAATAGGGACCACCTCGGTGGGAAGGTAACAGTGTTCCGTGTCTAAGTCGCACTGGCCACGTGACCATGGAAGATTGTCTTCGGACAAACGCTGGCTCTATGGCTTGGAAGCGGGGATGACCACCGCCCCCTGGAGTCGAACACGACTGGACAAAAATTGTCAAGGGGAATCTTTACCTTTATATATATATAAAAAGTTGCACTTGAGCATTATCAAAAAGTTTTACAAAGCCTCCCCTCTGAAGAAGGAAATAGGTGAACCCCCAACTGGAAACAACAGCAGAGATTCCAACAGACGTGTTGTTTTATTAAGGATCAGTTAAAAACTGTTTGATGCTGAGAGTGGTCTTAACCGACCAGATAGGCGGGATATAAATAAAATAAATAATAATAATAATGCCATGTGAGGGGTTTGGCTGTGGTTAAAGCGCTGAGGGGTACTGGCGGGTGGATTGACTGGAAGCGTATAAGACCCTTAGAAAGAATATAATCCAAATCAGAAGTACAAGACGGTTAACTAAGATTGGACATGTGCCAGGTTTTGTCCCAAACAGGATTAGGTTCGCCCCGGAATCTCATTTGCCATATTTTTAATCTCTACTCTGAAAGACTTTGTATTTCTTTGCATTAGGAATATTAATATTCAAGAAGGCCTTTCCTCTCTTTCTTTGCTTCAAAGTCTTCTTTTCAACCTCACTTGTGAGGGTGTGTGGGGGGAAAGTGTTGAAAGCCCTCGGAGTCTCTTCTCCGTTCAACCATCAACACCACCCAGGCAAGTCCCTGGCCTTGAACAATTGGCAGAGGGAAGAATGCAAACTCAAAGAAGGCAACGGAAGAGGCCGATAATTGGAAGACGCCTTGCCCAGGAACTGCCGGTGGAAAAATCGAGGCATTTGTTGAAAGCGTTGGATGGCCGGCACTGAGCACGTGGAAGCCGTTCAACTTGATTGCCTCCTTCCAAAAGGGTCTTGGGGGTTTTCAAAGCAATTCAGGAGACCTTTTGATCTGCCTTGCTTTAAAGACAGAATTCACATAACTGGTTTCCCCCTTCCTTTTGGGTTTAAAGAAGGTGGCCAAACTTCTCCAGTAGACATTAAGAAACACATCGCGCTAAACCTGCCAATGGTCCTACCATGCTATACACAAACTTTTCTAACCATTTTTCCAAACATACTGCTCAAAAAGTTGATATATATATATATATGGTCTTTTTCTGGACCTCGCTTCTCAGAATCCTCCCAGTGAGTATGGACAAGGGACACGTAGTCCAGAAAAGTGACTTTCATGAGCTCTGCTAGCATTTTTAATTTATCATTTACTGAAGTTTTGCCTGAAATTCACACATACTGATGTCCTTTTTGAACAAGTAGCTTCTTGACAGGCCCTCTAATTTCTTGGGGTGAGGGCAGGAAATGTGATCTCCTGAAGACAGCAGCATAGAAGACACTGCACCCCAGGTGGATCTTCCCCTTGCCAAGAGTTCTAATTACTGTTACATGAGAAATTAGCTAGTATCATAGGAGGAAGGTAGGTCTCATACAGTAAGAGCTGGGAATTTTCAATGGCAGTCAACTCAGCAATTATACACTACATTATCTGCTATCTTCTCCATTCAGTTCTTTGACAAAAGGAGCACCTATTATTAGCCAGGCGATAATCAATGGCTTAAAATAGGCATAGAAAAGGAAGATTATGCGTGGGAGGAGGGTTTGGGATAATATACGCTACCACTTAATAAGCAAGAAGAGTACACATTCTGGTTTTATCAGTATACTTTGGAGTTGATGACACAATTACGCTGGGGAGGGAGAGAGGAATGTCGACTTAACAGTGTGCATTTTACATAACGTAGTGCTCCTCCATAAACGTGGCAGGGGTACAATCCAACCAAAGCGGAGCACCATTTAAGTGTCGAGGCCAAGGGGAGTGTTAAACACTGGCTTAAATCTTTCTCGAAAATCAATGGGACTTAACCATGATTCGTTTGGGCTACGTTGTGCTCATTGCATTTTACTTATCTGGTGAGCCTGTGTGGCTAAAACAGCATGTGAATTCCTGTTTATTCACTGCTTTGCTCTGCTTCTTGTCTGCCTGCTTTGCAGGTGTTTTGGAAGGCGACAGCTGAGTGGGGGATATGTTTGAGCAACTGTTGGACGGGATTATGAGATAGGGGTGTGGGCTTCATCCCCTGCTTTCCTTCCAATAATTGCTGTACAGTGGTGCCTCGCAAGACGTTTGCCTTGGGGATGAAAAACCCGCAAGACGATTGGTTTTTGTGATCCCTATGGTGCATTGCAAGATGGTTTTTTCTATGGCTGTGCTTTGAAAGACTTTTTTTTCGAGACCGATGCCTCGCAAGACAAACAAATTTCATTCGTCTCGTGAGGTTCCCATAGGGAACCTCACAAGATGATTTTTTTTTTTTTTGCAAGACGACGATTTTCGCGGAACGAATTAAAATTGTCTCGCGAGGCACCACTGTACTGGTATCACCTCTACTGGAGAAGACATTGTTGCTGATTGTGTTTTATGATCTATCTAGCTGCCTAGATAGCTAACTATCCCATCTGCAACATGTAGAAAGGGTGCTCTGATTAAGGAAGGAGAAACCCATGATGAGGAACCAAGGGGGGGGGGGGGGAAACCAAGACAGGAAGGAAAAAAACACCCGGGAAAAGAGAATCGGAGAGCTGACTTTAAGACCTCCGTTTGATTCCTTCTGTTCAGTGCTCTCCTGCGCACAGCATCTGACTCAAGCAAGGGCTATAAATAAATCAGCAGAATACATAATTTAGCAATCATTATAAAAACAAAGGCCCTGTCAAGGAAGCCACTTGACTAATGAATATTCTTTATTTACCACTGTGGCAAGTGAAGCAGTATTAAAGAGACACTGCAGGTGGTGGCTAGCTGTGCTCCTGTCGGATAGCTTCCCCTCTCAACAACGTGTCCTTCCACCTTTCTGGTCCTGAAAAAGAGATGGCACTTTTACATCCAGTTGTTTGGAAGGAATTTAATTGTGGTGATTAATTCCCATAAATAAACGGTCTGAGCTCTGGAATAAAGTTCTGGGTCAGGTCTCACAACGACAACAACAAAAACGTTTTCAATGGACCTGGACAGGATACATGGTGAGCAGCTTCTCATACTCTGAAATATGAGGGCCATGTAAGACTAAGCTAGCCTCCAACACTTTGCCTTACAATGTTGGTTCTGGAATATATCTATGAAGACTCTCAGTCTTCCAGGTGAGGTTATCTGGAAGTGGAGTCATGGCAACTGGACTTCTTTCTTATTAGGTTGAAACGCTTCTCTACTCATCCAGACAGCTTCTTCAGTCTGAGGAGAGTTGGTAGGAGACCCCCTGATCTATCCTCCATCTTGGTTTCACTTCCCCCTGGTCTGAATAGGCATCTTAGAAGGACAAAGGGTTGGGGGTGAGGGATAATCCCACTTCTGCAGCCCTTCTCCACCCATTGTCACGAGTTGTTAATAGTCGTTAACAGTGGTCTTTCTGGTGTGTGTGGTCCTGATCTTTCTGGGAAGGGATGAAAGGGTAGCATGATATATAGGAGACATATTGTCTCTAAGGCCTCCATTCCTATTGAGTGAGGGATTTTCTATAAGCACATATATAGCCTCCATGACCTCTCTCTGAAACCACCTATCTTCTTGATCCAAAATGAGTACATCTTGGTCCTCAAATGAAATATCCAGTTCCCCGCCCCCCCCGCTCAGCTACTGCATGGTATGTAACTAAGTTTCAAAGGAAGAGGGAAGCCAGGGTCGTGGTGATGGAGGAGAAGGAGAAGGCTCATAGCCCTGAGCCTTGATTGTACCACACCACTGGATGTGACTAGTTTAAAGGATGAGAAAACAGGAGAACTGAGTGAAATATAAGCCTATTTTGGCCTGATGGGTCTTGTTGTCCTGGTTGTCTGACGTGCAAAATCTTCTGGACCCCCTCAGGGAGACAGGATTTGACCTGGCAGTTTTTATCACATACTAGAGGTTGTATTACACTGTATTTCCTTTTCACTGTGGACTTGCTATTGATTTCCCTTTCGCTGCTGACATTTGGAGTGCACGGTATTCAGGGCAGAGCATAAGCGAAGCTTTGTTGCCGCACGGGCGATTTATTTAGCGACTCTATCATTCCTCTGAAGCGCTAGAAATAGTCTGTCACAAGCCTTTTGTGTGCCTGGGATGGAAAAATGTCGTTAATCGGAGGGAGGCCGGTTCTTTGGCCCACATCAAAAGAGGGAAGGAACGAGGGGAAGTGACTTGAGGTCATGGAGGGTGTAAACCAAGATTAACAGAACAGCAAAAACAACCCTGCTGGATGAGGCCAAAGGATCATCCAGGAGAGGTGAGGGACTCTTGATCCTTTTGACTACAAAGCCCACAATCCCCAACCGCTGGCTATGCTAGCTGAGTATCCATGGGATAATCATGGAGGTTTCAAGGATGGGGTAAAATCTTGTCTACTTCACTTTCCCTTGCTTGTGAACTTTCTAAAACGTCGAGTTCCAGATGTATGATTGCAAATTTTGGGCAAATGATGCAAAATCTTCTGTCATTGCACTGCTTTAATGCAGCCATTCTCAAGAGGGGCCAAATGGCTCCCTGGAGAACCTCAGCCACAGATTTGGAAACCATTCCTTGCACACCGCCTGATAAGGTTTGCTATGCAATCTATACAATCCTGATCCAGACTATATTTCTTTCATATTGTGCTTATGGCCAATGGGTAGAGAGGGTCACAAATTCCTAGCTTCCCTGCCATGCCTCCGCTGGGCATTGCCTCTAAGTGGGCACCACCAAACACCAGTTCAGCCACTAAATGAACCAGCATGAACCACCGAGCTGGCACAAACCATCGAACTGCCCACCTCTAGTCATGGTCCAAATGAGGTTGAGAATGGCTGCTCTAATGCACTGGTTCTTAACCTTAGGTTACTCAGGAGTTTTGGACTGCAACTCCCAGAAGCCTTCACCACCAGCTGTTCTGACTAGGATTTCTGGGAGTTGCAGTTCAAAAGCATCCAAGTAACAAGGGTTAAGAACCACTGCTCTAATGCATTAAGAAGATATCCAGTGTGGTGCAGTGGATAGAGTGATGGACTAAGGTTATGGAATCCTGGGTTTGAATTCCTGCTCCACCACGGAAACTCACTGGGTGATTGGAACTGAGAAATCTGCTCCTTGAAACATCTTAACTTCAAAAGCCTTGTTAGGGTTGTTGTAAGTCAGTTCCGACTTGACCGCCCATAACAACAAGGTATCGAGTTGCTCCTGCTCTCAGCTTGTCACACCGGCATGCTGTACATGGAGTAAAGATGTGGAATCTTTTTGGGTACAGAAGCAGTGACTTGAATTCAGCCTCAAAATGGGTGAATACAGAAGAAGCGGTTGTCAAGTTTCAACTTCTCCCATCTTTTTTTTTAAAAAACTTGCATGCCATTGGGGGCAAATTTTGGAAAATGCTTGCAAAAATGCCCCGAAATGAATTTTAAATTCACCACCACCACTTAGAGACAGTGTTCTCTGCATGGATGTGTTTCCTCCTTTTGCACAATTTTTTTTTAAGTAGGACTGTTGGATAGCCAATGGTTTCAATATTTGACTGTGGAGCCAGAGGTTCGGAGTTCGATTCCCTGTTGTGACTCCTGGGCAGGGGCTAGATTTGATTATCTATATTGGTCTCTTCGAGCACTGCAGTTCTAAGATAAGATTAAAAGAGAAGTAGCGAAAAATCAAGCTTATAGTGTTTGTTCCATTCATTTGGTTTATATTCTCATTCAACAAAATGAAATCGCTAATACAAAAAAAATTATATATCCTAACCAGAGTTTCTGTATGGGGGGAAATGTGTAGTAAGAATTTCAGAGGATGCTGTCATGAACCCAAAATACGTTTCAACATTTCAACCCAACAATTAGGGCACACGTCGTCCGCTTACAGTACGCAATATATAATTTTGGAAGCAGCTAACTCCCGAAGCAACCAGATCAGTTATGAATAGCTGCATCGTGCATGATGTTTGAACACCCTTTCCCCACCTCTGAGAAGGCACATGGTTAAAAGAAGGCAGGCAGTGTGCACATGAGCCTCCCATCCCTCCCTCCAAAGAAAGAAAGAAAATATGTCTTCAACAAATGGATTTTTAAAAAACTCATTTTTCACATCCTGTAGCTAAGAATGGGGAAAACATGCTCTTCACATCTGGTCTAGCTGAGCAAAAAGTGGTAGAAGAACCATCAACAATTTTAAGCATTTTACTGGTGGAAGAGAGCCAAGACTTGAAATAACTTCTCATGAAGGTGAATAAAGGATGTGCAGAAGCAGGATTCCAGTTGAACATTTAGATAAAAATATATGACTGCCTGAAGAATTAAGTAACTTTCATGATGACAATACTTGGTTCACCAATCATATTGGCCAAGAAATCAGAATCCGACTGTCAGCCTTTCTCACAACATGCCTGAGCCAACGTAGACATCGCTGCTTCAGCAATGTATACATGCTAAAAATTCTAGCTCATTCTAGGAGTACTCTATTTGGAACTTTGTCCTGCCAGGTGATACCAAAAATGCATTGGAGACAACGTATATGGAAGGTGTTCAACTTCCTCTCCTGTCATGCACAAAGGGTCCAGGACTCACTGCAGTACAGGAGTGTACTCAGGACACAGGCTCTATACACCTGGATCTTGGTATATGCCATCAGTGAATAGCTGCACAGTGGAGACAGTTGCCTTATTCTGCCCAACAGTTGGGCCGGCCCCTGTAAAGAGCTTATTCCAGGCAACTCCCTTGAAAGCCATTCATCACCCTCTTCATATACACATCTCTAGAGAGCATGACACCACCTTCAACCCAAGCTGCAAAGTGATATTTCATCACTAATTCCTAATCAAATTTTATTGGAATGAGTAAACATGTATATACTCAGCTCTGCATCCTCCTTTAATTTTGAGAGGAAGGAAGGAAGGAAGGAAGGAAGGAAGGAAGGAAGGAAGGAAGGAAGGAAGGAAGGAAGGAAGGAAGGAAGAGAAAAGGTTTCAAATTATATTGCCGACACTGGAAACGTTAGTATTACTTTTCCACAATGTTTCAACAATCTATACATATTGATTTTGGCTGATAATAAACAATTTGATTAGCCTCTATCTATACGGCTGTCATTTCCATCACTGTCATTGGTCCGATAGAGTGGAAGGCGACCAAGAGGACGGAGTTCTCAAAATAAGAAACTCCAGCCTGATTAGAGACTTGGGTTCACTGAATTGGACAAGACAGCTCAGCTGCCATGTTATTAACTCCCTCAGAAAATACTCTTGCCTTCTCCCCCTGGGCCAGCCTGAATATTCTGATGTGGATCGATAAGCAATCTCCGGTGTGTACAAAATGCCAGCCAGAATCATTTGTCTCCAAGCAGCTTCCTTACAAAAGGATGAAACACCTGAAACATAAGGCTGGGCTCTCTCCTCCTCCTCCTCCTCATCTCTCTCTCTCTCCCTCCCTCCCCCCTATACCTCCCTCCCCCCAACAGCACACACTTTTAACTAATGACCCATAGAGAAGCATGAAAGAACCCGGCCTATTCCATCATCCGAGAAAGCTCTCTTAGGTTTTGTTTTAATGATTCTAATGGTTGGCTTTTCAGTCTTCCAGAAATTATATCCATCATGGTTTCCCTGTGGCATGTTTAGGTAAGGAATGTGAATTACAACTTAATGACAAGTGGGGAGGTGTCATCAGGGAAAAAGAGCCCTTGGCAAAGCAAAGAATGAAGAGAGAGGAATGGCTTGGTGTTTCATTTTCTCTGTGTGTCCCCCCCCACTCCATCCCGTCCGACATGCACCCTTTCTTTTGATTCGGATCCAGAGGGGTAAATCAGTGTTCCACACATCATGGATCGCTCTTGACCAGAAAAAGAGCTTCAGATATGGAGTACTGTATATTTGTATGTATCCTATGCTCTCAAGTCGGAACTGACTTACAGCAACCCTGTAAGGGGACGTGGTGGCACTGCGGGTTAAACTGCAGAAGCCTCTGTGCTGCAAGGTCAGAAGACCACCCATCATAAGATCGAATCCACGTGATGGAGTGAGCTCTCGTTGCTTTGTCCCAGCTCCTGCCAACCTAGCCATTCGAAAGCATGTAAAAAGCAAATAGATAAATAGGGACCACCTTGGTGGGAAGGTAACAGCGTTCCGTGTCTAAGTCGCACTGGCCATGTGACCACGGAAGATTGTCTACGGACAAACGCTGGCTCTACGGCTTGGAGATGGGGATAAGCACCATGCCCTAGAGTCGGACAAGACTGGACTAAATGTCAAGGGGAACCTTTACCTAATAGGGCTTTCAAGGTAAGCAAGATATTTAAGGAATGGTTTTACCAGTTACACACTCCCTTCAAGTTTCCATGGCTGAGTGGGGATTCGAATCCTGTTCTACAGAGTCCTTCGTCCATCACTCTATAATGCTGCACGACATTGGGAATCACTGAGATATGGGGTGGCAGTACAAAATTATTCTGTGGTAAATCTTCACGTGGCCTGCTCAAGTCAATTCTCTTCTCTCTCTCTCTGTATGTGTGTCTGTGTTTAGAAGTACAGATTCACCTGTTAAAGACCCTTTCCTCAGCAGCCAGTTTGTTACTAAAGGCCTATCTCTTTTATTTTTTTTAATCAATCAATCAATCAATCAATCAATCAGTCAGTCAGTCAGTCAGTCAGTCTATCTATCTATCTATCTATCTGTCTGTCTGTCTGTCTGTCTGTCTGTCTGTCTGTCTGTCTGTCTGTCTGTCTGTCCGTCCGTCCGTCCGTCCGTCCGTCCGTCCGTCTCTCTCTCTCTCTCTCTCTCTCTATCGATCGGTCTGTCTGTCTGTCTGTCTGTCTGTCTGTCTGTCTGTCTGTCTGTCTGTCTGTCTGCCTGCCTGTCTGTCTATCTATCTATCTATCTATCTATCTATCTATCTATCTATCTATCTATCTATCTATCTATCTATCTATCTATCTATCTATCTATCTATCTATCTATCTATCTATCTATCTATCTATCTATCTATCTATCTATCTTTGGGAAAACCCAAAGAGAAAAGATTGGATGCCAGACCACGATCTTGCCAGATGCTGAACGCTCAGGTGAGCAGCCAGCTATTTGATGTTCCTCAGCAAAGAAGTCTACCATAAATGCTGAGTTCAGCTTAGTTCATGATGGTTCGTGATGGACACCCCCATTGAAGGTCAACAGGTCCCTTCCCACTTCTCAAGGCAATTGGTGACAAGAGGTCAATAGAGTAAGTAGTTTGTCACCCTGAAGATGCTTCAAGGTGCCGCTCAAGAGCGCTCTGACCCCTTAATATTCATCATCACAGAATCTACAGAATGGGATCAAAGGTGTGGTCAACGAATCGGGCCAAACTGAAGTGCTTCGCACCACGAATTCCAAGAATGTAGCCATATGGGGGGGGGAGTTTGGATAGTCCTACTAAGAATAACCCTCAGTCTGGTGAAAAACCTGCAAGTCTGGTGAAAAGAAGATTAAGCTTAGGGGTATAGTGGGAACACTGAGCAATGTTTAAACACTTCCTTGTCGTGCAAGACTTTTGAACAAAATTACAACAATGTCACAATTGCTTGACACATTTACAAAAGCCTAAGAACACCAAGTAAATACAGACCTTTTTTATTTGCTTAAATTGTTTTTAAAAAACTTTTTGAATATGGAATTTTTTCCAATTAAAAACAAAACAAAACATCCCATTGAATATTTCCCGTGAAGGCTGCAGCTACAGACCCAGATGTAGAAATAGATATAGATAACAATATGGTCAAAATAACAGCCTGGACAAATTAATTTTGCCCCCCCCCCCCAATAGGAAACAAATTCCGCCTATCTAGAGAGTCCTGGAGAAGATAATGCACAATTTACAAGAAAAGCCGGCGCTATGCTAATTTCCATTATTATCCACAGATAATATTGGGGATGATGAAGCAAAGTGCCTTTAAACCAAAGTTTATCACATTTTTTCTCCTTCATTTGCTACAGTTTTATTGTAGTGAAATATGCTCATTTTAGTGGTGGGAAATCATCCTAAGCAGACAGCAGAAAAGCAGGGAGCTGTCACAAGGCTAAGCTCCGTTTCCGAATGATATGCTCCAGAAGTAAAGCCGTTAGACATGTTGGTTTATGTATTAAACCCCCCCCCTCCAAATTTGATTGAAAATGGGCTTCTGATGGATATTGGCCGTTCAACTCGATTTATCCATCGCCTCTCATTGTGGCTATTGATTGATTTTTAAATTAGATGAAGGCATTCAGTAAATACCACCCAATCAAGTCCTAAAAACATAGAGGAGATTAGACAATTTAGGGTAATCAATGAAAATATTCAGCGATTTGCTTCCACTCAATCCCGGCCATAAATTACGGCCATAACTTGCAACTTACGAAGCCATAAAACAAGAGGAATGTGACAAGAAAAACTATAAGAAATGAATTAAGGAGATGAAGAGCAACCGGTCATGTGGCTGGCTAATGAGGCAAAATTACACTTTATACATAACTTGCATTTCTGGCTTGTCAACAGTAATGTACTCCAGCGGGGTGTTGCTTTTCCCTCCTTAGAAGGAGGAAGGAGAAAACAATGAGCAGAGGAGAACAGAACAGCAGTTCCTTCAATTAAATATAAGAAGACCACTGAGGTTTCCATGAAAATTTCCACCCCAAAGTAGCATTTTATTTGTATTCGCCATAGGCCTTAGCAAGGTAAAGATAAAATTTGCAAAGATCTAAAATCAAGACAGGAAAATCAAGATAATAAATGCATATGCATCAGATGCATACTATACCTGTGCCAAAAATTAGACAATCCTCTTTGGCCTAATTTTAATTGGTGTGGCTAAAAATTTAGCTGATTGTGCCCTCATCAGTTTATTTTGGTCCCCAAGGAGAAAAGATACACAGAAATCAGGCAAACGACCTGGTTTCTAAATTAACACATGACAAATTAGGTCTTCGAGCACCTCTCTATACAAAGAGCGAAACAATAACACATGGCCAAATGTTTCAACATCTCCACCGCAAGTGCTGAGGGCATGACATTTAAGTTGTGCACGTGAAAAGGTCCTTCTATAAAAGTTTATACAAGGGCCTTTTCACATGCACAACTTAATGTCATATATGATGTGCCGAGCGAGTTCTGAAGCACAGCAACCCTTTCGAGTGCAATCTCTCCGGTTTGGTTAAGGAAAGAAATTTTGCTCCCATTCATTCCAGTTTGAGGAATAAGGAAGGGCAACTTTTGACGATGGAAATGACCTTCTCTCTGTGTTCTCCTTGAACACACCTCTCTTCTCCATGAGCACCATCTTCTAGTAGAGAAGATGTCAACTGGTAGAGTGTAGAAATACGCAAGGAAGCTTTCAGCAGATAATAATAACAACAACAACAACTGTGTGTTGAAAATTCAATTCTGACATATGGTGACCCTTTCTAAGGTCGTCTAGGTGGGAACTACTCAGAAGCGGTTTACCGTTCACTTCTGGGACTGTGCAATTTGCCCAAGGCCACCCAGGCTGGCTCTTCTGAGCTTGTGTGTCCCGCACTCTAGATTGATCAAGAACAGATCCTGCCCCTCCTCTGTATGACAGCCTTTCAAATATTTGAAAAGTGCTATCCTGTCACCCCTCAGTCTTCTTTTCTCAAGGCTAAACATGCCCAGTTCTTTCAGCCTTTCCTCCTAGGGCTTGGTTTCCAGCCCCCTGATCATCCTTGTTGCCCTCCTCTGAACTTGTTTCAATTTGCCTGCATCTTTCTCAAAGTGGACACAATATTCAAGGTGAGGCGAGGTGATCTCTCTTGCAGAACTCAAACCAAACTAGATCTCAAGGTAGGTATTTTACAATATTGCCATCTCAAGCGCGTTAAACCCAGTGAGTTGCTGTCATGCGTGGGTTTAGGGTGGTTCCCCCCCTCCTTTTTTATACTTTTGAAATAAACAGACAAAAGTCATTCCCCTATTTCTCTTGAATATTGCCATTAGGGTACCTTTTTTTTGGTCTCAATCAATGCAATGTATACGGATAATATGCTCCATGCTGGGTTTTGGTGAGTATAATGTTGACAGACAGAAGTGACACAGTCTGGCTGTCAGGGGCATCATCCCATTCAGCATGGACCAGCAGTGTAGCAGGGTTACATCACCAGATCTAAAAAAGAGAGGTTCTTGCTTGCGTGCAGAATGAACACACAAGCAAGAACCATGAAACATTTGGGCTCCTTCTCCTTCGTGGATCCTATATGGACGAAGGACTCTTCTCTTCTCCAGACCTAGCGCTATTGCCCTAAACAATGCAACAGAGAAGAGGCAATAGGTAAACCACTTTAGGTATGTTCACAGGGCCACGCTGAGCGAAAACTGTGGAAGGCTTCTATCTTTCTGACTCAGAAGAAACGCCCATCGGACGGAAAATGGCCAAAGAAACTCCCAGTTTTAAAATCAATCAATCAATCAATCAATCAATCAATCAATTGATCGATCGATCAATTGATCAATCAATCAATCAATCAATCAATCAATCAATCAATCAATCAATCAATCAATCAATCAATCAGTGAAAGGGAATGGAAAGAGTCTCAGATATTATTGGAGGCATATGCATCTGTTATGAGATAAGAGAACAAGCTTTGCCTGATACTTGAACGCCAATAGATAAAGCACCAGGCACTGGGGAGAGAGCCACCACCAGGCAGATCTTTCCTTTGGTTACCGTTTGCAGATAGAAGAACCCAATGAAAACCTGCCAAAGCAGATTTCAGTTGGTGAGCAGATCCATTTGGATGCCCCAGAGACAGAAACTGCTGCTTGGAATGACTAATTGGCAGGCACAGGTGTGTCGACCATCCGTTAAAAGTCTAGCGCTAAAGCACTCTGCTAACATAACCCTTGAAAATTAAACCTGCTATGGAAGAAGAAGCAATCAAAACACCGAGGACAGGATGATGAAAAGGCTTCCATAATAAATCGAGAAAGGAGATAATTTCTGACTTTTATCAAAGGAAAGAACACCCTCAGATCTTCCTGACATTGTCGAAGGCTACCGGCTGGTCCTGAGGAAGTGTTAAGAGTAATTGCCCAGGAGATAACTAAAAGAAGTGTGCTTTGCATTATCATGGTATATAAATAAAAAAGGGCAGGCTAATTAATCATATAACTTACTAAAAGTGCTTTTTATTTTTCCATTTAGTATGCCAGAAAGATCATTTTCTTTAATGTATATCCCCAGTATTCACATGATTTAATCCATCATGTTCTGTATTATGAAATTACTTTGTTTTACTTCGCAGTGCAGCTGAAGATCATTAACCCATGCTATTATCTAAGTCGTACATCATCCCAGAGTATTACCTCATGTGGTGGGGGCAGAGGGGGAGAGAAAAGCTCCTTGCTTTGGCTACACGCTCCGACTGAGCAACCATTTTTCCTGGAGGGTGCTGACAGCCGGGGCTGTGTTCATTACGCAGCAGATGGCTTCAGCCCTTTGGAGCAACAGTCTTACCTTCATGGTCATTGAACTTCTAAGTGCAGCCTATCACTCCGAGACCCCGTGCTGGCTTTTAAGGTTTAAATGTGATATTCCGGTGCTGCCCTTACAATATGTGTGAAAGGTTTCATTGGGGCAAGCCACCTGCTCTGAACTTGACTTCAACTGGGAGGCATATTCCTGCTCGGTCCACTGAAGTCTTCAATCTGGATTGAAATAGAGACCTCTGGAGTTCTATTGGCTGGTTTCGATTCGACTGCCCAGTGCAGTGGTCTCCAACCTTGGCCCTCCAGATGTTCTTGGACTTCAACTCCCAGAAATCCTGGCCAGCAGAGGTGGTGGTGAAGGCTTCTGGGAGCTGTAGTCTAAGAACATCTGGAGGGCCAAGGTTGGGGACCGCTGGCCCAGTGCATGCCCCCATGGGTGCGATCCAAAACGTAGGGAACCCCTCCTGCCGTATCAGCCAGCTCCTCACTTCCAGCAGGCTGCCCGCTCAGAGGCAGCACTTAGAGGAGGCGGGGAAGGGAAGCTGGGGCACTGCCTGTTAGCGGGCGCTCAACAGAGGAGGCAGGGCGGTGAAGCATCAAACTCCCGTTTGGCCAAAAAACGAACCAGCATGAACGATGGGTTGGTGCCCATCTCTAGTTCTGAGCGGTTATTATTTTCTTTTTTTAAAAAACCCAAATGCATTAAAGCGGGCCGTTGCTTTTGCTTCATCAATGCCTTATCCGTTCATTGTTATTACTATCAATTTACAAAATCATAACTTTTATAATAGAAAAAGAAGCCAAGAAGCCCCTCCAAAGACCTCTCCCCCGCAAGCCATTACTGTTGCAGAAGTAATGAATACAACGATACAATAAAAAAATTCAAAAATGACATCGCCTCCCACCCCTGAAAGCAGAACATTGCAGACAAAGTCCGAAGCAGTGATGAGAGAATTCAGAACTGAAATATATTTTGTAGCTGAGATTTGAATATCTAAGGCTTGGTGTTTCTGGGTGGCTCAGATTCTACTGAATGGAAGCCCTCAATGGAAAACTGGAATTAAAGCACTTAAGGCAGCCAACGAAAAGATAATAGATTTGGCAGGGGTCCAAACACCATCATCGTAATGAGCCCCAAGGACGATGTTTAGTTATAGTTTAATAATCCAGAGGACAAATGGTTCTCTAAACAAACCGAGAGAGAGAATAACATCATGCTGGAATATTAAGCAAACCTGAGGCCAAAGGTCAGGGGTGGCATTCGCTAACCATGCTCGGAGTTAATATGAGTGATTATGTGGTATGTAAGTCTTTGATCAAAAAGAAGCTCAAATCTGCCCATAGATTATTTGGAAATGTTTCTCAACTCTTTTTTCCTTTCGAGAATTTGACTGAACATCCATTCCTCTGAGGGGGGATCCCTGGGTATTACAAGCACAACATCTGGCAACAGTGTGGCACTGGCACGTATTTCTTTACCTGGCATGTCATTAAACTGCGGAACTCCCTGCCACAAGACAGGGATGGCTGCTAGTTAGGATGGCTTTAAAAGGGCACTGGATACATGCATGGAGGGTAGAGCTACAAGTTAAGATGGTGTTATATTGTGTATCATTGGATATCCACTGCTGAGGAAAATAAGACAAAGACCACCATTGTATTTAATAACCTCGTAGCGGGCTCTTCCTAAGCCGCTGATTGACTTCTGTAGAAACGTGAATGTTGAGCTAGATCAAACTTTCTCCGGACCAACTGCCTCTTCTTATGACCACAGTGAAATGGTGGAAGACACCATTTTAATTCCACCATCCAGTGATGTCCCAGTGCATTGTGGGAAATTGAATGGTGAAACTCACAACCAACCACCCCTCACTGCGGGGGGGTGTGCGTCTCCGAGGGCTCCTCAGGGCACTTCCTAAAACTCACCACAAACGCATCAGTATAACTAGTGACTAAATAAATATGGCGGAGGTGGGGAGGGAGACCCACAAATCGTTTCTTCACAACTCTTCCTTATCTAGGTGTTGTTCCACCACAAAATATGCAGGTTTTGCGCACACGCCCACACACATATATGCACACATCCCAGCCTCCTGAATTCTACCATGTCATGTGAAATTATGAAATGAGCAGCCCACTGGCCCAGGTGAGTTATTAATTAATCATAATCAAAACAAAGCACAGATCAAGAATGTACTGCTAAGCATTGCAAAAGGGAAACCTGGTCTACTTCATGTATTTAATATTAACTTTGGTAAATTTTCTTGTGCCCTCAAAAAAAAAATCTACTCTCTGTGCACTGACCTGATCGGGAGAAAATGCCACAGCATTCAGAGGGCTTTACTGCCCGGGAAATCCTTCAGTCGCAGTTTCCACTTGTCCGAATCTGACCCATCCCTGTCTTTTAGGGTAAGTCACTGTGTATAACAGAATCCATTTCCCTGCACTTCTCATCAACAACAACAACAAAATCAACAACTGCTGGATAGCTCAGTGGTTTAGTGGATTTCCCCACTGGGCCTCCTTAACAGGGGCTGGACCCGATCATCCATAGGGTCCTTTCCAGGTCAGCAGTTTTAAGATTGTGATTATGATAGTGACCTTAGAACTGTGCTGTTGGAAGGGACCCAACAGATCATTGGGCCCAGCCCGTGTTAAGGAGGGACTCAACCATGGGGAATCAAACTCCCAACCTCTGGCTTCACAGCCCTATGTATCCAGTTTTGGCACATGTGCCACAGCAGTGATGGTTACCCACTGGTTTTCAGCTTTTAAATTGAGGTGCACACTCAGTGGGCACCTTGTTTTCTGAAGATGCTGGCCACAGAGACTGGCGAAACGTTAGGAAGAACAACCTTCAGAACATGGCCAAAGGGCCCGAAAAACCCACAACAACCAATTGCTGTATCCCTTGGTGGGTCTGGCCAAACTTCAGTGAGTTATTTAGGGCACTGATAACTCTTTTGAATCCTATGCAGTGCATCCTAATTTCATTCATGCCTTACAGATCATAATTTAAAGAGCTGGCCACCATTTCCAATTAAGTATGGAGGAAATAGATCATCCCTATAATTTATGTCTGCAAAAGGTTGTGCTGGATTTTGTAATTAATGTTTGCTCCATTTAATGAAACACTCCAAAGGTCTATGGTTCTGTCATTCAATGGGGGTAATTTTTCAATTGATTAGTAAAATAATACTTGAAAAGTAAACAGACTTTCTCCAGCACAGAAATGTCTTACTCAAGTGGAAACAGTAATTGGAACACTAAAAAAAAATACCATTCTAATACAGGAGAGGTGAGGTTTTACTCCACTGGAATTCATAACTTCTGCTCAAGCTTGTAGAGAAAGGCAACTGGTAATTAACCTTGTTTGACGGGCTTTTATTAAATTTAATTCTAGGCTGACGTTCAGCATATCTAAATAGTTCCAGAGTTAAACATCTAAATGGCTCATTCTCTAACTTAAGCAGAGTTTATGGAAGAGACGGATAGAAAATTTAATTAATGAAGATTTCTTCCCCATCCTGTGGAGCCAGGAAATAACGACACTTTCTGGTCGTCATGTTTGGTTTTGGAAGTCTGTCATGAATGTCTATGGTTTGGTCATTGGCCCATGTCTTATAGATCCAGAATTACATCTAACATCCTGTGAACACAGAGTTCACACTCTGTGCACCTGTTCAGACGGTTCTCACACAAATTGACTACCTACTCACCCTTCAGATCTCCTCCAGGAGAGTCCCTAGACCCTACTGACAGCTCACGACAGGAGTAGGGGAGTTTGGTATTTTGAGTTGAGATGCCTCCCGTCTCAGTCAACAACTTGACTTTACAAGTAATACAACAAGATGTATTTTAATTGTTTTATCTTTTCATTGTATTTTTATTGTATTTTTATTGTTGTAAGCCACCCATAGACCTTTGGGTACAGTGCGTGGCATATAAGTTGAATGAATGAATGAATGAATGAATGAATGAATGAATGAATGAATGAATGGATGGATGGATGGATGGATGGATGGATGGATGGATGGATGGATGGATGGATGGATGGATGGATGGATGGATGGATGGATGGATGGATGGATGAATGAATGAATGAATGAATGAATGAATGAAACTTGTCCATGCCCAACCTTCCAGAGCAGATAGGCATTCTACAAGGAAAGAGGAATCCAGTCAACCACCCGAGTATTGTTGAATACAACTCATATTCTGGCAAGTGTTAGTAATCTCATTTGAGTTTCTCCTAACCATTGGTGGTTTCTCTCTGAACCTGTTCTTCTGCAAATGCCGGCATTCATATGTGAATGTTGACTGTCATCCCTTCCAGACATCTAACAATAGCTGATATTTTTTGCTATAGCACTTGAAGCACTTAAACCAGCCCAAGAGAGAGATGATAATTTGGTGAGGACTAAAGCATTTTTTTTTATGATGGATGTACCAAGGTCACATTGGTGGATTGGTCCCGGTTGAAAGAGTGCCCATTGTGATGTTGCAATGGCTGTGCTTCTGTGGGTCTCTGAATGGTGAAACAAATTCTAGGGCAATCTTTGAAGGATGAAGGAGAACACTGGGACACTGAGATGGGCATGAACCACTTGTTTGGAAATTCATGCGAGTTTGTCTTTCAGCTGAACAGGTTTTCAGTACTTCTGAGCCCCACCTCTTCCGACGGGCGCCCACTCAGAGGCAGTGCTTGGAGGAGGTGGGATAGGGAAGCCAAAGTGAAGTCTCTGGGTGGGCATCAACTGGATGGAGAAGAACTGAACACCTGTTTGGACAAAAAAAAATGAACCTGCACGAATGACTGAATTGACAGTTTGTGCCCAACTCTATTTGAATGTGGAGATTGCTGGCGAGTATGGGTATCTGAGCCCTTCATCTTGTCTTCCACGCACATTCAGTCTGGTTCCAATATCAAGAAAGCCAACTTGAACTAAACAGCCAGGTCACCTACGTGGCATCTGGTTTGGATCCGACCTGCATGGCAGCCTAAGGGATTGTTCTGCTTCCTAATGGTTGAGCCACCCCAAGTCTGATTGTGATCATGATGGAGAGATGATACTGTATTCATCACATTTCATCAGAAGTTCTCTTTCAAATTGGATGAGCCATTGAATTTTGTTCCTTAGATTTGATCATAGGAATAAACTTAATTTTTGCCTAGCATAAAACTGATTTACTTGCTCTTCAGGAAGATCAGGCGAGCTTTAACATCCCTCCCCTCCCCACCATGTGCTGCTTCTTTCCTCCCTATGCTGCATTTAGTTGAGAGGAAGCACATGCAAAACATGCCTCTGTTTCCTTTGCTACTCTTGGAGAAGGATTCGTTCTCAAGCCAGATGTGAGAGCACTACCAGACCTTGAAAGGAACACGCTGGCCTTGCAGGATGCAGTGAATGTTATGAGTCTCTCACTCTGGTCCAATAGGACGTCATGCAATGTGCACAAAGTAGAAAGTGCAAGGCTTGTGCTAAAAGTCCAAAAGAAAGCTGGAAACTCTTTGCAATATTTGTTTTTTTTTTTTTAGAAAACATGAAAGTGAAATCAGTCCAAAATGATGCACACGGGGGCGAGGAGCTGTATACTGTGAACAGTGCATGGAACCGTCCATTTCGTGTGTGGTTCCTCTTTCTATACCACTTTCCCAAATCCCTCATACAAGCCTAAAACCATGATGTTTTCAAGAGGGGGATACCCTGGCTAGTGTAGCTGCAAGCCAGAGACGGCTAAGACTGGGTCATTCCAGATATAGCGCTATTTCACTCCACATTCCCAGAAACAATAATGCCCAAATATATGAAGTCAGTAATGTTGGGAGTGAACCGTTCTAATGATTATCTGAGGATGCTATGCTAGACATATATTCCTGGAGGCGCATCTTGGTTGTTTCTTATGCACATTCATGAGGGTGTGGTGAAAATGCTTGCAGTGTACAGTATGAATTGCTCTGGAGAGTTTGGGGTAAGATTTTTTTTCCCCTCTTCTTACCATAAGGTTCCCCATGGTCTCCCATCCAAGTACTAATCAAGCCTGACCCTGCTTATATTCCAAATTCAGATGAGATCAAGTATCCGTGTGGCAGGGCAGCATGCGTGTATTGTGCCAGAGATGGAAAATCAGAGATGGAAAACACAGCAGAAAAAACTTTAAGTTGGGTTAACTCTTTGTGAGCTCAATACGTGTCTGAACACAAACTCACTTCCAGTTGACTGCGAATTTTTTCCTACAAAGTTCCCCTGTCTCTGGACAATGGTTGACACCAACAAAATGCAAAATTGAAACAGCTATTTGCCCAATCTTTGGTCTGGTGTCCAACAAGCATAACCCCCCCCCCAATACTCCATTATTACTAGTACGGACAAGGTACACCGAATATCAGAAACTGGGAAGGATTTTTACCTCCTTGTATCACAAGCTGTTCTCAAGCCATGGAAATGTACTTTGTCCTTGAAAGAATGCAGCACAATTTTTCCTTGAGGTGGAGCTTTGCAAACAGGTTATTAAAAAAGCTAAAGAAAACATTGATTAGTTTTAAATAGCGCCTACAGTTCAAGCACCTACAAAGATGAGAGTGTTTGTGTTGTCCGTGTAGCCTTTGTTTTGAACAATGGAAAAGGGGGGGGGGGAATACAGTAAGGAGGTTCAAAGAGAGCTCCACCGAAAACAAAATGAAGTTCTTTAGGTGTCGCATATGATTTCCTTAAGTCAATCACATGACTTGCTGAATTGGGTTTTTTTTAAAATACTTTTACAAATAGTACACAGGAGGTGTTGGGTGAGCATGGGGGTGGGTGTCAGTGTGCTTAAAAAGCAGAAATAAAAAAGAACAGCAAGACACTGGGATAGGTAGAATATTCCGGAAATATCCTTCTCGTATTTGGTCTTCCTCTTTTTCTGCTACCTTCAGTTTTTCCCAACATTATTGTCTTTTCCTGAGAATTCTGCTTCCTATGCCCAAAGCAGTACAGCCTCAGTTTACGTACGTTTGCCTTCAGAAATACTTCAGGTTTGATTTGACCTAGGACCCACTTGTTTATCTTTTTGGCAGTCCACGGTATGCGCAAAGCTCTCCTCCAGCGCCACCGTTCAGACGATGGGAGGCGCATGAATAAAGACCAGTAGCAAACTCTTCTGTTTCTCATTTATATCTGGTTCTGTACTATGTCTTCTCCCCCACTGTAAAATCCAATTTTCCAGTTATTGTAGCACTTATTAAAAGCTTGACTGTAAAATCTTTGCTTATCCAGAGAGATATTTTTAATCATAACTGTTTACAATGTTTAAACAGCCCACTCTCCGGCAGCTTAAACACTTTCCACAAAATAATGTGTTTTCAATAAACTGAAGTATTAACCAATCATACATAATGGTGCTGGGCCCTTAACAACAGATTTGCCGGAAATCCTTAGGGCTTCGTATCAATCGAAACTCGCATCGACTGGTCAGGCTTGCGTTCGAATTACATTGCATTTGGATCAAAAAGCAGAAGGGGGGGCGAGTTCTCATTATGGCTCCCTGACATTAATTTGAGCATTTTTATATGTGTGTCCTATTAAGTACTTTAAGTGCTTTTTGATAATTGTGCTTTGTAGGTTTTTTTACAGCACTTCAGGCTATTCCCAGTTCAATTTTCTCTTTTATCCAATGTTTGAAATATTGATTTCTGACAGATAAAAGCAAACCTTATAATCTCAGCAACACGCAGGGAGCGAGAGAAACAGAGCGCGGGAATGCTACGGGGACCGGCCAAATTTGAATCTCGTCTTTGTTTCATTACATTTGATCAACCAAATTTACTTACTGCTGGCTGATATTTATGTTGAAGAGGAAAAGAGAAGCAAACGCCCGTCGTCTGGCAATATTACCAGCTCCTCCTGGTATACTTCCTCTGCTTTATTTTTATTTTTTTATTATTATTATTTTTTTTGCATTTAGTAAGATAAAAGAAGCCGCTCCCCTGGTGGTTGATGATTGTTGGAGCTTAAACTCCTGTCAGCTGGCTCAGGGTAACTGTGATTTATCTACTACAGCTTGTGGAGGCCGCCTCTGAGAGGTGGTTTTTCTCTTTCCTTTTTTTTTTTTTTTTAATTCACCAGGAAAAAAAAAAAGGAAAAAAGTCACCACAGATGGATCAAAAATGAGCAGGGCAGGCTCAGAACAGCCGTGCATTGAAATGGAAGAAGGGTGCTGAGCGTCAAAAGGGGACAGTTAGGCTCGGAAGCACTAGGCTGCCCCATTTGGCTTCCAATATAGGGAGGGTAGGACTTCCGTTGGATAACCCACAATGCCACGCTGCACACGCCCAATCTCAACTGAATTTGGAAGCTTAGAAGGTCTTGGGCTTGGTTAAGAGGACCTGGGTGGGAGACCAGCTGGGATATCCAGATAGGGATAGGAAAGGATCTTGCCTGAAACTCCACCAAGCAGAGCTGATTGCAAGGGGCCAAATGGCCCAGGGATTCCCAGAGGGGTGCAGTGGATAGATCTGACTAGGACTCTGGAGAACAGAGTTTGAATCCCCACTCAGCCATGGAAACTGATTGGGGGGGAGTGGAACCCCCACCCCCACGACGACCCAATGTGTGCCCAAATAAAGGGCATATAGATCAAGACCAACCTGCCCTGTGGCCTTTTGGTGACGAACCTACCTAATTTGTGACACTATTTGTGTGTGTATGACTCTCATTCCTGTAAATGGGAAACCTAAACAGCAAGATCAGGTCGGAAACATGAATGGAGCAGACAGGACAGAAGAGTTGCAATAGCAGAGAGCGGTGTGGTCTATGTAATTTTCCCTCTGCTTTCTCCAGCCACAAGTAGGAAGCCATGAGCAGCTTCCGAAGGCAACCACTTAGAAGGGAGTGAGGGATGGACCTTAAAAGGGCAACAGGTGCAGTTCCCTTTGATTCCTTCTTAAAAAGGCAATGCAAAGAGGATGGTGCCCCACATTTCCTTGTCCCTCAATTTATTTGGGGGCATATGTGGGTAGAATGCTTTCTTGCCCATCTCTCTCTGTCTCTCTTGGGGGGGGAGGGAGAGGGGCATACCTCCTTTCTCCCTCTATCTGTCCACCATTGCCTTCCACTCCATGGCCCACAACAGGCACCGGCCACTACTAGTCAGAGAAAGTTAATGTTGCGACCCAAAACTTTCCAGGTCGTACTTGCTTTATCAATGAGCTATGACCCAGCAAATATTTTACAGTCCTCTGGGCATTGTTTTTTCCTGCCTTCTCTAAGAACCTTAAAACTTATTTTTCCCTAATGTACAATCCTCCCTTCTCTGGTGTGTGGGTAATATTGAATAAAGGGCATTTTTCTTTTTTTAAAAAAAATCTTTGTTGTTCTAGACTGGCATTCTGCCAGCCACTTAGCAATTAAAGGTTTAATTTCCCAGCAATTAAAGTTTTCATTACTAAGCAATTAGCACTTAAGGTTTTACACGATAAGCATTTAGCTGCACTCTACGGCTGCCAGGAGTTTGTACTGGGCAGGATGGGAGCTGATGGAAAGAACACGGGTGGGGTGGGGACCAGATAGGGGTGATCCCTAGCAAGGATCCTGAAACAGCTGAGGAATCCTCTGGCTATGACAAGGCAAGAGAGTTTTTAAAGAAGAATGAACAACATACTCATCGGCAGGGGTAAGGGCCCTTCAGCCATGGCGCTGAATCCGGCTCTCCAAGTTTCCTCATCTTGCCACACCCCCACCCCACAAGCAGCCATAGCTCATTGCTCATCACATCACTCTTGGTACAAGGCCCTATTCAGGCATTCCAAAGGCATGTGGGACCCTGTGAGGACAGCAGGTGAGCCCGTCCCTCCCTGCCATGGCACTGGACACAGAAATGAAATACTCTGACAAGAGGCGGGCTGACAAGAGTCCAGGACATACCATAATGGGCTCAAGCTACAGGTAGCCAGATTTAGGCTGAATATCGGAAAAACTTCTTAACTGTTAGAGCAGTACGACAATGAAAGCAATGTCCTCAGGATGTGGGGAGCACTCCAATGCTGGAGGCATTCAAGAGAAAAATTGGACCACCGTCCATCATAGCTGCTTTGATTTGAATTCCTTCCTTGAGCAGGGGATTGGACTCGATGGCCCTATAGGTCCCTTCCAACTCCATTATTCTATGATTTGGTTAACAGGACTAATCTGTTCATTTACAATTCAGTAGTAGAGTCAGTAGGTTTCTTATTATTGAGTAGCAACTGGATTTAGCAATTGGATAGGACTGTACCCCGAGGAAAAGCAAGGGAGGAAACAGGGGTGGGGGGCCGTGGAGAGAAACCTGAACATCTCAATTTAATCTGTTGTGGAATGTTGACCTGGATGTGTTAAGCTTTCAGAAACTTCCTTACAGAAACCAAAGCATCTTGGAACAATGCCTTGGCTGTTTAAAACAAGGGTGGAATCACTTCTTGGAATTCTCAAGTAACAAGAGAGGATGTGACCTCAAACCCAATGTTACCTGGTTCTTTAATTCTTATTTTTAACACACAGATGCACAAATAAATAGCAAGCATGTTTTCTTCTCTGAACTGGGGGACCAAGTTGAAAGGAGCTTGAGCCACTGGTGATGGAAGATATTTTATTGTAAATTGATTTTTTTCCCTAGACTTATTTACCAATACATAGGCCCGGCAGCCTGGTGGCTATCAATGAAATGCTATAATTATACAAGAGAAGGGGTTGATGACCTCTGGATCGCAATATCTTGTCTCCTTTGTCCTCCCCTTCGACGCCTCAGCCTAAAGGATGAAATTGCATCTTTTCCTTTCGGTTGTCGCACGAATGAGGTGGTATTGGAAGCTAGTGAGCCATGGCGCGATGTAACTGTTTGTCACTTACAATAATTCGCCCATTTCCATGTTCTTTGGTTTTATTAACGCCTCTGTCTCTTGGGGGGAGGTTGGGGGAGGAAGGAAAACAGGTGAGCTGTCATTTCATGAGTGGGACAGTTCCATCCCTCACCTCGTGGTTGGGGGAGTCTTTCTCCCCTCCATCAGCCCCCCCGAACCCCCACATCCCCTGCTTTTGTTTCATGAAGCGAAGTAACAAACATTTCACACTTGGGAAAGTACAGATTATCTCTGAGAATGTGCGAAGTGCCCTTCCCCATCACGGGGTGATGAAAGCTACTGATGTTCTCTGTGCAGGTGATATGCTGAATCCATATTCATAGCTTGTATTTGCTACTACTAAATTGTTGGGTTTTTAAAAAAAAGATAAATATCATCCTTTCAAATGTATTCTGAAGTGGCAAGGTAAATCATTGTTTTAGTTCTCCCAAGTAAGCAAGGTAGTTTTCAAAAGTGTTCTCCCTTCTGTGTGAGATTATGAGAGGATTTGTATATTGTTCACATTTTCACACAGTTTTGCAAACAAATAAAAATAATAAAATTCCGGAATGGTTTTTGTGCAAAATCCACATATTTTGAGCAAAAGACCTTATTTTGTGTGCTGCATACAAGCTTTTATACAAAACCCCATAATTTCTTTTTCACCAAAACACATATCTATGTCTGTATATATTTATGTACTTATCTATTTATTCGCTAAGTGGCAATGCTTAACAAAAACATTGGTCTGTTTCATCTCAATAGTGGAAAATCTCAACAGGGTACATCAATGTGCTAAGACCACTCTTTTCTGCAAAAGTGCGGGAGGGGACACTTTCTTAAGTGGATTTTTCTTTAAAGCATTAAGTAACAAAATCCTTCCTCTCCGGCAGCTGACAAAATCAGCAAATGCAAAGAAAATGTTGCAATAAACAGTGTAAACTGGGAGCCGTGATGAAGAATAAAAGCAACTGCAGGTAAGCACCGCCAATGTCTAGGAGGGAGCAATGAGGGTGGCAATCAAGACCCTTCTGTTTCAGGAACCTGGTTATGTCAACTGTGAGATAGAAGTGTCATCCTCTATACAATGGAGGAACAAACCGACAATGAAAACCTAAGTTAGCATGCTGGTTTGTATATAGTTGATGGATTAATCCACCTCTCTCTCTAGTCCTCAGGGTCTTAAGCATGGATTGGAACCTCATTCTCTCATACAGTGGTGCCTCTCTTAATGGGCGCCCCGTTTAACGAAGAAATAGCATAGCGATTAACTTTTTGCAATTGCAAAAGCGATTGCATTGCAATGTTCCCTATGGGAAAAAATTGCTTTGCGATGATCGGTTCGCTGTTTCGCTTACCGATCATTCCATAGCGATTATTTCGCAACAGCTGATCGGTGGTTCCAAAATGGCCTCCAGGTAAAAAAATGGCCAGCCGCTGTTTTCTGGGACTGATTCCTCGCATACCGGGCAGTGAAAATGGCCGCCGTATGGAGGATTTTCGCTGTAAGGTGATTCTGACGCCCATAGGAACACATTGAAGGGGTTTCAATGCATTCCTATGGGTTTTTTAAAATCGCATGGCGACGAAATCGCTTTGTAGTTATTTTTGCTGCACGGATTATCGTCGTTGTGCGAAGCACCACTGTATAGACACACACGCACGCACACACACACACCACAACTGAATAAATAATGGAATACCAGAAAGTAGATAGTACCATTTTGCTAGTAGGAAGCAAGGCCGGCCCTATTCTTAGGCAGGGTGAGGTGGATAACTTAGGTGGCAAGATGCCAGGAGCTGTAACTTCCAACTTTCTCTGCCTCTCTGGGCAAAGGGACACACTCTCTCTCTCTGTTTGGTACCCTGGGGCTACGTCCCCGTCGCCCCATCCTAGCTACAGCCCTGACTTTGACCATCATCACCAGTAGAAAGGGTGAGGAAGAAACAGAAAATGTAAGACTTTTTTTTTCCAACTACGACTCCCAGCACCCAAAGGCCAGGAGTTGTAGAGGATTCCAGAAGTTATGACAATAAACACAGCTCGTGGAAATTGTAGGCCAAAAATCCCTGCCGTATATTTGTTGCCTCTGCAAAATATAAAATAAAATAAGTTAAGGCTATCATAAATGGGGATGATTCTGGAGAAAAAAAGGTCTGGATAAAATGAAAGCAAAGCAGAAGGAACAAAAGGCATTGAATAAAAAATTAAGGCAACATGCTCCTGATGTAAAACCTGTTAAGTTGCACTTAGCAACCCATTTGAATTTGCTTATTTTTTCCCAATTGTTTTATCCAGCCCTCAATTTCCATTCTCGTTGGGGAGGGGGAGCTCTCAAGGGGACTTACAACCAACACTAAAAAGCAAATCATACAATAAAGCCATTGAAAGTTTAATCAACCAGGCATAAAAATGCTTCCGTTCGTTTGGATCAGGCCCTAAACGCTTCTTCCCGCTTGCTCTCCCTCTTCTCATGCCTCCTAAGAACCACCTCTTGTCCTTGGAAACCCTTCTGTTTATCCTAAGATCTTCCTTTGACACGATGGATGCCCGGCTCAGGAGGCGAAAAGATAAGGTTCTGATTGACTCTAAGTGACAAGCCCAACGAAACTTGACCTCTGACCTTTCCCCCCCAAACAGCCCTTTCTATGGACCCCATGATGAGCTGCCAATATTTTAACAAAGCACCTCTTCACGGGGGAAAAAACAAGGTCCCTTATCTTAGGATTGAAAAAGAAAAAACCCAAAACATTGTCACCCACACGTGAAATATATTGATGGAAGTAGAGGACGAGAGGCAGTGGAAGAACCAATTAAAGGCCAGGGTCGGCTACTAAAAGGTTATGGCCTGATCCAGCCTTCTGCGTTTTCCTCCTCAACCACGTGTGTATCCCCTCACATATTATGCCCTTCAGCGGTTTTTCCTCATCTGAGCTATAAGCAAAGCCATTTTGACCTCTCCCTCTTTACTGGTGTAACAAAAGGGAAGGGAAGATCCATCATCAAAATTGTCTCCAGGTTAGTTACAACTCTTAAGCCCCATTAATTTCCATGGAAATTAATATATCCTCATTGCATCTTTACAGTGGTTTGGTACCATTTTAATCTGCATGAATCCATCCAATGGAATCCTGGGAATCGTAGTTAAATCACCCAACTGCGAGTCCCCTATGATGCCTCCTTGATACCAATGGATCCCCCCTAGGGATGAATTAAATATATAAGGACCTAGATCCAGATGTTGGATCTCTGCCAATGCAACCTTGAAGTCAACATTTGATTTCTTTGCATTCGTACTCCAGTTTTCTTCCAAGGACCTCAAAGGGACAAGACTTCTCTTTCCTTCCACCTGCCACTGTTATCTTTCCACAACACCCCTGTGAAGTAGGTTTTGCTGAATGACCGTGACTGGCTTGAAGACAACTCGTCAACTTTGTAACTGAGCTGAAGATTTCAGAAGCCAGGCGTCCTCACTCCAAACTTGACATTTCGGCCCCTGCCGCAGATTGGAGAAACGAGTGAAGAAACAACATAAGCATTAAATACCCACAGAAATAACCAGCCAACCATTAAGATTAGCTTCACATCCTTAATATCTCAATGTCAATATGCCTCCATTTCCATGTTGGGAACAGCAATGCCTTTAAACCTTTAAAGTTTGCCTGGTGCATATGAAGGAGCATTTCATGTTGGTTCCTTTCTGACAAATTTTGCAAATTTCTCCATATTTGAAGTAGAGACAGCTTGAGGATGAATATGGAAGAAGATGGCCAACCTTCAGATTTTTCATCCAAGGGCTCAGAATGATGGTGGTCACCTGACTGAAGTTAACTAGATGGCCATGCCAGATGGAAAACTCTGGGAACCCCAGCCTGAGAAAGTAAATGCTCCTGACCCTTGATCTTCTTCCGATCAAAACCTGGAGGACAGACCCAGCTGGAACCTCATGTGGATTCCCCTGGGCTCACCATGCAAGAAAATCTGGCTCTCAAGACAACAAAAGCATTCCTAAAAGGTTCCTGCTTCCAAAGACTGTCCCAGAAATAGTACGTACGATTTCACCCCCCCAAAGAACTTAATAATCAGATGCCATTTCCAATCTCGGTGCACCTAACTGGATTGTGTCTAAGATTGCTATTATTATGAGAGGTGTAACAAAAGGAGCTCAGTTTTACTGACAGTTGTGATTATAATGTATGTGACACACACATAGCTCCCTTTTATGAATTTCTCGGTCTTTATGAAGCACAGTCTTGTGGATGGCATAGGCGGTGAAGGAGCCCCAAACAACACAATAGGAGTGTTGTTTTTTGATAGCAGGTTACAATATCTAACTATATATATATGCAAATTCCTGCTGATGTATGCTTCTATTCATTGACTATCTGAATTCCCCTTTGGTAGTTAAACCCATTGCTTTGTTGCAAACCTGATGCTATATAATAGCCAGAATCTTATTGAGAGTTTATTCTGAATAAAGTTGTGAAAGTCATGAGGGTCAATCAAAACTAATGAATTGGGTGCTGGTAACACAACCAGGTGGACAAACTGGCATTCAGTAGGCACCTTGTTAATTAGTTGCAATTCTTGACATCATTTAAGCAATTTCATGTACTCTAGAGTAAAATACCAATAGGATTCTGGGCCATGTATTCATCAGACAGGGGCCAGAATCCTATCGGTGTTTGTGTCTGGTTTGTATACTTTGTTACCATTAATTGCAGCTAACTGAGAAGGTGCTGAGACAATGTCTCCAAATACCGGGTTGCTCAACTGAAGTCGGCCCAGGCACCTTGTCAATTAGCTACAGTCGACTGCCTCCAGTTAAGCCAACCTTACAAGAACATCAATAATATTCTGGCCACAAATTACTTTTGTTCAAGTTACTTTCCAAATCCTGACCTATGTTGGCATTGTCACATTTGTGCCTTTAAGGATCTTGGATTTAAGGCCAACATCCTAAAGGATGATTACTTTGCAATATGCTCCACTCTGCAAGTAAATTTCATCGATTTCAATTATGGTGAGACAGTAATTCTTTACTCAGCTAGCTGAGGCAGAAGCTTAGTTTTTCATGTCCCGTTTACCAAAGCAAAACACTTCTGCAGGCTAGCAAAAGAAATCCAGTATTTCTGCTATATCTTAAAAGGTCGTTGTTGCTGTTGTGTGCTGTCAAGCCGCTCCCAAGTTATGGTGAATGCTATGAATGAGTGACCTCCAAAATGCCCTGCTCAACTCAACTCAACTTAATCCTGTGGTTTTCTTTAGGGCAGTGTTTCCCAACCCGTGAGTCATCATCACCCTTAAGGAGTGTGCATTTTCTGGGTGTTCATGAGTCCCGTTACATCTATGGCACCCCTTGTTAAATCATTTCTTCCTTGACCTTTCAGAGCGGGATATTAAAGCGAGCGTGTATATGGATGTATGAGAAACAGGCCTTCTGGAGAAAGAAAGAAGCCTCTCTGTTTTCTGAGTAGAAGGAGGAAAATGCCTTTTTATGCAAACATGGAGGAGGTCACAGGTTACTTGATGATTAAAAAAGGGGGTCATGACTTGAAAAAGATTGGGAACTACTCTTTTAGGGAGTCAATTCATCCCACATTTGGTCTTCCTCTTTTCCTACTGCCTTCCACTTTGCCTAGCATTATTATCTTTTCCACAGAATCTTGCATTCTCAACATGTGCCCAAAGTAGGATAGCCTCAGATCCATCATTTTTGCCTCCAGAGAGAGTTCAGGCTTTATTTGTTCCAGGACCCACTTGTTCATCGTTCTGGCAATTCAGGGCACCCGCCAAGGCCTCCTTCAGCACCATGTTTCAAACAAATCATTTTTTCCCCTGTCACCTTTCACACCTATACATAGTAATCGGGAATACAACAGTGGGGATTAGACATGAGCTATTCATAGTCTTACCCCGAGGGATACGAATATCAGCACCCCAGATGCCAGCATAAACTGGACCCTCTCCCGGTGCTTCCCCGCCTCTTCACACAGCTGACCACTCTGGCAAGGAGGTGGGATGCTGGAGTTTCCCCGCTCTGTTTCTGAGTGGTCAGCTGTGTGGGGAGGCAGGGAAGCGCTAGCTGGACTACTTCCACAACTGGCGCTATGTGGCTGAGGGTTTGGTTTCTGCTGGCACCAGCACTGCCGATATTCGTATCCCTCAAGATACGAATACGAATATCCTATGTCTAGTGTGGATGACCTTGATCTCGGTCCCTAGTGACAGATCCTTACACTTGATGATCTTTTTTAGTTGGCCCCCTTCCAAGATTCAGTCTTCTTATTTCTTGGCTGCAGTCTCCGTCTGGTTTTGATGATCGAATCAAGCTGTACAAAACACAAAGCTATTGCAATGTCTTCATGGTTACCATTAAAGTTGGGCAGTTCTTCTGATTTTGGCCTTCTTAATGTTCAACTTAAATGATTACCTTAATGGTAGGTAGAATCAGTCCCGACCTTTGAAACTGAATTGATCAGAATCAACACAATTCACATAAGATTAGCCATTAAAATTTTAATGGCTAAAAATTTGTAACAGCAAATCTGTTACATTTGTTATTTTTGTTTATCAGGCTCCCAAGTACACAGCTCAAAAACGTATCCACGGGCAATGTTGAGTCCACTCATTCTCTCCCGTCTGTCATGTAAAGACGTCAAACTCATCTCCTATAAATCATCGATGCTCACAGGAACCATGATTCTGAACAAGTTACAGAGGAAAAGGGTGGAACATCTTTGGCATTTCTTGTTTTGTTTACTCCGCCGTGTGTCTTCTGCATGAGTGACATAAATGAAGAGGAAGAAATAACAGAATAAATGGAAACAGCTTAGTTGTAAAATCAGTTTCTATTGGCTTTGTAAAAGTAGAAGAGGGCCTTGATCCCATATGGGGATCAATCACTCCAAGACAGAGGTGCTAAAGGAAATCTTCCCTTGCAAATTTAGACACACGAACGGAGAAGGCTGACAGGACGTCTTTATGAATAAACACCCATACAAACAACAGAGACTAGCTACTGACCCATCCATCCATCCCTAGAGCTAAATAGGGAAGTGAAAAAGTCTCACTCAACTGACCCCCCCACTAGATTTCACACCTCCAGTGCAAGAACGAGACAAGTGCTCTCCCTCACATCATGTGATTTCTAAAATTTGCACAAAATATTTCTGCACCAAACTTCTCCCTTGGGGAACGAAAACACATATTGTTTTATAGCCTCTTGCCTTTATTTATAACCCTGTTCTTGTGGGATTGTCTTTTGTTTTGCTATAAACCACCCAGAATAATGTGCTGCACTAATGGAGTGGTACATAAATTTTAAAAAATAAACAAACGGATGCATCAACAGCTCGATGTGGCACACATGTGTGAAGTCACTGATGCCGCACAAGACAGTTTCTTCTCAGAACGGCATCACCTTCACCATAGACCAACATGCTGAGCTCATCATCATCATGATCCTAAAATGGCAGAGCTGGAAGGGACCCTGTGGGTCATCCAGTCCAGCCCCTGTCAAGAAGGCCCAGTGAGGGAATCAAACTCCCAACCTCTGGCTCCACAGCCGCAGAGCTAAACCACTGAACTCTTCAGCAGTTCTTAAACCCACAAGCTAGGAAAAAAATTACACGTGGTGGCGCTGTGGGCTAAACCGCAGAAGCCTGTGCTGCAGGGTCAGAAGACCAAGCAGTTGTAAGATCGAATCCATGTGACGGAGTGAGCTCCCGTCGTTTGTCCCAGCTCCCGCCAACCTAGCGGTTCGAAAGCATGCAAATGCAAGTAGATAAATAGGGACCACCTCGGTGGGAAGGTAACAGCATTCCATGTCTAAGTCGCACTGGGCATGTGACCATGGAAGATTGTCTTTGGACAAAACGCTGGCTCTATGGCTTGGAAACGGGGATGAGCACGAACACGATTGGACAAAAAATTGTCAAGGGGAACCTTTACCTTTACCTAACTCTACGGATCCTCCAGTGACCAAGGGCTGGAGAATTGTGGGAGATTTCATTTTTGTTGAAATGGTTTCCCTGACGGTCACCAATATATCAACTTCCACCTGTGGTACTGAGGCCTAGGGGTTGTCCAAGGCATTTGCCCGCCTGAGGCAAAGGACAAAATGGTGCTCCCCTGATCCAGTTCTACATACAGAAGCTGAACAGACCAGCCAATGACTCTTACTAAGGGGATAGCCCATTTATTTATTTGTTTGTAAGATAACAAATCTTGCTTTCCCCTTATTTAAGCTTGTTAACCGTTAAGCCTTCCCTACCAAATTTCCAATCTCTGCTTAATAGTAAGATGATTCCTGATCTCATACCACGCATGGTATAGTGGACAGAGTGACAGATTGGGACTTAGGAAGAGCAAATTCAAATCCCCTGGGGTTGTGGAACGGTTAGGGTTGCTGTAAAGTCAGTTTTGGATTGACAGCACCTAACAATAGTCCTGATCGGGCCAAATTAGTGGCCAAAACCTCTTCTCTGGTTTATATCCTATACCGTTTTTTCTGATTTCATACCCCAGGGAAAAAAATCAAAGAAGAACAAAGAACAATAAAACAAACCCATTTTTTTTCACGCGAATGTTCTGCTGCTTCTTACTTACAACAATACGTGGGAGAGGTTATTCGGACTGCTTTGCTCACTCCTTTAGGATTAAGAAAAACCACTTGCCATAATCAAAATACACTGAGCAATTTAAAAGGACAAATAACAATTTGTGTTGTCTCATCCAAATCTGGGACTTTTTGTTCCATATAATACAGCAACCTTTTGCTCCGCACCACAGTATGTTTTCTGTTGTTAGACCTTGGATATATGCTTTCTTCAGCCCTGCTTGTGTTTATTGTTGATCAGCTGAAAATATAACTCACAATTATGGCCTTTGTTTTTACAGTACGGCTGGAGATTCACAGCGGAGGACTTGAAGGGAAGCCATTCAGCTTGCAACAGGCGTGGTGCAGAGACTCTTTTGCATTTCAAACAGGCGGTGAAAGTCTTCATTTGATGGATGCAATGCATCCTTCGATGTATAGGAGAAAGGCACTGAACACAAAATGGAAACAAAGTTTTGTAGATGTCGGTACATATGCTAAACGTGGGGTTGCATTCTGCCGAAAACAACGGACTTCATTTCAAGATGCATTTATTAAAAATGTAAAAACCCGTATCATTGGTCATTAAATTATAGTGATTTTTTTTTTAAAAAAAGAATTGTTATTTTCTTTAAATGATTTCTAAATCTTGTATTTCCGTCATCACCATCTGTCCAGACCCGTGAAATAAACAGCATAACATCGGAGCCTCGGATCCCAGAAATCAATGTTGGGGTCATAAAATCATATCCCAGTGATTAATTACTGCCAAGATTATACCTTCCAATTGGGGTTCTAAATGGGCTTCTGACTTTATTCTGGGCCGTAATTTATTTCAGAATTGTTATGTGTGTTCGCCTCCCATCTTTACACAACCATATGCCGACACAGATGTTTCTGCACTTTATTTCTAGGGAGGCTTCTCCGAGATCTGTTCTGTAGAATAAACAGATTTATTTTTCATTTAGTAGCCAATGAATCTTAAATTCTAAAAAAACAGAAGGCTTAAGTGCTCTGATTCAATTGAAGGATATGTTCCTCCAATCTAAATCGGAAAAGGTGGCAAAAATTGGATGGTTCTAATTTCCCTCCTGGCATGCAAGTGATTTAGAGCTCCATGGCTGAGCAACCAAGACTTGCTGACAAAACCCATGTTTTCTCCTCAAGGACCAACCACAGAAAAGGAGGAAGCTAGTTTGCAGAGAACAGCATACTGTATGTTACGACAAAGTATTGATCTTTTACTTTTCAAGGGAGCTTTGCTTTTAACAACATGTTAACTGTGCTGTGTCAACTCAGCCTTCATTGCCACAAACAATCATATCCATCCTGTCCGCTGAAGTCTTCTCTGAGATTGTTTCATCCTTTTTCATAGCATTAATCACTGCAAAATTTCTACTGCTGCCACCGGATTTGACCAAAGAACAGAACAAAAAATAGCCAAGGATAAAACTCTTGATTAGCCTCTCCCTGTAGTTTGCTTGCTTTAAGAAGATAATTGAAAGCACTATGGATTTGGGGGGGGGGGGTCACAGAATGGAAGGCAGGAGGAACAACAGTCTGGCCAGACGCTTGCCGTTTAAAATCTATAACATATCACCTACATTGGCAGTATCAGTTGCTTTAATTACATCAAAACACAACCCTTCTCCCCATGCAGGACAGACACAGAACTGAGAGATATCATCAGCTGTGGAGTCTATCACACAACTGGAGAAAGTTGCTTTCTGGATTATAACCTCCAGATTTCCACCAGCCGGAAAGTTTTGTGTGGTGGGGTTTTTTTGTTTGTTTATATTAACCGCTTAATAAGCGACTTTCTGCTGAAGTTCACTAGCTCTCAGTTTGGCCTCTGCTAAGCAGGGAAGAAGAATTACCCAAATTCAACCTTTTCCTTCCAGAATTGCTAGATGATGCCCTAAAAGAAGGAGAGTAAGGTGCAGAGCACCCAGGTTCTACCATTTTAACATGCAGCCGTCAATTACCAACACTATTATTTGGGGTGTTTTCTGGTCTGCTGCCTCCTAATATAGCTAATCTCAGCAGATATCACCCTGTATGGAGTCCTTGTGAAGCGATCAGCTGCCGGGCATATTAACCTTTTGTTATTTCATTTGCCACAGAGTACTGGAGGCTGTCCTGCCGAACACTTTACGGGCATTTGATTTGCTATGTTGATTCCCATTAGATATCATTAGGTACACTATAATTATTGTAATTATGTGCATTGCTTAGGCTACCCTGCCAAATAACAAGCCGTTTTATTCAGATGTCATAATTGCCGCATCTAGTCTTTAAAATGAAATCTAATTAGATATCATTTAATCCTGCTAACCTTCCTCTCCCAAACAGCACTGGCGGGGCAAGAGGACTGAATCCACAGCCGCGGCTGTTGTTCAGGTCAGTTGCGTCTTACTCCCAGCTGATCTTTCCAATCACAACTTGGAAAAGGTCACTTGTTTGACTACAGTTCCCATAATCCCCCAGCCAGGGATCCTGCTGGCAGGGGGAGCTTGGGGGGATGTAGTCCAGGGAAAGGGCTTCCCTGAGAGCTCTTCTTAGCTACACGTTTGTGTCTTACTGAAGCAGTATTAGTATCGTGGTTTAGGCATCTGGCTGCAGAGCCAGATGTTGGCAGTTCGATTCCCCACAGTGCCTCCTTGACAAGTGGGAGGACTCAATGATCCATAGGGTCCCTTCCACCTGTGCAATTGTAAAATGATGATGATAAAGAAGAAGAAGATGATGATGATGATGATGATGATGAAGAAGAAGAAGAAGAAGAAGAAACAGCAAAAGAATATGGAGATTAATTTTATCACACAGACTAGGAAGAAGGTACCACTGTCATATCAACCGTAACACCTCCGTAATCCAGCATCCTGCATTCCCTCATTATCAACCAGATGCCACTGGAAAGCTCAAAACAATAGCCTGTTCCCATTCACTGCTGGCTACAATCTGTAATTCAGCAGAGCACTGCTCCTCCAATGTGAGGCTCTTTACGGCCATCATGATTTAAGCCGTGGAGAGCTTTCTCTTAAAATCAAAACCTCGTGGGTAAGACATGGTGACAGAGGCTCCAATCCAGCCTTCAGGTCCTGTTAGAGGAGGTGCACCACATTAGGTGCTGAATGAAATTAAACTCAGGGTAAGCCCACGGATTCCATCATCTCCTCTGACTGGGATCAGCAATGGGCTTTAGGCCAGACACACATCAACATTCAGGACTGGACTAACCACCACCCTAACTATGTCCCTGTGCTGGTCCTGATCCATGCTGGACGTCCTGCTGTAATGTTCGTCCTGCTGTAATGCTTGTCCCACTTTGGTCTGGGTGGGCAAAACATTTTGGAAGGAAGGAAAGAAGGATGATTGGCTTTATTGCTTGAAGCTACAGGTCACTGCAATATACAAGCTGACTGGGGAATTCTGGAATGTGTATCCATAACTTCTCCAAACTCTGAGCATAATATGGCTCCCCATGGACTTTTGTAGTGCCATTGTGATTTTGCAACCAAGTCTTAATTTGTACACAGCTTCACCTCTGCCTCTAAAACTCAGAGCACTCCAGGCCACCTCTACACAAGCATGCTCAGAATACATGAAGCCACGATGCCACAGCCTTTCAAATAAGGCCACTGGATGAGAGGCCAAAAATTCAGGTGGTGCTGCGTTCAAAAGCCTCCCGGAACAACAGGGCATTCAGCAGCCTCTTAAAACTGGGGAGGATGGGGGGCAAGCACAGGTTGACTGGGAGATGATTCCAGAGAGTTGGTGCCACTACTTAGAAGGCCCAAATTCTCACCGAAGATTTCCTGGCCTCCTTTGGGGTGGCCACCCACAGGAGCATAGCCTGGGAGGACCTGGTAGCATGGGAGGATGATCAGGTGGAAAGACTCTCCAGCTGGTATAAATAATTTCTGATAATTGAAAATAAATTGGGATTAAATATCACAGACAGTGAGGGAGTCCATGTAGAATCACCATGCAAGACTGGCTACAGCTATGCCAGTTTGGCTCTTGAAATAAAATCTAAAACCCCGCATTTGTCTGCAGAGGGGTGATTTTCTGAACAGGCTGCCGTTTAGCAATCCAAGACACACAGAAAGTTTTGAATGCTACAAAACATTCAGACCCTAATACACGTGCATTGGAAATCATTTGAAAACTCCGTAAACTTTTATTTATTGCTCTGCATTAACTGGCCCTCTGGAATTCAGAGCTATTGTCCCCACTTCTAGCTCAAAAGACTCTTAGAGCTGAAACATCAGTCCTTTGGGTTTCTCTTAAACATACACAAAACTTACCCTTCAAACTTTGTTGTCGATGGAAAAGGTTTGCTGAGTCCACCCACCCGGACTATGCAGCGGGCTGAAGCTCGGTTGCGATAAGAGTGGAGCATGCTGCCACATAGTGGAAGTCCCGGGCATCTTGGCTTCCTTGCGCTCTCCAACATGTTCCCCATCCATAAAGATGAAATAACGAGGCGTGTTCATTCCCGTAATAAATAAGGGTGCATTTGCACTCCACGTGGATCGCTGTTGGTGTTTACTGTTTCATCAAGTATGATGGATGCCTCGTGTTTGCAAATTCCGATTAGCATAATTTCTGAATCAGGGGACCCGTGAAAAGGTTCAATTATGAAGCCATCTCATTAATACCAGGGCTTGTTAAACTAATGGGAAGAGACAACCCCAAGCGCTCCGATATGGATACATGTGCTTCAAATGTAATTAATGGAGAAGTATTCTAGGGCCCGAAACAGGTCCGTGTTCTATGAGATATGACATGCTGGAATAAGCATGTTAATAGACGCGATGCTACCATGTTTCTGTGATGTTTTTGCCATCAATATGTGGGTTTTTTCTGATAAAAACATGAAGCGCTTACAAAGCAGACCATTTACAGACAAAATACTGGTGAAACCTGGGCCAACCTCAAATCTGTCATTCCAATTATTGCATCAATTAATATGTTGCAAGCTAATTTGTCTGTGTAGCAATACTTTCTTCCGACCACAGAAATCAGAACTACCTCTCGGTGGTCAGAAACTCCATCCTCTGATGCCTCTAGGCTGAAGCTGTGGACGTTCCAGCGCTCTTATGGTGTAAATGTCAACCTCTCTCAAAAATTGGACTTTACGTCTCATTTTCTCGTGTTCCAAACCACTTCTAAACCAACCTCACCTGTAGCCTGCTCTGGAGAGAAGACTAGTCTATCTGTATTCATTGATAGTACAGAAAAACTACATCAAGATGGAAATCAGATGTTGGTAGAATCCAAGAGATGACGATTTTTCCACACCTGTCATCATCATCTCTCCTTGGCTTTGTCATGTGACTGGCAACTATGCGCTGCTTGAAATTATTTCTGGAACCTCGGTATTTTGGGATACCCAATGTGGTGTATTGGACAGCGTGTTAGACTAGGGCTCAGGAGGTCTGCGTTCGAATCCCCACTCCGACAAGGAAACTCACTGGGGTTGTGCTACATATATATATATATATATCAGGATAGCCCCTGATCTCTGGCTTGCAGTTTAAATTTAACACATGGCACACAAGGAATAAGGGATGAGGAGGGAAGAGGGAAAAATTAAAGTGTTGTAATGACCCGGGCAACCTGCTGGATTAGGGACTGCATGTTGTCAGTAGAAGGAATGAGATAAAGTTATCGCCTTCTAATAACGTTCTGCTTCCTCTCACAGACGCCCTGTATCTCAGCCCTTCAGATGGCCAACTGCTTCCAGTGGTGCTGCAGAAGCAAACAGCTGGTCTTCCCGTGTGCCTGCTTGTGCTGGGAGGATGATCCAAGAACTTTAGGTGACTCTTCCAGTCAGTTCCAGCTTCAGAAGGATGAATCAGTGATGGAACCTCTGGAGATCTCCCCAAAGCCACCCAAGTGGACCTTGGATAATTTTCTTCCTTTTTAAAAAAAACAACAACTGATGCACCCATAAGTCTCCAGGCAGCCTGGATGCTGGTCACTAGAAACTGGGAATTGTAACTGACATTTTTGGACTTGTAGCAAAGAAAGGAAAAGAGATCCTTTTGCTTCCAGATTCTATCCTTCTGGGTTGCCTGGTCAATCGTTCTGTCCCCCAGGCATCCTCGAATCTGCGGTCCAAGGGTCCCTGCCTCACTTCACCAAGTAGACAGGCCGCCAGAGATCAACCTCCCCAACAGAATAAACCATGTGCACACAGGCTGGCACTGCAAACTGCCTTCCTCTGAAGATCCAGAGCATTTCTGTATATTCGGACAAATGAAGATGCAAAACGTCTTTCAGTATGATCAGCACCCCTCCCACGAGGAACTGGAAGCTGTTTTCGGCAGCTCTAAGTCATCCCAGTGAAACTGATCATGTGCAGAACACAATGCGTTCCTAACAATTCATTGTTGAGACTCGCACCCGCTTCCACGCACTCATTTGGGCTTGCTGCATTCATTATCTCTGTGTCATCGGGCACATGCTTCCCCCTGTCATATGATCATCACTTGGGTTTTTTTTTTTAATACGCAAAATCTGGAGGGGGGGAGTGTTGAGATCACTTTGAGATTTTTTTTCTGCCTTTAAAAGAAAACAAAATAGTTACAAAAAAAAATACTTGAGAGTAGATGAATGACTCACATTAAACATCTCCGGATTCTGTGCAGTACTCAGTGACTTGCAGCCTCAGAATGAAAAAGCATAAACTCGATGCCCTCACTCCCAAATAGAGAGGTTTGCTCTCTACCAAATAAAAATGTTTTTCTTTTAACAGCAACAGCAATGATGATGATGACGACGACAACAACAACAACCCCAAGTGTTCCAACGCAAGCATGAGAAGCGATGTGTGTTTCACTGCTATCATTTCTCAGATTTCCAGCATATCCAAATATACAGAGTAGGCATGTTTAAGCAGCGTAATAAAACCCAATCAAAGGGGCCCTGTTTGGTAGATTAATTTCAATTTGTAAATGTTGATTAGTTCCATGCGAGGAGGTAATGATCCAGTGGAGAGGGAAAACAGGACACTGGAAACGGGTTTCAAAGACTCCAGCAGCTGGGCGCAAATGCTCTGTCGCTCAGAGTTACTGAGAGGGCACGGTTGGGTTTGGGAATTATGGCCTCCTTTAAAAATAATAAAAGAAAGGGAGGGAGGAATGAAAGAAGAGAAAAAGACTGGTGTTTCTTTTCATCTTAAAGCCGAAGAGATCCTTAAGGGTGTACTGTTCCATGGACACTCAGCTGATGTAAAGAAGAAGGCATAAATTGATGGATCAACACCACTTGCCAAGGCTATCGGGAATGAGAGTGTGGGGGGCTCAATTGTTCAGAATGAGTTTCTCCTGCTCCTTTCTTCTATTTTCATTGGATCAACACAACTGTGGGAAAATGAAAGAAGGGCCAACTCATCTCTCTCTCTCTCTCTCTCTCTCTCGTTCTCCTTTCAGGCATGCTTCTTGCTGGACGTTTTGCCATCCGAAGTAGCAACATGCAGACAGGCAGCATGGCCGGTGACCACATTAGGGCTGGTCCTTCAGATGTTTTAGCTCTCCAATGGAAAGACAAATGAGCCAACAGGGTGACATATTTTGGACTCTGTAGACCAAGAAAGACTATTGAAGCTGCAGCTGTCCTCCCTTGGGCACCTCACGAGAAGGCAGGATTCTCTGGAAAAGACAGTCATGCTGGGAAAGGTGGCAGGCGGCAGGAAAAGAGGAAGACCAAATGCAAGATGGCCGAAAGGAAGCCACAGGCAGACTTGAGTTTACAAGAGCTGAGCAGGGCAGTTGAAGACAGGACCTTTTGAGATTGGCCATTCATTGGTAGATTTCAAGTATGGTATAGTGGATAGAATGATGGACTAGGACTGGAGAATGGGGTTCAAATCCCCACTTGGCCATGGAAATTCATTGGAGGAACAGAACTGGTAAAACCACTCTTTAAACATCTCATTTACCTTGAAAACCCTATTGGGTGCACTATAAGTCAGTTCCAACTTTAAGGCACAAAACACACACATTCATAAGGTCTCCATAAATGACTTGACAGCATACAATGACTCCCAAGCCAGCCATCATCACAATGCATTCCCAGTTCTCCAAATCTTGGGCTGATGTTGATCTTCAGATCTTGGGTAGATTGTTGACCAAGGACCTAAGAGACATGCAGCAATTTTTAAAACAAACAAAACAAACCCCCCACCCACCCAGAGCTCTTACATTTCAATCTAAACCTAAGAGCCATCCAAAACAACCACCAGCTGTCACACAGGTGACTTTTTCAAATGAAGCCACGAGCATCAATGGATTTTTCCCCTCCAAGGTGATCATTGATCACCTTGGGCTCCTGTGTTTATTAAAGCTTCAACAGCATTTGTATTAACAAGTCACCTTTTGTGTCTTGAAAAGGCAGAAGGCTGATAGGTGTTTATGGGGACAGGAGGAGGGGGAAACGAGACCTAAACAGAAAAGTACCCCCAAAGGAGTGTGGGAGGAAAATGGGAAGAAGCTGTTTACTCCTTACCTAAATCCAAACGATTCATTGAAAGGACAAGAAAAGGAAGAGGAGGAGAGAGGGAAAGAACGAAATCTTGGACCCCCTGAGACGTCAACAAATGGGGGAGGTTGTCTGGTGGGCGTAAAGATGGCAGTGATGGTGCTGGAGGATGTCACTTCTCCTTGATTAGTTACAAGGCATTTACTTCAGATAAGTGCTGTTTGAGTGGGTGACCTCATAAATGGCTCCCACCCTGCACGGTTGCTAATTGTCTGCTTGAGAGAGGAGATTAGATTCCACTAATGGTGTCACTGCATAAAAGAGAGGCAGAAGGCGCTACCAGAGAGGAGGAGAGGGAGAGGAGGGGGTGATATTGTCTCCCCCACCCACCCTTCTTGCTAGATTTTCCAAATCTTCAACAGCGTTGCAACAAGATTTACAGCCAGGGAGCTGACTGTACACACCTAAGCGTCCAGGTGGACAAGAGACGAGATGCACCATCACATTTCAGTTGCTGCTCTTTCTGAATATCAGGTGATCAGGACTGTTTGTTGTTGTTCAGTTCAGCCGGTTCCTATGTATGTGTGCAGAAAGAAAGCAGTATACAAAAATCTGTCATTTTAAACAACTCCCTGTCTCTTTTTTAAAAAAAACCTTTTGCAAACTTTGTGGTTTCCCCAAACTTTGTAATCTCTCTCTCTCTATTAATGTGCATCATCATCATCATCAACAACAACAACAACATCATCACATTCCATTAAGTCAGTTCTGACTTACGATGCCTCCTTTCAAGGTCTTTAGTAGAAAACACTCAGAAGTGGTTTCCCGGTTCCTTCTTCTGGGGGGTATTCCTGGGATTGTGCAGCTTGCCCAAGGCCACCCAGGCTGGCTCTTCTCCCAGGAAGGCCCAGAGGGGAAATCGAACTCCCAACCTTCGGCCCTGCAGCCAGAGACCTAAACCACTAAGCTATCCAGCCAGCTGAAAGAGATAAACTGGTCAATAATTATGCAGAGGAAACCATCCTTATCTCCATCCTGACACAATATATAAAATAGACCCCTTGTAGTATACCTAACTAGCCAATTGAGTTTGTATTCAGAGGCCTGTCCATTTTTTTTAAAAAAAATCATTTTGCACTTATGCCTCGGGGAAAAAAATCAATAATTTTGATTGTATGTCAGGGAAAGCATTCTTTGGAATGGTCCTCAATGGAAATCGGAAACATAATCAGATCAGACTGCTGAAACAAGATGTGTCAACTCATATTGAATGAAATACTGCACCTGCATGACAGTGCTGGGGAAGTAGTAAAAAAAAAAGCAGAGTCCTCTCTCTTTTTTTTGTAACTGCAGTCCCCATCATCCCCCAAATCACATGAGCACTGGGGGATTCTAGGAGCTGTTCCTTGGCAACTTAATTTTTAGGACAGCAGTTCTAGAATTGGCAGCTAGCTGGGAGATTCTGGAAGGGGACATCGAGAAAATTAACTTTCTTTTCACGCTCTCCGAAAACGTTAGCTAGAGGACAGGACGCTCTGCACTTCCACTGTGACACTGGGTTAGGGATGGCAACTCAACTCAACACTACATCTGAAGCCTTCATGGGTGTCTTTCCTGCAGCTAACTTAAAACAATTGTCAAAGGATGGAGCCCAGTGGAAGATTTTAACCCATCACCTACAGTTATTTGCTCATTCATTTATTCATTCCACGCAGAGGTTGGAAAGGTTCCTTAAAATCCGTTTCAATCGATTTTCTACAATATTTTGGATATCATCTTATTCTAGTTTTGCCTTCTGAAGTCTGAGGAACTGCTATGTTGGTTTCCCCCCCTCCTTCCAGTCCATGAGGTCTTTCAAGCCTGAAGGCAACCTGAAGAAGCCGAAGGAAAACCCACCCACACCTTGCATTATCCATACCTTGTCTGCCTCTAGACAGCATCACCAGCTCTGGTATACAATTGGGTGAACATGGCAGCATCTTCATCCTCGAGGAACAGACCTTAAGCTCATTCATCCCCTTTAGTTTGGACTCTAAATTCTAGAATTCTTCATTCTGGGCATCCTACCCACTACAAAGATCCCTAAATTGTCCTCAGTTGGAGGAAGGCCTTGTGGCCCAGAATAGGCCAAGCTCCAAACTAGTTTCTTGTTGCAGAAGGAAGTTCTCCCTGGTGGCTGTTGGGAACCCAGCTGTCCTCCAGGCGTACGCAATTTAGGGGGATGTATAGCAGGTCGGAAATCAACCCTGAGTGCTCCCTGGAAGGACAGATCCTGAAGCTGAGGCTCCAGTCCTTTGGCCATCTCATGAGAAGAGAAGACTCCCTGGAAAAGACGCTGATGTTGGGAAAGTATGAAGGCAAGAGGAGAAGGGGACGACAGAGGACGAGATGGTTGGACAGGGTCATCGAAGTGACCAATATGAATTTGACCCAACTCCGGGAGGCCGTGGGAGACAGGAGGGCCTGGCGTGCTCTGGTCCATGGGGTCACAAAGAGTTGGACACAACTTAACGGCTAAACAACAATAGCAGGTAGAACCCCCAGAATGAAGAATTCTGGGATTTAGAGTTGAAATAGAAACAAAGGGCCATACTTAGTGGATCTGCCCTACATAACTGTAGCAATCTGATATCTATTTAACTTGCATGGCTCTGCCCTATGAAATCCTGGATTTGTGGTCTGGTGGGCTAGTTAGAACCCTCTGTAATTCAGGAAATTGTATAGGAACTCTCTAGCACGAAACATTAAGTATCTCAGCAAACCACCAGGATTCCACTGGACAGAGTCATGCAGTGGGATCCAACTGCTGTACTGTGCAATGTAGCTAATTGATCTCCAGCTAGAGAAAGACAAGAATTAGCGTCTAAATGAGCAACACCCAGGCAGTGAAAAAGGAGAAGCACGGGGATGAACCTTGCAACTGCTTAGCTACAGATCTACATCTTCTGTCCATTTCTTAAGGAAATTTCTTGTTTTGCTTTTCATCAAGAGTGACCCCTGCTCCCAGGGCTGTTTCAGACATGCTCCCTGCCTTGACCTCCATTGTTGGCGATACCGCTCCCCTCCCGTCTGCCTCCGATTTGTCCGAGCATTCTGTCTGGGATTGCCTGAAGGCAAAGAAGGCTGGACGTGACCTTGGCGTTGATTTCAGCGCCCTCTCTCCTGACCCTAGTCAGCTTGGCTACGACGCTCACGGTACCCACAGCATTTCCAGATGGAAAGAAAGAGTCTATGCAGAAGGAGGAAAGGAGAATGGAGATCAACATGCTCAGAAAGGGGGAAAGGCCAGTTTTGATTCATCATAGCTCCAACCTACAGTATGAAAAAGTCTTTGAAAACCTAGGGGAAAAATCAGAAAAATAATCTCTCCTTTGGTGCTTGAAGAGCAACAAATTCCAAGTTGGACGAGTGGTCCTAGGCATGCATTGAAGTAATTAGGGAGCCACACATAGTTTTGGAGTGACAACTAAGAAATTCATGCACCTGGTTGCCACCTGCAATACTTTGAAAGGCCAGGAGACATCAGGAAGGATCTCAGAGGATTCAAGTTACTAACTGTATAATCCAACATCTGCTTGGAAGTAGATCTTACTGGGCTTTCAGTGGGCTTCACTCCTCATGTGAATAACAGTTCCTGACTGTGGGACTTCAGATGTTCTTGGGCCACTACTCCCAGAAGCCATGGATATTGGCTGTGTCCTAGGGTTTCTGAGGGTTGTAACCCAAGTAGCCCTAATTTTTAGAATCACTGGTCTATATAGTCGTGCCCTGCTTAATGATTACCCTGCATTATGACAAATCCGCTTCACAATGATGTTTTTGTGATCGCAATTGCGATCGCAAAACGATGGTCCAAATGGGGGAATTTCGCTTAGCGATGATCGGTTCCCTGCTTCGGGAACCAATTTTCACTTTGTGACAATCAAAAACAGCTGATCATCGGGTTTTCAAAATGGCCACTGAGTGCTTAAAATGGCTCCCCGCTGTGCTTAGGGACGGATTCCTCGCTATACAGGCACCGAAAATGGTCGCCGTATGGAGGATCTTTGCTGGACGGTGAGTTTTTAGCCCATTGGAATGCACTGAACGGTTTTCAATGTGTTTCAATAGCTTTTTTATTTTCGCTTTACGACGTTTTCACTCTACAGTGATTTCGCTAGAATGAATTAACGTCGTTAAGCAAGGCACCACTGTAGTATAAATTTTCCAGGTCAACAGTATCCCATTCCCTACTGGTTCTGGTCTGAGATCAGAGAGGGGATGATTCTGAGTTGCCTGATCCTGGCCGCATCAGGCCCTGCACCCAAATTGCATGATGGGACTAAGTGTTGCTACCCAGCAGCTCTCTGGAAGTCAACAACATCCATTCCAAAGCCCTGAAATGGCCTCCACGCTGACCTGGGGAACCCATACACAGCCTTCATCTTCTTTATTTCTGTTTACCACCATGCTGGACGAGGCCATAAATCTTGACTTCATCAATTCATTCACCCCCAGCGAGACAAAAAGGGTTCTGCTCTGCAACACTCCGGTTTGAAACTGGTGGCAGCAAACTCACAGCAGCCTTGAAGTGTTGCAAGCAAACCGAACAATCTAACCCAACAGTCTCTCCACCTTGCTTTCAGCCCTTTATTAAGGAAAGTGTGTTTGGGGGGCATGAGGGAGCAGAGGGGAACATGAGCTGAGTTTCAATTTTTTTAAAAAAAAATGGACAGATAACTTTTATGGCACATTAGTTATCAGCGTATTTTCCAGGCCCCTGGTTTTAACAAAAACATAGGAGGTCATTTGTTCACTTAATGAGAAAAGATTATTGTGCTCCTTCATAACTTGCTTTTTGGGTGCTTTCTTCACTGGCAAAGTGTGCCTGCTGGTGCGTTACAAAAGATTTGACAACCACAGATGCCCAGGCACAAACACGGACAGGTGAGCAAAGTCAATTAAACCGCATGCCTGTGTGGGCAAAACTGGATAAAAATTGTGACTGGGTTTTAATAGCACCTGAAATGAAATGGCTTGCGGAGAGCTGACATTATGCACATCTGAAAACTGAGAATCTTTTGAATTTGGAGCACACGTTTGTCTATGTTGTAATGCTCACTTCCACTGGGAAGAAAGCTGAATTCTCCTATAGAAGTCTTCTTCAGTTTTGAAGACAGTGGGGCCCCCTTATAAGCAGGATCAGTATCCATGGGTTCACAATCCACGGTTTGAAAATATCCAAAATATTAAAAGAAAAATCCTTGAAATATATATATTTCTAGCCATGAGGTTACTAGAACTGACCACTAAAGGGAGCTACCAGACGCCATGCTATGTACAGCGTTTGCTAGAAAAATTTATTTCCATGAAGCCATTTCCAGAGCTGGCCTCCAGAGAAAGCCAGAGACCATGCTATGTATAGTGTTCACTATTAATATAGAGTTTTCTATGATCAACATTTTTCAGCATCCACTTGGGGGCTTTGAACCATTCCCCCACTGATATGGGGGGTCCTACTGTACAACCTGAGCCGCCTTCTCTGCCGTTTTGAATGCTGCAACTGCAACATTAAGGGGCCTGGGAAATGAAATTTCCTGAGGATGCTGGAGTCTTTAATATGGACAGTGAGTGTCCCCATGAAATTCATGGCCCATGTTTCCCTGCACCTAAGTGATCATTGAGTTTTTCAGACCCTGTTGGATTCCTGATATTGTCAGAGAGTGATCATGTTTTTACAAACTTGCATGTAAAAACATGCAAGCTGTTTTTACAAACTTGCATGATGCTTATGGTTTGAATGACTGGGAGGATTTTTCTGGCCTGGGGTGACAGTCAATCTATCCGGCACTAGCCAATCATTCCCTCATGCCTCTGAATTCAAAGAGAGCCCCGCCTCTCTGCTGAGTGTTCCTTTCCCTCTCTTTAGTCTGCAGGAGCAGTCTGTTTATTTCCTGTTGATCGGTTCACAATTTTCTCTGCATTTGCTGCACAGCAGAAGTGCATGACTTCCAAGACCTAACATCAGACGTGGGGAAAGTTTTGGATACAACTTTTGGGCTTTTGATTGCCCTCCTGTATGTTAAGCAAATGAAAACATCTCTCATATGATGTGAAAAGCTGTCTGGCACGAAGGAAGGAAGGAAGGCAATTTTCCTGCACATGTGAAAAGGAAGAAGTTAAAACTAGTACACCATACTATGTTGAAGATACAGCGTTCCCGTCCTCTTTTTTTGACCTCCTACTTTTAAACCTTTTAATTAGAGGTAGACATGTTTCCATCCAGATCCATGCAAAGTTTTCCACTACTTTTCAGTGATCAGCAAGACTGATCACAGATCTATGTGAGCTTACTCTCGATATAAAAAGAGTTTTCCGCACACCAGCTCTGAAGGCTGCATCTTAATTGCAAACACTCCACTTTTAATGCGCCTGCTTTAGAAGCAAAGCAAAACAAAACACTTGCTTTTGACAGTGAAAAATTGGACCCATCAATGTTTGTGCCTCTCCACTCTCCTCCTTCACTGGTTCCACCTAGACCTCAAAGAACCCCAACATGTTGCAGTAGGCAGTGATGCTATTTCAACCTGACAAGGGCAATAGTGAGATGCATCGCAAACATGCGCCGCCCAACTTCGGTTAGATTTTCAACTTCAGCGATGATTCCAGCTGTAGAAAACTAATTAGAAAGGAAAGGGGGACAGCAACGTGACAGAACGTGCTAAGAAAGCTGAACGAAAATGGCAAACCAGATGTCTAAGAGATGGAGAAGTTGAGAAATCCCATTAGGACAGAGAAGCGACAAGGAACCCCAAGACGCCTATCTGTACATTAAGTTGGGCAGCTATACCTATACATCTCCAGCAGGACACAGTCATAGCATTACAGGAGGACCCCTGTATCCATGGGGAATCGATTCCAAGCCACCCCAGGGATGCTGAAAAATGTAGATTTGTGTTGTTGTTGTTTAGCCCTGTCCGACTCCTCATGACCCCATGGACCAAAGCATTCCAGGCCCTCTTGTCTTCCACTGCCTCCTGGAGTTGGATCAAATTTATGCTGGTCGCTTCGATGACCCTGTCCAACCATCTCATCCTCTGTCATCCCCTTCTCCTCTTGCCTTCACACTTTCCCAACATCAGAGTCTTTTCCAGGTAGTCTTCTCTTCTCATGAGATGGCCAAAGTATTGGAGTCTCAGCTTCAGGATCTGTCCTTCCAGGGAGCACTCAGGGTTGATTTCCTTAAAAATGGATAGGTTTGTTCTCCTTGCAGTCTAGGGGACTCTCAAGAGCCTCCTCCAGCACCACAATTCAAAAGCATCTATTCTTGGGCGGTCAGCCTTCTTTATGGTCCAGCTCTCACTTCCATACATCACTACTGGAAAAACCATAGCTTTGACTATGCACACCTTTGTCGGCAAGGTGGATTTATAGCAACACTATATTAACAGTGAACACTCTACACAGCATGGTAATTTTGCCTTCAGAAATATATATTTCTAGGACTTTTCTTTTAATATTTGTAATATTTTCAGACTGCGGATAAGTGAATCAGTGGATGTTGATTCTGTGGATATGGGGGCCCTCCCATACTTCTGGCCCCATGGTAAAATTGGAATGTCTGCCCATTTAGCCACCCATTTTCTCGATTACGCAAACAGACGAAGTAATGGAGGAACCTGCCCAGGTGAGATTTGTAGACCCAAATTGGGTCCCCCACAGCTCTCTAAAAGCAAAGTTGGTGCCAACCCCTTTTGGGGGAGATTTCCTTCCCGAGACAATCCAGGAGTTGTTGTTTTTTTTCAAACCCCATTGTCGGCGAAGGAGCATTGATCTCGCGGCGCATCAAAGCCTCTGTCGTTAAAGCCATGGCATTAGAGGAGAATTCTATTGATCCCTCCCCTTTGAGGTTCTTGGTATTGATAGAAGTAGCGTTCCAACTCAGACACGGTTGGCCTCAACGGGGGAGGAGGGAGAGGGGAGGGGCCATAAAAGGAGCAACTAATACCCCCTGTCTTCTGGGTATCAATTACAGCATTTCCACCAAATACTTTATTACCGAGTCTGGCAAGCAGGGAAAGAACATCCAGCGTGATATGCCATGTCTCAAAGCCCTCGGTGGCGGAGATAACAATGGCTCCATTCTGCAAGCTGACATATTTTTTGTTGTCTAATGTATTCCGGCCTTTTGTGCCTGCTTATTCTTAAATAACAGGCACAGATGTAGCGTTCTGCAAAGGTCTTTGACTCGTCGCAAGGCTACTGTCCTTACCAGCGAAATAAATTGATTACTAGCGACAATGTTAACTATTATCCAAAGAGACCACAGTTCGGGAGGCTTTTGTTGCATCTTAAAGGGGCGGGGGAGGAAACGTGATTAATTTTTTGTTCCTTATGACAGTTTGCAAGATGGAGAAGCAAGGTGGTGGTGGGGGAATACATTCCTGATGAATATGGAGAAGGACAGCACCCGGCCTCCAAGAGACAAATATTCAAACCGGCCATCCGCTATGACTTATTCAACAGATGAACACAAGAGGTATTGAAACTGCAAGGAACATGGTAGTTAGGAAAGAGGAGGTCCACAGCGAGAAGTCAAGCCTAGAGTGAGGTCTAGACCAGTGATTCTTAACCTTTGTTACTCAGGTGTTTTTGAACTGCAACTCCCAGAAACCCCAGCCAGCAGAGCTGATGGTGAAAGCTTTTGGGAGTTGCAGTCCAAAAACATCTGAGTAACAAAGGTTAAGAACCAGTGGTCTAGACCAACCCTTGGGGTCAACAGGCAAACTATGGGTCACATTACAAACTTGTTCTTGGGCTCCTCCATATTGAACTACCATGTGGAGGTGAAGGAAGGTCTTTCAAACCATGTGGTCAAGTTTGAAGTCTTCTGCTTCCCTTTGGGCCTGGTTTCCAAGGTTGACTTGAGAGGCCTTCAGTCTTGGCCAATGCCCATTCCGTCCCCTCCCCAGCCTTCTTCTCGCACACACAGATACTTACACTCAAGTGTGAGACTACGAGTTTCACCTGGATGGGAATACTTGTGGGATGGGGTAGAACTCCCTCTGCCCAAATGGACCAGCTTCCACAATCCTAATGATGATCCCAGTCTTGGGAACATGAATGGTCCATTTCAGGTCAATGAGAATTCTTAACCAGTGATCTAATTGGCTATTCCTTGCCATGTAGACCAGCTCTGACTGGCAGCCAGGACTCTCCAAGGTTTCTTTCTTGCTCTGCGTGGAAGTCCTTTGCATTCTTCAGTAGTCTCCCACTCAACTGTTGACGGTACCCAGCCCTATTTAGCTTCCAAAATTATATACAAGCAGGTGTGTTCAGGGTGGCAGAGGGCTATATATAGTCTGGATTCAGGATGGTATGGTGGCACCTCCAGTCAACTGAATGTGGCTCATTAGGGAGAAAGACCTAAGTTGGAAGCTTTGTGGCCCTGCTAGGCCTAACTTCCAGTTCAAAAAGGAAACTATCCCACTGCTAGTTGGAGGACGTTAGGCAGAGCTTCCAACTTAGACCTTTCTCTCAGGTGGTAAAGGTAAAGGTTCCCCTTGACAATTTTTGTCCAGTCGTGTTCAACTCTAGGGGGCAGTGCTCATCCCCGTCTCCAAGCCATAGAGCCAGTGTTTTGTCCAAAGACAATCTTCCATGGTCACGTGGCCAGCGCGACTAGACACGGAACACCATGACCTTCCCACCGAGGTGGTCCCTAAGTATCTACTCACATTTGCATGCTTTCAAACCGCTAGGTTGGCGGGAGCTGGGACAAGCGGGGGGAGCTCACTCTGTCACGTGGATACGATCTTACAGCTGAAGATCTACAGACCTTACAGCACAGAGGCTTCTGCGGTTTAACTCGCACCGCCACCATGCCCCGCTCTCTCAGGTGAGCCATATGCAAATGTCTGCATGTCACGTGGGAACAGAATACAGAATTTTAGGATCTGTAGTTTAAAAAGCCAAAATATTTAGTGAGATGACAGCTATCTTCAAATGCCTGAAACTCTGCCATGCAGAAGACCAAGTAGAAGTTTTGTTCCCTTTGGGTCAAGAGAGAAAGACGCGGAGTGACAGATCCAAAAGAAAAGAAATAAATCATGGCACCTACATGTGAGGAAAGTCTTCCTGAGGGTCAGAGCTGGTTCCCAATGGAGTGGCTTCCCTGGGGAGATAATGGACTTTCCTACATTGAAGGTTGTTAAGCAGAGTTTGGATGGACATGTGCAAAGGATGATTTGACTGTGGGTTTTGTGCATTAGCCCAGGTTTGGATTAAATAACTCTTTGAGAACCACTTCGAAACCGACAATTCTATTCTGATCCGTTCTTTGCTGGGTCTGAACTCCTCAAACCAACAATCAGCAGCAATGTTCCCTGATTTTTCAAAAAAATCACCTCCACTCCATGTGAATATTTCAAGACATTTGCTTTGTATTCTATTGTTAATAAAAACATGCTTTTTTTCCCCAGTTGCTAGCCCAGAACCTTGGCTGCCTTCTCTTTACCAGGCACATGTTCCCCATCATCTTCCTCTGGAGATGCTCCTAGTTGTTTTATAGGTCAGTTTGACCTGGAATGCAAGGATGACAGGAAGGATACACATGAAAATAAAATATCTTTACATCGCCGATTGATTCAGAGCCATAAAACTGGCCCATTTCAAGCGATGAAGGCTAACAGCTTCCAACAGAAAGTAAATGAAAATTCATGATACTGTATTGTGCCCAAGAGCCAGCTTAACTACCGGCGCTATACAATTATTTATCGCTGGAAACTATCAAAGGGAATTGCTCACCAGCCTCCTTACTCTGTGTAGTAATTGATGTGAAGTGAGGCATGCCACCCCCTGCTGACCCCAGCACAGCAAAAGTCAGATGGATTACATCGGACTCAATTATGATTGATATGATCAAAATCTATGATGCATGACATGCCATAACAGGCTTTCTAAGTGTAGGTATTGATTGATTTGGCAGAGATAGGAAAGGAGGTCGGAGCACACAGATGCTCTCCCGTGTATCGCAATGAAGCGATCTTCGAGAGGAAAGAGAAAACAGCCTGGCTTCCCCAGCATCAATATTACAGCTATCTCTCGCTTCATGTCTAGCTCTTTCTCAACCATTATTTCCCTAACACTTCTGGACCCACTCTGACTTTCTAGATGGATGCAGAATCATAGAATTATGGAGTTGGAAGGGGCCTCCATGGAATCCAACCCCCTGGTCAAGGCAGGAATCCACGTCAAAGTACATCTGACAGATGGTGGTCCAATTTTCTCTTGAATGCCTCCAACATTGGAGCACTCACCACCTCCTGAGGTCATGGTCCCATTGCCGCACTGCTCTAATAGTTTTTTTCCTGATAGGTTCAGCCTAAATCTGGTTTCCTGAAGCTTGAGCCCATTATGATGTATCCAGCTCATAAACAAGGGTAGCACCACAAGACTAGCTCGATGGAACCATGGAGGTTCATCCAGATGCAGACAGGCTCAAAAATCCCATCCAAAGCATAGCAAGGGGACTACAAAAATGACTCCCTCAAATCCTTCCCTCCCAATCCAGAGGAGTGTGGGGGTGGGTGTCTATGTGTCTATATGTTGATCCTTAGATGGATCAAGAATTATAGAATTAAGTAACTAGTTACTTCAGGGGCAATGCAGGCATTACAGTTCTATTTCAAAAGCAATATTAATAGGATTGAAGTTACTTTCCTGGAGTAGCGACTCATGTTTTCTTCTTCCTTACAGAAGTTACTAGACCAAAACAGTATATACATATTTTTTTTCTGTACAGTGTTGTCAGTTCCCAGATCTGTGCCCAGAACATTTGGTACCACCATAATCAATAATAATCATGTGAATTCTGATTTATGGTAACCCATTTCAGAGTTTTCCAGGTACAGAGTACTCAGAAGTGACTGGCCATTCCCTTCTTCTGGGGGTCCTTCTGAGACTGCACAGCTTGCCAAAGGCCACGCCAACTGGCTCTGCTCTCTGGAGGTGCAGAGGGAAATCAAACTCCCAACTGCTAGCTCCACAAGCTGATACATAAAGCACTGAACAATACAGCCATCTCACGGATGCACCATCGTATAGCTCAGAAACACATCGGATCTTCTCCCAAATTTCCAATAGGATCCTGCCCAGATTCGCCACCTATGAACAGGGGAGCAAAATAAGGAAGGGCATTTCATTGCATTGGTGTTCACAGAATCCCTCAAATCTGAAGCCGGCCTGGAAGATCAATGGTGCACGAATTGCTTCCAGTCCTTTGGGCCCCAGCGTCCCTTTGCTAGATTTCCATAACTTGTCGTTTCTAGTGGTGCACGCAAGCTACAAGCGCAGAGGCCGGTGACCGACCCAAGGGTCATAACACTGACGGAAACCAGCTTTGAAATTCATAAATGCAAGGCAAACCTGTTTTCCTGGGGCTGATAGTGCTGTATTAGTTGCGGGAAGTTAATAAGGTCCCCGCGTTTGAGTACAACCCCGATTAAAATGAAAAACGAACCACATTACACTCTGTTTCGACAATTATTATCAGTTGGCTGTAATATAAATATGCAAATTTCCCCAACGTGAACTTTCACATCCTCTGTAGAGACCATTCATCTCTTGAAAGTATTAATTTAAGTTGTAAAAGGATCCATACATCACCGCCATGTCATTTTGAAAACAAATATTAATCAATTTTGGGACTCAGGATTGCCGCAGCGCAAGTGCGGACATCCACTTACGTGGGAGGCAAGGTAGCGATCAGAGGGCGGGTGGGGAGGGATTTACATATTCATCCTTAGCTTAAGAAATCATATGATAAATACAAGCAGAAACACAAAAAAATCCCTGCAGGCGTTAGACCTTATCGTCATTCAGGCTAAAGCAAAACAGACCGTCTTTGCATCCTCAATGTAAACAGTATGCTGATTAGGGATAAATGCCATATTCCTATCTGTATAACCTTGAAAATGAGTGACAACTCATGAGCAGCCATGGGTTGTTCTACACATACACAGTAGGAAGAAGTTTGTGCAAGTGTTTTTTTCCCAAGGGACTCAACAAATGCACGTTTAAAGGATTTCGGCTGTAGCTCTTTGGTGTGAGTTTTGTGCCGACCTATAGCCACCCTAATAGGGCTTTCAAGGTAAGTGAGATATTTAAGGAGTGGTTTTTATCAATTCCAGACCCCGAATCAGTTTCCATGGCTGAACAAGGATTCGAACCCTGTTCTCCAGAGTCCTAGTCCATCTATCCATCCAATCTAGGAATCCTATTTAGGGTCAGTTATTTTTTTTTTCATTCAGGTCATGTTGTCCTTTTGCTGGCCATCTAAGCACCAGCTTATGGCTTCCTTCCCAAATGTTTATATTGCATCCCACAAAGGTGGAAACACCGTTATTTGCAGGACTGGTGGAGGGCCATCCTACTTTCAAAGGTGCCCTTCATGTCTAGTTCAAGACTGATTGAAAGATAAACAATCTTATGGAGGAAGATCAAGGATCTTGAAGTTGCTCATCCATGCTGGACATCACCTGGACCAGACTTGGCAGAGTTGCAGGTCTCCAGGTCTCTGTCTCCTCCATTCAAATGAGAGGCACTGTAATTTTGTTTCAAATCAGAAAAGAAATTTGATTTTGCATGCCAGACACAGCCCCTACAAATCAGCATATCTAATTTTATGCCAATCTGTATCCTCTCTCGTTTTGGCAACGTGTCTTAGGCACAAATAGTGGTGATGGCAACAGGTCTGCCCAGGATCAAAACAGGACATGGCACTCTCATCCATTTCATGGGCAGGCATCATCCAGAGTGGTGCTTGAACTTTCCTTTGACCCCAACAGCAGGCCAGCATCATCCAAAACACTTGAGGAAGCAAGCTGGTTTCAGAAACGTTGGGCAAGTGCGATGGCAGATCAGTGAAGGTGAGCAATGGCTCCCATTTCATGAGGACGGTGAATCCAGTCCAAGATCTGTTCTAAGCTTTCCAATCGCTGTCCAAAGTGCTGAGCCAGATCTTAACGAGATTCAGCACCATGGAGAGCTCCCTGTCTATAACACACATAGACCCCCCCTGCATGATATTGACCAGCCTTCACGGTGACAAACTCAGCTTTCTTCCCCAACACCTCCCCTCACACTCTCCACCTCCAACACAGGGCAGGCAAAGTTGGCAGGTCTGGAGAGCAACTTTCCACCCCAACGCCTTCCAAGTGGGACACACAGACCCCCTTCTCTCACAACAAGATGCAAAAAGAGAGAGGGTGAAACCAGGAGCGCCTAGAAGTCATGATTCTGAAATGTTTTTATCTTTGGCTATCCAACATGGCAGCAAGCTGTGATCTATTTATAAGGTGAATTCGTGTATTGGTTGGGGTGGTTGGATTGGAGTTTTATGGTTCATGGGAGCATAGGATGGAACGCCAACTTCTTAACTTGAACTGATGTGCTTGTGCAAGTTATACTTGGACTCCAAGTTACACCGACCAGCAAGACAAACAAGCCGGTTCTAGAGCAAACTAAGCCTGGGGGGCAAAACTGTTGAATCTGAAGCTGTCATACTTTGGGCACATCGTGAAAAGGCAGGATTCTCTGGGAAAGACAATAATGCTGGGAAAGGCTGAGAGCAGCAGGAAAAGAGGAAAACCAAATGCGAGATGGATTGGCTCCCTAAAGGAAGCCATATATTTGAATTACAAGAACTGGGAAGGGCAGCTGAAGACAGGAAATTTTAGAGATCATTCTCTGTATTCATGAATCAGAACCGACTAGACAGCACATAACAACAGCTGTAACTCCTCACAATTGCTCAAGTGTGATCTAAAGTCCAGTTTTAAAAACCTGGTGACAAAGCTCATCCTTGTCTTCTTGCTCTTTTTTCTGACCATTTATATATATACATTCTCCAAATGGATGCATTTTTATGCCCTGCCATCGACGCAAACATATTCTGTGCACTTTTCAAATCTGCACAATATTTCTTATGCATTCTCCTTTCATTTTCCATTTTTACAAAAAAAAAATGTTCGTTTGCCTTGAGAGTCCAGCTGCAAGTTTGCAGAGGTCCAAACCCCCAAGCAGCTGGTCCTGCTTGGCTCACAAAGCACACACTGGCTAATCCTGCATTAAAATGGAACTGCAAAGAATTTCTCACCGCTTCCTTACTGAGTCATTCTCCTTGATTATATGGAACCAGTCGTAGACAATGTCTTTACTGTGGGTTTCTCTTCAGACCACAACCTTATTTTAACAGACAGTATTTTTCTAACACCTCGTCTGCCGGTAAAAGTTTTCCCTCCTTCCCTGAAAAGAGGATTCCGTATAGACCAATATATATATTTTTTATATATTTATTCTGAAGTGTCTCCTGTTCAGGGCTGTCTCCTGATGTACCTATCCCAGCTACAGGGGTGTGTTATATAGCAGCAAGCATCTTTTAAAAAATAAAGATTATAAGTGTGGAGTCTGTCTCAGGGGTAGGGCTGCTCAAAGCGAAGCCTGTGGACTTGCCTGTATGAAGTCTGCAGATGTTTTCACATGGGATAAAATATACTGGCAGGGGAAGTCATAATCTCTTTTTACAGTAATGCACAATTTGCAGGGTTTGTGATGGTTTATGTAAGCCAAAAGCACACAGCCTCATGTTCCTTCACACGCTGGACGCACGGGAAGTTGTCTGGTGTCCGAAGGCTGAGCCACGAGCCACAGGCTGAGAGGGGCAAGAATGTGAGAACTAGAGGTCTTGGGAAAAACTAGAACTCAATGCTAAATGGTAAGATGGAAGACGATGCCAGGAGGCAGGATCAAGGGGGGTGACCCTAACAGAAAGACTGTAGCAAAGACGGAGATCATCTCATTTCCGAAGTGAAGCAGAATCAGGATTGGTTATTTTCATGCCTGGAAAACCACCAGGGCACATTAGGTGCTCTGCTAGGGAAGGCTCCCCACATGTCCAGTAGCTTAGACAAACTTCTGCTTGAAACCTCGAACAGCTGCTGCCAGCCAGATTTGGTACTGCTGAGCGAGAGAGATCAAGGTCTGACTCAAGGTAAGATCTCTTCCTGTGTTTCTAAGATGCATCACTTGACTCTGGGCTACCTCCTGATGGACCGTATCTCCCCATAGGAGCCCTCTCAGGGCTTGAGATCATCAGAGGAAGCCCTCCTCTTGGTCCTGCTGCCAACCCAGGCATGGCTGATGGGGAAACAAGAGAAGGGCCTTCTCTGTGGCAGCTCCCAAGATATAGAAAGCTCTCCCCTCCCTTTTGTCTTTCCACCAACGGTTGAAAACGCACCTTTTCGGTCAGGCTTTCAACCATCCTGACTCAGTCCCTAGAAGCCATTTTTTTCAGCCAAGCCAGTTTGTAATGTTTTACCTATTTTTAATGATTCAACGTCTTTTAATCGGTTTTACCATTTAATTGGAGTTTTTTAATGCCTCTCTTACTGTGTTTTTAATTCTGTTCTTTTTAGTACCATGAGCTGCCTTTCTCCCTTGTATAAGATGACAAATAAATGATATAATAAATATTCTGGACACACCCAGAAATATTTACTAAGAGAAATAAATAATAACTATTCTGGACCACACCTAAAGCCATGAAAATCGGCTGGAAGGCCGGCCACTAGAGATGGGCATGAACTGCCACTTTGGCGGCTCATGCCAGTTTGACCATTGGCCCAACAGGTGTTTCACAGTTCCAAACTCTGCCTCCTCTGTTGGGTGGCCACGTGGAGACCGTGCCCTGGCTTCCCCGCCTCCTCCATGCCATGTACCAACTCTTGCTCCTTCCAACCCTACGAACTAATTAGGTGCTGTCGAGTCCATTCTGAGTAATGGCAACCCCTCCCAGGGTTTTCTAGGTAAGAAGCACCCAGATGTGGTTGAGGACCTCTTCCTTAGGATGGTGCTCTGGGCCCCTCGTGGATCTTGCCCGAGGCCACATGGCTGGCACGACACATCACCCCCATCAACCACACTCACTCCGGTTGACCTCACCTGGCTCGTTTCCCGGGATGAGAATTCAGACTTCCAACCCACTGAGTTACAAAGCCAACCTCTGCTTCTCAGGCTCTTTTTCCCCTTCTCCAAGACAGACTTTGAGATCACAAGGAAACTCAATAGGTGAAAAACAGGCCAGAACAGTTAGGATGCTCTGGAAGTAGAAAGCAATAGGCAGAAGATGATCAAAACTCCCTTCCTGCCCCACCACTTAAAACCCAGAGAGCAGCGATGCCTTTTGCCTTTTCCTCCCTTTCCTTCTTCCACGTCGACGGCTCTCTGCAAAGCATAACCAATATTAAAAAGGCGAACAAAGCCTATTAGGCTATTACCGAGCGGGCCGGCGAAACAGGACTCTCCTCCTAATAAAGCCAATGAAGTTATGACAGCTGCCGCCCAAGAGGAATCAAGGCTGAATAAAAGGCCCGTCTCTGCGGCCGACAAATGATGATAAAGTGAACCTTTTAGTCAACAGTCAATGGAAATTGACAAGGCCAAACCCCAGAACTAATGAACAGATGAACCTTTGGCGACTTCAGGCAAAAACGCGCCGCTGGAAAGTTGCGTCTGAATAAACGGGCCGAGATTAAATTTCGCCGACGGTTGTCGCTCAAGTCTCCCCTGCTCGCTTGTTGCTCCTTCTCTGAAAAGTGTGGACCGCATCCCGTAGGACTCACCTGGATTTGGATATGTGTGAGGGAGGTGGGGAGATGTGGCTGTGGTTACTGTACCACCAGCGCGTCACGTGGATGCAGAAAACAGGAGAGTCATTTGTGGGGAAAGGTGGATTTCTGAGGGGGCCCTACATCGCATGGATAAAATAATACAGATTGAGCAAATTTGCCATAGGGTGATCGATTGGCTTCAACGCAGAGCATCTCTCGGATAGAATCTTGGCTCCAGAGCAACATTTGCTTCTTCAGTCATTTGTTTATTTATTTAAATGATTTTGATCCTGCCTTTCTCCTTAAAAATGACCCACGGTGGTTGATATCATTAAAAGACAACGTCTGAAGCTAAAAACAGTAAGGATATAAATATTAGTGTGGTGTAGTGGATAGGGTGAGGGACTCAGATGAACCTTTGGCGATTCAAACCCTGAAGAACAGGGTTTGAATCGCTGCTCCCCCATGGAAATTCATCGGGGTAATAGAACTGGTAAAAGTAATCCTTAAATATCTCACCTTGAAAGCCCTCTTAGGGTGCTAGAAGTCGGCTCTGACTTGATGGCGTAGAACACACAGACACAGATACAAATATTTTTAACAAGTCAAAGAAATGGCACTCTAAGAAAGGGTAAGCAAAAATAAATTCAAAGCAGTGAGGCCCAACCATCCATTTAAAAGCTCCACTCAGGCGACCTGCCACTAAGAGAAAGCATCAGCCACCCTCCTCAGAGGCATCCAGGGGCTGAGAAAAAGGCTACCCAAAGAGAAAGGTATTTGTCTGCTTGCGGAAGGACAGCCAAGATGGGGCCAGCCTGGCCTCCAGTGGGAGGGAGTTCCAGAGTCTAAAGGAGCAGCCACAGAGAAGGCCCTCTCCGGCGTCCCCCACCAAAATGCACCTTTGAAGGTAGCAGGACCAGGAAAAAGGACGCTCCTGATTATCTTAACAGCTCATAAAAGGAGCCACAGTCCTTGAGATGGCTTGCCTGATGGACGGAACTCAGCCGCATCCAGTGGGTATGGAGCGCGTGACTCCCGCACGCAACAAAGGGACAGCTGCACATTAATAAATATGTAATGTTTGATTTTGTAAAAAAAAAAATATGGATCGTATTTCTTTGCTTCCACGTCCCCCCCCCCCACTCGCTCCACAAGCCAGCTTGTGGTTGACTCCCCCCCCCCCAAAAAAAAGCAGATGATGTGATCTGGCATACATATTTCTTACAGGAATTGGAAATCCAAAACTCAAGCCTGTTTTCCCCTGTCCCAGCTGTTTCCTATTGTTCGTGTTTATCAGCTCAAAGGGGCCAAGAGAGGAACAAAGGAGGAGGGGGGGAGGGAAAAAAATCCGCGTGCATCTCAAATGTGCCAGTCAGGCAGGCCATTGTTAAAAAGAAGAAAGCATAATTGTCTTTACTGCCAAACTTCCTTTTGGTGAGTGTCCAGTTTTTAAGAAAAGCTAGTCAGCTGTGCAATTTGTTTAATACAAGCTTGATGTGGGGGGGGGGTTCTGCTTATGAAATCACACGTTTTTCCAGAGGGGAGGGAAACCGGGACAGTCAAATCCGTAAACCACATCCACACGTTGCAGATTTGACCCAGTTCACCTCCAGCACTGGGATCAGAACGTCTGCCGGAGAAACGGAATCTTCTAAAGATGATCCTCGGTGACTTCTAAAAAAAAAAAAGCAAGCCAGGCCTTTTGCTTCTGACAACATCTGGAAAACGTCACCTGCATCGTTGCCATCACTGGTGGGACAGGATGGTGAATAATGTGCCCTCTTACCTGTTGCTTTCCACTGCCTTGAAAAAAGCAACTGGCGAGAATGCCGTATAACTCAACACGTGGCTGTCCGAATACTTCTAAAATGCCTTCGAACACCATTTCAAAATTATGCCTGCAGGAAACTAACAAACTTCACTCATTCACCGATGAGAATTGGAGTCTGTCTGCTTTACAGATAGCAAGCAGAGGCCGGAAGTAACAAATGGCACTCAACATCATTCTCTCTATGCAACATGGTTACTTTTGGGGGGTAATGAAGGTTTCATAAAGTTACATTCCAAAAGGAGCATACTGAGCAGGAACTAAGTTACTTTACTGAGTATCATTTTCTAGTAGGGACATAAGCATTGCGATTGGCTTTGATGATTAGGAAATAGCATTTCTCCCATTTAGACACATGAGATGTGCAAATTAATAGCGCCCATAGATGCATCTTATTTTGGCAACGGAGATGGCCCGGCAGCTGTCTTGTGGGAGCAGGGTAGCCCAGTGGTTGAAAGGCATCTTATGTAGCTCTGGAAATGGCAGTCTCCTTCTCTACTTCCAACCGTAGCCAGCCAGCTCCGAGTAGAATAGTCGGAGGGTTCCAAACCTTTCCTTGAAATCTGAGTCCTTGAAATATTACAGGGTCCCTTTGTGATGTCACAGGGAGTGACCTGTGACATCGCAGCCATGACTGCAAAACCAGGTGTGACAGACCTTATAAGGAATGGAAATGTGAGTATCTAAATTCCAGGAGGAGTATCTCTACCCTCATGCAAGAGAGTGAAAAAATACAAGGGTGCCTCTGAGCATGCCAAAATGGTGCATCATGAACCCACAAGAAAGAACCTTAGACTCAAGCGTTGCCAGGCTGGCAGCGCCTCATACTCTGAGATTTCGGCTCCAAAGCGCTGCCTGCGGATCCCCAAATCTGAATCTCAGAGCATAATAAACTGGAGACCTGGTCAACAGGTTTTAATTGTATTTTCAATGTTCAAATGCTTTATAATTATGATTGTTTTTTTTGAGTATGATTGTGATGTTTTATTGTTATTTCATGATATTTTATGATTTTGTAAGCCGCCCTGAGTAGATGCTGTCTAGGGGGGTGGGATATAAATCGAATGAATGAATGAATGAATGAATGAATGCATGCATGCATGCATGCATGAATGAATAATTTTTAATTGTTTTATTCTTTTGTTGTTGTATTTTTATTGTACTTTAATGGTTGTAAGCCTCCCAGAGACCTTTGGGTAGAGTGGGCGGCATAACAAATGAATGAATGAATGAATGAATGAATGAATGAATGAATGAATGAATAAATAAATAAATAAATAAATAAATAAATAAATGCTGTGGCTGCTTCACTCTGCCCAACAGTAGAGCAGGCTCAGTACGAAAGACGTTGTTAGGATAAAGAGATGGGATTGCATGCCAGTTACGTGCCAAGCTTCATTAAAATGGCTGATCCCACTACATAATATATGCACCCTCTTGCTTCCTGCCCAGTCATTAATTCTCCCATTAGCCATACAAGTAATAATTCTGGATGCAACTCTTCATTTTTAATTTATTTATAAAAGGTTTGCTAACAGAGCACCACAAACACCATTTTCTGCAGCCCAGCCACGAAGGGGATCCTTACTGGTTTCTGGAATCCTTCAGTATGGAATGCCTTTCAAAGCGTTGCTCAGCATTGCGGTTTGTGTTTTTAAAGGCTCTCCTCCAAAAAAGAGAGAGAAATTATTTTTATTTGTCACTAACGCCTGCCCCTTCTAGAAGATCGATGCACTCACGCGAACGGGGCGATCCTGTCCAACAATCCTGATTTCCACCCACTCCTCCTCCTCCCTCACCTCGCCCGCCTCAAGCCGAGTGGTGCTTTTCTTAATTATAGCTGCTCCATACTGTGATATTAAAGTGTTCGATTCTCAAACATATTCTTATTTATTTTGGGCCTCTAGCCTTTCCGCCCACCGCCACCCTCCCCTCAGGTAATGAAATGTAAGAGCCGTACCTTTTCTGGCTTTGTAGCATGTTGATCAAAGTGACCTTTGCTCGCCGAGCAGACACAAATCAATATCGCGCGCCACGACGTTTGACAGATAAAGGTACAACATGTAATAAATGACAATCAGTGACGAGGAGAGCCCGAAAATACCTGCCAGCTTCGGTTCATACCGGCAATTTTCAGACAATGCCTCGTGTTATGTTCAAAGCGAAATTCATTTGTCCATCTAATAACAGAGATGGGGAGATATTAAAGGACTGGTTGTTTGGGTTTTTTTGTTTTTTGTTTAAAGAAATGTTTCATCTCACGGTAATAATTCAGAGAGGCCGGCCCACGTCTGAGTCAGTGGCATGCAGGTAAAGTTATTATGTTTTGAAAAGCAGTTGAGGGCAGCAATTTTCCCTTGGAGAAGAAAAGCAAACTTTTATTCATTAAACAAAAAAATTAGGCGGCAGTCCTCTGACGTTTTTTATGCACACTTGCTTTTCTCAGACATAGGCCACAGCTAGGAGAGTTACTTTTTAAATAATTCATTCCCATCAACATTTTGCGTTGTTTTGGCGTTCCTAATAAATTGTTGGTGTCAAAGTTATAAAAAGATTGACTGGTATAATACAACAGGAAAAAAAACACCTAAATATTTGTTAAATCTCAGAACAGTATGCATGCTCTTCCTAATACTGTATTGCTGTTTTTGTAGCTCCGATGATGTTATTTCTGAGATCTGCAATTGCTTATAATACCATGTGAAATTTCTTGATATTGTTCCCAAAGCCCCAATGACTGTGGGCACCACTGAAGTGTGTTTGATCTGCAAGTGAGATGATGATGATGATGATGATGATGGTGATTCAAAAATACCAGGCACAGTCAATCAAAGTTGTAAAAATGATTGGCTGATATTATGCAACAGTTACGAGTTTTAACTAAAAACTTTAGTATCTGTTAAATATCAACATAGTATATATGCTGTTCCTAATATTGCCATTTTTGTAGCTCTAATGATATTTCTGAACTCTATAACTGCGTATAATACGGTGTGAAATTTCCTGATATTGTTCACACACACACACACACACACACACACCCTTTCTGTTCAAGAAGGGCCCATTACAGTACTATATTAAAAGAAACAATATTACAAAAGGATGAGGAGCAAGCAGCCACCCCACTTGTTGGCAGCCAGGGACTGAGAAAAAGGCCACCTGAAGGGAGAGGTCTTTGCCTGCCTTTGGAAGGACAGTTGAGATGGGGTCCAGTCTGGCCTCCAGTGGCAGGGAGTTCCAGAGTCTGGGAGCAAGCATTCTGCTCCAGGTCTTTGCCACTCCTCCACGCCCTGCTAGGCGAGGTAGTAAATAATGTCAAAAAAATCATGCGCCGCCAAGTCAATTGTGACTTACAGTAACCCTTTACACAGTCTTCTGCATAGAGAATTTTCGAAAGTGGCTTCCTATTCCCTTCCTCTAGGGGGCGCCCTTGGACTGTGCAGCTTGCCCAAGGCCACCTAGGCTGGCTCTACCTGCAGGAGGCATAGTGGGGGAATTGAACTCTGAACCTCTGGCTTCACAGCCAGAGACCTAAACCACCAAGTAAGTAACACTTAAATTTGCCTAACAGTAGCGCTGGCCCTGATGACCTATGGGCCATCATAATACATATTTTGACAGTGAGCCCATTCAGTCTCCTAATTCTTACTGGCTTGCGGGGGGATTAGAAAATAGATTGTGATATATGAGTATTTCTTTCATTTTTTTAAAAAAAAATGTTTTTTAATTTCTCTTAAGTAAAGTTTGGGCAAGGGGTGGGTCATAACGCATCATCCATTTGCTCCATCAACCTTTCCCCAACTGGCAAATGGTTAACGGTAAGCAACAGATTTATAACCTGACATAATTAATTGCCAAGATAGTGACATTTCCCATATTATAGACAATTGTGAATTATGAGCCAGCTGTTAGCCTTCTCATTCGCTGAAATCGGTTGATAAATATGTTTATTCGAGGTCAGCCTGGCCTCATCCATTAGAAATATTGTTTTTTCTAAACATTACATTGATTTAATTTAACTCTAATCAATTTAAAATGGTTCTGACAATTAACAAAAGCTTCAAATATGACCTTAAAGTAATAGGATTCATTAGCTATGTTTAGGATTAAACTTATCCTAATAGGGCCATTTTTCTTCCCGAGACTGAGTGGTGGTCAGTCAAAATGAAATCAATTATTATAAATTATACAGTTTAAGTTGATTATGTACTGCCTGCTAATTTGTATAAATAAGGATGTCAAACAATGGAAGCCATTTATTAATAACGCATTCTTGCTATCCCAGGGCCCGGTATCATACTTTGCGGTACAGCTGGAGGGTCATCTGTTAACTATAAAGTGTTATATTCTCTGCTGCCAGGCATCTATGCTAATTAAACCCATAATTAATTGTAACAGTTATAGTTAAAGTCAAAATGCTGACAGCAGTTCTTGCCCTATTATTCATGGTGCGCAACAGAATCAAAGAGAATCTAATCAACAATTCATATGCTAGCCAGGAGATCTGAAGCCCTACAAAGAATCTCCCTCAAAAGACAGCTGGTACTCATGGGTCTTGGGACATAATAAGGCACATAAACCTCTCAAATTACAACATGTCAAACATGAGCCCATCTCTATTGTATTACAGTAGAGATGCAAGCAGAAGTCATATTTAAGAGTTCAACATCTTGGCAGTTGGTGTCGAGAGCCGTCCGTCCTTACATGCCCAGAGAAGCTGAAACATGCCCGTTTCGTAGCTGGCACATGGCTTGTCACTGAGATTATGAAACAAGGAGCTGTTTATTTCTTGGGAGGAAAGTGATAACAAACCTCAACAGCATCTTAAAAAGCAGAGACATCACCTTGCCGACAAAGGTCCGCATAGTCAAAGCGATGGTTTTTCCAGTAGTGATGTATGGAAGTGAGAGCTGGACCATAAAGAAGGCTGACCGCCGAAGAATTGATGCTTTTGTATTGTGGTGCTGGAGGAGACTCTTGAGAGTCCCCTGGACTGCAAGGAGAAGAAACCTATCCATTCTGGAGGAAATCAACCCTGAGTGCTCACTGGAAGGACAGATCCTGAAGCTGAGGCTCCAGTACTTTGGCCATCTCATGAGAAGAGAAGACTCCCTGGAAAAGACCCTGATGTTGGGAAAGGGTGAAGGCAAGAGGAGAAGGGGATGACAGAAGACGAGATGGTTGGACAGGGTCATCAAAGCGACCAACATGAATTTGACCCAACTCTGGGAGGCAGTGGAAGACAGGAGGGCCTGGTGTGCTCTGGTCCATGGGGTCACAAAGAGTCGGACACAACTAAAGGACTAAACAACAACAAGCTGTTTATTTCAAAATGAAGTGTGTGTGTGTGTGTGTGTCGGTGTGTGAGAGAAAGAGAGAGACTTTCACGATGCCCTTGATGGTACCTGTTGCAATTTTCAGAGCTAGAGGACTGAAAGAGACTGCAAGAAAGTCTTCTAACCCTGCTTGGCTGTGCATTAACATCATCCTTTTACTTGCAAACAACCCACCAAGGAAAGGTGGAAGACCTTGTGCTGCTGATCCAAGTCACTTTCACATGTGCTCAGTCATCAATTCATTCCCTCTCCATCTGGCATCAGGCGGTGATACAGACATTTCTACCCACAGGCACAGCTGGCTTAGATCCAATTTGATGCTAAGCAAAGGGAAAATCTCTGCTAGTGCAGGTCGGGTGGTGTGTTCGCCAACAAGCCTCTTACGCTGGTCGTTGCCTTCTTGCACTGCCTCCAATAATGTAGAAGGGTAGCCACAATAAGGCCTTGCGTTAGCAGAATGGCCAATTAGATAAAACAGAAATTTGAAAGCCCTAACCAGCAGTCTTTCCGGGAATTATGCTAACTTCTTATTTCACAGTGTTTCACTGATGAGCATGCACAGCTTTGAATACATTGACGAAACAGCACCACAAAAAGGAATGTTCACAAGCACCCATCATCCGCTGGTAAGACACTGGGCAACGCTGCGGTGCTTTAGTGCTGTGGCCACACACATTGTTAACACAGACATTGAAAAATCTGGGAATGACGTAAGAACCAAGGCAACGTGTATGGTCAGATTCCAGAATTAAAGATCTTAAAATGTTCCTGATTAAATGAGGAATATAAGGAGGAAGAGGGTGTCAGAAGTAGAGGCATGAGCAGAAATATGAGGTAAGAGCTGCAGTTACTCAGCAGGGGAAAACTGTGAGTTCCCCGTAGTTCACGATCATGAGCACAGGCTTAAGCACATGAAAACCACACTTGTGTTAAACCACCTCCTGGGCTCAGCAAATGGAGAACGAAGATGGGGCCACTGGACATGTGGAGGGAGGGCTGGGAATATCTTGTGGGATTCGCCTGCCCATTGACGCATGAGCCAAACATGTGGAAGTGTTGGGGAGAAGTCAGCAGCCCATAAAACTGAACAATTGAAGGCAGCAGGAAAAGAGGAAAATCCAATATGAGACAGACTGACTCCCTAAAAGAAACCACAGGCTTGAGTCTACAAGAGGGCTGTTGAGGTCAAGACATTTTGGACCTCGTTCATTCACGGGGCACCATAGGTCAGAAGCTATTAGATGGCACATATGACAATAATCATGGCCCCAACCCCATCCAAAGCCTCAGCTAGTTACAGAACTCTGGATAATTAGCACTTCACAATTAGTTCATCAGGTCAACTCTAGTTGGGATTTAGACCAAGAGGGGCTGTTGAAACACTTCTTGATGGTAAGACTCCCTTAAAGATGCCGCATACATCACACCTGCAGCTGGATGAACCCAATGACCTAGGGGTTTCAGTCCTTGGTGTGTTCAATGTTGTCGATTTGAGACAACAAGCCAATTGTGAGGTCCTGAAAGCTCACATCCTTCTTACCTCCGCTATTTCCCGTTGCAGTTCTGCAAAACAATAATCGACTTTCAGGGCTAATTCCCCTCCTTCCTGGAGCCACCCTGGTTATTGAACTGAAGTTAATGGCCAGCCGAAAAGGATGTCAACACAACAGCAGGAAAGCAGTGCTTCCATGTGGCTTTATGTGGCGGCATATGCCAGCCACTCAGAGCATGTGATAATTCAAACTGGAGCAGAATCCTACGAACAGCAGATGGGCCGGGCATTGTTATTCTCACTCCACCTCCGAGCCCTTGAGGGATCACTAAATAAAATCAAAGCAGATGGACCATTACAAGCTCATTCATGTTTGACTTACAAGCACCTCCATCTCCAAGTTGGGATGATATACAGCACCTTGGGATAAAATGACACAGAGGGGGTAACATGACCTAATGAAAACAGGCTTCGACTTCGCAAGTGAGCACGAAGAAGCTCAAGAAGCAGGCAGGCATCTATTTATCAACGAGTTCTTTCAGCCCGCACTGCGAGGGGTTTTGCCTCTGTTCAGGTCTGAGTTCTTTACGTAGCTGCTGCCCTCAGATTGCATATACCACCACAGCTTGAGTCACACGCGGCAGCATTAAGTGGCCAAGCTTCTCGTGGCAGCATAAATTGTGTTGTGTCCCTTCCATCTGCAAATGAAGCTGGGTACCACTTTTAGATGCTTCAGAAAAACAAGGATACAGTGGAGCCTTGACTTACGAACGCCCTGACCTACGAACATTTTGACTTACGAACAACTCCGTTCGCAAAATTTTGCTTTGACTTGCGAATGGAGCGTTGACCTACGAACGCCGGGAGCCCCCGCTGGAAGCTAGAGCCCAACTGGGAGGGTATTTGAATTTCCCGGTCTCCTGCCTCCAGAGCCTGGCTGGGAAGCGAGCAGTGGGGACGGACCCCGCACTGGGAGGCAGGAGCCTGGGAAATTCAAATGGCCTCCCGGCCAGGGTCTGCCTCCTGGCGCAGGGTCCGTCCCTACTGCTCACTTCCCAGCCAGGCTCTGCCTCCCAGATTTTTTAAATGCTGGAACAGATTAATCCCGTCCCCATGCATTTCAATGGGAAATGCTAATTTGACTTACGAATGTTTTGACTTACAAACACCATTCCGGAACGGATTAAGTTCGTAAGTCAAGGCACCACTGCACTTCTCCCATGTGGAAGATAGGCAGCCAGGGAATAAGATTTTAGCTTGATTTGTTTCCCACAATCATTTTCTGTTTCCAGAATGTTGTATCCCATCCCTCCCCATGGAGAAAGTTCACGGAGAACATTGAAAAAGGATTATATTTGACCATCAACAGTGGAAGCATCTACTGGAGATCCACATCGTTCTGCTGGTGATACAGCTGAGGAGGACAGGGCTCAACAAGTCTATAAAAATTTTTCAGAGTCCTAAACAAAGCTGAAGTTGTACTTAGACATTAACACTATGAATTCTCAAAACCTTAATCAATAAGACATCACCAGGTAGAATTTCAATGTTAAGAATAGTTTGACATCCTTAAGTCCAAATCTGAAGGCTCCCTTCAGTGTCCTGAAAGAACCACTAGCAAAATTTGAGTTTCTATCAGTATTCACCTTTCCCATCACCTGCGTTGTGTCCTGTGCCATCAAGTCAGAACCAACTTATAGTGACCCTTATAGGGCTTTCAAAGTAAGTGAGATAATTAAGCAGTGGTTTTACCAGTTCCCCTCCCCCAGTGGGTTGACATGGCAGAGCAGGGATTTGAACCCTGTTCTCCACAGTCCCAGCCTGTCATTTTCTCCACTACACCACACTGGGAAATTCTTACCTTACCATCACTGCAATCTGTAACAGCCAAATGAATCATTGGCCTTTTATGAAGCACTGAAGGACAACAAGTTTTTAACAAATCTATGAACGCAAATGGCCCTAATTATTCTGCATCCCTGTAACTACATTTATTTATTTGCTTTGCTTTGTTCCATCTCTAGTCTACCTTTCCTCCAAGAAGCTTGTCGTCTTTTGTAGCCCATCAGACAGCCAAACCTTACAGGACCAAGGAGAGTTCCCAGTAAGCAACTTGTTCTTGGAAGAGCAGGAGGTGGACGGCCCCCATTAACACTGCTGATTCAGGACCATCTGCTTCTGGCCTCACCATTAAAAAAGGATTCTAATGACAACTCCCTGCCTTGAAGCAGGGGTTGATGTACTATCTACCAGGGCTGTGGTATTCCTGGAAGTGGAGGCTCTACACTGGGGTCAGACTTTAGAGGTGTGTCCAAGCTACCACAAAGGTCCGCATAGTCAAAGCTATGGTTTTTCCACTAGCAATGTATGGAAGTGAGACCTGGACCATAAAGAAAGCTGACCGCCAAAGAATGGATGCTTTTGAATTGTGGTGCTGGAGGAGCCTCTTGAGAGTCCCCTGGAATGTAAGGAGAACAAACCTCTCCGTTCTGAAGGAAATCAACCCTGAGTGCTCACTGGAAGGACAGATCCTGGAGCTGAGGCTCCAATACTTTGGCCATCTCATGAGAAGAGAAGACTGCCTGGAAAAGACCCTGATGTTGGGAAAGTGTGAAGGCAAGAGAAGGAGATGACAGAGGACGAGATGGTTGGACAGGGTCATCAAAAAGACCAACATTAATTTGACCCAACTCCAGGAGGCAGTGGAAGGCAGGAGGGCCTGGTGTGCTCTGGTCCATGGGGTCACAAAGAATTGGACATGCCTTAACAACTAAACAGCAACAAGCTATCACTGGTATGAAAGCATGAGAGCCAGGACAGTTGGACCTGACTGGTTCAGGGCTGAATCCCTCCAGTTTTCTTCTCCATTGGTTTCTCAGCATCTGAGTCTATGTCCTGATCACCTGTCCTCGGTCAAGGCAAGGTGCACTATCTGGATTTTATCCATGACTGCCTCCATGACTGCCTTGCGAGGTAAGGTCTGGCTGAGTGGGTACAACTAGTCCAAAATCATCTAGTGAACTCCCCAGTGGACTGGGAATTTAAATCCTGCTCAGTCCAGAGTCCCTGCCCTATACTCCAACTACTATATTATGCTGAATCTTTGATTTTTTTTTAAAAAGGAGTTTGTGGTTACTAGTCCTCCTGCTTTTGCATTATCAGTGGTATCAGAGAAAGCATGCTTCTGAGTAGAAGAAAGAGGTATAGGGAGGTGAAACCGGTGTGCTTATACACAGCACATGAGGTTCTCATAGTATCTGGTTGGCCATTATAAGCAACAGTGTGTTTGACCAGATGGGACCTTGGCCAGCCCCCAGCATGATTCTTGAGCTTTGAACAGGGATTTGTCTCTTGGTTTTCTTTTTTAGAAACATTTTTAGAGATTTGGGGGGGAAAGCGGTGGAACAGCTGATTCTGTGACTGTGATAACACAGCCTGAAGCCGTATAGTAGAGGTAGGAGAAACCCTACGTTCTTTCATTTGCACATAGAACAGCTGCTCGGTTTTGCCATCACTGAGAGATCATCACCTGGCTTGATAGGAAGATGCGGGGAAGACGAGTCTGTTCACCTTTGGGCAGGCATCTCTGCATTTATTAATAGCTGCTATTGCTGCCATGCTACCCATCTCATTATAGACTGAAATACTGCATTATGCACCACCGGTTCATTGTAACTTGAGGGCTGGGTGCAGGATTACCTTTGCAACTGGCTTCCATGGGCTCCAGATCAAAACAGCATGGAGAATCCATTATAATTATGTACTGAATCCAAAACACGGCTACATTGTCTTTTATACCGTGGGCTTCAGGGTTGAACTGGACAACGTAGGGAAAAGTGGGGCTCATGTTTTGTTTCCAGCCATTTGCAGCTTTCATCACCATCCCCAGAACGGCAGAGCTGGAAAGGACCCTATAGATGGGGTCCAGCCCCCGTCAAGATGGTGTAGTGGGGAAATTAAACTCCCAACCTCTGCCTCCACTGCCAAATGCCTAAACCACGGAGCTATTGAGAAGTTCCAGCTTTAATCCTGACAATCATCAGGCAAAGCTGGGGGGAAAATTCCTATCCAGAGCTTCAAATCAATGCTTTATAAGGAATGAGACCTGGAACACTGGAAACAAGGGCTTGCCAATGTTATTCTAGCAAAATGACACAGTCATCAGTAATGTCATTATTTCTATTTCTAATGAGTGATGTTTACAAGTAGGACCCCAATTTCCATGGGAGATTGGTTCCATGACCTACCGTGGATACCTGAAGCCGTGGATACAAAAAACCTTATACTTACATACAAAAGGGTGGGACAAAGGCTGCAAAGGTATATTGTATGTACCTTTGTACCTTTGTGATAAACTGCAGATAAGTGAAACTGCAGATACCGATCCCACAGATATGGGGGGATCTGCTGTACTCATTACTTTAAAACACCACAGCTAAAATCAAACTGAATAGTGTTAGTGACACTTGCGTATCTTGGCATTTGGCTAGCAATAGTTGTAATAGCGACATGGCAGAATGGCTATTTGCAAAGTACTTTCACAAGTGCATTGTGCAACTGAGCACACTGGAAACGGTGTGGCCAACTGCACAACTAACTTGATCAATGCTTGTTGCCTGGGCATCACCTTACACAGCATCAAACGGGATTCTGGCCCCTGTGGGTTTGGATGTGGTTCTTCTACATAATTTCCTAAATATACCTTTTGGTGGCGGGTGGGAATGAAAATATATTCCTAATAATGCTACTCTTGAAGCAAAAGACATGTTACTGTAGGGATAGTAACACCACCACATTGATTTTAAAAAATAAGTGGTGGTGCTGTGGATTAAACCGCAGAAGCCTCTGTACTGTAAGGTCTGTAGATCTTCAGCTGTAAGATCGAATCCACGTGACGGAGTGAGCGCCCGTCGCTTGTCCCAGCTTCCGCCAACCTAGCGGCTCGAAAGCATGCAAATGCAAGTAGATAAATAGGGACCACCTCGGTGGGAAGGTAACAGCGTTCCTTGTCTAAGTCGCACTGGCCATGTGACCACGGAAGATTGTCTTCGGACAAACGCTGGCTCTATGGCTTGGAAACGGGGATGAGCACCGCCCCCTAGAGTCGAACACGACTGGACAAAAATTGTCAAGGGGTACCTTTACCTATAGCATGCAGGAAAATGCCTTATACCAGCCCAGTATGACCAGCATTGCCAGTCTCCTGATGATGTTGGAGACTGGCCCTCGCTGATGGGAACTTCATGTGCTCCACCAAGGAGCTACTGCCTGCCCAAGGGATATAACTACCAACGGACCATCTAAGCAATAAAAAGCCAAGGAAGAAGATTTTCTTGACTTTTCCTGGTTCGGGAAAAAGGGGCACAAATCAGTTACATCACATACCGCATTGATCAACAGCATCAAGAAGCATATTTGGGCAAGATAAGACTGGCCATCTGTTAGCTCATTTGGAGACAGTTGGTTGCCCTTATAAATCTATGTTTATATAGTTCCTGCCGCCTTAATTTACTAACATTTAATTACCTTCCAGATGGAATTTTTGGCCAAAAAATATGTGGAGTCTCTGTAAGCCAGGCTAACGTCGGGTGTAAACACTTCCGGGGCTGGAAGGGATCTGAAGGAATGCTGAGGTCTCAGCAAAAGGTCTAGCAAAATGTAAGAAACCACCTTATTTTAAGGAGGCTTTCCTTCTGCTACTAATAATTACATGGCCATGTGCAACTTCCCTGTGTTTTCCTTTGAAAACACGTAGTTTTGCTAACAAAACCAGTAAGCACCGGGTGGGGGCTGCAGGCTCTATGAGCGAAGGAGGGCAAGTGAATGATTAAACGTAGAGTTGGGCAGAAACTGAGAAAACAAATATTAACTGGGCTGGTCCATGGTTCGATTCATGCAACCAGTCTTGCCGAAATAAAACAGAACGCCCAATTTTTAGCACAAACCACTTTGGGTTTGTAGTTGGTTTGTGGCTCATCGCTGACCACGGTCCATCATGAATCACCATTTTTCAGGTCCGTGGTTGCCTCGAATTGAACGTTTTGCTTGTTGGCAACCCAATCAGATGCCTCCCTCTCACGGGGACCAGTCTCTTTGGACTGAACACTGTCTTTCTCATCATCTGCAACCCAATTCATCCTCAGCACCAACACCACCGGAGACCAGTGTCAGTATGCATCCTCTGTTTTTAAAATTATCTACCGGTTTCAAAAGGACATCTAGGCTACTTACCCATTTAGAAAAATCTTTATATGGTTTGCAAGGAGCAAACACGGTAACCCCAAGGGCTGAAAAGAGTCAAACGAGAGAAGAATAAATTCCACTTAAAACAATTCATGGAAAGGCAAGGTAGCTGGTGGTGAAGATTTGGGAAACGTCTATTTACACAGCCCTTTCCCTGACAAGTCTTCAGTCAACTGCAGAAATATCCAAATGTGGACCTCCATTAGGTGTTAGATAGTAAACTAGCCACCTAGACAGGGGAGTGCTCTGGCCCTGCCGTTCCAACTTTGGGGTCACTGGCTTCCCCTAAACAGGGAAGGTGAGAAGGGAGGGCTGTAGGGTTCTGCCCCTTGAGTCACATCTGAGGTTCCAGGACTCCGGTTCACATGGAGGTCTTCTGTAGGTTGTTCCTCTTCAGGCCCATCGCCCTCCAGGGGTCTGGGGACTGATGGCATTGGACTAGAATGCTTCTCCTTTACACATGAGTATTCTCCATATTTTCCAGTGCCTGGATGAGGCTCTGGAGTCTGGCTGATCTTAGCGGGAATACAACTGCTCACGGAGAGCGCCAGAACAGAGTTGGCCCTCTTCCGCTCTGTGGCTAAATGAGCCTCGCAAAACTGCGGAAGAGCGGAGGCCACTCTCTGAAATATAAAAATCAGGGAGAATTCAGTCTCTCAAATATCCTGGTCCTGAACTACATAGATCCTCTTAGTGCCAATTTACTGGGGAGCATGGGTAGGAGGATTTCCTTTTGTAGGTTTGCTTCTGGGTGGACAGTCTCCATTTGAACATTTATGTGTTTGTCTGATGAGAGCAAATGAGACAAACTTAAGTCCTCGCGAGTTTTGAACAGGTGTCTTGCTCAGAACCATTCGGTGAAGGCCAAAATATATGTCACAGAGAGCACATTATTAGAAAGTATTCTTTATGTGCTGAAAACATCCGATAGTGACTACAAACACTTTTCACAACTAAGTTTGTAAAGCTGGTGTCTTTGTGTTATGATTGGTTAACTGAGAGGTAAACACAGGCTTCATTTGCAATGACTGTTCGGTCACAAAGGTCTGTCTGAATCAAGTTTCAGGGACATGAATAGATTTCAGTTTTCAGTGATGGGCTATCTGTAATGTACAGTTTGGCCCCTGGTTTTGCAACACCTTATCTGAACTTACACCCGTCTCAGTACCACTGGTCTTTGCCAGAATTTGGTCAACAGCAGTTCAACAGAGAGACAGACAACAGACATCCATCTCTTCCCTTCCTGCTGGAACATCTTAAGTTCAAACACAGAGCAGGAGTCCAAGATATTTGCTGTTTATAACTCTCTCAAATGCTGTTACTTGGCAAGACTTCAGAAAAATTTGCTTGTTTTTTTCTCTCTCTTTGAAGAAGTCCTAGGAAAGCATTGAGCCTCCTTTTGAAAATTCTCAGTTCTTTAAAATAGGCCAGTTGGAGGGGACAAAACTCCTTTTGATGTCTTGAACTATATTCAAGAATCAGGCTTCAAGTCAGTTAAGGATTTCAAATTCTTTCTTCTGCAGGAAAAAAAATGAAACAAAAATAAGAAAAATAAAAAACCATTACTAACACTGTCTTCCCTTCATATAGTTTGCATTGACAAGTCAAAATGTGAAGAGGAAGTCTTCCCAATGCTGACCCAGCCATGAAGTACAGATATAATGAGTGCTCGGTGTATTTTTCCACTCCTGCCTGGAAACCTAGAAAAGGGTATAAAAGGCAGATGACAAATGAATACACGAACCTGTTATTTCTGCACCACCACTGTTTAATGAGGCTACACGCCTGTAATGATCCAATTCTTCAAAATAAACAAACAAATAAAACAACTCTCAGGTTGATGAATGCAGGATATTGTGCTTCTGTATCCATGGATCAAGACTGTCCGGAAATGGCCTGATGCACACGATAGTCTGCACTGCTAGCAGGAAAAAGGATGCCAAGCTTTACATAAAAAACAGTGGCACTCATGTCATCCGTCGAGATGGTCTATAGCAGTGGTCCCCAACCTTGGGCCTCCAGATGTTCTTGGACTTCAACTCCCAGAAATCCTGGCCAGCAGAGGTGGTGGTGAAGGCTTCTGGGAGCTGTAGTCCAAGAACATCTGGAGGCCCAAGGTTGAGGATCACTGGTCTATAGGATACGGTGCTCACGGCCATCTCTTCTAGGCATTTCTGGTTCTAAGAAATAGGTACCTGGAGAGCTTGCTGAAAAACAGCCCTGACCATTGGCACACGTTAAGAGTGATGAAACAAGGAGTCCGCTTCTGGGATTTTCCCATGCTTGTCTCTTGGTGAACAGTTGCAAATAGCAAACAAGGTGACTAAAATCTTTGAAACACTGTGCACTAATGAACTACAGTGGACCCTCTACTTACGGAATTAATCCGTATTGGAACGGTGGCTGCAGGTCGAGTCTCCATTGACCTACAATGCATTGAAAACCGATTAATCCCGTAACCGGCCGTTTTTGTTCCATTTTGGTTTTTTTCTGGTCTGTAGGTCGATTCTCCGGCTGCAAGTCGAACCTAAATTTTGCAGCCAGAGAAGTCTGTAACTCGAAAAGTCTGTAAGTCGAGCCGTCTGTAAATCGAGGGTCCACTGTAAAGGAAAATAGCTGCTTTCCAAACGCTTTCAGTGCGCTGCAGGCTATTTTAAAAAAAAGGCTCAGTCAGCAGTTGTGTGTTTCTACCACAAGATGGCACTTGATGCATATTTTTCAACCTAAACTTGCTGGCGAGATGCTGGAATTGGAACATCTGGAAGATCTACATCTGGAGGTCCCAACAGAATACACAGGACAATGATTTGTATATTTGTGTGTTTTTTTAAGGAGAGAATCTGGAGGAAGTTGGTACTTTGAATGGATGGGACAATTCCCGGGGGGGGGATATTTATACATATGCTTTATATGTACACACACCTAAGCACAGTACACATTTCTCCAACAATACAGGTATTTCAGTCCAGAAGGACTTAACAAGCGGAACAGTATGCTTCCTTACACAATTCCTAGAAAACTGATCCTTATCGGGAGGTATGTTGTCAGCTCTGAGAACACCCATAGCATTCATGCAAAGCAACGTGGCATCCCAGAGAAAAGGTCTCTCTTACACATGATGAAAGACCAGGACTTAAGACTGCCCCCTATTCTTTGACTGGTTCCTTTCCTATACATCCTATCTGTGAGATGAATTATGTTATGTTTGGCTTTATAAACTCCCAGGAGGAAGTCTGGAAGTTCTGTTCTAAGAGGGCCACCCAAGCTCTCCCCTGCAACTTTTTGAACACAGAATGTAATGGCTCAGCAATGGGACCCCCTTATCCTGGAGGCGTTTATATGATCTGAGACTTTTGGGTGCAATTTTGTTTTGTGTTATCTTCTCTAATAAAAGTCTACAGTGGTTTCTGGGAAATCCATATTTAGGGAGTATTTGACGTAGGAAACCTAGTGTGGAGTTGGACTGAGACTCTTAATGTCAAGTTGACACGTGGAGGTAACTTTGGCCATCTGAGCTGCACACGGTGCTGCTCAGATTGTGGTAGACAAAGCTCAAATGCTTCACAAGGTGGCCCTTTTCACAAGACACCATAAACAATGCAGTAATAGCCTTGGCAGCCTACATCCAATGTGATGCTGATGCATGCCAGCAAACGTCTTCTCCTGCCCTCCTCCCTCTAAAACCCTAGGAGACACTTGCAGGGAGAGGGCAGATACCTACTTCACTGGAGGTTTTTTTGTGTGTGCGTGTGCACAAAGTGGAAAGACCCAGGCCTCGTCCTCCAGGGAGACATTATTAGCTACAGCCGGCCCCTACAAAGACACTACCACATTTTTCGCACCATAAGACGCACTTTCCCCCACAAAACAGGGGGGTGGAAAGTGCGTCTTATGGAGCGAAGAAAACAGATTATATTTTCCTGTTTTCTTCTCCTAAAAAATTGGTGCGTCTTATGGAAAGGTGTGTCTTATGGAGCAAAAAATACGGTATTTCCTTTATTTTCGTACACACCAACTTCTGTACCAAGTTTAAACTGGAAAAGATTAACACAAAAGAACATACTCTTCACCCATTATTGGTCGCTTTCACTTCAAAAGATCAGATGACCTTCAAGTACCCCCAAAAACGAGATAGCCGTTAAAAAAAGGATAAGTTTAATAAATATCAATACAGAAATAAGATATGATACAGTCTTTTTTTCTTCTTCTTCTGTGGGAAATTAAGGCTTCAAGTTACAGCAACCCAAACATTTCCCAAATGTTGTGGTGGAGACGATCCATTAAGGAGACAACCGGACTCGACCACAGGATGTTTATTTTTAACAAAAAAAAAAATACCCAGGCTTGTGCAAGACAATGCAAAACACACTTTCTTACAATGGCAGAATAAATAAAATTCAAACCTTTAAAGAGGCAGCCAAGGTCAACGATTTAAAGAAGCCTTCACACCCATCTTTAGTCAAGTTCTACACAGTGGCCATCTCAGCCCCAAAAACCTAACCCTAGTTCTCCAAGTCTGCTAACAAGTGAAATATGACCCAAAATGAAGTGATTTCACCTCTCTTGAATCCTCTCTCCCTTATATGCAGCAACTGTTGAATGTTCACTGTGTAACGCAACACACAAAAACTTTCAGAGCATAGTATCAAGTTGTCAAAAGCACAGGGTGCAAAATGAGGAATACCGAGAGGAAGGGAAGAAAGATAAAACGGACGTAAGGAGGACCTCGGTGTTGAAGTCTTCTCTGATGGCCCAAAACACATGCAACTTCACTGATTAAAAACTGTGAAAACACGTAACAATCTGAACATGGGGAAATGGCCGCTGCATTTCGAAAAACATCCCCAAAATAAAGCTCACAAGCCAACTAAAATGCAACTCTTTCCAACAGAAGCCATTCAGTATTCCTCCATATCTCTGTAAAAGTAAATAGGAGTCCACTTTTCCAAAAGTAACCAAGTTGTCTTTCTTTTTTTCCAAAAAAGGGCATTCAATTAGTATAGTTACAAACATGTTATTTTTCTAGATTTTCTCACACACCAAAGTCTTGAATAATAAAACATGCTCATGTTTTGGAGGTTGCAATTCCCCTGCTAACATTTGAAACAAAGACTTGTCTAAAGACTCTGCTCATAAACATCCCCCCCCCAAAAAAAAACCCCAGACATTCTAGATTTGCAAATTCTGGTCCCTCGTCTGTTCCATGACACCACTAAATATGACCTTTGCCTTGTCTGGCTATGACTCAAATTCTACATTGCGTTGAAATTTAGGAATTAGACAACACAGTGCTTTCTACAGATGAAGATGCCATGTTATGTGAGGCTGACCTCCGACACGTCTAGCACGGACTTATAAATCAACCCTTGCCAACAGCTGGTGGCCAGTATCTGTTGCTATTGGCAAGCTTGGGCCAAAGGTGGTTTTTACTTTAGGCCAGGGGAGACCATGCGATGGAGGGAAGGGTTGGTAACCCACTAGAAGTTTGTCTGGGTTAGAAATAGTACATTCTGTGGATCTGCAAGGTTGCTGGAGAAGCATGGGAAACAGGGCCACCAAAAAACCTAAGTGTCCCCCAGGGGACCCCAGTTGAGTGTGCCCAGTCTCATGACCCTTTCTTCCTACCCACTAGATCCACTGGGACAGCTGGCCCCAACTCTAAGAGAACTGGGACGTTGCCCATTTTTAGGGCAACAGATCAGAGGAACAGAGGAGAGAAAAAGATGACCATCAGCAACGTTTTATGAACCACTGGGCTCCAGAGAGGCACGTTAACAAGCTCAAGAGGTAGAGGAGGCAAACTGAATAACTGAATAGCCCTCTTTGGCTTTCAACTGAAGTGGAGCAAATGTTCTCCTTACAAGGACCAAGCAGGAGGACCTCAGGAAAAAAACTGATTTTGTCCTTTTCCGCAAACCAGCCACCTAACTTCACAAACACATTGTTCTCCAAATGTTCTCCCATCTACCCATGATCTTTTATTCTTACGCAATTTTGATCCTCTGGATTCAGGAGTCAGAACAGGGTCATGCACATTCTTTAAGCCTCGACTTCTCTTCCTTCACTTACTGCAACAAATTTCTTTCAAGTATTTTTACACAGTAAAGAAATAGGTTTGTGTTCATTTGTTTTGGGTTTTTTTTTAAGCCTTCCTGCTAGCCACCTTGGGGCGCTTTTTCTTTAAAATAAATTTATCTCAAGAGAATGGTAGTTTTACAAGATGTTTCATAGAGTCTGTGTGAGGAAACACAGGGAAGCACACACAGAGGCTGTAAAGTAATGCAAACTTTTGTGAACCGTTGAGATGTTTTTTTAAAACATAGGTTACAAAAAAGAGGAAATGGAGCAGGGCATCATTCAATTTTAAAATAAACTTATGTAGAAATACCCAAATACTCCCAGCAAATCTTACCCTACTTCTTCCAGCAATCCCTATACCTCTGTGTCCCTCTTCTACCTATCCCAAATCAAGACCGAATACAGGCTTTCTCCTCTACCTAAGCTTTCTCACTGTCCATCATTTCTCCATCTGAGATCTTCACACAAAATCTTGAAAAACTACTTCCCCTTAAGCAACTGTAGGGTAGAGGATGTTGGGTAAGACTTATATGACTGCAATGATTCTGGCCCACACACCAGAAAAATTTGAACACACACACACAACTATGGAAGTTTCACCTAGAACAGACAGAACCATTGAATCCATGAGACTTACATGGACTGCTGACTCACCATTCAGCAATTTTTTTTTCAGTAGGTCTAATCTGGGGAGACTACTCCCTGAATATCCGGCCGGTGTGGAAACTTAGCATACTAGGTATATCAGATGCAAGCCGGCACTTCAGTCCATACTCATCAAAACAACTCAAAGAGTCCTCCGGTCACTGTTCTCATGAGTTTTTTTACAAAAAGCTGATTTCAAGAATATCCAGATCAGCCACCCGGCCAGCCACTTAAAAATAATAACAAAAGCAGTTGCAATCTGTCCTTACCACGGCTACATTTTGTTCACATGAATTGTGTATTTAACCTCTCTTATTTTGGAAAGATACTTAAGGCAACTACAGATTTCTTCTGCTTCACTGCAAGGAAGTGATATGGACTTATAGCGTTTATAAAAATATTCAACACATCACAAACACTCTTAAAAACACCATTTTCTTTCCATATGTATGAAGCAGCAAGTCAAATGAATTAATCACACACTGATCCATTTCTTTCCGCTTTAGGATGGGTAACATTTGTAAGCGACCTTCCAAAAGCAAAAATAAAATAAAATTCAACCACTCAGCTTCTGTTTTTGGATCATGGATCTCATTTCAGTGATATTCCCTGAGGCCAAAAAAAACAACAAAAAAAGCTACAACACAATGTTAAGGTTGCCACTGCACATCTTCAAAACATGTTAATATTACATGCAGGGGTATGTAGGATCTAGTCTACGCCAACTGCTTTGAGGTATGTAGAATGTGGACTCTAGAACTCAACTTTGCACAAGGTTGTCAAATCCACGCTGCAGATGAGCCGCATCTGAACACATCACACATAGATACAGAATGAGCACAAGAGGCTATAGCTCCACCAGCCTTCCGCAACCTGATGTTCTCCATAGATGAGCTGATGGATTCTTGGATTCACCTTTCTATCACATCTGGACACACCAGGTTGGGGAAGACTGGCTTTTTACTGCCAGGATGATAATTTCATCAAGAAGCCACAACAGCAGACTACTCTGATAAGAGGAAATGCAGGACTGATCTAGATTAAAATCCCTGTGTGCCCGAGGCTTGCTCTTCATAAATGCCTATGGAGATACACACAGGCACACACTAGCTCTCTAACAGAAGATAGAAAAATACCATTTTCAAACAAGAACTCTTGGTCAACGTTCCTACCAATGTTCTTGAATGCAAATGACCCCTTGTCATGTCATTACACACCAACACAAGCTATACAGTAGTCTTTGCATTCTTCACAAGCAGGAGACAGGAGCCAGAACCTCAGAGTGGCTTGGCAGCCTCTGGGGAGGGATGTGTGTGGAATATCTGATCTGACAAACCCATAAAAAGCAAGCATGCAGACAACCCATGAAGGAGTTTCCAAACACACGGGTGGGACTTGAGAAAGCATCTCTCTCTGTTCTTGAGACCAGCCGCGTGTCGCAAAGCCAAGCTCAAAGATACAGCACAGGCCCTATTTTGCAGCCACAGGTCACGTTGTGGAACGATTTACGAGGGCTGCCACAGGAGGCGATTGCAAACTCTATCCAGTACATGGAGGGGACTTGAGGAAAATCGTGTAGATGGCGCAATACAATGGGACACATCTATGTAGGAGAACCATTCCAAAACCAGCCCGCAGCTGTTATACCAGCTGAATCCACAACTGTTTCCTAAAAGGATCCTTTTTCATCAAAGAGAAGCACTGAGCATTCTTGGTCCATGGGAACACAGTGGCACCATCAGACAGTTCCTGCCTTTACACACACACACACACGCAACACACAGCAAATGCTTTGTTCCTTTTGCAATATAACTTGAACTGAGTCTAAAAGAAGCAAACTGAAACCAAGACACGGGTCATCATCATTCAGTGTTCGGACTGCACAACCTGTACAGTGCCAGATAAACATACGCACGCACACGCACACGCTGTCACCTAATTCCTAGGCTTTGTGGTTCCCTGGATGAGGTCTAGGCAGAACATTCAACGTGGCGATTCTGAAAACACCTCAAGTTTTCTTTCATGTGCACAAGCTCACCTGAAATGCAAACTAAACGTTTTAACAGCTTCATTTCTTAAACACACACAAACACTTCCTAGAGTGCAAAATGCTTATTTAGTACTTTAGCAACAGAACACCGCATTGTAGGGTTGTTATTTGTTTCCTTCTTTAAAACAGCCACTTCTTTTCACCGTCGACATCGGGTTTCCACCCTCTCCGAAGCATCCATCGCCGGCAACAGATGCATGCCCAAATGTCTGAGAGCCCCCCTGAGCCTTCCTTGGGGGCCGGGAGGGGGTCTCGGTCTAGTCACTGGGAAGCACCTCCTCACTTCCGAGAACACAACTCTTCACTTGTACAAGCTCATGGTTGGGCTCTGATACATGCACATGTAAGCGTCACAGAGAAGTCTCCGTGCACAGCCTTGAATTCTTCTCGAGTCCAGTGAATGTAGCTCCTCAAGGGACATTTTCAGATATTCGCCGACTTCTGGGCATGGCGTCACTTGAGGGATGTTAAAGCCATTCTGGCCTCCTTTGGGGGGGGGGGTGGAGGAAGAAAGATAGGGAAAAAAATTAACCAAAGAAAAAGAAGACACCCTTAACTATGTGTTCCTTGGACTATAGCCCTCCCATTAGCATGCAACCAAGGGTTACAAGCGTTAATTAAACTTCATGCCAGCCTGGGCATGAATCACAATTGCTAGTCCCACTGGATAAGCTTGACAAAAAAATCCTACTGATTCAATGGGTCATCTCTAGCTGGGTTTAGGCATCGGTCTCCACTATCTTCCTGACTGTGCCTTTCAGAATGGACACAATCCCTTCCAACTATCTTCATCTTTGCAAGCAACAGTTTCCACTTTTGGGTCTGGGTTCTGGTGCAAACGAAAGGGGACCAAACAGAGAGGGGCTACCAAAATGGGAACAGGCTCCATGACCCAGCAACACGCCCACAGCAACGGTGGTCGGGTGATCTCAAAGGAAATTACGTTTCTGCAGAGGGGGGAAAGCAGTGCATCATTCTTTGAAAACAACACAGTCATGATGGCGAACCTGCCCTTTCCGTACTGAACAACCTGGCTCTCACCAAGATAGATTGTTCCAAAGAGATGCACTGGATCACCTGCACTGATAGGGTTCTTTGCTGCCTCTCTTACGCATGCATGCATGATCAGATGTCACTTTTCTAGCCATGAAATTAAAAAGACAATTTCTTGGCTTGAAGGAGAACCTTTTTAGGGCACATATTTGACCTCAATAAACTGGGCTCAAAAGGCAAGGCTTCTTTTAAGTGTAGACCCTCTTCTCTTACACTCTGTCCAACCTCATTTATTCTTTCTACTTATGCCCAGATGGACCTCATGGGACAGGCTTGGTGCAAGTCAGCCCAGTCCAAGAACATACAGCTGGCATTTTGGGTCGGTGGGGTTACAAACTCAAATCCCTCCAGCCCCTAAACCGTATTTGACTGTATGTTATTTACAGTCATATATTTTTGTTGCTCTGTCAACGTCCTCTTTGTTGCTGTTGGGTGCCATCAAGTCAGAACTGACTTATAACGACCCAAATAAGGCTTTCAAGTGAGATATTTAAAGAGTGGTTCTACCAGTTCCGCACCCCCAGTGAGGCTTGAACCCAGGTTGCTTGAGTCTTAGTCCATCACTCTACCCACTACACCACACTGGGTCTCCTGAACTACTCTTACAAACATAATGTAACAGACGGATAACAGAAAAGACACAGGACCAGTTAAGCGCTAAACAATGTGTTAAGGTTTGTCAAAGCACCATGAAAAATCAGAGGTGGTGAAGAGTCCAGTGGGAAGACCTACCATCCCGGTCCGCCATGCTGTCAAAGAAGAGCCAAGCTGAATCCCCCTTTCCATATTTAACAAACGCCACATAGTGGCTCGTCTCTATACACAAAACGGCAAACAACTCCATCTTCTGACAAGGTATACAGCCATGCCTCCAATCCCAATCCGGTAGATCTTTTGGAAGCGACACAGGGTTGAATTTATGGCTCTGCCTTTTCGGATGGAGATGAACCTACAAGTGAAGGAAGCGCCTCTGTTAGAATAAGCTTTTGATGAGATGAGAGGAGTCCTTGCTATTTTTCTGAAGCCACCCAGTTCCCACTTCAACTCCCACGGGACAGCCTTGTGGTGCAGCGGTTAAACTGCAGTACTGCAGCCAAAACTCTGCTTACCACCTGGGTTCAATCCCAAGGAGCTGGCTGGAGGATGACTCAGCCTTCCATCCTTCTGAGGCTGGTAAATTGAGTGCCCAGCTCTCAGGTGGGGTGGAGGGCAGCGTGCAGTCTGCATAAGTCTACAAGCAGCACGCTACAGCTACCCTAAAGAAAAGATCCTCATTCCTGAGCTGCAGTGAGATGGGACGCAACACCAACTGCATTCCAAAAGACAAACCCACCTGGGTGTTGCAGGTTTTGCAAAACTGCTTGATTTTGCCAGCAGAGATTTCTGTGTCTTCATAGCACTCGCGACATTCATACATGGCAAGTCCTCCACATATACGGCACTGCCGAGGGGCTGTATTTTGGGAGAGGAATGTATTTCTTATCAAGACTTTGCACACTGAAAAGAGGTATTCCCTCCAGAACAGAACTCAGAGCTACTTCTCACTAGTAGTAACCAGGACACAATAATTAAGAAGACACACTTAACAATATGATTCTTTTAATAACAAAACTATCCTGTCATATCCAAAGGACAAAAATAATCACACAATGACATAAAACTAGGCGCAATCCCTGACTCCCTCCTCCTTGGGGGAAAAACTTATTTGTAGCACATTATTTCATTTTTAAAAACGAGTAAGTGAAACAGATCTAAGTGTACTCTGCAGGCAATGCCTATTCTCCTCCTCCCGAACTGCAAGCAGAACAACTCGCCTTCCCACACAATTGGGGAGTTTAGCTTTTCAGGGCTCCCTCACATTGTGTAATAGTACAGCGGTTCCCAATCTTAGGTATCTCAAATGTTCTTGGCTGCAGTTCCCCGAAGCCTCCGTCACGAGCTGTACTGGCCAGGGCTTCTGGGAGTTGTAGTTCAAGAACAGCTGGGGTGACCCAAGGATAAGAACCACTGATGGAGTCTGAAAGTTTCCTCTTTGGAGTATCCTTCTGTGTGTGAAGCCAGCAGCAGGCAAAGAGGCAGGACCGGAATTCTTGCCCTGTTTGTATAAAAAAGAAACCTTTTTCCAAATCACTAACCCTTGATGGAAAAATGGGTCCTGTTTTGTTTTTAAATGTGCTACAATTCTCCTGGCAAGGGGAGAAGGCTAGATCACTGCCTGCATGGAAAGCTGGACCCTACCTGCCTATCTCCAGTCAACCACTAATGCGGTCCTCCTACAATTGTGTGTTAGATTAAACTACTTCCTGAGTATGCCTAAAGAGGACATGATTGTCACAGTTCGCAGAAAGTCCACATTCAACAATAGATAGCAGGCAATCATTTTGTTTGTAAAATAGCCCAACACAGCTGGGCAAAATCCAATTCTTTCAAAAGATTCGGGGACTTCTCCTTCCAAACCACCCTCAAGAACGCTGTATACTCACTGTCTTCCAACAGATCCGTGATATTTAATTCTAGCGAAGGAAAGATTTTGTTGAACATTTTAAAGTCTTTCCCAAAACGGGGCATCTGAATGATGAGGCAGGAGGGAGCCTAGTGAGAGAGAACGAGAAAACGTTTTGCCTTTCAGTCAAATCCCAGATCCAGTTGTGGTTTCACATGCATCCAGCTTAATCCAGTGCTGAGTCAAAACTGATGAAAACGGTGAAAGGAAAAACAGGCTCCAAACCTCAGCAAATTTCAAGTTGCTATTGATGAAAGACCATTCCAATAATTGCTGGATTGTAGGAACGCCAACTTTTTCATTCTTATCCATAAAAATCTGATAGAAGTAGCAGTCCTGGACCTTTTGACCTGCTGATCTAAGAAAAAAGAGCATTTTAAAAACAGACTGTGCTAAACAGAGGTTGGGGTTAATGCTGGCCAAAAGGGAATATTTAGCTGTTATTGGAGGCACTGAGGTTAAGAATTTTATATTGTAAAGTTATAATTGCAGAGCAGGAATCAAGAAGCTTGCAAGACAACTGAAGAAATTCATTTGCGAAACAATGCTCTGGCAAAAAACTAAACTGTTGTCAGAGAAACTAACACCATTCAAGCCAGTCATAATGTTCAAAGATGTTTAGTACAATTAGCTACTGCCTTACCTGTGCATCTGTAACTTTCAGGCAGCCCCTAATACTTAAGACTACACAGCAAGGAGATACTAAGAACGCTGGCTTCCATACAGTACTTCTAAACTCACTGTTTAGCTGTGCACATTTTAAAAACAACCACACTGGAACAGACTTCAGCAGCTACAAGTTGGAAAGTTACTTTTTCCAGTTCAAGAGGTCTACTGCAGAAGCAGACAATTATTTTACCTTATTTTTAATAGTGGCTCCACTCTTAATATATGATGGAACAAAATATTTAAAAATTCTTCCGGATCTGTTGAAAACGAAAACCCACAAAAGTTAGATCGAGATGCATTTTATGCATATGTTAAATAGCTTATGCGTTTTTACACAAAATAATTCTGACCAATGATCACTACAAATTAGCAGAAACCCAATCTTAAAAAGTAGAGATAACAAAAATAGAGGTGGGGACTAAAACATAAACACACAATTCTAACAATCCTAAATCCAAATGATAATCCCAAATAGAATAAATTTGGTGAATCAACAGAATTAGCCCACGAGTTGACTAACTAGCAACCGGTTCACTGGGTCACCTCTACAGCCAGCAGTTGAATTAAGCCTAACGTCAAAGCTATAAACCAGAGACCTCCAATAACCGGCAATTCTAGCTGCAAGTAGATTTTGTTATTCAAAGAAGAAATTATATCAATATGCCTGTTTCAGGCACAGTCTCCAACATGCAAGTACACACAGCCGTAACCATAGGGTTCCCCTGCAGTACTGCAATTCTAAAATGGGTCCTTTCAAGGAGAAAGGTGGGGTAAAATATTTTAAAATAAATAATAAATAAATGATGACATTTCTTTTTCACTGCCAACGATATAGAACTCAACTGACCTTTTTCTTCAGAGGTGAATCCCGATGCTGCTTCAACTTTTTCCAGTATTTTCCTCAGCTTCATTATTTTCGTTGCACATACATAGCCGTATCTAGAATATAAAAATCAGCAAGCTGAGCAGATGGGGATGCCCATGGTGTACATGTGCACGCACACACACACACACACACGACCCTAAGAAATACGGAAACTGAAGGGAGATATCACACCAGTAGCAGACGCAATTACAAAGTTGGTCTCATGTGATTTTCTCCTCTTTCAGATGCTACTGGGAAGCATATATGGAGGAAGAAAATGCACTGATGTTTGAACAGGTTCTTGAATGTCAAGCACCATGTTTCACACAACAGTGTCTCAGTTCTTTTGATTCAGACCAATGCATCTTTGTTGAGCACAAACGTCTCTAAAAAAAGACTACCATGTTCTGAAGGTACATGACCTTCTACCAGCACCTCTACTAAGTCCAAAAACAGGAAGTTCCTTTTGTCTCCACACGGCCCTTCTCTATCAAGTAAACAGTCTTAGGAATGCCACATCTGGTTGACATATCCAGTGATGAGACTGGAGTTACATTTTTAAAAGATACCGTAAGACGAACTAGATAGAAAACGGCTAAAACGGTCAAGTGGGAGCTGTGGAAGTTTTAAAGCCGGACAAATTACACAGAGCACCACAATGTGTTTTCTGATTTTATTTTATTTTTATCTTTAATGAATCCTTTCTATCACTGGCTCGCCTGCTGAAAACACAGGAACACAAGCCGCAACAATCTAACTTATAGGCTTTATAGAGGATCATAAAGCACATTCCAGAGAGCATATCAGAATTCATATGCCTAGGTTCTCCCTGCATAAGCCAAGAACACACCCAGATCTCCAAACCAACCATTACAAACAGGAAGCCACTGTAAACTTGAAGGAGTAAAGCAATTACGGCGACTTGAAAAATCAATTGATCTCTCCGCTGGTTATACTTACATTCTGAGGGGATTTACTATCTCCGTCCGCAGGAGCTCTTGCGTTTCGCTATAATATTCTACATCATTTTTCTCTTTCGGTCTCAGCAAGACCGTGTCCAAAACAGAGCTGAAGGCAAATAGGCTGAAAGAAGGGAGACATTAATGTCAATCTGGAAACACAGCAAAAAAAAAAGAGAGAGAGAGAGAGAAGAAACTTTAAGGCTGAGATGGCTGTGGAGAGAATGATGACTGCAGCTTCTGTGGGCAAGGCAGGAATTAGTCCTTAATATCAACCAGCAACAAAATGTGAATTTTGGCAGAGTAAGCCCTTGCCAATCGCAAACCTTACTTGCATACTACAGGACATGATACGTAGCACGTTTCATTGGGTGTGCCTTGTTTATACAGTGTAAACTGTACCAAATATCAAAGGGGGAGAAACAAAGAGTGAGAGGGAAAGGTGCCCTTAAAAAGGAAAACCCAAGTTAAGATAGAAAGACAGCCCAACTTTATTCCAATACTTCAGAATTGGAAGCAGACTGTGCAACTTTGGGAAAAAGGCCAGAATTAGTGGAGGGTACCTAACAGTAGTCAAACGATTCTCATACGGGCCTGGAGAAATGGCCTTGTTGGCTATGGGCTTCTGGGAGTTGGTAGCCCCCCAAAAAGTAGCTTCCCCCAGTCTCTGGTTGTTATTGTCTTTACGGAAAACCTTGTAGCAGAGCAGAGAGCTTTTTAAAAAAAAAAATTAACTAACCACAAAGAAGAGCTCGTTGCAAGACTAAATCATGACTGTAAGCAAGTAGAAAACATGTGTGTCTCTAGTTCCTTCTCTGAATGAAGCAATGCGGAAAGAAAGGCTATTTTTACCCTAGAAAATGATTTGGCCCTGTGAGTCACAGCCAGGTAATGAACAGGCAAGGACACGGGGTGGTTCTCTTGCATTGCTGTTACTGTTAGGTTTTTAAATGGTGTTCTGGCTTTCCTTTTTTCCCCCCGTTGTGTCCTTTTCTTGTTTTGTTGCTGTTGTTTTGGAAGACTAGCGATGGGCATGAACTGCTCATTCGGTGGAGGCCCTGGCAGGGCAGCTTCTATCGATTCCTTCAGAAACTTCTCCCTAGAATCGCCCCCGACACTTTCTCAGCCACGATCTCACTCTCCTTCCTTTGAGTAGACAAGCCCTCAAGATCCAGAGGGAACACAAGGAAGTTGATGGAATCCAAGTCATTTGCACACTTTTACAGCCCGTATAGGTTTTTTGGGAGGAGCACAAAAACAGCACCCTATACAGGTACATTATTAACAACATAGAAAGTGCCTAAACAGTTTTAAGAACCACATAGAAACCAAATGGTAACACGTGCGGCTGTTAGATCACCGCCACGCCACCAAGTCTCCATATGAATTATTTGTCCAATTTTTGGGTGCACTCATGACATTTCTACCATCATGCTGGAGTTTCTAACAGAGTGCTAGATCCTTACCAGAATAAGGTGGAGTCCAAGTAGCAGGAGTTGTAGTGACCCTGAATTCCTTTCTTTTTTCCAATCATTGTTTCTAAGCCTTCTTTTTCCATTTTTGGAGGAGTGTTTTCCTCAACCACTTCACTCAGGTAACCTCCGAAAGCTTAATAATAATAATAAGGGTCAGAAAAAGCACATGTCCAATGCTTCTAAGACAGGGTGCATAAAAATCAATGCTTTTTAAAAATCATATTGAATTTTAAAATGTAAAGCATTAAAAATGATTTTTTAAAAACTATGATTTAATTCAATTTGATTTAAATCAACCGCTAGGAGGAATAAACAGTGCTTAGATGGGACTGTCATATCAAAGAGGAAAGGATAGATACTTTATCCTTTCCTCTTTGATATACGTGTGTGCCAAATGTTAATTATAATTTAACACTAAACTTCATATATACTTTATGTTTCAAAAGAAGATCCTTAAGAAAACCAACATCTCGACAACTCCCTTTTCCACTGATTAAAAGTCTACTTTATTGAATTGCTTTTTTGAAACGTTTCTGTCATTGGAAATGTATCCAATTTGTTCCATGTCGACTATAAAATCATTAAGCATTGGAGAGAAATGACTTTTTGGGGTGGGGATCAGCAGAGAAGGACAGAGAGGAACACTACCTAAGGAGTTGCAGCGTTCGATCTGGTTGGACACAGGCTGAAGTGAAGCAAATCTGGAATCTGGCCTGCAGCTCTTCAGCTTAACAAACAGGGCCTTCTTGGGTGCACAAGTGAAGTAGCGAGTTCCTTTAAATGTTCCATCAGTACAGCCTGCACATTCATCTTCCTGCAAAAAAAGGGGACCGAGGCCTTGAGCTGTCGCAACAAAAAAATTAATAAACAGGACTAGCACCTTGGGAGCTCAACACCCAGTTTGAAAACACCCAACAGTGCTTCTTTCTTTAAAAAAAAGGGACGGGTTGCAATCCTACAAATGCTGATGGGTCATGTGACCATTCCAAGACTTTCTATCCACCCACACACAAAACAGACAGCAGCGAAGCAGAAACAATGCAACACTTCCACTAGTATTCGGTGTTGGTTGTGTTCAAACAGTATTCCGGGCGACTCCGTGTTCCTTCAGAAGCTTATCAGAAGTTTCTCAAGGAAAAGACATGACAATGGCCAAAATTTCCCCCGAAAGACAGATCAGGAGCAGGCATGAAACGTTCACATTCTGCAGGAATTTCTCCAGCCAGAATTCTGGGATCATTTGCCAAGTATCAAGATTATCACAGTTATTGTTAGTATTATAAAACTGAAGAATAAAGGCTCCATCTTGGACATGATAGTCTTCATGAAGATTGGACATCCCGGGTTAGGGCTAAGCAAGAGCCTTGTGACACAGTCATTAAACTGCAGTCCTGCAGTCAGGACTCTACTCCTGACCCAAGTTCTATCCTGACTGATGCAGGTAGCCTTGATAAGACAAATGGCACACTGAACCTTTATTTCAATACTGACCATCAAAACTGACACTGCACTTGATGCATCATTAGGAGCACATGTTTCAGCCAAAACAGTCTCCTGCAAACTTTGTGAATGAACAATCGGAATGCAGATGAAGCCTCTTTCTACCCTCCTGGTAACCAATCACAAAACAAACCATGCTAATTTGCAACTCACAAAGAGATCCGAAGAGCTTGGCAGATAACAGGCAACCCTTAAGACCTGAGGATTTGATGCTTCTAAAAACTGAACTCTCTGTAGGAGCTTTATACATGACAGCAAAGTAAATAGGTAGTACTGAGGGATGGGGCAACACACAGTCTGAGGTTAAAATTACCAGTTCAAGTCCTGCTAACACTTCATTGACCCCGGGAGGCTGCCCAATCCACCGGATGACTCCATAGAAAGGTGGGTTCTCTTTCACTTCCGCCAAGGAACCAGCTTCAAGCCCATGCGTGTTGACAGGTGTGGCCGCCGAGGGTGGGCTCTCTTGGGTCGGCCCGGCATTCCCCTCCCCAATCACTGACTGAACCGACAAAGACAGTGGGCTGTGTCCGATCCCACTGTTATTGCTGGACATCTTTGTCAGACTGAAAGGCAGGGAGTGGAATCTATTTTCCGCAGACAAAGTATTGGCTGGGGGTGGCTGCAGCGGTGGCGAAGAATGGCCAAATCCGGAAGAGGAGTCATTCAGCGATTTCGCAGAGTCCTCGGCCACTGTCGTTGTCAAAAAGTAGGGGGCCGGGTGGGGAACAAGCAAAAGAGGGGAAACAGAACAATATTTATTAACGTTTTGGTATGAATACAGTGTGCATTCTACACAAAAGAAATAAAATATGCTTGGAATCTCACTCTCCTGGACCAAATTCTATTATGAAAGAATGACCTACTTTAAAAAAAGCAGACTGGCACTTGTTCAAAAGAAAGCAGGCAAGATGAATTAATCAGGGGCAAGCGTTTTTCTAAAGTCAGCATCGAAAGCTTAAAGGAGAGAAGCTTTGGGAGAAGGAGATTTGGGCTGCCATTTTTATTTTCATCTCGTTTGCTGTGATGATTTCAAGGACATGGGTCTCCCCTTGTCTTCACAACAACCCTATTAAGATGGGCTGAGAGCTGGCGAGTGGCTCAAAGCCCCTTTGTCACTTTCACAGCAAAGAAGAGATTTGGACCTACGAATCCAGTTCTAGTCCAGTGTGCGTTCACCTCTGCATCCCATTGGCTCTATGTACACGTCTTACCTGTTCTCAAGCTGGAACTGACCTATAGTGACACTAATAGAGCTCTCATGTTGAGATATTAAAGGAGTAGGTTTTACCAGTTGCAGATCTCCAGGAAGCTTCCATGGTAGGTCAAGGAAACGCAGGTCCTAGCCTGTCATTCTATCTATCCACTACACCACACTGAAATACACATACCTTCGAGGAAAATATCCATGAATACAATCTTCCAACTAAACATACCCAGAATTGTGCTGCCATGCATGCTTTTTATACTCTTACCCTTGAAGTTGATATATTCTACTGACACCGTATAGATCTACATTTTAATAAAACTGGCAGACTATGGAGAAGGATAAAGGCCATAAAATCCTCACCCAACTTTGCCTGGTGAAGTTGAGAAGAGCCATGGAAATTCAGCAACAAGCTAATCTGCAATCATCATCATTACTAGAACAGTCGGCTTCTGACAATAACTTTGATTGTTGGGGTACCTCATTGAGGTAGGCATGCATCTCTAAAACAGTTATTGCTAATCCTTAACAATCCACATTTCTAGCACACTACCGAACTGTCTGTTTTTATTTTGTTTTTTTCCCAGGGAAAGAAGAAATCCGTGCAGTTTGTTCAGTTCATGCAGGATATCTGAAGGAACGCAGAGGCTTATGACCATACAGGTAACTCTGTTCCTGCACCTAGAATCTTCTGCCTGCAGGCTGCCTGTAGCCGGTGGGCTCTGCTTAGCAGAAAAGAATTCCTTTCTGGTTTTTAAAAATCTGAAACACGGAAATCTTGAGAGCCAAGGTTTAGTGCCAAGGAAGCAGCTCTGTGCCCTTCACCCACCCAGTGACTGCTAGCAAAACCACTGAGAGGTCCTGTAGACAGAGGACAACATTGCCAGCTTGTTACTTTAAGACATGCAAATAAACCATGAGTCAAGGATCAGTACATGAAATCACAAGCGGCTGCAGCAGTAAGATACTATTTATATTCCTCTTGCCTCCTATCTTTTTAGTCTAACTGGCAGAATGGGCTCAAACCTTCAGAGAATATTGCCTGAGGGCTTATCCATTAGGAGTGAAGAGTTCAGGGTACTCCACAAAATGTGCCAAGTAACATGCTTTCAGTTAGCCAATAAACATTGGCCAGTAACCAGGAAACTAACTCTTTAAGCCTAGGGGGGGCCTTAGACTTCCCTTCTCCCTCACAGCCACCATAACCAATTGCTACTGCAACTGTGGGCAATTTTCAAAAGCTGCTTGAAAGAGGGTACAGGGGTCAGCTGTTCAAAGGAGACAGTAAAATAATGCCCCTAAGCTAGAGCCAAGTAAGTAGCTTATGTGGGACAATGCCCAGCTCAACTCAATTAATGCTTTAAAGACTTTTTTTAAAAAAAACTAGAATAGCTAGTGTTTGCAACATTATGGCTGACATCCTGTTTGGAGTGTAAGCACAAGCATAACGTTCCTTTCTCATAAACAAACAGCCACTGTAGCAATTCCCCTGGGTTGATGCAGGCACACCCTAAAGAATTGCTGCCGCTCAAGGCAAGAACATAAATAAAGTTACGTTCGGGCTTATGCTATGAGCAGGATTTCAGCTTGTAATGCAGAATCACTACCCACTTTCAAAAAAGCTGCTAGTAAATCACGGTTTTTTTCTCCATAAGGAATAGCTGGGAATGACCTGAACAGATTTGAATGCACTCTCTCTCTCTCTCTCTCTCTTTCCATAGTTATAAGTCAGTGCTACAAATTTCATGAAGGATTCCCTCTCATTACCTTCATCAATATACCATGTGTTTTTGGACTTCATCTGTGGTTGAGAATCTACTGAAGAGCCATTTAAGGTGTAGAAAAACTCTGATCTGCTTCTGCTTCCGGGATCAGGCAGTGCACCTAAGGCAAGGCATGGCATAAAGAGAAATATATATATATATACAGTGTCCATAAGGAAAAACACCGTCAATATTAACTGAAAAGAAGCTTCATGGACCTTGAAAAGCAGCTTTCTCCAAAGTGGTCTTCTCCAAACAGTCTATTACACCATGATGGGGAAAGCTAAAAATCATAAAGTAACAGCAGAAGACCTACGGAACTGGTCCAATTCTTTTCAACATGGCATGATCTCCTGCAGATGAACCATCCAACAAAGCTGTGTTCCCTGCTTGGATTTTCAACACAAGCAATATTTTCCAAGAAGGGAAACTATGTACATTACTGAACTATAGCTCTGACATTTCCTCCAGTAGGGCTCTAAGCCCTCAACACATTTCAGGATCACGAAAAAAGGGGGGGAATTATTAAATTATAAGAGTAATTCTCAATCTCTCGTCCTCTATTTTGTACTTCAAATCCCCTGAATCCTTGAGCACTGGCCATACTAGATGGGGCTTCTGGGAACTTAACTCCCCAGACTCTGGATGAACAAAGTTGAGAGCTTCTTGATTAAAAGGGATATATCTGAAGCAGATATTTGACTAATATTGTTTGCTACTCTAGGTGTGAATAAGTTCCAGAAAGATAACTAAGTTCCATCTCTTGTAGCGAGAACAATTATTCTGTAGCACTATTTAAAAAAAAAAACCTAACAAATTTATTAGGACAACAGCTTCTGGAGCCCAGAGACTGTATTGTTTCAAGGCTTCATATACTGATCAGAACACTGAATGAACAGAACACCCAAACCAGATGCCATATTCAGTGTAGCACCTTAAAAGCACCATTGTCGTTTCAGAGTAGAGCAGCCATACTGAACCATAGCAGCTAGTGATTGAGGAAGCCGGCTGCCCTATTGCCAACTGATGAAGGCAGGCACCCGGTTTTTTCTGAATCCATGAGCTACAAAGAGCATCCAACATTCCTATTCATTTCTGGGATATTTATTTATTAAGTTCCCATCCTTCAGCACATGACGCTTACGAAAATAACTAGAAAGAAGTACCTGTTGACTTTGGCTTATTGTGACCGAACCCTTTATCGCAGCCACTTCGAGCAGTAAAGGCAAGTTTTGGAGGTCTCCTGTCCTGAGATACAGCCTCTAAGAACAGAGCAGAGCTGTTAATTTATTTTATTTTAAGGAATTTTTAAAATATAGAGTTCACAATATAGTGTTTCAATGTATGAGCGCCAATGCCCCAACTTAATACAAAAGAGGCGCCGCTCCAAGATAGAAGCAGTATATTCTTCAGCAGGTCAGCGTATCTCCAGTTGCAATAGACAGACACAGAACTCAACAAAACTCTCAAGGAGACGACAGCACAAAACCGCTCTCAATTCCAGAAACATTTCCATTTAAAAAAAGGGGAGTCACACACAATGGGAAGTAACCTGTGTCAGGACTTCTAAGTAACTGCAAGGTAGGAACCACATTGGGTAACATGGTGCCTTCATCCTCATCAGGACATTCAAGATAGAATGAAGTGGAACACATGAGGAAAAGGAACATGGTAGTCCCGCGCCTTTTTTAATCATCACTTCCTTTACACGGAAAGTGATCATACACTGCATGCAGCTGACAAAAGCTGTGACTGTCCAGATAGCTTAGGAAATGTGTAGCACAGTCTCCCTCTCAGACTATCGCCCTCCATTACTGAAATACATCACCATTTTGTCCCATCTTTTTACCATTTTATTTGCTACTAAAGGCAGTTCTGCTGGATTTATTTTTACAGTAAAGATCCATAAACTGAATGTTTGGATTAGCATTTTCTTTCTTCACAATAAACTGCATGGCAAAACACAGTCGTAAAAGACAGTAATTGCGGCTAGTGAGAAGCTATTGATACAGCAACAAAGCTACTGCTGCCTTCAGGTTTATTCTCATTTCCGGCATGGTTTGGGGAGGCACAAATATTTATCAGACTTTTCAGCCTCTGCCTTTTATTTAATTTTTCTAATAATGAAAATATTAACAACTTTTGAAAAAAAAAACCACACACATAACCCCAGATAGCCTCCTTTCTATTTCCCCCAAAAATTATTTTCCTTTTTTTGCTAAAGATATGATTACAGGAAAGAAAGGAAAAAACAGATCAGAGGATGGGGAAAGAAAGCTAGACATGCATAGTAAGCAGTAATTTTAATAAAAAAAAGTATTGTTTTTTTCAACTTTCCACTAAATCAGACTTCTCACCAAAACAGCATGTTTTCACATACATAGCAGTAACATCTAAGGATTTTTAAGCATGCAAGATATCCTTTAAAAGTGTTCAAATGAAAATGAGTCTCTATGTTTTTATAATCAGAATATAGCTGTTCAATTACATTTTAACCAAGTTGCCCCTTGGGAACAACTCTATTAACGCACTTCAGTTACTTTTGCCGGAGTACATTAGCTTATCTCTAGCCTGCCAGCCAAAAAGCATCTTTTGAAAACACTGATCTTTCAAGGAAAATATACTAGCACATGATATTAAAAAAGCAAGAGCAGTGCATTGCCTCGGGTTCTTACAAGCTCCAGATCAGCCTAACAATTAGAGCTCACTTCATCACAAAATATGTTTTGAAGTCCATGGAGATTTGGGGGTGGGGGTGGGGAGAAGGGGGCTTTTAAGTTACCATCTTCTTCTTCTGTTCTCTATGGATTATAAGCATGACAACTTCTACTCCAGTCTTTCCACTATCTAGTGGGCAATATTTCACCTCCAGTATTTCAGGCAGGGGCTTTCAATAGCAGGTGCTCAGGAGCATGTATTCAAAGATGTGACAACATTCATTCCCTGTTTGTGGGCTTTCCAGAGGAATCAGCCTGGACAATTTTGAGAACAGAATGCTCAAACCAGCTTGTATGAACCATTAAAGGTTCTTAAGCACATCAGTGCCTCAACCTGGTTCCTTTTTTGCATCTCAGCCCAGAAATAATGGTGCCAGTTGCATTTCTAACCTTTCTTCTGCTCTGCTCCACTACTCCTTCCAGAACTTTGAGGGGAAAGCTACTCACCCATTTAAATTTCATTCTCACCGGCATCCATGGCACATCCATGTCTGCTTCCAAGTGTTCCAATTCTCTTGGCAACCAAGCCATGGCTAAGCCTCACCTAGAATACTGTGTCCAGTTCTGGAGACCACATTTTAAGAAGGATGCCAACAAACTACAGCAAGTTCAGGGAATGAACAGGGGAGTGGAACCAAGCCCAAGGAGTAAAAACTGAAATAACTGGGAATGTTTAACCTTGAGAAAAGATTGCTGAGGGAAGACAGGATAGCACTCTTCAAATTCTTGAGAGGTAGTCATACAGAGGAGGGACATGATCTGTTCTCAGTCATCCCAGAGTGCAAGATAGGTAATAACAGGCTCAAGCTACAGGGAACCAGATTTAGACTCAGTACAGTATTAGGAAAAACTTCTTAACTGTTAGAGCAGTATGACAATGGAACCAATAACCTTAGGAAGTGGTGAGTGCTCCAACACTGGAGTCATTCAAGAGAAAAACTGGACCACTATCTCTCAGATCTGCTTTGACCAACCCCCTGCTGGACCACGGGGTTGGACTCAGTGGCCTTACAGGCCCCTTCCAACTTCATGATTCTAGGATTCTACAACGCTTTTTTGCTCAAAACTAAGGTCAGGGTCCACAAAGAAACCCAGAGTTTTCTGTGCCCCTCTTCATTGCAGTGTCACTCGCCCCAACTTCCCATTGTTTAAGAAGGGTACTTTGTCTCTCCGTGCAATCAGACGAATCCCCTGGCACAAGGAAAGCTTCTGTACTCCAGTCACGCCTGCAGTGTATAGGCAACTTGTACTGTTAGAGCTTTTGAATAGGGAGGAAGGGGGGGGGGGAAGACACTGTACTAAGAGAGAAAAAAAGAACAGATTGCCTGGAGAGCTGAACACCACTCGTGAATGCCAACTCTTTTGTCAGAGCATATGTGGGCATCGCCAGAACATATTCCTTTTGAAGAAAGTGTACGAAAACAATCCAAGGCACAAAGTCCTCCTTATTATGAAAATACTGTAGGAAATATTTTGAAGCACTGTGTATCACTTCTCACCAGAGGCTTCAGTGTTCACAGCCTGCGTGGCAATTAAGCCGTCACATGTTACTAAAGGGAAAGAAAGGCTTTCTTTCACCTAGTGCAAGTCAAAGTCCCTACCCAAGACACTGCCATGCTACAGGACCACAGTTTCTCAGCCAAGAAACCAAGTGCAGTTTGATAGCGGTTATAGGCCCTAAACCGGTGTATTCAAAAACCGGAGCAGATCCAAGAAGAACAGCAATCCCAGAAGACAAAATGGTGTTGTTATGACAGGTCACAGGGAGAGGCATGAAGGAAGAGAGAGGCATACAAAGCGGTCTGAAACCCAAGGTCTCTGAACATCATGTCCAGAAAACCAGGGGTGGTGAGGGTTAACGAAAAACCATTCGGTTAGTCAAAATTTGTCCCAATAGATATGTTGAACACTGAAATGAAAGAGCCAACCGTAAACGATAGTACCACAAGGAGAAGATACAAATATGAATGCTAAAAATTGGGATTTAAATACACACACATACATGCACGCACATAAAATATGAAAAACATACCTGGGATAACATCATTGATATGCAAGAGGAGTGTGCTTTCCACACTTGCAAAACTACAGAGCTGCTGTCCATTGTACCTTCCATCCCAATTTCCAATTGGATTATCCTAAAAACCATTTTAAAACACTATTAGGTGCTGGCCTAAGAGCAGAGCAGGAAGACTTTAAAAAAAAAAACATCTGCAAGGTTCAGTTAAGGCCGCAGCACATGCATCCTAGACACAATGTACAAGCACTCGCAAGAAATGCCAAGGCGTGCTACTTTGCAACCGCATTTCATGTATGCTGCTTGTCACATTACCATTCTGTCAGAGAAACAGAATGCACTCTACGAGTGCCACAGACATTCAGACATGGATGACTGCCACATTAATTTTTTTAAAATAATAATAATAATAACAAAATAAATACAGAAGTACTCTCCCATGTCTTGGGGAAAAGCCAAGCAAAGTTTATCAGCAACACAGAAAGTCCACAACTAAAGCCATTCACAGCAGATACATAAATGGCTTTCATGCTTGCCTGAGATCGCTTTTACCGCTCTGATATTAAGAGGCAGCCTCCAATACTCAGAAGACATGCCTGCTTCCTTACTACATATCAAAAGTAAACAAATACATCTATTTATACTTCAAAGTGCAAAACAGTGGGGGACTTTTTGCCATGCTGAATGCTTAGTAATATTCTAAGAGTTAACAACTCCACTTCATTTTTTTAAAAAAATTTCAAAGCCTCATAAGCCCCTTCTAATTTCAGAACACAAGTACTGGGAAGATAAGGAACTATCCTATAATACTGAAGCACTTTTGAAAATTATACCTTACAGCTAGCATACAAATTCATCTAAAAAATAGCCTTGTATTGTTACAGCAGGCAAATACTGGTAAGGACTCCTTTATGGAGCCGCCATGAAAAAAAGCCAGTAATACCAACCCCAGAACATTATTTAGCAAAGTAGACTGGGCATCACAAGGCATTAACACAGATATTTTGCCTGGGTGCTTCAAGCAAGTTTTAATAGATGTTTACAAAGACCACAAACCTGCCCAGCACACTGACTCGCCTATCTGACCAAGGGTGTCTGTGTTAATCATTTGCAGGCAAACACAAAATAAAACCTCTTGAAGTTTTAATTTATCATGGCCTGAGTGCCCGGAGAAGACTCTCCCTCACCTGGACCAATCCTGCAAATGGCTTCTTCTGACCGCCCCCCCCCCAATATATATTTACCTGATGCTAAACAAAGCTGCTGGGTGGTAAACTGTAGATGGCAAAAAGAATCACAGGTAGGCTGCGAATATTCCACCCCACCAATATTGCATGTACTTCTATTTTAAACACACATGCAAGAAGGTACAAGAATCAGGTGAATTTCTTACCATGTCCACTCCAACAACGTATCCTAAACTCTCGTTTCCTGGTAAGACATCACAGAATATAACTGTCCCATACTCTATATTCTTCCCTATCTTCACAGAAACCCTGGAGTTGAGCTCCAAAGGCGGAAGGTCTACCTGCATTGAGTCAATGGGAGCTGCATAGTCATTCTCCAGTTCATTGTCATCATCTTCCATCAGCTCTAGCTTGTCTAGTGCAACAAACACTCCACAGTCCTCGTCACATCTGAACAGCTGTTTGCCTTGGTACTGTCCATCAGTAAAACCCTGCCCACGACCTTCTTCCTAGGTTGGCAGAAGAAATACATCATGCGTTAGGTACTGTCACAAGAGGAATTTTCATACTGCACAAATTTTTGGTTAGCAATTAAGCTCACTGGTTAATTTTAAGCCAGTCACTCCCAGACATGTTGGGGGGGGGGGCTGTTTTTCAAACCTCCAAAATATGGGGCATTCCAGGAGTTGTAATTCAAAAAAAGGAACCCTTCCTTATCTCCAGTCACTCCTACCCTCAACCCAACCTATTACACACATCAGTTACAAGGATAAAATGGTATGGAAGCCACATGGATAACCTTGTAACCCTCAGAGGAGAAACTGGATACAAATATAGTAAATAAATGGAAACTAACAACACTTACCAGAAGCTCCACTCCAAAATAAATCCCAGACAGCGATCTCTCTTGTATCAGAGGTCCTCTGAAGCGGACAACGCCAGGATATTTTTCTTCTCCTGATCTCAGCTGAACTTTCACTGGTGACCCGACTTCAATGTGGAGGCCCTTACTCAGCCTGCCCTTGCTTTTAAATATACTGTATCTTTCCTCACAATTGGTAATAGCCAACAGCAACTCTGCTCGTTTCTCGTCAATTTCAACAACATCTTTGTCGTCCACAAACAAGACCGCGTGAGGCTGCTCCAAAATCTTGATTCCGATTTGCATCTTTTTGCTTTTGGATGCAGGGTTGCTCCTGGCGTGTCCTCCGGAAGAGCGGTCTTGAACAAACTGACCGATGCTCCCCTTTGGTACTTTCAACAGCTTTTGAGTCTGTTTGTCTATAATGCTGCATTCTTGGAGAAGTAAATAAAATGTACGCTCTTCCCAAAAAGGAGAATTACCTTTTTCTTGACTCCAAGAACTCATTGTCGCTCAAACTTTATACGGACTCAACGAGGAATCTTCAGGGCAACCAAGCAGCCAGAAGAATAACTGCAAATAGAAGATTCCACAACAAAGCCAGAACTCTGATAATGAGTTAATAATTCTTCGTCCATATCCTAGTGAGCTAAATTCAGAACAGATGACCTGGTGCATAAAAATAAAAGATGGCATCACTGGGAGATGAAGGACCCCATTATAGGAGTAAAGCATAAGAAAAGCAGCCACTTTTGAAAGCAAACATCATCAATGATTTTTATAGACTTATGACAGGACTGAGCTAGCAAGAATGAAAACATTTTTAGTTAGCTTCAAAAAAATCTTGCATAATTTTTTCCCTTCACAATAAAACTGACTTATCCTTTTTTTTCCCTCATTTCCACAACTACAACTTTGTTTACAACAGGTATTTCTGACCGGCTACTATAAAGCAAAATTGGAAGTTGATACTGAATATGTCATGTCTTACCGAAAAGAGAGTGAGAACTAGGAAACTATTATCCCAGAGCCCACTATAGCTCACTATAAGGAATGTTCAGAGCAGTACATGTATAATTTCTGATACACAAGAACACCACAAATGTATGGCAAAAACAGCAAGCAGGTTAAACATTTCTAGAAATAGCCCAACAGAAATGAATGCCATGGCTATATTATGATTCAGTCCAATGCTAGTCTTCATGAGGACATGTTTCCCAAAAAAGCACATCAGAAAATAAATCAAATATAGCACTTCTGGTGGCTGGAAAGGCCAACAAAACCTTGACAGCCCAGTTGAGTTGAGACAGGATCCTCTCGGACTGGAGATGACAAGGCTTGCCAATAGCTTGAAATCTGTTCTACATATCTATTTATTATTTCAATAGAGTTTGTTTCCAATTCAAGTAAAAAGACACAAGCATATACAATTTTGTACCCATGTTTATTTGGCTGCAAATGGACCAAAAGCTGCTTCTCAATTTCCCTCCACTTTCTATGACCTATTCAGTGTATGTAGAGAAAAAAACTAGCCAGCATGATTGAAAACCTAAGCCATAGAGATACACAGAGGTGAATGTCAAGACTGAAGTGGAGGTTTTGTTAAATAAATACTGTATTATAAACCTGGGCCTGATGTTACATGCTGCTGAGGAAGGTATTCTGTACTAGATACTGTGGATAAACAAGAGTTTGACTATCTCCTATATGTTCTAACTATGATTTTCAGCAAACAGAAACAGAATAATGCATAAATGTTTTCTTAAAACCTGTCCTTGTAAAACACTGGCATTCAAACTACTGTTTTGTATGAATACAATTACTGGATGTGCTGATGAGGGAAAATGCAACTGCAGTGTTCTCTTATTGTTTCAGGGAGCTGTATTTCTTGCTATTGAGAAATGAGTGGCCAATCTTGATTTAATATATTGGGTTCTCATATTTTCTTTCTTTTTTTATTTTGGCAGGAATTTCAACGTACATCAGGAAAAATCAACTATGATAAGCGGAGAAGTAAAACAACAACAATAGGGCAACTTAGGAGAGAGAGAAAAGATGGAGGCACAGAAATTAGCCCCCCCCCCCAGCAAAGACAATAGTACTATATTAGGTTTTGTCTCCCTAAAAATTCATCAGATAATTTTAATGTTATGACACTGATGAAAACTTACTTCTGCAGACATTTCTGGAGTATAAACTATACGTTAATAGTTAAATGTAAAGATTCCCTTGAGATTTTTAGTCCAGTCGTGTCCAACTCTAGGGTGTGGTGCTCATCCCCGTTTCCAAGCCGTAGAGCCAGCACTTGTCTGAAGACAGTTTCCGTGGTCACGTGGCCAGCGTGACTAGGGAATGCCGCTTTACCTTCCCACCAAGATGGTACCTATTTATCTACTCTCATTTACATGCTTTCGAACTGCTAGGTTGGCAGCAGCTGGGACAAGTGATGGGAACTCCTTCCGTCACGTGGATTCGATCTTACGACTGCTAGTCTTCCGACCTTGCAGCGCAGAGGCTTCTGTGGTTTAGCCCGCAGCGCCACCATGTCCAATATGCATTAATAGCCACATATCATCTCCTTTCACTTTGAAGTTTATTTTATTTATTTATTTATTGAATTTATATCCCGCTTATCTAGTCAGTTACGACCACTCTTTAATGAGTTGTTGCGGACTAACCTTTCACAGAGTACTATTTGTTCTACTGAATCTATATCCTCAATTTCCTCCATGGTTCTCAAAGAACATATGTGGTTCTCCTTTCCCATCTCATGTATTTTTTTTTCTCATCTGCCTTCACTGTCTTTCAGCCCAAACTCTGAACACTCTTCTTAACAACTCGATGCATTTCGACAAACACATATAGCGTTATCATGCAGAGGGATGCACAATAATCCTTATCAACAAATGAAACCCTCAAGAACCTTCAAAGCTATCCACAACAACAAAGAGGAGTGTGGTAGCTATAAGAGGAACACATTTTATTTGGCATAAGTTTTAACAAATATGTCATGCCCAATAAAACCTGTTGGCCTTAAAGCTGCCACAAGTCCTTTTATTGCTCCAGTTGTAAAAGATCCACACAGCTATCAAACATCTCTTTCCATTTTTCAACCAACCACAGTTTTGCATTTCACTCAGACAAGGAAACTATGGTTACCAGACTGAGAAGCAGGTTAAGCTCTTAAGCCACATCTTAAAGTTCTCTTAACATCCTAGCTTGTGCAAATAAAATAGAAAACGGATTAATTAGAGATGTCTGAGTTTAACTGCAGCCCTTATGGAAAGGCCCTGTTTCATGCATACCCCTAATACATTCCTTTAAAAGATCATGTGAATCCCAAAATTAAAATAAAAAGTCTATATCAGATAAATAAGATAAAAATAACAATCTAGGGTTTGTTAAAAAAAAGTAATTAAATCATGATTTAAATCACCATGCAGAAGGCAGGTTTTTTGGCCACCCCACCAAAACTAGGCCTATCATTGTACCAGCAAGGCAGATCTGATTATAATAAGAGGGGAAACGAAAACAATGCAATATACAGTAGGGTTCCCCCCTATCCGCGGATTCACGTATCAGCTTCTGGGACAGAACTGGAAACCCCAGAAACCCCGCTTGAGGGGGTGCCTTGACCACCAGAACGGGGGGGGGGGGGGAGACCAGAGGCCGAGTCCCCCGCTTCCGCGTTTCTCGGCATCCGCGGGGGGAAGGAGCCCAGCCTGCGCGGATACCGGGGGTCCTGATATAACGGAACCGGGTTTGACTACCAAGAAGCGGAAGAGGCGGCGGAGAACGAGGCTCCCGGCCTTCGGGAGAGAGGGAAGGGGGGCCCGCGTCTCCCACCCACCCCCCACGGGAGGTACCTCAGGCGAGGAAAGGGGGGCCACCCGGCGCTCCGGCCGCCTCACACTCACCGGCTCCCCCGCTCAGCCAGCCCGACGGCGGCGGCAGAAGCAGCGGCGACCCTTCCCTTCCCTTCCCTTGCCGGCCGAGGCCTTCCCTCAGGCTCCCGACGGGGGACGGAGCGGCGCCAACGGTCACCCCGAGAGAGCACCGGCGGCGGCCGCCTCCTCTTTTCCCTCCCTCAGCAGGGCGCAACCTACCTCGGCCGCTCCGTGCCCTCGCTCTCGTCGTCCCGCCTCCCCCTGAGGGCAGAAGAGCCAATCGCGTGCCGCGCCGAGGCGCCTTTCGCCTCCCTATTGGGTCCGCGCCGGCAGTAAAGCCCGCCTTTCTCTCCTAGCGGTGCCGGGACGGAGGGAATTTCCACCACGGCAGCAAGCTGGGTTGAAGGTGCAAGCCCATTGCGGGGAGTGTTTTTCTCACTGGCGCCCTATTGGCTAATCTGGAGGGCCTCTGCCTTCTCATTGGGTGGGAAAAGGAAGGCGGGCCTTCTCCGCTTCCAGGACGGGAGCCCAGGAGCTGGTTTGATTCGCTGAATGGCCCTTGGCCCCGCCCATTAAGGTGCATATTGGACTTTAGGGGAATGGGCGGAGAAAAAGGGAAATGGAGAAGTTTAATTGGTCGAGGGGGAAATACGAGTCAATCAAAGCAGAAAGCAGAGAGCCCTCGTGCATAGTCAAACATTATTGGGATTATTTAATAATTATAATAATAAATCGTCATTATTATTAGTCATCTCAGAATTGCGGAGCTGGAAGGGGCCCTGTGGGTCATCCAGTCCAGCCCCTGTCAAGGAGACCCAGTGGAGAATTGATCTCACAACCTCTGTCTCCACAGCCAGAGACCTAAACCACTCAGCTGTCCATCATCATCATCATCATCATCATCATCATCATCATCATCATCATCATCATCATCTTAGAGCTGCAGAGCTGGAAGGGACCCGAGTCCGGTCCTTGTCAAGGAGGCCCAGTGGGGAATCAAACTGCCAACCTCTGGCTCTGCAGTCAGAGACCTAAACCACTCAGCTGTCCCTCATCATATCATCATCATCCTAGAACTGGAAGGGACTCTATGGGCCATGTGGGTCATCCATATAAAATTTCTGAATGTGCAAAATGTACCTTGAGGGCTCTCGCAGTAAATCTTAATGATGATTGCCATGTGCTACCAACTGCAGGACTGATGAGGAAATGACATTAAAAAAAGCCTATTGGGAAAATGTTCCCAAATGCAAACACCAATTAGCCATGTTCTTGCTACTTTCTTCCCAAATGTCATGGGTTGCAAACAACAACATGGCTTGATCCTTTCCCTTCCTCCCCTCAACCTTGGGCCTCCAGATGTTAATGGACTACAACTCCCAGAAGCCTTCACCACCACCTCTGCTGGCCAGGATTTCTGGGCGTTGAAGTCCAAGAACATCTGGAGGCCCAAGGTAGAGGACCATTGCCCTAGAGCTCTGCTTGATGCATCTCAGCCAATGGAGTGCTAGTATGCAAATCATCTGGAGGGATGGGGGGGTCAAGGATTGGCCGAGAGGTGTCACAATGGCCACACACAGTGACCGGGATAGCATGGTCATCAGAGAGCCTTGGCATCGACTCATGAGAATTCTGCAGGGCTGGTTTGGGGGGGTCATCTGGACATCAGAAGGTTTTTGTTGGTTTTGTGAGCGATGGGTACGAGTGAAGACAGCTTGGAAGAGTTTGGGGCTCATCGCCTGTTCGCACGAGACTGTGGGCGCGAATATTCAAAGCAGATGAAGAGGACTTCAAGGTGCTGGAGGGTCTTTCAGGAGATCCTCTTCTGTTGCTTTTGCTGCTTAAGGCGAAGGAGAAGGTACCCGGGGTTTCTGATCTAAGACTTAAGGTCTGTTAGGGCAGTGGTCCCCAACCTTGGGCCTCCAGATGTTCTTGGACTTCAACTCCCAGAAATCCTGGCCAGCAGAGATAGTGGTGAAGGCTTCTGGGAGTTGTAGTCGAACATCTGGAGGCCCAAGGTTGGGGACCACTGTGTTAGGGTGAGGGGACCCTTGAGCATCCATAGAGAAGCAGGAGGAGAAAATCAAACCCATGCTTGCTTTAGAAGGCACCTGAAGCTGATTAAGGGAGGATAGTTGGGCAAGCAGAATGACTTCCCAATGGAAAAGACAGCAAACTCTTCAACTCATTGAGCGTTTGCCTCGTTTCAGAAATGGTAACATGGGGAAAGAACACATCCTTATACCTTGAAATTATGTTAATGTTTAAACAAAATGGTATCTGTCTATCACACCTACTATGTACCTGAGTACAGTAGGACCCCTACATCTACAGAGGATTGGTTCCAAGTCCCCCTGGAGATCCTGAATGTCATGGATAATAGCGAACACTAGGCATACCATGGTAAAGGAGCCTCGTGGCGCAGTGGTTAAAACGCTGTACTGCAGCTAAAACTGTGCTCACGACCTGGGGTTCAAATCCCAGGTAGCCGGCTCAAGGTTGACTCAGCCTTCCATCCTTCCGAGGTCGGTAAAATGAGTACCCAGCTTGCTGGGGGGGGCAATGTGTGGCCTGTATAATTAAAATTCTAAACCGCCCGGAGAGTGCTTGTAGCGCTATGGGGCGGTATATAAGTCCAATAAATAAATAAATAAATAAATAAAAGAAAAGGGAAAAAATCCAGAAATGTAGATTTACATCTGTGTTCCAGAGTCTGGGAGCAGCCACAGAGAAGGCCTTCTCCCATGTCCCCATAAATCATTAGCAGAGCTTATTGAGAGGTAAAAGACGTCTGTTTCAATGAGCCAGAGCTTGACTCACTCGTCGTCTTACCAATCAGATTGCTCTTGTTTTGTGATTGGCGATGAGGAGGTAAACAGGGGCTTCCTTTGCCAGTCTGATGGAGCTTTGAAGGAATTACGTGTCAAGAGGGAAAGTATCATAATAGCAGGAAATATACTTTGTGCAGAATGGACATTTTTGACTCACGAATCCATCTCTCGGGGAAAGGGATAGGGGGCCAACTTGCCTTGTGCCTCGGGCAGCAAAATATCTTGTTCTAGCCCTGCTCTGATGGTAAATTTGGTTTGTCTGCAGCTCAGTGGAAGAAACGTTGGCCTTTTCTAAGTGGAAACGTCAGCGTCGGCAGCCAGTAATAGTACACGACATCCTATCGGACCAAATTCCGGATGTGAGGGATGAAGACATCCTCGAGGTCACGGCCATGATCCATACAGTGAAGGAGGATGGTGACCTCCACAACAGTGCCTCCGAGGTGTGCCTAGCAGATGACGCAGGCCCTGGCGATCTGCTGATCAAGCTTCCAAGTAACACAGAGAAGGGATACAGCGTTCTGCCAAGCGATGCTCATGAAGCCCATGGGACAGCCAAAAACCCAGCCAATCCAGAGATGGAGAAGAAAGAGCCTCGTGAAAAAGAAGGTGGAGCAGGCATAGAAGAAAAGAGCCCTCCTGAACCGTCTGGAGGAGAATAAGAGGGTGGCGATTCCCAGGAAGACAAGACAACAGGGCAAGGAAGAATCAAGTCAAAGGGATGTTCCTATGGAGGTATCTTCACTCTGGCATTTGTTCAAGGGCTCCTTGGGGCTGGCTTTCCCAAATTGGAACCTTCCACATGGATTCAGGCCAAGCGGTGGGGCTGGAAACCCCATGGTCACCCCTCTCTAGCAAGTGTTGAAAGAACCTGCTTCTGACATGCACAATCCAGAATTCAGAGATCCGGGATGAATGGTGGGGAAACCCAGAAAAAAAAGAGATCTGCTCAATGAAGGTTCCCTAAATCCCCTTTATCCATTCGTATTTGTGGTTCACCCTTTCTGGCTCTGTCAGCCGCAGCCGCACATCCTGTCCACGTAAGAAGATCTCAGAGAACTGATCAATTGGCCAAGTCGTGAATGAGATACCAGCCTGTTGGTCATCCCTAGAGAAGTCGGGGAAACGTCCTTCGTTCAGAGTATTTGTTTCCTTGATTTACAAGGATTGATTCTTGACAGTTGAGTTAAAATTTTAGCTGTGAATTCAGAGCGGGAGAAAGAGAAGATTAAAAGAATGTGGGGAAAGGGGATGAAGTATATTGGATATACTCTGGAGTTGTATGTGTCTATGTTGATATAGTGGTGCCTCGCTTAACGGGCGGCCCATTTAACGATGAAATCGCATAGCGATTAACTTTTTGCGATCGCTTTTGCGATCGCTTTGCAATGTTCCCTTATGGGGAAAAATTGCTTTGCGATGATCGGTACCCTGTTTCGCGTACCGATCATCGCAAAGTGATGATTTTTTAACAGCTGATTGGCGGTTCCAAAATGGCCGACGGGTAAAAAAAATGGCTGCCCGCTGTTTTCTGGGATGGATTCCTCGCTTACTGGGCAGCGAAAATGGCCGCCGTATGGAGGATTTTCGCTTAAAGGTGAGTCTGAAGCCCATAGGAACGCATTGAAGGGGTTTCAATGCATTCCTATGGGCTTTTTAATATCGCATAGCGACGAAATAGCTTTGCAGCGATTTTTGCTGCACGGATTATCGTCGCTATGCGATGCACCACTGTATATGGTGACTCACCCACACTGTTGTATTTCCAGGACACGAAAGAAAGCTTGACAGGAGAAGAAAATGATTTGTTTGAAATACTGGCAGAACGCCTCCTCCCACCTAGATCTGCCCGTATCACTTGATCTAGTCAGGAGATGCGCCTGAGGAGCCTAACACTGAAGGAGGCCCGAAAGGAAAAAACAAGAAACTGGGTCTTCTCAGTAGTGGCTCCTCATCCTTGGAATAACCTCCCCTTAGAGATCCGTATGGTCCCTTCACTGGGTATTTTTAAAAGCCAACCGAAAACCTGGCTATTTAGGCAGGCTTTCCCTCCAAACACCACTTGATCTATTTTTTCTTTTTTCCATCCATCTTGAATGATTGCTTATTGCTGTAAACTGTTGTTAAATTTTAACTGTTTTATTCTACTTGTTGTAAGCCGCCCAGAGTAGCCAACGACTAGATCGGCGGAGTATAATAAATAAATAAATAAATAAATAAATAAATAAATAAATAAATAAATAAATAAATAAATACATACATACATACATACATACATACATACATACATACATACATACATACATACATACATACATACATACATACATACATACATACATACATACATACAGTGCTGGAGGAGAGCTTTGCAGATACCCCGGACAAGTGAGTCCTACAGCAAATCATGCCTGAACTATCTCTGGAGACAAAAATGCTGAAATTGTCCTACTTTGGGCACATCTTGAGAAGGCAAGATTCTCTGGAAAAGACAATAAAGCTGGGAATAAAGTCTGTCTGTCTGTCTGTCTGTCTGTCTCTCTGTTTCTCTATCTCTCTATCTGGAAGGAAGGAAGGAAGGAAGGAAGGAAGGAAGGAAGGAAGGGAGGGAGGGAGGGAGGGAGGGAGGGAGGGAGGGAGGAGCCTTTCAAATAGTTTCTGGGGATATCGAAACCAATTGTTCTGAACACTCAAAAATGAACAAGGACCTCGTACTCCGATGGCTTCTCCATTCAAAATAACGTGTCCCCCCACACACAAAATACAGGCAAAACCAAACAGCCAGTGCTAAGGTGGGACATGTAGCTAAGAAATACTCCCGCCCAATACATCAGAGCTTGTGTTTTTTATAGAAACGCCAGGAGATAAAAGCAGAAGTTTCTGGAATGTCAACAATAAGTTGGTCATCATTTGGCCGCCTTTTAGATCCCCTGTATTTTAACCAGTTGACATCAATGGGGATGTGCGTCTTCTTTTTTTATGGCTGTTGACAGCAAGCAGTTGGGAGATTGTATTTATTGAAGAGCCAGCTGTTCCTTGATCTGTGGAGCTTATTGGAATGGCGATCTGGCGCTGAGCCTCCGAATTGCTGAGCAGAGGGAAGAGGTTGTGTTTTTTTGTGAGGGTGGAGAGAAACTTCATTTCCATTGTCTTCGAACAGTCAAGAAGGAGAGAACTTTGTACCTTGGGAACTTCCGTCTGGAAATACCCCTTCTTGGTTATCGAATTTATTGGCGAATTTGAGATAAGCTTCCCAAGAGAGAACCTGTTTGACCCCAAATGGCTTCCTTAGATTGTCATGAAGTCTTGCCAACTTCCAGACATAATGTTTTCTTCCTCACAAAAGCATAATTAGCCTGCGTGTTGGCATTTTCAGTGCTACCCTGTTGTTATGCGCCATCAAGTATCTCTGACTTAGGGTGACCTTAGGAAAGAGTGCTTTCCAAAACCACCTGTCCTTATCTGCCCTGCTGAGCGCTTATAAATTCAAGCCTGTGGCTTCCTTTAGAAAGTTAGTGAGTCAGTCCATTTCCTATTTGGTCTTCCTCCTTTCCTGCTGCTTTCCACCTTTCCCAGCCTTATTGTTTTTTCCAGACAGTCTTGCTTTCTTATGATACTGCTATAGAAAGCCTGGAAATACCGCTTTTCCACAGAGTAATATTTCCCAGTTTTGCCCAACAGACTTAAGTTTTAAAATAATTTTCTTTATTTGGTTTGTTTTTCTAAGAAAAGTGTTCCAGTCCCCTTCAGCTAGCATGGAGATTCTGGGAACTAATTTTAAATATATATATATATTTCCCCACGCTGGGGGTGGGGGAATGCCACTCTCCTGTGCCCCATAGCATGTAAAAATAAATACTTCCCCTCTCTGGTAGAGAGTCTGAGGGCCAGCCCTCCGGATTACGGAAGCCCAAATTCTGGTTTCAACAAAAAGCTTCTCATGCAAATAAACTGAACCAGGAAGTGCGCCATGAGCTTCCTTCTCTGTTGGAGTTTTTAAAAAAGAGAGAAGTTGGACAAATCAGCCAGTCTGAGTAAAGCTAAACCCATTGCTGCTGTTATTTTGAGCAAAAAGAAGCCGAGAACTCAGACCCGTTCCAGAGATCTTAACTCGGTCACCACGAAAACAATTGCTAGGATACTACGAGGTGAGTAGGCGCTTAAGGCTTGACTTGTGAGTGTGTCAGTAGTTACACTACTGCGGTTTCTGGCTTTCCACGCCTTTGTTCGCGGCATGGATTACTAGTGGTGTCTGCAATGGCAACATCGTGGTCTATCTTTTAGCTGAAATATGCCCAAGTCTGGTGTTCTCCGGAAATGATGGGCTATATTTCTCAGGCTTTGAGACCGATGGCCGTGCCGGCTGAGGAAATATCACAGATATTATACAGGGTAATAAGGGGGGGGGAGGCTCAGTGATTCACACCCAGTCTTGTTGGCTCTTATTGCCACGGTTTCACCCTGAGTTATGTTAAGACCCAATGTTTTGATGCTCCGTAGGTTAAAAGGAGGCCAAACCCGCTGGTGAGGGATGGGGTTATGCACCCTATAGTTAAATGGAACATCCATGTTCAGCTGCAGTATACCTCCAATACTAGTTTGCCGGGTGGGGGGGTAAAGAATAGGGACGGGCTGTTTCCTTTGTGCTGAGAAATAATAGTGGGGTATATCATCCTCCAAGATGGCTGGATGGCTCAGTGGTTAAGGTCTCTGACTGCGAAACCAGACGCTGGGAGTTTGATTTCCCCACTGAGTCTCCCGGCATAAAAGCCAGCCTGGGCGGCCATGGGCAAGCTGTGCCATCCCATAATGCCTTCAGAAGAAGGGGATTTTTAAACCACTTCTGAGTCCTCTCTCCCTGGAAATCTCTGAAAAGGGTCACTTGAAAAGGGTCAGAACTGACTTGCCCGCACATAATGATGATGATGACATCATCCTCCAGGCATCTGGCCAACCCTGCCCTCTCCTGCTCTCTTTGGCAATTTAGGATTCAGGGTGCAGCTAGACAGCAGAAAAGGCAGTGCACCGGAAAGGGTCATTTTTGATGGGACCCATCTCCTTAAAGAGCCCCGTCCGTCTGTCAGGGAATCGCTCCCAACCATCCCCAAAAAGCAGTGGCTTAACATCTGGACCAAAAAGGTCCACCTAGGAGATCGATTGGGGTCGGTCTGGAGTGCCCTTCCCTGTTCCTCTTATGATCGCTGGGACATAGGTAGCCCTGGACCACTCTATGAGCAGCCCACGAGGCGATCGATTTCATCGTGGGATCCCACCCTTCGATTGGCAGTTCCGTCGGAAGATTTCCCCACCCACGGGGCTGAACAAAATAGTTATTAGGGGTTACATCTGGTCTAGTTAAGATGGGGAAACCCGATAGAAGGGCTGGAGCTCCTCATTCAAAAGAGGATTCTTTCAAGGGAGTTTCGGGCTAATGAGCTTTCATGAAAGTGACTCACCTTTCCACCATTTAAAGCCAATTATTTGCATGGATTTTCCTCTTCATCTGTGCTCTCTGCCCAAAGGGCGAGTGTTTGGTTCACCCCAGGGCCTGGAGCCCCTCAGGAATGCAGGCTTTGCTTGGCTACTTTGCCATTTAAACAGTCCTAATTAGAAGCACGTCTGGGGTTTTTTTTTTTGGTGGTCATGAGCAAATTTCAGCCTTTGCACAGAAAGGCTGATCTGAAAGGCCTTGATTTTCCTCTGAAGTGGCTTTGGAGGGGGTGGTGCGGAATATCCCCTTTCCTGGTTCATCTGTTTCATAGTTCCAGGTTCTGCAACCTGTCAGTGGAAGAGAGAAAGAGGTGGCTCTTTCTGTGCGTTTTGCCATCTGGACGGGCATTTCTGTCGCCAAGCTGTCACGCTTTGCTCACCTGGGAGAATTCGGCTCCTGGGTCTTTCCTAGGTCCGGCTAGGGATCTTTCCACTTGCTCCCCTGCAGCCTGAAAAACAAGGACCAGAGGCGGCTTAAAAACAAGAACAAACAAACCCACCGAGGTGAGAATGCTACCATCCAAAGCCACCTTTGAAGAATGGTGACTGCTGTGGAATAAGATGAATAATGCCTGCACCTCCTGTGTTTTTATTTCCCTGTGACCCGGGCAAAGATGATGTGAATTCCAGGTGGGAATACAAGAGGAGCAGATATTGTTGGATGAGGAGGAGGAGAAGTCATCAAGTTAATTCTGATTCATTTCAAGGCTTTTGAAGGTAGAGAATACTCAGAACACTCCCTTTTTATACAGGCAACCTGGGACTGCACAGCTTGCCCAAGGCCCCCCAGGCTGGCTCTACTCTCTGGAGGCACAGTGGGGAATCGAACTCCCAACCAGATGCCTAAGCCACTGAGCTATCCAGCCAGACAGCCAACTTATAGGCTTCACTTTAATCTCTTTCCACCGTATATCTCTTTCTAAAAAGATTTTTCTGAGGCACGTGCTGGGAAAATGCAAGCCTATGGAGAAATCTACATAGCTTTCTGTTCTATCTTTTTTAAAAAAAGAAAAACGGGCACACAGAACTGCAATGGAAGGAGAGCAGTTCTCCTCAAGAGAAAGCCAACAAGAACCTCATGTTGTACCTGAGCCTTTGGCTGTGGCTGCTGCCTGCTCGGATGAAGAGGACATCCACGAAAACACGACTGTGTTTCAAGAAGATCAGGAACAGACCGAAGGCCCAACTCACTCAGGTACTGTTTGTTTCAGAGTTTTGAATATTGGTTAAATTCCTCCGGCTGGACAGCAAAAATGCAGGCATTCACAGAGCAGAATTCGCTTCAAGTCTCCCAGATCAGTCCACCCATTTGTCTCTCCTTAACTGGCACTTACTGTCTCAGTAATTCACTCTGAGACAGTTAAAGTAGAAAGAACAAAGGCCATTTTTTTTAAATTTACAGTTGTGAACAGATCAAACAGCAAAGTGATAAACGTGACTGCTTTCCACTATAGACCTCAGCAGACTAAAGAGAGGGAAAGAGAGCAGATAGGTGGGGTTCTCTTTGGATTCAGAGGCAAAGAAGTCACTATTGGTTAGTGTTGGATAGACGGACAGCCACGCCTCCCTGCCACACCCACTAAAGCCAGCATGCGAGGTTGCAATAACTCCAACACTTTTTCCATGCTGCTTATAATTGCCACTGTATCCTACGCTTCTAGGGGAGAAAAGTTCCCGAAGTCCCAATTCTTCCATGACAACGAAAGAGCTTCAGGAGTACTGGCGGAATGAGAAACGCAATTGTCGAGAAGTCAAAGTCCTCTTTGAAATCTCGTCAGCCAGAATTGTGGACAAACCGTTCTCTAAATATGTGGTAAGGTCATCTAACGATCTTGGTCATCCCATAGTGCAGAACATGCAACCATGGGCTCAAGTTAGAGGAAGCCAGATTTAGGCTGAATATCAGAAGAAGAAAAACTTCTTAACTGTTAGAGCAGTATAACAATGGAACTCATGGCCTTGGGAGGTGGGGAGCGATCCTACTGCGGAGGCCTTCAAGAGAAAACTGGTTTAGGCTGAAAAGGGCTATCCTATCTCCCCTCTGTCTTCTTTTCTCAAAGCTAAACATGCCCAGTTCTTTCATCCTTTCCTCAGAGGGCTTGGTTTCCTGTCTTCTCTGTCTCTCAGAACTGAATCTTACCTGCCCCACTATCCTAAACTGTCTTGTTCGTACGTTTCCTGCTTAGATGTATCAAATCATCATTGTCCAGACTGGCAGTTTTGACAGCAACCGGTCAGTGATCGAGCGCCGATATTCAGATTTCGAACGATTGCACACCAACCTCTTGAAGGAGTTTTATGATGAGATGGAAGATGTTCTCTTTCCCAAGAAAAGTTTGACCGGAAACTTCACAGATGACATCATCTTAGAGAGGAAACTAGCCTTCCAGGACTATTTGAGGCTCCTGTATTCCATGGAATATATCCGGACGTCGCGAATATTTATTGATTTCTTAGTCAGAGCGGAATTGGAAGAGGGCTACAGTTGCCTTCGGGGAGGACAGTACGCCAAAGCATTGCAGGTATTTCTGGATGTCGTAGTGCTGCAAGAAAAACTCACCAAGCACAGGCCCGTTCTGGTGGTCCCGACTCTCTGTGCCATACTCGTGTGTCACAAAGATCTGGAAGATGCCAGGAGCGCATACGAATTTGGAGAAAAAGCACTGATGCGCCTTGAGAAACATCCCAGCCACCGATATTACATGCCCCTCTTGGAAACCATGCTATCTCTGGCATATGAACTTGGCAAGGACTTTGTATCCTTCCAGGACAAAATCGATGAGAGAAAAGCCAGGAAACAGCAAAATAAAATGGTGACGCTCAAAGAACTGGCAGTCTTGGAGTACATACATTAAGGATGAAATGGAACTGGCAAAGACAGGTACATTTGTTGTGATTACCATGTTCTTTCTGGGTCTTCTCATTCTCAAATATGTCAAAAGTAACCCTTTTCCGGTATTGGCAGTGCAGCAAACCTCCCGTCATAATTCTGAAAGAAAAAAATAAATAAAAACAGTGCAAATGTTGTGGACAGAAACAGACATTAGAGACAGCCCGTCATTGGAAGAGGCTGTTCCTAAATTAATGAAAACAAAGCATCTGAGTGCAGAATAGGATAGTTTCTCATTTCACATAATTTGCAAATTTTTGTGCTTTGTTTTCCAGCTTTCAGGACTTCAGCATGTGTCATTCGATGACACAGTGGTGCTGTATCTAGAAGTAGCACATCCTTGAGAGGAAAGGACTGTGGCTAGTCTCCTGTTTGATTGGTAGGAGCAATCATGCGAGCTGTTTTCTCTACTTTCCTGGCTGGTTTCCACATGACCAACTGAGCAATCAGGAGATGAAAGGTCGCAGAAAATAACTTATTCCATTTGCGTTGTCGCACTTCATCAATCACATAAGCCAATAGAATTTCGGTCTGGCTCTTTATTCTGACAAAAGCTTGCCCCAATCCACAGCAAATCATTCTGCTCTTCTTTTTGTCCCTTGGGAGAAAGCACATCTCTGTTGGTGTGGCTCACATCTTAGACATGAAGGGCTGAAATATTAGCATGCCTAGAGGGATAACATTGCAAAGTCAGGCCATGTAAATGTAATAAATAAACAAATAATGCACATTTGCCTCTTGTGACCAGAGCCTGATTTCTTACCGATGCTAATTTTCTTTCCGCTCTTAAACGCAGGCTCCTTGCATTTCTGCCGCAAGAAACGCGATCATCCTTCCGTCCTGTTGATTAAGCCATCAACCACGAGATGGCGCTGCTGCACCGATGCCGACCTGTGGCTCTCGGCGCACTTCTTCACACTGGGCACCCTTTTGTTTAAAATAAAAATCCAAACTTTTTAATGGCATAAGTTTTTTTTAAAAAAAATATGATCGGGATATAAATAATTTCTATTCCCAAAGCCTCACATTTAAATTATTAATGGACTTAATTTTTTTCCCCCATCTTCCAAAATCAATTCCATTGTGAGTTTTGGAGGGGAAAAAAGCTTTACCTTTTTGAGCGGTCCTTAAGGACACGTTAACATCTCCCTTTATCAGGAAGCGGGGGTAAAGGAGCTGGCTGGAAAGCTGAAAGAGAGAGAGAAAAATATATATATTCTTGCAGGCTTTTTAGACCTGGTGAGTTCAAAGCCCGAGACACTGCAACGCCTCCCTTCCTTGCACTGCCGTTTCCTTCTGATCAAAAGGAGCCCAAGTAAAACTCACAACTCTTTAAAGAATGATCAGATAAAGTGAGGAGGAGAGGAGTTTGAGTAAATGAACCTCTCTCTCTCTCTTTTTTTGGCATGGTCTAAAGGAAAGTGGAAATCCAACAGACATCCTCTCGTTAAAGTATGCGCCGGGGTTAATACCTTGCCCACGAAATTCACGAATGGAACTTCACTTCCAAACTGAGTGTGTCACCAAAGTCTGGCAGTGTGAAAGCATTGGGATCAGAACTTCAAACACTCCACCCCATCTCCCGTAGCTTCTCCGTTCTGCTCCCTTATGATGCTCGGTTATGATTAAATGCATTGTTTACAGGGGTTCCCAAACCTGGATCTTTAGATGTTCTTGGACAAAAACTCCCAGAAGCCTTCGCCACTTGCTCTGCTGGCTGGGGCTTCTGGGAGTTGTAGTCCAAGAACATCTGGGGACGCCCCCCCCCCCAGTTGGGAACCATGGGTTCATATGGTCATGGAAAGTCTGTAGTGTAGAAATGCATTGGTTGGGTTCGAATGGGGACAGGAAGACAGAGTGAGGAGCATGGGATGTTGGTGAGAATGGTTCTGAGAAAATGAGGAGAGGGGTGTCGGATGAGGGTTTTTTGGGAGAGGTCTGGGGGTACCGAGATCAAGGGGGTGGTCTTGCACAAAAGAGCTGGGAGCTTGAGGCAAAAGACGTGAAGGGGCAAATACACACCAATGACAACCATTGTGTGCTGTCATCAGTTGGGACTTATGGCGACACTTTTCAGAATTTCTCAGGTCTAGAATGCTCAGAAGTGGCTTCCCCTTGCCTTCCTCTAGGGGGCGCCCTGGGACTGTGCAGCTCGCCCAAGGCTACCCAGGCTGGCTCTATTCCCAGGTGGCACCAGTGGGGGGGGGATTGAATTCCCAACCTCTGGCTCCACAGCTGGATAGCTTACTCACTGAGCAATCCAGCCAGCCACACATGCAGATGGGGAGGTAAGGCTGCCAGCACTGAAGGAGGAAGAGAGTTGACGCTGAGGCTGTCCTCCTTTGGACAACCGTCCGAGAAGGCAGGATTCTGCTGGGAAAGGTAGGAGGCAGGAGGAGAAGAGGAAGACCAAATATGAGATGGAGGGACTCCCCCAAAGGAAGCCACAGGCTCGGGTCTGCCCGAACTGAGCAGGGCGTTACAGGACATTTTCATGGCCAACAGACATGGCTGCTGAAGGAATGGCTGAGCTTGCTAGGGCAGAAATGAAAGGAAGAATTTCGGGGGGTGGGGAGCCAGCCGAAGGACCACCCATTGCTCAAGAACACCCAATGCTGCTGCCGGCCCAGTAATGGAAGACGACAGCAGCTGCAGTGGCGAAAGGAGAAACTGGCTGGGCAATGCGCTCCTTCCCACGAGCAGATGCCTCCTTCTTCCCCCGTATCAAGAACACCCTCTACACTTTCTCCAGAGATCGCCACAGGTTTCCCGTGGTCTTGTGGGCTCCCAGAGGCATCTGGTGGGGCCACGGTGAGAGACCAGAAGCTGGCCTGGGGGGGGGAGCCTTGGCCTGATCCAGCCCCGGGCTCTTCATAAGTTCTTCCACTCTCTTTTGAGCACCGAGAGCCCAGTGCTATTATTCTAGAAGACCAACAGCAACATTTCCCCCCCTCTTTCCACAGACCTATTTTACCCCCCCTGCTAACACCCGTCCCCCACTCATAACGATGAAATATTTCCTTTTTTTAAAAAATCATATCGTTCCTCAAAGGGGGGAAAATACCTTGAAGGCATCTGACCCGGGTTCTCACCTGGAAAGAAGACCGCAGACTGCTCTTGGTGCCTTATTTTTGTTGCTAAACCATTTCCCCACGGAAAAGGGCCCGTCCCTCCCTGTCCCCCTCACTGATTTTACCTGCCATTGCTGCTGAAATCTCTTGTTTGCCGAGAGAGAGAGAGAGAGAGAGAGAGAGAGAGAGAGAGAGAGAGAGAAAGAGAAAGAGAGAGAGAGAGGAAACCAAGGATGCACGCTGGATGCAGCATCATTAACAATTTTTTTAATACATACAAGCAAATCTGGCAACTTTAAATCATGTTCCTTTCTTTGAAACACACCACAGACTGTCTTTCTTCCTCACTTTCTAGTTAGCAAGTCTTCATAGGGTCTTTAATACTCTTTCTCCTTTTGCTGTGATCAAAGGAGTCGCTCTCCGTTTGCTTGTTCCTCTGATAAGTGATAAAAGATGCCATGGAGACTAATGAGAATCTGCCTCCAGCTTTCTTCATAAAGCCCCTGTCGAAAAGGGAGGGGGAGGCAGAAATCACAATGCATCATCAAACCTTTTAGGGAGGGGGGGAGAGAGAAAATGCTAGGTACAAAGTCGTTGGGAGATACAGGATGGAGGGGGCTCCTTTCACAGAAGAGACAAAAAAAGTACACGGGATAATAATGAACAGGAAATGTTGCACCAATCAAGAAACCCCATCTAGATAAGAAGACGAGGGAAGGAGAAGAAGATTATAGTTCTTTCGCTACTTTTTGGTGTTGCAATGGTTGTCTGACGTTGGGTCTTTATTATGAAAGCAGTCACGTGGGTGGCTAATTCGCTGGGTTTTTTTCTTTTCCTTTCCACTGGTCTAGCCAACAGAGGTTACCGATTTGAGTCCAAATCATGGGGGGGGGGCAGCCCAAGTTGAGTTCAAGTCAAGTCACCAATGTGACTCAAGTCTGACTTGACGATGAACCCCATCCCTGATTCATTCAAAACTTTGAAAGAGGTCTCCAAGGTGTGGACAATTACCGTTCAGGACCACGGAGAGCTCTTTGGAGGTTCAAACAAAAAAACTCAAGGGCGGATTCAAGTGCCATCCCTGAAAGCAGAGTCACCAGTTACAGCCCAGTACAACCACTCAGGAACCCCGACCTTCCAAACATCTCAAAGAACCAGTCGTGGGATCTGAATGCTAAGGAGACCTGCAATGAGCCATCCTTGACCCGATGCTCCCTTGGGGTGGTGGTGGTGAATGACAGCATCCATTATTTGAACCCAGAGGAATGTTGACCTACACGATACACAATCTTTACAAACTTCAGTTGGTTTGGAAGTTATTTTACAGCATTTTCAGCGGACAGGGGCAACATCTATTCCAAACAGCAAAAACCGAAGCAACTTTCATTAGAAAAAAAAAACAAATCCTTGTATGGAAGTCAACTGGGCAGCAGGTTCTCCAACACTGACGTTGCACCAGCATCCTATGTTCTACCTAAAATTGTACACTTAAGGGCCCTGAGCAAGCTGCCGAGCACAGTGGTTCTCAAACCGGGGTCCCCAGATGTTCTTGGACTGCAAGTCCCCGAAATCCTGGCCAGCACAGCAAGCGATGGAGGCTTCTGGGAATTGCAGTCCAAGAACATCTGGGGACCCCTGTTTGAGAACCACTGCTGTCTCCTCTCCGACATGTTGCAGCCACCTCCCTATATCAGCCATCTGAGGCAACCCTTTCAGTTTGCCTAAGAGGCAAGGCCGGCCTTGATTATGAGAGCAGACACATATCAGGGCACTGTGTTATCTCTGCCTAATCTCCATGCCATGAACAACTGAATTTCTGTAGATGAGACCATTATTAAGGGCGTAGCAGCAGACTATAACAAGTTCAGTTGGTAATCCTAAGCCCCTCTCCTCTACATGCACATTCTTCTTGAGCTTGTCCAGGGACAACCCGAGATGCTGAGCGGCTAGAATGAAAAGTCAGCAGATGATGGGGTCAGTGACTTAAAAGTATCTCAACACTAGCCATGGGCCCTGGGCCCTCAGCAATGTATGTGGATAACAAACACAATCAATTTGTCGATTCGTTGAAGAATATTCGTATATTCGTATATTTGTATTCGTTGAGTCGTTATCCTTGATGAATCACGAATCAAAATGAATTGCCTTTTTTTTAAATTTGTCCCCATCTCTAATGTGGATAACAGACACCACCTCTTGGATTCACACAGAGCTGAGCTCCAGGTGAGGAGGAAGGCCAGGAGCATCAAGAGAAACAACCGGCGAGCTGTATCTGCTCTTCCCCATCATCTACTGCCCAAGGTGGTGGCTGACTCTCCCACCCTTTTGACTCTTCTTTTTGGGACCCCACCTGAGTCAGTGTCTTTATCTTTTTTAAAAAATCCTGCAATTGCTCACCCCAATTAAGCCCAAATGTGGAGGAGAGCCGGTGGAGGAGAAACCCCAGCTTCCCCTGCAAAAGGAGAGAAAAGCCGATAATGCTGATGATGGCTTTTGCAGCAATATATTAAGCACCAATTCCTTGGGAAAAAAATTAATATGCCACATATGGTTCGGCGAGGAACTTGAAGCAATTTGGAGGAAGAAAGGCCATTAGAGGCTTTAAGCTCATTATACAAAGCAAAAGCATCTTTGGGGGAATATTTGTTTTATAAGGAAACCTATTATACTTCCAGAGGAGTGCAAATTATTAAGGATTGGGAACAGATGGAGGGGAGAGGAGTCTTCAGCCTCATTCAATGCCTCTAGTTTTTACGGTTTGCTTGAACAAGCAAGCATGCAAAATCGTCGTCATCATCATCATCCAAATGAACTACTGAATAAGCTCAGTGGCAGAGCTGGAAGTTGGGAGTGCGATTCTCCCACAGGGCCTCCTTGACAGGGGCTGGCGTCAATGATCCAGAGGGTCCCTCTAGCTCTGCTCCTCTGAGATGATGATGATGATAAATCAACCCTAAACTGAATTAAAGGCAGTATAGCCTCCCAGGGAATGTCAACTGTTACTTGCTTACGGTCTATCAGAGCCATGTTTTATGGGTGGGCTTTAAGGGGTCATTGGGTGATTCCATTGTGACTCAATGAGAAATGGGAAACATAATTGACCTGGGGCTTGTTTTCGGTCATCTAAACATGGAGCCAAAGGGAAATCAGGTAGGCCTTCCCCACTCACTTCAGCGGACGTCACTTTGATGAACTAAAGCTACCTGAAAGATAGAGAGAAAGTCCAAGACAGAGAATATTACTATTTGAGAGACCTGTGGTTTAGCCGATATGAAGCTGGAGGATAAAAGGCAAATTGTAGTCATGTGGGTTGTATTTTTTTCCACCCTTCCAGAGCCCCTTTGCATAATACTTGTGCACTGGATTCGGCAACTTGTGTAGGATCAGGTGTGTAAATGAGAGCCTGCCATCAGGGGAGTGCTTACTCGATTGCCCTTAAGACACGTCACAGAGTTTTGAATTGCAGATAAAATTCCATTTTGCTATGCAGCAGAAGTGCAGAGACCCCCAGAGAACAGCTACAAGCTCCCCAGATAATCCACTCCTTTCTCATTACCTGGCCTTTAAAGTCTCAATAACTCACTCTGAGACATTTGTAGGAGAAAGAATAATTTAAAAAACACATTTATTTACTTATAGTTGCTTGAAATTACAAACTTTGTGTATGCCGCTTTCTCTACTGCACACATACCTAGCAGTTAACCAAACAGATCAACAGCAACAAAGAACACTGCCACCAAAGAGAGGGAAACACTCGGGAGAGGGGAGGGCTCTCTTCGAATTTGGAGGTGGGAGGGAGTGGTTGGTTAGTGCTGGATAGATTGACAGTCACCCCCGCCCAATCACACAAACCACAGACAGCAGGAGAGATTGCAAACAAAACTCCAACAGTTCACAGAAGTGAACTGGATTCTGGCCTGTGAGATTATCTTAATTCAAATCCCCAGCAAAAGAGGAAAGGGCTGGCTGTGGTCTATTCATTGATTTATTTTTTAATGGGAAAGTCCACATTTTTTAGAGGAAATCTAATGCTTCGAATCTCTCTCTTTCTTTTTCTTCCCCTGAAACATTGCCCTTTGGACATTGTCGTTCTTTCCTGTCCTTAGTTTAGAAAAAAAAAATGAGAGAGGCACATTATTCCTTTGATACGAGACAGGAACTAACTCCAGGGGCGGATCCAGACCAATACCTGCTGATTTGCCAGCTCGTGAGTTTTTAAAGTCTCCTCCACTGCTCCTGGCACCTCATGTCAGCAGCTGACAGGAAGATCTTTCTCTGTGAAGGGCGATTTACACAGCAGGGTGCCTGCAAAGTGACTGCCTCTGGTACTGGGGAAATATATGAGAGTCAAATCGTATAGAAATGAGAAACGGGCGAGGGGCATCTTTTCAAAAAAAAGAGAGAGGAGGAGGAGAAGCATGAGAGACGGAGCAGAGCCCAAGAAGAGAGAGGAAGAAAAATGTCATCCGAATCGGTCTAGTGTGTGTGTGAGAGAGAGAGTTAGGGTGTGAAGGTTGCAATTTTTGTCACTTCTGGAGTAGTGAGGTGCAATTGATATCCTGGTGACCACACAACACTAATGTGGACCTACAATTTCAGGGCTTTAAGGCTTGAACTGCGATGAGGGGCCCTTTTGTAACTAGCAACGAAGTCCGGGTAAACATGGTCATCTTCTCCCATGGGGTTATTCCACAACAGATCACTGCAACATTTTTTTAAGAACTGTGGACTAAAGTCACTTCCAGGGCCTCTCCGGATGACCCTCCCGTTGGTCCATTTCTAGGATTTGCTGCTGTACGAACGCCGAAGGAAATGGACTCGTTGAGGACAACAAGGTGTGAGGAAGTTGGGACTCAGACTTGGCTCACAAGCTGAGTCTATTTTTTGGGGGGGGGGATCGAACTGAATCAAGTCTGAGTTGAGTCCAACTTGAGTCGACGGTGTGACTTAAGTCCAACTTGACAACAAGACCCAAGACTCGAATCCCAAACTCTGGGAAGTTGGAGCTGAAAGCCTTGACCTCCAGGTTGGGGAATTGACTGATGTTAGGAAAGTGTGAAGGCAAGAGGAGAAGGGGACGACAGAGGACGAGATGGATGGACAGTGTCATGGAAGTGACCAACATGATTTTGACCCAACTCCGGGAGGCAGTGGAAGACAGGAGGGCCTGCCGTGCTCTGGTCCATGAGGTCACGAAGAGTCAGACATGACTTAACGACTAAACAACAACAAAAGAAACATCTGTGACTCTGCACTTATTGCCTCTTGCAAATATCTGTTGCCTCTGTAAAACAGTAGGGCTGGCCCTGGCTAGAATTAGCTGCTGATGAAGTTCTGGACCTATGAAAGCGTAACGTTGTCAGTGGTGCTTGGTCTTGGACAGCATTTGCCTCTTCAGACGTGGTGCGCAATGCTCCCAGGAGATAAAGGTGCGACACAAGAGGCTTGGGCCCACCAGATCTTTCCAAAACAGGTGCTCCGAGATGCTCAAAATCTTTGCATTTAGGTCCCCCTCAGAAATGCGTCCCTCCGCACTCGCTCATATAAGACTCTGGTTCCTCCCACCAGCCGCTGCCATTAACGATAAGATCGGACCGATAATTTAAAAGCCAGCTCCTTCATTCGTGGTGACATTTCATGAAGGATCAAACAAACCAAATAATAAGAATAATCTTTGCAGAAGCCGGGGAGATAATTTTACACTTTTCTAGCTGGACCGCATCAGAGAACATATTTTGCAAAGGGGGTGGGAATCAATGGGAGAAGAGTTTGATAACAGAGAGAACGGAGATTGATCCATTTAGATAGACAGAACCCGGCTTCTTCTTCGGCTCAAGCGATCAAGATTTCCTCCACTCCCGCACTTTTTCCGGGAGTTCTTAGAAACTGCTTCAGCCAGAGAATGTGAAATCTCATACAACCGCAGCTGTATGCCAGTTCTTTAAACAATCCTCAAGCGTTGCAGCCAAACGGGCCTCTGAAGTTCTAAATCAGCCGGGGGAGAAAATATTACAGAGGGACGTGGGATTAATATCAGCTAACTTGTTAAAATTAGTCACGGACGTAATTAAGAGCATGCCCGAGACTGTCCATGGGAAAGCAAGGTTTGCACAGAAGTATTTCTGGAGGTAAAGTTATACATTGATCCCCAGTGATAATGGGATAATGCGGTGAGTTTGCTGGCAGAAATACAGGGCAGACCAGAAGCTAACCAGGAAAACTAATCAGTTCCAGGCTGATATATGTACATATATGGAATCATTTTGAGCTGAATACGTATGTGTACATAGCCTCCATAGAGATGTGTGTGTGTGCGCGCGTGCGTGTGTGTGTGTGTGTGCGCACGCGCACGCACGCATGCACACACACACACACACACACACACACACACACACACACACACAAGGCCACGCAGGCCATCCTTCTGAGAGGCCCAGTGGGGGAGACAAACTTCCAACCTCTGGCTCTACAGCCAGAGACCTAAGCCACTGAGCGATCCAGCCAGCTCTAGGGTTTGCCCTATGTACCCAGTGAAAGCAGTGACAGATATGGAGGCAGTGACAGATTGTACTTTTTTGGGCTCCATGATCACTGCAGATGGAGACAGCAGCCACGAAATTAAAAGACCCCTGCTTCTTGGGAGGAAAGCGATGACAAACCTTGACAGCATCTTAAAAAGCAGAGTCAACAAAGGTTCGCATAGTCAAAGCTATGGTTTTTCCAGTAGCGATGTATGGAAGTGAGAGGTGGACCATAAAGAAAGCTGACCGCCGAAGAATTGATGCTTTTGAATTGTGGGGCTGGAGGAGGCTCTTGAGAGTCCCCTGGACTGCAAAAAGAACAAACCTATCCATTCTGAAGGAAATCAACCCTGAGTGCTCCCTGGAAGGACAGATCCTGAAGCTGAGGCTCCAGTACTTTGGCCATCTCATGAGAAGAGAAGACTCCTTGGAAAGGACCCTGATGTTGGGAAAGTGTGAAGGCAAGAGGAGAAGGGGACGACAGAGGATGAGATGGTTGGACAGGGTCATCGAAGCAACCAACATGAATTTGACCCAACTCCGGGAGGCAGTGGAAGATAGGAGGGCCTGGCGTGCTCTGGTCCATGGGGTCACAAAGAGTCGGACACGACTAAACGACTAAACACACACACCCAGTGAAAATGGAGTGCTTCCACTGAGCGCTCCATCTGCCTGTTTCACATGGGCTGAACTATACCACCCAAGGCTGAGGGGCTTGGAAGAAGCAGCAACAGCACTGATCCTTTGCCTGGAGGATGCTGGAAATTCGAAGCCTAATATTTACCAGTTCTTCTTGGGAGATTAGCTCCGAGATCTTCTGCGTCTTATCTGTTTTTGGCCCTTATTCAAGGCATGTCGGTATGCGCATGCGCCGAGGCGCATGTGTTTCTTTCCTCTGCCTTTTTTTTTTTTTTTTTTTTTTGCAAAAGATACAACTGGAAATGCATTGATGTTCCACTTCATACATCGGGAGGTTGAGCCCCTGACTTCAATTAAGCCTCATTTGGAAGCTTTTCTTTCAGCTGTCATTTATGAACCTATGTTGGTTTTTAAGAGGGTGAAACTGTCAAAAAACACTGTTGTTTTTTTTTAAAAGAGGCCTGAGTGACAGCTGTAACCAGGAGCAAAAAGCCGCGCCATGTCTAAGCTGTCAAGAACTCAGTAAGGCGTGAGGAATAAGGGCTTGCTCGTCTGCCTTCTGTTTCAAAACGGCAGAAAGTCTGAAATAAAAGGCGAGGTTGAAATCAGCATCTCATTCTTCCTATTAGCTCCTCAAGAGAATCTGGAGCCTCAGCCAAGCTACAGTTCCTTTGACAATTTGCGCTCCTTCTGCTATGGTAATGCTCTGCCAGTTTTATAGCATCTGAAGTTTTGTTCATTTAAACCACGGCGGTGAAGAATGATGGGAATTGTAGTCCAAAAATCTGGCCGGCCCCTGATTGGAAGAAAGCTGTTCTGACCACTGCACAGACGCCGTCTCTCTGCAATCAGATCCCTCCTTTTGGGGAAAAAAAACTTAACTGGAACTTAAGACAATCAAGCACTAACACGAAACAAGACGTTAAAGTATTGAAAATAGGACAATGTTTTGAAAAATGCCTCCAGCGTTTTATTTCCAACCTATAGGAAGGTGCACTGTTTCTGCAGCAGCTCTCTTTATTTATTTACTTCCCCCCCACCCCACCTAAATGCAAGAAATGATCTCTGCACATAATAATGTATGTATTTATTTAAAAAATCCTCATAGAAATCTTTCTGCCCTTGGCAGGTGTCTTCCAAAGGGCGTCAACCCCGTCAACCCATATCTTACTGTACCAGAGAGCTGCCTGCAAAGATCTGGAGAAATATCTTAACCCACTCTTCCTCCAATAATGAAAATAAGAACTTAAGCAGCGAGGGAAAGCTTTCCAATGGTTTTATGACCCAGTACATTCCCTGGGTCTAGTTTCCCTGCTGCAAAAGTCATCATTCTCGTATTACTGCCCTCAGATTGTTTTCTGTCCCATCCCTAACTTTATAGCATGACACCTGATGGCATTTTAACTGCTATTCTTGTTGTGCGCTCTCCGGTTGACTCCAACTCATGATGGGGAGCGTGCCCGAATGTCCTGTTTTCAACAGCCTTGCTCAGCTCTCGCAAACTTGGGCTTCCTAGATAGATAGATGGATGGATGGATGGATGGATGGATGGATGGATGGATGGATGGATGGATGGATGGATGGATGGATGGATGGATGGATGGATGGATGGATGCTCTTCTTTACCTAGGCAAAGGTTTCCCTTGACATTTAGTCCAGTCGTGTCCAACTCTAGAGGGCGGTGCTCATCCCCATCTCCAAGCCGTAGAGCCAGCGTTTGTCCAAAGACAGTTTCCGTGCTCACATGGCTAGCACAACTAGACACGGAACACAATGACTTTCCCACCGTGGTGGTACCTATTTATCTACTCACATTTTTACATGCTTTCGCACTGCCGGGTTGGTAGGAGCTGGGACAAACGATGGGAGCTCACTCCGTCACATGGATGTGATCTTACAACTGCAGGTCTTCTGACCTTGCACAGCACAGAGGCTTCTGCGGTTTAACCCGCAGCGCCACCACGTCCCTACTTTATCTACTCTCCATTTACATTTTTTTAAAAAACAGCTTGATACCTAATATTTTAAGGGAAAACTTCTTACCCCCTTTCTATCTGTACATCAGAAAGAAAGGTGCAGAAAAACAGATTGATTAACATTTGGAGGCATTTTCCTTTCTGGAAAATCAAAGCCGGACCACTCTGAAGTGAAGGACAAAAAAAGAGAGAGAGAGAGTCCCAAATGTTAATCAGTCTATTTGCTGCTTCTTCTCTGAGGTTAGAAAGAAAGGGTGGATGGATTGGGGGGGGGGGGGTTGTGCATCGCAGAAGATGCTGCCATTGTGTTTTGCCTGGCGAGGTGCCAGGAAATACCTGGAGGAGCTCAACTCCAGCGGCACTCTGACCAGCTCATTCTTTTCACGCCTGCAATTCTGAACAGCACATGCGATTAAAAAAAAAACATACCAAAAAAACCCCTCTATTGCACGGACTGTGACTAATGAAGAAAGAAAGGAAGAGCTTTTAAAAAGAAGACTTTGTGCGCAAACTCCTTTGATAGTGGAAGGCCGGGAAGAAATAGTGAAGCCCACCACCATTTTTTACTATCCTGGAAAGAATGAGACAGCCAACTCGTAGAGCATCATGTTTTCGGCATCATGAGGGCAACCAGTTTGCTATTCAATATTTTTTTTCCTTGCAATTTTTTAAACACCTTCCAGAAATAGAGACCCAGTTTTGTTTGTCTCATCCACCAAAATAATTTGGCTCCATTTGAGGGACTACGTCTCTTGAGTGGCAGTGGTGGGGGGTGGGAAGCACCACTTATTTCTCTTCCTTTTGTTTATTGGGGAGCAGAACACCTCAGGACAGCCCCGAGAGGAAGCCTGAAAAGGCGCAAAAGCCAGAAGTCTTTACCATTCCCTCAGAACGCGCACTAAAACTGACACCATTTCAAGCACCAAAGGCTTTGGTCTGTGTGCAGAGATGTAAAATTTCCAAAAAAAAAAAAAATCTCCATTTTTTTTCAGAAAAAAAATGGGGAAAACTGTCTTTCTTTTTTCAGTAAAAAAAGAATTTAAAAAAAAAATTTTACATCTCTCTCGGGGGGGGGGGATGTTGAAAGAAAATGCATGCCCTTGCAGGGGAAGGACGGCTTCAAGTTTCATGATTCGGAGGCATTGATTGGGGCTAACCACAAAAACAGACATTTAATGGCAGGGTTAAGACACTCAGATCTGCTTTTTTCAGACACATGGAGCATGACCTTTGGGCCACAAGCTTATATACAAAGTTTTCACGGGGTGATGGGGCCAAATAGTGAGCTTCTAAGGAGACAACGGCCATGATCAACACAGGTCGCAAACATTCAAGGCACTGATAATGTCAATCTCCTGGAGAGAACTGTTAATGCTCTCAACGTTTTGAGTGTTCACTCCCCGTGTGAATCAGCCGATTGCCAACTTCAAAGCCTCTCATCCGGTCCTAATGTGCAATTGTCATTCTGTTGGTCCCATCTCCCAACACCATCCTTTTAAAAAAATGGAGAGGAGTCTTGTACAAAGCCTGGGAAATCATCCAACGGGGGAGGCATGGGGAAGAGGGAAGAGCCACTGGGAGAGTGAGGAGCAAAAGGATGGAAGGGAAAAGGGTACCATGTTTCAACTACTCATTCAGGTATTCTGTACACAGCATGGCGAGAAGGTCCACCAGGAAGCATAATGTCTTGGGTGGGCCCCATCTTCAGACTAGACAAATATACATGGGCCCCATCTTCAGACTAGACACACCCTTGAATGCATTCTAAATAAATCTTTATATTCTTTTCACCCAATTTTGGTGTCGGTTTGTTTGTTTTGAGTCTGACAGCGACGCGATGAAACTCTGCTGAAGACCAGCTGCTGGGTGGGTATGAAAGCAAACAATGGCTTTTAGGTTATCCACCCTGTCTTAATGGGTATTGGTTGGTTGGAGCGGAGGCTTTGTTCCAGAGAAGCGGAAACCCGCAGCCGTTGCATCAGAACAATCCATACGAAAGACCAGCTTTTAAACCAAGCCACCCACTTCTAAGCTGCCCCAGTGGGTGATTTTCAGTCAATAAATACCAAGGGCTGGAAAGAAAATCTTTGTCTCAAAACAAGGCAGGAATATGCTGGGGAGAGCTAAAACAGCCCTCTTCTCTGTTCCTTCCCAAGGCCAAAATAACAGGCCCAAACAGAAGAAAGAATCGGTATTCAGATACAGAACAAAATATGTTCAGCATCACAGAATTAACTAAAAATGTGCCAGTCTGGAACACACGCTGATTTCTTTATCTCTTCAGATACTATGTATAGATCTGATTCTGGGGTTAAATTTGGATTTCATTATGTTTGGAAGAGACGGGTGGAGATCTATAGGAATGAAGTGACCCCTAATACCGTTAATCCTTTGGACTGTGCCATTTTCCTGTGCAGTTCTTCACTCAGAAATATGGCAAAAAGATAAACATTGGGAGAAAACGTGCATTCACGAATGCTGCAGTTAGGGGGCGCTGTGAACAAAACGTGTGCAGAGAGGACCTGTGGCTAGCAAGAAATGCAAATTTTCACGTCTGTGGACTTTTCATGCACAATTTCCAGAGAGGACAGACTTCAAACAGAATAAACTAAAGTCCTGACCAGCAAATGTCCCTTTAATTTCAGCGGCTGTCCTTTACATACAAGTACACCTGGATCCACCTCGTGCATTCAGCATGCTGGTGGCTTTTGGTAAGGGTCACAAAAAGTTGCTTTTCTGACCCGTCACTGCCAGCATCTCTCACCCAGCATGGCTAGAGGCTCTGCAGACGGAGGAGGTAGTTTTGCCAATACTCTGAAAGGCTTCCGGAGTTTCAGACACGATTTTTTTTCCTAGCTGTACCTCTAGAGCCTCTTAGTATTTCATGGGTGATCTCCTATCGAAGCACTTATCTCAGTCGGAACACCCCCACAAGTTCCTTCACACAGAGGCAGGCCTATATGGAAAGACAAACGATGGCCCTTCAGGAGCCCAGGCCCTCTCTTTCACCTTAAAGACTGAAATCCTCTATTTGAAGAGTGAGATCTGTCCAACCTAGGAGGGACATCAAGAGAAGAGAAGACCCAGTACTGCTAAGAGGAGCTGAAGACAACAGGAGCAAGGGAAGAACAAAAGAAGAGATGGATTGGCTCCACAAAAGAAGCCACTGGCTTGAGCAAGACTGTTGATGGGCGTTCGGATCACTATTCGGTGCGGTCCCCATAAATCAGTGTCAAGACAACCTGGCTCTAACATCAAGCTTTCCATCCCCACCACCTCCTCTCTCCTTACCTGCCTTTCATAATGTCATGGCTAAAGCAGAGATCGTTGCCTTCCTTAAGAGCATTTGATGCCTCTTCAGTGTGGTGTGGATAGAGTAACAGACTAGGGCTCAGGAGACCTGGGTTTGAATCCCACATGGCCATGGAAACTCTACTGGGGTGTGTGTGGAACTGGTCAAGCCACTCCTTAAGGAGCTTGCTTCCTTTGAAAGCCCCATTAGGGTCACGGTAAGTCAGTTCTGACGAAGGCACACAACAACAACAACAATGACAACAATCATGCTATTCCCCCAACACAGATTTTGGAAGGGCCCCATCGCGTTTGAGCTGTAGTCCAAGTGAGCTGATGTTGTAAGGAATAATCAAATTTGAACCGCCGATTTGGAAAGGGCCCTTTGGATCATTGACGCCAACCCCCGTCAAGGCGTCCCCGTGGGGGGGGGGATCGAACTCCCAACCTCTGTCTCCACAGCCAGATGCCTAAACTCCCAAACTATCCAGCACTTCTGCATACATTGCTCTTCTGCAAAAGGATTCGGGGGGTTTTCCCCCTGCATTTTCTGCAACAGATTACACTTTAAAAGGACCCATAAGGGTCTCTCTTCACCCTCCTCTGCTGCTTCCAGCTGACATTTTCACTCTCCCCCCCCAAAAAAATACATGGGGGGAGCCGGGTATTTGTTCAAACCCTAAGTTCGAAACCAAGATACTCCCCCCCCAAAAAAAAACACACCACCCCTTTCAAAGTTGTCCATAAACCGAAGACCTGCAAGGGGTCGCTTGCCAGCCCTTCCTCTATAGACCGAAAAACCTCAAAAAGTTCTTTCTTGCCAGCAGTCCTGATCCACTGACTTAGATGTTGTTAAAAAGCTTACAATATCAGCAGGGTAACGGCAGCCTCCATTAGAAACATGATACTAAGATGCTGATTAAGACCAGGAGGGGGCTTTAATCAGTCGTAGCCATATGCTATTTAACTTAAGATGAAAGTGCAAATGATAATCATTATTTCAGAAAGGATGTATTTAAAAGAAGAGCCAAACAGCGAGTGGCATCTTTTTATCATTAGAGTTTCTCATGCAGGCTCTCTCGTTCTCTCTCTCTCTCTTTAAAAAAAAAGCCTTATAAGCTTTTATGAACATCTGGATTATTTCTTCATTATATGGGTTTCCAGTGATATTATGTTTGAAGTTCCTCTCTCTCTCTCTCTCTCTTCGCTCTCTCTGAGCAGAGCTAGGCTAAATTTCTAAATAAACAATTAATGCCTATTAATTACAGTTTTCAAACTGGTAAAATTATCCTTCATTAAGTTAATCACTTCTATTTTATCTGCAAATTGTATTCACTCTTTCATAATTCCTTACATCTAAAGCCTTCCTCTCCCCCCCCCCCCCCCTTTCTCATGCCAGGCTTTTTCTGATGCACGCATGCTGTTTGTCGGAAAAGGTTTTATATCATTTTAAAAAGTTTTTTTTAAAAAAAAGACCTTTCTGATTTTCTGTGGAAATGTGGACATCTACTGTGGAGACACACACACACGCACATGCACATGGACGCACGTACACACACACGCACACACACGCACACACACACACACACACACACACACACACACACACAATCTTGGTTTGTTTTTAACAAAGCTATACTCAATGGAATGTGGGATCTCCTCCTTAAACGAGAGGTGAAATCAGACACCCCCCAAAAGTCTGGACCTCATCTTTGTTGATGAATCTCCAGCTTATCGTGGGTTTGTATGTGGTGAGGAGAAATGTCAAGCTGGCTGAAAACAAACTCACTAGCTCCATCGTTTGGCGCACGATGAATGGAAGGACGTGGTTCGTACCTTCTAACCTTTATAACAATCTTAAAACTGCAGAGCTGGAAGGGACCCGGTAGATCACCAAGTCCAGATCCTTGCCAAGGAGACCCAGTGGGGGAATCAAACTTCCAACCTTAGGCTCCACAGCCAGAGGCCTTAAGCCACTGAGCTATAGCCAAAGCAAGCCTTACTGGATGAGTTAAGAGCACCCTTCGTTGAAGACCCAGAGGTGTCTATCAAGGGTGTTTATTTATTTTTATTTAATTATTTATTTTTATTCCACCCAACGGGTGGCAAGGCCGGCTACTCTGGGCAGCAAACAGATCAAAATAACATTGCATAAAAATATAATAAAACAATAATAAAATTCACATGACATCCCATACAAAAAGCAATTTCTAGACATTTTGGGTCTGGGTTAGGTTTTTTTAAAGGAGTGGCTGAATTACCGCCTCTTTCAAGGCACCAGCGACCACTCCCTCTCTCAAAGAAGCGTTCACGGCCTCCTGGACCCAGGTACAACCCACCCCCCAGCAGATCTTCCAATGAGCCAAGATGGGCAAGGGTCAAGCGGATCCCACCTTTTATCTTTGGCTCTCCCCATCTCTGAAATATGGCTCCTGGGGATTCCTTTGAAGCCAAATTTGGCCTCTAGTCTGAAAGAGATTCTCACTCTTACTATACTAAATGGCAGTTCATTGGGATTCCACTTCCCCGGCTGCGATTTTTAATGCAATTGTTCCGGTGCACATAAAATCCAGTCCTGACTGTTCCTGCCCAAAATGTAACCCTGTTTCTGGACCAAAAAGGCCCAGATTGAGCACGGAGCATGAGCGGGCTGGTGCACGATCTCCTGCACATCAACTGGTCACTGGAAAAAAAAATAGATTGAACCAGATTGTGACATAGGTGTGCTTTTAAAAAATGAGCTAAATTGCCATCTGATCACACCCAATGACTCTAGGAAGAGAGGTCCAAAAATATTTCTTTTTCCCCTCAAGCTTTCGGGTAGGATGATGCTCTGGCTCCCAGAGCATCACCCCACGGTTGCTCTGTTCTCAACAGCTTAGGTAAAGGTAAAGGTTCCCCTTGACAATTTTTGTCCAGTCGTGTTCGACTCTAGGGGCGGTGCTCATCCCCGTTTCCAAGCCATAGAGCCAGCGTTTTGTCCGAAGACAATCTTTCCGTGGTCACATGGCCAGTGCGACGTAGACACGGAACGCTGTTACCTTCCCACCGAGGTGGTCCCTATTTATCTACTTGCATTTGCATGCTTTCGAACCGCTAGGTTGGCGGGAGCTGGGACAAGCGACGGGCACTCACTCCATCGCGTGGATTCGATCTTACGACTGCTTGGTCTTCTGACCCTGCAGCACAGGCTTCTGCGGTTTAGCCCGCAGCGCCACCATGTCCCTTAACAGGGACAGCTTAAGCACCCTGATATCGTGTTCCTCCTTGAACATGAGTCTCCAAGCTCAGCTGGTTTGTTTTTTTCAGTTCCGCTCAGCTGCATTCCTGTTGAGCCGGCCCCGATGCTTTCATGCCACCGGGCGGAAGCCTCAGTGGAAACCCTAGACCGAGCTGTTGTTACTGTTGGCACTCCGGGACTGCAATCTGAGGAGCAGACACAAATCAGTCCATTAATTCTTAACCATTTAATGAGGTGCGCTCGCTAATAACCTTTGAGTCCAAATGGGTAATTTTCATCTGAGAAGTTTAGATAGCGGAAGGGGGAAGGGGGGAGAGGGTAAAACTCAGAGCAAAACCCTACTTGGGTAGTTAAAACTCTTCCAGAATCAAACTCCAAGGAATAAGTTTCCTGCTTTCAGACTCTGTGAAAAATACTGCTTTTTTTTTTTTGAAGACTTCTGTATTAGATTTTGATGTTGGTTCTTGCGAATATCCTTGTCAGACAATACTAACTCTCCACCTACCGCCTGTCAAAAAGCCTTCACTAAGCTGACATTCCAAAGACGCGGTGCTTGAAAGCCGATCTTATTCGAGAGTTTTATTTCTCCGGTAAATATTTGGAAACCGATTAGATAAGCAAAGAATCTGCAGCTTTCCCCCCATCATCCCCTCCTTGGCCTTTTAAGCAACAGTGTGAAGGATGATCAAACAATTAAAGGAGCTAATTAGGGCTGCAAGTGAGTTTCAGAGGAATAAATTGGAGCCAGTTTGACATGCATGGAAGATGCCCTCCTCCTATAGACGAGATGGGAGGGGAGACGCCAGAAAGAAACTCTAGAATGGGTCTTGGATTTGAACAATCAAGAAGGAGAAGTTTTGACATCGGCAGAGCCCCTTGCTTGATCTGAACAAAGGGTTTGAGAAGGTGGGTTGGTTTTAAATAGGATCACTGGCTGGATACGTCATTCACTTGAGTACCTAGTTGTGAAGCCAAAAGTTGAGGGTTCATCACCAAGGAGGAAAGCCAGCCTGGGTAGCCTTGGGCCGGGTGCATCATCCCAAGGTCCCTTCCTCCACAATAAGTGAATGGTACACCATTCTGAGTATGATGTATCTTGGAAACCCAAGCAAAGTTTGCCATAAGTTGGAATCGACTTGATGGCATGTAATTATTATTTGCAACTGGGTCCATGGGGAAAGGGGCACGATTCAGTGGCAGAGCATACGCCCTGCACAAGAACATCCCTAGTTCTCTTTTCAGCACCTCCAGGTCAAATCGTTTGAAAGATCATCTCGTGATAGGGCCCTCCAAGACATTTTGCTGCCCAAGACGGTATTCTCTCCTACTCCTACTTTACCATAGAATCGTAGAATCATGGAGCTGGAAGGGGCCGGGCCTCTATGACCATCAGTTCCAAGCTCCTGCTCAAATCAAAGCAGATTTGACTGATGGTGGTCCAATTTTCTCTTGAATGTCTCCAACATTGGAGTGCTCGCTGCCTCCTGAGGTCATTCGTTCCATTGTTGTACTGCTCTAACAGTTAAGAATTTTTTTTCCTGATAGTCAGGCTAAATGTGGCTTCCTGTAGCTTGAGCCCATTGCTATGTGCCCTGCACTCTGGGATGATTGAGAACAGACTCTGCTTCTCCTCTGCAGGACCATCATTCAAATATTTGAAAAGTGCTCTCCTATCTCTCCTCAGTCTTTTTTTCTCAAGGCTAAACATGCCCAGTTCTTTTAGTTGTTCTTCATAGGGCTTGGTTTCCTTGATCAATTCTACTACATGGGGGTGACACCTCCATATGACCCTGAACATGCTCGTTCTCATTTGATTTTGGAAGCCAAACAGAGCCGAGTCTGATTAGCCCTTAGATAAGAGACCCACTACACATGAGATGTTCACAAAGAGGTTTGTCATTGCTTCCCCCTTCCTCCTGTGAGCTTTTATGGCTGAGCAGAGATTTGAAACCAGGTCTCCTGCATCCTAGTCTGTCTGCTGCACCATACTGGCTCTTCAATGTGGTGACATATTAAAAATTACAGCTTCTGCTGCTTCTCCTAACCTCTCCTTATCCATGGATCAATCCGTTCTTCCGCCCTGTAAACGATCCCTTTAAATTAGAAGCAACTATTCAGAGCATGGAATTAGTTTTTCCTGTTCTTTTCCTTCTTTGATTTCTATATTCTCCAGAATCCAAAGGAAGGAAAATGATACCTTTTAAAAGGAGGAGGAGGAGGAAGAGGAAGAAGATTGAGCTTGTAGTACTTTGGTATTCTTCCTCCTTCTAATACCCCCCCCACCCCCAAACTAGGGTCAGAAGAGAGATGAAAAAGGAAGAGGGGCCATCGAAAGTCATAAATGGCTTTCTGGATGAGAGGGCAAAGCCATCCTCTCCAGTTTTATTTTTATCTGTTCTTAGAAGAAGTCTCACATCTAAGTATAAAAAGAAAGTAGAAATGAAACCCATGTTCCTTTGCCATAGATTCCACATCGCTCTTCTGTAAGTTGGCGTCTCAGGTTCCCAAGATGAGATTCTTGAAGGAACAACCTTTTCTTCTCTAGTATTATTTTGCTGCCAGCCATGCAATCCATAAAGCTGCTCCACCTTCATCTTACCTCTTATCCACCTTAGGATCCCTTTGAAGTTGGACAGACTCGATTTAGGTTAAGCATCAGGAAGAATTTCATAACCATCTGAATAAATTGGGCAATTGAACCAATTTATCTCGGAAGATGCACAGTCCTCATTATTCTGAAGTTGTTAAACATAAGTGAAACCTTTCTCTGCAATGCTTTTAGGAGAATCAGTAAAGCTTTCCCTCCCCCCAAACCTACAGTGCCCAAAAGCTGTAGGTTTCAAGGGTAATTGATCTCACAATGGATGGCTAGTGGTTAGGTCTACCAGGATTCACTCAGACTTTGGAAGACAGCACCAATGCATGAAGGAAATGATCTGAACCAATAGGGAGAGGCGATAGCTATATATGGCTTCCCCCTGTATTTTCGAGATCTGCATGTAGATTGGTAATTTTAGTCCTCCTTGCTCCTTTGATCGCTCTCTCTGTGTCTGAAATTTCTTAGATAGATAGATAGATAGATAGATAGATAGATAGATAGATAGATAGATAGATAGATAGATAGATAGATAGATAGATAGATAGATAGATAGATAGATAGATAGATAGATAGATAGATAGATAGATCAATACAGGCAAAGTTATTCAAACCTGTATCTTCTTTTCTGTCTGCAATACAATTCTTCTTTCTCAGCAATCTGTAATTTTTAAAAAAACACAGTTATTTAACACATTTATAAATTACTTTTCTGCTCAACACAATCATGGAAGCAATGTATCTAATCTCTAAAGGTGGAGAAATCTAACAGTTGTTTTTTTTTTTTTTTTGCTTTCTTTAAATTATCCAGTTGAACTGAGAGTCACAAATCTATGCAAATTCTTCAAAAATTAACAGAAACAAAATTCATCCCCTTTACACTTGTCATATTCAAAGGTATAGCAACTCTTAGCACAGAGAGGATGGTGGTGTCTACCTGCCTATGATACATATATTAAAGTGGAGCAAAAAAGGGGGGAGACATAGAAACACTAATTAAGCACAAGTATGGTTGAATACAAGAGTTTCAATCCAGACTTTTGAGAAATTACGTATTTTAAGCCCTGGCCCCAGATGGATGCTTCTGTAAGTTCTGGCTGCATCCCATAATCAACTGGGGGCGGGGGCTAGGATCAAGTTCTTTCTATCCTAAATTTGAAAGAACTGGTAAATGTCAGTGAATTTTTTATCAAAACAAACAGAAACAAAAATGATCATTCATCACTTGTTATCATTCCAACTTTAAATACTGCATACATTGTGTTTCCTGGTTAAATTTTCCTTTCCTGATTGCTGCTCCCAGAGACTCTGGAACTCCCTCCCACAAGAGGCCAGGCTGGCCTCATCCTTGCTGTCCTGCAAGCAGAAAAAAAGACCGTTCTCTTCAGGCAGGCTTTCCTTTAAATGACGGGTTGACAAAGGATATATTTTAAAAGAGATCATTTTATTCCGTATTTCACTTGTGTTTTTAATCGTACGCTTATTATGAGTTCTAATAAAATATTTGTTTAAAGCCTTTTTGATATTGTAATAACTGATTATTTGTGTGTGTTTTTAACTGTGTTTCTTTTAATACCTCCTTGGATCTCCTAGGAGGAAGGCGGCATATACATATCTTAAATAACTCCTTAAATGAATTTCCTGTCGCCACCGTTTTCAAACAGGTTTCTTCAGGCGATCCCAAAGAAATCTGTTCGAAAATGTGTATAGATTTTTTTTTTAAAAAAATGGAAGGCAACATGTACAGCACTACTTTGCAGTTACTCTCATTAAAACTTTTTAAGGAAGTCTCTGAAACTTGGACTAAGTAGAGTTTGAAGGCTTGCAGATGTCCTCCAACTGCGCGCCTCCTTTTAGATATGCACACCTCCGTGTTGGACATTCATTATCAAGCCTCGTGTTCTTCTTTTATCTACAAGTCCTCTTCAGTGTTCAGCATAAACTACATGGACACCTTTCAGATTGACACTTCTTCATTCATGCTTTACCTTAAACAGCGTGCAAGGACATCAAAGGAGTGGAACCGGCTTTGATGTTACAAAATGAAAAACGCCTCCTGATTTGCCAAGACTAGGGGAACTTCGAGTTTCCTCTCTCTCTCTCTCTCTCTCTCCACCTTAAAGGAGAGGGGGGGGAACCCTCCAACTTCCCTACAGACATGTGAAAAATCTTATCCTATTGTTTGCTAAACTTACCCAACTGTTGCCTCCTAGGTCCAAATCTAACTACGGAGAATGTTCCAGATAAAAGCCAGACAGAACGCTATTTCTTCTTTATCTAGAGCAGGTTGTAGACCACACAGGAACCTCCAGTTGCTTTTGACTGCAACTTCCATCATCCTTGACTAGTTCCAGCTCATTGGTCTGCTCTGGACTTCTCTAATCTATGTTGTAAGTCAAGGGAAGGACAGAGATGGCTCATCATCAGATCACACACTAAGCCTAAGTGTCTTTCCTCCCCTAATAATGTTATCCCTCTAGGCACCCAGATCTTTCAGGGCTACAGTGCTGACACATCAGACAGGGAGGCAAAGACATGTTGTCTCCCACCTGACTGATACCATAATAGAAGCCAGCTAATTTGGCGAATGCTAATTGAGACAACTCAGCAATATTTTTGTCTTAAAGAACTGTATCCTTAGATGCTAAAATAGGTTGAAACATTGATCTGAAAACAACAGAATGAAATGCAACAGGGATAAGTGCAAAGTACTGCACCTTGGAAAAAGAAACCAAATGCACAGTTTCAAGATGGGGGATACCTGGCTCAGCAAAACTACAAGCAAGAAGGATCTTGGAATCATCTATGATCCCAAACTGAATATGAGCCAAGCGTATGATGTGGCTACGAAAGAGGCAAATGCTATTTTGTTGTTTTTTAGTCGTTAAGTCATGTCTGACTCTTCGTGACCCCATGGACCAGAGTATGTCAGGCCCTCCTGTCTTTCCACTGCCTCCCAGAGTTGGGTCAAATTCATGTTGGTTGCTTCAATGACACTGTCCAACCATCTTGTCCTCTGTCGTCCCCTTCTCCTCTTGCCTTCACTCTTTCCTAACATCAGAGTCATTTTCAGGGAGTCTTCTATTCTCATGAGATGGCCACAGTATTGGAGCCTCAGCTTCAGGATCTGTCCTTCCAGTGAGCACTCAGGATTGATTTCTTTCAGGATGGATAGATTTGTTCTCTTTTGCGGTCCAGGGGACTCTCAAGAGTCTCTTCCAGCACCACAATTTGAAAGCATCAATTGTTTGGCGGTCAGCCTTCTTTATGGTCCAGCTCTCACTTACATACATCACTACTGGAAAAATCATAGTTTTGACTATGCGGACCTTTGTCAGCAAAGTGATGTCTTTCCTTTTTTAGATGTTGTCTAAGTTTGTCATCACTTTCCTCCCAAGAAGCAGACGTCTTTTAATTTTGTGGCTGCTGTCACCATCTGCAGTGATCGTGGAGCCCAAGAAAGCTATTTTAGGCTTCATTAATAGAAGTATAGTTTTCAAATCCTGTGAGGGGCTAGTTCCCCCTATTCGGCACTGGTTAGGCCTCACCTTGAGTACTGTGTCCAATTTTGGACACCACACTTCAAGAAGGATGCTGACAAATTGGAACCAGTTCAGAGGAGGGTGACAAGGATGATCAGGGGGCTGGAATCCAAGTTCTACGAGGAAAGGCTGAAAGAACTGGGCATGATTAGCCTGGAAAAAGAAGGCTGAGGGGTGATAGGATAGCACTTTTCAAATATAGTACAGTGGTGCCTCGCTTAACGAGTGCACCGTATAATGACGAATCCGCATAGCGATCCCGTTTTCGGGATAGCGTCGGCCCCAATGGGCAAAACTCGCATCAGCTGTTCAGCGGTTTCAAAATGGCCACCGGACGCCCAAAATGGCCAAGCGCAGCATTTTCACGCCCTCCCCTCGCTTACCGAGGGCGCAAAAATGGCTGCCGGACCCTGGAAACTTCACTAAACGGTGAGTTTTGTGCCTATTTGGAACGCATTAAACGGCTTCCCCATTACATTTAGTGAAGTTTTCACATAGCGAAGGTTAATCCGGAACGGATTAACCTCGCTATGCGGGGCACCACTGTACTTGAAAGGCTGTCATACAAAGGAGGGGCAGGATATGTTCTCAATCATCCCAGAGTGGAGGACACACAAACATGGGCTCAAATTACAAGAAGCCAGATTTAGGCTGAATATATCAGGAAAAAAACTTCCTAAATGTTAGAGCAGTACGACAGTGGAACCAATTACATCGAGAGCTGACGAGTGCTCTAACACTGCAGGCACTCAAGAGAAATGTAGACAACTATCTGGCAGCTATCCCTTGATTCATATTCTTGACTCAATGGCCTTGTAAGCCCTTTCCAACTTCACTATTCTATCATTCTATGAATTCTCTGGTTGTTTTCAGAGACCATCCTAACAGATCTCCAGAAGACCCACCGGCGTACTCCACGAACATCTGGTAGTGATTCCCCAGAGTTTCAGACAGCAGTTATTTTTGCCTTAAGATGCTGAACACTGAACTTCATGGATCTTCATGGGAAAAGCATACTCTAGCCCTGGGTTACAGCTGTATCTTCATGCTCATGATCCCAAAAATAAGAGACAGGGAGCAACTCAAATGCTGAAGTAGACAACAAGTATTTTTTACTCCCTACAGGTATTTTGAGTTAGTCGTTTCCCATGCTGAGCAAACTCAATGGCACCGGCTCGTGCTTCGCTGTAGTTCTCGGAAAGCACAGAGCCGAGCTAACAATGAGTGCCAGGAGCAGAAATTCTACTGAGGCATCGAAAGCAGAGGGCAACAGTGACAAGTGAACTCCGAGAGACAGGAAGACTAAGAAGCCTGAGTCATCTGTGCATATTTCCCTGAAATAATAATAATAATAAAAAGAGGTACCACAAAAAAGGCTGCCAAACCTGTCAGAGACATCTGAACCGGAGCTGTCATATTCCCAACCCCTGTCATCCGTTTCAAAAATCCATATGAATATATATGGGGCGAGGGGAGGGAAAATTCATTTTTCAGGCTGTGTGAAACGTCTGCCGACGTTCCCCACCATCACCACCATCTTGTTAAAACGGTTGTGATTTTCAGTGGAGGGAAACAGGGCTGACACTCGAAAAGACTTTACTTCTCAGGCAATGTTTTACCCTCAGAAAGCATAAGAGAGAGAAAGAGAATGTGGGGGGGGGGGAAGAAGGCATGTATAAAAGATGCTATGAAAATGTTGTTTGGGCACTCAACTTTCAGAAAGTCCAACATGAAGGTGGACAAAGATATCAACATGTCTCTCTTAGATTCCTGGATAGCTCAGTGGTTTAGGTTTCTGGCTGCAGAGCCAGAGGTTCTGAGTTCAATTCCCCACTGTGCCTCCTTGAGAAGGGCTGGGTTCGATGATCCATAGGGTCCCATCCAGTTCTGCAGTTCTGAGATTACACCGTATCAGACTATGGCTAAAATCCTGTTGAGTATTCATGCCTGCATAAGTTGAAATCACACTAGAAATTCACAGAGGTCATACCCAGAGGTATGTTCCATAGGCACAGTCGTGCAACTTGTTGCACAATCAACTGACCAGTTGGGCACACAACCCAGGCTCCCAGGGCATGACTCCCCACGAACCTCCATAAGCATAATTTTATGCTATGCCAAGTGCATCAAGGAGATTTGCCTGTTGCTCCTCCTTTCAACTATTGACTGAAGAGGTCTGCTTTAGTTACTCCTAGCAAACAGATTAAGCAATTGACTGCATCTTTCCAGGATCCAAAACAGATTTGTCTGAAGTCCTGTTTGATGCTTTAAGAATCTAGCTTTATATATACAAAAACACAGACACACAATAGTTTCCCAATTGTTGTTGGCAGAATCACGGAAAGAGAAAACATATCAAAGACCTCCAAGCTCCAGCTATTCCCAAACTCTAATCCTCTAAGTTGGACAAGTTTCTTAGACAGAAGTTGTCCCCACCAGATGTTTGTCTGAACTTTTCCTCCCCGACTGTTTCCAGCAGGGTTGTTTTTTTTATTGTTGGTATGGTTTCAAGAATGACTTGTACGGATTCTCACTCATGGATTCTTTGGCGCATCTTGCTCCCAGGGGCCAGATACATTTAGCTTGAACAATTGTCTTTAAACAAGTTCCCTAGATCACAGCTAGAAGAGACGTGATGACAGTCAGTTATTAAAACTAAGTAGGTGTTGATCTGGTTGGTGCCAAGGATTCACAGATGGACCCACAGATGTGGACACACAGGAATGAATTCCGACCCCCTTTTTTGTGTGTGTGCTTGCATGCACCTGCATCCGGGTTGCTCTAGAGACAAACCTCCCTGAACCACATCTGAACGAAGGAGAACCTCTCATCTCATACCATTGCTGTCACCTCCTGCAGCCAATAAGCTAATAAATAACAATGTGCCTTTGCCGTCTTAATTGGAGGGTTTGAAATGTGTGGGATTTACTCCTTAAAATGAAGAGAAGGTCTATATTCAGGCAGTTACTGGAGATGCAGGGTTGGGTCTTTGAAAGAGCTTCTGGAGAATAAGTGGGAAGAAAAGGGAAATCCAGGAGACCAAGGAGCTGAAGGATCAGATCACCTCGTAAGAGTCTCTTTGACTTTAAAGGTATTATAAGGAAGCCCTTCTCTTGGTCCAATCATCCTCATGGGCCCATTTGGTGAGGCCATATCAGGCAAAGCGCTTCCTTTTAGGCAGGCATTTATGTGATAAGTGGGATTTTTAAGAATGCTGCAATTACTGGATTTTTAAAGTTTTTTTTTTAAAAAAATTGTAGGTTGTAATATTGTTATGTGCTTAATTGTTTTCTTAAATGCTATGGTATTTTTAATGGAGATGCCATTTTAGTTATTTCTAAGCCACAGTGAGTTAAGTCGGATACCTCCAAGGAGCATGGGATTGGACTCAATGGTCTTAAAGGCCCCTTTTGATTCCATTAGTCTATGATGCTATGATTCTATATACATAAAATAAATAAACATCAAAGTTAATGCTTCACCCCATCAGTTAAAACATCCGGACTTTTCTGTTGGGTCAAAATCAAACCTTAAGGGAAAAGGTGTGCTACATCATTTTTCCCTCTAGTTACGCAATTCATTCAAAGCTCTGTACCTGAGCAATCGGACATACAAAAGAAGTCCCTGTTCACCTCCCAATGACCAATCACAAAACAAAGGGAAGCTAACTGGCCACCTGTTGGCCGAGGCAAGATTATGCTAGGGTAATTACGGGACTTTTACTTGTGAAGGGAAATCTGTCCCTAATGTCAAGTTAAGTGTACAATTTTGTTCAGTTTTACTGAAATAATGGCCTCGGGTCAGGTTCGTCCACCACTCCTGTGTGGCACACACCGCTCTGTCCTCCAGCAGAAGGGGAGCAGCTTAGAGGTCTTAGAAGTGATGTCTGTCTGTTGCTGCCCCATCCTCATCATCTACCACCGGGAGAGAGTGCTGCGCCTAACAGCAGAGCTGGCCCTGGAACCAGCCGCAAATTATCCAAACCGCACAGCGAGCTCTGTGGCTTCGGCTTTATAAGGCTCGATGAATCAAGACTAGCTTGTGTTTGAAGTGGATGCCTCGATGCTGGGTTTTCCTTGATGGATGCGTCCGGTGGTATATGCAGCACCAACCAACCTGCGGTGGTTACAGCTGGCCAAGGATCTTAATCTCGTTTTAAGGGATTCATGTCGACAGAGAGAGAGAAAAAAAATACATTGGGGTAATTTGTGTCTGCTAAGACTAAATAACATCAAAGAGGGTGTAAGACGATCTGTGCTCCAGGCCAAAAAAGGGAGAAAAAATCTAAATACCTCCTCTCTCTGCCCTTCTTTCCCCTCTGCCAAGGTGGTAAAATACGATTATAAAGCCAATGGCCAGCAATTTGCTATCCCTGAGCAGGATCATCCAAAGCTGCCTTTGAGTGCCACACAGCTCATCTCAACAGAGACACGTTGAATTTTCTACTGGGCACATTTCCTTGCGATATTAGCCTCTGTCCTGTACTTTTGGAAACTAAGAGCAAGAGCCATTTTGGGAAAACCCCACCTTCCCTTGACTTTCGGTCTTGAAGTGATGTTATTGGGGGTCTAAACTCTTAAAATATCAGCTTGGGAGGGAAGTCCTGACTTGGCTCATCCTCTTGATGTAAAGGGGGGGGGATCCTGCCTCCCAAATGTCCTTGCTTGGGACTGGGGATGCCCTTCGGAAAGCTTCCTACATTTTTGTGGCAGTCACTTCAAGTTTCTAGAATATATATACTATTGGAAGAAAACAAGTAACTTGTTGCATGAGCTAGCAAAATTAGCAGCACTGAATGGGTTATTTGTGTCCTTGTGATCTATCAGCTTCCCATGACAGGCACATGCCTCTTGGCATGGCTTCAGGAAGGACAAAAATACTTGTTCTGCCCAGAAACCGATAGTGGAGTAAAGTCAGGATCTGCAGGGTTGAAACCCTGGGACTTGATGATGTTCACGGACTATGACATCATCTAACCAGTCTCACCACCCCCAGTTTCCCTCTTCCTCCTGAGGTTTGCTACACACTCACAGTAGATCGGTTGCTACACACTCACAGTAGATCGGACAGGTATTGAATGGGTTATTAAGAATCACTGATTTTACAAAAGGATTGCTCCTCATCTGTTAATATGGACAGATACTGTTATGGGCTTGATACTTCTCTAAACTTCGCACATGAGTAACATCACTATAAATCGACTATAAGTTCCAGAAGCCACTAGCTGGGGTGGCTTGGATTTCTGGGAGTTGTAGGCCAAGAACATTTGGGGACCCAAGATTGGGAACCACCGCTATAAATGAAATGTGGAGGAAAGTTGGGCAGAAGATGACCTTATCTACAGAATCGCTACCCGTAAATGCAAAAGCTGAGTCCTATTTAAACGTGGAAATATATGTCGGAGGAGAAGAATATGACATACGTAAAGATGATGCTTTATGTTGTATACTGCTCTTTCCCTGGGCACTATTTCCTACTGCAAATGGGAATCAGACCCAAGGGGGGGGTTGCAAAGTAAAACAAAATAATTCCCCCCCCAAAAAAAGGAACTGAAAAGAGTTGTACACATCACCTCCTTGTATGCTTCGAAGCTTCTTGCTCTGACACACACACCCCCCCAAAGAACCCAGTCTAGATTTTCAAAGTGCGCCCTGGGGATTCTGCTATGCTTCAGGTCACCCTCTGCACCGCAGAAAGTGTCACCCGATCCGCATCCAGCGTAATTGGGATCTTTCATCTCCAAAACCCGGCGACATGTCAGGCTGCTCTGCTTCTAACTGTTTGTCTTTCCTTCCAAATAATGGCTTTTTTGGCAACGAGATAAAAAGAGGACGAGAATATTCAGTGCAGGAGGAATTCGTAAACACCCGCAACAAGGGAAGAAGGGGGGGAAAGGCAGGAAGTGGCAGCAATGTGGGAGACACACAACTTTTCCAACCGTCAGCTCAGCCTGGAAGGATCTGTTATCGTATCAGTCAAAAAGTACCCTGGCAAGACTCAACTGGATATTATCCACCCATCCTCAGAGATGCATATCTTGCCACCGCCCATGATAAAATACACAAGTCATTCTGGCTTTCAACTGTCAAGAACAATTTGAATGTTAAAATTCATTTCACAGAAAGGAGGAGAAAGCCACATCAGTCCAGAGATCTCTGCTTGTGGGCCGACAAATCGCTCAAATGTACAACCAACGGAGCAGAGGACATTTCTCATCTTCCTACAAAATAATCACAATCGTCCATCAGGAATTGCAATGGAAGAAAAAGCCTAGGTAGGTGAACACAACCAACCACTGCTTTTTAAAATCCACATAATTAAGTGAACGATGCTGGCCAGGGCTTAGTCTGAGTTTGGGTTCGGAATCTAGTTTTTCCCTTCTGCAGCAAGAGTGTTAACTGGGGCTGGTTACAGAGATCTTCATCCATGTTGGACTTTCTGAAAGTTGAGTCCCCAAACAATGTTTTCTCTGATGGTTGTTGTGGGTTTTTTGGGCTCTTTGACCATGTTGTGAAGGTTGTTCTTCCTGACGTTTCCCCAGTCTCTGTGGCCATGGGCATCTTCAGAGGACAGCACTCTGTGGACATCTTCAGAGCACAGAGTGCTGTCCTCTGAAGATGCCGGCCACAGAGACTGGCGAAACGTTAGGAAGAACAACCTTCAGAACACGGCCAAAGAGCCCGAAAAACCCACAACAAACATTAGATCCCAGCCGTGAAAGCCTTCGCGAATACAATGTTTTTTCTCATGGCATCTTTTACACATGCCTTCCTCTCTCTCTCTCTCTCTCTCTCCCCCCCCCCACCCCTCTTACGCTTTCTTAGGGTAAAACATTGCCTGAGAAGCAAAGTCTTTTTGAGCGTTACAGAAGCTCCACTAGCTTCCAATCTGGTTCCAGGCTCAATTCAATGTCCTGATTTTAATCCATAAAGTCTTAAATGGCTTGGGTCCAATCTGTCCCAAGGACCACCTCTACCTTTATGAGCCTGCCCAGGTGGGAAGATCATCAAGGCAGGCTTTTCTCTGGTGAGGATGCTGCAGAGGGCTTTTGAACCCCCTCCAATGGGAGGCTAGGCTGGCCCCACCTTGGCTCTACTTCCACAACAAAATGATACCCCTTCCTTTCTGCACAGGCAACAAAATGGCACCCCTCCCATTCTGTGTAAGCAACAAAATGACACCCTTTCATTTCAGCACAGAAAACAACATGGCACCCCTTCCTTTCTACACATGGAACAAAATGGCACCCATTCCTTTCTGCATAGGCAACAACATGACGATCCTTTCATTTTGGCACAGAAAACAAAATGGCACCCCTTCCTTTCTACACATGGAACAAAATGGCATCACTTCATTTTTGCATAGGCAACAAAATAGCACCCTTTCATTTCAGTACAGAAAACAAAATGGCACCCTATCATTTCTGCATAGGCAACAAAATGGCACCCCAGACCTTTGGCTCAGGCAACAAAATGGTGCCCCTTCCTTTCTTCACATGTAATAGACTGCTGTGCCTTGTTGCTTTGTATGTATTTTTAGTGTTGATTTTAGTGTGATATTACCAATTTCATGTGTGTGTTTTAAAATAATTCTCTTGTAATATCTATATAATTATTGTTTTTCAGGTTTAAGTATTGTCATCTACTGATGTAGCCCTCCTTGAGTTCTTTCTACAGAGAAAGATGGGGTAAAAATTCAATGAATGAATGAATGAATGAATGAATGAATGAATGAATGAATGAATATGATGTACAACATCATGTCTCTGCTTCATATCTTCCCCACCAAATTCCCAAAGACTTGGATTTAAAAAGTGGGGCGGGGTGGGGCAAAATGTCTTTAAAACTTGTGATTTCTGCTCCTTTAGGCCAGCCATGAATAAGAAATAAGCAACCTTTAAACAAACAAGCAAGCAAGCAAGCAAACAGACAGACAAACAAACAAACAAACACCTTTAGAAATAGTCACATAAAGAGCATTGGAAGATCTTTTAAAAATGAATGGCATTAATGAATCTCAGAGTTCCCACCCACCCGCCCGGTGCTTTAATTACAAATAGGTTTCCTTTTCACGGGCACCATGAACTTGCTCCTTCTTTTCTGACATTTGGCTCGTTTGTTTAAAAAGAAGATTTTCCCTCCATCCCTCTAAGAAGAATCTGTTGGGACCAAAAAAAAAAAAAAATGGATCCACTCCTGGATATCTGGTGCCAGTTTGAACACTGTGCCAAAATGTCCGTCTTAAGGAAAAATGCAGGACAAATCTTTCCGGGTCTCTTTGTTTTGTCCCTCTGCTTGATTTCTGGCACGGCCTGTTTCACAAATTATGAGCTAAAACTATGAAGTATTCTTTTTTAAAAAGAAAGGAAGGGAGACGTCTACAAAAGTCGCAGCCAACGGGCTCAATCTATGGAAAGTGGGATTTGGCGCTATCTCGTTGGAAGGGGTGGAGGAAGACAGCATCCATAGGCTGCGCAGACATAGGGTGTTAAGCCTTTACAGGAATAGGTGGCTACCCCGTGTGGTGTAGTGCAGTGGTCCCCAACCTTGGGCCTCCAGATGTTCTTAGACTACAAATCCCAGAAGTCTTCACCACCACCTCTACTGACCAGGATTTGTGGGAGTTGAAGTCCAAGAACATCTGGAGGCCTAAGGTTGGGGACCATTGCTGTAGTGGCTAGAGCAAAGGAGCTCTTGAATTTGGGCAGTGTTTCTGGTACAGTAGCTATGGGCAAAATGTGACTCTCTAGACGTGGTCGGACTACAACTCCCATTATTCCTCGCCATCCACTTTCCTGGCTAAGGTGGATGAGAGAGCACCGAAACCCAACAACATCTGGACACTGGTCCTTGTGCGTTTCCCGTCCCACAGCTGTGGCCTCAAAGTAAACAGAGGTGGCTCAGTGTGTGCTATACAACCGCACCGCCCCCTTCGGATCCCGCTCGGAACAATAAAAGCAGAACTGCACTGGGGAAGCCAGAGCCCATTGGACGTCGGAGGGCAACTGGGAAGCAGATGTAGCATTGTACTCATTACAGCCTGGCGGTGAGATGAAGGAGGCGGTGGGGGGAATGAGGGGCCTTTGTGAGCCAGCTCCTTTGATCTCCACAACCTAAGTCTGGCCAGCTTTACAAACACAGGACTAAAATCAATTACAGCGTTCCATCCAGCAGTGTTTATAACTCATGACACAAGCTTGGATGGCTCTGTATGCATACAATTCAAAAGGGACACTGTCCAGGATCCAGACAGAATGCTTTTCTCACTCTGTATCATCAACACACTCCAAATCACTTCATTACAGAAAGAAAATTTGAAGGCTGGAAAGAAGTTTGAACATAAATAGGGCGAGGCTCTCGGCCAGCTGATCCATGCGCACAGCACCTTCGTCCAGCAGCAGGGAAGGGTAAACCACTTCCCGATCCTCGTACTTCATACCTAGAAACCCATGGAAAGGGTAGCCATAATTCCCATAATTGGTCCTTATTCTGATTATCACACATGTTGGGTACAAAAGAGCATGCAAGCGGTCTGAATTAGCAGGCTTGTGTCACTGGCTGTAACAGCAACCCTAGAGGTGGGAGGCCAGCATTACACCCATTTTACAGACATTGCATACTGAGGCTGAGAGACCCCATGACTCAGTTTGACTCCATTCTAGGATTCCTTGCAACTCTACCTAGTGGCCATCTGTCCAAATCCTATTCAGTTTCCAAAATCAGTCAAGAAAAAGTTTGTTCAGGTTGGTATGCCATTCTGTTGGAATGCATTTACTGGACCGGGGGAGGGGGGTACGCAATTCCATCATGACTCTTAAAATATTATAGCTCCAACAGTGCAGCCCTTACTAGTTACTAATGATGAGGAGTTATTTGTAATTAGTTCCATTCCTCTGAAAATCGGGGTGTAATGAAGTGATTTTAGGATTGCAACCGAAAGAGGGAAGTCACCTCGGAGTTCATTGAGCTGGGATCATAAGCGATGCAATCGGAAACGGCTTCAGGAAGTAGAGCACACTCCATTCTTGCCGAATTGAATGTGTCATCGGGCTGGAGATAAGGAAGCGCGGAATCATGCAGGCTAATTAGATTCCCAAATGGCAGCTCACACCGACTCAAAATAGCAGGGCCTTCTGTTGACTTGATTTGCTCAGTTCCGCAGACATAACTTTGATCTAAAATAAAACACAATAACGAGCAGACGGGCTGATCTAAGTGTCTGCCAGAGGCGTGATGGCACACCTTAGGTGGCCACCAACTGACACCTGCCACCTGTCACTTTGGTCTGATGAGCAAATCTGCCCGTTGCATTTTCAGCCCTATCCACTTTTTCTGAATTTCTGTGATTTAAAAACAAACAAACAAACAAAAATTTACTTGCGTTTAATTCCTTCTCATTCCTAAACCTGAGGGGCTCTGAATAAGAACGTATCTCAGTTACAGCCTGGAAAATTGATGATGATGATGATAATGATGATGGTGGTGATGATGATGATGATGATGGTTCCCCGTGATGTTAAGTCTCCCTTGCTATGCTGGCTGAGAGATTCTTGGCAACGCAGTCTACCAAAGGAGCTTTCCCAAACTTAGGTTGGGAAATTATTTTATTATTTTATGTTTAACTAAAATATTTTTACTCCAACTCTTTCCTTAAGAAGGACTCAAGGCGGCTTACATAATTGTTGTTGTTTAGTCGTTAAGTTGTGTCCAACTCTTCGTGACCCCCATGGACCAGAGCCCGCCAGGCCCTCCTGTCTTCCCCTGCTTCCTTGAGTTGGGTCAAATTCATGTTGGTGGCTTCGATGACACTGTCCAGCCATCTCGTCCTCTGTCGTCCCTTTCTCCTCTTGCCCCCACACTTTCCCAACATCAAGGAAAGCTTGCCTGAAGAGAAAGGTCTTCACCTGCTTGCAGAAGGACAGCCAAGATGGGGCCAACTCCCCCCCTCCAGTGGGAGGGAGTTCCAGAGTCTAGGAGCAGCCACAGAGAAGGCCCTCTCCCCCACGTCCCACTAAACACATGTGTGAAGATGGTGTGACCCAGAAAAAAAGACCTTTCCTGTTTTCTTAACACACAAGCAGGTGCATAATGGGAGACACGGTCCTTGAGATAGTTTAGGGCTTGATAAGTTAGAACTAGCACTTCGAATTGTGTCTGGAAATGGATTGGGAGCCAGGAAGTAGACAAGGAACCATAGAAGTTCACAGTGAAATAACTCCGTTGGCCTTAAAACTGTCCTGTTGTTGTTTTTGAAAAGTCTGCTGAAAGAGGCTGAACCAGCTGGCTAATAACTTTGAAACTCTGGGTTTTATACAAGGTGTTCAAGCATCAGAAATAGAGCATGATAATTCACCCCCGGAGTCAAAAGGACAAGAGCAGGGTGGCCAGGCTGGCTTTGGTTCTGAGATTTGGATCTGAGGCCCACTCCGAAAATCTCAGGCTTCGAAATTGTTGTCAGAGGATCCATCCGTTTAATAATAATAATAATAATAATAATAATAATAATAATAATAATAATAGTCTTAGAACTACAGAACCAAAAAGGACCCTCTAGATCATCCAGTCCACCCCCTGTCAAGGAGGCACCGTGGGGGAATCAAACTCCCAACCTCTAGTTCCTCAGCTAGATGCTTTAAGTTTAAATCAGTGGTCCCCAACCTTGGGCCTCCAGATGTTCTTGGACTACACCTCCCAGAAGCCTTCACCACCACCTCTGCTGGCCAGGATTTTTGGGAGTTGAAGTCCAAGAACATCTGGAGGCCCAAGGTTGGAGACCTCTGCTTTATACCACTGAGCTGCCTCTTCAGATTGCACCCTGACACCTCAGGGAATAGGATGCTGCTCCCCTGGCAACTCCATCTTTTATCCCTGACCGCAAACATCCTAACATTTTTCATTTCTAAATATCCCATGAATCCATATTAAACTGGAGCTGCCCTAATGGACTCTTTGAAAGCAGATTGTGGACGAACTTGCCAGAAATATTAGCGGGTCCAGAATGTTGCGTCCCGGCTGTAGATCAGAAGTGGTTTTGGGAAGGGTGCCTTCCAGTTCTTTCTGGACTACAACACCCATCAGCCTCTGCTACCCTATGTCCAGGTTTTGACTCATGATACCGTCATATGCTGGCATTTCATCAATGGCACAGCCATTTTCCTTTGGTTCACATACATACATACACACACACACACACACACACACACACACACACACACACACACACACACACGCGCGCGCGCGCGCGCGCGCGCGCGCGCGCGCGCACACACACACACACACACACACACACACACACACACACACACACACCTGGGGGATCAAATTGGCAGCACATTCGAACTGATAACATAGGCCGCGTTCCTCTCGGTGGTTTCGTAACGTTCCCTTGACATGACTGACTTTGATAGCATTAACAGCCGGGCAATGTATCTTAATTTACGCTACATTCTCATTGCCGCACTGATAGGGAGAGACAAATGTTCAGTTTATGGCGCTAACCCCCTTTTTCTCTCCCTTTCTCGCTCTCTCTCTCTCTCTGCCACCAAAAGGCCTTGCTAACAAAGAATGAAGAGGAGGCAAAAAAAAAAAAAAAATCAGCCTTCAATATATTTTCCCATCAATGCCCTTTAAAAAAATATATTAAAAAAATCAATTTTTGTCAAGTTTTTACACTGCACATAAAAGACGGTGGCATCAATTAGCCTTAATTCTTTCCTCTCCCTTCCTCCCCCCTCTTCTTTTTTTGGAAAACCTCTTTGTAGGAAAATCTCATATTTCAGCAATTTGCATTATCCACACAATCTGCTTTGAAGTTCTAAGTTATGGTAAGAAAAGGATCCACTTATCAGCACATAAAAAATGTTCAAAGCTTATAAACTCACTGAAACAGATGTACATTATCATTGGATTTGCTTCCCTCTCTCTGCCGTTGCATGGCTAATAGAGTTTCATATGCCCCCTCACATCCTTCCTTTTAGCATCTTTCCTCTACAGAAGCATGCACCCCACTGAGCCAATCCACACTTCAAAGATGTCTGTCTATCTATTAGAAACAAAGCACAAAGTGAGAACATATGCCCCCTTTTAAATTTCCCACATTTAAGTCAATACCGTTTCTTTTCTCCTTAGGCAAAGGAACATAATAAGGTTTATCTCCCCCCCTCCTCAACTTTTCTTTCTCCTCTCCCCCCCCACCTTCCCGAAATCTGCTAACACCCTTAAAAAATTGCTTCTACTGCTGCCAGAGTGGCGTTTATCGTGTGGGAGCTGGTAGCCCACGGGATGGGACTGGAAGGAAAGACAGCAAAGAGCTTGGAACACCCCACCCAGATCAGAAAGAAGGCCATGCTTTATTTGATTACATCTTAAGAATAGCTTTACTGGTGCACCTCAAGGGGAAGCATTTAAGAGATGGCATGGACAGAGTAGAGGAGGACCTCATAGTGTATAGACCTGCTTAAATGTGGGTTTCTAAATATAAGCACCACCACCATCATCTTAGAACTTCATAGCTGGGAGAGAACCTATGGATCGAGTCCAGGTCCAGTTCAGGGGGCCCAGTGGGGAATCAATCTTCCAACCTCCGACTCTGCAGCCAGAGACCTAAGCCACTGAGCTATCCAACCGTGACAAAAATACCGTATTTTTCCGTGTATAAGACTATATTTTTGTCTAAAATTTTTAGACTAAAAATCAAGGGGCGTCTTATACGCGGAAGTAAGCTGAGGAGAGAAGAAAAACAAGTGGAAGGGGACGCAGGGATCATATTGTTCCTGCACCGCTTTGATCCCTTTCCCCCTACACTTGCTAAACCCCACTTAGATTTCTTAATTTTGGGTTAGAAACGTGGGGGGCGTCTTATACATGGGGGCGTCTTATACACGGAAAAATATGGTATATCATAGATGAGAACTAGGACAGTCACATATTCATTGTCAGACAAGAGGACAAAGACCATCCAAAAGAGGACTTCCATTGACAGAATGGCTGAAATCCCATTGCTCAGCATGGTAAGTCACAACCAGAAGAGGTTCATTCAATCAATGGAACTTACAGAGGTGTTGACTCATCAAACCTCCACTGAGTCAATGGACCTGCGCTACTCCAAGTCATGGGATTTCAACCAATGTTTGTATCTCCTTGTTCCTTCATACAGATCCACACTGGACAGTTTCGATAGATATGTGACAATTGGCGCCATAATGGAGGAGCCTGCTCGGTTAGACTCCTGAGGTTGTGACTGAAAACATGGCTTCATATTTTGAATGGTGCTCCCATTTTTCATACGAAATACCCCTGCAAATAAAGAATTGTTACGCTAAATGCAAATGTGTTACGCTTCTCATGTTATCTCTCTGGCTAGATTTCCAGAGCTGGAAGCTGAAAGTTTAGTTCCCCACTGTGTAACCCAGAATAGCCAGCCTGTTTTGCCTTGGGCAAGCTGCATAGTCCCAGTGCATCTCCAGAAGAAGAAAATGGTAAACCACTTTTCTAGCTGGGAAACCCTGAAAAGGGTCCAGCAGAACTCAGATTTGACTTGACAGCACATGATGAGAATGAACATGTGCTAAATGGTAACGGAGAGTTTTGCTACACATCAGGTGCACGTGTGTGCCAGAACATGTTGTAGTCCGTGGTATTCTGCCTAATCAGTTTGTCAATTGATCATTAATCAATGCCTTTATTCCTCACAGGCATCCTTCAGTCTCTTGCCTTTCCATTGGACTATTTCAGCGACGTGGAGACGGGGGATTTGCTGGTTGGGTAACAGCCTATCCTCCATATTATTTTACCCAGACTTCGTGCCCTGGAAAGGACACTCCAACATTGTGTACAGATGCCTTTACTATGATCACAAGTAATATTCACATCCAGCTCTGATGTTGCAGGGGACTATGAATCCAGTCTGGGTTTTAGTCCGAACCTTAAGGAGCTATCCAACATATTGGATAGAGTCCAAGAGTGTCTGGCACCTTGAACACTTCCTGGTACCCTCAGCAGATTCATTGCCTCCCCGATATCATCTTGAGGCCCTTCTGTTGCAGGTTGTGATGCTCTACAACCCACATTTTGCTTTCTTCTTCCCTTTGAAACACTGATAACCACAACTAAGATGGCAGCTGGGAAAGCCTACGAAGTACATTTGGAAGATGCATTTTAAAAAGAACCACACACACACAACAAAACACTTCACGCTCGGCTTCCAGCTGACAGGAATTTTCTTACAATAACGGCCGTACGGTAACCCGGTGCCTCAAAACAATATCCCTGTGTCATGGATATTGCTTATTGTTTGGAAGGGTGGGGAACCTTATTAGCATTCACTCTAATTTGGAAATAATTGCTTCAGGGTTGGAGACAAAGAAACAAGGAGAAACACAGCCAAATGTTCGTCACGCCCTCAGGGTTGTACGAGAGAAACTGAATTAGTAATAAGAGAGGATTTGAAACATTAGGCCCAAGGGGCTGAGGTAATAAATTTGGGAGTTTATGTGTTTACGTGAGGGGAGGGAAACAGACAAACTCTTTGCTAATTAAGACGCCCAACCCGAAATATGGTTCCTCAAAGCTATGTTGCCACAGAAGTTAAGTGTCTAATTCTTGACAATGGAGTCTGTTCAATGAGGTTTCTTCTCTTGAAGCATGACTACGCCTTCAGTCTCACCTTTACGAGACGATCACCCAACAAACGTTGGCGACGAACGTATTATTCGACCAACCAAACGTCTGCTAAAGCAACACCGGACTTCCTCACAGCTCCCCGTGTCCAGAATTGTTCTCATATGGTTCACTAAGGCCCAGCACTGTACCAAATTCAAACAAAACCATAACTGGAAATAGGAGGCCACCAAAAGTCACAAAAGAGCAGTGGGAGAAGTGCTTCTGAACTAGTAAAATTTTTAATTAACAGGGAGTTCTCTTGGCACAGTTTTGCTATTAAATAAATAAAGCATTTAGTCAAAACCATCTATATTAACTATACAAAATACTGAAAAGCAAACTTTTTTTTTTTACAAAAATTATATGGAGATGCCAGAGTCCTGTGAATTAAAAAAAAAGAACACAAACAGGTGCTACAATGACATGATCAATTATTCACACATAATGCACATAATACAGATGCAAGACAGTATTTAAATACCATATGTTCCTACATAATTGATATAAGGTTCTCTCTTTTTTTAAAAAAAAAGCAGATTGACATGATGTTCCTTGCGTTTCACAAAATCTAAGTGAAACAGAGCTTGGATTCTGAAAAGTGAACAAAGCAAAATAATCAACCAGTGACCCCCCCTACTCCAGTAAACAAATTTATTTTGTTTAATTACCTTCAGCATTCACCTCAGATGCATTGATATAGTCAATGACACAAGTCCCGCTCTTTCCAATAAAGATGAACCATTCTACCCTTCCTCATGTCTCTGGAAGCAATTTTTGCAGTTACTTTTTCGGTCAGAATCTCTTTACATTTTCAGTGCAAATAGTTAGAGAAAGGCACATACTGCAATTGGCCGGAGTTTGGAGGATCTGGCCCACAGGTGTTGTCCGGGCGCCTCAGATTCTGTGATCCACCTCCTCTCCTGCCTGGGTGCTTGCAGGAGGTCATGGGGCATGTGATTGGGGGGACCCCGTGCAACTCCTGTGGGCCCAGTCTGTTACATACAGCACTGATGTTACCTGTCTGTCATGGGTTTGGAGGGAAAGTTCCATCCTATGGGGAGTGGAAGGCGGGACATCAGGAGGAGGGGCTGTACTGTATAAATATGTGATGCGTGTGTGGAGAAGCTGAGCAGACGAAGCAGCAGCTGGGAAGAAGGAGTTGGTGTGGGAGTCTGTGTGTCAGACAGGGTACTACTGTGTGTCAGAGTACCAACCTGATAGGTTCAGGTGTCTGTTGGTTAGCCAGAACTGATAGGTTCAGGGTCTGTGCTTTAAGTTAAGGTTCTGGGTGAACCAAACTGTATGTATGTCTGAGTGAATCTAAGCCACGTTACTTTATCTATTCACCTGATTGTTTTATTTACCCTGTTTGTATTTAAAATAAACCTTATTCTTTTATTGTTTAAAAATCCATCCCTGGTCTGTGTGACTTCTTATAGGGAATGGTTGGTGGCAGCTTAGTGTAACTGTGTGACAGATACCAGTAGGTCTGGGTTTGTCACATTGATTGGTGTCCAGCGTGTGGGATACGACTGGTCCAGTTGTCCAGTGGTCCAGCAAAGCCTTGGCAAGTGTGCCCAGAGCAAGGGGGGTCTAGTCAGGGACAGTCTGAGGCGCGTAGGTAATCTTCTAGGTGTACCTCACGGGGAGGTGCGCTAGTAGAAGAACGTGCCAACTGGGGAGACTTAGATTAAGGTGCTCTGAGGCAGCCTAGTTTTGGCGGGAAAAAGCTGAGGCAAAACTGCATAGTAACAGTGAGCTAGCTTGCCAGCTGAGAGGCCCAGCAGAGGGGGGTAGGCTCTGACTCGATACTGTTACAAGTTAGTGCTGAGGAACAGCAGCAATCTCTAGGGAGAGCTGGTTCTGAGGCAAGAAGAAAAAAGTGGTCGTTTTATTTTGAGGCTTGACTTTTAAAGCAGCCTGTTCTGAGGGGGGATTATGCCCTTGACTCGAAGCCAGATGGCAGAAATGAGTGATGTGAAAGACCCCCAGATTGACCAAGGTTCTGAGGATGAATTTGGCTCAGTGCAGGGGGACAGCACAGGAGAGCAGAACCCAGAACTCAGAAAATTGCTCATAGTCCAACAGCATGAACTGAGGATGAGGCAATTTGAAGTGGAGGAAAGATTAGAGAGAGAAAGAAGGGAGGAAAGGGAAAGGCAAATTGAAATGGAGGAAAGGGAAAGAGAGAAACAGCGGCAATTTGAATTAGAGAGAGAGAGAGAGAGAATGGAGAGGGAAGAAAGAATGGAGAGAGAGAGAATGGCGTTTGAATTAAAAAAATTGGAACTGATGAACCAGAACAATAATAATAACAATAGGGATTCTGAGGGAGGCCAATTGTCTAAGGCTGACCTGAAGAAATTCCCTGTGTACCACAAGGGAGATTGTCCTGAGGTGTTCTTTTCCTTAGTGGAAAGAGCGTTTGTGGACTTCTCAGTGAGGGAAACTGAGAAGATGACCATCATGCGGTCTTTAATCAGTGGTAGCCTGGCTGAGGTTTATGCCGAGATGCCTGAGGAACTGATGAAAGATTTTGCAGAGTTTAAAAAACTGGTGTTTGCCAGACATGGGATAAATGCAGAGCAGCTGAGACAAAGATTTAGGTCCCTCACAAAAAAACCAGAACAGACTTTTACCCAAGTGGGGGCCCAATTGGTGAGGCTGCTTGAGAAATGGCTGTCGCAGGAGGGAACAGAGACCTATGAACAGCTTAAAGACTTGATAGCCCTGGAACAGTTCTATTCAGTCCTGCATGGGGAATTGAAATTCCAGGTGAGGGAAAGGAAACCGAAAACTGTGGCAGCAGCCGCAGAGATCGCGGATTTTATTTCCCAAATAAGAAAGCCCTTGGGTGAGGGGAAATCTGTGGGTAAACCCAAAGAAGCCTACAGCAAGTACTCTCAGGGACCAGGGAAAAGCCAGCAAGGGGGAGGGGCCCATGGTGAAGGGAAGCCCTCAGACATGAAACTAAGACCTCAGAATTTGGAGGGAAAACCCAAACAAGAGGAGAGAGAATCAAAATACACCAGAAAATGTTATTTCTGTCAGGGAAAGGGTCATCTAATCTCAGAGTGTGAGAAATTGAAGCAGCTAAAAGGAATGGTGCCTCAGAATTCTAGTGGGACCAAGCCAAAAGCTGTGTTCTGTGTCCAGAAAGAGCAAAGCTCATTGTCACTGAGGGAGCCTGTTGCCATGACTACTCAGTCTGGAACAGCTACCTCTGCTGATCAGGCTGAGGAAAATGGTCCTCTTATAGAGGTGAAGCGCTGCTTGCTGGTAAAAACAGATTCTCAGTTGTTTGAGACAGCCGGGGTGGACGTAGGAATACTTGACCGTCAGTATAGGGGGCTGCGGGACACTTGTTCCCAGGTAACCCTGTGCCATCCAGATATCATCCCTAGGGAGTTTATAATCCCAAATGAGAGCATAAAGGTAGCAGGTATTGAGGGGCAGGTAATCTCTCTGCCAGTAGCAGAGGTACCTGTCAACTTTCAAGGCTGGAGGGGAGATTGGCGGATAGCGATTTCATCGACTCTGCCAGCAGCCGTGCTCGTGGGAAATGACCTGGCTGAACATGTGAAAAGGGTGCTAGTGATCACACGCTCACAAGCCACCACAGGGACAGTTCAGGGGGGTAATGATGAGCCAGAGACGGAAGCAGAGGGGAGTTCAGAAGCTGTGGTGGAAACCTTAACCACAGACAGCAGATTTGGACAGGAGCAAAAGGCAGACGCCACTCTCCAAAAGTGTTTTGAACAGGTGACTGACGCCCAGCTAACACCTGAAACCCCAGTGAGATTCCTGGAGAAAAAGGGGATTTTATATAGAGAAACCCTGAGGAATATCTCAAAAGGGGGAGATGGGATCAGAAGTCAGCTGGTGGTGCCTGAAAAGTATCGCCCCATGATCTTACAAAGGGGTCACTCTGACATGTCTGCTGCACACTTAGGGGTGAAAGGGCCCCTTGATTTGATCAAACAAAATTGGGAGCAGATCACCCAGGATGACCCACAAGACGTTGTGACATACATAGACACCTTGATGAATGACCTAAGGAGAAATCTAGAGCTAGCAGCAGAGAACCTGCAAGCTCAGAAGGTCAGACAGAAAACATGGTATGACCACAAAGCTAGAGAGAGGCACTTTGATCCAGGGGAGGAAGTGCTTTGGCTTAGGCCCTGCAGAGAGAATAAACTGCAGCTCAAATGGGCAGGACCATATAGGGTCATTTCCAAGATGTCAGACCTGAACTACCTAATAGAGCAGGAGGAGAACCAAGCAAGGAGGGTGGTTCATGTGAATGCCCTAAAACCCTACTACAGAGGGGAACAGAGGGTTTTATTCGCGATAAAAGCAGCTGAGAGTGAGGAAGCTGAATTACCCTTCTGGGAGGGTAGAGGGGAAGTAAAATATAACCCAGAGGAGGTAAAGATCAGTCCTGCACTCACCCAAGACCAGCAGCAAGAACTAAAAATGCTGCTTAGCAAATATCAACAGGTGTTTTCCAACAAGCCGGGGATAGTGAAGGGAGTGATGCATCGGATCCACACAGGGGATGCACCCCCGCAGGCAGTATCCCCATACCGAGTAACGGGACCCTATAGGGACAAGGTGCGGAAGGAGCTGGACGAGATGCTGAGGGAGAATATAATCGTCCCCTCTTCTAGTCCTTGGTCCTCTCCGATAGTCCTTGTGGACAAGCCTGATGGGAGCATTAGGTTTTGTGTTGATTACAGGAAATTAAACCGTGTAACCACTCCTGATGCCTACCCAATGCCCAGGCTAGACAACCTGATTGAAACCATAGGGGGTTGTCGGTTCATCTCATCATTGGACCTGGTAAAGGGATATTGGCAATTAAGAATTGATCCCAGGGATCAAGAAAAAACTGCCTTTTGCAGCCCTTTTGGTCTCTATGAGTTTCGAGTCCTGAGCTTTGGTCTCAGAAATGCACCAGCCACATTCCAAAGGCTGATGGACCAGACCTTGGCAGGGCTCAGTGACTTTACAGTGGCCTACATTGACGACATAGGGATCTTCAGTAATACCTGGGAAGATCACCTGATACACCTGGAGTTAGCGCTGCAGAGGCTAAGTGCAGCAGGGCTAACAGTAAAGGCCAGCAAGTGTCAGCTGGGTAGCCCAGAAATAAAATACTTGGGTCACATGGTAGGGGGAGGAGTGATAAAACCCCTGGAGGCCAAAATAGAAGCTGTTCGTGATTGGCCTAGACCCAACACCAAGAAAAAAGTCAAATCATTTCTTGGGTTGGTGGGCTACTACAGAAAGTTCATCCCGAGGTTTAGCGAGATTGCGGCTCCGCTGACCGATCTGACGAGGAAGACGGCTGATGACCGCATCCCGTGGACCAGCGACTGTGAGGCGGCGTTCCAGAGGTTGAAGGAGGCGTTAATCAACTATCCTGTCCTGCGTGCTCCAGACTTCGGCCGGGAGTTCATCATCTACACCGATGCGTCTAACAGCGGGGTAGGAGCAGTTCTGTGCCAGGAGGATGAGAATGGTGACCAGCATCCAGTGTCCTACCTGAGTAGGAAACTTCAAAAAGGTGAGAGACATTTGGCAACCGTGGAGAAGGAGTGTTTGGCCATAGTCTACGCGATCCAGAAGGCCAAGCCTTACATCTGGGGAAGACATTTTATTCTGTGTACTGACCATTCACCATTGCAATGGTTAAAGACAATGAAAACCCACAATAGCAAACTTATGAGGTGGGCTTTAAACCTACAGGACTATGACTTTGAAGTGAAGGTGGTCAGAGGGTCAGTGAACTGTGTTGCTGACGCCTTATCAAGAAGACCTGAAGATTGAAGACGGCGAAAGAACATGGACTATGTGTATATAATGATGACAAAAAGTTAAATGTACCTGGTTTTGAATTTGGTTTGTATGAATAAAGGTAAATTGATGTAATATATATGGTAAATGTTTAAATGCATATTTGCTATGGTTAACTTTGGATGTAAGTATAATATGGTATGTATAACTGTTGTTGTGTATTTTATTCAGGTTGTTTTTTGGTGAAAAGCACTTTTAGCTTTCCCCCTACAAAACAACTTATAAAGAGGGGAGGTGTTACATACAGCACTGATGTTACCTGTCTGTCATGGGTTTGGAGGGAAAGTTCCATCCTATGGGGAGTGGAAGGCGGGACATCAGGAGGAGGGGCTGTACTGTATAAATATGTGATGCGTGTGTGGAGAAGCTGAGCAGACGAAGCAGCAGCTGGGAAGAAGGAGTTGGTGTGGGAGTCTGTGTGTCAGACAGGGTACTACTGTGTGTCAGAGTACCAACCTGATAGGTTCAGGTGTCTGTTGGTTAGCCAGAACTGATAGGTTCAGGGTCTGTGCTTTAAGTTAAGGTTCTGGGTGAACCAAACTGTATGTATGTCTGAGTGAATCTAAGCCACGTTACTTTATCTATTCACCTGATTGTTTTATTTACCCTGTTTGTATTTAAAATAAACCTTATTCTTTTATTGTTTAAAAATCCATCCCTGGTCTGTGTGACTTCTTATAGGGAATGGTTGGTGGCAGCTTAGTGTAACTGTGTGACAGATACCAGTAGGTCTGGGTTTGTCACACAGTCCTCTGAACCATATCAAACCACCCAACCATAGTAAGTGCCCATCTCTACAAATGGTACATTTTAATAAACATCAGACCAAGAATAGCCAAAAAAAGAAGAAGTGGCTACTGGTTCAGTTCCATGCCCTGGGAAATCAGCGGGCCCAAGATAGGACCATCTCCGTTCTCACTGGGGTAGTAGAAATCATGGGTAGGCTGTACCAACACAACACTGTAGGTAGACATTCACACGATCAAATGGTCTCCATCTAAAGATCTCCCTTCACACTGAGAAAAAACTAGCATGTAAGCGAGCCTCCCCAGTCATTCTTCTTTGCTGGTTGACAGAGTGGTGTGTTCCACAAGACCCATCGGGAATCCTTTCAAACAATTGGCTACTGGTGTGTTCAGCAGAGGACACACACCTCATCAATAGTGCTAAGCACCACTACAAACATCGAAAAAGACATTACAGGGAGCCCCTCATTCGATGGCATGCTGCAGCAGGGAGTTAGCGTCATTAGTTTTATCTTAGCGTAGGTTTCTCAGCTCTGCAAGTCATGAATTGGCTTGCTTCTGTTTGACAACTGGCCACTGGGAGATAAGTATGGGCTTCCTTGGCAGGTCGATTGTCCTGACCCAGCATCTTTGAAGGGTTGCAGCTTTGGAGGGAAAACATTTTTATCACCTGCCAGATGAGAAGGCCCATTAAATTTGGCCATAAAGCACTTCTGTGCATTACATCCCATTCAGTGAACTGACCAGCTGAACAGTTCAGGACAGACAAACATAAGCATTTCTCCACACATTTCTTCATTTGCGGGATGTCCAGGCAACATGAAGGACTCCAAAAACAGGCAGCGTTGACCTCATAAGTCTACCAATGTTTACTAATCAAGATGGAAACGGATTGCTGAGTTGGTGGTTCAAACTGGTTCATTTGCAGCCGCAACAAGTGTTTGATGGTTTGGCACCCTACCCCTCAGGATAACCCACCGAGCCATCATTTCATGCCTACCTCTAGTGACTAATAATGATGGCTATCAACATCTTCCAGAGGTCACACAACTGAACGTTCCATATGCTTTAGGTCAGAAGAAGAAGAAAAGTGGGACCTTCAAGTTCTGCTTTAGCCCCAGCAGAAAACAGGATACGAGACCAACCAGCCCTTGGTCCATGGCAGCACAGCTCATCTTGCTTTGGCACAGCCTTCAAGCCATCGTGATACATTTCAATAGTCACAGATTTATTTGCCTTGTGGATTACACAGGCATGAAAGCTGTCCATAGCAGTATAAACGCACTGGAGGGGGAGAGAAACAGGTTTAACACCTCAGTGAGGTGTGTTTATTACTTCAACCAGGAGCAGCTTCTACTCCATTCACATCATCTTGCTGTCGTCTTGCTCCCTAACAACTCAGCCTCCAAGACAACTTGATTAGACAGAGAGAAAGAAAATACAGAAAATCCTTTATCCCTAGCAGAGTCGCACTTCATCCCATACAACAGCACTCTTTTAAAGTGAGCTTCATACAGTAAAATAAAATCTTAAAAGGGTTAGATCAACGCTACCCGAACAAACTCAGCTAATATTTGAACCAGCCCCAGAAATCTTGGTCTTTGTAGGTCCCAATTGAATAAACTAAATGAATCAATGGGATTTATTAAATCAACACTTATATTTGTGTCCCATTGGTTCCACAAGTGTATGCCAAGGAGGACTGAGAACTGGATTTAGCCCTTTGGGACCAAGACTTCCACCGTTCTGTTGAATAACTGCCCCATTGACTCCAGACAGGATACAGGAGTCACAACAGCTGGTGACCCCAGTGTCAAGGGAGGCACTGGGTTTCAGTCTGAGTTTTAAAGATGCTCTCCAAAGGGCTGAACCTATGTGGAAGATAGGGTTCTGAACCTTGAATATCTCCTGTAAGAGGTCAGAACAGATTCACCCCCCCCCCTGAAGTCAGTCACCAGACTCCGTTGACCAGGGACAATGTTGGTCAAACAATCCATAGCCTGCTATTATTCTGTCCCAAATATGAAGCATCTTCAACATCCCCCTCTCTTCCATTCAGAAACATATCTATCCTTCAGCTTTGTTCAGGTAGCCTAATCAATTGTGGAATGAATGAACAAATGAATGAACGAATGAACGAACGAACGAAAGAACGAGCGAATGAATGAATGAAAGGGAGAGAGACAAAGAGAGGCAAACATCATTTTCTTAGGAACTTAAAGGGATGGCATCTCTCTTCCAATGGAATGTGTTACACTCATGAGCTAGCATGCTGTATAACAAAAAAAAATAAAATTAAAAAAAATCACACAAATACATCAGACTTTGTTTAACACTATCATATAAATAAGCTTATTCCTTCTACAAAGGCATATAAAATGCCTTTTCTGCAGTCCATAATTATATATACACTAGAGGAAAACAAAGGATTGATAACACAAGCAGCAAAACAGGTTTTAAGCTAGAACAACTCAGTGGTAAATAAAGACATTGCTAACCAACTTTCCCCTCCTTGAGTTCCTATACAGAAAACATAGAATATATATTCAGATTCATTTTAGAAATTTAAGGGATATCCAGAACAGGCTAGCTGTTGCACAGATCAACACATGTAGAAAGATGTTGCTAGCTGAATGCTGAAGAAAGGAAACGGCAGTTCAATAAAACCAGTTTGATTGAGGCTTTAAAGGGGACAAAACCAAGGAAACCTCTATTATCTGTCAATATTTTGAGACAAGAGCAAACTTACAACGGTTGCTTATTCTGGCCTCCATCTACGAGATAATCAGATTTGTCATTTCTTTGCGTCATGCAGTTGACATCTTTGTGAACACCACATCCTCCCTACCAAGATAGAAACCGAAGCTGCATCCCAAACCGATAAAAATTGAGCTGTAGGGGAGAGAATGAATACTCCACAGTGTACGTACAGCACCCAAAATATATTGTATAAGAACATTTCATGACATTGTAAACCAAAACAGGAGTACTAGAAGATGAGAAGATGCTAGAAGCAAAATCCAAACGCATGCTTTTCAAAAACTATCTTCCTCTCTCTCTCTCTCTCTCTCTCTCTCTCTCTGTGTGTGTGTTTTGTGTGTGTGTGTGTGATTAGAAACTCTCAAAGCTTCAAATGATTCCCCTTTTTTCCCTTTCTTGCTTCCTATAAAATGGTCAGAACCATAGCGAGAGATGGTGGAGTCGCAACGACACATCATCTTAAGTCATCATCTTAAACAGCAGAACTGAATGGGACCCTATGGATCATTGAATCCAGCCCCTGTCAAGGAGGCCCAGTGGGGAATCGAACTCCCAACCTTTGGGCTCCATAGCCACAGACCTCAACCACTCAGCTATCCAGCAGTTCCACGTTACCCTCTCCATGACAAGATTCTTCTTTTCCTGCAAAATGGCCACCCCTTGTCTTTCTACTTCTTTCACCAAACCTAAACCAACATCCCTTTCTACCGCACTGCAGAGGAACTGATTTTTCATACAACAACTGTTTGGTTCATCGCCCATAATGTTGGCTCCTCTTTCTAGTTCATTACCTCTAGAGCCATTTCCAAATGCTACTTCAGTCCCTGAAATCCAAAACATCCACCATTCAGGTTGAGGCTTCTGGGCAACAAAGTTCCACAATGTCTGGTGACCCAGTTTTGGGAATCACCGAACTAGCCCCTTAGATATAGACAAAAAGCTACACATTATCATGGAGGAATTAAAATGCTGGACTGGAAGATGGGAGATCTAGGCTTAACTGAGCCATGAAACTCACTGGCCAAAATCCTGTCGCTTAATATAAGAAAAGGCATAACTTTCAGTCTGTTCCTAGCTGCCAAATAAAGAGGCCCATTGTGATTCTCAGATATGCTGAAGGTCCCAAATTTTCCTATGCTACCAAAAATTACAAATTTTCTGAAAACCATGAATATTCCTATGCTGCTGAATTTTCTGAAAATCAAATTTCCCTATGCTGCCCAATGTTACAATTTTTGTCGAAAGTCAACTTTTCCTATGCTGCCAAAAGTTATGCATTTTCTGAAAATCAAATCCCCCTGTTTTGCTGAAAATTACAAATTTTCGGAATGTCACAAATTATCCTATGCCGCCAAAAGTCACGAATTTTCTGAAAGGCATTCATTTTCCTGTGCTGCTGGAAAATACAAGTTTTCTGAACATTGCGAATGTTCCTAGGCTCCCAAAATTCAATTTTTTTTTTTAGAAAGTCAACTTTTCCTATGCTGCCCGAAGTTAGAATTTTTCTGATGGTCACAAATTTTCTTTGGCTAAGCAACCAGATTCCAGCTAATGAATAACTTTGAGCCACTTCCAATTTCTCAGCCTACTTCACATGAGGATATAAAGTAAAAAGAGAGCTATGCACATTGTCTTCACCTCAGTAGAAGATAAACGGGGTATGAAATAAATAACGTTAACGTTGTCCCCTTTTGGGCCTCAGAATAGCAAGCTGGTACAGATTCCAACTTTTTGGCCATGTTCATTCCAGTTGTGCAACCGAAGGCCTGATAGGAATATAATTTCTCAGGAACTTGCCTTAACCTTCTTTCTGAACTTGGCCGGAACAGCAGAACAGGAAGAGAAATCACCAGCAAAATTGGCATTCTTCTCAAGAAAAGAAGCCAACAGAAGCAGTAAGTCACGTAGAACCAAAAATCAAGTGGCAGCAGGGCAGGGGAAGGAAAATATGCATTTTTAAAATAGTGTTCTCAAAGCTTAATTAAACTTAAACTGTTAATTTAAACACACACACACACCACAAAGATTTCCATAAAACACAAGTGAGTGTACCTGAGTGTGTGCAGTGTTTAAATGTGAGAAAGCATCTTCCTGCTACAACCCTCTCTCAAACCAAAGAAGAAAGAAGGGAAAACAATAACCAGGTCTGTTTTCCTCACAAGCTGAGAAAATTATTTTTATGAGGTGAAGTCAAATACTGGACAGAAGAGTTGATTTTAGCTGGGAAGACAGGGACCGGGAAATGGTCTATTGCCGTTTGGCGTGTATTTGTTAAGACGGCATGGCAAAACGGTGTCCTTGGCAAATTCTATCCCAGGTATCTGCCCGTTTGGCCCCGATCCACCAAACATCCCATGAAAGGCTGTTGGACAATAAGGCCTGGATGAGGCAAACGGGACGCCTCTAATGATGCCATCAAGGGTAACAGCCAGGGAGCGGGGAGACAAATAACTGAAAATTACACATGCAACAACATTTGGAACATGGGGGGAGAGAGACAGAAAAAGACCAAGAATAGACACGGGGACGAATTAAAAAAAAAGAATAATGATATTTGTTAAAGTCGCTGGTTAACCCCGATGAATACGAAGGGATATTGCCCCATTTTTATTCCTCCCTCATAGGAAGATAGCCTTCCTTCTCTGCCTATGGCTTTCCCACCCTGCCTATGGGCCCGCCGATCAGCTGACCCCTGACCCCTGACCCCTTCCCCACTCTCCCTTAGTTGCTGCCATCATCTAGCGGCTCCATCATCCATTGCCGCCCGCTGTGGTGGCCTCTGCAGCCATGGCTCGTTGTAAGGGGCACAGGCTGCCCTTTGCAAAGATGGCGGCTGTGGCTTCTTTTAGGGCAGGGAAGCTGTAGCCGCCATCTTTGCAAAGGGCAGCCTGGATTCCCTTAAGGCAGGCTACAGTGGCAAATGCCATTGCAGCAAGCGGTGGTGGATAGTGGCTGTGGAGGCTACCATTGAGCAGGCCACCACGGATGGTGGCAGAGGTGGTGAAACAGCCAAGGTAGGGAGGCAACAGAGGTAGTGGGAAGGCGGCAGGTGGCAGGCTGTGGGGGTGTCACCTATTTATTTTAGAAAAACGACGAACCGATGAACCGATCCGTGGTCCATCGGTTCACGGGGAGGAGATTCGTGGTCCATGAACTTTGACGGACCATGAAACCAGGACAAACCACCATTTGGGCGCTTCATCCCCATCTCTAACCAAGAACTAAGCTTGACACAAATATGTTAACAACCACTATGTTTATCTGCTGTGAGATAGCATATTCGTTGTACTGAGGGCATAACGAAGTCTTGAGAATTAACACAAATGCAATGAAGATACTTTATTGGTAAAACGAGTAACACTTCCTAGTTACTTCAATAAGTTACTTTTAAAGGACATTTCTAGGCATGGAAAGGAATTCCTCAAGTTTTACGCCATTCTCTTATTAAAGGTTTCTCTTCTTTAAAAAAAAAGTAATGACACATAACGAGCAATGCTACAACATTTTAAAAAAGCAGAATGAGTAATGCTAATGGGTACTTTTATTCTGAAAAAAATATAAGCAATGGGTACAAGTTACCTTTAGAAAGTAACTTTCCATGTTCTGGCAGAAGTAACAGAAATTTGTAGTTATTGTTAGGAATGGTGACTGTGAAGAGGGATAAATTACTGTGGTTTCCCCACCTTGGGCTTTGGGGACAACATTGTTCTGATCCTCAAACCTCACCGGTCTTCTGAAGATTTAATGTGATGGCACTGGGAACAGAGTGTTCTCATTTCAAAGATTTTCCAACACACAATGACCAGTAAAAAAAGAGATGGTAAATATTTAAATATTACCCCATACATAGAAGAGCTCTTCAAACTATTTGTTTTTGTGTTTTTTTAAGGTTGGAAGGGAATCCAAAGATTCAATCAAAAACGTTGCCATGTTGACAAATATAGGTAACAGTTATTTCCTTATTAATAATCAAGATACAGCTTGTGCGGAAGTGAGCAGTACACCATCAAATAAGCAACATGAATTCAATTAAGTAAAAATGCCCCTCCCGGGTCTCTATCAAACCCCATCGCATCCTGGCAGCACAATACAATCAATAAGAAGCTCTGAATTATACTAGAGGTAGCAGCTGTTTGTATTCCCGGAGTCCAGAACCTTTGAATATTGCTCCCCTGATGTTCGGCTCGTGGGCGGTGAGCCAACGTAAACGGGACAAGCTTGGGTGTCTCTCACCGTAAAGGGTGGAAGCATCTTTTCTGGCACCACAGAGGAAAAGAGACTGCGTCCCAACACAGCTCGCAAGAGTGGCCTTCACACAATATTCCACCACGCAGGCAGTGAACGTGTAGATGGATTTACAGGGACCACACAGGCTAATCCAACCCAAAACCACCCCCAGGACATTGTGCCGCAATACCATCCCGATGAAGAACCACATATTTTTCACGAAAAGAAATCCTCTGAGCCTACAAAAGGCGCACTCAGCCACCAAGCATCTGAGTTGCCTCTCAGTATCGAGTTCTCCGCACATGCGCATGCGTCATACTTGCTCCTCACAAACATCCCTCAGATGTTTTGGAGAAGAGGTCAACTCATTCTGGAGATGGATGGGAACCACCTGCATCACGCCACCCCCCAAAAAAACCCTTGGAGACATCTACTGACCATGCCGAGAGGCTCATGTGAAGACCCCTAATGATCGCTATGGCTGTTGGCTCTTGAGTGAATGAATGCGCATGTGCTTTTTACAAGCCAAACTGAAACAAAAACACACACACACACACACAAAGGAAGGGTCCACAAGTTATTAAAGTAAGCTATACAGTTCCACATAATATAAATAGTGTTAGGTTATTATTATTATTATTAATATTATTATCGCCATTAATTTTTAGTGTTTTCATACAACTCCTAAAATAGGTGCTAGTGGAATATTAATGGAGTAGCAACGGTAAGGTTCATCCGAACAAGGCTTTCCTTCTGGATTGGCAGCCAAAGTCCTTCCTTCATATAGGATGGTTCTGAGAACAGAGGGCAGCAGCTCCGCTTCATGTCTGGTAGAAGTGGTGGTAGTGGTGGTGGTGCTCGTGGTGGTGGTGGTGCTCATGTCTCTGAATCATTTGTCCAACTTGGCCTTCGTACAAGATGACAGCCGGCAGGTCCCTGGTGTGCTCTTTCTCCAGAACCGTCCCCGGCGGTGGGAAGGTTTTGCAAACCTGGTGAGTCTCTTTCGCTCTCTGCTTGTGTCTCTTGTAAGTCTGCTGAGGCTGCATGGGCAAGTAAGGGAGATTTTGACCCACCCTCGCAGAAGGGGAAGCCATGGGCACAGAAGCCCCTTGAATGGGCTTACTCCGGACAGCTTTCCCAGTGTTCCCGGGCGCCGGGTTTTTGCTCTGAGCCTTCGGAGACTTTGCAAAGTGCCTGTTCGCGTCATGGCTCCGGAGCCTCTGTTGTATCTCCGCCAGCTTCGCGTAAGAAGCCTCCATCAAATTGACGGGGCCCGGATCCGCCGCCGGGGACCTCCGCTGGTGGGCATGGAAGATTTCTGGTTCGTGGGACCGAGACCTTGTTTGATTGGAAACTCGGATGGGAGGATGGTGCTTTTGAGCTGCCGGTGGAGATCCTGAGAAACATCAAGTAGGAACAGTTGTCAAAACTCTCTTTCATTTTACAAGCCTGCTCAGATATCAACCCTACTGATCTCGAACGGCTTTACTCCCACATAGGTACAGGGATACAACCCAAGTTGATTACCCGATTAATCTTGCATGTAGGTTGTAAAATACCTGTCCTTCAGGTGTTGCTAGGCTGAATGATAACTTCATATGGAGCATATATGTAAGTATTATTCTCACTGGGTTCTAAATGCACCAGTACACACTATTGTTGCTGTTATGTGCTGTCCCATCACTTCTGACCCAAGTAGGTACGTAAGATGTCCAAGGAGTGGTCTACCCCCAATGAATTTCCATAGCATGAATCTAAACCAGGTCTTCTACCCTGACCCTCTGTCCACTACACTACACTGTATATCACCCATAGATATATCTGAATATATTTTAAGCTCCTCACTACTATGAGTCGGTGAGTTGGCGCACCTGGCTATAGAGCCTGGGGAGTGCAAATCCTTACGGTGCCCCTTGGGTGAGGTGGCCAAGGAACATGCCTGGCCGATGGCGTTCAGTACCCCATAACTTGCATGGTCATACCCAAAATGTGGAGTCCTAGAAGCATCTCCAGAAGAAGGGACTTTAGTAAGCCACGTCTGAGTACTTTATACCTAGAAAACTTTGGGAGAAGTGAAATTGACTGGACAGTATAGAATTACTATTGTGAGATTCTGAAGGAAAGCCAGCAGTCTCATTCTAACAAAAGATAAGGGGATGAGATCCAAATATGTAGCATACCTGGCCCAAATTTTGATGTATAATTTTCAATTCCTGCAAGATCCAAATAGTGGTTTCTCCTTTCAATGTTTTCATCCACACAATGACGATAGCATCCATGTTGTTCAGGCTTCGCCTCACCCTGGTGGTACCTGGAATCCGAAGGCAGAGTCTATCACAATAATAATGTCTGCTTTTAAGTATAAGTTAGGTCTACATCTGCAGAACCACTTGATATTTTGGTATAATGCTATTCCTTCAGGGTGGCCATAATTGGTTTGGCGCATAAAATGTACTTCAGAATCACCGCACTGTGATTTCTCCTGACTGTAGCTCTACCTACTACATTATATGCTTCGCAAACCTTCTGAGTAGTCTACAAGGGCAGCCCTTCGAGAAACATATTGTAGTAATCTAGTCAAACATTTGCTTTACATGTCAAGAAATGTCCCACCATTACACTGGGGATTGGCCATGGGAGGGTAGCCGTGAGTAACTCCCAATTCCCCTTGGCCGAGAAGAACGACGATTCAATGCAGCTTCCACTGGGTTCCCGTTGGCTCAGGTGTCCCTTTGCCAAGTTGGCCAGTTAGTCTTCAGCAGAGTCTTGACAGTCAAGCCTTGCAAAATGAAGCAAGGTTGTAGATGGGGAGAGCATCATCACCATCATTGTCGTCGTTGTCATCAAACTCTATAAAGTCTGTTCCCCTGCTGGCTCTGTTAAGTCCAGGACTCTTTCCTGTTTTGTGCTATCAATGTATATATAGACCTATGGTACTGGACTATAGATCCCATTAGCCCTAGTCAACACAGATCACGGTAAAGCCTCTGGCTGCAAAGCCAGAGGTTGGGAGTTCGGTCATCTGCTGGGCCTTCTTGACAGAGGTTGGACTTGATTATCCCTAGGGGCCCCTTCCAGCTCTGCAGTTCTAAGATGATGATGATGATCGGGACACCTGCCCTTGACCCATCCCTGGCTCCATGTTCATAGAGCGAGAAGAGAACTGGAGACGGTTCTCCAGAGTGGATCACGAAAACCTCGTTCATTCTAGGATGCTCTGTACATGTGCTGCTTATGTTTTCCCTTCCTCCCATTTAACTGTACTTGTTAAAAGCCAGACAAAGCAAATGGGGGGCATTATTTCAATCCATTCCACTCTTTGCCTTTCGAGACGGCAAACGGGCATTAGGCCATTTCATCCCGTTGCTTTCTCTTCTCTATTCTTCCTTCCTTTTTTTTTCTTTTAATGAGTCGTTACCTGCGCAATGTCCCGAGGATACGACGGGATAGACATCAAAAACACATGAATCGAGCAGATGAAAAGGCCCGATACCGAAGATTCGCCCGACGCTTCTCTCTCCTAATCTTTGCCAACAACATGACAAGATGTTTTTCAGAAAAACAAGGCCTCTTTCCCAGACCGGCATCCTAAATAATATTGCACATTCCTTCGGGGAGCCAGAACTTCAAATAAGGCTGTTTTATCTAATCTTTTCAAGGCTAGAACAATACCTGCAGCTGTGCATAAAACAGAAAACTGGTTCTGTGCTTTACTGAAAACCGATGCACCCTTGAGTCACAAGAAGGGGGGGGGAGGTAGAAACTTTTTCTTTCCTTCTTTTTTTTTAAGTTCCTCTCTGAAGGGTATCTCTAAAAACATATTTTAGAGCACACACCGCTGTCGTTTTTTTCCTCCTCCAGTTCATGCAAAGTATCATTTACCCTTTGTATAGATCATTGCCCCAAACAAAAGCTTGCCCTGCCATAAATTCATTAGCCTTGAAGGACCCGACAAGATCTTCCTTTAACGATTAATATGGGCTAGAAGGAGGGATGTAAATAAATCCTAGCTTGCTGCTCCTTTGTGTGGTAAGTGAGAAAAGAAGGAAAACCAGACAAGAAGAAGCTCCTCAAGATGAGAGAGGGAGATTCAAGGCAGAGTAGGCCTCAGAGAGATTTTGCATCCAATTTCAAAATGGGTTTTCAGCATATGTCTGGAATATGTGCAGTTTCTTGAGGGGGGAAAACCTTGTTGCCTTCATCTCTTAGCAGTGTGTAGGGCAAGAAGGGGCCCTCTAGATCATCAAGTCCAGTTTTGAAGGCCCTTCTCATGCCATGGCCACCTAGCTGGGTTCTACAAAATCAGGCAGGCAGACCATGCTTCATAAGCATGCCCACATTACCTGAAGCTTCTACACTAGTGGGTCCGAACTTTGGGTCCCCAAAGGTTCTTGGACTACAACTCCCAGAAATCCTGGCCAGCACAGCTAGCAGGGAAGGCTGATGGGGGTTTTCGTCCAAGAACATCTGTGGGGACTCAAGGTTGGGAACCAACCACTGTCCGCAATGTGGAACAAAGCAAGACTGGTCCTACCGTTGGGCAAAGTGAAGCATGAAACGGCAGCAGACCATTATCTGTTTTGCAGCTCTTCTGTTTTTTGATGACATGAATGAGGATGGGGTTAATTATGGGATATGTCTGCTCCATATACCCAGATAGCTTGGCTGTTTGCATCTTGAGTTAGAGGGGGAAGAAGCACATAGCTGGTGCTCTGTCCCAGACAGCGTCATCTCATGGTTCAAACCACACGAACAAAAACAAGGGAAGCCGTTTCTGATCACCAAAGTAATGTCAGGTAAAGGTAAAGGTAAAGGTTCCCCTTGACAATTTTTGTCCAGTCGTGTTCGACTCTAGGGGGCGGTGCTCATCCCCGTTTCCAAGCCATAGAGCCAGCGTTTTGTCCGAAGACAATTTTCCGTGGTCACATGGCCAGTGCGACTTAGACACGGAACACCGTGACCTTCCCACTGAGGTGGTCCCTATTTATCTACTTGCATTTGCATGCTTTTGAACTGCTAGGTTGGCGGGAGCTGGGACAAGCGACGGGCGCTCACTCCGTTGCGTGGATTCGATCTTATGACTGCTTGGTCTTCTGACCCTGCAGCCCAGGCTTCTGCGGTTTAGCCCGCAGCGCCACCACGTCCCGAAAAAGTAATGTCAAGGGGCCCACAATAAATGCTGAATGTCATTTTCAAACGTGAACCTGACTCTTCTCAGGGCTGCCTAGACACCTCTGCTGGAAAGATCCCCGGTCAGGAGATAAATGCAGACTTCGGTTCATGCTTACCTGAGGGAACCCCTTTGCTTCTTTTCACAGTGCCTCGGCTCTTCGTTCCCTTTGCTCTCCATTCGGTGCCTTGAGCTCTGCAGATCTGCCCCCAGGACACAAAAGAATTGAGTTATTGCCCCCATTCTGATTGATGTTCTTATTATATGGAACAAATGGGCCTTGTATACCCCTCAATGCAGAGGGAACAGAAAACCACATCTAGCGTCACCTACACAGAGGATCATCATCACCACCACCATCATCTTAGAACTCCAGAGCTGGAAGGGACCCAATGGATCATCAAGTCCAGATCATTGTCAAGGAGGCCGAGTGGGGCATCAAACTCCCAACCTCTGGCTCTACAGCCATAGATCTAAACCACTGTGTTATCCAGTAGTAAGCCAGTTTCGTACACTAGTTAAAGTCTTGGCTGGGGATGCAGGAGATCTGCATTCGGATTCTCACTCAGACATGAAACTCAGTGGGTGATCTTGGGCTGGTCACAGTTTCCCAGACTAACAATAGGGTGGGTTGTGAGGCTGAAGAGGGGAGGGAGGGAGCTCTGCACATTGCCTTTAGCTCCCTGGAGGAAAGGGAGGATAGACATGTGAAGACTTAATGAAAATAAAAGATATGGGCATTCAGTTTGGAAGGAAAAGGAAGTGACCTAGCCTTGGAGTATCAATGTGCATGTTGCTCTAGAAAAGAAGGGAGAAAAACACCTGGATTCTTTATCTGTCTACTGGCTCCCCACTAATTCAGCCAGTTTCTTTCATGCATGGATCTTCCATTTGAACAAAGGGAAGTGTAAAGCTCTAAGTGAGAGATAGATCATGTTGTTATATGCCATTTGCGTTCACTCCTACTCAATGACCTCCCTTTAGTTTGCAATTCTATATTTATTTATTTATTTATTTATTTATTTATTTATTTATTTATTTATTTATTTAATTTATATGCCGCCCACACTACCCAAAGGTCTCTGGGCGGCTTACAGCATTAAGTGTGCAGTTTTTTTAAAAAAAAATTAGAAAACTGAGAACTGCCTTTTAATGTTTAAAAGCATGAACTCCAGCAGATAGCTATATTCTGGTGAACTACTTTACCTGGAGCGTGAATCAGGTATCCAAAGTTGCAAATATCTAATTCCCAAATAGCTGTAACCAATTTTTTAAAACCTTCTCAGGAAAGGCAAGGAACTACAGTTTGATGTTTGAGACAGCCTGCCGGGTTTAACCCTGGTGCTTCCAGTTAAAAAATCTCAATAGCAGATAATGGGGAAGTCCCTCTGTCTGAGATGTGGACATCCAATATGCCCAAGGCTTCATTCAAAATATGAAGCACTAAAAGTAGAATACATTTCTGAGTAGCAAGTTTATTCATCAGGTCTTTGACACTGGAAGCTGAAAGGTTTCCAACCCAACACTTACCACCATGGTTGAGTAGAATACTTTTCTTCTTCTGATTCCCATCTGGAGCCACGGTGAGCTTCACCCGCAAGGTTTTACTGGAGCTCGGCGAATGATTTACTGAAGCATCCACTACTTCGTAGATGGTATGAAGCAAGCTGGTGATGTCCTATGAATGAAGGTTGCCGTAAACACAGGAAATGCAATATGTTAAGAACAGCAATGGCAGTTATCTGAAGTTCATATATACCCAAGGTGTTTCAGGGAACAACAATAGGATAAGACAGCTTCTTGAGGCTATATTTATGTGACCACTGTGAGTGTGTCTACCCATTGACACCAAGCAGGCTTACTACATCACTAGTGACCTATACTTCTGGACCAATGCTTCATACCTGGAAGCACACAAGACCCGGCTTGGTCAAATAATGAGGGGAACTATCTAAACAAGAGAGCGGATTTACATGTACAGATCACACCCAGGGGTTGAAGAAATTCACCAGATTCTAAAACTTTCAACTGGTTGTATCAGAATGAAGAATAAAGGAGACCTTCCATTGGTCTTCTAGGGAGCAAACAATCCTCTCTTGCCTGGAAGAGGAAGCCACTGCACTTTGCTAGGGTGTATCCAATTGTTTCATAGTAGTTGTTGTTGTTACGCGCTATCAACAACTTCTGATTTCTGGCAACGCTGATCCAGTTTCCAAGGTATGTGAGATGTTCGGGGAGTGGTTTTGCCATTATCATGTCTCAGTGAGTTTCCATGACCAAGAACAGATCTCAACCTAGGTCTTCCGAGCCTAAATGTGACACGGTTTTCACTCCACCACACTGGATCTCATTGACTAGCTGTTGGTTCTATTGATAGCCTTCCTTTCTTTCATTGAGAGCACAGCGGGACTTATGGTTCCCATCCCTCCCATTCTACCTTGACAACGATAACCCTTTAAGGCAGGCCAGGCTGGGAGAACTGAACTTGCCAGCATGTCATTCGTTCTCCCCCAAAATGACAGCTCTTCCTCCCGTTTATAAGCAGAAGAGAGAATGGTTGCTGTGCGTGATTCACATCTTTTCTTTTCCAGCATCATCTTCTTCCCACTCTATCAGAAATTTGTCTATCAAAAAACAGCATCTCCTAATACACAGAGGGGCAACCTCCACAGTGTTCACAAGATGGTTCCTTCAAGAATGATGAGGAACACAGGAGCAATAAATAGCTCTTTGAAATGACCATTTGTTTCCTAATCCAGCAGGTTGGGTAGTTCTGCATGTCAAGCCTGGCTAAGTCAGAAAAGTTCAGAGGGTCACAAATTGCTTTGTCGATCTGTAGCCACAGGTAATATCTCTTGTCCACGAGTCCTCCTGAATCAAAGGGTGCCCAATGTTCTGATCTCAGCATCGTAGCATGGCTCACTATTTATGTAGCACAGACTCAAACATATTTGGGTAATCTACTTTCAAAACGTAAGCTCCCTGTAGACTTGAGTTCAGTACAAGTTCAAAGTCATCCATGGTAATACAGTTGATTGTTTATCTCAACGCGCAGTTGCTTCTACAGCCAATATTAACGGAACAACCTGAAAATATTTCATGCCACCAACAGGATTATGATCACACATGAGAACCCAATCCCATTTTGGACATCAAAGTACAGTGGTGCCACGCTTAACAACGATAATCTGTTCCAGGAAAATTGACGTTAAGTGAAAACATCGTAAAGCGAAAAAACCCATTGAAACGCATTGAAACCCGTTCAATGTGTTCCAATGGGGTACAACTCACCGTCCAGCAAAGATCCTCCATACGGCAGCCATTTTCACTACCTGTATAGCGAGGAATCCATCCCTAAACACAGTGGGGAGCCATTTTAATTACCCGGTGGCCATTTTGAAACCGCCGATTAGCTGTAAGAAAAACGTCGTTTTGCGAAGAATCAGTTCCCAAAGCAGGGAACCGATCATTGCACAGCGAAATTCCCCCATTTAGACCATCATTTTGTGATCGCAATTGCGATCGCAAAAAGATCGTTAAGTGGATTCGTCATAATGCGGGGCAATTGTAAAGCGAGGCACCACTGTATTGTAGCGGACATGGAAGGAGTCTCCTGAAATAATATGAGAATTGTAGACACACGTGGGCATCCCCCGGAGAGTTACAGCAGCCTTTGGGCTGATCCTTCTCCTCCAGAAGCACTACTGGATCGCTTCTGACATGAACCAAGAATAAGATTGAAGTACGATTAATCTAATTGGCCATCCTAAGAAGAGTAGATCTGTCGATTTAATGGGATGTACGTAGCAAATGACTTCTCATTCAGCAGGCACTTCAGTGAGTCCATTCTGGTTTGAATATCCAGTTGGCCTTGGGCCCACATTCAACTGAATCAACACGTGGGCTGTTTAATACATTCGATGCTCAATGATCCTACACTCAAGGTAGCAATGGTCCAAGTCATGCATGTATGGGACCCTGTACTGATTATCTTCCCTTTTTCTTAACGAGAAAGGGTAACTTGTAGTTTTGCTCACAAGGACCTCTGGTTTCTTCATCACATGTGTTTCGATAAGAGGCAGAAAGCATCTGCATTACTTGTACAGGATCCTCACACCAAGGGTTTGCGACTACGGTGTGGCTCAGAGTTTGATTTAGTTGAGGAAAAAGTTTCTAAAGTAACCAACAGGAACTCGTGATCACAAATCCCGGTGTACTAACTTGATTTTGGCTTTTGATGGTCCAATTCTTAGCACTCAAACGTAGTGCTAGAAATGAATTATCCCTCCACTTGCTCATCTTGAGCACCTCTGTTGCTTCCAGACCTGCCAGATATTTACATGTGGAAATCTAATTTCCATGGGATTTATCCTTAAAAATAAAATCAACATGCATATCCTTAACCAAAAAAAATCCAAGGTCTCAACCAAACTGGCATGCAGCTCGTCCTGGGTCCAATCACTGGAATCATGAGGTTTAAAAAAGAAATGGAGGACCTCCGCAAGAAATCTTGAAAAGCTTCTACCGAGCAGAGCAAAGCTTGGAAAAGGAAAGTTGCTTCAAAGGCAATGTGGCAAAGCGGTTACAGTAATGGCTTAGGAATCTGAACTCAAATCTCCACTCAGTAACTCACTGAGCCACTTCGGTCAGAAAAGCTGTCTCGGTTCCACTCAAGCTTGTTGGAATAAAACCAGGAGATCCAAATAACAAAGAAATTGCTCCCAAACCCCACAGAAGTAGATTCATTTATCTGCTCTAGCCCACTGCAAAGAAGCTATATTCAATCCTTTGGCCGTTAAGTTAGACCTTCAGCTTCTAGGTTTCTAGGTGAGAACTTATTAACGGTGGTGCATTTTTCACCTCATTATATTTTATGGAGGAAAAACTGCTCTCTGACCCAACCGTGCCATGTTGACAAGGATTTTGCTAATCTCGCAGTTTATGTAATAATTACATTACACTCGTGTGACATTCACACCGAGGGCAGAGGTAGCTGAGACATTCTGCTGCATTTTGCTACCCTCCCATCACCTTCATAGGTGCATTTCATGGGGACACAGGAGAGGGCTTTCTCTGTTGTCACGCCCAGTCTGTGGAACTCCCTCCCACAGGAGGCCAGACTGGCACCATCTTCACTGTTTTTTCTCAAACAGGCAAAGACCCCTTCTCTTCAGGCAAGCTTTCCCTGAGTGACTGAGCGAGAGTTTTAGATGGACTGCTACGCCTTACCGCTTTGACTGTGTTTTTAGCACTGCTTGTGTTTACCATTTCTCAGACTGGTGTTGGTTCATTTCTTTTTTAATATTTGCAACCTTATTGTTTTTTAACTTTAAATATGGTCTTTCAATGGTATAATCCGCCTTGGGTCCTTTGTGAGGAGAAATGTGAGGTAGAAGTATTTTAAATTAAATTAAATTATATTAAATTATATTAAATTATATTGATAGCTAGCTAGCTAGCTAGCTAGCTAGCTAGCTAGCTAGCTAGCTAGCTAGCTAGCTAGCTAGCTAGCTAGCTAGCTAGCTAGCTAGGTAGGTAGGTAGGTAGGTAGGTAGGTAGGTAGGTAGGTAGGTAGGTAGGTAGGTAGGTAGGTAGGTAGGTAGGTAGGTAGGTAGGTAGGTAGGTAGGTAGGTAGGTAGGTAGGTAGGTAGGTAGGTAGGTAGATAGATAGATAGATAGATAGATAGATAGATAGATAGATAGATAGATAGATAGATAGATAGATAGATAGATAGATAGATAGATAGATAGATAGATAGATAGATAGATAGATAGATAGATAAGGCACATAGATTAGGAATAATGCAGGAGAGGGAGGAGAATGAATTTTAGTGCAGGAAGAAAATACAACACCTCACCGTCTCATACGAAGGAATGACAGGAAGGAAATGGAGGTGGGATTGGAGAAACTTTAAAAGAGAAAAGTTCCCTACAAGAGAGAAGGGATTTTAAGCAACAGCTTTGTGACTGGGAAATGCTGAAGCCAAATCGCTCGATGGGGTTATGCGGGATGAGAGAAGGCAGATGGAAAACGATACAGCAAATGAAAGGCAAAGCCTCACAGATAACAATGCAGTAGCTTTATTTCAAGTTCAAAATCTGATTACTAACATCCACGTGAAATTAATTACCGGGCCGCTGCCAAGACCTCTGAAGGCTTCCCATGAAATACAGCAAGCTCATTTATGAATAAGGTCAAGAATGCTAGGGAATTATATCCACATGATGTGGTAGGAAATTATCTCCTCTCCTGCCAAGCCGGTCATCAATAGGGCTTCCCCCACTATCCTCGAGACCGTAGCCTAAATCCAATTTGAGCCCCAGTTAGAAAAGATCCATTGAAACAATAGGGACTTGGCAAGTCAACATTATGGGTGCAACAGATGCTCGCAAATGTTATAATCATTCATGGTCAATTTTTTTTGCTCCTGCGCAAGAGCAAAAAGTTCACCATTTTTATTTTAGTCTTACTTAGCAAAAAGGCTTGCAAAGAGAGAAAAGGGTTTTCTTGCAGGGGAAACCTTGTAACCATATGTGAAGAACCTCATGCTCTACATTACAAAGTCTGGTTATCTTGGAAAATACTGTACGAAGGACAAGATGTTCTGGGCAAAATATAGCTTTTTTTCCCCTTGTCAAAAATTTATTTACTCTTCCACAATTTTTTGTGGTTTTTTGCAAAAAAGTGACAAATTTGTGAAAATATGTGTGTGGGGGGGAGAGAACTGGAGACCCCACTAGTTGGAATCAGTGGGGCTTTGGCTCATCCAAGGAGTGCATAGATATGTCCAAGTAATGGTTGCGTACGTAGAGCAGGCGAAGAGGATGCCAGAGCTAAGATCGGCTTCTATTTATTGTTCTTCATGGGAAGCTCCTCAGCAGTTCAGTATTCCTACAGCTGCAACTTATTCCAGTGGCAATACCACATTGAGAAGCAAGCAGTGTAATACAGTGCATCTTGGACAGGGACTCAGGACCCCTGGGTTCAAATCCAGGAGGGGGGAACGGTAAATCACTCCTTGAACATCTCACATTACTTTGAAAGTCGTACTTAAGGTCACCATAAATCGGAAGTGACTTCATGCCAAGTCCTCAGTTAACCTCATCCGGTAGCTTCATATAGATGGTAGCAATGCCAAGTGAAGACCTTTTTAAAATGTTCCCAGGCCATACTATCATACTACTGTTCCATTTTAGAACTGCAGAGCTGGAAGAGACCCTATGGATCATCTGAGTCCAGTCCCTAAAGCACAGCGGGGAATCAAACTCCCAACCTCTGGCTCTGCAGAAAGATGTCTCAACCATGGAGTTTCAAGTCCTTTGAAAAACTCCTAAATCTTTTAGTCTGTGCTCCTGTATGCACTTGCATAGAACTCAATGGGTCTTGCTTCACAAGAGACGTACATACGATTGCACTGTTTCTCTCTAACATTCTGTTCAAATCTACTAGTTTGGTCGATCGCTGCACTTTAGAACCGCATGGAAGCTGAAGCTGCCTAGAAAATCCAAGTTTTCTAGGCAAAGCCACATTTTGTTCCTTTGTAATTAAATCTGATGGTGGACAGCCTATAATTTGACAGAGAGGGTGGCCCAGACCTCTGTTCTATGCCCATAAATATGATGGACTGTCGCCGTTAATCCCACTGGAAAGAATTTCAAAAGGCCCCTTGCTATTTTGTTACCTGAGCTTTAAAGGCAAGAGGGGAACCAAGACGAACATACAGTTTGCTACGGTTTGTTTTGACACTCTGTTTAGAACACCATTTGTTTCAGATTTTTATCCCTTTCAAAAACAAGCACTTTCTAAACAGCCTTTCTTTTTTAAACAGCTAATCCCTGACTTTAAACAATGGCAAGCTTTAAAAAAAAATAGTGCAAGGTATTCCAAACGCAGTACAATGAAAAGCTGGTGCACAGACACAGTTGCAGCATCAAGCAACAACTGTACATGGTGGATATAACACAGCTGTCCCCAACCTGGTGTTCTCCAGAACAGTGGTCCCCAACTTTGGGCCTCCAGATGTTCTTGGACTACAACTCCCAGAAGCCTTCACCACCACCTCTGCTGGCCAGGATTTCTGGGAGTTGAAGTCCAAGAACATCTGGAGGCCCAAGTTTGGGGACCACTGCTCCAGAAGATAAAACTACAGTTCTCATCATGCCTAACCAGCATGGCCAGTGTTTGTCTAGTGGAGGCAGAAAAGCACTCACACAACAAATCCACCCCACTTCCTGAGCTGCTGAAACTCCTATGACACTGCAGTTTAGCCAATTAGCATCAGACATACTGCCATTACAAAAGCAATACAATGCAGACAATAGAGACGGGAATGAATTTTAAAAATGAATCACCAAATTTGTTCAAGAATCTCTGATTCACTGATTCATATTCATACAACTCAATGCCCCAACAAATCACGAATTAACGAATTTCAGTGATTTTTGATTTGTTGATTTATTTGGCTATAAAATGACCCACAGGGCACCTAAAGACAACAAAATTGCAAGGAAGCTTCCCAGGGCTTTCCTCTAAAATTCCTCCAAGTTTGGTGAAGATGGGGTTTCCCCAAGCCAGCTGCTGAAGGGCACTTTTCTGGGGGATGCATTTCGTAGGTGTATAACATGGATGTCTGAAATCCAATCTTCACCAAATTTGGAGTGATTGTAGAGGAGAGTCAGTAGAAGCTTCTCTGTGATTTTGGTATCTCTAGGTGCTTTGGGAGATACTTTATAGGGTTTTAAAAATTAAAAAATGAATTGACAAATCAATTTGTCAATATATCAGAAAAAATCACAAATTTGTAATTTGCGGTTCATCGATCTTGATGAATCACAAATCAAAATGAATCACAATTTTTCTGATTCGTGCCCATCTCTAGATAGGACATTCTTCTTGACAGCCACACAACTAAGTGTAACTCACCTGGGAAGAAGACTGAACAGCTCTGAAGCTAAGCTAGGTCTATCTCCAGTCAGGCTTCCCATTCCTGCCCCAGTGGTAGCTGGGACATTTCCTCTGATCAGGAAGCTAAGCAGAGATAGGCTTAGCTCAGCCTCAAAGCCTTCCAGTAGAAGCCTTTCTCCCAGGTGAGGAGTAGTCTGATGTTTGTAAGTTGTCTGTTGGGTAGAACTCCCAGAATGGAGAACTGTGGGGTTTGTAGTCCAAGAAAGCCAAAAATCCCACCCCTAACAGACAATATAGGATGCTCCCCTTGTCCACAAACACCACATACAAATCAGAAAGCTAAGCTTCACTCACCTCACGGGTAACTCTGCCATTGTTGTCAAAGTCGTAAAGTGTGAAGGTCCATTCTTGCCTGTTGTCCTCCTCAACAGACACATCACACTGCAATTCCTAAAGAGCATACAAAGAACAACAGATTGGTGAAACCAAAAAGCGAATCAAAATCGCATTGCATCAAATCAAATCGATTTGCAAACCAGGCTAATTTCTGATTTAAATTTTATTTTTAATCATTGAGAGACTGGTCCTTTAATCTTCATCATTTGTATTGAGAAAGGTATCTCATCTCATTTATATTTAGTTGAGGGGGGGAGAAGCCACCTTATACAAACACACTTTTGCATGTCCACAGTCACAAATACACAAAGTCCATCTTTACTTAAAGTAAAATCATCTGATAAAAAGAGTCACACTACATTAGGCCAATAATTTCAAATTTCCAATTCCATCCAACAGAAGTTAGTCTAATGCTTCGGAGAAGTCACAAGAAATACATGAGGGCAAAAGGTGCGACCATTCATATTATTTCACCTCTGGGCAAAATTCTGACTTTTCTTCAAAACACATCTCGGAAACTAGCTCGCCATTAAGGTTTTCTGTCATCCGAATGGGCCAGGCCAGTTTTGAGTCCATGGCTTGGCTGGTCACCCCTAAAGCAACAACTTTGGCACTCATTATCGCATTTATTTTCCTGGATGGGAGAAGGAAGATATCCAGGACTGCTCCTGAACTAATTCCATTCTGCTCAGGCTCCTGGAGAAGTTGAAACATTTTGCTCTCATTGAGTTAGAAAAAGAAACTATATGAAAGCCACTCACAAAAATGCTGGGAAGCATAATGCAAGATTTTTCCATTATATAAAAGAGAGAGAGAGAGAGAGAAAGGACAGACAAAAGTTAAAGGGGGAGCCTCTAGTTAATTCAAGGAAAGAAAGTAAGATACGCACAGCATGAGACAGGATACGGTTGAAACTGAAGTGACCCTTAATACGAAACAGACCCATAGTATAAACTCGTATCTGAAAAATCCTTTTTCACAACACAGCCTTTAAACAGGGTATTAGCTCTGTCTCTCCGTTGCAACTCGTTAAAGCTTTACATCTGCTGAGGCAGAACCCAGTTTGGGATGAATAGGAGAGGACAAAAAACATTTATAATTCTTGCTTTTCGTGATCATGTGACTGCTGATTTAGGGTGCAACCTCAAAGGGCTTTAGAAGGTCTCTCGTGGTGGCATCCAGAGGCTCTCAAGCCAAGGCCATTCATAAAGTAACAGTTTTGTACAAACTGTTAAAGGGAAAGGATAAATACCAATGGTGTGTGCGCTCGCCGTTCCCATGCAGTCCAATTTGGTTCGCAATCAGGGATCTGTCAGACTCCAGAGCATAAGCCCTCTTTCACACCCAGGACCCCAGTGTTGGTTTCTAGCACCTCCTGGAAAGGTTGGTTGGGGGAGATCTCTTTCTGAAATCTTAGGCAGCTTGTGTAAAGATAACATAGACAATCCTAAACTGAAGGGATCCATGGACTCTGATTTGGTTGAGGGCAGCGACCTACGTTCCTGGTGGTTCAGCTACATGGCCACAGAATTTCGAAGTTGAAATCGGTGGCTTCCTCGGTGACTTCCTCTATTAATTCAAAATTCCTGCTCCTCTCCCAGCTTCCCTTCGTTCTTCTGGAAGGTGGACTGGAACCGGGGGGGGGGGGCGCCAGGACAGCCAATATTCCCTACGGCACCCACAAAGCCATGTTTGAACCCTATCCGTTTGTTTCAAGCCACCCCGCAACAGCTCCGCCAAGGCGATATTTGAACCAGGATCATCCTAGTTCCTACGCCGGGCTGCTGCGTGACCTCAAGTCCTTGAGGGGGGGGGGACAAAAGGAAAAGGAAAACAATAAGCTTCCGTAGACTCCGTCTGCTGGACGGTTCTTCCACCCCCTGCATCTCAAGTTGCTGGCCTCCCTTTCTCTTGAGGCTCAGAAGATCCGGGAGTCAGCAAGAGTCGCAACTCCGGCCATGGGGGCAATTAAAAGGAAAAGTCGTTGCACGCAAGTAAAATAAACAGCTCCAAATAGCTTTGGCATGATGGGAGCTCAGAAATACCTGCTTGATCTGCTGACTTGAAACCAATTCCCTACAGCAGTTAACGGTAAAGCAGCCCCCCCCTCCCGCCTCGTTCCACCCTGCTGAGTTCAAAGGCAGCCTTCTCTTAGCTATAACAAGCCCTGGCTGAAAGCTGCCAAAAAACTCTCCCCACCCCAACCCCACTGCACACACACGAGAGAGTGGAAACAGTTTCGTATTACACAAACATTCCCAGCACCTTTAAAAGCCAAAGCACACCCACCACCTCCAATTTAGCCCCCCCTCTCCCTCTTTTCTCAACAGCTGCATTTCAGATTCTTCGGTGCCGGTCATAAAATGAAAGCATTTGCCATTGTGTTTGCCTTCACTTACATTATCTGGAAGCATCAGGTTCTCTTCCTTTGTTTATGTGTGTGTGTGTGTTTTAGTATGTAATTCTCTGCCCTCTTGCAAGGAATCTTCTTGAGGTGAAGTACTTAAGACACATTAGCTTTCCCCTTACATTTTGTTTTGGTGAAGACATAATCTTGGATAAGAATCTCAGAACTGCAGAGCTAGAAGGGACCCTATAGATCATCTAGTCCAGCCCGTCAAGGCAGCACAGCGGGGAATCGAACTCCCCACCTCTGGCTTTGCAGCCAGAAACCTAAACCACCGATGTCACATTAAGATAGCAATCCGTAAGAATCCTGATTCTTACATTATTTGTCAAACACTCTTCCCGAGTTTCCTACAGCACCCAGAGGTAACTGGGAGGAAGCCTACACCTCTCGGAACAGAATTCTCATGCAGAAGGTGGGAATCTGTTTGTGCCCTTTTCTTACATCCGGTCAGTGTCATGGGGAATAGAAAGTATTATGGATGTGAATCAGGGCCTCATTCCCTACAGCAATGGGGACCTCTCCAACTGGAACAGCTGTTGGTCCGAACTTTTGAAGAAGCTATTGATCCCAACTTTTTGGGCAACTATTAATCAGAACTTTGGGAGGAGCTATTGGTCTAAATTAGAGATGGGCTTTTAGTATTCATCTCCCAGCAGAGAGTCATCTGAATATCACCAGCACAGGTGGTTGGGCCAATTGAACCCTCCCACCAGAACCAGGCCATCCACTTATCCCTCGCAGTGTTCGTTCCACACCAACTGCGGAAGCAGCTAGGCTGGTGCTTCCCTGCTTTCCTGTGCTGCTGACCATCTCAAGTCTAAACCTTTGGGGGCAGCTATGGGTCTGAACTGTGATGTCCTGCACTGCCACCCTCATAATGGCCAAAGAAGAGTTCTGTAGGTCAGTGGTCCCCAACCTTGGGCCTCCAGATGTTCTTGGACTTCAACTCCCAAAAATCCTGGCCAGCCAAGGTGGTGGCGAAGGTTTCTGGGAGTTGCAGTCCAAGAACATCTGGAGGCCCAAGGTTGGGGACCACTGCTGTAGGTCATATGCTCTTCTGGACCAGGTTGGCAATCACTGCTTCAAGCTTTGACCTTCAATCCAGGAACCTTATCAAGGAAGAATTGTGTCCGTTGCCTCTCTCGATGGCAGAGTATCACACTACCCTGTGCACATGTGATCTTCTCTGAATTTGGAAGATGAGCAAGAGGAAGCCTGGGTAGGACTCGGCTGGAAGACCACCAACTATTTTAGAACTTGAGCATCTGCTGGAACGTGACTAGGTTCCTCTCGTCAGTCCTTCCCATGGACATATGCAGGGCCAGCCTAAGAGAGAGCTTCTACTCCAGAAACCTACCAAGCACATTGCCTTTCGAGGTCAAACTAAGCAACACATACATTATATTTTAAGAAAACGCACTTCGCCAAGGAGTTCAAGACTGCTCATTTGCTCCAGCGTGTCTTCTTTTTGCCCATTGAACTTTACAAATCTGAGTGCTATGACACAGATCTACCCTAAAGTAGGATAGGAAATGAGTTACCTTAACATCTACTTTGGCTCTTAGGGCCAAAACACATGTTCTAGGAAATGCAACTTTGCTGCTATTTCAATATTCAGGAAAGCCATCTCTTTTGTTATGCGCACCTCTGAAATTAGATATGAAAAGGAAGCCATTGTTTACATTCCAGTGATAACCCTTGTGACTCCTTTGAGCGTGTCACATTACATTCATTTTTGCCACTTGAGGGAGCACCCCTTCGAAATTAGATTGAAGCAGTGATAGGTGACCTGGTGTCCTCCAGATTCCGGGCGGCGGGGGGGGGGGACTACAACAGCTAAAAGTCCCAGCTAATTGTCAAAGGTAATGAGAGTTGTTGTCCCAACCAACTAGAGAGCAACTGTCCCCTATCATTTTCCCCCCTAAGTCTCTGGCTGTGGAGTCAGAAATGGGTGGTTTGATTCCCCACTGGACCTCCAGGGAAGAAGAGCCAGCCTATGTAGCCCTGGGCAAGTTGTACAGTCCCAGGGCTCCCCCTAGAGGAAGCGAATTAGTAAAGTACTTCTGAGGATTCTCTGCCTGGAAAATGAGCTGTGGAAAAGGTACAAGCTTGCCCATTGCTACGTGCTTCTGGAAAGAGGCAACCTGTTCCAACCTGAGTGTGTACCCTCTCCTCCAACCATTCCTCCTGCAGCAGAAGGAAATTTCAAGTGGGTGGGATCAGCAGCTGTCACACACTGAGCCCCAGTGGGTTTTCCAACCCATTCCCCCATGCTTCACCAGCCGGGCAGCAAAGCTAACAAAACAGCTAGTTATGGCACTGCGTAATACCCGAATAGGATTCTCATGTTGACTTAAAAGCAGAGAACAGACGCTACCCAGAGCACTCCAGATGATGAGGATAAGAAGAATGCGTTTCTTGACCAACTGGTAGGGCACAGATCGCCATCAGCCTGGAAGCAACAGGCAAGCTGTTTCGACAGCGCCAAAGTGTCTGGTTCACGACAGCGGCAGGCAGCCTTTCCGATGGCCCAACTTGGCGTTCCAGCCATTGCATGCATGAAATCTTGCTTCATAAGCAAAAGCCTGAGGACAGCGCACAACGCCTGGCAGTTTTATGATGTTTGTAAGTCTATAAGGAAATAGCCCATCAGACCCGTTCCCAGCAAGACCTTTCTTCCTTGCCGCCATCTAAGCAGATGGATTTCCCGCACCGCTGGGGTCAAGGTCGGATCGCTCGGGAGGGCCCAGAGAGATGAAAGGCTTTTCACAAGCATCTTTTTCCACCAGGAAGTTTATAACTCGAAAAGGAGGGCTGCGGACTACAAAGAGGAACCGGGAGGGGAGGGGGGGGAAGAGCCCAAAGAAAGCAAAACAAATTGTGTGCACATGGACACAAAAGCCATAATTATATGGCAGAAGAATCACAGACGGACACATGAAAAGGAATGAAGGATGAAGCGTTTCAAGCAAAGGGTTCATGATACAGAAGGTTGGCCTGACAAATGTTGTCTTCCCTTGGCATCAACATTGCAGAGATGGGATTTTTGGTAATTCCGGGATTCCCAGGTCCAGACATCACCTAGTATCCCCCAGACAGATCTCCTCTGGGGGAGGAGACAGAAGAGGACCAAAGAGCGGTCGTCCTCCTGCCATTTTCTGTCTCATGACCCACACTTTTGACTGGGAAGCGCAAAGGTACATCCACCTCCACCCCACTGCTTGCTGGGAGCTATCCCACAGCTCCATGGGAAAGGTAGTCTTGCTACCCATTAAATTCCATGGGGGAGTCTCTCAATCAACTCCCCTCCTGTTGAACAGTGAGGTGAGTCAACAGCAAGCAGCATGACCGTGGGGCATCCCTTTGGCTTCCCAGCCAAAACCCATGGGGTGAAGCAGACAACAACAACAGAAAGAATTCCTTTCTCCTCTTCTAGCCCCAAAAGTCTGCTTAGTGGCTTCTGGGGCAGGGAGTCCTGCAATTATATGAAAATCCCATCCGTGACATTTTAACATTTCTCAGTATCCTCTTCTTGGCACCAACACATCCTGGGAACTCTTCCATGGCCTCCTCTCCATCCAACATTGGTTCTTCAAAACCTGTATTCTGATTCCAACAAGTTATTTCCCCCTGCACTCCACCACTTCCCATTCCAGATGATCAAATATCGCTGGTCCCACTCTCCCTATTCTGGCTCAAAACCTATTCAGGCATTACAGTACTGCTTTTAATCAACGTGTGAGCAGCGGGGCTCCTCCCGGACCCTGTTGTCATGGCCTTCCCCATTGGGAATGCAAAAGGGGTGAACAGGAAAGGCTCCCGATCCAGCTGGAGACTCGCCACACAAGAAAGAGCCCTTACTTGCATGGAGCACACCCTCACCCCCCACAAACACACACACACACACACAAAACAAAAAAATGGAGCCAACGTTGACCAATCATTCTCCCAGATACTTCTGTGAGGGAGGAGACTGGGTCATCTGTTTTTGAAAAAAAGCCCCTTCCATCCTAAGAAAAAAAGGCAAAATGGTTCAGAAGCAGCCAATCAACCCTTTCCTTAAGGCATCTGGGAGCTGTGATTTGTCCCCACCCCACCCCGATCAAAAAATCCCCCAGGGTACAAAGCATGTGAGTATCCAACCACCCTACAGAGGTTAGGTGCCACGCATTTGAGCAGGTAAATGTATTTAAGTTCTGCTAATAGAACAGAAGAAGTTTGAGGAGGCATCTCCAGGTCTTCCTGTCCTACGCATTGACCCACCCTTTGCATCTGCCCATCCCCTTTCCCAAGCACGGACAAACCCCTGCCTCAACTGGACCTCCAAAAAGCAAGACTGCACATCTCCTGAGTTTGCCTGAGCTTCCCTTGAGAGTCTGGAGAATGGGCCATATTTAGGACATCTGAAGCAGGCAAGCAGGGAGAAAGGATTTTTTTAAAAAATGAAATCTACCACACTTGTGAGAAAACCAAGAGGGCTGAAAGAGAACCTGGAGCCACACAAAAAAAAAAAAAATAGTTATCTTGGGGCATTGCAGTAACAGAGGATCAGAGGACAGAATAAGCCCATACCTCAAACTTTAGCTGCTTCTTGGCACTGGCGCGTGTGTCGGTCTCTTTTTCCATTTTCTTTTCATCACTGCTGCAAACTCCATCTGTCTTCTCTGGAGGCAAAGCCACTGGCATAGAGACAAAGGGAAGAAGGGGAGGGGGAAATAAATGAAGAAATACAAAATAAATATCAGAGGAAAATTATAGGAGAAACTGCCTTCAGTTGTCCGATTCGCAGAAACCTTCTTCTCTGGCTATTAATGCGTTAAGTAAACATGGGATTTCATCCACAGTTTTGCCCTGACGTTACTTCCATATGAGGGTCTGCTAAGAGATCTAGCTTTCAGAAAATGGTGAAAAGCCATCTTAATTTTTAGAAAGGGAGCTTCTTAAATTGGTCCGTTGCTTACCCCAAGCATTCTAGAGCCACTAGTACCCATCAGCTCACTTTGCTCTGTGATTGGTCATCAGAAGGTAAACATGGGACTCATTTGCAAACCCAAGAGCGTTGAAGCAATGCGCTGCTTGGAAGTCCATCTTCAACCACAGTTGCAAAGCTGCCCTCTAATTTATCTCTGCCCAGAGATGTTAGTTGAACATTCAACACTGAAAAGTGGAATATTAATAAAAATCGGCACTCATCCGATTTTACGCACACACAATGGAAAAGAAATAGCAGATAAATTGAGAGAGTCACAAATATTGGAGCTTTTCTCTGTAATCAGTAGTGGGTGTTACATTTCTAGTCTTCCAAATAAGGGATTGACAACTCCTTCAGCTCACAAATACCTTTTTGCTTCCATTTATTTATTTAGAGTTCCCATTCCAGATGATCAAATGTTACGTCTGCATGGATGGCAAGAGTAACTACGGAAAGGCCAGGTTGCTGTTTACAACTCTGTATCAAACCACGGTTGCACACTCAGGTTAGCATTAACTCTAGCATAAAAATAACACCCTGACACACCCATCTCTGAAAATGAAATAAGGGTGCAGACTTCAGGAGCTTCTTGAATACAGTGGTGCCTCGCAAGACGAAAACAATTCGTTCCACGAGTCCTTTTGTACCATGAAAATGATCGTCTTGTGAAGCACAGTTTCCCATAGGAATGCATTGAAATTGCCTTCAATGCATTCCTATGAGTTGCCTCACAAGACAAATGCCATTTTTTCGTCTTGCAAAAATGACTGCAAGACGGGGGGGGAATCATCTTGCGAAGCACAGCCATAGGAAGAGCTGTCTTGCAAGTCACGGAAAAATCGTGAGACGCTTTCGTCTTGCGAGTTTTTCGTGGCCCGAGGCGTTTGTCTTGTGAGGTACCACAGTACATAAAACAAACAACTTATGGCAACACTGGAAAATATTAATCTACTTGAACCCAAGTCTTTTCCAAGGCATAGATCTATCTATAATTCTTCCAAAAATGAAACAGATGCACGGCCTTTTACTGGGAAAAGTGTGCAGCTGATTACTGTCAGTCCCACACTTGACGTAGGCTGTAATCTTTCCCAAACCTGCAATGCCCCGTTACATGCATAACCGATTTTTAATGTTAGAATGTTTACATCTTTCCAGAGGCTAGTCAAACAAATCTCAGCTGCCACCAAGCACCAGCTGAATCAAAGCATGAAGCTCCTGGGTCACATATGTTTTCCGCTCTGCACGCTAATCTAACACGAATTACTCTGATACATCTTGACAGTGAGCATCCTGACACAACATTTGGAATGCGCAAGACAAGACCTATTATTTTCCCAGAAGAGCAGCAGAAGCATGAGAGCAGGCGGGCAAGCCACCTACAGCTCCGCGGGGTGATGTTATAGCGTTATTGATTTACCTGGAAATCCTGCCGTGTTCAGTGGATTTACACACCAACAGAGAGGTAGAAATTCCTGCCTCTGTAGGCAGCTCTCCCAAACCCACAATCCCACCGTTAAGACACAATTTCTGGCTATAAAAGGAGAGAAGGGACACTCCCGGAGTGTCAGTGTCCCTACAAAACAAGACGTACAAGCCTATCCTTTATTTTGCCCCTTCCATCCCCTACACATTGAAAAAGCTAAAAGTGGCCGGGTGGTTCCTTCCTGTTTAGCTTAGGAGGGCTGGCGCTGGTGTAGTGCGGCTTTGAACCCTCATAAGAGACTGCTGTTATAAGCCATCAAGTCAGCTCCCTCCTACAGTGACCATATGAATGAGTGTCCTCCAGCAGGGCCTACCCGTAGCAGCCCTGCTCAACTCTGGCAAACCGTGGCTTCCTTTGACTCAATCCTCCTCATATTAGGAATTCCTCTTTTCCTGCTGGCTTCATGTTTTCCCACCATTATCGTCTTTTCCAACAAGCGTCGTCTTCTCATGATGTGCCCCAAGTAGGATAGCTTCAATTTAGACATCTTTTCTCCTAGAGAAAGCTTGATGGCATTTAGGACTCTTTTGCTGATCTTTCTGGTGGTCCAGAAAGAGCTCTCTCTTCAGCACTACACGGACCCAATGTTTTCCTGTTCTCTTTCTTTACTGCCCAACTTTCATCAACTCCTGCTTTAACATACGTGCCAAGATAGCAGTCTCAGGTTTAAATCTTCTGCTATTGCCTAACTAGAGTAAACCCATTCAATCAGTGGGGTAGATGTAAAAGTTGACTTATTTTATTCAGCAGTTGACTTTGTAGGTCCACTTTAGTGGGTGCTAGCAAATGGGTTTAAATCCCATTAGCTCTGGCCAAATTAGGCATGTCAAAGCTCAGTTTGGACTATCCCATCTGCCCCTTCCTTCCTCCACTCATAGCACATCTGGATGCAATACAGAAACAGCCAATAGATTATAGTTCCCTGTTTTCTCTGAACCAAAGAGTTAATCTTGGGGACAATCTAGGCCACTAGTTTGCAACCATGGGTGCCCAGATGTTCTTGGACTGCAACTCCCAGAAGCCTTTACCTGTAGCTGGGCTGGCCAAGATTTGTGGCAGTTGTAGTCCAAGAACATCTGGGGACTCAAGGTTGGGAACCACTGATCGAGGCTCTTAAATCAACGACAACTCAGCTGTGGTTTTGCGATCCTGGCTAGTTCCTCAGGTGATAACCACAGTTTCCCAGTTTGGACAACACAAGAAACTATGACTAAACTGCAAGATCATAATCTGCAGTAGGGCCAGTACATCTTTGACATATAATCTAAGGTGAATTATATCCCTTACATCTCTGACACGGGGCAAATTAACTTGCCTGAGGGATGGTCCGATTTTCTTTTCCACAGTAGACCAACGCTAATATTTTGGCTCTGCTTAAGGATGTAAAACCTCACTTGTCTCATTCTTGTTCCCAATGATGAGGGATTGTAATATTCCTCTCCTTGTCAGTGTGGAATTTTTCTAGGGCTTTTGATCGCGTTCTGAACGCAGCAAATTCAGGCGAAGAATAGGGCATTCGGAGAGCAAACCCGCTGGAGGATAAATGATCTTGACTTTAAACATTGCAGTTTAATCTTTCTGAATATTCAGGGAGCTAAATTAGAGCAAAGTTTTCTAACAGGTAAAACCAGCGATGTGACAAATTAGACCCCTGAAATGTAAGAGCAAAGAATATACAGAGGAATGACAGAGAAGAGGGGAAATTACCACATAAATGACTCATACTTTTTAATATTGCAAGGATTTTTTTGTTGTTAGTTTTACCTGTAGTCTTATTGCTTGGGGACCATTTCCTGTACTATCTCTCCTCTGAATTTCAACACAACTCTGCACAGCAAAATCTCTCTCTCTCTCTCTCTCTCTCTCTCTAATGAAAGCATGTAAATATTGAAGTGAAGCAGATGTGAACTTGTTGTGAGATTACGCATTCCAAGCCAGCGCAGCTAATGGCCAAGAACAATGGAAGTTGTAGTCCATCCAGACTGGGAAAGCTACAAGTTTGTCACTCTGGACAAATAACTATCCCTGAAGCCTTGGCCAACAGAGGAGCAAAAAGTTTAAGAACATCAATAGGCTGCAAACAGAAATATATAAATAATCGCAGACACATAACAAACAAAATGCAAAGGATGGCTTTCAAATATTACCATGTAATACCTACAATGAAACAGAACCTGCCACCGTGATTTATGAGCACAACGGCCCCGATCCTAGCATGCTGCAATGCGTGCACAATTCCCGTATACTCAAGCATTAAAGCTTTTTATTTGTTTACCTAAACCAAAAGCCTATCTTTTTTTCTAATGAGAATGTAACAAAGTTACATTCCAGAAGAGATGTAATGAATGGGAACTTAATGTCCAGTGTAATGTGTAGTGTTTTCTAGTTAACTTTTGAAGCTACTTTTAGGGCATTTTTGGAGAAGTCGGCCAAAATTCTATTGGTGTTCAAATGAGACTTGGCCTAATTGCTGCTAATTATCATGATTCCAGGGTTCCAGCTGAGATGTGCCCTCCTGACACCTCATCGATTAGCCCAAATTAGCTCCGTCGAGTTGGACGAAACGTACACATGGGACTCCCGCCATTTTGAGCGCAATTTTCTTGTGTTCTATGCCATTCTCTTTTGAGAGCTAGGGTGTCTATTTTAAAAAGTAATAATTAAAATTACAACAGAACGCATGACTCCCCTTCTCCCTCGACAAAATCTGGCAGCGTTAACAGGAACAGGAACAACGTATGTAAAAACAAATTCCTTTTCTAAGCTGATTCCGCTTCACGGTACCTTTAACGAAAAAAATCTGGCTTGAGAGGTTATACACCCCAGCGTACCATGTCTGCTCATTTGGAAAAAGACAATGCTGTTGAAAAGCTTGTTGCTGTTGTTGTTGTTGTTGTTGTTGTTCACTTCACTCACGGAAAAGAAAGAGAAGACAAGTGCAATGAAAGACACACAAAACCAAGGATGTTTGCCTGGAAGAATTAAAACTGGCAGCACAATCATCGTAGAAGGAGGATCGAGATCCATGCCAGAGGTTAGCTGCACACAATAAGAACATCCACCAGTAATATTTATTTATTTATTTATTTATTTATTTATTTGATTTGTATCCCGCCCATCTGGTAGGTCAGTACCACTCTGAGCGGCTAACATAAAATATACAAATTATAACAGCATAAACCAAAAGTATCAAATGTCAATTAGCAAAACATAATGAATCATAAATAATAACTAAAAAAGAAGAGAAAAGTAAATTAAATTAAATTAAACGCTGGCAGGAGGGAAGGCCTTGATATAAAGCCAAGTTTTTAATTGAGTTTTAAATGTGCCCAGCGAAGGGGCCGCGCGAATCTCTAATATCCTGCCAACAATATTAAATTTGTCCAGACAAGACTGCTATCTTAAATAAGAGGGAAACGGTCAAAGACTCACATTTCCAGCGTCTGAGCTGTTCGGAATAGGTCTGTGGACAGTATCATTCCTATATAAATATTCACTGACTTCCTCTTCAGGGGTCCATTTCCCCCCCAAAGAGGTACACTTTGGGGTTTAGTAAAACTTTAATCCTGAACTTAGAGAAGCTAGAATGTGCCTCATATGCAGGCCACAGAAAACTACAGGAAGTACTGTATATCTCAAATCTTGGATGTGTCTGAAGAGAGGGTGTGTTTTTTTAAAATTAACTTTCCCCCCCTTCAGACAGCCGATCAAAAAGTCACATGGTGCATCACTTCTGAGATCTTCAGATCCTGACCTAGCTCTTTGGGTTTCCTCAGATGGCCATGTCTTCTTCCCCATAATGCCCTTGTGATTTCTGGTCAGTGGGCATGTTTTCGGTGGTTTATCAGTCTTGCTATGAACATCCCCCCTCTCCCCATTTCAAATGGGGGGAAAATTGCTTTCAGAAGACTGACTGGGGAGGGAGGGGTGTGTTTTGACCCCGCCCACTCCTGGAAGGTGACCTCCGACGAACTCTCGGAAATTGTACTCTGATCACGAATGGAAAAAAAAACTTCTATGTAACTGGATTTCGGAATGTGTCATCATAGGAATGGAGTTTGACTTTTGGAAGCTGAAAAGGATCTCTGTGGCCTGTATGTATGTGTGTTTTGTGCCATCAAGTTGGAACTGATTTATAGGGACCCTAATAGGGGCTTTAAAGGAAAGTGAGATATTTAAGGAGTGGTTTTATCAGTTCTGCTCCCCCAGTGGGTTTACATGGTGGATCCAAACCCCTATTGTACAGAGTCCTAGCCTGTCACTCTGTACCCAACACCACACATGGGCTGTATCTATACCCCACAACAATTCTATGGCCCTAGAAGAAGAGGACTCCCCACTTTCGAATCTGTCCCTCCTCCACACAAGTGGGATATGTAGCTTGGCTTTAAAACAAGATGTTCACCACACCTTAGGCCAGAAAAAGCTGGCATGTAACTCAGCTGGCTTGCTTGAGTCATTCATGTTGATGAGGAACCCCATGGGTTCAAACCATTCTACTGCAAACTCTTGCTTAACACACTTACTCTAAGTTTGGGGAGGCAATGCTCCCTCTAATTTTCAGCCCCGCTGGGTGGGGCTCTGCCCCTCATGTGCATGACTTTGCCCCACACATGATCTCCCCCTGCGGAGGGTTCCATCATGACTGGAACCCAAGGGGCTGAAAACGATCACTGTCAGTATGCAGAGGAGAATAAAGGCTTTGCAGGGGGGGGACAGAGTCACGTGTGCACCTTAGAGGGAACCTTGTTTTGGAGGCATTGAACTAAAACCTGTTCACAGACTCCTGTAAGAAAATACAGTGGCACCTCGCTATACGATGATAATCCGTTCCACTGAAATCACTGTTTAGCGAAATCATCATCTAGCGAAAAGCATTTCCACATTGGAATGCATTGAAACCTGTTTAATGTGTTCCAATGGGGAAGAATCGTCGTTGTCTAGCCAAGATCGGCCATAGGAAAGCCGCTTTGCGAACCGCCGATCAGCTGTTTAAATCGCTGTCTTGCGAAGCTTAGGTCCCGAAAACACCTTTTTTGCGAGCGCGGAGGGAGCTGTCAAAATTGTCATCTAGCGAAAATCGGTTTGCAAAGCAGGGACCAAACATTGTCCAGCGAAATTCCCCCATAGGAATCACTGTTTTGCAAATCGCTATAGCGATCGCAAAAAGTCAATGTCTAGCGAAAAAACTGTCATGCAGGGTACCTGTCTAGCGAGGCACCACTGTACACCAGACTAGGCTGGTGTTCTTGGTGCTCAACCACCCCTTTCCACCACAAAATGCAGTCTAAACAAGGCCTTTGTCTTCCTTTTCACTCACAGAACGATTGCATCTTTCGGGGGGGGGACCCCTGCTACGTTTGTTTCTTCACAGAGCCCTTCTCCTCCGTGTCTTGGCTGTTAATTGGGAAGTATGTGCCTTGAACATCACACTAAAGTGTTCCTTTCCTCTCTGGAACTGGAAATACAACAAAGTGTGTGTGTGTGTGTGTGTGTGTGTGTAGAAATATTACATTTCAAACATTGTGAAATGCTATTCCTACATTAAAGCAAGCTAATTGGCACGAATACGCTTACAGATGTCTTTTGCCGAGGACGGTTAATTAATAACATCTATTTGTGAGAAAGAACAAGGCCAGACAAAAAGCACGGTGGAAGGATGCCGAATCCATTAATGTCAATCTGGATTCTGCAATCTGCCTGTGATTGATTCCCGCCAATGAAGGCCATCAGGCAATACTGCCTTCCATCCTCTAGAATTTCCATTATGAATATTGGCCAGTGGAGAACGGCTGGATTGAATTTCCAAAACGAAGTGCTTGGACAGGGGCAGGATGAATCAATTAAGGTGGCCTTTTCAATTTCGGATATCATGATTAGGAATGGGCACAAACTCTCAGTTCAGTGGTTCGTGCCAGTTCGGCAGACAGCCGAACAAGTGTTCCATGACTCCAAGCTCTACCCGCTCTGGTGGCTTTGCTGCCTCACCTCCTCCTGATTCTGCCTCTGAGTGGGTGCCCACCAGAGTTGGCGGAGTTCCAAACCATCGGACACCTGTTTGGCCATTGGTCAACCTGGCACAAATCATCAAATTAGCCGTTCATCCCCATCTCTACTCACGATCTGAAAATTCCAGTGGTCATTCTTAACATCAACCAAGCTTGCAACAAATACCCACTAAGTCATCTGCGAGTTATTCCTGCACAAATAAAAACGTCGTGGTGGATGGTGGTTCTCAGGTGTTTCTGAGAATCATGCATTTCTGGGCACCACCGTTTGAGCCAAATACAGTACTCAAAAACTAGAAGGTAGCCATAGAGAGTGTCAAAGAGGAAGCAGGGTCTGGCAACCAAGATCTTCAAGAAGCTATTTGGGGAGGGGGAATGATTTGGGAAAATTGAAGGGGCATTTATTTATTTATTTATTTATTTGTTTGTTTGTTTGTTTGTTTGTTTGCTTGTTTGTTTGTTCACTCTATAGATCAAATTTGTTTAAATGAAATTGATTTTTTCTTAATCATCAAGACAATTCAATTTAAAAAAAATGTAAATTATTATTTCAGTCCTGATTTAGGAAGCACTGGATAGCTCAGTGATTTAAATCAATTTGATCTAAATCGAATCCAAATTAATTTACATACCGCCTATATAGCCAATTGCTACTGCAAAAAAATGCAAAACATACCTTATATAATTAATATAAATCCTAGACAATACTCCACATAGAAAAGCAATATGGTTGAAAAACCACAAAAACCCAGTAGCCAGAATTCTCTTGATTCCATGCAGTGTAAGAAGGCAAGCTGTGAGCCTATTTGTATTGCCAGATAGCTATTGGGCAAGTCAGCCTCCTCCAATCATGGAAGCTGTGGCATGCCTGCTTGTGTGCTTGGTCAGACAATGGGCAGCAAGTGATGCCCGAAACACATAATGAACCAATGTTCTTGCTTCCCAAGACAACCCACATCTCTCAAGAGAGACAGAGACCAAAGAGACCTAATTGCCACTTTGGTAGCAGAAACACTGGATGGTAGGGAAAACTTCCTTACCATGGTTTGCTCAGTGGCAACATACAGTAACACCTAACCCAGGTTAATGCAAACTATGGCTTGCCAACCAGCTTCACACTCCAGTTCACAGCAAATCCTTTAACCACAGTGCAGGCATTCAGACATAAAGCTTAATTATGGAAAGCAAACTAGTGTTTTGTCTGACTAGCGTATCATGAAGAGCCACCATTTCTTCCCCAGACTTCTCCTGGCTCAATGGGCAAACATGGCTGACATCTCCCATGTGACATGTACGGCCCTCATCATAAGCAACAAGCAGTTTTGCAAGTCGAAACTGAGAAGTCCTACAACCAGGCAATTATCTTCAAATTCAAATTTCACTTTCAAGTTTTAATTCTAAGACATGAATTAAAAAGTACTGTCACCCCCTGCTAAGCACACGGCTGCTCTGATTAAAATATATTCCCCCAGATGCTTATCTTCAGCTCCCCCAAAATCCCCCTCCCACACTGACTGGAGAAAGGAGGTGGAAGCCACGGAATTAGAACTGGAAGACGTTTACACCTGAGGAAAATCAGATGCCCCACTCAAATATACAACAGGACATATTAGCACTAGATTAGAAAGAGATCACAGACTTTCTCCTTCATCTACAGCTGCCCGTAGTTTCTGCAGATGAATGTTCCTGACCCTGCTTTGCCCAGGCAATGCAAATGCAGGACACAGTGATGAATCAGTAGGTGCACAAAGTTAAGTGCTAATAAGGCGCTATTGGTTGAATTCAACTTGAGAGAAGTTCGTGACTCTGGTGACTCTCTCACTGGGTTAAGTGGGCCACTGCCCCGACTCAGGGGAGCCTTAGCTGTCCAATTCTTGCCTGCATCCACCCCAGTGGCAGCATGGAGGCATACTGAGTTCATAGCAAGCCTCAGGGCAAGTTCTTTCCCTGAAAAGCACCTAGGCCGGAGTTTGGCCTATTCTAGGCTACGAAGCCTTCTAGCTTGGCTTTTCTGCTGGGTAGCTTAGCAGTTTAGGCATCCAGTTGGGAGTTTGATTCTCCCCTGAGCCTCCTTGATAGTGGCTGGTATAGATGATCCACAGGGTCCCTTCCAGCTCTGCTGTTCTAAGATTATTATTAAAAAACGCCACAGTCAATCAAAATTATTAAAAAAAACATTGACTGGTATTATATAACATATACCATTTTAACCTAAAGCCGAAGTATCTGTTAAACTGATTATTATTAGTATTATTAGCATTACATGATCCAGGAAAAAAATAATTTAGCTGTGGGACTGGCAGGTGGGACTCCCTGAACAGAGAATTCTGGATTTTGAGTCCAAAAGGTAAGGTAAAGGTTCCCCTTGACATTCAGTCCAGTCGTGTCTGACTCTAGGGCGCGGTGCTCATCCCTGTTTCCAAGCTATAGAGCCAGCGTTTGTCCGTAGACAGTTTCCATGGTCATGTGGCCAGCGCAACTAGACACGGAACGCCGTTACCTTCCCACCGAGGTGGTACCTATTTATCTACTCGCATTTACATGCTTTCAACCTGCTAGGTTGGCAGGAGCTGGGACAAGCGACAGGAGCTCACTCCGTCGCGTGGATTCGATCTTACGACGGCTGGTCTTCGGACCCTGTAGCACAGAGGCTTCTGTGGTTTAACCCGCAGCGCCACCACATCCCTTTTGAGTCCAAAAAACGAAAGAAACAAAAAAGGACAAAAATGGCAGCACAATTTAGCTTTAAATGGTCACTAACCAGTAACAAAAGCCATAGGAACAACATTCCAACGTTTCAGAAAGGGATGACAGCCACACAAATGCTGGGAAGCCACCCAGGAGCGGCATTACGAGAACGGGATCTGGGACATCTCGGAAACCCCAAGTGACCAACGCTGTTCCAGTCCCATAAACTGGCTCGACGCGAGATTAACATGGATCTAGACGGAATGTCGGCCCTCCCCACTTGACTATAAACAAAGACAACAGATTTCCAGTAGCTTGATTCACGGAATCAAGCCCGCCTCGTTCACCCAAGTATTTTATTTCGAATAACAGCTTCCGTTTTGTTGCCTTTGGAATGCGTGCGTGCGTGCGTGCCTTCTTCCTTCAGAGGGGGGGGGGGGAGAAATATTTTTTGACAGAAGTTGCCAAAACATATGGCAGTTCTAAATTGCTATTAGTTAGCAATTATATCTCTTCAGTGCAAGCACCGTCACCAAACTTCAGCTCTTCCTGCAAAATTGTTTGATGCATTTATAACAGGCAGCACTTTCTCTTTCCAATTAGTGTCCTGGCTGGTTACATTTCATCAACAGCAACTGCCAGATTAAATGCTTTCCTTGACCATCTTCACCCAATTTACTTTGATGTTCACTTTTTTTTTTCAAGCTTCAGAATACTTTTTGGATGAAGATCAGACAGCATTAAACAGAATTACTAATTAATTAAGCAAAGTTAAATTTTAAACACTGTTTGTTGTGTTAGCCAAAAGCCTCAACAGAACAGCCCTTTCCCATCTCTGGGAGATCAAAGGAAAGCTTCTTTTTTTTCCTTCTCTATCCCTCCTCCTCTTCTCCGAAACTAGCACGTTTGGGCTGGGAGGTGTGATGATGAAATGTTGCATTGCTATGCATCAATGCAGACCTTTCGGGTTTGCTTTTTGTAAAATTAAAAGGTCCAAAATCACTGCAATTCCAAAAGTTGTGGAGTTCTGATCTTGCTGTGAGTCAAATAACTGTTTCACCTGCAAACATCAAGCACGTTAAGGGTGTCTGGATCCGACCCAAGGGCTCTCCTCTGTAGGAATGACAGCATCCTCTTCAGGGTGATGGGCAGATGGCGTCAGCAAACATGATCTATTAATCAGACACAATCCACCTTCACGTTTAAGAGGTTTCATTTGGCATAAGCTGCTGCATCTCTTGCATTGGGGGAAAAAATGGGCTGCATTCCATCAAAGCCAGTGCCAAACAGAATTCACCAATCCTCTTTGTTGATTTCCCTGCCCTGCCTCCCCCAGGCACTGCCTCTGAGTGGGCAGCCCACCAGAGGAGGCGAGTCCGGGAACCCCAGAACACCCGTTTGACCGAAACACGAACCGGCACATACCTCCAGTTCGGCAGTTCGTGCCCATGTCTGTTCAGGAGATGCACAGATTTGGCCTGCACAGACTTCTAAGTCTCTTGCCAAACTCCAAACATGACATTTAGCCTGGTTTCGAATCGACAAAACAGGGGCTGTGCAGGCGGACTCTTAGATCGTACCTAAGACACATCCCTTATCCTTCTGCGTTGACCTGGAGAAACCTGCCCTGTGGCTGCAAGTCCAGCTTGTTTGAAAGGATGAGGGTGATGGGCAGGTGAAGAATGAAGGCCTTTCCCTTCCTCTCCTGGCTCAGAAGCAAACATCCCTAATAGCAAAAAACCCACCGCAGAATGGAATTTCCAAGCTATCTTTTCATCAAGTTGACTAAGGCCGGTTCAATTCGGGAAGCCCTCGGGGCCGAATGTTTTCAGACACAACAACCCCATTGTCTTGGCAAACCTCTAAGAAATACCAAAGTAGAGATAGACTGCAGGAATCACAAGGGGAGAAACAGGGCAGATGGGGAGCCAGAAACGATATTGCTTCGGCCAGCTAATGCTATCCCGGCTGGAGCATGCCGAAGCCGACAGCGGCCTGTCGTAGGTCTTGACGCCTACTTCACTCCGAATAGCTACGGAAAACCCAAAGTTTTACTTCGACCGGCAGAACAAGTAGACTTTGTTACCTAGACAGATTACAGCTTTTCTCTCTCCCCCCTCGAGAAAAAAAAAAGGAAAGAAAAATCCCAAACCTTAAAAGCTGCTCTTCATAAAAGCCCAGCATGCACCATGGAATTTCTGACTTGCTTCAGAGACTGAGGCGACTTTTATAGTTTTCAAGTAGCTTCAGGGTTATATTTTAAAAGTTGGGTTTCATCACATGTTTTACATTTGCTGAGGAAGGGGAAAAAAGATATATATATTTTTAGTGAGGGGGGGAAAGGTTTCTGTCCCCCCCCTTCCCCACTCTTTGCCTTCCTCCCTGCTTCGCAGATGTTTCATCTCAATCCTATGCAGGCCTCTGAGTGTGAGCTCCAGTCAACTTTATTCTCCGACGGAGGAAAATGAGAAAACGTCATTTATTTGGAGGAGAGTCAGTCTCCCTCTTTCCCTGCCTCTCCCTCTCTCTCCCTCTCTCTCTTCCCTTCTTCCTTTCTTCTTTTTTATGGAACCACATTTCTTCTGTGAATGAAAAGCAAACGAGAAATCCAATGGCACAAAAGTGTTGGGTCAACCAAAAGCAGCAGTGCTTCTGTATATTTCACTGGGAGATGGACTGTGTCATTAACGTCAAAATTTCCCTACAGACCCCGTTGTGCTTTGGGGTGAGGGAAGATTTCATCACAATCAACAATAATCATCATCCTCTTAGAACGGTAGCACTGGATCCTCAGGTGCAGCCTCTGTCCAGGAGGCACAGCGGGGAATTGAACTCCCAACCTCTGGATCTACTCTTAGATAGATGCCTAAGCTGCTGAGCTATACAGCAAGTCTCCTGCAAATTGATCAGATCTCTCTTATTGTAGAAACCTTATCCAGAAATGCACCTAGTCCTAGAACAAGCGTGAGAAAGACTGGGATTTCCGAATGCTTTCTTTATAGAATAGTGGTTCTTTAAAAAAAATTTATCTAGCAGTGGGGAAAACTGAATATGGACAATTTTCATAGATCTTTGAGAAAAGGACGGGATTCCTTCCTCTTCCCCCACATGCACAATGGTATGATCATTATTGTTGATTCATTCGCTTGGTCTTACTGGCAGACCATCAAAATACAAAGAAATATTACCTGCTTCCCTCTAGTGGCTAATTTTGATATGGTACCTTGGAAATATTTAGAAAGACACAAAAGCAAATCCAAAGCACGTGTCCCTTGGATTTAGGATTACAAAAAACAGAGCATAAAATCTTTTTTAAAAAAAAAACAACAAAGTTCTGTTTAAAACGCTTATTAAAAGTAATTGTAGAAAGTAGTTAGGTTGTTATTCCTTGCAGCTACGTAATGTAAAAATTACTCATTACACCTAGGAGTAACTGAATTACTAGTTGCATTACTCACTTGTCAAAATTAAACATTTAGCGGCAGTTACATTGCTAGAACTAATTACTTCCAAGCTCTCGGCTAGAGGCCATTTAGATGGCCCAACTAGTCCAACTAAATTCAATTAAAGGGTGAAACACATTATTGAGTGATGCATATTTACTTAGAGGCAAATGATATGGAATTCAGTAGTGGCTGACGTGCAGGTTGCCAACAAGATGGCAGCCTTCCAAGCATTGGCTCCTGTTACTTAAAAAAAAAGAAGTAAGACCACAGGCAGTTCCTTGAGGTATCCTTCTGATGTCTCAGATGCACGACAGGAAGACCACAAAGCGCAGCAGACATGCAAACCCCTTTCACACAAAGCTAATGAGTGCTGGCACCAGCCAGGAATGGGTCAAAGTGGATAGAAATGAGTAGCCAACATTTTCTTCTTCAGTGGCACTCACTCTGAGATCTGTTTCCCCAACTTGGAGATTCAGGGAAACGCAGTACAGTGTTGCCTCGCTAGACAGTTACCCCGCATGACAGTTTTTTCGCTAGACATTGACTTTTTGCGATCGCTATAGCAATTCGTAAAACAGTGATTCCTATGGGGGAATTTCACTGGACAATGTTTGGTCCCTGCTTCGCAAACCGATTTTCGCTAGACAACGATTTTGACAGCTTCCTCCGCGCTCGCAAAAAAGGTGTTTTCAGGACCTCAGCTTCGCAAGACAGCGATTTAAACAGCTGATCGGCGGTTCTCAAAGCAGCTTTCCTATGGCCAATCTTCGCTAGACAATGACGATTCTTCCCCATTGGAACACATTAAACAGGTTTCAATGCATTCCAGTGGGGAAATGCTTTTCGCTAGACAATGATTTCGCTAAACAGCGATTTCAGTGGAACGGATTATCATTGTCTAGTGAGGCACCACTGTAGTTCCGGGACTTCGTCCAGTGCCCTCAGATCCTCACAAGACCTTACTGGTGGGTCTTGAGAGAATGCTAAATGCTCCCATCAGCCCTAACATTTGTCCGTTTTTAGCCGGAAAAGAAACAGATGCAAACTCCTCTGTGATCACGGTGATATCGTTACCGTACGGTTGGTTCACAGCCATGAGGAGAAGATTCAAGATGGGTGTCTGGTGCACGGTTTCTTCATGATTAGTTATGTGAGGGTCATAGTGACAGCTTTCCCCATGGGAAGCAATTTTGATGAAAAGCGCGGTGCGATTATTCCATCGTCCCGGCATCTTCAGAGCTCTTGTTATCACTGCCAGTGTGGCAGGAATCCAGCTTTTCTCCTTGAACATCTAAGTTCGACAAGAGGCCGGTTGGAAATCAAAGCCTGCATTATTAATGACATTACCTACGCACAGGCTTCATTTAAATAGCGGAGTAGAGGCTTTTCCTCGGGACTTTTTCAAAGAAAAGACAAGAAAACCCTACAGAGTGCACCCCCCCTCCCAATTTTTTTTTTAATAAAAAAGGCAAAGGCAAAAAGAAAAAAAAGAGAGAAATAAAATACTGTGGAAACATAAATATGTAAAATTTGACTTGTGCAAAAGGAGCGAGTTGTATCTGAAAAATCGCGGCTGCCAACCAAAATAAGTAGAGCGCAAAGGTGGAAAAAGAGAGAGCAAAATCAGTCTGTTTTTCTGGGTGGTTCTTCCTGGAATTCATCCTCCTCCTTCTCCTGGCTACCCCACCCCCACCCGGGTGTTCAGAGCTGGGCCTGGAATTTAAAAAAGCAAATCATAACCCACTCGTTCCAGAGGTGACTCACCAATGGGCCAGGAGGAGGATCTGTCCACCCACCCCAAAAAAAGAAGTTGTGATTAGGAAAGGTATCTTTCCCCCTCACCCGCCCCCTCCAATAAGGTCAGGATCCGCCCCTGCTCCAGGAAACTGCAATGCTAGTGGGGACTCGTGAACTACGAATCACTGTCGAATCCAATTTCAATGGCACTAGCCAGTTGGCTCACACTTAACTTGGGAGTTGTTCATGTTTTTTTTTTTAAAAAAAAAAGTGGGACTTGACTTGTGACTCAGAACCAGTTTTCCGAGTCGCATTCTCGAGTCCCTATTAGGGCTGAGCCTCGCGACCTGCTCCTGCCACCACCACGGTGGCTGCTGCCACCATTCTCAGAAGCAGCCGGCCCGGCTTCCCTTCCGGCAGCCAGCTGCCACCTCCACCCACGCACTCGCCAGCCAGTGAATAAGCTGGCACATATGCAGAGGCAGGGGCTGGCTCGGGAAGGGGAAATTGGCCTGCCGCTTCTGCACTTCTCCACATGCCGGCCCAGTTTCCCTCTCTGTACATGTTGGAAGGGCCATTCACTCGAGATGGGCTCAAAGCTTTGGACTCCAAATTCTGGCCCAAAAGCTCGCGTTCAAACTTGGGACTTGGAGGAGAAACCAACCTCCCCGGTGGACACTCGTCCGTGTAGAGAGCACTGTCTTCTCCATGTCTCCTCTTCTTCTTCTTCTTCTTCTTCTTCTTCTTCTTCTTCTCCTCCTCCTCCTCCTCCTCCTCCTCCTCCTCCTCCTCCTCCTCCTCCTCCTCCTTCTTCTTGTTACCTTTCTCCGCTGCTCAGAATGTTATTTCCTGTTTTGTTGGTTTTGCGATGTTAAGGATTTGAGCTGCTATTTCATAGGTTTGTCATACTGGTGATAGGACATCGGTCGGAAATCCTGACCGGTAGAAATAGAGGAATCTAACTATTTTAAGAAAAGAAAATACGCCCAGAATGTTGTCAGCAGGTGCTAAAACATTCATCTCTACACTTCACATGTCAAAATCTAGATCTCGGTGTCAACAGCCACCTAGAGTGGTCGTTCGACTAGATAGGCGGGGTAGAAATGCAATAAATAAAATAAATAAAAATAAATTCAAAGCAACTACTTGGAAACGAGGGATTTAATCACGAGCCTTTGAAAAAGTGTGTGGATCATATAATCTTATCCTCCAAACCCAAGTCTCCCTTCCTTTCCTGCTCTCGCCCATAAAGTGCATGATGACGTAAGATTTTCCTCTAGCGCAGGGCGAACAGCCTACCTGTTTTCCGACGATTTCCTGGATCTTTGTTCGACCGCAGGAAAATGTCTGCTAAGCTCTACCAGCTTCATGGGTTTTGTTTTTTTGTGGGGGGTTTTTTGGATTTATTTTAACGCTTCCTGCCAAACGAAACCATTTCAACTTGGCACTCAGCTCTGTTCCTCCTTTCTCCACTCCCCATTTTATGCCTACTGGTGCCTCTTCCATTTCCCATGTTATCTGCTGTCAGCTCAGGTGGCTCGTGGTGCCCCGCAGAGCATATAAAAACGTCGACTCAGGTTTAGGGAAACCTCAGACCCACATGCCAAACCAAGCCACCTACAGTTTTCGGCCAGGCTTCTTCTAAGTGCCTTGTCGGCCCATGTCAGTCTGGCTCTCCTTCCTCTGGCCATGAGCCCAGTTACCATGGGCTGGTTCAGCTGGGCGCTGCAGGAGAATGGCAGGAAGAAGCCCGAGCCATCAAAAGCAAAGGAACACAGGAAAGCAAAGAAACAAACTTTTGTCTGTAGAGTTGCTCTGCATAGGCTAAGGTCACCGGGTGCCCTGTTTGCAAAGGACAGTCTTCTGTCCCGTGCAAGTTTGCTTTAAAGCCGAAGAGCCACAAGACTAGCTGAAGTCATCAGAAGCCAGACAACAGACTCTAAGCGTGCATCTAAATAAATACATTCGCATTTGCTTATTCGTTTTGTATGTGTCTCCTCTTTTTCTTTTCTCTTTTCTAGTGATGCACCTCCTCTTTTTTAATAACACACAAGGAGCCCGACTAGTGCACGTTCCGAAACTGCACAGCTGGAAGGAACCTCATGGATCATCAAGTCTAGCCCATGTCAAAGAGGCTTAGTGGAGGAATCAAACTCCTCAACTGTGGCTCCACACTCTAAACTTTCATGATATATTTTGCAAGTCCCCCTTCTCTTGTTTTACTTTGTGTTCCAGGGCAGGACAATTTGTGGTGTTCCACATGTTACAGGCCAACAGTTCTCCTGATGCCCCATTATTGGATATGATGGTGAAGCCCAACAACATCTGGAGGTCCACCAGTTGTCCATCCTTGCTCTACTACTTCTGCGTAGCCTCCCTCCTTGCTTTCTGTCCTTGCAATAAACCATTTCAGGTCACCATCCCGCTTCCACCTTCATCCACGGTAGAGATGAGCATGGACCACTAATTCACCGGTATGTGCTGGTTCATTTTTCGGAATAATAGGTGTTGTCTTGGCTTTCCAGCCCTGCCTCCTCCAGGTGCTGTGTTCGAGCGGGTACCCACTGGAGGAGGTGGGGCTGGAAACCACCAACCACCCACTCATCCAAAAAACAAACCACCAAACCAGTGGTTCGCCATCCATTTCTATTAAAAAGCCAGCTGGTCCCCAAATACTGAGCTGGTCTAGTTCTATCCACTGGTGGGCCGACACAAATCTTCAAAGGCATTTGGCTTCACTTCAGCACGCCTGGTGTGATCATGGTTGAGAGAAATCCAATTGTCCCAAATTTACCGGGACTTATAAAGTCAGGGAAATCAAAGCCAGCCACTGGCAGAAAAAGGGGACCTATGGTCAAGCCGTTTCTTTCCACCAGCTGCTTAGTAAACAGAGTAGACCCAGTTGCGTCCGAGCCCCTTGTCAAGCATCTGCACTGAGTCAACAACCCACTCTCATGGCTTAAGGCGTTTGATGTTTACTTTGTTCTCTCCACAGTTCAAAAGAAAAGCACTAATGCACCAGTCTTCTTACCAAATACAATCTTAATCCCAGAATCCAGGGCCTTTTACTGTTGACCAGTTAAGTCTGTTAAGACCGAAAGGATTTGATCAAGCTTTACATAACAACCCAAAAGTTAAATCCGGCTTCTTTTCTGGACCGATCAGACAGTCCTTTTTATCTTGTCTATTCAGATGGCTTCTTAATAATCAGTGCGGTTGGGGGGGGGGGAGAGGTAATGATTCTGACAACTGGAAAACAAAAACAAAGGATCCAATCTTTCATCTAATCACTGCCTTGTCTCCTCACCATGACTCTGTTACAGAAGATACTCTCAGTCCTCGGATACCGGGAAAGCTCTACCATGTTGCGAAGTGACAAATCCCGAAAGCAAGATTGGTTTAGCTACAAGGATCTTGCCCTTCCACTCAGATCAATGACTTCATGCCCACAATGCATGATACCAATCAAGACGCTGATTCATTTTATATTACAGTTGTCACATGCCTGAGCATCACTAGAAATGCACCCAAAACCAAGAATGAGAAAAGAAAGAACATATGCCCAATCACTGTAGTTTAGAGTGAAACACAAGCAATATAGGCTTAGAACTGCAAGGCTGGAAGGGACCCTATGGGTCATCCAGTCCAGCCCCGGTCAAGGAGGCACAGCGGGGAATCGAACTCCCAACCTCTGGCTCCAAAGCCAGAGACCTCAACCACTGAGCTCGCCAACAGTACATTCAACAGAATTATTGCAGAAAACAATCCTTGGATCATCACCAGTGGTTCTAAAGTAAGCAGAGAAAAATATGTAGCTGGCTTCTTTTTTTTAAGGCACAGAAGTAATACATTCATTTATTTATTTTTCCATAGTTACCTTCCAGGTGAAAGTGTTCGTTTTCAAGAGTCTCCCTGTAGCCTTCCCCAGCTGGATCCTATAGAAATAACAACAAAACCAGGGCACGTATTAGTAAAATTAACTACCGGCAAGAGAGTAACACTTCAACTAAGCAGACAATGCAGGCAGAATTCTACCCCACTCTTGAGCCACCCCTGAACAGTTTGCCAACAGGTTCCAATTCCATTGAGAGGGATTATCGGTTCATGTTTAATATACATCTCCTGGCTCATGAGTAGGAACAAGAAGAAATCTCACTAAATTACCAATTCTTCCTGAGACAGGCTATCTCAAGGCAGTGGATAAGCCTGTCCAGAATTTGTTGATGCCCACCAGAGTTCTCCCCTCTAGCATGAGTTGTCTTTTTCTCTGCAAGGGTTCTGCAACTGACACAAAACGCTTCTGCAGAAAACTAGTCTCTTTTCCTCTGTGAAGGAAAGCAGGCACATGCAAGCAAATAGAGGAAGGCTGGCTGATGAGTCAAAAAGACACACACAACCCATCAGATGCTTTTGATTACTAGGAGTCCATGCAGCAAGGCAGCAGCCCCTCTGGTTAAGCTACACAATTTGCACGCCAGACGTAATGTGAGCAAGTTGTGAAATTTGTGCAAATTGTGCAAAAATTGTTCTCGCAAGCATCAAGACACCTCTTCAGGAAAAAAACAGAAGATCTCAGCTGTATTTCCAAGTCTTGTTTCTGAGGAAGTTGCATGATAGAGGACAAAAAACAGCTTAGGTGTTGGAGAGACCCATTCTCCTTAACCTTTCCTTTAAATTTATTAAGACATCTCTTATGCCCATCCAAGACTGCCATTTCTCAGGACAACAGAAGGAATCGGAGGCCTTTGAGAAATGTCTTTGAGAGGAGTCGTACGATATGTAATCCCTCTCTCCCATTTTCCCCAAAGGAAAGGGATGATCACGTTTCTGAACAAGACCAGCAGGGTTTCCTCACAATCCTGGCAAATTCATTCATTCATTCATTCATTCATTCATTCATTCATTCATTCATTCATTCATTCATTTATATCCCGCCTATCTGGTCATTGCGACCACTCTAGGTGGCTTAAAGTTAACCAATGGATAGAAAAGCGCTATCAGATTAAATCACAAGGTTATTGAGATTCCATATTAACCCTAAAGGGAAAAGACAGACCTCAGATGCCCATAAGAATGCCATATTCCACTCCATCTTATATCCAAATGCCTCAATTTGGATTCCTGTCTTTAGCAAGGAGTTGGGTTTGATGGCCTTATAGGCCCCTTCCAACTCTGTGATTCTAGGATTCTGCAAAACTTACTCCAAAGCAAACACATAAATGACTGCAACTTTTAAAAACATATATCTGTTCCAGCCTCATTTGCCTCTGCAAACACGTTACTTACCACTATGATTTACAAGGGTCATGTCCAACTAAGAGTGACCAATAGGTGTCTATACCAAAAGCTCCCTTTTCTCCAAGATTTCAGGGGAGGGAATCTTAAGTCTAAGAGGAAGGTCCCTGTGAAGTCACAGGCCTGGGGCCTTGTGATATACTGGATTGGCCCCTTGTGAAATAGCACAAATGTGGGAATGTAGATTTCCTGCACCATCTTCTAAGACAACATTTGAAGCATGCAGATGGCCAGAGGGCCTAGTCCTGTACACCAGTGTTCCCCAACCTTGGGCCTCCAGATGTTGTTGGACTACACCTCCCAGAAGCCTTCACCACCACTTCTGCTGGCCAGGATTTCTGGGAATTGAAGTCCAACAACATCTGGAGGCCCAAGGTTGGGGAACACTGCTGTACACTATATTCAGCTATAGAGTTATATAGTTGCTCTCCAAGGTGCTGAACATATTGCAGCTATAGAGTTCAGCACCATGGATAGCTCCTGTGGAGTTCATAGCAAATACTGGCATGGATTCCCCACCCTCTTGGAACTGGAGTCACCAGCTATAAATGCCAGTTCTATTAATATTCTGCATTTAGTGTTCCCAAAGAGAGGGTTGTTTCCCTAAATTGCAAGGAAACAGTCACAATTTTAATTCCCACTATTTTTATGTACACCCTTCCTCTCCCTCAAAAATGAGTGCCAGCTCTTGTTTATGACTATCCTTTTTGCACCATTTAGTGATTCATTAAAGCAGCGAGCTAGTAATTATTGACAATTCAGACTTTTTTTAAAAAAATCCCCTCCTCGGGCAAAATTATTATAACCACAATTCCCAGTGAAGCCTTTTTTTGCTGATGTTGCAAAGGCAGCAACATGACCCTTTAACTGAACACCCTCTTTCTGAATGCCGCTGCAGAAACTTTTACACATTTCGGTCAATTATATCTACCCTTTCATGTCAGTTCTGATTACAGCATGCATTATCTCTGATAAACACACACTTGCTTAATAAGGCTGTCTAGACAGCCTCACAATATATTTTACTATTATTATTCTCACAACCGAAAGGAGACATGTTTTTTTTCTTATGAATGCAAAAAGAAACGGTGCTGGCCTTGGAATTAATATTGATATGAACATATCATTGGGGATGAAAATGGGTTTTTTCTCAAGATGCAACCTGGTTTGAATCTGGAAAATTAATCAGAACATTCAATGGGGCTTCAGTGTGACTAATCTTTTCTGGATCAGGGCCCCCCATGAAACTTGGGAGATGCCCCTGCAGTAATACCCTCAAATACTCTGAAATAAAAAGCAAAGTCATGTCTTTAAAGTAACTTTGATCTTGGCCTTATGCTTAAATGCAGAAGGCAGGGCATTGAATTCACGAACAAGAGAATAATTATAATCTCCTCCTATCACTTCAAAATGTCTCAAGCTAGAAGTTGCACTTGGTTAGCCTGTTTGATAATCTGGCCCATGTGAAAAAGGCACAGTCTCAGTCAGCAGAACAAATAAGCAAAATGCTCAACTGGAGGGGGTGGGGGAGTAACACCCATTCTTGACTGCTCTGTATACTTCTTGTAGAACACAGCTCTCAAGCCCCCATGGGCCTGTAGAGGACCAGACGTTGACAACCAAGATTCTAATTGAGTCTTTGGAAAGGAACAGGAAGACAAGGAAAAAGATTGGAGAACTGTCTGATATCATCCTCATGTGCTGTCAAGTCAATTCTGACTTATCCTTTTCAGGATTTTCCAGGTAGAAACTACTCAGAAGTGGTTTTACTCTTCCCCTCTTCTGGGGTGCCCTGGGACTGTGCAGCTTGCCCAAGACTACCCAGGCTGGCTCTACTTCACAGGAGGCACAGTGGGGGAATCAAACTCCCAGCCTCTGGCTCTGCAGCCAGATAGCTAACTCACTGAGCTATCCAGCCAGCCTGAAAAGCCAGGAGATTTAAGTGTCTAGAGAAAAAGAAACGACACACAGAAGTGGCCAGACGTTCATGTCTTGTTGAGAGCAAGCATGATGGCTTTGACAGCTTAGCCAGACTCAGAAGAAGAAGCGGGCAACCTGGATGGGAGGAGCTGTACAGATGCCAGAAAAGTAAATGTGACTAGACTTTTCTTCCAAGTGGCTCACTGTAATAGGCAGTGGAACATGGATCGGGACCGCTCCCACCTGCTGTGATCACTTCCAACATGTGCTATCTGTTTTCACATTATACCATTGGCAGGTCGCAATTACTTTCAGACCACATGTCCCAGCAAACAGGCATGCTGTTTGGAAATGTTACTAATGCCTCCAACGGACATAGGTGTGCAGTCTCGTTGCTCCATATATCTGTCAGCAGGATGTGCCGGAAGAACAGTTGGCTTGCATTCTATCACCAATACCCACCTCCATCTCCATCTTCTGGAGATCCTCCACCCATCTCCCAATGTCCAAGAAACAAAAGCAGGTCCATGCCATGTTTTGAAAGCGTGGCTGGATTTTAGTAGGCCAGGAAGATGCACGATGGAGGGAGGGGAGATGGGACAAAATCCATGATTTAAAAAAAAACAAAAAAACAAATCCAGCACCATCAGCATTTGTTCAACCATCCAGTCAAAGAAGAAGCCCAGCAGGAGCTCCGAGACATCAATAACTTGAAAAGACACAGGGTATTTTTCACCCCTCCCCTCCTACGTTCAGAAGTATGCAAGGCAGCTGCCGTGAGCCAGTGGGAGAGAAAGCTGAGACGAAAAGGATGGAGAAGACAAAAGCTACCCCTGGCTCACCATCCTGAACGAAGGGAAGTGTTTGCCAGAACGGGCGAGGATCGAATTCCAGATTCTGCTACTCGGGTTTTATAGACATTTGCCACTGCCTTTTTCTTTTCTTTTTCTCTTTTTAGGGGGTTCTGGGGATTTCACCAGATGGCTTTCATGAAAAAAAAATCACCTTCTATATTTTTTGCAACATGGAGTTAATTGAGAAGACGGGGAGAGGGTAGGAAGAAGAATTCATGATTTAGACTGAGCTCAATGGATGGACCTCCACTCTTTCTTTAACCATACGATATATTCAGTGCCTGTTTTCTCATAGCAAATAACAGGGTAGCATTCGGTGTCAAAGGCTAAATGACCCTGAATGTTCTGCCTCTTTGGCAAATCTCTTTCAGGAACCAAAGTGCACAGTTTCAAAAAATGTCCACTGAAGCTTGGGGTGCAATACCAAGTGTGCATGCTACTCAAAATGTCTTAGACATTATGATAAAAGCCAAAAGCTACCCGTAGCTCACCATCCAGGTAGTACCTCAAGATGTGTCCCTGTGTTTAGTGCATCTTGAAATCCCAAGAACATTGACGCTGTGAGTGTGACAGGCAGTTATGGGTGACTCAGAAGAATACTGATCGTGCATCAAGAGGTTATGTTTCAGCATCCACAGCGTTGGCCATTTCCCCACTCATGAGGAGAGGCCATGTGGGTGTGCTGAGAGCCTAAATCTCTCCAGAACCTCACCATTCACAGAAAAGTTTGATACACAAAATACTGCCACTGTTATTCTACATCAGTAAGCGTCCATAAGCAGAGTAAGAGGGAGCCAACACCACGATCAGGTCAAACGTCAAGTAACCGGAGCTAAATCTCAAGGAGTGGCAAGAGCAGACTCAGAGATGAGGAGGAGCCATCAAGCCATTAATCATGTACATCACAATCCAACCGGGCCGAGAGGGAGCAAACCGAAGCAGGTCTACAACAGTCCAAGTCAACAGGTAAGAGTTTAGGCTTGAGGAGAGCTAGAGCTGAATGGGATGGCCACTGTGACTTCCGGCAGTATGGAACCATGGTCGTTTTTCACCGTGATTGGGGACCCCTCCCTTCTTCACTTGGCTCCAATTAGCTATTTACTACAGGTTTCTGACCTCGAGAAAGTCCACATTGCCTTTGCTATTCCTTCCCATTTTAACTCTCAGTGTCAGGGGCACTCTTTAGGGTCAGGAGATTTATTTATTTTTTTACTCATGACCCTGCCGTCCTCTACTGGATGGACTGTGTCCAACATGGCAGGCATCTCTCCTCTGTTGCCTGAGCGTCTAAGTGAAGGTGGCCATCTTGAGCTTCGAGATCTTCTCTGGGCTTGGTCCCCACTTGCTGTGATAGGTTGTCCTCAGTTTCATCCTCTGAAGAGGACTCAGACAGGCAGGACATGATAGGCATGTACACAGGGGTGATTAATATGTGAACAGATTGTGCTGCGGGCATCCTAGAGTAGCTGCCCAGCACACGACACAGAGTAACCATTGAAAAAGAAGATGTGACTCCTGTGCCTTTAACTTGGAAGAGAGAATTTCAGCCAAAATAGCTTGCATGGCAAGTTACTCCTCCCGAAAGCCCCTCCTGGGTTTTGCTGTTAAAGTACAGGAGCTCTGTCAACTTATGACACTGATGGACAGTTGTCCACAGTCATCTTCTTTGACGTATGAAGATATGTATCATGTAGGGGTACTTATTTTGTGGTTCATTCACTGTATATAAAGATGGATGAGACATTTCTTCTGTTTGCATATTACCAATTTTGCACTTTCAAACCAATACAAGAGCCAAAGCAATTGGCCCCCAACCTTCACACGTCTTCCGTGTTGTAACGGCATTCCCCAATAGCAAACAAGCATACAAACATGCAGTTGCCTCCTTTCTCTCTCTTCCTTTTCCCTTCCGCATTTGTTTTGTGCAGGACACTGCCAACGTCTTTGCAACTGAAGGTCCTTCTCAACGAAGGCTGTGCCAGAAAAATACCCATTTGGACAAGTACTTTGCCAGTCCTGTCCTGGATTTCTTCTGCCCTTTCCCAGGAAATCCTGCACAGGCGAGGCACCGTGTGATGCAGGAATGGTCAGTTTTGCCATTTCTTCCGGGAGGGGGGGCAGGGGACCGAGTACAATATGTCCCAGAAATTGCATAAGATTCCCCAAACAATTTCTTGGAGCGAAAAAGGAATACCATTGGGAGGAGAAAAGGGGGACTCAGATCCTCTCCAACAGCAAGAGCCCATGAAATTTACATTCCCCTTTCTGTTTGGGGGGGGCAAAGTCCGACACATGCACCCGGAAACGGGATGGGTTGCACGATGGACGGTTTCCCTATTTCTCTTGTGGCAGGGTTTCTGCCGCAATAGGATTTTGTAGGTCTAAGTCTCTTTCAAATTTCTTTCAAGCCAGCAGTTCAACACACACACACACACACTGTTTTGAAAAAGCACCCTACCCCAGCTTTTTCTGTACAAGAGCAGCCTGCGATGTGCATTTCCTTAAAAGGAACCACATCAAAGCACAGAGTTTAGCCGATCGCAACTCTCCACCCCCAGACTTTGAAACCAAGGCTTCCTACTCAAGAATTTAATATCGCTCCCTTCTCCCCACTCTTGGTCCCCTCCCCTCCTTCCCAACAACCCTTTTGTCTGAAAGTCTGTTCTCTTAAAAGCTAACAGATGTGAATGCCATGAAGTTTCAAAGGGGAAGAGGACGGATGCCCGCATAACTCATTACAACTAATATATTCCAAGAATTCTTGTACTTCAGGAAACATGGAGTTCGGAAGGGGAGGAGGGCGCTCGGGGAGGGGAGAACGAGATGTAGGGCCAAATGCACTTTCTTGCAGGGTTACAAATAAACTCTGCAAAAAAAGAGAAAAGAAAACAAAAAAGAAAACAAAAATGGGAAAGGCCAGTGTGGTCCAAAAGATTACACAAATGCAAGAGTAGGTGATACCTTTTACTGGACCACTAAAAGTGAAACAAAGAGCAAGCAATACAAGGTACCACCTACTCTTGCATTTGGGTAAAAAAAAAAAGGGAAGAGTTCCCTTCACACGTTGCAGGTATCCACTCCATGTCAACTAGGCTACTGCACCCAGATTCCATACCCACAAGCTGTTGACATGGGCTTGAATGCACAGATCATCTCATAACTTGAGAAAGGAAGTTCTTCTTTCACTGCTGGCACACTTCTGCCTCCGGGGGTGTCAATCCAGTTGATAGGCTCAAGCCCGCTCAACCTGATTGCTGAACGACGAGTCGAAATTCAATTCAAGCCCACCGATTTAGCGGGTTTACCAATTAGATTCAGCCCCACAGATTTAATAACTAGCTAAGCAGAACATGACATCCTTGGGCCAAATTTGAGACGAGGTCGGTCCTAGTGATGCCATACAGGAAGGGCGGACAAAGATGGGGAGGGAGGCAACCATCAACCACAATACCTTGCCAACTGCAGAAGTGTGGGGAGAGATGTCTAGGAGAAACAAGAGAAACAAGCCATCTTTTTGTTTAGTATCACTGCCCTACTTAGACTTACTGAGATTTCCCCACCTGGAACCTAAAGAAGTCTAGAAATCCCTTAAGAACCATTGGATTGGAAAGCCTTCCCTTAGATCCTTCTGAAGCAAGATCTCCTGAGCTACAGCCTCAAAGCCTGCAGGTTCTGAGGAACCAAACCCCATGTCTAACGTGAACCCTTTATATATTTGTATCAGCCCATCAAGCAGTAAGAAAGAAGGCATCAGCCTTGTTGTAGGGAGCTCACACTTGTTGCAGAGGTAGAGGGTCCACAAGGAATCCAGAGGCCTCCTTCTTTAAAGCCTTGTAATCATCAGTTTGAAAGCAGCAGGAAAAGAGAGTGGCCATCTCTAAGATGGAGTGATTCCTTAAAGCAGTCGTCCCCAACCTTGGGCCTCCAGATGTTCTGGGACTACAACTCCCAGAAGCTTTCACCACCATCTCTGTTGGCCAGGATTTCCGGGAATTGAAGTCCAAGAACATCTGGAGGCCCAAGACCACTGCCTTAAAGGAAGACACCAGCTTGAGTTTGTAAGAGCTGAGCAGGGCTGTTGAAGAGAAGGACATTTTGCCAGATACTCATTCATACGTTTGCCATAAATCGGAGGCAATTTAATTGCATGAAACAATAACAACCCTCAAGGAAGTTCTGGACACTGCACTTCAAGAAGGACACTGACAAATTGGAACAAGTTCAGAGGAGGGCAACAAGGATGATCAGGGGGCCTGGAAACCAAGACCTAGGAGGAAAGAGTGGAAGAACTGGGCATGTTTAGCCTTGAGAAAAGAAGGGAAATAGGATCGCACTTTGCAAATACTTGAAAGGTAGCCATACAGAGGAGGGGCGAGATCTGTTCTTGGTCATCCCAGAGTGCAGGACACACAACGATCAGCTCAAGCTACAGGGAGACGGATTTAGACTGAGTATTAGGAAAAACTTCTTAACTGTTAGAGCAGTACAACAATGGAGCCAACGGGTTCAGGAGGTGGTGAGTGCTCCAACCCTGGAGGCATTCAAGAGGAACTTGGGCAACCATCTGTCAGACCTGCTTTGATTCGGATTCCTCCATTGAGTAGGAGGGGGTTGGACTTGATGGCCTTATAGCCCTCTTCCAACTTCATTATTCTATGATTTTATCATCAGGGTGACCCACAAAGAACGGCTGGCTTGCCAACACCGACTAAAATTCATACAAGGCCTGTTCCTAAGGGTTTTTTTCCTTTAGTTCTGTTTCATTTTTTACTCCCCCCACCCTGCAAAAAATCTTGCGAAGCAACCCAACCCTTTTAAAATGCAGAACAGCATCCTCCTTCTTTTTGATTCTAGCCCAACTGGACACAGAAATCACCAGGAATTGTTGGCGGTGCTTTCTGAGGGTTGGGTTGTGGGGGAGAGAGAGGGAGAGAGAGAGAAATAATACGATTGCATCAAGTTTCCCAACAGGGGGTGGCAACAGACTGCAAAGCCCGGCGCAACTTGGCTAGCCTTTCTTCCCGTCCTGATGCTGGCCGAGCTCCCCTTGAAATCGGTGGGAGGTGAGCCTCTGCAAGGGCTTGCAGGATCAAGACATCTCTGATCATAGAGGTGGAAACAGTAGGGTTCTGCATCTTGTACCACCTCAATCAGCAGCATCTTTCTGACTTGGCAACTGCCCTATATTTGGAAGGAAATAAAAGACCAGAACAAGAAGCGAAGGGGAAGGGAGTGCCGGGGAAAGAGGGAAGGAGGAAGAAAGCTGAAGTTATCAGGCAAGCGAGGCTCCATCAAGGCCTTCCTTTGAGCCCTGATGCATCTCTCCTACCCATTCAGGCTTCGGCAGAACGACATTCTGATCAGCAGGGGGAGAAATGTAAATACCAGTCAATCAAGACGACCCCATATGGATCTGAGAGCGTTGTGTCAGTCAGATCTAGTAGCTGCTGTACCAATTGGACTTTTAAAGTGCTACAAGGAGCAAAAAAGAAGGTGTGTTCACTGATGGATGCACAGATAGGGAAGAGACAGGGCTGTGAGGACCAGCCGGAAGCTTAGGCTTTGCTTCTCAGATTCTCTAGGTAGCGAGACAAAATTTCAGAACAAGAGGTGATGGAGGAGAAGAATGTTTGATACACATGTGTGTGAGAGTTTGTGTGCATGTGTAAACACAGACACAGTGGCTTTTAATGCCCGAGTTCCCAGCTTTTCTCCACCTTCAACTGACTCCTGTGTGATGTTGTTTCCAAGGTGTCTTGTATACACAGGCTGGCAATTTTGTGTGTGCAGGAGCAGAAGGACAATTAGGTAAGTGCTCTCTATCCACTCCGGCAGGCTCCCAGTCGCATACCCAGCTTGTCATAGCCTGCCATCATAAAACAGCCCAGAATGAATCTTAATAATATAAGAATAAACTTCATTGCTTTCAAAAGCCAGAGGGCCACTAACACACACAGCATATGCGTAAAATGAGTCACACCAAATAATAAAATTGTTACTCTTTTATAGCTCCTAGTGGAAAGTTCCAAAGTAACAACTGAGCATTTGCAAGAATGCATAAATAAAAACAGCTAATGAAAAGCAATCATAACAAAGAGAGCGTTCTCTGTTCAGCTGTTTAGATGACACAATCAGGAAATGTTTTACCTAACACCTCTGTTTGACCTGACCCAGTGAATCAACTTTCCAGATCGGCTCTGAATCTTAATTATGGACACTTCCACATTTCCACTCTTCCCCTCTCCACATACCCCTCACCCATCTCACACTGATTGCAAGTCCAGTCATACAACAGGGAGCCTGACAGAATGGGGATAGTTCTCACATGATTATTTGGCCACTCTGCATTTCTGGAAGAGAAAACTTGCCATAATATTTGTTTAGGAATTAATACAGGAAATCCACAATGTTTGTCTTAATCTGAGAGAGAAACAGATGAGAGAGAGAGAGAGATTTTTCCAATGATTGCAGATGACACAGCACCAGTGGCATCACAAAACACTCCTTATGACATCGCAAGATCACCTTCTCCAGGGCTTGGTCTTGACATCTCAAGGAATGAGAAGATACTAATCCAGCAACCCAAAAGAGTTAGCATTACAGTTGTTGTGGAAGAAGATGCCGGCCACAGAGACTGGCAAAACGTTAGGAAGAACCACCTTCAGAACACGGCCAAAGAGCCCGAAAAACCCACAACCATTAGATCCCGGCCATGAAAGCCTTCGCGAATACAGTTAGCATTACATTTACAAAACAAACCTAGGCCTTGGTGCAGCTGTTACTCAGTACCAACATCAAGATTCAGCATGGCTAAGCCTTGGACAATGTTGGTGCTTCCACTGGAATCTGACTGCAGTTGACTATAGACATCCTGGACTTCATGCTCCACTTGAACACCATCCTGCTTGCTGCGTTACTTCCAAATGTAACCATTTAGAGCACGGATGAGTTCCCAGCTCCTGCTGAGCCATTCAAGATGGCACACATGGGAGGTCCAACTGGTCTTTCCCATCCAGTTCCAGCAAGATCATCATCATCTTAGAACTTCAGAGCTGAAAGGGACCCTCTGAATCATCCAGTCCAGCCCTTGTCAAGGAGTCCCAGTGGGAAACTGAACTCCCAACATCTGGATCCACAGCCAGATGCCTAAACCACTGAGCTATCCCGCAGTTCTTTCTTGTATCCTGGGCTTTTGAGCCAACCTTGCCTCCACTGTGGACCATTTGGCACCAGTCCTCCCTCTGTACCTTCAATCAAGTTTATCCCTGGCCTAAGGGAGAAGAATGTTCAGTGCCAGTTCAACCGTCTGTCTTCTTTTATGCAACATCTGGACATCTGTTTTGATAAAGGATTAGGGGGTCAAGGAAGACTAGGTTCTTGAGTGTAGAAAACAATCAGTTCAGAAACAGCCTTTTGGTATACATTAGCTACACCGATTATTCACTTCTCAGAGAGCCAACTTTGAGCATTCCATGCCTGGAGGTTGTTGATCAGTTAAAATCACATATTGGTGCTAAATGTGCGGATAAAATTAAACCACAAATGGTAAAAAAAAAATGCTACACGGAAGACGTATTGATTAACTATTTATTACTTATTTGTTAATGAATAATTTAACTATTTATTATTTATAAATATTTATTATTTAACTATTTAAATATTTATTATTTGACTATTTAAGTATTTATTATATCACTATTTATTCTCACAAGAAGCCTTATTGATTAACTTGTTTATTTGTTCCACTATTTTTGTCTCCTGACCCCATGCCCGAAGATTTCAAGGCAGAGTTCAATAAACTAAATAACACTTAAAAGTTGCAAGGAGAAGGGAATGGAAAAACAATTCAGAGTATTCTCTGCCTGGAAAACCCTGGAAAAGGTTGCCATAAGTCAGAACTTATTTGACACCACATGATCATCGTTATTATTTTAGATGTTTTTTTAAAAAAATTCAAAAAATGATTCAACAAAGTCAAAATCAAACCTCAGTCTCGTGGACAAAATTCCCAGTCACTGTCTCAAAAAACCCGAGGCTACCCCCAACACCTTCAGTGTCAAAAGAACCCCTTGGAATCATAGAATCATAGAAAAGTGAAGTTGGAAGGGGCCTCCAAGGTCATCAAGTCCAACCCCCCTACTCAAGGCAGGAATACAATCAGAGTAGATCTGCCAGGTGAATATCTAAGTTTTAGGGGGAGCACGTGACTGTGAGATTTTCATAAAGGGGGGGGGGTGACATTTTTATCCAGGTAAACAATTGTCTGTGACAAGGAAGGTTTGTGAATTACACAATAATTTAGATTTTTCATCCAAAGAGGGCTAGATTATCTATCTATCTATCTATCTATCTATCTATCTATCTATCTATCTATCTATCTATCTATCTATCTATCTATCTATCTATCTATCTGTCTGTCTGTCTGTCTGTCTGTCTGTCTGTCTGTCTGTCTGTCTGTCTGTCTGTTTTCAAAAATAATAATAAATAAATTATAATCATAAATAAATAAACTTTATTATAAATAATAACATTCTTGGGGCCAAGAGAAAGGCCTCTGTTGATGATCTTAGGACTTGAGCATATGATGTGGAAAGCTCTACATGGAAACACAAAAGCATTATTTCACACCAGGCTCTCGCCTCAAATGTTGCTTTATTTTTAAGCACCTCCTGGCACCATCTTGGCAGTTAACATGAACATGAGACCAAATCCCGGATTTGTAATATGTACTGGGGAGTATCCACATAAAGAGTTTAATAATTCTGATCTGGAAGAACAATGCTTTGAATTCATAAAACTAGCCTTGTTGCTTCTTTCCACCTTCAGAGAAGCTCTTCCCAAACTTTCATAACCCGAACACTTGGGATTTCTGTTTTTAAAAACTTCTTCCCCGGGCAATCTAGACTGGCTAGATAGATCCGGAGAGAATCTCAAGAACTTGTTCTTGGCCTTGGCGATACAGAAAACAACATAAACAACTTTCAGCCATGGCTATATCTGTCTTGCCAAAGCATCTTTGCTTCTTCTAGAAAAATTCTAGATAATTCATCAAGATCGCGTCTTAGGGCCACATCAACCTGTATAGGACTGAACCATCATTAACCTTCTGCACATTTGCTACGGACAAGGTGGGGTCATCCACCCCACTCCTTTCAGAGAGATTGAGACCAGCTCAAACACAACCAGGAGCTAGCATTACACAGAGAAAATCCAACACCCATTAGGGTTGACAGCTTCAGTGTCACCTCGACAGGATGTCCACGGGGACTTTGAAAGCTATGTGGGAAGACCTCAAGGTTTCCCTGTGCTGGACCCAGTTCCCCTCAGGCTAACCTCAACAGCAGACCAGTGTCACAGACCCAGAACAATGGGAAGAAAAGCCACACCATGGATCAAGGTGCTCAACAAGCAGACCCAACACAAATATATGATGATGCTTAGGAGAACCTTGAAGGAGGGAAGTGAGAAAAGGCGAGAGGCTGTGGGCCAATATCATGAAGTCTGAGGAATGGGACTTCTCCTTAGCGGAGCTAAATAGCGCCCACTTCTGACATCAAAGTGGTGACATTTCACTTCGTCTGAAAAGTCTCCCTTTTCCTACACAAACATACATTAAAGGTCCCACCCTGTAAGGAAGATGAAAGCAGCCGGTGGCATCTTTAAAAATTACCAAGCAAGTCAGTGCCTTGACTCCCTTTTTTCAATGGGAAGTTTGGAAAAAAAAAAACAGGAGAAGAAAAGTCTGCCTTCAATCAGTGTGTATAAACCAGCTTTTGTTTCACTTCTTTTTTCTTTTTGCCCAAATAGCTCTGTTCTTAAGGATTTATTGTCACTGGATTGCTTTGCTACCCAGCGGGAAGCTGGAGCATGAAGCAAAGCTGAGCAACGCAGTAGGATTCTCTCTCTCTCCCCGCCCCCTCGCCTCCTGATTGAATTTCTAGACTCTCAGCTCTTCGAAAAGGTTTGCTCTTCTATAAGCTGGGGGGGGGGGGAATTGTGTGCTGTCTTTTTGTCTCCCAATTCAAGCCTTGCAGGGGGTTCCATATGGTGCTAACATTGTGTGGAACAGGAGGAGAGGATCAATCATGTTGTTATTGGGGATAGAGGTGGGTGAGATGACCACAAGCAAAAAAAAAAAAAAAAAAAGGTAGGAAGGAAAGAAAATCGGAAAGAAAATCTTCAGTAGAAATACGAGCGAAAATTGACTGGATCCTCAATAATTAAGAAGGTTTGAATGGCAAGTGGGTGGTGAAAAGCTAAGCAATGGTGGCTTCGGCCATTGGAAGCCCTCTGTGGAAAGGTGCTCCAATTCCTCTTTTAGGAAGGACCATCCATGTGTCCTTGTTTAGGGAGGACAGTCCTCTAATGAAAGTGGAGGGGGAAAATGGCAATGCTGTTGAACGTCATATCAAGAACCATGGCTACAGAAGAACTAAACAACTTCAATGTTGACAATGAAGAAACTGAAATTGTCCAAGATTTTCTGTACCTTGGTTCAATCATCCTAGAATAATGAAGTTGGAAGGGGCCTAATAAGGGCATCGAGACCCACCCCCCGCTCAATGCAAGAATACAAATCAAAGGATATCTGCCAGGTGGTTGTCTACGTTTCTCTTGAATGCCTCCACTGTTGGAGCACTCACCACCTCCTGAGGTTGTTGGTTCCACTATCATACTGCTCTAACAGGTAGGAAGTTTTTCCGGATATTCAATAGAAAGTTGGCTTCCTGTCACTTGAGTCCATTGTTACATGTCTCTGGGATGATCGAGAACAAATCCTTCCACTCATCTGAATGACAGCTTTTTAAGTATTTGAAAATGTTATTGTATTCAGTCTTCTTCTCTCCAGGCTAAACATGCCAAGTTCTTTCAGTTTTTCCTTATAGGGCTTGGTTTCCGCCCCCGCCCCTTGAACTTGTTCTAATTTGTCAGCATCCTTCTTGAAGCGCAGCGTCCAGAACCAGACACAAGCACTCAAGATGTAGCCGAATGGAGGGGAACGAGAACCTCGTGGGGTTTGGAGAGTACGCTTCTGTTAATGCAATCCAGTCAATCTAAATGAAAGCTGCAGTCACGAGATCAGATGAAGATGGAGACCAGATAAGTAATGGAGGCTGGGGACTCTTTCCACCAGTAAGCTTCCAGAAAAAGGGGACAGGCTGCTGAGGTGCTGAAAAGCATGTCGGGGTATTTTCAATTTAAGATTGCATCTTGAGATCAAGACGCATGCCAGATGTTGTGGCGTGCCAGATGTTGCTAGATGCATTACAACATCCATCATGCCTCACCCTCATGGTGAGGGCTGATGGCCTCTGCAGTACTCAGAATATCTAGAGGGCAACCCCACAACGTTAGGCAGAAAGCTAAGAAAGAGAAATACAGTTTAGGGGCCAACACCACCTGTTCTTTCCTTCAAATGAAAAACGAAGGATATGGAGTTGGCAATGTTGGTTGGCTTGAATTAAGTATTCCTGGAAACACAGAGCCACAATCAGGTTAGAAAAATAAAAGAGGCGTAAATTGGCAAACTCCATTTCCTCTCACTCTCGACTAGGATGGGTAGCTGTGCTTCTAATCAGTGAATGACCCAGGGCAAAGCATGATGAAAGAAAGTTGCTTTTTTTTCCTTTCTCTCCTCCACTTTTTTTGTTCCCAACTTCTAACTAGAAGGACCACTTGAATGATCAAAGGCAGAAGAGCACTCTTTGTTTTCGGTGTATTAGACTAATGAATGCCATTAGCTGCTCAACAGATCGGACAAACACTTGAGTTGCCCTTCATGGGAGATTTTAGAAAATGTCAAGTCTCTCCTTCCACCCTTCTCCTGTCATTACGGCAGGAACTGTTATGAGGTCTCATGCCCAAAATGAAGACATGAAGACTTTCAGTTTTTTATAATTGTCATGGAGGGGGGAAGAGAGACTGAAAGCGCAAGATGATTTTTTATGGGGGGAGTAGAGATGTCATTGAGGAACATTATGAAGCCTTGATTAGCTATGACAACCAGTTGTACTCAGATGTACTTCTGATTACTATCCATTAACATAGGAAGCTCCTTATACCAACTCAAAATTTACTGTACTTTTCCGTGTAGAAGACTATACTTTTGTCTAAAATCTTTAGACTAAAAAGTGAGGGTCATCTTATACATGGAAGTAAGCTGAGGAGAGAACAAGAACAAGTGGAGGGGAAAGCAGGGATCAAAGCGATCCTACAGCGCTTTGATCCCTTTCACCCTACACTTGCTAAGCCCCACTTAGATTTCTTAATTTTTGATTAGAAAAGTGGGGTCGTCTTATACATGGGGGCGTCTTATACACAGAAAAATATGGGTATGTTCCTCTAGCCCAGAATGTTAGAAATTCCCAAGGAGCATAGCTGTGTTAGTCTGTCACAGCAAAAACATTACAAGTTTTAGATAACCTTAAAGGCTGACAAATATCGTCCAGTGACCTGAAAATTAGGTTTGTTGAATGAGCTGCAAGACTTTTTTTCTTTATCTAGCCCAATATTGTGCACTACACACAGTAAAAACAAAGAAGAAGAGGAGAAGGATGTTGTCCAAGCTGTGAATAAATGTCTTGAGGCCCCTAGGTAAGAGAACCATCATCTGGAATTTACCACAGTTCAATAACAAAGGGTTCTAAACAGGGATGTGAATAATACTTGATAAAACATATTGTTCTTATTGCTTTAGGCTACCTCAAGTCACTGAGAAATTCTGACTAGGAATTTCCTGACCCTGCAAAATTCCTCACCTCAAATCCAACAATGAGACAAGGAGCTTTCTCCACACCCACCCAATCAAGGTTCTTGTGCAAAATGCTTCTGCACACAACTAGTGTCCCTTCCCTTTGTCCTTATACCCAGAAAGACACAAACAACCCATCCGGGGCTTCTAATCATTAAAAGTATTGAAATTAAAGCCAGCAGCTATTGTTTGTTTGTTTGTTTTGTGCAACTAAAATGGCTGGTCAGTGCCAATCCTTGAACTGGATGGGGACATAACTTCAAACAGAGGATTGTTTCCGTCACAGAAGTGTCTTCTTTAAAGCAGCAGACACGGCCAATCACCGTAAGCCAAAATCTCCAAGTCACTGCTGCCAGCCAGGGATGTGCAAGCCTTAAAACATCGGTCAGGAGTTCTAAGCCAGTGGGAAAATGAGACTTGGACACAAAGGAAGTGCCTTATCACACATCTGATGTTACTGTTGACAGTAGATTTTTGCTGTTGCTCAAGCGCAAAAGAGATCAAAAGACCGGGCAAGTTGTGAAGCCTCCATATAAAAATATCATTTGGGGCGGGCAATGAAGATGGGGGGAAAACATACAATCCGCCTCAGACTGACTGGTCTGTTGTTGTTTTTAATGCAAACCTTCCCAAAAATATTAAGTGGTTTGCTGGTTTGAAATGCTTTCTGCGGTCATGTAACTCCACTGTAAGCTTTATTTAAGACACAGGATTTGGCAAGTGTAGGGATGCCACATAAACCTACTGGTTCTAGAGACAGTTGGCTTGTTGTTTTTTTCAGGTTAGCCCTGCCCGGCGTCTTTTGCATTTACACCTTTTTGCATCTTTTGCTGTTCTTGAGGCAGGGCCCTGGAGTGTTGGTTTAGCTCACTTCAAAGCCGAAGAACGTTCTTCAGGAAAAGCTAAACACAGAGCCTGCCTTTTGGAAATGGGGTAGGAAAAAAAACGAGAAAGACCTTGGCTCCAGACGGAGTTGACCAAGCTATACCCCAACTCATGCTTCATTCTTAAACAGAAAAAGAGATCCGAGGAAAACAGAGTTCAACTGGACCATTCAAATGGCTACAAGTGGCAAGTATTTCGAGATCTTCCGGGAACAGATCAAGATAACCTCAATTTGGCCAGTTTGAATCGAACGCGGGAGCTGCGGATTCAAAACAAAAAAGAGCTAAAGTCAAACTTCCATGCTGCTCAGTTAAAGATTTTGATCGGATTCCTGAAGATTGCCAAGAGAACTGCAGGAGCAGATCTTGACGGGATTAAAAGAAGTCTTCTGCTCTACAAGGAGCAGAGGAAAGGCGACCATCACACCTCCCATAAGCCGGGAGAGACATGTAGGTCTACCTGTTGCCTCTCTCACTGGATGGATGGGTGGGTGTAAAGGTTGGACATGTAAGAAAGCTGACAGGGAAAAAAAGATTTGTTTATCATGCGGTGCTGGAGGAGAGCTTTGTGGATGCGAACAAGTGGGTCCTCCTAGATCAAATCAAGTCTGAACTATCTCTGGAGGCAAAAAATGTGAAATTGAGGCTGTCCTACTTTGGGCACCTCATGAGAAATCAGGATTCTCTGGAAGACAATAATGCTGGGAAAGTTTGAAGTCAGCAGGAAAAGAGGAAAACCAGATATGAGATGGGCTGGCTTTCTAAAGGAAGCCACGGGCCTGAGTCTGCAGGAGCTGAGCACGGCATGCAGAAGACAGGACATTTTGGGTGCAACCTGACGCACGGCATGTGACGACAGCAGTAATATCTTGCTGGTTTATGGTAAAGATAGAACAAGAGAGGAAAGCCTTTACATCTCCAGGAACCCACAGATGATGGATGAAGGAGAAAGGTGATTAAGCACGATAAAGAGACATGGTCTCTTTTCTTGTTCATTCTTCTCTTTTTTAGCAGAAGCATCACCAAGGAGGCATCAAATCATAGGTTCTCCCTCCCACCTTAAACGGCATACAAGGCCATCTGAATTTGTTTGGGTCCCTCAAATTCCATCACAGCTTTTTTTGTTTTGTTTGTTCAGTCATTTAGTCGTGTCCGACTCTTCGTGACCCCATGGACCAGAGCACGCCAGGCCCTCCTGTCTTCCACTGCCTCCCGGAGTTGGGTCAAATTCATGTTGGTCACTTCGGTGACCCTGTCCAGCCATCTCGTCCTCTGTCATCCCCTTCTCCTCTTGCCTTCACACTTTCCCAACATCACGGTCTTTTCCAGGGAGTCTTCTCTTCTCACGAGAGGGCCAAAGGATTGGAGCCTCGGCTTCAGGATCTGCTCCTTGCTGCTAAATTAAGTCCCTCCTCCTGTCCCAGAGAGATCTGGATGGGATCTGTTTCAGCCCCAAAGGAAAAGACTCCGGGCTGGCTCCTCACCCCTCCAGGCCACTTTCCTTCCCCTCCGACGTTGCTCCAGCAAGCTGTCAAAACCGGCCTGTGTGAAACTGAAGACGAGCGAACGGATGTAAATCAAAGAGGGCAAAAAGTAATAAAAGAGCTCCCGGCTGGCTTGATGATATGTTGATAATGTTCTCGTCCTGGAGTCAGGGTGACACCAGCCCATGGATGATATATAGAAAGAAAGCCTACATACCGCACGATTTACTGGCCGAACGACAGTTTTCATTGATCTCCGGCCAACAATTACTGGATCCCGTCCCACTGCCTATTTTGGTATCTGGCCCTGGCTTACAATCAAAAACGCTAACCCTGCTTTCTCCACTGTTCCCGTGCCAACTCCAGGCTGAATGCTTCGGCCACGGGAAGGATGATATGCAAATCTAGCAGGTGGTCGGGCCATACCGATGCAGTCCGCAAGCTTAGCCCCCCTTTTTTTCCCCCCACTCTCTTTCCTTTCTTCTTTTTTAGAAAGGAGAACGGCAAGGAGAGGTGGAAGGTGTTCCGTTCGGTCACGAAAGGATCGCTGGCTCTCGGCACAGCAGAAACCCGGCGAGTTGGGTCTCAGGAATAAGAGGGAAACCCTCCAAGCAGTGAGAGAAAAGACTCGTGAGAGAGTTCGGCTTCTCTCAGTGGGCAAAACACAGGGGGTGGGTTATAAACACAATGAAGCATTTATGCAACCGTCTTCTTTGGCTTCTCCTCCTCACTCCCTGGACACCATCATGCCGACATGGCGCTTGAAGGTAGCCAGGTAACCCGCCCTCAGCTTCTTCAGCCATAAACGTATTCTCCTTCCTGGACTTCTCCTACTATTTTTTTTTAAAAAAACTTTCTCTTTATCTTATTTCATCACTTTTCTACCTCATCCGCCATCTCCTCCTGCGGGTTCATGGAGATGTAAAAGCTTCCCTCTCTTGTTTTATCTTTACCACATTCTGGTGAGTTGTTGTTGTTACTCTCTGCTCTTCACGTTAAGTGACCGAAGCAGTCGATCATTTTCATTTGATCGGTTCTATGATTTCTTAGTTTTTCATTCAGCCATCTTACCATTTCTCTTGACCTAATAGGTCCCTAGCGCCCTGCAGTCAATCCGGAGTTCAAATGCTTCTGTCTTTTTTCTTCTTCTTCCCCAAATAGCAGCCTAGGTTAGAATGCAATAGTTCATACAGAATCAAGGAATCGCAGAATTGTCAAGCCGAAGGGGTGCTCCTCACGGTCCTTAAGCCCAACTACTGCTGAAGCAGGAAACCAACACCAAAAGTAACCATAACAGAATCATACCACACCCTAGGACCAATAACACATTGTGTATTCACATTTCTTGCATATTATATTTTTGTCATAAGGAGGAAGACCATATTTGACATTCAAAAACCAGCCATAAAGGCACTTAAAATGCAAATAACGGTTCAAAGAAGAAAAGGCATGTACACAGTAATAGGGAGAAAAGACACACTTATATAGTCATAGACAATGATGGATGAATGCATGCATCTATAGTGTGCATGCATCCATGCATCTTTGAAGACAGACACTGCAAGCGAAAGATTCGTTCTATTGTATTTTTACTGTCAAGGATACTTTGGGGGCCCCTTTGCCAACATAACTTTGCCAAGGTGGGTCCTACACACCTTGGCTTCTGTGGGAGCCCCCACTCCTTTTCTGCTCTGCCTCAGACAGCCCTGCATCTCGGGATCCCCCTCCCACTTCCCAACAAATTCCACAGAGATTAGATCACCAAAAGAAATTACAGCCTTAGACAATTAATTCCATAATGAATGATTAAAGCAGAACCATTTACTGTGTTAAATAAACATGACACCCCTGTGGCCATGCAGCTCACTAATACTTTTAAAAGGTTTACAGCCCAAGCTTAACTTGCATTTACTCAGAAATGTGTTCGGCTGAATTCATAGGGATGGAATGTCAGGTAAACATCAACATGTTGGACGGTCAAGCACACAACTCATTTTCAAAACAGTTTGCAATTTCAAATGGCGCCTGTTTTATCCAGAACAGTAGTCAACAAAACAAGGGGGAGGCACTTGTATCCGAATGCCAGATGTGACATGC